>NC_140775.1:9702502-12102502 GCF_044657685.1 Stegodyphus dumicola | reverse complement strand
CAATTAGTAGATTTACAATTCTATTTTCATCGTTCAATTTGTTGAATTTTTCACTCATGTATTTTTTTGTATTCTCATTTTGTAACGAATTGTCGAGATTCAGAATGCTTGTAATTTTACCTAAATGATCGGTTGATGGCATTGACAATAAACCGCTGTCGTACAACAAAGAATAACATGATGAGGACTTCATGTATAAAGAATATGCAAAAATTAAAAGTTCACTGCTGTACCTTCGAGCCATTTTAGATTTATCACACAAGTTCATTTGCTCTAATATGAACTTTTTATTGTCATACACATCTTCATCAGAAGAAATGCATTTTTTCCAATGATACACAGACTTTTCTTTTTCACTAGGAAGCACTTCATTTAAGTCATCTTTCTGCATATTTTTAATGAAACTTAAAATATTTTCCAGTTCACTCCATCGTAAAAGATTATCTGGGTTATTTAGAATAATTTTGAAGTGAGATACAGGAACAGAAATATCACCAAAAAAAACATTTAAACTCATATCATTATTGATTTTTATGCTTGAAAGTACCCTTGGTGCTGACAATAAATTTAAATTAATTAAAAATACATGATCACTGTTTTTTATTACAATTGGTTTTGAAATTAAATTGAACGAATTTACCCGTAGATCCAATTGTTCACAAAAATCAATAAAACTTTTGATTCGGTCTTTATCTAAAAATTGCTGAAATGCAATTCCATCTGATTTTGCAAGTTTTTCAGATCTACTTGTTCTTGGAGTAGGTTTGTTTTCCGTCAGGTATTTTGGGCAATTAGGAAATATAGACGGATAAGCATCTTCCTTCAGTTTTGGACATTTTCTTGGCACTTTTAAGATAGTACCATCTCTGTCTGATATTTCGTCAATTCTTATAATATCCGATTGAATGAAATGTTTTTCACACACAAGACTTCTTGCAGATGGCGACCAGTTTCTTCATGGAATCTTCTTGCACCATATACTTTTCTTTTCAACGTCTTTTGGAAATTTAAAAACAGAAACGTACGTTCCAGCTTTGTCATAATTTGACTGGCATCCTGGGACACAGCATCGATCTGGCATTATAAATAATATAAAATAAAACGGTTTAAAATATTCGTTATTAACGAGAAACACTAAATATTTACGCTACTCCAACGGCACACATCCATTCTCACACTCAAACATTATAGAAGCGTCTACGGAGAGAAGGCAACTTTTGGGATCATGAATCTGATCCTCCCGTCTTACGCGCATCTCAGTTTGCGCATCATGTGACGTTAACAGATACGTCAAAAATGTGTCTGTTTACATTTTGCATTTGACTTCGTGCGTTTTATGCTGCGTTAGTATGTGAATTTTGCTTTCACATATTTATAATGAACTGAAGAATCTCTCAATAAAAGACCCTTCTCACGGACAAATACTTAGGAATATTGTGAGGATTCTGCTTCAGAATATTAGAATATATAGCACCAATTTAAATGAGCTGGGTGGTGATATCAATGATCATTCAAGACAATAGATCTGAAATTCACATTTCCGCTTTGATTACGATTGGTAACATCTTTCAGAAAACTGTAATTTCAAAATCTTACAACTGTTCTATTTGCAAAAAGTGTTTTTCAAATGCCAGCAATTTATAGCATCATTTGAAGAACATACATTCCAATAAAAAGCATATTTCTACTGCTGAAATATTTAATTCCAATTCAGATCATGCATTTTATAAAGTCGTCAATGGTAATTCGATTTCATATACTTTTGCTTCAAAATCCAGTATAACTTCAAAAAAGTTTTAGCTGCCCTGATTCCAAAAAAATGTTTCTCAAGTAACAGCAATCTAAAATGTCACTAAATGAAATTCCATATATCACAACAAACAACATTACTCAAAGCAAGTAAAAATAAAGTTTTCCAATTTAAATGCAGTTTATATAGTCGTCAGTTCAACAATAATAAAAATTTATTATTTTCACAATCAGATAGTGCATTTACTGCCCTTGAGTGTTCATCATTAAAAAATTATATAAATGCACATTATGTAATGAAGGTTTTCCAAAGGAAAACTTTTCATTACATTTGCAAATGGAACATGAAATAGTCATTGAAAAAGAAGAGAGAGATTTCTCTGTGTTTAATGATTTCATGTTGTGAAAGGAGAATTTTGAAATGGAAACAATCTAAATTTTTTTAACTTACAAAGAAACATGACCCATTACATGTAAAAGATATTTATTTTGTATGCCATCATTCAGGACATTATTTTATATCTAAAGTGCAAGGCATGGGACATTTAAAAATACAAGGGAGTAACAAAATTAATGCTTATTGCCCAGTAAGCCAGTTTAATAATGGAAAATGTACTGCTTATATAGAAAAACCCATTGTAAGTCATAGAAAGGGTATAGGGCATCTGTCTCTTACAAAATTAGAACGGCAATTATACCATTCTAATGTTAATTTATGTAACTTAAATTGCTGGAAAAGTATCTTTTGATGAAATTTTAGATAAAATTCAAGATTCTGTATATGATACTGCATCTTTTGAGAAAGAATGATTTATGGAATATTGAAAATTCGGTACTCTTCCATTATCAGAACCAGAATCAGAAATGTATGGCTGGATGGATGTGTTCATGTATGCATATATATGTGTACATATGAATGTATACATTTCTGAATCTGGTCCCAGTAACAGAAGTGTACCGAAAATTCTTATAATCCACAATCAAATGCTGTAAGGCATAAAAATGATTGTATAAATGTTAATGAAATGCCTGGGGTTAATGAAATTACTAGTGAGGATAACAACTCTATTTTATTTTATAAGCCTTAAAATAGAATTTTAGAAAGTTATCCTGAATTTTAAAATGATGATTTCACATTAATGAAAATGAATGACTCCCACAGGCACTTTCTTCAGAAGTTGGGATCAGACTATATATGTATAAATGGTACACATAGGTTGAACGGTTACAGAATTGAATTAATCACACTTCTTTTACTTGATGCTTTGCTTCACGGCTTTCCCTGTGCATTTATTATTACAAACAGAACTGAGCAGGAAGTTTTGTCTGTTTTCTTTGCACATCCGAAAGATAAAGTATGTCAGTTAACACCCGAAGTATTTATGAATATGAATACAAGCTAGTTTTGGCTCACCAGCGGCCGAACGGTAAAGTCACTGAACGCTGGTAGTTTGGTCCGAGGTTCAAGTCCCTCAAACGGGCTGTCTGCATGGGCATTTCCATGTTTTTCCCCATGTGTAATGTGTATACGAGCCAGTTTCCCTTAGAATGTCCTCCACAAAAGCATCCCTCCCCTTAGGCAGATGGCCATCAAGTGCTTTGCCATAATAAAATAAACCAAACCAACAAACTAGTTTTGATTAAAAAGTCTTCCATGAAGGTATTTCTTCCCCCACATGATCTTTGCCATATTCCAGTTCCAACAATCAAATCAACACATTGTTATTTAACTACTTAATTTGAAGATTTTTGGGCCCACCAGCGGCCGAGCGAGCGATAAAGTCGCTGAACACTAGTAGTTCGGTCTGAAGTTCGAATCCCGTGAACGGGCTGGCTGCATGGGCGTTTTCGTGGTTTTCCCCATGTGTAACGTGTATAGGAGCCAGTTTTCCATAGAAAGTCCTCCACGAAGGCATCCCTCTTCTTAGGCAGATAGCCCTCGAGGCTTTGCCATAATCACACGCACACATTTTGAAGATTTTATAGCAGATTATGAAATATACAATATTATATTGATGCAAAAATATATTTTTTACTCAATTCTGGAGAAGGGGGCAAGTGTTCATTTTCCCGTTTCCTGCAGATTCCTACAGTCTAGCATTTTCAAACCTAAAACATGATAACTCTAAGTAACATATCACCATCATTGGTACGCATTAGAGCAAACAGATCACTAGAATTTGCATATCTTCTATGTCTATTTGCTTCAATATTAAATCAAAGTCTGTAATAGTTAATGTGAAAGGCTTGAAATAAAGCAGTATGCATGATTGTTTAGAGCTCATATTAGCAATATCATTATTGTTTAGAGCCTGTTCTCTGGAAGTAATTTACAGACTTGCTGGGAATTTTATTAAAAATGATATACTTTTCTGTAGTTGCTGCATAAAAAGTAAAAGCCGTGTGTTGGCCATCCCTGGTGTAGGACGGTAAGGATAAAAATTGCCTTTCTCTCAACATGTTGCAATGCAGTGAATATAACTGAGCTTTAACTTCAAATATCTTGAGTTATACTTTGTGCAGCAAATGAATGACATATGTGTTATCCCTGTTTCATTCTTACTTTTAAGCAATTCTACTGCAGAACGTAGCTTGAGAGTTATACACCAGAAATATGAAATACTTGTCAGCTGGACTAACACGACAGATTTACATCAGTGGACAGGGCCATCCCTAGGCCATTGGCTGCCTGTGTATTTTCCTAAGAATACAGTGCCCAAATTTAAAAAAAAAATTCTTAATGATTAGTTGAATTTTTATTTCATACTCACTAAGTACTTATATGTGACAAATTGTATAAAAAGTATTTACATGTGACAAGTACAATGAATTAAAAATATTTAGTCGTGGTATCGCGAGTGTTCAGCTGTTGCATAATTTTACAGCTGCACCGCGCTAGGAACGGCCCCGACAGTGGAAGATAACCATATTCAAATCATGACAAAATTACTTTGGCAACAACACAATCAACTGGCTATTAAATTGCTGGTGAAGGTTACTTATCAAGTTCCTATAATTCATTCAGGACTTAATTTCTAAACTTAGAAGTGCCAAAACCCTATGCTAAACTGTCAGCAAAGGGGAAGAAAAGTAAATAAATAAATAAAATGACTGTTACAATCATTAATAATTTAAAAATTAAATAGTTAATTAATACCAAATTAATTCATTATTATTTAATTAATATTAATAAGTATCAATTATTTTAAATTAATGATTGTTATTTAATTAACAAATTATTAAAGTAATTAAAATTAAGTAAAATGTAAAGAGATAAATTAAAATTTAATAAGAGATTTGTAATACAGTTTTACTGCAAAAAATTAAATGTTTGAGATCAAATTTTTGTTCAGTTGCATAAAAGAAGTGCCGGAGCCTTCTTATTTAGGGCTCCGGCTATATTTATGATTTATTCCAAAAACTAAGAAGTACCGGAGCCAGGCTCCGGTGCAATTTAAGCTCTGTCTCTATTAACTTTTTAATAAACTTACACATTTAGTCATTATGAATATCTTAAACTTCCATTAAGTTATAAAGTTATTCTTGGTCTAATAATGGAATTTTAGTCTTATAAACCTAATATAATTATCACTTGAGATATTATGACAAAGCTTTATGAAAGATTTTAAAACAACCTTTTTATTTAAACTGAACTTTTAACAAAACAGAGCATGGCCTGAACTTAGAGCATAACCACGGCTAGTGGCGATGCAAATAAATGCGAACAATCAAATAAATGAAAAATGTTGATCAGTAGTCTAAGACTACATAGTTAATTATTAAGCTAGCCACTAATTTACTGGCACATCAGATTAAAGTATCAGTGGCATGAGAACACAAAGCTGATACTTTTAATTATACTAGAGCTGGAAGAATTTGACCATTCAACACAGATGCCAGGAACACTCTCTAAAGATCCAAAATCCTCAATTTAAATAATGGAGGTAGAAATAAGAGGAGAGGTCTTAACTGGTTTTCCTCGTGTACTGCCCTGAAGCAGTAGTGCACCTCTCGTGGAAACCAAACTATTCAGTGACTATCCATTAAGATCAATAGGTTTTAACATAATCGGCGGTAAACATTTTGTAATTACATCGTAAATATACATATAAATATATATATTTTCTTTTTCCGTAATACTTCAAAGTCATAAGTATGTAAAAAGAAAATATTTTAAAACAATGTATTATTCTGAGCGGAATTAAATGCTATACTTTCCCAGAAAAGTTTAATTTGAATGAAATATTTTCACATGTTCTTGTTAATTACATTACAAAGAAATTTTAAGTTAATTTGATTTTATTTGGTTAATGATTACAAAAATTAAGATCAAAGTTTATTATAATACTAAAATCAAAATTATGCATTATTTCTTTCCTATTTACAGAGCATCTTCCTGAAATACCTTCTCAAATGCAGAATGATTTTTTAGCTTCTGAGGCATCCTTTAAAAATCAGAGCTACTTTATAATTAATGCTCAGTTCAGTTAATTTCAAATTAGAGCAGCTGTTATTTCCATAGTAAAATACGTTAAATATTGCTACTGATTTCCATGTACTTAACTTTCTATGAGTATTTTTGAAATGGATTAAAAAAGTTTATTTTTAATATTGTTTAAAACTTGTAACTGATTTATTACAAAATGTAAGGAAAGAATTCTTTTGATACTTACAGTCAAAAGTCTTTAATCTGGACGTCCATAATCCGGACCTCAAAGCTACAAACTTTCTGCGCATGCGTCAACACAGAAATTATGGTTTCATATTTTTAATTGTATAATTTCTGCATGCCATCTTACCAGATTTAAATTTATGATCTATAATCTGGAAAAACCCCTAATCCGGAATCACTGAAGTTCCGACGAGTCCGGATTAAAGACTTTTAACTGTATTATATTTTTTTATATCCTTAATTTCAACAATGCATATTCTAAAAATTATTTTTTACTAATTCCTTAAGTACACATCTGTCTACCTCACTTTTATGTATTTTGTGTGTTTCTGGACAAGTCCTGCTCATCTGGATATGTGCTCTGCACTTTAATGGTCAATAGCCAGGCATTTGATAGATAAAATTAAGTACACATCTTGTAGACTGTGCTTTACAGCACTTTTTAACAGATTGCTTTCCAGTATGAATAATTCTTGCTGAAATAGCAAATAAAAAATTCCTGCTAAAAATTTTCAATTTATGTTTACAATTAAATGTTAAGGTTATTATATATTTAAATAATATTTATAATCATTATACATTTAGATATATTTAATAACTAGATTTCTTCACAATAACGTTAACAGGGATTTATGAAAGAATAAATCCTTCATTTCCAAATACATTTATAATAATTTAATAAATATTTATGTATTTTATGCTTTTTACAAGGATAATGTATACTCATATATTTAATATTTTTTGAAATGTGCAAATCTTAAATTTCTGTGTATTTACTATATTTTTCAAGTCAAGTAATTAACAGTAATGTAGCATATATCAGAATTTTTTACATATGAAATATGTATAAATTGAATGAAAATTAGATGTATTATTTTTTAATATGCACTCAAATGTCAGTTTTGCCTTGAAATTCCTCCATGAAGGCATATTTTCCTTTAGGCATATAGCTCTTGCATTCCTTACCTTATTTAAAAAGATTAACCTGACCTATGTGCCTAATTACAAAGTATTTAAACATCCATAATTTTATATTTACACTCAGCCATCAAGTTTCAAACTTTTGACTCAAAACATGTGTTTGGATACATTCATTATGAAATTCAAATTTTTTAGTAAAAATATTTTCACGTAGCATTCAATACCTTCCTTGGCGATTATGCCCAGTTTAATAATTCTCTGATAATATAATAAATAACAACTTTCCATTTCACATTTAAACATTAATCTCATTGTCATCGGATCACAATCTTGATTTCCTTACTCTGCATAATATTGCTTCATTTTTTAAAACAGTTAAAACAACTAATTGATCTGAATTCACAAGTGCATATACAAGTAATTAAAAATATATAAATTATACAAATTTTCACACTTAATACTATTTAGATGTAAGGAAACTGAGGTTTAAAGAGTGTTATATTTTTCCGAAATTTTGACATTTTAAATGTATTTTAAGGTATTTTTCATTTTTTACGCATAACATGAACATTTTGCTAAAATCTATATTTTTGTTATCCAGTAGCTTAGAATTTCCTAAAACAAATTTATAATCAAAATCACTGTTGCAAGTTATTGAAAAATAACCAACACATAATTTTTACATAAATGCCACCAAACTGTACAAAGTACTATCATCCATCCAACAATTGAATGTTTCTTTTATGTAGAAGTGTCCCCCGTTTTCGATTTGTGTTGAACTGTCATGTGTGGAAAAAACACTATCAAAGAGCTCTGGATGTAAAAACAAAAAATACTGCCTCTGGAGACAGTAAGTGAAAATACATGCAAGATCGAAGTACTGTAGGCAGTTCAGGTAGAATGTTATAGCTAACATTCAACCTGAAATGGTCTTTACTAATATCTCAACTATGAACTAGCAATAAAAATGTTGCAAATTTACTAACTGTAGTCTACTACTATACTGTTATGTTACATAATCCTTAGCCATTGAAAGGCTCCTCAATGATAAAATCACAAATATCTGAATTATTAAGTAAACTGCAGCTATGGCTCTTACAGTTATTTTAAAATTAGATACTTCTATTTAAGCTTTATGTCTATTAATTTCATTTTAAAATCCAGGTTGATGTATGTTTTTTAAGACAAAACACAGAGCATCAATGATAATTCTGAGCACCTTGTTCTCCAGCTGTTACACAGACAGTCGATTCATTGGCAGCAACCATCCAGTAAGATGATGTACATAAAAACACGTTATTCATGGATTGATAAACCTCTTTATTTTAGTACTGAGTAGTGAATCATGTTTAGTTACAGAAAGAATTCTTATACTTTCTTTGTCAACCTTGTCCTTGACATATAATATACCTCTTTTAAAATGATAAATTATCACAAATAATACTTAGGTATTATTAGCTTGACATTGTAAATATATTGAGAATAATATGATGAATATGAATGTCTAAAGTATTTATTTTTTCCAAAAAGTAACAGTTTTTTCAAAGAAATTGACTTTAATTTTCTTGTTTTCACACTATTGTAATAACAATTTAATGCATTTGTCTCACATGCACGACTTAATGATATAATTAAAATCTCTTGTACAGATGATGAAATGGCAATAGTTTAATTCATAGTTGAAATGCCAGTTGTAACACCAACTTATCACATAGCTGATGCAACAGAATGTGCTCATATGTGTCGTAAATAAGCTTTTTAATACACTTTAACACATAAGCTTAGTATAAGCAATAAAGAAATTTCAGGAACAAATAATAGACAATAGACACTCTCTATCATGGTCCTGTGATTACCTGCTAAGAAATAAACTAGCATAACGTATATTTCCTCATTATTTGCACATGTTTTAGCAATAATTTACAGAAGATAGGCATGCTTAATTAACAACAATCATAGGTAATATTTCATTATTATTTAATGTATATAATTAATTTAATGTTTAATGTATAAAAAGAAATAAACTTTTTTAATGAAAAGTGCACTACTTAATAACTTTCATTAGCAAAAATTTTATTTTTTCATCTCCAAGCATAAATTAATTTTTTTAACAAACACCGATTTATTAATTGAACTGTATTTCACTGTAGATCAAATACAGATGTAATACAATTTCATCCATTCTCAACACATGACGCAAATTTCAAAACCACAGAGTACTTCACGTAAATAAACAAAATTTCACGAAGTGCACGGCAGCATATGCGCAAATTGAGATGCGCACAGGAGGATCAGATCACGATCTCAAAAGTTGCCTTCTCTCCGTAGACGCTAGTGGAGTTCGTGACGTCAGATCACATGACTTCTGAGCTTCCGTGGCCGATCCTGTAGTTGGCCATGGGTTAGCCTGAGCGACCACGTGCACTTCCAAATCCGACTATTTTCTAATGCTATTTTGTGGATTTTTTGAACTGTGAAATGCTGATACGCTTTCACTATTTTATTATTTTTGGATAATTACGAATATTTATGCTAAAAAAATTACCGCACGTTTTGCATTTTGTCTGATTGCTCGTAAGTAATTATTGCTGCCATTTTACAGATATTTAAGCTTAACTGCGCGTTTTAAATTACTTATTTGGATTAGTTTTAATCATATTGCGCGTCTGAATTTTGGTTACTGGATTGGATAACGCACGCAGTTACCCCAAAGCTCTCGCTTCAGGCGATTGTCAGGGGCCTCGTGTGTTCTTCGCCTACTCATCCGTCTGTGGAGAAGGCCGTCGAGCCAGGGCTGGATTCCGGGGAGTAGGACTCCATCATTAGGGCGCTGGATTTTATTGTTTCCTGTTTAAATGCATAGGCATGGAGAGGCTCATCGATATTTACAATGCGCAAATTCGCGAACTGGAAATAATCAGAGAAACTAAAAGTGAATTATCAGATATTGAAAATAAATTCCTCGGATTCTTACAAAGTTCACTAGAAATTGTAAATGCGCTCAGAGATCAAAGCAGTAAGGGCAATGCCACTGTTAGTCATGATGTAAAACAGGTTAGTACACTCTCTACTAGTAAATGTCAAGAAGAAAATGAAAGGGCTAGAAGCCCGATAAATTAGCATAATGGCAATACTACTAGCGAAGAGAACGAAAAAACGCTAGACAGAGACACTAGTTTGGAAGATGAATTACCACACAGATACGGGGACAAAACTGTTAGGACAAAAAATAACAGAGCTGGTATTAAGAAAGTGAAGCTTAGTACTCACACTCAGATAATTTCCCCAGTCATTATTACAAACAGCAATCAGAATTGTGTTGCAACACAAGAGAATAACCCAGGCAATAACACTAGGGATTCCCTATTGGATAACACACACAACCAGGATATGGACACCAGTACTGCAGACTCACAGCAAATTACACAAGAGGAAAATAAAGCTAATGATACTAACACTTCAAATAATAACACAGATAAACCAAAATCAAACAAATTATCACCTATCATACTAACAGAATCAAAATATGCATGGAATAAGATAGCTGGCATATTTCGACAACACAAGTTCGACTTCATCGGTTAAAGAATTCAAGGAAGCATTAAGGTTACGACTGCTAACGCAGACAGTTACAGAGGAATAGTTAAAGTCCTAAAAGAACTCAAAGTCGAACATCACTCGTATATCTTACCCCAAGACAAAAGCCTCAAAGTTGTCATAAATGGGTTGCTATTAATCACAGAAATCGAAGAAATCAAAACCTCATTGCAAGAACTAGGTTACACCATAGAGGATATAAAACAAATGTCTAGACGTCGAGGAGGTGAAGTAACAATGCTTCCACTTTTTCTTATCACCCTCCCCAAAAACGATACATCTAGAAAAATTTATCACGAAAAATACTTAGTCTATCTCACGATAAAAGTAGTCGAGTACTGTAGCCTTGGCTACTAATGTTTAAAATTAATTTAAGACTAGTAACAGCATGAATTATAAACAAATAACTAAGTTATTGCATTTTATTTTCCAGCTATCGAAATGCGACGCTACGAGCAACGTTTTGAAACCAAAACCTAGCAATCATGAATCAGAACTAGAACTAGTTGCCATTCAGCATAAAGAAATTTAAATATAAATATGAATATTAACAAAATATTAAAGTTAATTTTATAAAATAATTAAACACATGAACAAATATATGAAATAAAATATAATTATTTCTCATGCACTAACTGGGCCACTACAGTACAAAGGAAGACAAGGCCCGATACAATGCTATTGCTGCGAAGGATTCAATCACACTCAGGCTGGGTGTAACTACGAACCCAAATGTGTTAGATGCGGGCAAAAGCATACTATAAAAGAATGCCCAGACAAAAATAACAAAGATAAACCATTTTGTTGCGCAAACTGCGGCCAAAACCATACTTCGAGTTATAAGGGATGTGAAAAATACCCTTGACCAAATATGGATAAAATAAAAACATTTTCCAACAGAATCATTGAGGGAAAATCCTACGCCAAAGCGCTTTCTTCCGGTCTATATACCGATACTATCAACGAGGCGAAAAAAAGTTTTCTCTGACTTGGCTGAACTTGTTACAGCCATCAGTGCTGGATTTCTCTTTTCGCATAAGTGCTGGATTTCTCCAGCTTACACAACAGGTCAAGGGCCTCAATAAAAACAATCAGGAAATTCTCACAATAAACACTGATAAAGGGTCCAAGAACAATTAACAGAGCTCCAATACAGATCACGACCTGGAATGCACGCGGAGTGCATAACATAATTCAGGAATTTAATACTTTCCTACTTATTTACGACATAGATATTGCCTTAATTACTGAAACGTTTGTGAGCCCTTGTTTAAATATCAATATCGCAAACTACAAATGTTATCGCTGCGATAGGTTAAGTCACAGAGGTAGAGGGGTCGCCATTTATGTGAAAAGCTCCTTCCAATCGTGCTTAATCCAAGCAGACCGCTGTAATGGACACGAGTCTATCACTGTGTTCGGCTACCGCTTTACGGTATTGTGTACTTCGTCGCTTTGTACAACCCCCCCACTAACAAGTTGGACGAAAATGTACTTAATGATTTACTCCTTATAATAAGCACATAGTCCTAGCAGGCGATTTTAATGCCAAAAACACAGAATGGGGATGTAGAAAGACAAACCGCAATGGAGAAATCCTTCTGGACTATATAAATAACAATCCCATCTATTTTTATGTCCCAAATGTATATACTTACCTCCCAGCTAACCCCAGGTATGGGGACATACTTGATATCTTTCTCATCACAACTTCTATTCCAGTGTACCTTGAAGTTAAAGTCCAGTTGGCATCCGTTCACGTTCCAGTCATCGCTACCCTATGCACTAATAAATGTAACGACACGAAGTATAGAAAATGCACAAATTGGAATGTTTTCAGTGACGTCATCCTTCAACACCCTCCTGACTTTAAAAGCTTAAAGACCACGTACGATATCGACTATGCAATCGGAAATCTTACAAACAGCATACTGAATGCTTTTAACGCAGCAAAAAACAAAATCCCTTGGGATCACATTGCTGACAGATTGCCTCTGTGCATTAGGAATAAAATAAAAGAAAGAAAGAAACTTCGCAAGAGATACAGTATTTCATGGGATCCGAGTATTAAACGCAGTATGAACAAGCTGAGCAAAGAGATTAAACGTGAGGTAAGTACTTATTGAACAGAAAAATGGAATGAGAAAATTACTAGCTTTAATGAACCCAATAACTCATTCTGGACATTTGTTAAAAATCTTAAACGTAAGCAAACGTGCAATAAACCTCTCTACGATAACAATATTATCGCTTTAACAAATAAGGACAAAGCAGAGGTCATGGCTTCGTACCTAGAGAAACAGTTCATGCCCAATTTAGATCCGTGTGATCTTATGTTCTCTTATGACTAAGGTCCTTACTTATGACTGTGATGTATATTTAAATTAACTACAACTGTAACTGTAACTGAAAATAACTTTAACTTAGCATTCGAAGAAATTAAGGAGAAATACGAAGAGATCTTCAAGTCTTTTGAAGATTATTGTTCACCACGGCAGAATGTCGTATATGAACGTTACAAATTCTTTTCGTGTAGCTAGCAAGAAGGACAAACAATTGAATGTTATGTCACTCAGTTACAGACTTTAGCGTCAACTTGTGAGTTTGCTGAACAAGAAAATGGATTGATTCGCGACCGTATTGTATTAGGCATTCGGGATAGGAGTCTCACCGAACGTTTGCTTCGAGAATCTAACCTAGGGTTAGAAAAAGCTATAGAAATAGTCCGTGCCGCTGAAATAAGCAAAGAGCAACTCAGGAACATGAAAGATGATCCAGCGACTGTGAACAGCGTGAAGAAATATAGAAAACAGCACCATCACTCAAAACAGTCAGTGTCACCGAAATTATCGTCGCAGCATAAGCAATCAGCACTAGAATATGACTGCAAGAAGTGCGGAAGAAGGCACAAATATCGGGACTGTCCAGCTTTCGGAAAGACGTGTGCGAAATGCAAAGTAAAGAACCATTTTGCCGCGAGGTGTCCCAAGTTGGAATACCAAATAATGAACTTAGTATATATAATGAACATAGTGTATTTGTTGACTCTGTAATGATGAATCCACCAGTAAACGGGCATACTGAATTTAAAATAACTGCGAAATCAATTAAAGATCTAACAAATTCTATTGATGAAGTAAATAAGGATATTCACAAGGTAAGTGAAACATGGGTGAAAAGCATTACAATGTATGTAAATAATAAGTATTTCAAGGTTGATTTTAAGTTAGATACTGGTGCAGAAGTAAATATTTTGCCTTTGTATGTTTTAAATAATGTTAAACTTAAGCCTAAACTTAATGAAACTGATTTGTTCTTAACTGCATATGGTAATTTTAAGTTAAAACCAGAAGGTACTCTTATAATTAATTGTTCAACGGAAAGGCTTAAGAATGTACCTTTACAATTTTATGTTCTTGATGTAAGATCTAAGCCTATATTAGGGTTAACAGCTTGTTCTGCATTAAAGCTAATTGAAAGGATTGATTCTTTAAAGTGCAATATCATTAATAAAAATGATTTAATTGCTCAGTATAAAGATGTATTTACAGGCACAGGGCAATTTCCTGACGAACCATATCATATAACCCTTAAAGATGATGCAATACCAGTAATACACCCCCCAAGACGTGTTCCTCAGGCTTTACAGCCTAAATTAAAAGATACTTTAGATAAACTTGAAAGAGAAGGGATAGTATCGAAAGTAAATAAACCAACTGATTGGGTTCAAAGTTTGGTTATAGTTGAAAAACCTAATAGGAGTCTGAGATTATGCTTGGATCCTAGAGATCTAAATAAAGTAATTAAAAGGGATCACTATCAAATTCCTTCTCCAGATGATATAATTAGTAGGTTAGAAGATAAAAAAGTATTTTCAGTTGTAGATTTAAAAGATGGATTTTGGCATGTACCACTAGATGAAGCTACTTCTGAACTATGTACATTTAATACTCCTTATGGAAGATATAAATTTAATAAAATGCCATTTGGAATATCCTCCGCCCCAGAAATATTTAAGAAAAGAAACCAAAAATTATTTGGTGATACTGAGGGTGTGGAAGTTTATTTTGATGATATCATAATTGCAGGATCTGATGAGGTTACTCATGATATAATTTTCTCTAAGATTCTTGAAAGAGCTAGGTCTCTAAATATAAAATTTAATCCTGATAAATTACAATATAGGGTACCGGAAGTCAAATATGTAGGCCAAATTATTTCTGAGTCAGGTGTAAAAGCCGATCCTAGTCATATTAAAGCAATTATTGATATGCCAACACCAAAATCAAAAACTGAAGTAAAGAGGTTGTTAGGAATGTTAAATTTTCTGGTAAAATTTATACCTAATGTATCTAAAGTTACTGCTCCTTTAAGAGAAATCATTCAAGAAAAGGTAGAATTTAATTGGGGAGAAACTCAGGAAGAGTCATTTAACAACATCAAACAACTGCTAACCAAAGCTCCAATTTTAAAAGTTTTCAGTGGTAATGAGAATATAATTATACAGTGTGATAGTTCGAAGGATGGCCTAGGATCGTGTCTAATTCAAAAGGGTAAGCCTGTATCATTTGTGTCTCGCAGCCTGACTAACAGTGAAAAAAACTATACACAGATCGAAAAAGAGTTATGGACATAGTATTTTCTTTTGAAAAGTACCACAATTTTGTTTATGGACGGAAAGCCACAGTGCAAAGTGATCATAAACCGTTAATGGCAATTGTTAAGAAACCATTGCATAAAATCTCGTCTAGAATGCAAAGGATGATCTTAAAATTACTAAAGTATGATTTTGAGATAAATTATGTTCCAGGTAATCAAATGCTTTTTGCTGACACTTTGTCACGAGCATATCCTGTGAATGAAACTATTAGTGATGATCCTGAAATGCTAAATGTTGTTCACATTATTTCAAAATATTTGCCTATGAATGAAAGAAGAGTGGTGCAATTTAGGAAAGAAACTGAATCAGATCCAGATTTGCAAATTGTTATGAAATATATTAAAGAGGGTTGGCCTAAATGTTACAAAAAGTAGATAGTAGTGTAAAAACATACTTTAAAGTTAAAAATGATCTTTATATTAATGACGACTTGTTATTTATTAATGAAAAATTAGTTGTACCTTATGGTTTGAGAAAAGATATGTTGCAATTAATTCATGAAGCGCACTTTGGAATTGAGAAATGTAAAAGCATAGCCCTTGAAATTTTTAAGTGGCCAGGTATGACAAATGACATTGAGCAGCTTGTTTCCAAATGGGAAATATGTGAAAAATTCAGAAATAGAAATCAAAAAGAACCTCTAATGCAACATGAAATTCCAACTAAACCATTCGAAAAAATTGCCCTTGATATCTTGCAATTTGGTAATCAAAATTACTTAGTAGTTATCGATTATTACTCTAAATGGATTGAGGTTTCTAGCATAAAAGATAAGACAGCAAATGAAATTATGATAAAGTGCATTTTTGCCAGGTATGGTATTGCAAAAAGTCGTTTGCGACAATAATCCCTGTAATAGCTACTTATTTAAGAAATTTGCTGAAGATTGGGATTTCGAACTTAAATTTAGTAGCCCCAGATATCCTCAAAGTAATGGGTTGGCTGAAAAAGCTGTAGGAATAGTGAAAAATATCATGAGGAAAGTGCAAGATATAAGTGTAGGCTTAATGGAATATCGAAATACTCCAATTAGTGGAATAAATTTGTCTCCTACACAACTGTTACTTAATAGAAGATTAAGGACAAAATTACCTATCAAATTGTTAAATACTAAGATAAACAAACCTTATTCTAAATTTCGTGCACTTCAAGCTAGGCAAAAATATTATTATGATAGAACCGCACAGAAACTACCTGAGTTAAAACCTGGAGATAGTATAACCTTGTTCAACTTTAGAACTGGGCAATGGAATAAAGGTGAAATAATTTCAAAACATAAAGCTCCTAGATCCTATATTGTAAGAAACTCAAATGAGGAAATATTGCGAAGAAACAGACGCCACATAAAATTTTCAAAATCACCTTACAAAGTTAATAATGATTATGATGATATAGTATTAGATAAAGAGGAAAATTCAAATGGAAGCCCTGAGAATGTTTCTGTGCCTGTTAATATAGGAAATCAACAGAATAATCTATCCAATAGTACAATAACAAGAAGTGGACGGTTGATTAGACAACCTTCAAGATATAGAGACTTTGTCATGGAATAAAATAATGTAACGTATTGCATATATCATTTTTATGTAACTTTTTTGTTATTGTATGTCATATTGTAAATATACTTGTATTGATATTATTTGGTATTTTTATTGTTGTTTATAAACTGGAGGAAGGGATGTGATGTATATTTAAATTAACTACAACTGTAACTGTAACTGAAAATAACTTTAACTTAGCATTCCGTTGTTGTGATGCACGTGTTACTGTGCTAGCTGAATGTCATGTGAACTGTTTAAAATTGTAATAATAAAAGTTTTGAATTCTTGAGTTATACTCATTAGTTGAGTCTTCTTTTAAAGTACAGAAGTAATTAAATTCAACAAACTACACAAGAAGTTACGACACCAGATATTTCATTGAAGACTGGGTTAATGGCCCAGGGGCGAAAAATAAGACTGAATATACGACTCCCAAAGAGGTGCTTGAGATCATACGCAAGTTAAAAAATAGAAAAGCTCCAGGCTTCGACGAAATTAACATCGTCACAATCAAAAACCTACCTCTCCAAATTATCACAAAATTTACCAGCATACTCAACGCATGCATGGAGAACAATCATTTTCTTAATAAGTGGAAAACTGCCAAAGTGATTCTTCCCCCCAAACCGGGAAAGGATATTACCAGGCCAGACGGGTTCAGACCCATTAGTCTTCTCCCAGGATTTGGAAAAATTTTTGAACGCATTATACTGAAGAGAATGGAACCATATCTTAACAAGATCCCCCCCGAGCAATTCGGGTTCAGGAAAAAACTTAATACGACGAAACAGCTGGTTAGACTTACTGAATTCGTCGGAGGTGCCCTTCACAACAAACAGAGCGTGACCTTACTCATGCTAGACGTGGCGAAAGCTTTCGACCGCGTCTGGCATGAGGGGCTCATTTATAAACTTATCTCCTTAGACTTCAATCGTGATTTGATATTGCTCATTTATTCCTTTATTAAAAATAGAAATTTTTATGTGAATATTGGCCCCGACAAATCTGACTACAAAAGATTTTTTTTTAAATGCTGGAGTAGTAGTAGTAGTAGTAGTAGGTTTTATTGGCGCAAAACTCCAAAGGTTATCTGCGCCGAATACATGTCAGACATTAAACCAAACAGACAAAACAGACAAGATTAAAACCATGAAAATGCATAAAATACAAAGAAGCTAAAAATGATGGATGCTAAGGTGAACTCTCTTATCATGCAGGTGATTTGTACTGGTGTAAAATTCTAAAACATGAAATATGTTAAAATAGATATTCTTAAGATAACAAGATACAACATCAAAACAAAGTCAAATTAAATAATAAAAACCTGACTCTTTCAGGTATTGAAATAAATTAGTATTCACCTCTTTCCCAATTAAACGGTCAAGAGGCAAGTCATATTCCTTAAAATGTTTGAACCGAAGTCTTTTAAAATATGGACACGTAACTAAAAGATGATGAACTGAGATGACTGCATCACAGTGGGAGCAAATTGGTTCACACTCTGCTTTTAGTAAATAGTTGTGCGTAATTCGTGAGTGACCAATTCTAAGTCGAGTAAGTAGAACTTCCTCTTTCCGGTTCCTAGTAGTATCCCAGTGCTCAATTCTAGTTTTCACACTTCTTAACTTATTAGCTATTTGACCATCCCAGTGTTTCTGCCATTTATCTAATATTTTCTTTTTGATGACTTTCCTGATATCGTTAGGAGGGGCAGCACAACTGTACATATCGATAGCCGACTTTGCTTTTGCGTCTGCTAGCTCATTACCTCTTATGCCTACATGCCCGGGTATCCAGCAGTACAAGACCTCATACCCACACTGCCTTAACTTTAGATCGAGAATGATGATATCTACTATGGCAGGATTCTGGGTATCATTAAATGCTTGTAATGCTTTTAAGGCACTAAGCGAGTCGGTGTATATTACAAATTTTTTCTCACTTAAAGTGGATATGAATGAGTGAGTGGGGTTTTTGGCGCAAAACCAAAGATGATTATGACGCGCCAAACACAAGGTGAGATGATCAAAATTTATGAAATTAAAATACAATAAATAAAAACAAGTGGACAAATGTACCAAATCCAGAGGATGCAGTCATATAAAATCAAGGTAAAAGCAGACATTAAAATCCAAGACACAATCCTCAAAACAGATTACATTAAGTAATAAAAAACAGTCTCTTTTAAATAATAAAATAAATTACAGTTGGCCTCTCTTCCGATTAAACGGTCGAGAGGTAAGTCACAGGTATTAAAATATTTCTGACGAAGATTGTTAAAACAGGGATACTCAATTAAAATATGACGGACAGATAAACAAACATTACAATTTAAACAAACAGGCTCATTCTCAGCTTTTAAAAGATAGTTATGTGTCACTCTAGTGTGACCAATTCTGAGGCGAGTCAAAAGAACTTCCTCCTTACGATTTCCAGCAAAATCCCAACGCTCGATTCTGGGCTTTACATTTCTCAACTTGTTGTTCAGCTGAACGTCCCAAATTTGCTGCCATTTTTTTTGGATCTTCCCCTTTATGACACAACAGGGACAACAGACCACTGAACTAACTTCCGACCTTACGAAGATTGCTAAACGGAATTTTGTTAGCTCAGTTGAGGTATCTACTTCCAGCAACCACCACCTGCCATGGTAGGGGCTGACAGAGCAACGGCATTTATTGGATTTAGCAGACAAGGCTACAGAGTTCTGATGCAGTTACAGAATACATATTTTTTTTGTATACATACGATTATGGATAGAATTACAGAGATTTTGACATTTCAATGCGCATTACATGATATGAATAGCAATTTTAACAGTTACATTAAATCAAAATTTGCTCTAGTAATACATTATATATTTAGAAGAAGGTATGCTAGTTGTTACAGAGATGATAGTACAAAGTATCTTTTGTGACAATAACTATATGATGCAATTTACAGTGATAATTAATAGATAAAACATCAACAAAGATATTTAGAGATATAATATTTGACAAAAAATGGCTCATTGAATAAATATTGTAAGGATCTTAAGTTTTACTAACGTTTATTTTATTTTAAATCTTTACTATCACTTCTTATTTTCTACTTCCGGCCAGAATTATAAGCGTTAAGGATTTTATGCAAAGTTTGTCTGGCGAACGCCAAGTATTTAAGTGTGGCCTTTTTGCCAAGCGAAAGAGAGGAAGCAGTGAGTTCGAAGCAGGCCGCTTACCTTAGAAGTTACGCAGTTGCTATTTGCCTTCCAGGCCAGAGGTTTTAATCCTCTTGATAAATTAAACGTATTGTAGTGTTCACAGTCTCTGTGCTACATACGCTTCCTGTTATTATAAGGCCAATCTTCCACGTGTATTATTCTAAAGTTAAATTAGAGTTTAGTTTTATTTTGATACCTTTTACGTTAGACCCCGAGTGGAGGGTCATTGTATTCCGAAGTACGGAAGTCATTGTATATAAAGAAAAATAAAGGGTTTTGTATACCCTTCGTCTGTATCCTGTCTACTTACTACAATTAGTGAACATAGCTTTAGTAAGCTCTCTGTTCTTAGTCAGGTCCTTGTATGTTTCCGAAGAAGGTTAGAAGAAACATTGAACCTGATAGTGGCGCCCAACGTAGAAGAATAACCATTGCCGAGTTTCAAGAAGAACCTGTGCTGCCTGCAGAAACGGCTCAGAATCCAGAAATGCCAGCTGCCACCCTGGAAGGATTTGGGTACATCGTCCAGACCATGCGCGCTTCGATGAAACCAGAAGCAACATTTAATGGAAACTCACCGGTAACCAGTTTTTTGGAAAAATTGGATGACCACTTCATGCTCTACCCCGTGCACGAGTTTCAAAAAGTTACCTTAGCTACCAGCGCTTTGAGGGGCCAAGCGCTTAACTGGTTCAAATGTATCGGCAGAAGTCTCTTGGGTCAAGCAGGAAGTCCCACCTATACTTACGAAAATTTCAAGACTGCCCTACTAAAAGCCTTCCCTGTTGTAAGGGATCGTGCGAAATTAGAAACGGAACTTTTTAGCATATATCAACAAAGAATCGAAAACCTCTCGAGCTTTATTTTAAGAAAAATTCACGTTTTCAAGCTCTTGTATGGAAACCGTCCGGATCCTGAAATAATTCAAGTGATTTTGCCGAGGTTACTACCCCAAGTGCAAGACTTTATTGAATTGAGAAATCCGACTACACTGGAAAAGTTATTTGAGCTAGCAATCCAGTTTGAAAGTAGAAGAACGGCGGACGTCGAAAGAAGACGCCAGTATCAACAGCGAAACCAATTTGGTACGCCAAGACTACAGCAAACTCAAGCATACGGCTACGGAGAAAAAGCGAATCAGTGGGCAAGGAAACCCGAGCATTCAAAAACAGCCGGCGAACGTCGACAGTTCAATAGCAACCCAGGAAAAAAGTCTCAAGGCCAGGGGAAAAAGAAGGAAAGCACGGAAAGGAAAAATAATTTAAACTAAAACGGATTTCTGCTGACGAGAGGGTGCGGAAATCCGAAGGCCACGAAAACCCCTCTTCCTACAAGATAAATACAGTAATGGTGAAAAATTTGACTCTTCCGAAGATTGAAGTCTTGGTAAATAATATCCCGGCCACCGCACTCCTGGATACCGGCGCACAGTGTTCCTGTGTGGCAGAAGTCTTTTTTAGAAAGTATTTTCGCAAATACCGCATATATAATGCGGATAATACGACAGTATTAGCGGCGCAAGGAAAAGAATGTAAGTGCGTAGGTAAAGTACCTTTATATATCCGTATCAAGGACGAACAAGTAAAGGTGATGTTTTTTATAGTAAAGAATTTGCAAGCACATTTAATCCTAGGAATAGACTTTCTTTCAGACGCACAAGCTACACTGGATTTTAATGAAGCGTCCCTTAGGCTGACAATGAAACCAGTGCGTGTAGAAAAGGTTGAACCGCCAAGGTTAAATCTTGACCACCTGCCTAATGACGAGCAAGATAGAATCCGACAAGTGGTAAGTGAATTTGCTTCCTTATTTAGTGATATTCCAGGATTTACTCAGGTTACTAACCATAGTATTGACACCGGAGATGCATTGCCGGTTCGTCAAAAACCATACCGGTATGATAAGAATAAGGAAAAAATTATAGAATGGCATATTACCGATATGCTACGTAAAAAGATCATAACGCCCATCTCAAGTAGTTATGCTAGCCCGGTGGTTTTATGTAAGAAAAATAATGATTATCCTTTGGAGCATCCAAAAAGGTGGAGATTCGCTATTGATTACCGTAAATTAAATTCCATAACGAAATATCCGGTATATCCGTTACCGATCATAGAAGAAATTTTAAGGAACATAAAATCAACCAAATTTATGACGACTTTAGACTTAACGAATGGTTATTTTCAAATAGGGGTCAGGCCTGAGGACGTGCCTAAGACTGCTTTTATAACCAAGTCTGGCACTTATGCATTTTTGCGTATGCCGTTTGGCCTTTCTGGGGCCCCAGCAACATTTCAGCGATGCATGGACATTGTGTTAAGACCTGTTCTTGGAAAGTCCACATTTATCTATTTAGACGATATCATTATTACTAGTGATAATCTAGACCAACATATACAGGATTTAAGACAGGTGTTTTCTTTATTAAATGAGGCCGGTCTAAAAGTTAATGTCGAAAAGTGCAAATTTGCAGCCCCTGAATTAAAATATTTAGGTTACAAAATATCGCAAAAAGGGATCGAGACAGATGAATCAAAAATAATCGCTGTACAAAAGTATCCGACTCCAAACACGGCAAAGAAGCTCTCTTCTTTTCTAGGACTTTGTTCATATTATAGGTCCTTTATAAAAGATTTTGCGGCTATCGCTGAGCCATTGTTAAAATTAAAAAGGAAAAAGGCAAGATTCTCGTGGACGGCCGAAGCCAATAGTGCTTTCGAAAAATTAAAACAAGCATTAACGCAAGCCCCTGTGTTGAAATTTCCTGAAAAGGATGAAAATTTAGAAATTTCAGCGGATGCTTCGGATTATGCGGTAGGAGCGGTACTTTCGCAAAATCAGCAGCCCGTGGCATTTTTTAGCCGAACTTTAAATCAAACACAAAGAAACTATTCCGCGACCGAGAGAGAGGCACTTGCAGTTCTGTTAGCAGTGCAAAAGTTCCGAGTCTATTTTGGAAAGGCGCCGATAACAGTATATTCTGATCATGCGGCGGTAACTAGACTGTACTCAGGGCAAAATTTATCCCCAAGGTTAATAAGATGGGCACTCAAGCTGCAAGAATATAATCTGGTAATCAAGCATACCCCCGGAAAGGAAAATATCGTAGCAGATGCCCTATCACGAATTAAATTAGACGAACAGGGTATTACCGTAAAAGTTGCAATGCTTACAGCGTGTACAATAAATTCCCGAGAAACTGTAATAACCGAACTGGGTAAGGATCCTGAGTTTGGAAGTATTTATGAGTATTTGAAGGATCCTGAAAATTTTAGCCACCAAGATATTGTGGCGATAAGAAATAGGGCGGCCCATTACGAACTAATAGATGGTCTATTATTTTATACAAAAACTACGAATTCCAACAACGAATTTCGACCTGTTATCCCAGCTAGTCTTAGATTAAATATCCTGCAAGAGCTCCATGACAGCCCTTTAGCTTCTCATGCTGGTATTCGAAAAACTATCCAACGCGTACGCGAGGCAGTCTACTTTCCTGAACTGCAAAAGTTAACAAGGGCGTATGTCCAGTCCTGCCCAACATGTCAAGCCGTTAATTATATTAATTTCCGCCCGGCCGGGTTTCTAAATAGTATTAAATCCGAATTTCCAAATGAAATAATTTGCATCGATTTATTGGGCCCTTTCCCAAAAAGTCAGTTAAATAAAAGTCGCTATCTCCTTGTTATGGTTGATCATTTTAGTAAATGGACCGAAATTGTTCCCTTAAAACGAGCCTCCGCGAAATTAGTTACTGATTCTATTTTAAATAAATATATTTTAAAATACGGGGCGCCCCTAAAAGTTATATCGGATAATGGTCCTCAATTTGTAAGTAATATATTTGAAGACATGTGCCAAAAACTGGGCATACGTCATTTAAAAATGGTCCCGTATCGGCCGCAATCAAATATAGCGGAACGGCTCAACAGAAATATAGTGAAAATTATCCGTAGTTATGTTAAAAATTTTCATAAAAGCTGGGATAACTATGTCAATGAATTTGCTTTCGCCCTTAGGACCGCAAATCATGATACAACGGGAAAAACTCCTGCTGAGTTATTTCTAGGCGGAAAGATTATAACACCGTTAGATAAACTATTTTATGTGCAACAAAGAGCCCCAGAATTTAAAATGGGTGATATAGAAAAACTAATAAAAGAAGCAAAAAAGAATACGGAAGTAGCACAAAGAAAACAGAAATTACATTATGACTTGAAACGACGGGGAGTAACTTATAAAGTAGGGGATGAAGTTTTAAAAATTAAGCATTCACTTTCTTCAGCACCAGAAGATAAAACTGCCAAATTTTTTCCACGATTTGAAGGACCATATGTTATAGAAAAAATAACTCACGCTGTTGTAGTGTTAAAAGCCAGAAATGGTGAAACCTGTTCCGCAAATATTGATCAAATTAAGCCCTACTTCGATCGTAATAAAATGCAAATCTTTTCAGATCTTTTGCAGGATCCGGCACGGCAGACACCGCAGGTACAATTTCCAGAGGTGGGAAAACGACAAGTACAAGGGCAAGCCAATGAGAGACAGAAGCAAGTGAAAAGAAAATTGCCCCGCGGAAAAATTTAAGGTAAAAAGAAAAAGAAGTCGTTCCACCGTCCAGAAAACAGAGTTCACGAACACCCCCAGAATGAAGAAGGGAGAAGGACGACGTATGTGAAGAGGACCAGGAGAAAGGACGGCAACTATAGCCCGGCTTTAAAACGGAAGATCGACTCATCCGACAGAACTCTCCGCAGCAAAAGTCACCGAACTGCGGAAGGGCCATCAGCGGCGGAGGAAAAAGTACAAGAAAAATTTGAACGGCCAACAACGAGGTCCAAGCAGGATCACGACAGAAGTTTCCCGGTTCCACCAAGACCAGCTGCCTTTAAACGGCCAAGACCACAAGCAGAGGAGAAAAGGAAGGTGTTCAAGGGTGGCCGTACTGGTGAAAAACGGAAGCTTCCAGAGGAAAGCACTGAAGGGCGAGCCCGTACAAGAAGGAGGATAAACCAGGCTAATATCTGCAGTACCTTTAAAGACTGGGCCCAGAAAAGGATGTCCGAATATTATAAAGATAAGTAAAATTTTATGTTACTTTGCAAACTTAAGTTAATCTTTCATTCTTACTGCAAGTGGCAGATTTCAAGAAGTTTTACCTCATGCGAGGTCTACCTTTATCGCCAAAAGGGCGAGAAATGAGTTGTGACCGATTTTCGTATTATGTTTTTAAATTACTCGTGCGTAAAACTAAAGTTGATATATAATAGCGTTGTGTAAAGACTTAAATATTGTAAAAAGTTATTGTATAAATTTTATTTAAAACATTCTAGCAAGAAAGAAGTTTTAGTCTGAAAGACTTTTTGAAATGTAGTATTATTTCAATGTAGAAAGAATTGGCACTTGCTTTGAAAAGAATAGAAGTTAACAATGTACTACTAATGTATGTTTTCAAATGTGTAAAATTAACGGCATGTTGATATGTTCTTATATACATGTGAACTGTTATTTTAAATGTTAAGAAATACCGTGATATGGTAAAAGTGAAAGTAATGTTAAAAATTTGTTATTCGTGTGACTGTAAAGATTAAATCATGGCGAATATGTGGTAAAGGTTGAATGATGTAGTTAGGCTCTCTGACGCTACACTTTAGAGTTAGCCACTTTTAGAATAGTATCTCAGGGTTTAGAGTTGAAAGTAGGGTGTGTTAAGAGGTCTCGTTATGTTGAATTTTAACACTTTAGTGTTTTGATTGTAGGAGGAAGTGTGGCACACGTAGACAGAAACACATTCGTGTTTGGTGTTCTTTTACAACACATGTCAGAGAGCACGGGGAGAGATAATTAAAATAGTCATGAATGAAATAAGAAGGTTAAGAGAAGTATATTCTATATGTTATTTGCAATGTCATTCTGTAACATTTCATTAAACTAGTTTTCCTTCCAGATCTCTGGAAGGAACCAGAATTGAATAAAGCTCCTATTTAGATGCAGTACAGATGAAAAAAAAATTGTTGTAGATCCTGGGAGCTGCTATTGTAACAAATTTCTTTCTTTTAAATTTTCTAGTTTCTAACGAAGTTATGATTGTAAAAGGTTGGCCTCGCGTTATATTCTAGAGCTAAAAGTTTTCAACAAGGTCGTTTTAGACCTCAGTTTCAAACTAATTAACTCTGGCGGGAAGTATGTAAGGATCTTAAGTTTTACTAACGTTTATTTTATTTTAAATCTTTACTATCACTTCTTATTTTCTACTTCCGGCCAGAATTATAAGCGTTAAGGATTTTATGCAAAGTTTGTCTGGCGAACGCCAAGTATTTAAGTGTGGCCTTTTTGCCAAGCGAAAGAGAGGAAGCAGTGAGTTCGAAGCAGGCCGCTTACCTTAGAAGTTACGCAGTTGCTATTTGCCTTCCAGGCCAGAGGTTTTAATCCTCTTGATAAATTAAACGTATTGTAGTGTTCACAGTCTCTGTGCTACATACGCTTCCTGTTAAATTATGAATATTTAACATACATTTTACTATAAATTAATAAATTAAATTAAGATAGAAAGATAATAACTTGAAATTATAAAATGCAAGTATAATATTTAAAGAACTTATCCCAGCTTTTTAGGACTTTCACAGTTTAAGTAGAAGACAGTCTTAAAAAAATTTATAACAGGTGGGAGATGTCCATAAATAATTCAGAGTATCCAAAATATCCAAAATTTGGGAGAAAACAGGATTTCGGCAACTTGAAAGATGAACTCAATAGGCTTCACAATGTACTGTTGTAGATGAAATTAACGTAATTTTCAAAGTCCTAAAATTCTTTCTAAAATCCAAAATAACTGTCCAAAATTTTTGAAAGTGGTATGAAAATGCTCCTCTTGGGTTGGGCATTCGTTGGAATCCAAATATAGAAAAATCGCATTAGTATTTCCGCACTTATAGAAGTTTCTTTAAGAGCGATAAAAGTTACCAGCCAACAGTTTAAAAACATTAGCAGTAGTAGTCCCTTTATGACACAGCAGATGTCTCTAAAAGGGATAAGGCGACTGGACAGTTCAACAGCATATTTTGCCGCGATGTCTGCAAGCTCGTTTCCCTTTATTCCCGTTAGCCCGGGAACCCAGCAGTACAGGATTTCATATCCTCGTATCTTTAAGTTTCCTCGTATCTTTAAGTTTATATGAATTTTCAGAACATCCACCACAACAGGATTTTGAGTGTTGGAAAAGCTTCCAAAGTTTTAAGGGCACTATACGAGTCTGTATAAACTATGAATTTTTTGTGGCAGAGCTTTGAGATGTACAGAAGACCATAATATATTGCAGTTAGTTCAGATGTTAGAACTGAGAAAGCATGGTGCAGGCATCTGCCCTCTATGTAATCTTCAAATACAAATGCCATCCTGACATGATCATTTGACTTAGACCCATCTGTGTATATCGGATGATAACTGCCATATTTGTGCCTGTGCTCAGCGAAGAGTTGTCTGTAAACAATCTCGTTAGTGCTTGCCTTCACGTGATGTTTAAAATCATTAAGAAGCTGAATCCGTGAATTTTCCCAAGGTGGAATTTCAAAATTCTGTACTGCTTGGGGGCGCATATCAGAGAGGGAATGTTCCTCAATGACAGAGCGAACTCTTAAATGAAAGGTAGGAACGCAGGATGGACGTGCTTCAAATAAAGTGGTACATACATTATCGAGTAAGCACAGCTTATTAGGATGTTCAGGTTGAGATAGAATATTAAAATATTGCAAAAGGGACAATTGCTCACGCCTCAGATAAAGTGATGGTTCGTTAGAGTCAACATATAAGCTCTGGACAGGAGAAGTCCTGAGAGCTCCTGAACAAATTGGCAGAGCTTGATGATGAACAGGATCCAGTTTTAACAATACTGATGACCGAGCGGATCCGTAAACCACTGAGCCATAGTCCAGTCTGCAGCGGACAAGCGTTCTGTAAATGCGAAGCATGGAGCAACGCTCTGCACCCCAGGAGGTGTTCGCCAATACTTTTAAAATATTTAGTGTTTTTAAGCACTTCTTTCTCAGGTTTAAAACATGAGAAAGGAAAGTCAATTTTTGGTCGAACGTTAATCCTAAAAATTTTACTTCGGACGCAACTGGAATAATTGCACCATTCAGATATAACTGAGGCTCAGGATGCAGACCTCGCTTCCTACAGAAGTGAACACACACAGTTTTCTATTTGGAAAAAGTAAATCCCTGTTTGTTTGACTATTCTTGGATCTTATTCAGAGCCATCTGCAATTGCCTCTCTATGTATCTCATGTCTGCCCCTCGACAGCTAATCTGTAAATCATCGACATATAGAGATCCCAAGATGGTGGGAGGAAGTTCTTTTAATACAGAGTTTATTTTTTAACTAAACAGAGTTACACTAAGCACACAGCCTTGAGGCTCACCCTCTTCCTGTTCAAAAACATCTGACAAAACAGAGCCAATTCTTACTTGAAAAGTTCTAGCGTTCAAGAAATTCTGAATGAAAATTGGTAGGTTGCCGCGCAAGCCACTCTCGTGAAGATCGCGAAGTATACCGTATCTCCATGCCTTATCATAATCTTTCGCTATATCAAAGAAAATTGAGACAAGGTGATTTCTTCTTACAAAAGCTTTTCGAATGGATGTCTCTAAGAGGAGTATGTTATTTACGGTTGTTCTTCCCTTTCGAAAACCGCTTTGAAAAGGCGATATAATATTATTCTTTTCCAAGAAGTAGACGAGGCGGCTGTCTACCATCTTTTCAAACAGTTTGCAAACACAACTGGTAAGAGCAATTGGCCGAAAGTTCGAGGGATTCCTTGGGTCTTTCCCTGGCTTGGCAATAGGAATTACAACAGCTCTCCTCCATGCACTGGGAAACGTACGCTCCTTCCACACTCTATTGGAAAGAGTGAGAAGGGCTTTCAGTGACTTATAGGACAGATGCTTTAGCATTTCGTAATTTATGCCATCAAAACTCGGAGAAGACCTATGTGTCTGCAATAAAGCTCTCTTTAATTCCACCATAGTAAATGCTCTATTGTAAGGCTCAGATTTGGAAGAGTTGAATGCGATGGGATTTATTTCCGAGTGCTGCTTGATAGTGAGAAATGCAGGTGAATAGTTTCTGCTGGAAGAAACGGCAGCAAATGTCTCACCTATAGTATTTGCAATTTCTTCTATGGAGCTAATCACTCGGCCATCTTTTTCCAAAAAGGAAAGTGAGTGGTCTTTATATATTCCGCATGTTTTTCGAACTCTTTCCCAAACCGCCTTACTAGGCGTTTTAGAGGATGTTATTGATGACACATATGAAATCCAAGAATTTCTTTGGCTCTGCCTTCTTACTTTTCGTGCATTTGCTTTGGCTCTTTTAAATGCTATGAGGTTTCGCAGAGTAGGATATCTACGAAAAATTCCCCATGCTTTTTTCTGTTTTTTCAGTGCTTCATGACAGTCACGATTCCACCACGGTTTCGAATATTTTATTATTTTTCCTGATGTTCTAGGAATGGAGAGCATAGCTGCCTGAGTAATAGCAGTTGTAACTGCTTCCACTGCATCATCGATAAGCACATCTTCTACCATTTTCTGTCTGAGATCTGCAGAGGAAGAGAAGAGTTCCCAGTCTGCCCTATCCAGTATAAACCGAGGGATTCTCGACATGGGGTTCGCTCCTCTTCGTGCAACAGATAAAAGAATGGGATAATGATCGCTGTTGTACAGATCACTTCCGACACTGAAATCGCAAAATGGCAATAGAGATGGTGAACAGATGGCTAGAGCAAGAGCGTGGAATGTCCTTGTAGGTTCATGGAAGTAAGTGTCCTGCCCATTATTCAGGAGACAAAGGCAATGGTCTTCAATTACCTGCTCAATTTGTCTTCCTCGTGAATTGGTGTCTTTGCTTCTCCACAACGGACAATGGCCGTTAAAATCACCCATTATGATAAAAGGCTCAGGCAGCTGAGCCACAAGGTCATTTAAATCCCGCTGATCAGTGTGTTCGTTAGGAGGCAAATAAAGAGAAACGACTGAAAGTACAATATGAAAATTTACTTGTACAGCGACAACTTGGAGAGATGTCGTCAAAGGAAAGAAACTTGAGGGATAGTCCAGTGAGGTGAGGAGACATACACCTCCACTGGCACGTTCACCTGCAAGGTTATCCTTCCTGACGAGAGAAAACCTCCGAAGTTTTGCATGTTGATCTGGTTTTAGATTTGTCTCTTGTATTGCCAAGCCCACAGGATGATACGCATTGATCATAGCTTTGATGTCAAGTAAATTTCGGTGGAAACCGCGACAGTTCCATGAGACGAGGGTGGCCATTATGTTTGATGTTTATTCTTTCTGTGTTCTTTTTTAGTTTTGCGCGGAAGCAGATGTTCGGGAACTTCTAGACCGTCTTCCACGTCCATACTATCTGAATCTGCGGATTCAGAAATCGTTTCATTTACATAACTATTGCTGGGACTTCTATTTTTGTTAATTGGTTTTGGAAGGATATGTTTTGGTTTGCTTTGAATAACTATTTCTTTATTTTGTACGACATGTGTTGCATTTTCCTTTTTCTTGTTTGCAGATTGCTGGGTTTTATTTGGTGGAGTCTGTGTACTTATGGAAGTTTGGGTGGCTATAGTGCGGGTTGATTTCACGGCATTGGCATGTGATTTGTTTGATTGAGGCTGTGTGCTTTGCACTTGTCTTCTGGCTTCGGCACATGAAATGTTCCTAGAAACTTTTATGGTCTGCACTTCCTTTTCTAATTTCCATTTTGGACAGGAACGGGAAAATGCTGGATGGTTGCCCTTGCAATTAACACACAGTGCCGCAGCAGTGCAATTATCGCTGTCGTGGCCTACCAACGAACACAGTTTATACACAACGGCACAGCGGTGCACTTATCACTATTGTGACCAAGCATCGAGCGCACGTCAGGGTCCCCCGACAGAACATCTTCGAATGGCCAAAACGCTGGCACTGGAAACATCGCATAGGGTTTGGAATGTATGGACGTACAAGACAATTGAGGTATCCAGCCTTAATATTCTTAGGCAGATCAGGCGATTTGAAGGTCAGGATCACGTGTTTCGTGTCAATCAACTGACCTTCCTTACGCATCTTGATCCGCCTAGCGCCACAGACTTTTTGGTCAGCTAACTCGGAAACAAACTCTTCTTCTGAAACACACAGAAGGTCGATTTCCGAGATAACACCTCTACAAAAATTCAGAGTTTTATGCTCTGACACAGTTATAGCTACATTTCCAAGTTTGTTTTGTGACAAAAGGGAAGCAGATTGGCTTGGCGAGACAGTATCTATAAGCAGGTCTCCAGAACGGAGACGGTCAATGTTCTTTGGCTCACCTATGCATGAGTTAATGTATTTGCTTACTACAAAAGGAGACATCTTTTGCAGTTCACCAGAAGGACTAGAGACAACTAGGAAGCGCGGATTTTCAGTAGTTTCCTTTGCATTTACATCAGTACGGATTTTCTTACTAATAGGTTTCCCAATTATTTCTATATCTTGTTTAATTTCGTTTGGGTCAGGTTTTTTTAATATGAAAATTGAAGCCATGTTTGAAAGAGAAAAGATTCGGGTCCGACGGCCCGCCCACCACGGAGCACAACAAGGGAACACAGATTCCTGTGTTAGGGCTAGCCGGACCTATACGCAAACTCAAGCCCCGAAAGCAGGTACTCCCGAGACCTTATCCCCAAGCCACTGACACAAGGATTAGTGACCAGCCGATTGACACTCGTGGGACGACTAAGGTGCCTTCCGTTTAGCTGAAGCAGAGGCCAAAGCAGTGTGTTGGGAACAGTACCTCCCCCCTCAACTACCAGGACCCTCCATTCCAGCGACACGGGTCTCCACGCACGGCAAACACGTCGGCAGTTTTCTCACCACTCGAAAACTAGAGACAAGGGCTGCTCCAGTCTCTCGTGACGAGCCCCAAACTCCGTAGAGAGAAACCACAAGGAAGAAGGGAAGTGAAAAAGTTCCAGCCAAGAGGAGAGGAGACGGAAAAGAGGATAGATGGGGCTCCAGGATCGTGACACCAAGAAGATGATCCCCTGAAGGGCTAGGGTACCTCGGGATTGCCACACCCCTACTCACAAAAGTGAGCCCCCTGAGGGAATTAAATGCTGGAGTCACACAAGGTTCGATTTTAGGACCCATTTTATATATATTTTACACAGCTGTCTTCCCTAGAATTTGTACAGATGTTAATTCCTTTTTAGGCTGCTACGCTGACGATACGGCGCTTGAGAACAAATCTATGAATGTAGATCATGCTATCAGAAACCTGCAATGTGCCATACCAGAAATTGAAGAGTGGTGCAAAAAGTGGCGCATCGCTATAAACGCGCAAAAGTTCCAGCTGATTATTATTCGTAAAAAGATCTTAAAAACTCCCATTAACAGCAAGCTTAAAATCTTTGACGTGGAAGTCCCTATAGTCAAGAAAGCTACCTATCTTAGTGATGTAACGTATATAGTGGTTTTCCCCATGTGTAACGTGTATATGAGCCAGTTTCCCTTAGAACGTCCTCCACGAAGGCCTCCCTCCCAGCCTTAGTGTGCTTTGCCATAATTAAATACACCACACCACCATATAACTCTTTCCCAAATTTTTTTGCTTGGCGTACAGGATGTTATTGATGACACATAGGCGATCCAAGAATCCCTCTGATTCTGCCGTCTTACCCGTCTTGCATTTGCTTTGGCTTTCTTGAAGGCAATAAGATTTAACAAAGTGGGGTATCTACGAAAGACTCCCCAAGCTTTTCTCTGGTGTCTCACTGATTCCTGGCAATCACGGTTCTACCATGGTTTTGAGTATTTCCGGAGACTCGTAGATGTGAGAGGTATAGAAATCGTAGCTGCCTGAATGATTGTATGTGTAATATTCTCCACTGCTTCATCGATGAGCACATTGTTCACCATTTGCTTATTGATTTCCGAAAGTGACGAGAAAAGTTCCCAGTCGGCTGTATCTAAAATGAAGCGGGCAGGTCTCGGACTGCATGAGTCTCCAAGCCCTGTAAACGACACGAATGCAGGAAAGTGGTCGCTATCTAAGGGGTCATTTCAAACACTAAAAGAACACAATGGCAAGAGTGAAGGTGAACAGATGGCGTGAAAGGTGAAGGTGAACAGATGGCAAGATCAATGGCGTGAAAGGTCCTAGTTGGCTGATGGAAGTAAGTTGATTGACCGTTATTAAGCAAACATACTGAATTATCTTCAATTAGCTTTTCAGTCTGTCTACCTCGTGCATTAAGATCTTTACTTCCCCAATAAGGGCTGTGAGCATTGAAGTCTCCTAGAAGTACAAAAGGTTCAGGTAGCTGCTCTATGAGATTATCCAAATCTTGTTGATTAATGTGTTTATTCGGAGGCAAGTAAATGGAACAGACTGAAATTAAAATACTAAAATTAATTTGTATAGGCTTGGAGGCGAGTGACTAAATTAACAGTATTTGATGGGTAGTCAAGTGAAGTGAAAACACCAACACCTCCACTGACACGTTCACCATTCGGATTATCTTTCCTCGCCAAAACATATCTCCGAAGCTTTGCATGTTCTTCTTCTTTTAGCATCGTTTCCTGTAGCGCAAAGCCCACTGACTGATGAACACCGATCATCTCCTTGATGTTACTAAGATTTTGGTTTAAACCGCGACAGTTCCAAGATATAAAAGTAGCCATTATCCATTATATCTGATGTTTGTTTTTGCGGTGCTGTTTCTTAGATTTTCGCGGGAGGAGATTTTTTGAAATTTCTAGGCCCTCTTCAGTTTCCATATTATCCGAGTCTAAAGATTCTGACATCATATCTTCTACAGTACTACTAGTCTGATTATCAATCTTATTAGTGCTCTTTTGAGGGATATTTTTCTGTTTGGTTTGAACTACGGTTTCCGTCCTCTGTATCGAATGATTGGGTGCTTTGTTATTATTACTTGCACTGCTTTGCGCTTTTAATGACGGCATGTTGGGTGCACTGATAGATGTCTGGGTTGCAATAGATCTTGTCGATTTTACTGCACTGGCAAAAGTTGTATTTGGGCGCAGTTGGGAACTTTCCACTATTTTCCTAGCTTCAGCAAACGAAAGTTTTCTATTCACTTTAGTTGTCTGAACTTCCTTCTCCAGTTTCCATTTTGGACATGAACGAGAAAAAGCTGGGTGCTCACCCTTGCAGTTTATACACAACGGCACAGCGGTGCACTTATCACTATTGTGACCAAGCATCGAGCGCACGTAAGGTTGCCACGACAGGATGTCTTAGAGTGACCAAAACGCTGGCATTGGAAACATCGCATGGGGTTAGGAATATATGGTCTTACAGGACAGCTTAAATATCCCGCCTTAATATTTTTCGGCAGATCAGGCGATTTGAAGGTCAGGATCACGTGTTTTGTGTCAGTCAACTGACCTTCCTTACGCATCTTGATCCGCCTAGCACCACAGACTTTTTGGTCAGCTAACTTGGAAACGAACTTTTCTTCTGAAACACCCAGAAGGTCGATTTCCGAGATCACACCTCTATAAAAATTCAGAGTTTTATGCGCTGACACAGTTATAGCTACATTTCCAAGTTTGATTTGTGACAGAAAGGAAGCAGACTGGGTTGCCAAGACAGTATCTATAAGCAGGTCTCCAGAACGGAGACGTTTTATGTTCTTTGGTTCACCTATGCAAGAATGGATATATTTGCTTACAACGAAAGGGGACATCTTTTGCAGTTCGCCAGAGGGACTCAAGACTACAAGGAAGCGTGGATTATCAGTGATTACTTTGGCATTTGCATCGGTACGTATTTTCTTAGTAAGAGATTTATCAATTACTTCAATACTTTGATCGTTTTCATTTAATTTGAGAAGAAAAATAGAAGCCATATTTAAGAAAGAAAAGATTCGTGTCCGACGGCCCCGTCCAACATGGAGCCCAACAAGGGAACACAGATTCCTGTGTTAGGGCTAGCCGGACCTATACGCAAACTGAAGCCCCACAGTCTGATTTCCCGAAAGTTTATCTCCAAGCCACTGACACAAGGACTAGTGACCAGCCGATTGGCACTCGTGAGGACGACTAAGGTGCCAGGTGCTTCCCGTTTAGCTGAAGCAGAGGCCAAAGCAGTGTGTTGGGAACAGTACCTCCCCCCTCAACTACCAGGACCCTCCATTCCAGCGACACGGGTCTCCACGCACGGCAAACACGTCGGCAGTTTTCTCACCACTCGAAAACTAGAGACAAGGGCTGCTCCAGTCTCTCGTGACGAGCCCCAAACTCCGTAGAGAGAAACCACAAGGAAGAAGGGAAGTGAAAAAGTTCCAGCCAAGAGGAGAGGAGACGGAAAAGAGGATAGATGGGGCTCCAGGATCGTGACACCAAGAAGATGATCCCCTGAAGGGCTAGGGTACCTCGGGATTGCCACACCCCTACTCACAAAAGTGAGCCCCCTGAGGGAATTAAATGCTGGAGTCGCACAAGTTTCGATTTTAGGACCCATTTTATATATATTTTACACAGCTGACTTCCCTAGAATTTGTACAGATGTTAATTCCTTTTTAGGCTGCTACGCTGACGATACGGCGCTTGAGAACAAATCTATGAATGTAGATCATGCTATCAGAAACCTGCAATGTGCCATACCAGAAATTGAAGAGTGGTGCAAAAAGTGGCGCATCGCTATAAACGCGCAAAAGTTCCAGCTGATTATTATTCGTAAAAAGATCTTAAAAACTCCCATTAACAGCAAGCTTAAAATCTTTGACGTGGAAGTCCCTATAGTCAAGAAAGCTACCTATCTTAGTGGTGTAACGTATATAGTGGTTTTCCCCATGTGTAACGTGTATATGAGCCAGTTTCCCTTAGAACGTCCTCCACGAAGGCCTCCCTCCCAGCCTTAGTGTGCTTTGCCATAATTAAATACACCACACCACCATATAACTCTTTCCCAAATTTTTTTGCTTGGCGTACAGGATGTTATTGATGACACATAGGCGATCCAAGAATCCCTCTGACTCTGCCGTCTTACCCGTCTTGCATTTGCTTTGGCTTTCTTGAAGGCAATAAGATTTAACAAAGTGGGGTATCTACGAAAGACTCCCCAAGCTTTTCTTTGTTGTCTCAGTGATTCCTGGCAATCACGGTTCCACCATGGTTTTGAGTATTTCCGGAGACTCGTAGATGTGAGAGGTATAGAAATCGTAGCTGCCTGAATGATTGTATGTGTAATATTCTCCACTGCTTCATCGATGAGCACATTGTTCACCATTTGCTTATTGATTTCCGAAAGTGACGAGAAAAGTTCCCAGTCGGCTGTATCTAAAATGAAGCGGGCAGGTCTCGGACTGCATGAGTCTCCAAGCCCTGTAAACGACACGAATGCAGGAAAGTGGTCGCTATCTAAGGGGTCATTTCAAACACTAAAAGAACACAATGGCAAGAGTGAAGGTGAACAGATGGCGTGAAAGGTGAAGGTGAACAGATGGCAAGATCAATGGCGTGAAAGGTCCTAGTTGGCTGATGGAAGTAAGTTGATTGACCGTTATTAAGCAAAGATACTGAATTATCTTCAATTAGCTTTTCAGTCTGTCTACCTCGTGCATTAAGATCTTTACTTCCCCAATAAGGGCTGTGAGCATTGAAGTCTCCTAGAAGTACAAAAGGTTCAGGTAGCTGCTCTATGAGATTATCCAAATCTTGTTGATTAATGTGTTCATTCGGAGGCAAGTAAATGGAACAGACTGAAATTAAAATACTAAAATTAATTTGTATAGGCTTGGAGGCGAGTGACTAAATTAACAGTATTTGATGGGTAGTCAAGTGAAGTGAAAACACCAACACCTCCACTGACACGTTCACCATTCGGATTATCTTTCCTCGCCAAAACATATCTCCGAAGCTTTGCATGTTCTTCTTCTTTTAGCATCGTTTCCTGTAGCGCAAAGCCCACTGACTGATAAACACCGATCATCTCCTTGATGTTACTAAGATTTTGGTTTAAACCGCGACAGTTCCAAGATATAAAAGTAGCCATTATCCATTATATCTGATGTTTGTTTTTGCGGTGCTGTTTCTTAGATTTTCGCGGGAGGAGATTTTTTGAAATTTCTAGGCCCTCTTCAGTTTCCATATTATCCGAGTCTAAAGATTCTGACATCATATCTTCTACAGAACTACTAGTCTGATTATCAATCTTATTAGTGCTCTTTTGAGGGATATTTTTCTGTTTGGTTTGAACTACGGTTTCCGTCCTCTGTATCGAATGATTGGGTGCTTTGTTATTATTACTTGCACTGCTTTGCGCTTTTAATGACGGCATGTTGGGTGCACTGATAGATGTCTGGGTTGCAATAGATCTTGTCGATTTTACTGCACTGGCAAAAGTTGTATTTGGGTGCAGTTGGGAACTTTCCACTATTTTCCTAGCTTCAGCAAACGAAATTTTTCTATTCACTTTAGTTGTCTGAACTTCCTTCTCCAGTTTCCATTTTGGACATGAACGAGAAAAAGCTGGGTGCTCACCCTTGCAGTTTATACACAACGGCACAGCGGTGCACTTATCACTATTGTGACCAAGCATCGAGCGCACGTAAGGTTGCCACGACAGGATGTCTTAGAGTGACCAAAACGCTGGCATTGGAAACATCGCATGGGGTTAGGAATATATGGTCTTACAGGACAGCTTAAATATCCCGCCTTAATATTTTTCGGCAGATCAGGAGATTTGAAGGTCAGGATCACGTGTTTTGTGTCAGTCAACTGACCTTCCTTACGCATCTTGATCCGCCTAGCACCACAGACTTTTTGGTCAGCTAACTTGGAAACGAACTTTTCTTCTGAAACACCCAGAAGGTCGATTTCCGAGATCACACCTCTATAAAAATTCAGAGTTTTATGCGCTGACACAGTTATAGCTACATTTCCAAGTTTGATTTGTGACAGAAGGGAAGCAGACTGGGTTGCCAAGACAGTATCTATAAGCAGGTCTCCAGAACGGAGACGTTTTATGTTCTTTGGTTCACCTATGCAAGAATGGATATATTTGCTTACAACGAAAGGGGACATCTTTTGCAGTTCGCCAGAGGGACTCAAGACTACAAGGAAGCGTGGATTATCAGTGATTACTTTGGCATTTGCATCGAAACGTATTTTCTTAGTAAGAGATTTATCAATTACTTCAATACTTTGATCGTTTTCATTTAATTTGAGAAGAAAAATAGAAGCCATATTTAAGAAAGAAAAGATTCGTGTCCGACGGCCCCGTCCAACATGGAGCCCAACAAGGGAACACAGATTCCTGTGTTAGGGCTAGCCGGACCTATACGCAAACTGAAGCCCCACAGTCTGATTTCCCGAAAGCTTATCTCCAAGCCACTGACACAAGGACTAGTGACCAGCCGATTGGCACTCGTGAGGACGACTAAGGTGCCTCCCGTTTAGCTGAAGCAGAGGCCAAAGCAGTGTGTTGGGAACAGTACCTCCCCCCTCAACTACCAGGACCCTCCATTCCAGCGACACGGGTCTCCACGCACGGCAAACACGTCGGCAGTTTTCTCACCACTCGAAAACTAGAGACAAGGGCTGCTCCAGTCTCTCGTGACGAGCCCCAAACTCCGTAGAGAGAAACCACAAGGAAGAAGGGAAGTGAAAAAGTTCCAGCCAAGAGGAGAGGAGACGGAAAAGAGGATAGATGGGGCTCCAGGATCGTGACACCAAGAAGATGATCCCCTGAAGGGCTAGGGTACCTCGGGATTGCCACACCCCTACTCACAAAAGTGAGCCCCCTGAGGGAATTAAATGCTGGAGTCGCACAAGGTTCGATTTTAGGACCCATTTTATATATATTTTACACAGCTGACTTCCCTAGAATTTGTACAGATGTTAATTCCTTTTTAGGCTGCTACGCTGACGATACGGCGCTTGAGAACAAATCTATGAATGTAGATCATGCTATCAGAAACCTGCAATGTGCCATACCAGAAATTGAAGAGTAGTGTAAAAAGTGGCGCATCGCTATAAACGCGCAAAAGTTCCAGCTGATTATTATTCGTAAAAAGATCTTAAAAACTCCCATTAACAGCAAGCTTAAAATCTTTGACGTGGAAGTCCCTATAGTCAAGAAAGCTACCTATCTTAGTGATGTAACGTATATAGTGGTTTTTCCCATGTGTAACGTGTATATGAGCCAGTTTCCCTTAGAACGTCCTCCACGAAGGCCTCCCTCCCAGCCTTAGTGTGCTTTGCCATAATTAAATACACCACACCACCATATAACTCTTTCCCAAATTTTTTTGCTTGGCGTACAGGATGTTATTGATGACACATAGGCGATCCAAGAATCCCTCTGATTCTGCCGTCTTACCCGTCTTGCATTTGCTTTGGCTTTCTTGAAGGCAATAAGATTTAACAAAGTGGGGTATCTACGAAAGACTCCCCAAGCTTTTCTCTGTTGTCTCAGTGATTCCTGGCAATCACGGTTCCACCATGGTTTTGAGTATTTCCGGAGACTCGTAGATGTGAGAGGTATAGAAATCGTAGCTGCCTGAATGATTGTATGTGTAATATTCTCCACTGCTTCATCGATGAGCACATTGTTCACCATTTGCTTATTGATTTCCGAAAGTGACGAGAAAAGTTCCCAGTCGGCTGTATCTAAAATGAAGCGGGCAGGTCTCGGACTGCATGAGTCTCCAAGCCCTGTAAACGACACGAATGCAGGAAAGTGGTCGCTATCTAAGGGGTCATTTCAAACACTAAAAGAACACAATGGCAAGAGTGAAGGTGAACAGATGGCGTGAAAGGTGAAGGTGAACAGATGGCAAGATCAATGGCGTGAAAGGTCCTAGTTGGCTGATGGAAGTAAGTTGATTGACCGTTATTAAGCAAACATACTGAATTATCTTCAATTAGCTTTTCAGTCTGTCTACCTCGTGCATTAAGATCTTTACTTCCCCAATAAGGGCTGTGAGCATTGAAGTCTCCTAGAAGTACAAAAGGTTCAGGTAGCTGCTCTATGAGATTATCCAAATCTTGTTGATTAATGTGTTCATTCGGAGGCAAGTAAATGGAACAGACTGAAATTAAAATACTAAAATTAATTTGTATAGGCTTGGAGGCGAGTGACTAAATTAACAGTATTTGATGGGTAGTCAAGTGAAGTGAAAACACCAACACCTCCACTGACACGTTCACCATTCGGATTATCTTTCCTCGCCAAAACATATCTCCGAAGCTTTGCATGTTCTTCTTCTTTTAGCATCGTTTCCTGTAGCGCAAAGCCCACTGACTGATGAACACCGATCATCTCCTTGATGTTACTAAGATTTTGGTTTAAACCGCGACAGTTCCAAGATATAAAAGTAGCCATTATCCATTATATCTGATGTTTGTTTTTGCGGTGCTGTTTCTTAGATTTTCGCGGGAGGAGATTTTTTGAAATTTCTAGGCCCTCTTCAGTTTCCATATTATCCGAGTCTAAAGATTCTGACATCATATCTTCTACAGTACTACTAGTCTGATTATCAATCTTATTAGTGCTCTTTTGAGGGATATTTTTCTGTTTGGTTTGAACTACGGTTTCCGTCCTCTGTATCGAATGATTGGGTGCTTTGTTATTATTACTTGCACTGCTTTGCGCTTTTAATGACGGCATGTTGGGTGCACTGATAGATGTCTGGGTTGCAATAGATCTTGTCGATTTTACTGCACTGGCAAAAGTTGTATTTGGGCGCAGTTGGGAACTTTCCACTATTTTCCTAGCTTCAGCAAACGAAAGTTTTCTATTCACTTTAGTTGTCTGAACTTCCTTCTCCAGTTTCCATTTTGGACATGAACGAGAAAAAGCTGGGTGCTCACCCTTGCAGTTTATACACAACGGCACAGCGGTGCACTTATCACTATTGTGACCAAGCATCGAGCGCACGTAAGGTTGCCACGACAGGATGTCTTAGAGTGACCAAAACGCTGGCATTGGAAACATCGCATGGGGTTAGGAATATATGGTCTTACAGGACAGCTTAAATATCCCGCCTTAATATTTTTCGGCAGATCAGGCGATTTGAAGATCAGGATCACGTGTTTTGTGTCAGTCAACTGACCTTCCTTACGCATCTTGATCCGCCTAGCACCACAGACTTTTTGGTCAGCTAACTTGGAAACGAACTTTTCTTCTGAAACACCCAGAAGGTCGATTTCCGAGATCACACCTCTATAAAAATTCAGAGTTTTATGCGCTGACACAGTTATAGCTACATTTCCAAGTTTGATTTGTGACAGAAGGGAAGCAGACTGGGTTGCCAAGACAGTATCTATAAGCAGGTCTCCAGAACGGAGACGTTTTATGTTCTTTGGTTCACCTATGCAAGAATGGATATATTTGCTTACAACGAAAGGGGACATCTTTTGCAGTTCGCCAGAGGGACTCAAGACTACAAGGAAGCGTGGATTATCAGTGATTACTTTGGCATTTGCATCGGTACGTATTTTCTTAGTAAGAGATTTATCAATTACTTCAATACTTTGATCGTTTTCATTTAATTTGAGAAGAAAAATAGAAGCCATATTTAAGAAAGAAAAGATTCGTGTCCGACGGCCCCGTCCAACACGGAGCCCAACAAGGGAACACAGATTCCTGTGTTAGGGCTAGCCGGACCTATACGCAAACTGAAGCCCCACAGTCTGATTTCCCGAAAGCTTATCTCCAAGCCACTGACACAAGGACTAGTGACCAGCCGATTGGCACTCGTGAGGACGACTAAGGTGCCTCCCGTTTAGCTGAAGCAGAGGCCAAAGCAGTGTGTTGGGAACAGTACCTCCCCCCTCAACTACCAGGACCCTCCATTCCAGCGACACGGGTCTCCACGCACGGCAAACACGTCGGCAGTTTTCTCACCACTCGAAAACTAGAGACAAGGGCTGCTCCAGTCTCTCGTGACGAGCCCCAAACTCCGTAGAGAGAAACCACAAGGAAGAAGGGAAGTGAAAAAGTTCCAGCCAAGAGGAGAGGAGACGGAAAAGAGGATAGATGGGGCTCCAGGATCGTGACACCAAGAAGATGATCCCCTGAAGGGCTAGGGTACCTCGGGATTGCCACACCCCTACTCACAAAAGTGAGCCCCCTGAGGGAATTAAATGCTGGAGTCGCACAAGGTTCGATTTTAGGACCCATTTTATATATATTTTACACAGCTGTCTTCCCTAGAATTTGTACAGATGTTAATTCCTTTTTAGGCGGCTACGCTGACGATACGGCGCTTGCGAACAAATCTATGAATGTAGATCATGCTATCAGAAACCTGCAACGTGCCATACCAGAAATTGAAGAGTGGTGCAAAAAGTGGCGCATCGCTATAAACGCGCAAAAGTCTTAGCTGATTATTATTCGTAAAAAGATCTTACAAACTCCCATTAACAGCAAGCTTAAAATCTTTGACGTGGAAGTCCCTATAGTCAAGAAAGCTACCTATCTTGGCATAGTTCTAAATAGCACTTTCAGATGGAACGACCAAGTTTTAAAGGTCTGCAATAAAGCGCATGCTGTTATTAACTGTTTATCGCCGATAATAGGCAAAAATTCAAAGTTGGATCTTCTTCGAAAAAGACATTTGTATACGGCGATTATACGTCCTATTATGTCATACGTGTCCCCTGCGTGGGCAGCAGCCACGGATAATGACATCAAAAAATTACATATACTGCAAAACAAATATCTCCGTATCATCACCAATGCCCATCACTTTGTTTCGAATTATACGCTCCATCGAGACCTTAAGATTGATACAGTAGATAAATTTCTACATAAGCTGAACTCGAACTTCTTCAACAGGGCTCTTACCTGCGAGCATCTGCAGCAGTTCAAAGTCTTTGACTATATTCCTTTTAGAGAAGATTGCAAACTCAGACCATACGCGGGCCACCTCACCCGTGACTCTAATTTCCCGACATAATTTGCAGCATTTTTCTAATTCCTGTACATAGTGTATATAATTTCATTTTGTATTACCCGCTACTAAGTTTTGTTGCCTTTTATTTTATGTATCTGTATTTTCATTTGTATACCTATCAGATGTTAAATAAAATTATTTTATCATGTTATTTGCATGTTTTTAACCGCCTATACATCATGAACAACACTTATCAGATTTCCACCTACGTTGAGCCTCTCCTGTGTTCTGCGCTCGTCATTGCTTTTTCTCCGGCCTGTGACGCCAGTCACCCCCTTCTAACATCTCCATACTCCTGCAACCCTTCCGGACATTTCCACGTTCTGCGCCCATGTTGGCACACTTATCAAGAGCCGGCGACGTCGCGTAATTAACAGCGACAGTTCGGCATAAAAGATATTGAATGAATGAATGAATGGGCGGGGCGCGCGTCACCGACATGTCGGCAAGAAAGAGTAGGGACGATCTGGTTTACCTTAACACTGAAACCTATGGCGTTTGTATCACATAACTCTTTTTAATTATTAAATGTGATACGTTGTATAGCGATGAGATTATGAAAGCCACAGTTTTTTTCAAATAGGATTTAATATATGTCATTAAAGCACATTTTACTGCATTTCCCGCATTTTTTTCCCACGCGTAATTCTTGTACAAACATCTTTACTTTGGTAAAACGGTAAAAACTCTAAGCACAAAATTTATGAACTTAATTTTGCGTAAAAATAAAGTAAAATTAAATAAGGTTGATAGTACGCGATGCTTTGAAATAAATAAGGTAAAATTAAACAAGATCTGACATTTTTTTTAATTTAATGAACATTATCAGGCAGTGATTTTCTAAACTATAATAACATTACAAAACGATCATATTTATTTGATTATATGATCATTAAATTATTAACATTAAAGTGGATTAGTTATTTTAATAAATCATAAAATTCGGAGCATAGAATTTTCTGAGCGTAATGAAGGAAAAAAAAAAAGATAAAATAAAATCTAGAAGCACTCTTTTTTTTAAAGTTTTGTGTGTTACATATATTTATTGAATATCATGTTCTTCGCCCGTAAACCACATACATTTGAAAACAGCATATCTTTAGAATTTCCGCACTGGAAATAAAACTGTTATTTTCCGTACAGTGCTCTCTCTGAACTCGTTGAGTTTGTTAATCAAAAATTCGAAGTTTTACAAAATATGAAATAGATTAAAACAAATTCGATATTCGGCCGTCCAGATGCCCATGTTCGGGTGGAGGATTACATTATTCAAAATTTCTGTCGGGTGGAGGATTACATTATTCAAAGATACTGTCGTTTTTGTCACCGTGAGAGAAACATACATGTATTCATGCAGATTCTTCATTATTTAATTTCTTTACATACAGGGCGATAATATTTGGTAACAACAATTTGCAAGGAAACACGGACATTTATAGTAAAACAGCGCAAAATGCCGCTTCGAAATTAACAGCCTTTCTAGGCTACCGTCCCTTTGGGTTAATAAATTAAATTAACATTAAATAAAAAAAATCTTATGCAGAATTAAAAATAATTAAAAAAATAATCTCTATAAAATACAAGCAAAGTTAATTATTACGGTTAAATACAATTTTAATATTAGAATTAAATGTATAAAAATTTTTAAGGAGTCAAAAGTCTTTATCACAATGATGTATTATGAAATATAATTGAAATAAAATTCCTTTATAGAAATTTTGTTATAATACTCATCTATAATTTTAAAAAGCACCACAATTTAGAATTTTAAACAAAACTTTCAAAAATTCCTTTTTAAATATTTCAGTATTTTTTACTTATTTACACCAATAAAACGCATAAAAATTGCAAGGGAAAATTGCTTGTTTGAAATTGTCTATTAGTTCAGATTTAAAATATTATTTTCTAAAAGAAGTAGTTACAAATTTCCTTACAGCATAGGAAAAGCTAAAAAAAAAAAAAAAAAAAAAAAAAATCCAGTCCTGAAAGCATGCAATAACTTTATAATTATTTGGAACGTTAATTATGCTTGATAAATATACTAAATTTTTAAAAATCAATCTCAATTTCAAAAATAAAAATATGGTTAAACTCTAATTTGTGAAATGAGGTGCTACAACCAGCTTCTTCTTGACAATTATACACGCTGCAATAGGCAACCAATGTTAAATTTCTGCAAGTCGTCCCTACTCCTCCGGATGTGATCAAGGTGACAGGCGGCAACGCCTCAGACAAGGGAGAAAACCCGTTTGGGTTAGTCTATTTCTTATAATGTCCATGAGTGACAGTCGTTAGTTCTTGGCGTTTGTTTACATTCGTTGCATCAACAGTTTCATTTGATTTGTGTTGTTGATTTGCTATTATACCTGGTCAGAAATTGAAAATTGTGCTGTATCGTTATGTCAGAATTTAGAAGGAAAAACTAGAAGTCAGGGTATCACATACCATCGTTTTCCAAGTGATCTAGAACTTCGTAAGTTTATAGATTGTTCGCGGCAAAAAAGCACATAATTCCAACATCGAAAATGCAAGAATATGTGCTCTTCATTTTACACCTGATAACTACGTACGAGATCTAAATGTAAAATTGCTTGGTTCAACTTCGAAAAGGGTGCTGAAAGCCAATGCTGTTCCCATTTTACATCTTACATCATCATCGCGTGAAAATAACGCACCAATACATTATATATGTTGTACTTCAGAAAACTGAAATTAATCTGAAGAGAAATATTTCTAACACGAATGATTCTCCAAATTTATGCTAAAAAGAGATGGAGCAAGCCGGTGTCAGGCTCGCGAAACAAGGAAACGAGCATTGGAAAATTTAGCTTCCCTTTTTCCAAAAAAGAAAAGGCTATAAGCTGATAAGATATAAGCTGTGCAACTCAGTTTACACCCAGTGACACATCATCCAGTGACACATTTGAGTTAGTCATTACAACCAGATAAAATATCTGCTTATTTTTTTAATGAGTTTATGTAGTTTTCATACATAACTGTGATCGAATGGATACAGCAGTATATGTAATTGTACATTTATAGGTCATTTTACTAATATTTTACATTAAAATTTTTTCTCATCTTAAATCACTTTTTATCATAATCTTCATTTTGTGAATGACACTTATATCACAATGAGATATTTAAACTCAGTATCATGTTTACAAATATTGACTACCTAAATAATTAGCTAGTTATTAAATTCGCTTATACAACTTCAATCACATGCCTATGTGTTTTGGTTACTTTCTTTACATCCCAAAAGTAATTCTATATATGGAAGCAGTGTTTGGGTTAAGCATTGCGTAAAAAGTAAACTGATATATGCTTCACCCTGAAGAAAGAACAGTTTCTCGACCACACTACCATGCAAATATCGAATCAGTGAGTGACATATTCCCATCAATGTTATTTAACTGAATCATATGCCTGATGTAATTTAATTAACATAACTAAGTGAATTTCCCCATGCTTGAGCCTGAAGGAAAACAAATACGTGTATTGTGTTGGAATACAAATAGCGAAAGAGTAAGATATTCTCTTCAGTGTTATTTAACTGCTGCATATGTTTTCAATTTTAATTCCATATAATTTGTTTTTAATTATAACAGAAAGAAAAATATTTAAATAATGAACACTATTTCGAGTATAACAAAAGCATTTTAAGAAACAAGGTGATAAAATACAGTAGTTATTAAAAATATTTAATTTGTACGCAGGCTTAATTGAAATTAAGAATTAGGGAAAGAGTACTTTTAGATAGTACTGAAAACAAATGTACTTCTGCTGACATCTGAAGTGAATCAATATAAGTCACTTTTCACCTTAAAAAGAATGTGATAAGTCTATTTAAAAAGTATACTGACGTGGTAAAGAAATTTGTAGAATTTTATATTAATTAAGTATGAATTTGGTGATTCAAATCATTTTGCATATATTTTTTCCTTGAGATATATAATTTAAACTGAAAATCACGATCATATGTTACTCACAGAGTATCAAAATTCATTTGTATTAAAAAAGTGCATGAGCAATGAAAACATATGGGGAAATACTTTTTGATTATGTTATTACCATGGTTTTGGCAGTTCTGCCTTCATGTATTCTATTCAACAAGATTTATTAAGTGCAGGCAATACAACGCAAATACCGCGTTTTGCAATATTTAATTTCATTAACTGAAATATCATTTTTCATATTCTAATACTTTCCTTTAAGAAAAGGATGTTTACAATTATATTAGCATTCTGAATATAATATATTAGCAATTCTGAATATAAAATAAACATTTGCTTTGACAAAATATTTAATAGGAAAGTATATACCCGGTATTTCCAATATGTTATTATACATACTACATATAAAATGATCATTTTACTTTAGATTACATTTTTTCAATTACTGAAATCATGCAGCTGACGCGTCGACCGATGTAACTTGTCACTCGGGTGACGTCACTACCAGCAACCAATGGCATGCTTTTTCCGTTCCTGGCCTAACCTTTAGTATATTAATGAACCTTGATACGGCTGAAAGGTAGAACAATGGTGCGCTATGTGGAAAATCGCAATAAATGCTGACAAGTCCAAACTCCTTATTTTCAAGAAAAATAAAATGAACCATTCCCTGACTGTCCAGCTGGAACTCTTTGATACCGTAGTACCTGTTGTCAAAAGCGCTACTTATTTAGGACTTAAGTATAATTCAAATTTCCTCTGGAAGGATCATATAAATTACGTCAGAGGCAAGACCATTGGTGTCATTCAAAGTCTCACGCTACTTCTGTCTGTGACTTCCAGATTAGATATGAAGCGAAAAAGACACATGTACAATTCCATAAGTCGGCCTATTTTTGCGTACGCGTCTCCCGCTTGGGCAACGGTTCAGGAAAAGGAGTTGAGCAAGCTTCAAATTACTGAAAACAAAGTTCCAACGCCCATTATTACGTCTCCAATCAGAATCTACATCGAGACCTAAAAATGGATTTCATTGAAATGTATTTGCATACGGTCAATGTTAAATTCTTTAAAAAGGCTCGAGAATGTAATCACATGACTGATCTTAATGTCTTGAATTATGTTATTCTTGAAGAAGATGCGTCGTTACGTCCACTCGCGGCCCACCTCGCCCGGGAGTTAAATTTCCCTACATAATTTATCATGGTAATTGTACAGAGTTCTTGTATATAGTGTATATATTTTGAGTTCTCAATTGTATTTTTATCAATATTTTGTATCCTTTTAATTTCATGTTATCTGTAGTTATTATTATCAATATTGCACGTTTATGTTTTATGTATTATATTTCACATGTCCTGAAAGAAATTGTCAGATATTGTCTGTGTCTTCTTTAATGTAACAACACAAACATGTCACATAGTATCCTCACGGCTCTTGTTTCGTACACTCATCACTGCGCTCGCCTCTCAATGGCTTTTCGACTCATGGTCGCCCGCTGCATACCACCTTTAACCTCACCAAATTGTCAAGAATGATCAACGTCATGCGCCCACCGTGCTTACTCTCATGAGCCGGACAAGTTGCGCTATTGCGCGACATTTCGGCCATATCAGTACAGACTAGACTAGACTGAAAAGTAGCCGTCGCGACTTGAAGCGTGAAGGTGCTTTGTCCCCTCGCTCCTGATTGTTCGAGTTTTCAAGTATTTGTCATCATCTTCTAAAGTTGATGCTCTGATTTTTACTGTGATTCTAATGTTTTGCAATGCTTCCTCGGAGTGCACGGTGCAGTAACAGTAGGCCACCGCTGCAATAACTCTGATTTTGCTCGTACTTTGCAACTCAGCGATACATCATGGATCGCATGACCAACTTTATTAGTGCTGAAATTACTAACCTTCAGTGCATAGAGATCTCTCAAAAAAAAAAAAAAAAAAGATGCCCGTGATCTACAATTCTTTTTGAAGCTCAAACTTTTCATCGAAAATGAGATCATTCTACATCGTACTGCAGCTCTTCCGAAGCCTAAGCTGCCAGCCGCTAAGACGACTACTGACGGAATTAACCAGAATCAAAGACTACATAAACCTAATGCCCGCCGAGCAAGCAGTCCTGCCCGCTCCGATGAGGAGAAAACACGAAAATTCAAAGCTCTAGATGAAGACAGCAGCGACTCAGACTCTGAGCCGGTCCCAGAGGAAATATCACTGTTCGCTTGAAAAAGCCCATTCGAAATACAAATCTCACTGACAACGCTGATTCGTCGGAAATAACGACACCAGTTACGACAGCAAGTTACGACCATGAGAATATGGATACGACCCCCATAACTGCACAGCCATCACCAACGGCCAATCAGAATTCAGGAGGAAGGAAACCACCCCCTATTATGGTAAAAGATGAGAAAAATAATTTTTCTAAGATTAGAGGACTCATCCTAAGCCACAATCTCACTTGTGAAAGAGATTACTATGGTCAACTAATCCAAGGTGGATACAAAATTCAAGCAAACCAGCCCACAATTTACAAACAAATTGTGGAAGTTCTCAAAGACGAACATATTCTTTTCCACTGCTATGAACTGCCGGAGAGAAAATATATTAAAGTTGTAATCCGCAGCTTACCTACATACTACAAACCTGAGGAGATCGAGGATGAACTTAAAGCCAAAGGATACGGCGTGGAACGAGTTAATCAACTCAAAAGACGCAGAGACGGAAATATTCAGCTTCTTCCCCTATTCCTCGTTACTCTTAAACGTAATGAGAAAACTAAAGATATACTCAGGAGCGTTTCCTCCTTGGAATGAAGATTACCATCGAAAGCTACAAAGGTAGAGCGGGACCCTTGCAGTGTTATCGCTGCCAAGGGTTCCATCATGCCCAATCAAATTGTCACCATGACCCTAAATGTGTAAAGTGCGGCGGTGACCATAATTCATTCCAATGCACTAAGGATAAATCTACTCCACGGACTTGTGCCAACTGTTCTAAAGAAGGACACACGGCAAACTACCGTGGATGCAAGAAGTTCCCTAAACCAAGGAGTACTCAACCTGTTAAAACTTTCGCAGACAGATTTGTGACCAACAAATCGTTCGCCCAAGCCTTAAACTTCGGACTTGCACCAGAATCGATCAACGAGGCGAAACAAGTTCTCAACGAACTTAAAATGTTTGTGGCTTTTATCAAAGACTCTGGACTGCCTCTATTATGTAAACAACTTGTAAATCAAAATTCTTCCGAATCTCATGACAGTGTTAACAAGAAACCTGTTAATGGATAGATTTCTTCGAACACTTACTCCAATTTCTTGCGCAGTGTGGAATGCCAACGGCCTACACAACCGTATGCATGAACTCAGTAATTTTCTTAAATTTCATGACATCGATATAGGAATAATCACTGAGACACATGCCCAGGCATGCCAGCGTCTCGCTATTCCTAATTATCAGCTATACAGATGCGATCGAACAACCCATCGCGGCGGTGGAGTTGCAATTATATGTTAAACGATCCTACCAGTCTTGTTTTGAGGTACGCGCGAGTAACGCGTGCCTACAAATGTGTAGATAATTTTACCTAGAAAAACAGCTATCTTAATTGAGATAGGCATTTAACATTAAGAATGAGATTTAATAAGGAGAAGTAATATAGATACATAATAATGGCTTAAAGAAGCAAACAGTCCCAACACAGATCGCAGTTACATATCACGTGGAAGGCACAAGACGAGTTGTTTCACAGACGCACACACACAGACTGAAGTCATTACCCAGAACTGCCGGGGAAAATTCTTCTCTTCCCGTCAGCCCTTAACTGTTGTCAAGCATGTTTACTGTTTCGCCAATTGGCGCTTTTCTCCAGAGTTTTTGAGTCTGTATCGCCTGTTTGGCGCTGCCGCTACATACTCCCTCCGCAGAGTCAACGAAATGTGACATACAGACGTGGGGGTCGGATTAATCGTCCAGAACGGGTGATACCAATGTCCGAAAGTTTTTTTACACTCTTTGGAACAACTTGTAAAGAGTCCACGGTTACAAAAGCGGGTTTCAATCTATCTATGGAGATTGTTTGCTTAGTCCCTTTTATTTCGAGATCAAACGTTCTATCTCGTGTTTCTAGCACTTTAAATGGTCCATCATAGGGAGCTTGCAGTGGTTTTCGAACTCCGTCGTGTCGAACACACACATGCGTGGATTCGTGAAGCCGTGGATGAACGAAACAGGTTCGCTGACCGTGGCTAGAAGTCGTAGTCGGGCGGACACTGGCAAAATGGGATTTTAAATCCTCCACAAACTGTTGCCACCATCAGAAGTTTGCGTGTTCGAATCACGTCCGGGTCACCAGTGAGGTACGCGCGAGTAACGCTTGCCTACAAATGTGTAGATAACCTTACCTAGAAAAATAGCAATCTTAATTGAGATAGGCATTTAACATTAAGAATGAGATTTAATAAGGAGAAGTAACATAGATACATAATAATGGCTTAAAGAAGCAAACAGTCCCAACACAGATCGCAGTTACATATCACGTGGAACGGCGAAGTTTCAAAACTTCCCCTCTTTTTCATAAACTTACCAAAAAAAAAAAAAAAAAAAAGGAATCAAAAGAAATATATCAGGTTAAATACCTTTGCGGATTAAAAATCAATGTTGAGGAGTATAAAGGGAGGCAAGGCCCTCTTCAATGCTTCAAATGCCAAGGATTTAACCATACACAAATAGGATGTAACTAGCAACCTCGCTGTGTCAGGTGCGCAGGTTCCCACGGGACTTGCGCACCTGACACGGGACTGAGTCACCTGAGTCACGGGACTGCCCTGACAAAAATAATAAGGATAAGCCCCTGCTTTGTGCCAATTGCGGCCAAAGTCACACTTCGAGCTTCAAAGGGTGTAGCAAATTCCCTAAACCAGAGCAAGATAAACAAGCGAAGCTAAGAAAATCTTTTCGGACCTTGCTGAACTACACTCATGTTCATAAATTAAGGATAATGCAAAATCAGCCAAAGGAAGAGTTAGAAGCAAAACAAATTTGACTTATTTGTAAAGCTTATTTATTAAACAAAAGGTAAAGAGCAAAAAAAGATGCTATATGTTTGTTATTATTAAAAAAATTAGCGATTTTTTCTCCCTGGAGCAAATTACAAAAAACCAATATTACATGGTTGGTATGATTGTTAATACATTGTATGTCTCCCAGACGATGTAATAAAGTCCGTACAATGCCTAGGCATGCTGAGTATCAAATTATCGATCTGATCTTGGGGGATATTACACCACTCAAAAAGCAATGCTCTCCTAAGTTCCGGTATACATGTAGGAGGAGGTTGACGGGCTGCAACTTGTCGGCCAAGCATGTCCCACACGTGCTCTACTGGATTCAAGTCCGGTGAGAATGCTGGACAGTCCATACGGATGATATCCTCCGATTGAAGGCATTCGCTTATGATGTTTGCACGGTGAGGACGGACGTTGTCATCCATAAACACAAATTGTGCGCCCGTGGCGCGCCGAAACAAACGTACATGTTGTTCCAGAATGACGTCCCGATAGATTTGGCTTGTCATGGTTCCAATTTGAACATGCAGGTCAGTTCTGGAACCCAGAATAATTCCACCCCAAATGAGAACTCCTGCACCACCGTAAAGGTGTCGTTCAATGATGTTTTCTTGGTGGTAACGGGTATCTGGAGCTCTCCATATGAACGTTCGGCGAGAATCAAACTGAAAGCTAAACCTGGACTCGTCAGAAAACATCACACAAGCCCACTGTTGCGGTGTCCACAATGCATGCTCTCTACTCCAGCCTAACCGCAGGCGACAGTGAGTTGCAGTAAGTGGGACGCATCTGACAGGTCTACGAGCATATAGACCAATCTGCCCTAAGCGTCTGTACACGGTGTGCCTTGAAATTGTTGTACCAGTGACTGAAAAGAGCTGACGCGACAGTTCTGAGGCTGTGCTCCGCCTGTTTCTTTTGGCAGTAACTACCAAATACCGGTCCTCATTCGGCGTTGTAACTCTGGGGCGACCTGTGCTGTAACGTCTACTCACATTACCATCATCTTGGAATCGTTGCCAAAGTCTGGAGATGACACTCTGGGCAATTCCAAGTTCGTCTGATACTTCCAGTTGGGTACACCCACATTCCTGGCGGCCGATAATTCTACCATGTAAAAAATCATCCAAATGCGTCCTTTGTGTCATAACTATTCGGTTATTACAATGAAATGCTTATAGAGCGCCTGCGAACAATTTTACTTCTTTGCCTGTATTCCTTATATATCACTCTCTTACACTCTCGTCATTGTGACGTGCCATCGGTGTCATCTGGTTACTTCCGGAAATTTGCATATGATTCTTGAAGATGTGTGTAGTGATTTTACAGGTGATGTATTTATTTTAGAGTTCGATTTTCGCGTGACTCCGAATTATCCTTAATTTTAGGACATGAGTGTAGTTTCAGTTATCAAAAGCGTAGGATTCCTACAAATTACACAACAAATAAAACAGTTGAAAGATACCAACCAGGAAAACAACTCAGAAAATCCTATTAACAATGGGTTATAACCTCCTTATTAAAGCACCCATACAAATCATGATATGGAACGCCAATAATGTTCTCAATAAAATTCCGGAGCTCCAAAACTTCTTAAACACTAAAGACATTGACATCGCACTCATCAAAGAGATCCATGCGAACCCTAGCAAGCGCATGAGTATTCCAAACTACCGGTGCTACGGGTGTGATAGACTAAGTCACAGAGGTGGGGGAACAGCTATTTTTGTTAAAAGCTGCCTTCAATCTAGTTTAATTAAAGAAGATCATAATAACAGCCACGAACTAATTACAGTCTCAATTCTTCTACCTTTTTATGGAATTATGTATTTCAGCTCTCTCTACAATCCTCCAAATAACCCCTTAGATGAGCAGATCCTTAAGGATATTCTTTGCCCTGACAAAATAGCTATACTTACTGGAGATCTCAACGTCAAAAGCACAGATTGGGCCTGTAGACAAACAAATAGTAACGGCAATATCCTGAAAAATATCATCACTAACCACCCGGTATATATATATATATATATGTGGGAATCATCAACGCCCGATGCTGAATTAGAATACCAGGATTGTGACGTCATCGCCGCTCAGCGCAGTAAGAATCATTCCAGACAGCGAGAGATAGCTTCCAGACGTAGTCGAGAGTGGAGGGTAGACGCGAGCAGACGGCTCGTATGCCTTCAAGAGTTTATGGAGTTTTGATTCTTCTTCTGATGTTTCACCTTTAGCTGTTATGCCTTTAGCTGATTATACTATTTAAAGCTAGCCATCGTCTTTTATGTAAAGGACTGTCTGTGATTGTGCATCATTACATGAACAATTCAACATTTAATCTTTACTTAGTTTATCTTTATTATTCTTATTTCTTATCGTAAAATAAAAGCATATTTAAAAATGCCATGAATGCTGCTCTCATGCTCTGATGTAAAAGAGAACTCTACATATATGCTCCTGAAAATTATACCTATCTTCCAGAAAATATCAGAGGAGGAGATATTCTTGATATTCTCATCACTAATATCTCTATCCCAATTTATCTTGAGTCAATTATCGATCTTACCTCGGACCATATCCCAGTGATTGCCACCCTAGGCACCAATAAAGTTGCTGACAATAAATTATTCGACAAGACTGATTGGCCTAAGTTTCATGATTTACTGCAAAATAACCCTCCAAAAATTAGTAAACTGCAGACTACTTATGACATCGAAGCCGCCATTGATAGCCTAACCAATGATATTAAAAATGCCTATAATCTTGCCATTCAGAAAATCCCTGCCAATAAAGTACCGGAGATTCTCCCCCATAACATCAGGCAACTTATAAAAGAAAGGAAAAAGCTTCGGAAAAGACGGAATCTGTTCTGGGATCCTCATATCAAAAGCGAACTCAACAAAATTAGCAGAATAATTAAGAAAAATATTGATAAACGAAAAATGGCAGAACAAAATACAGAGTTTTAATGAACCTGGTAATGAATTCTGGAGCTTCGTTAAACGCCTCAGAAACTCTCCAACATGCAGTAAACCCATCTAAAAAGACAATAAAATAGCTATTACCAACAAAGATAAAGCTATGCTCATGGCAGAGCATCTCGAACATCAATTTATTCCTAACGACACTCCTTGTGACCCTTCCTTTGCTTACGATATCAGATATTTCGTCCAAGACTATTTAAACGGTCCTACTGCCAGACTCAACACTGAATTCACTAATCCTAATGAAGTTATCGATATAATTAAACATCTTAAGAACAGAAAAGCTCCTGGATACGACGAAATCAATAATATCGCTATCAAACACCTGCCTCTCAGCACCATCTCGAAGCTTATCAGCATCTTTAATGCTTCTCTGGACAAGTCGTATTTCCCCATGAAATGGAAATTAGCCAAGATTATCCTTATTCCTAATCACACTGAACTGCTACTAGAACCCGCCCAACGGGTTTAGCCCCCAGCCCTTTTTGCCCAACTCTCCGGATTGCTTGTCCTAGGGATTTTATTTTGCTGTTGATATGAAGAATCAAGGAAATGTATTGCACCTTTTTATTCTTTTCAAAACTTTTTGAATGTTGACTCCTCTCTCAAAATTTATTCCTGGCTCTTTTTAAACACGAAATTTAATTTAAAGACTTTCTAAGAGTTTTCCTTTTTTTCTCATGCGGAAGGCATTATCTGAAAAGCTTTTATTTTTATAATTAGGCTTCAAAATTTTCCCTTATGAGATGAACCCTGAACCCCTCTTTTGATGTAATTATTTTATCTCTGATGATGTGGAGTTAAAGGCCTAGCCTAGCGCACTCCGTAAATTAACTTCCTTGAGCCTTGATCCTTATTCCTAAACCCGGTAAAGATTCTACTACTCCCTAAGGTTATAGACCTATCAGCCTACTGCCCGGAATTGGCAAGATATACGAAAGATTAATTATCAATAGGATGAAACAATATATCAGCAGACTTCCTCCAGAGCAATTTGGATTCCGCAAGACACTTTCAACCACCAAACAGCTTGTCAGATTAACAGAATTTATTGGAAGCGCACTTCATAATCACCAGAAAGACGCCTTTGTAACAACTTCTCTCCGGAAATGACCCAACTTCTTTACTCTTTTATCAAGAACAGAAAATTTCATGTTTCTTTCGGCCAGGAAAACTCTCATTTCAAGTATATCTGTGCTTCCGTAGCCCAAGGATCAATTTTAAGCCCGATTTTATACTTATTCTATGTTTCTGATTTCCCTAATCCTGACAACGAAATAAACAGATTTCTTGGATGCTATGCGGACGATATGGCCCTTGCTGTAAAATCCCTTAGCCCCAACCTTGCTATTCAGAAGCTCCAAAGCATAATGCCTAGTATCGAGCATTGGTGTAGTAAATGGAGGGAGGGAGTGAGAGATAATGGCGCAAAAACCAAAGATGATTATAGCGCGCCAAACACGAGATGGGATGATTATAATTGATGACATTAAAATTCAATAAATAAAAACAAGTAGACAAATGCACCAAATCCAGAGGATGAAGTCATATAAAAACAAGTTAAAAGCATACATTAAAATTCAAAAGACACAGTCTTCAAAGCAAATTATATTTGGTAATAAAAGCCAGTCTCTTTTAAATAATAAAATAAATTACAATTGACCTCTCTTCCGATTAAACGGTCGAGAGGCAAGTCACAGCTATTAAAATATTTCTGGCGAAGCCTATTAAAACATTTCTGGCGAAGCCTATTAAAACATGGACACTCAATTAAAATATGACGAACAGATAAACAAACATTACAATTAAAACAAACAGGCTCATTTTCAGGTTTGAGGAGATAGTTATGTGTTACTCTAGTATGACCAATTCTGAGGCGAGTCAAAAGAACTTCCTCCTTACGTTTTCCAGCAAAATCCCAATGCTCAATCCTAGACATGACATTTCTCAACTTGTTGTGATGCTGAACGTCCCAAATTTGCTGCCATTTTTTTCGGACCTTTCCCTTGATGACACAGAAGATATCTCTAAAAGGGATAAGGCGACTGGACAGTTCAACAGCAGATTTTGCTCCGATGTCTGTAAGCTCATTTCCCTTTATTCCAGCATGTCCAGGAACCCAGCAGTACAGGATTTCATATCCTCGAATCGTTAAGTTTATATGAATTTTGAGAACATCCACTACCACAGGATTCTGAGTGTTGGGAAAAGCTTCCAAAGATTTAAGAGCATTATACGAGTCTGTATAAACTATGAATTTTTTGTGGCAGAGCTGTATGATGTACAAGAGACCATAATATATTGCAGTTAGTTCAGATGTTAGGACTGAGAAAGCATGGTGCAGGCATCTGCCCTCTATGTAATCCTCAAATACAAATGCCATCCCGACATGATCATTTGACTTAGACCTATCTGTGTATATCGGATGATAACTGCTATATTTGTGCCTGTGCTCAGCGAAGAGTTGTCTGTAAACGATCTCGTTAGTGCTTGCCTTCACGTGATGTTTGAAATCATTAAGAAGCTGAATCCGTGAATTTTCCCAAGGTGGAATTTCAAAATTTTGTACTGCTTGGGGGCGCATATCAGAGAGGGAATGTTCCTCAATGACAGAGCGAACTCTTAAATGAAAGGTAGGAACGCAGGATGGACGTGCTTCAAATAAAGTGGTACATACATTATCGAGTAAGCACAGCTTATTAGGATGTTCAGGTTGAGATAGAATATTAAAATATTGCAAAAGGGACAATTGCTCACGCCTCAGATAAAGTGATGGTTCGTTAGAGTCAACATATAAGCTCTGGACAGGAGAAGTCCTGAGAGCTCCTGAACAAATTGGCAGAGCTTGATGATGAACAGGATCCAGTTTTAACAATACTGATGACCGAGCGGATCCGTAAACCACTGAGCCATAGTCCAGTCTGCAGCGGACAAGCGTTCTGTAAATGCGAAGCATGGAGCAACGCTCTGCACCCCAGGAGGTGTTCGCCAATACTTTTAAAATATTTAGTGTTTTTAAGCACTTCTTTCTCAGGTTTAAAACATGAGAAAGGAAAGTCAATTTTTGGTCGAACGTTAATCCTAAAAATTTTACTTCGGACGCAACTGGAATAATTGCACCATTCAGATATAACTGAGGCTCAGGATGCAGACCTCGCTTCCTACAGAAGTGAACACACACAGTTTTCTATTTGGAAAAAGTAAATCCCTGTTTGTTTGACTATTCTTGGATCTTATTCAGAGCCATCTGCAATTGCGTCTCTATGTATCTCATGTCTGCCCCTCGACAGCTAATCTGTAAATCATCGACATATAGAGATCCCAAGATTTCTCAATGTAATAATTAAGCTTTCTCAATGTCGAAGAATACCGAGACAAGGTGGCTTCTTCTTACAAATGCTTTTCGAATGGATGTCTCCAAGAGGAGCATGTTATCTACGGTTGTTCTCCCCTTTCGAAAACCGCTTTGATAAGGCGATATAATGTTAGTCTTTTCCAAGAAGTAGACTAGGCGGCTGTTTACCATTTTTTCAAACAGCTTGCATACGCAACTCGTAAGGGCAATTGGCCGATAGTTGGAAGGATTGCTTGGATCTTTTTCTGGCTTAGCAATAGGAATTACAATAGCTCTCCTACATGCACTGGGAAAAGTATGCTCCTTCCATACTCTATTGTAAAGAGTGAGAAGGGCATTCAGTGACTTATAGGACAGATGCTTTAGCATTTCATAATTTATGCCATCAAAACCCGGAGAAGACCTATGTGTCTGCAACAAAGCTCTCTTTAATTCCAGCATAGTAAATGCTCTATTGTAAGGCTCAGATTTGGAAGAGTTGAATGCGATGGGATTTATTTCAGAGTGCTGCTTGATAGAGAGAAGTGCAGGTGAATAGTTTCTGCTGGAAGAAACGGCAGCAAATGTCTCACCAATAGTATTTGCAATTTCTTCTATGGAGCTAATCACTCGGCCATCTTTTTCCAAAAAGGAAAGTGAGTGGTCTTTATATATTCCGCATGCTTTTCGAACTCTTTCCAAAACCCGTTTACTAGGCGTAGATTATGTTATTGAGGACACATATGAAATCCAGGAATCCCTCTGGCTCTGCCTTCTTACTTTTCGTGCATTTGCTTTGGCTCTTTTAAATGCTATGAGGTTTCGCAGAGTAGGATATCTACGAAAAATACCCCATGCTTTTTTCTGTTTTTTCAGTGCTTCATGACAGTCGCGATTCCATCATGGTTTCGAATATTTAATTATTTTTCCTGATGTTCTAGGAATGGAAAGCATAGCTGCCTCAATAATAGTATTAGTAACAGCATCAACAGCATCATCGATATGCGCATCTTCTACCATTTCATCTGTGAGCTCTGCAATGGAGGAGAAGAGTTCCCAGTCTGCCCTATCTAGTATAAACCGAGAGAGTGTAGACATGGGGTTTGCTCCTCTTCGTGCAAGAGACACAAAAACGGGATAATGATCGCTGTTGTAGAGATCACTTCCGACACTAAAATTGCAAAATGGCAACAGAGATGGTGAACAGATGGCAAGGTCGAGAGCGTGAAATGTCCTTGAAGGTTCATGAAAGTAAGTATCCTGCCCATTATTCAGGAGACAAAGGCTATGATCTTCGATCATTCGCTCAATTTGTCTTCCTCGGCAATTTGTATCTTTAATATCCCAGAGCGAGCTGTGGCCGTTAAAATCTCCTATTATGATGAAAGGCTCAGGCAGCTGCTCTAAAAGATCATTTAAATCTTGCTGATAAATGTGCTCATTAGGAGGCAAATAAAGAGAAACGACTGAAACTACAATATGAAAATTTACTTGTACAGTGACAACTTGGAGAGAAGTCGTCAAAGGAAAGGAACTTGAGGGATAATCCAGTGAGGTGAGGAGACATACACCTCCACTGGCACGCTCACCTGTAAGGTTATCCTTCCTGACGAGAGAAAACCTCCGAAGTTTTGCATGTTGATCTGGTTTCAGATTTGTCTCTTGCATTGCCAAGCACACAGGATGATAAGCATTGATCATAGCTTTGATGTCAAGCAAATTTCGGTGGAAACCGCGACAGTTCCATGAGACGATGGTGGCCATTATGACTGGTGTTTGTTCTTTCTGTGTTCCTTTTTAGTTTTGAGCGGAAGTAGATGCTCAGGAACTTCCATTCCCTCCTCCACTTCCATACCGTCTGAATCTAGAGATTCAGAATTCATGTCATCTACAGATCGGCTTCTATTTTTAGACACTATTTTGGAGGCACAGATTTTGGTTTGCTCAAGATTGTTATTTCTTTATTTTGTATGACATGGGTTGGATTTTCCTTTTTCTTGCTTGCAGGTTGCTGGGTTTTATTTGGTGGAGTCTGTGTACTTATGGAAGTTTGAGTGGCTATAGTGCGTGCTGATTTAACGGCGCCGGCATATAATTTGTTTGATTGAGGCTGTGTGCTTTGAACTTGTCTTCTGGCTTCGGCATATGAAATGTTCCAAGAAACTTTTATGGTCTGAACTTCCTTTTCTAATTTCCATTTTGAACAGGAACGGGAAAATGCTGGATAGTTGTCCTTGCAATTAATACACAATGCTGCAGCGGTGCAATTATCGCTATCGTGGCCAACCGACGAGCATTGAGCGCACGTCAGGGTCCCACGACAGGACATCTTGGAATAGCCAAAACGCTGGCACTGGAAGCATCGCATGGGGTTTGGAGTATAAGGTCTTACGGGGCAATTTAAATATCCAGCCTTAATATTCTTCGGCAGATCAGGCGAATTGAAGGTCAGGATCACGTCTTTGGTGTCCATCAACTGACCTTCCTTACGCATCTTGATCCGCTTGGCAGCCCAAACCTTTTGATCAGCTAACTCGGAGACGAACTCTTCTTATAAAACACACAGAAGGTCGATTTCCGAGATCACGCCTCTACAGAAATTAAGTGTTTTGTGCGCTGACGCAGTTATAGATACCTGTCCAAGTTTGGTTTGTCGTAAAAGTGAAGCAGACTGGGTGGCCGATAAGGTATCAATAAGCAGGTCTCCCGAACGGAGACGCTTTATGTTCCTTGGCTCACCTATGCAGGAATGAATGTATTTGTTTTTCAGGAAAGGAGACATCTTTTTAAATTCTTCAGAGGCACTGGTAACAACAACAAAGCGAGGACATTCAGTAGTTTCTTTGGCATTTGCATCGGTACGAATTTTCTTGCTCACAGATTTGTCAATGATTTCAATATCTTTATACGTGTCGTTTGATTCAGGTTTTTTTAAAATAAATAAGGAAGCCATGATTGAAAAAAATATAAGATTCGGGCCCGACGCCCCGCCCGCCATGGAGCCCAACAAGGTTACATAGATTCCTGTGTTAGGGCTAGCCGGACCTATACGCAAATTGAAGCTCCACAGTCGGCTTTCCCGAAAGCAGGTACTCCCGAGAGCTTGACCCCAAGCCACTGACACAAGGACTAGTGACCAGCCGATTGACACCCTTGAGGACGACTAAGGTGCCTCCCGTTTAGCTCAAGCAGAGGCCAAAGCAGTGTGTTGGGGACAGTACCTCGCCCCTCAACTACCAGGACCCTCCTTTCCAGCGACACGGGTCTCCACGCACGGCAAACACGTGGGCAGTTTTCTCGCCACTCGAAAACTAGATGCAAGGGCTGCTCCAGTCTCTTGTGACGAGTCTCAAACTCCGTAGAGAGAAACCACAAGGGAGAAGGGAAGGGAAAAAGTTCCAGGCAAGAGGAGAGGAGACGGAAAAGAGGATAGATCACTGGGGCTCCAGGATCGTGACACCCGTCTCACCAAGAAGATGATGCCCTGAAGGGCTAGGGTAGCTCGGGATTGCCACACCCGTACTCACAAAAATGAGCCCCTGAGGACGTAGTAAATGGAGGATCGCAATAAATGCAGAGAAGTCGCAGCTCTTTATTATCAGCAGAAACAGACGCACCCGACAAGTTATCAACACTGATTTAAAGCTCTTTAACAAGGAAATTCCCATAGTTAATAAGGCCAGGTATTTAGGCATTACCATCAGCAATAGGCTCATTTGGACAGACCATGTTAATATCATCAAAGGAAAAGCTTATGGTAACATGAAAAGTCTAATGCCACTCCTTGGAAAACTCTCCCGTCTTGATCTTAAAAGAAAAAGACATATTTACACTGCTATCATCAGGCCTACCCTTTGCTACGCTTCACCTGCCTGGGCTACTGTGATAAGCAGAGAGATTAAGAAAATGCAAATAGTTCAGAATAAATTCCTCAGACTCATCACTAATGCACATTTCTTTGTATCGAATGCCACCTTGCATAAAGATTTAAAAATAGACTACATCAAGGATCACCTGCTGAAAATGAATGACAACTTCTTTCGTAAAGCCTTAACCTGTCCTTTTATGGAAAATTTTCAAGTTTTTAATTACACCATCCTTGCCGAAGACAGAGATCTGAGACCCTGGACGGCCCACCTCTGTGACCTAAATTTTCCTGCGAAACATATTTTGTACATAGTTGTAATATATTTAATTATTGCTTTCACTATCTAACCCAGAATTTTTTTCTTACAGTATTTAGTTTTTGCATTGTAATTGTATATACTCGTATGTATCATAATTTATTTTGTATTCTCATTTTTCAGGAACTGTTCTTTAGAAAATGACTCTGTTTATTTTGCACCATAGTTGTTGTACATATGTATCATAATCTAACTTCTCATTACTTTTCAGGTATTATTCATCTTCAATTACTGGCATTTATATTTTTACCAATTTCATATTTAACCCAGATTTTTATTTATTTATGCAAGAATTATTATTATATATCCTTATGTTTTATGTAATTTTTATGTATCCTCTAACCACCTTATATATCAGGATTGAATTTGTATTTAATCATCACCACACCTCCATTGCCAATTGTCTGGTTTCTACACTGTGACGCATGGTCACCCGCTTCTCCCGACCTTCAGTTCCACCGCAACTCTTCAGGACTGTCAATTGCCAGGTGCCCACACTTATCAGTAGCCGGTAAATCGGCATATACTCGCTGCACACCGGCAATAAAGACATGGACTGGACTGAGCAGCTTTCGCTGTCGCTTTTCTACCTGAATGCTGTGCGCATTACAACGGTGATTCACAGCGATTATTTTTCTAGCCGTGTACATGGAATTGGATGCACAGGTTTTGTATTGTTGGATGCCGTAATCGGCGTTTCACAAACACACAAGTCAGTACGATTAAAATTATTTGTACAACCTGAGAAAGTTGCTTCGTATTCTTCGTTTCCCGATTCTTAAACCTTTTTTCCATAAATTGTTATATAATTGTAATATACATTTTGTTGCAGAAAATTCTAAGTAATTATTATTTATGTGGAAGTAAGAAAACGGAGTTGTAATTAAAGGGAGTTATTTACTGAAAAGAGTACAAGGCTAGTGGTACTTTTCAAGATGTTTATTCATTTACTAAGTTATTCAATTTTGGTTATAATGCCGTTTCCCTATTTGTATTTTAACATACTATTTGTCTAATTTTACTAATGTTTACTTTCAAGACAATGAAATCTTCTGTTTCTTTACGAAGTTCTAATCTATTTATTGTTTATCTATTTGTAATTATTTATTAATCTATTTATTAAATACTCATAAAAGTACATTCAGACTAGGTAATGAACTGATTTTTAGGATAAATGGGACAAGAAAACACTAGAATTGAAAAATGGTCCGACAGAGTATATTACCCCATTCTGCTGTGGCAACCAATGCATTAACGAGTATGGCCACCAGAACAAACAGAAAAAATCAGCAGAAGGTATAATGCCGCAAAATTATTTCTTTTGTGTTATTGAATCGAGGGATGGAAAAAACAGCATATATTAAAACCCTTTGGCTGATCATCCCGCGATTTGCACGGGCAACTAAAATGTAGCAAAATTGGCTCATCCCGCGATTTCCGCGGGCATATATTTTTCTTCTTTTATTGAGGACCGGACCTCGTTTTTTCCCCGTTTAACCATTGGAATAAATTATATATAATATTAGGCGTTTAGTTTACGTTTTGGCCAAAAGATATCGTTAGTTAGCTACTAAATTGCGGCGTTTAAAGGCACGTGGTATTAGCGCTCAAGCTTCACTTTTTGCCGCTTTTTTCTTACAGAAATGGCTGCTAGAAAACGTTCAGCCATTATCTTGATTATTTAATTGAAATATTAATTATAGTTATTGATTAGATTGATTATTAATTAGATTTATTGAATCTGGTGCAAAGACTGTGAATTTGGACTTTGCCTTGAACCCTGTTCTGTACTCTATCATGCTAAACTGCATTTCTGAGGTATTTTTCCCTCAGCGCTTTATATTTTCTAAAGTTTTATACATTTTACTTTTTTCAATTCTCCAATATATATAGTGCATTTTTCAGTTCTCCAATATATAGATTTAAAATATGACAAAAAAAAAAAAAAAAAAAAAATTCACAATTTTGGAAGCGATTTTGGTCCACAAATTGAGCAGTCAGAGGGTTAATTTTGCAAACATGTTTAATTCTAAAAATGTATCAGTAAATATATTTATTCATAGTTTTATTATATTTAATTACAGTAGACAAGGCTTAACATGATCGCTGTTAATGTTACCATTCAGATATGCTACCGAATTGCCGAAGTCCCGCCCGTCTGTATACGAAAAAATTGAAAATATATCGCTTATTGTGATAAACAATGCGGTTAATATCATCATACTATTGTAGAATATTTTTTAAATTAAAGTAGAATCGCCAAATAAAGTCAAAATCGGTCATAAAATTGCCAAGTAACAGAAATGTCGCCAAGAAAAGAATTGAGTCACAGCTTGGTTTCTACTTCATTCGGGCACACCAGCGGCCGAGCGGTAAAGTCGCTAAGTACTGGTAGTTCAGTCCGAGGTTCGAATCCCGCGAAAGGCCTCATAGGTGCTTTCGTGGTTTTCACCATGTGTAACGTGTATACGAGCCAGTTTCCCTTAGAAAGTCCTCCACGAAGCCATCTTAGGCAGATAGCCCTCGAGTGCTTTGCCGTAATCTAATAAACCAACCAAACCAACAACTGCAATTTTATTTTTCTCCTAGAGATAAATTTTCTGGAAACTAAAGTTTCTTTGTAGTCCAAAGGGGCAATTTGCCCAGAAGAGCTTTTAATTTCGTTTTAGCATTTTGCTTCGATTAACTATAAACGGGAATCTTTTTTCAAATTGCTGCCACCTAATATTAGAGCTCTGTATTATATTTGAAAACATTAAATAATGAAGAATCTGCATAAACGCATGTATGTTTTTTTGCATTGTGATAAAACAACGGTATACCTAGAGCCATGAAAATTTGAATAACGTAGTCTTCCATAAAATGTGGGCATGTGGAAGACCTAACTTGATATTGAAATTTGTTTTATTATCGCTTTCATATTTTGTAAAACTTCAACGACTTTTTTATTAAAAAACTGAACGATTTCAAAGCGAGAAATGGCAAAGTTGTACAGAAAAAACTTTTTTATCTTTTTAAAAATATGCTCAATTAAAAAGTACTGTACGATGTTGCTCTTGAACTAGTAAATTATATCGTTTGAGTGCAAAGAACATGATATTTAATAAATAAAGGTAGCACACAAAATGCTAAAAAAAATCGCCGCTTTGAACGTAATTTAAAATCTGAAATTTTTCAGCTTTTTTTTTTTTTTTTTTCCCGAATTAAAAATTTTAGATTGGTATGTTCTCTTCAAATGAGGAAACAAATTACTTCGATTATTAGGAGTACAGCATTGGTCAAATAATTTCCAGAAACTTGATAAGCAATTCATAAATGAACTTTTGCAGTAAAGACATTATGAACAATTCGCAAACAAAATTTTGCCATTTTCCTAATTGAAATGCTATATAACTTATAGGGTTGTAGTTATATTTATATTAAATTAGCTACATTTCGTTGCTATTATAAAGAATACTTTTGTCATCTTTTTATGTTATTATTATATTATATGTTATATTCGGTTAATGCAGGCGTCAGCAACCTTTTCCGTCTGTGCATCAAATTCAACTAAAGTATGTGTATTAAGAAGACATTTCAGGTCTGTGGTATTATCATTTTAAAGCAGTCTTTTTTGGTGAATAACGATTTAAATTTTATTGGGAAAATAACTACAATAAGCTTTAAAGAAAAATATATAATTCTAATTTTATTAAAACAAGCGTACTGGCGGCCGAGCGGTCAAGTCCTTGAACGCTAATAGTTCCGAGCTTCGGTTCGATTCTAGGTGAATGGGCTGGCGGTAAGACTGTTTTCGTGGTTTTCCCGATGTGTAACTTGTATACAAACAGTATATGCTCTATAAATCGGAGACACAACAAAACCTTCGAAAAATTATGGCGAATTTGTGGGGTTTCTTATAGTATGAGACATGTACTGCTCATTATAAACATATCGTGTATTTTACAATATTTTAAACCAGTCCTGAAATTTGATACTAAATTTTAGTTTATTTTTATATAAAAGCAATAAAAAAAAGCAGAAAAAAAGATTAAAGTAGTTAAAAAAAGTGTAATTTTAAGCTTTTTTTTTTACACTCCCCAAATAAAAAAATGTCAAGTGGCACCAAAAAATGCCAAAAAAAGGGGGGGATTAAAGTAGTTACAAAAAACATTTAAAAAAAAAGAAATTTTATAAAAATTTCAGAAGATATGAAAATATATAAAAATTCCAAATACCACATAACAAATTAAAATTAAAAAAAAAAAAAAAATCCATTCTAATTCTAAATCTAATTCTAACTCTAAATTAAAGTAATAGATGGCAGCACCAATCAGGCAAAATTTCGAAGTGTTTTCGAAGTATATGTGCAGTTATTAGTAAATAAGTGTCACATGTGTGTTTGTTTCAATCTTTAATTATATCTTTCACTATATTTAATTATTTATAACACCTATAAGAAATAACTGCAATTATATTATTTAAACTTCAAACAAGAGAAATTTAACGGATTGTGAGTGGAATAGATAATCTTGAAGAACTTTAAGTGTATTATGAATACATAGTTTTCAGCTTATACTTAACAACAATTATAAAGCTAGGGATTATAATATAAAGCTTATTGATTCTATTAATTTTATACTCTTGGCCTTGAGAAATTTTTCTAAAACATTTGGTTTAAATGGAATTTCCTCATAAAGGCTATTCTCTATCATTCCTCATCCAAATAAGTATTATTATAGATATGATTATATTACTTCAATGTTGATTCAATTCAAAGAAAATCCTTGATCAAATGGTATAATTCTGTAAAAGACGGAGTTTTTAATTTTCAGAAAGATATTATTAAACATTGTCAATCTGATGTAGATATTTTGGGAATGTTTAGAATTCAGAAAATTATTCCTAAAATTTGCAGATATTGATCTGTTTAAGAGGGTTTAATACCCCTTTCTCATGTCGATTTTAAATAACAGATGGCGCTACGAACGTTGAGCGATAAAGACTCAAACCTGTAAGACTACCCAGGGCTAAAGAAAGAGAAGGGCTGGGTCATCCCTTTAAGAAGAACGATGCCGACACGAAACCCTCTTGGGGAGCATACCGGATGTTATGTGACGTCACTGGGTTCGTCCCGTCGTTGACTGACCAGAGCCAACACCTTCTTAAGATGTTGCCAGAGTATCAGTGCGAAAGATTGAATCTTTAGGAATTTTACAGATAACTGAGTCCCTGATACCGGAAGTTTACCGAAAAATGTGTACTTTTTCACATAATGCCTTTCGAAATCGCTGATGCAATGTAAGGTTACCAGAATAAATTTTAGAGCCAAGTGCATTGTTCAAAAGTAGCCAAGCTTTTGTTCAATCTGTCTTTGTTCGTAGTCGTATTATTAATATTAGGTCGCTCGCGTCGTGAATACGAATCGGAAGTTTACCACAAAGTTGACCCTTTTAAAATAGAAAAATTAAAAGTTAAGATGTATAGAAAGGCCAATAGGTTCGTAGGCATAATTATTCCTATTATGTAAAAGAGCTGCTTTGAGGAAAACTGTGAGAGAAAAAAAATTTTAAATTGATGATGCTTAGTGAATTGAAACTAGTGCCATATTTATTCTCATTATTCAAAACTGCTTTAGGAAAGATTTTAAATGAAGTATGCTATAAAATTAAATATGTTATTAATCTGTTGCTTTAATAGTTCATTAATACTCTTAATTCAGTTTTGTTCATCAGGCTTTTGTAATATTTAAATTAAACTGTATATTTTTATTAAACCAAATAAATATATATTAATATCTTAAAACTGTTAAAAAATAAACTTAAAAAAGTTACAATAACATTTTTTTTTAATATCATTTGTTAATTTGTTGTCCCAAGTAAAACTGAGAATGACTAAGAACTTTAAAATGTTCTGGTTATAAACCCATTTTATACCGTAAATCAAAATATTGTATTAAGAAAATACAAAATTTGAGAACAACCTTTAACAGAAAATTTAAATAAAACTCTACTTTTGAACATTGCTGTCTAAAAAAAATTTTTTTGGGGGGGCTCCTGTGTCAGATTCCCAAAAAATTAATAGTTTTATTTAAAATCTCTGCCGATTTATGCATTGTCATAAGAGTTATCATAAAGTCATGCATACAGTCATGCATAATTTTGCATAACATCTGTATATATGCACAGAATAAACGACTTCTTTTCCAAAAGGAATTTTTTCAATGATTTCTGTACATACATATGTATTTATCTCACATAACTAAAAAAGATTATCCGTAGAATGTTTATTGTATATGGGACTGCTATAGTTGTGCATCTCTCTTTTTATTGTAATTGCCAGAACCAAATGTGTATATATACACACACACACCTTTACCTAGCCTTAATTTTCACAATCATTGGCCCTAGTCTATACTCCCAATTACCATTGAAATGCTTTAAATGATGAAAATAGTTGTGTTTTATCAATGTAAAACTTTTTTTAAAAATTATTTTGACAAATAACGAAATCTTATTTTAATGCGATCTCCAGCTTCCTTATGTCTGCAAAAATATCTGGGACATTTTTATACTCATTATAAAAAATGAAATTATGAGAAGTTTGACTCCCATGTGACAAAGACTGAGCAGTGTTTTAAATTTCAAAATCTGCAGTTTTTGTATAATTTAATAAGTAATGTGATGTGCACATCAGATTTTGCATATGTATTTTAGAATTTTATACTCTTTAATTTACATCTAGTAATAATGTATTAGATTGAATTAAATTTTATAATATATGTTTCTGGTGTTATTTTTATTTTAATGTTTGAATTTGTGTTGAGTCAGAATACATACGTGTGAGCATCTCAGTTAAAGGATGAAAATATGACTTTTTAAGTAAATTCAAAATAGTTTCATTCAAATAATTTTGAAACTGATAAAAAGCTTTCAGAGATTTGTAAAATAATAATAATTTGTAATTGTCTCCCGAATCCTTCTCTTGTAAACATTGTATGGTAAAAAAAATCTGAAAATATTGAATATATTCAAATCAAATAGATATTTATTGAAATTGTTTTGTTCTAAAGAGTTTATGTTCATAATGTATATTTTAGCATCTATAATCAGAATTACCTAAATCAAACTTATGTTTGTTTGTCCCTTCATAATAACTGATGGGCAACAAAAATAAGCTTGTTTTAGTACCTGACAGATTGAAGGAAAACCAGCACCTGTATATCTAAGTGGGTAGGTATTGCTGGGCCTTGCTAAGTACTAAGCTTCCACCAAAATGGAATTTTGAAGAAGAATGCTCTGAATATGGTCAGAAAGTCTCCTACCACCAACCTCTTAAGGATTTCGCCTCACCTTCTGCTTTTAATGCTCCTTGCTAAACAACCATTACACACTTACATTACAACATCCATGCCTTCTTTGGGATTTGAACTCGAACCTTTTGGTATGGTAGGCAGCGTCATTAAGTACTATCCTGTCTGGGTGCTACAGCATAGTGTTGCTATAATGGAAGATGTCTTGTTCTGTGAAGACATGAAAACAATCACAAAAGAAAAAGATGCCTTTCTGCATGTGAAGGAATTCTTTGTGAAGTATGCTCTTTTGTCAATCAAAACAAAATTCAGAAATCGCTTGGATGCTCAAGCAGATATGCGAATTGCTATTAACAATAAAGTGCCACAATTTGAAAAAAAAATATCCAATACAGAGGAATAGAAATAGTTATTAATTATTGTTTTGAAAAATTTATGCAAATATTAAATTTTGTAATATTTTTTTTAGTTCCATGTTTTATTTTTGTTTATTATTAAAGTTTGATTACATAACTGTTTTCTTTTTCCTCACCCTCTTTAGAAACTTTGTTAGGGGCTGCAAGAATATAATTTTTTAGAACTGCTAGACATGGAAAAGTTTTGGAACCTGTGTCTTAGAAGATGATATTGTGAAGTTCAGTTTTGAACTAATAAAGAATACTGTATATGTACATATAAAAAAAAATCTAATATCTATGTGAATATGTTTCAAACCTGTTTCTGAATATATATATATTTATTTATATTTACATAATACACTTAAAAAAAAGGGAAAATAACTAAAGTTTTCATTTAATAAACTAAATATACATGCAGGAGTAGTGTTTGACCTACTCCACTCTCATGTAGACATTACTCATGCAGGAGTAGTGTTTGAGCCCAATACTGGCATATGTATATATATATAGGAGTGAAATCATTAAGCAACTGGGAAACAAAATAATTTTGCCCTTTACAACATTACATTTTTTCCATACATCTAAAGCATTCTTAGTTACATTGCTGTCATAAAATCTGGTCTAAATTTTTGTGAAATGTAAGTTAGTACATTGCTTATACCACTTGTCCATCAGAGTTCTTATGCAATCATTGGTTGTATGCATATATTGGAGTTTAAAAAATGATTTAAAAAAACATGTAACTTCAAGTTGCGTAAGTCAGGTATAACTCTACTTGATATGGGATTAAGACCAGGAAATTAGCTAGATGCTTTTAAACATGGACTGTTTATTGTATGACATTCTAACTCGATGAAAAGGAGATTATCATTTGCTTATATTATACATTATACATATCAATAAGTGTGGTGTTAACTTATTCTGAGTCTTTACATGCGGAAAGATCTTGAATATTCATAGTAGTGCAACTTTATACCTGTTACTTGTGGTGTTTATGTTGCAGCAGTATAGGTAATTATTTCTTAGATTCGATACATAAAACCCGAAAAGACAGATTCCTGTGGTTTACACCTTTTGTTTGCTTTCTATCATCCACATCAGAGCACTTTTGGACTGACAGATTTCAAGTGTCCTTAATGTACTTAAGCATAACAGTAAAAAATTAGCTTATTTGAAGTTCGAATCTTGGCACAAGTGAGTCGGTTCTTCTGAACCATATTGATCAAGTTGCTGCATAGCAATGAATTATCTAGCATTAATATTTCAGAAAACACAAACAGTTCATTGTTTCTGGTAAAAAAAAGGGGATGCAATGTCACAAAATAAGCGAAATGTAATCACAGAAAAAAGCAATGAAGTTCATTCACTATAACATAAATCAACAGTGCTATGTATTAAATCGATGAAGAATTAGCAATTTAAAAAAGACTGGAAGAAAAATAATAGATCGAATAAGAAGCAGACTATATTACTTAAAATGAATGACTCGTAAAATTTCTGGGCTGGCGTAAACATTCAGGAAATGTAGTGTTAGAAGAATTAATGTGCAATTTGAGAATACAGTCAATGCGTGGGAAGGTGCAGAAAGAACGTCTATGCATACAACGTCGAATATATAATCTTTGTTTGATCAGTTGACTTATGCGAAAACCGGTTCTTTGGAGAAATCAAACGAGAAACAGTGCTTCAAACGAAACATTTTCGTTTAAGTATAAAATTATCTCGCTAGCTAGGCGAGACGCAGTTTTCAACGAAACATGTTTCAGTTAGGAACACTTCAGTAGTACACTGTTGGCCATTAAAATAGCAACACTGTGAAGAAAAGCAAATACAAAAAAGATATTTATTGCAAAAAGATATGTATGGCATACGACGTGCAGTCTCCTCGCTGCCTCCAGACACATATACGGCCATCAGAATATCACACGCTGAACAGGGACATGTCTGAAAAGACAACATTGTGACATTCTTTTATCCAGCTTTGTCGTTTGGTGCACCAGAATCACTGTCTCTCTCTACGCTGCATTTTCAAGGGAAGCCAAAGTAGCGGTCATCGTGTTGATAGTTCACTCCGCTGCAGGGCTTAAATTTTAAAATTATAAGTGCCGGAGCCCTATGGAAGACCGCCAGCAAAGAGCAATAAAAGTAAATAAATAAATTAAATGACTATTAAACTCATTAATAATTTTAAAATTAAACAGTTAATTATAATCAAATTAATTAATAGCTATTTAATTAAAGTTTATAGATTTTATTCAATTAACAATTATTATATAATTCATTATAATTTAATTGATAATTATTAGATAATTAATTATTATTTATTGAAATAATTAAAACTAAAATAATTGTAAAGCGACAAATTAAAATGTCATAAGCGATTTTTAATAAAATTTTCGAGTTAAAATTTCTACGGAAATTGTTATTCAGTTACATAAAAAAATTGCCGCAGCCTTCTTATTTAGGGCTCCGGTGCACTCCGGCTAGAATTGTAATTTATCTTGAAAACTGAGAAGTACCAGAGCTGGGCTCCGGTGCAATTTAAGCACTGCTCTGCTGCAAATGTCGAAGCACCGTACGAGTGGATACTCGGCGTACTGCAAACATACCCATTTCCTAACTAATGGTTCGTTATGTGTTTGTGCGGTTTTTTTTCAAGGCTAACCTCACAATATGTCTGTCCTCTCGAGCGTTAGTCAGGAGACTGCGTTGAGATCCTGCATGCCGTTCAGTATGACCCTCAGCAACCCATTGATTATATATTCGCATGACAGTGATTGGATGTCGAGCAGTGCGACGGGCGATATCGCGGAACGATAATCCACACTCTCTATGGGAAACAATCCTGCCTCTACCATATTCCGACTCTTGCTGGTAAGAATTTCGTCTTAATATTTGAGGCATAACACGATATTCTGAGAAAACTCTGGCCGTACAAAGCGCGTTCCGAATGAGAAATCCACTATGCAACTTTTTTTATGCAATACGTCAGATGTCTTTTCTCCCTCCTTGCATGCGCTTAAATTCTAATCCATTTGCATACCAAATCTCTTCTTCCTTTCACGTGCTTTTACCGTTCGTCGCATCGTTCCTTCCTGGTGTTGCAATTTTAATGGCCAGCAGTGTAGGTGAGGACAAGCTCATTTCCCGAAAAAACAGTGTGCTTATATAAGCCTTCTCTTGTCTTACTTAAAACTGCCTGAGCAAGATTTATTCAGTTAAGCATATCGACTAACGTGTCAACGTTCTATAACTTTGATTACTTATTTCACAGTTTTGTTTGCATTAGCTAATGAGAATGTATCCGAATACTCAATATAATCCAAATGAATAAATTCGACAGTGACTGCATTACCACTTTCATGGGAACGGACTGATCTTACTGATGCATCGTCTGACCTGAGAACCAGAATTCTGACAACAGTGTAATACAGTTAGAACTGTATTGTTACTAAGTATTACAATAAGGCATTCAGAATCACCAAAAGGACAAACGCAGAGCTAGAATGGCAGTTTCTGGGAAGGATCGTGGGATAGCAAGAGTTACTGCAAATTAGTTGAAAGCTTCTACCATTCAGCATCACTTACCTACATACTCTAGACGTGTAGTTTTAAAAAACAGTGTTGTAAGGAAAGGTGGTTTGAATTTTCGGCGTCTGTTGCAATATCCATAACTCCTAGGCATGGAGAGCAGAACAGAACACTGGAGACGAGCTCCTGCCCTGGATTAACTTTCAGAAAAAATCCTCAGATCTGCAGGAGACCATTCAGGCGGACGTAACTCACGCGGTCTCCTACGGACTTTAACGGATATATAACATTGGACGAAAGATAACGCTCAGTCAATAAAAGTTCCAGCTGGGTACCAGTCCTGTTTCAATGATTATATTTGATGTGTTGTTCCATCTACTAAGTGCACCAGAGGACCGAAGAGCCAATGACCCAATGAAAACGCCTCATATCTAATCATGTTGCGACCTACAGTCAATAGGCAGACAAGACAGTGCCATATGGTCCCTGCAGGTTCTGAATGGTGCCATATGGTCCCTGCAGGTCCTGAATGATGCCATATGGTCCTGAAACATTCTCTGAATGAGTCCTGTAAAGACTGATTATACGTGGCCGAAACTGCTTATGTATAGATCTTAGACAGTAGCTTCCCGATTTTCCGACGTAGATCCCCGGAGAGGGGGCATTGAGAGCAACGTTTATTCTGGTGTTGCGGCTGATAATTTTCGAATGTATCGGGTTAGAACTGGATCATGTTCTGCGATGAATTATGATTTTCGTTAGCTTGGGATTCATACGTGAAAGAAGATTGGCTTACCTTAATTCAGCATAGAAGTCCCAGTGAGCTGTGTACCCTTTGTCAACGTAAAACAACCATACCTCTGTATATACTGGCACTATTATCTAGGCAGCCAAATTCTATAATAACCAAATTTGTACTGATCTTTCGCAGCACTTTAAGAGCCCAATGATTTATGGACAAGATCCTGCCAACTTCTGTGTTGGGAATGGCATCACTAAGCCAACGAATCAAAAGCCAGATAGAGACTGACGTCATGGGACGCCAGAGGAAAACGAACAGTTCCGGTTTAGTTAGCTAAGAACGATGTTTGCATGATGTGGCTAGATAGATATTGTAGCTAGATAAATATTTTTTATTCTTTTAACTTGTCTTTATGTGTAAATAAATCTTTTTGCTTAAGTTTAAATGAAGTACTCCATTTATGACGAGATAGCTGTTAATTCATCGGGTAGATGACTTACGAATCCCTTCTGAGCTAGCCATTGTTCGAACGTAACGCCTTACGTAACATATCATTGTGGCGCCAAGACGTGGGGCGCGATAACAGCTAAAATAAATTGAAAATGGAGCTTACACAGCTGAAAACCGAAAGAAAATGTCTAAGAACTTCCTTTACCACATGTGCAAACAAAATTGATGCAGAACTGAAATCAGATATTCCTGATTTGAAGCTACTTTCGATTCTGGAACAACAGCTTAGAGACAAGTTTAATCGACTTGAAATTTGCCAAAAGGAAGTAACGTCACTAATTCTACAATCTAAAGAAGCTGAAAAGCTATATGAAGAAGATTTTATTTCGTCTGAGCCTTATAGAGATAAATATTTTGAACTGTGTTCTCAAATCGAAAAGCTGTCGAAGAATCCTTTACCTACTGAATTACCAGAGAAGCGCAAATTTAAACTGCCGAAGATCGAACTAAAGAAATTCAACGGCGAAGCAAAAGAATTTTTGACGTTTTGGAGCCAGTTTTCGAAGATCCATGAAGATCCGACGATTCCAGATGAAGATAAATTCCAGTACCTCCTGCAAGCAGTTGTTCCACAGTCCAAAGCCGCACGGGTAGTGGAGAGCTTTCCGGCAACGGCGTCGAATTACCCGAAAGCAATCGCCCAGCTTCGAGAGAGGTTTGGAAGAGAAGACTTACTTGTACAGATATACGTCAGAGATCTTCTAAGCATGGTTATGCGTAATGCAAGCAGTGGACGTGTGAAGACGGATCTTCCCACTCTCTACGATGATTTAGAAACCAAGATTAGAGCTTTAGAAAGTCTTGGAAGAACGCAAGAGAAGTATGGTGATTTCTTAACGCCTTTAGTTGAATCCTGCCTGCCCGAAGAAATATTAATTGCTTGGGAGAGAAACAGAAATTTAAAAGAAGCACTTCAGCCTGATGACCGATGCCTTGAAAATTTGATGAATTTTCTGAAACAAGAAGTGAAAGGAGAAGAGATGGTCGTGTTAGCCCGCACTGGGTTTGGTTCTAATCATATTTCTAAGAAAAAGGATACACTAAATAAAAATTCAGATTTCGCCACCGCAGCTGCGTTAGTAAGTACATCAAATTCTGAGAGCCCAGGTAAGCGCAATTTTAACTGTCTCTTTTGTGAAAAACGGCACCCGACTAAAGAATGTTTTTCTGCTAGAAATATGACATTAGAAGCTAAGAAAAATATATTAATTAAAAGAGGGGCCTGTTTTGGATGTTTCAGATTTGGACACACTTTTAAAACATGTCGAGTAAAAAATTCTTGCATGTACTGTAATAAACATCACCATTCTTTAATGTGTCCCGATCGCCAAGAAAAAAGCGCAAATGAAAAGTCTAAAAGGGACGTAACTGAAACCAGTACATTAACTAATAACTGTAAAATAGAAAATGTTTATTTAATGACTCTAATAGTTAAAATTAAATTTAAGAATGTTGAGCTTAAAGTACGCACATTACTGGATACAGGTTCTCAGCATTCGTTTGTCAGTAAAAAATTAGTAGAGAATTTAAATTTAAAACCATTAAGGCAAATTAAATTGAAGCATTCGTTATTCGGTGGAAGAGAAACGCGAACGCAGATTCACAATGTTTATAATTTGTTGATTTCGGCATTAGATGAAACTTTCTCCTTTCAAATCGAAGCACTTTCCGAGAGCAAAATTTGTGGCACAGTGCCAAAAGTGAACGATAGTAAAATTCTTAATGAACTGAAAGATAGAGGCGTCAGTTTGTCTGATTTGGGTTCTTCTGATCGTGAGATCGGTCTGCTTTTGGGAGCAGATATTGTGGGCAGTTTATTTACTAATAAATCTGTTCGGTTGGAGTCAGGGTTATTTTTGATTGACACTTGTTTAGGACATGTGTTAACTGGGAAACATGAGTCATTTGGAGATAGCAATGATGATACTGTTTTGAATGCAATTTCGTTGTATGTTATTAATTATTCGATAAAAGATTTGTGGTCTTTAGAATCCATAGGTATTTCAGATCCCATTGAAAATAATAGAAAGAATTTAGAACATTCTAGAGTTTTGGAAGAGTTTAAAAATAATGTGAAAATTCTTTCAGACGGTAGATATGAACTTTCTTTACCTTTTAAATCTGATGTGGCCGATTTGCCGACAAATAAAGATTTAACTTGGAAGCGGCATAAAAGGATGTGCCAGCGAGCACAAGATAAAACATTTTTAGAAGAATATACTACGATTTTCCGGGAATGGGAAAAATTGAATGTAATTGAAAAGGTAACTGATAATGCTGAGACGGGACATTTTTTACCTCATCGGCCAGTAATTAAGGACAGTACCACTACAAAAATCAGACCTGTCTTTGACGCGTCAGCCCGAGAAAGTGGTAAATGCTCTTTGAATGACCTCTTGTATAAGGGTCCGAACTTACTAGAAATAATTCCAGAGATACTTGATAGGTTTCGAATTCATCCAATAGGATTATCTTCAGATATTGAGAAAGCATTTCTGATGCTAAGTATAGCCCCTCAACATAGAGATTTCTTGCGGTTTTTTTATCCGTCCGAGAGTGAACAGATTGTTTACCGACATCGCAGAGTAGTATTTGGGTTAAAGTCGAGTCCATTTTTATTGGCAGCCTCAATTACACATTTATTAGATAATGTACCATCTGAATTTGATGCTATAGCACAAAAACTGAAACATTCTTTTTACGTAGATAATTGTGTTTCTGGTGTTGCAAATATTGAGGAGCAGGAAGATTTTATTGTAAATGCAAAAGATATTTTGTCACGGGGTTGCTTTAATTTAAGAAACTGGGAGAGTAATGTAAAATGTAAGTATGTTTTTAATAGTACTGGTGTCACGAAAGTATTGGGAATTTTGTGGGATCTTGATAAGGACACTCTTAAGTGTAATTTAAACTTTAATCTTGTAAGTGAAGATCAGAATTTTACTAAGAGAATCATTTTAGCTACAGTTCACAAAATATTTGATCCAATAGGTCTGTTGAGTCCTGCAATCTTACCACCTAAGCTTTTACTGCAGGAAACGTGGAATTTAAATCTAAAATGGGATACTCCTTTACCAGATAGTATTCAAATGTCTTTTAAAAGATGGTTTAGAGAAATAGATGCATTAAAAGATATCGAAATCTCACGTTATGTTGAAATAAATGATTCCACTGAGATGCATGTTTTCGTAGATGCGTGCAAAGAGGCATATGCCACCTGTATTTTTTTAGAACGAGAACCTCTCAAGGGGTAAAAATTTACTTTGTTAGAGCAAAAACCAGAGTTGCACCTTTGAAGAAAGTAACGATCCCTAGGTTAGAGTTAATGGCTTGCTGCATTGGTGCCAGGTTGGCATATTCAGTGAAGCAGGCTTTAAATGCCCATGAGATTAAAACAATATTTTGGAGCGACTCTAGGGTAGCTTTATACTGGTTAAAAGAATGTGGTGATTGGACAGTTTTTGTCTCGAACAGAGTAAAAGAAATAAATAATCTGTTTCCTAATAATGAATGGCGACATGTGCCAGGGAAAATGAATCCCGCTGATCTGATTTCGCGAGGGTGTTCCCCCAAGAAATTGTTAGAATCCTGCTGGTGGAAAGGCCCGGCATGGTTGTTGCAAGCAAGAGACAACTGGCCTGACACCGAAATATTGATAACGGAAACACCCGAAATAACACTTGAAAGGAGAAAGGTTAGGTTATGTAATATTAATTTGTTGGAAGAGAGAGTCCCGTGGTATGCCATTAAATTCTCAAATTTCCATTCAATAGTTAGAATGGTTGCATGGATATTGAGATTTATCAGTAATGTAAGATCGCATCATGATACTAGACGGGGGGGAGAACTTCTAACGCAGGAGGTTGAAAATGCTGAAATTCTGCTTATTCGTAATGTGCAAGCTCAATTTTTTCCTAGTGAAACCTCTTTTCGAAACTTGTGTGTTTTCAAAGATGCGAACGGAATTATCAGAGTTAAAACTCGAATTACTGAACGCATAGATAAGCCTTTCTTCATTTCACCTATTCTTCTTCCTGATAAATGTATTGTGTATTGTGTAAATGTATTGTGTAAATGTATTGTACTGATAATGTGATTGAATATTTTCACCGAGAAAACGGTCATGCTGGAACCCAGATATTGCTAAGTATATTGCGTGAAAAGTACTTTATTACAAGAGGAAGAAGAGCGATATGTAGTGTTCTGAAGGACTGTATTAAATGTCGACGATACAAAACTAAATCTCATCATTCAAAAATTTCTGGGTCACCCCGATCTCCGGACCCCACTGATGTTTCCGATGTATGTGACAGTTCTAAGACTATAAAGACCCGAGCTGGTAGAACTGTTAAGATGCCACTAAGACTGAACTTGATAGACTTGAATGTTTTGAGTAGCTATCCAGCAACTCAAAGGGGGGAGGATGTTGGGAATGGCATCACTAAGCCAACGAATCAAAAGCCAGATAGAGACTGACGTCATGGGACGCCAGAGGAAAACGAACAGTTCCGGTTTAGTTAGCTAAGAACGATGTTTGCATGATGTGGCTAGATAGATATTGTAGCTAGATAAATATTTTTTATTCTTTTAACTTGTCTTTATGTGTAAATAAATCTTTTTGCTTAAGTTTAAATGAAGTACTCCATTTATGACGAGATAGCTGTTAATTCATCGGGTAGATGACTTACGAATCCCTTCTGTGCTAGCCATTGTTCGAACGTAACGCCTTACGTAACATATCATTCTGTATTGCCAAAACTATGGCATTTGTCAGCGATCATCCTTGAGCAAGATAATAGCCAGCTGCATGCGGCCAACGCCTCCAAGGAATGTCTGTTTAATATTACAACGTCCCTTTTGCTTGCCAGATCTTCAGTTTTTTTCCCAAAAGTGATATGCATGAGGCGTGTTAGGACGACAGTTACAACCATTTGACAACGCGCATAAACCTGATCAACAATTAAAAACTCTTGTCATCAAATTTCGAAATTATGTTTCAATTTTGTTTCTGTAAGTGCTTATAGGATTGAAACCAAAGAATTGAGTTGACACTATTTATGTTCGGAAATATGCTCTTCAGCCAATATGAGATCAATTATGCACGGTGACTATCGTTCTCTTGAAAGTTAACATTAGCATCTGGTGGAATAGCATCAATGAAGGAGTGTACGCAGGGCCAATGGTAGGTTCTTTGCCCCACGGTGCAGTCTTTGCTGTCTTAACTTCTGCTGCCCAGTGCCTCCCTAAATTCTAAAAAATTTGTCTTCCCTAAGTGCTACCGCCCGGTACGGCTGCACAGGCTCCGAACCTGGTCCTGAGTGAATGTGATCGGCAGCGATATTGTGGTAAGCTGTAGTGCTAATAGCTGTTTTCTGAGAGCATCATTTCATTGCCGTCAGTGAATAGTTGTCTCTTTTACAGTTGTCTTTTTTTCAATCGTCAGGAGTTCACTTTTAGGGATCTTGGGCCATGTTTATCAGTCCCTCTCCGTGGGTCCTTCGTCGACGTAGGGAAGAGACGGCAATGCATGAGTTGGCTGCTCTACTTATGCGAGTTAATCGGACCTGACCTCGCCCACGCTGCTCACTTACTCTGCGCATACGTTGGGAGTGGAATATGGAGAAAATTAGCGGCCTTCACAGAACTATAAGCACCGTTCTGTTCAGTGCGCGCTCAGGCGCGGTAGGGATTCGTAATGATACTACCAAGGTCTGACTCGGGCTGAGTGATCGCTAAATAGTTTTTAGACACCCTTTGGTGTCACAGCATTCAATGCTGTATGGCTTATTGCCGGGTCGGAACTATTTTAATCTTTATGGCATGGTAGGCCGCCAGATTCGGGCAGAACAAAATATCGCAGATCTGTAGCGACAACTGATGCTTGGCAGAATGTGTCGCAGGATGACATTAGAAACCTCTACCATTCCTTGCCTCGACGAATTAAAGCATGCATTGCCGCCAGAGGCGGTTCGACCAACTACTAACTTGAACACTCAATGGGTGATTGTGAGCCATGAACAGGTACTATAACTTTGACCTTTTAATCAGTTTATTACCTGTGTATGAGTTATACATATATTCAATTTCATCAAAAACAACCACTTCCTTCATGGTGCTTGGATTTTTTGCAAAAGAGTGTAGTTTGTGTTCCGAAGTATGCTCTTCAATCAATTTGAGACCAATTATGCATGGTGACTAAGCGTAGACTCATAGGCTTCCATCGTATTTTCATTTCTGTATTCTCATTCCTCTTGCATGTTTCATGATGATCATATAATTTTTCTAAATGCACACAGCTGATGGTTAAAGTACTCTGCTTTTGGGCGTTAAAATTGCTACACTTCCATATATGGATACGTCCATCATGATGGCTGACGCAGAACCGAGTTTCATCATGATGTTGAAGCAGAACCTCTACAAAGAGGATGTGGTGGTACTCTTGTGTCCAATATCGTCGTTCGTCAATCTACTGGTACGTACGCCTGTCTCTGCTGCGTCATCAATTGAAAACCGCAATAACGGTCGCAGTCCTAACAGTTCGTGGTGCTGCAGACGTCATAGCGCGGTCTGTGCAGACACTCGTAGTCCTGAACATGAGGAGCCAAATTCCTGACTCAGGGCACGTGAAGTCATTGTACAATCCCGCAAAAGCCGAGACGAAATGGTTGTCCTCTAGGCGCTAGTGGACCGATAAACCCTCCAATTCTGGAGCAGTCGATTTCTGACAGGTGCTGGTAGGAGTTTTTCGTTTATAATAGTATGTAGGCGTAATACTCAAACGACCGATGTTCAGTTGTGATTTCTAAATGAAAATCGCGGTGTGACTTTACAATTATACACAATACAGATGTTAGTCATACCTGCTTTGTGTGCATGCGCTAGAATGCTCATCATTAACTATTTGCACATCCCACCATGTAGTACTTTAGGCAAATTTGACATTTGTTGCATGCCGCAGTCATGGTATAGCAAGTTTAGCAGCTAGCAGTATAATACCAATTTCAAGGAAGAAAGCAAAGTATGACAGTAGGGACTCAAATAGGTGGGAAATATAGTCCTCAAATATGTACTTTGTAGGTTATGTAATCATCAGATCTTGACTAAGGCAAGGGTATACGGGGCAGTTGCCCCAGGCCCCCACATCACAGAAGGGCCCTTAATCGACTAGAAAGTTTATTACTATAAAAATTTAAATATATCTAAAAAGTTCGCATGTTTGAAGCAGTAAAGCATAGGAGGGTCCCAAAAAAGTTTTTGGTAAAGTCCCCATTTAGGCTAAGTTGGGCACTGGCAATCATGCTTCTTATATCATTGCTTCTCATTTTAGTTTGACAACAGCTTGGATTTTTTTCTGAAGTCACATACGGCACATTATATCAGTATTAGGACCAAGCAAAGGAAACAGTGTGATTTAATTAATGCCAAGGTAATCAAGAGTTACATAGCACTAATAATTTATTATTAAAATTTAGAGGTACCAAAAGATATAGCATTGATCAAGAAACCAAGCTGCAGTGTTCTCATATGCTAGCATCCTTAAACCAAGAATTGTGTTCTTTCCTAATAAATAATGCTGTATGATACATGATATCTCTAAATATTTATTACAAATATTACTGTTATGTGTAAAAAATTTGAATATTGACAAAACACTGCCTTCGAAGAACTTAAATTACATACCACGGTAGATTTTGTTTCAATTAACTTAAAGCAAAGTGTGTAAGGAACATCTGCTAAGAGAACGGATGCTTTTCTGGACGATTTTTGAGATACAGACTTGTATTCATGCTACAATATTTCATTTGCTTGTCAGGACGAAAAGGGGAAGTTCGTTTTTTACCGAAGACTTCTACATATTTGTTAACATTCCAGGTTTCAATTGATTAGAATCTCCTGAGAAGTTAGAACAACTTCTATGAATTTAGGATAAATAGGAAAAAGTAGGGGGAAAAATAAACTTACTCAAAATTCTGAAATTTGAGTAAATTGAAAATTTGATTGAAATTTTGATTACAGCACCCAAGGAAATTTGACTTATTAAGAAAAGTTAGTATCCATTTTTGATAAAACTTTTAAGGTATTTCTTCGACTTTCTTGGCATGCCTTCATGATGTAATGGTCTACACACTGGGCGCGTATTCCAGAGGTCCATTGTTGGATTCCCGGCGAGAGCATTGCTCATTTTTCATCTTTTCTGCTTCCAAAAAAATACATAATGTCTCTAAAGTGGCACTCAAACTAAAAGAGTGGTGGATGATGATTTTCCACACCAAGGATTTGGCGAGTGGGTCCCATAAAACCTCAGTCACCTTTTAAGAGGGGAAGTGTATAAGGTAATTCTTCCAGCTTCTTAGCATGCTTTCGTAGTGTAGTGGTCAGCACGCTGGGCGCGTATTCCAGAGGTCCGTGGTTCGATTCCCTGTGAAGGCGTCGCTAATTTTTTACTTCTACTGCATTTAAAAAAAAAAAAAAAAAGAAGAAGAAGAAGAAAGAAACAATATCTCTATAGTGCCGCCTGAACTAAAAATGATGGTTGATGACGATTCTCCACCACTAGAGTTTGGTGATTAATCAACAGTGCCCTTTAAAAGGGGGAGTATATAACATATTTCTCCCACCTTCTTAGCGTGCCTTCGTGGTGTATTGGTCTGCATGCTTGGCGGGTCTTCGAGAGGTCCGTGGTTCGATTCCCGGAAAGGGCATTGCTCATTTTTCATGTCTCTTGTTTTAAAATAACTTAATGCCTCTACAAACTCATCAGGGAAAGAGGAATTTAAATTATCACAAATTTTGAATTATCAAAGTTATGTTTGATTTATGAAGAAAAGTTAGTATACATTTTTAAAACAACTCATCAGGGAAAGAGATATCTAAATTTAAATTATCACAAATTTTGAATTAACAAAGTTCTATTGTCTTTTCAAACTATTAGATATTAGAAATAGTATTAGTAAGTCTGAATACTATTATCAGAAGCTCTATGCTAACAGGAATAATTTTTTAATGCCATAACTTCATATCAGTGAAATCTCCCATCTGTTAGGTACAATTTTATCTTTATTTCCAACATTAGCAATGAGATTCATTACATTAAAAACAAGAATTTTTATTTTAAAAAAATTTAAAAATTTCCATAATTTTTAAATATTAAATCTGAGAACTTTTTTTATGAGATCATGCATTGACAAATTATGTATGAATAAAAAATTCAGGATGTTTATTTCATTAACACATCATGATGCTAAGTTTTTTTTCCCCCTTGAGAAAGTAAATAAAAATTCCATATTAAACATTTCTGAAATGTGAAAAAAATGTAATAATATATACTATTGGATTAAAATTATAAATTTTTATTAAACATATTTCTGAAAATCTTTTAAGCATATAGTTTATGTGAGAGAGCAGAAGCAAATAATGAGTAATGAAATAGCAATAACTAAATATCTACACAGTGAAATCTCTGCAAGAAGGGCATCCATGGCTCTTATCTTCCATGGAATCCATCATCTTATAGAGATATTTAAAGCTTAATATTTAAAAACGAATTCTGTGAAGTTTGATTTATGATCTCAGAAACATTACTCATTTTCAGGAAGTGGATGCCCCAATGATTTCACTGTAACTGCTAAAAATGATCAATAATTATAAATAAGTAAGCAGTAAAATCAAAACTTCTGCCCATTTCACAAACCACTGCATTTAATAATTGTTATTGACAACTTATGTTAGCACACAGTGATGAAATAGCACATATACATATATAAATAGTAAACTATTACATAAGTTATATTAAATGTAATAAAATCTCCCTAAGATGACCATATATGATTCCTGATGATTTTTCAATTTCTGTTTCTTTTAATAGCTTTTAGAATGCTCAAACAAGAAAATAACTATTACTAATGCCCAATAATAAAGCTTTTTTATGTTCTCAGAATTACTATTAACTTTCAGAAGTTTCCAAAATTGTTTTACCAAAGATTTTGTACAATAATAAAATTTCATATGTGTTATATGTTATCTTTTGTTATACTTATTATAAGTAATGTACAGATCATAATTAAATTGCCAGATTAATTTTTCAAACTGCAGATTGGTATTTTTGCTTTCATTGAAAACATCAAAATGGATGTACGTGTAAAATTTGAATTTTGGCAAAGTGAAATTCCAATAGTATGTGGATTTGTGCCTTTATGCAAACAAAAGCAAGCTCTTATGATATAAGTCAGTTGCATTTAAGAAATATATAACTTACAATCGTTACACAAAATACAATAAATATCAAACATCTTTAACATGACTCATCCTTGCCATTTTAGGTCAATACTATTTCTTACTGCTGGATAGAAATTTCTATTAAAATTTTACATGCTGGATATGAAGGTTTATATATTCAGGAAAAACATGACTATTGATTTGGCCATTTGTCATTTTTTATGGAAATTTTTTTCTATGTAATTTTATTCCATAGTACTGTTTTGTTTTTAAAACAGTAATTTATTCCTCTATTATAAATAAAATGACAAAATAATCATATTTATCACAATATGGTTTATTTTAAATCCTTTTTTTATTATTATTACTTATTTTTATTTTTTGCCTTTTAGGGGTTTCATTCTGTCCATCAGAATATACTATAAGTGAATAGTAAAAACTGATGTTGAGAGGATGAAGGATAATTGAATTTCTGTTAAATTATATTTAACAGTACATATCTAAAAAAATAGAAATTTAATACAGATCTCCACTTTACAAAAGAACAGCACTGCTGTAAAATCTTTAATAAGACAAAATGGTAAAAAGTAATGAAGCAGCTAAGGTGAATTTATATAGAAAAACTAACCTTTATTAAAGGATATTATATAGAATACTTTTTTTTTTAAAGGACAGCTATTAAATCATCATTGGCATTTATTTCTGTATGGTTAGCTTCTGTGCTTATGTTTCAGAATATGATGCTAATGTCTGAAATGTTGACTCATACCTGATACTCTGAAGAAACTTATGGAAATGATTCACCGCGAAAATTTTATCCAAATGAAATCATGAATGTTTAGGAATACGCAGAGCTAAAATGTCTTACAACTAGTCCGAAGACAGTATGAGAATTATAATAATCTGCCTGGGGAAAATCTTAAAGCTGATAATGTAACCAAAGTCATAGGTAAGGTTTTCAGTGCCCAGCTGAAGTTTTCGCACCCCCTTTTGTTTGCTAAGAACGGAAAATATTTAATTTTAAAATTTAGTAACATCAGTTTGGCTCCCCTTGGGGGGGGCAAGGGACAGATGTCCACCCTCACTCCCCTCTAGCTATGCCCCAGGAGGTAACAATGAAAAGAATGTTACATGTGAACCACCATGCAAGGAGACCAATTGTCCTCATTTGGTAGACTCTGTCCTTCTTCAAGAAGTGTCTTCCCAACTGTCTTCCTTTTCAATATTTTACAACTAATCTGTTTATCTCTGTATTAGTTAAAGATGCTGCTTCGAAATGTTACACGTCAATGGTCATGTGATGGTGCAGTTCGAAGAAACATGATTATAAAATGCACAGACAACACATTCTGGGCATATCAATACATCACGCAGCCACACTTGTCATGCACCTCACACTTTTGCGCACTTTACTTTGTTTATTTTAATGTGTCTATAATATTATAGTTTGCAATTACATCTGATGCAAATACAAATTTCCTTTCACTGTATAATTATTATACTCTGAGTATAATAATTGTGACAATATACTTGCAGAAGACTTGAAAAATGCAGTATTTGTAACAGTTTTATCTGAGGCATCGAATCATAATGAAACAAAATTGTATCCAATAATAGTAAGATATTATAATGTTAACAATGGCACTCACATAAAAATTTTTAATTTAAAGTCTATTGAGGGCGAAGAAATTTTGGTGAACCATCTATACAGAGTAATAAATGAAAACAATTTGAAATATAAAGTTATTGCACTAACAGCAGATAATACAAATACAAATTTTGGTGGGAAAAGATGCAAAAGGAGTAAATAATGTCTATGAAAAATTACCAGATTTACTCTAAAAGAAAACACTAGGCATAGGTTGTAATACACATATTTTGTCAAATGCAATAAATATGGTATCATCTGCCATGCCAATTGATGTAGAAGTAATAATAACAACAATTTATTTGTATTTTAGTCGTTTTACGGTTCGTGTGACTGCTTTAAAAAAATTTTGTAAAGACGCAAATGTCCTGCTTTGTTCGCTTTTTGTCCTCTTTTTCATTGTAAAAAGAAAAGGGTCACCTTCATTAAATCATTTTCTTATAATATAAATGTTGTCCTTTTTTAAAATCATATCAATTTCTTAAGAAATAAAACATAAATAAAAGAAACAATCATATGATGAATACATAGATTATGTAGATAGAAGTACATGTATATTCGGTGTAAAAAAATGAGTCCATTGGAAACTGTAAAGGAGATGGCAGTGAAAATGTAAAGTGAGTTGTGAAATATCTGGTTGTGCAAGATATAGGAGACAGGTTGAAGACCACTTATTAATATCTAATTATCTGAATCTATAAGATCACTATGTCTATAATTTAGGTGCCCAAATGGGTCAAAAAGTTAAAAATTTGTTACACTTTGACTAATGTTTAGGATACTAGCTGTTAAAATTGATATCTGCAGATACTTCCTTAAAACTGTTGGTTTCCTTGTTTTTCCTGTTACATCATAATTGGTCCTACTTTTCAGCAGGCATTATATGAAATAAATGTTGCACCATAATTCTGCTTTCCAACTTTCTTCATAAAAGTGAAAGGATGTAAAAAAGAACAACTTTTTAAACAGAAACAGTAAATTTTACATAAGCTGCAATAATAAGTGTAGTTAAATATAGTAATAAGCAATAAAATCTATATCTAAAATTATCTAACATTCTTGCATTCAAAATTCTTTAGTTTTTAGTCATCTAAATTTTCTCAGTAATTTGCCGATTACGCCCTAATTTTTAAATAAAGATAAAACAATTGATATCTAAGACACTACTTAACAGTCTTACTTTTATTGTCAAAGAAAATATATCTATATTTTTTGCAAATATGCAGTTTTACGATTGCAAGGACAAATATTGTAGAAATCAATAAGGAATCTCTGCATTGATGAACTCACATAATTGTTCATTATATATAAAAACAAATTCTGTTAACATGAAAATATATATGTGGACAAGTTTTTTTACATACACAATTCTTTTGACCTAAATATTTATTTTTTAATTGATTTCAAAGGTTGCAATCATAAATATTCCACATTCATTACATAATATATAAAAACAAATATTTGAGAAAATGAATAATAATTGCCTTCCTTAAATCTTTTAGGGAAATATGTTTTTAATACAATGTCAGGTTTCTTTTCATAATACAGTGGACACATTCAACAAAGAGTTAACAGAGCGTAATGTTCGGAAAAAATTTGCTTAGCAAAACAATCCATTATACAGTTTTTATAATATTTCAAAGATTACTCCACTTGACAATAAAAACGTAATATAATAAAACGTATCTCTCCATTAAATCAGTAATAAATAAGTATCTCTCCATTAAATAGATAATAAAATATAACACAGATTTCAATCTGATTTCATAAATTTCATGCATTTTAAAAACTACTGCACACTCCAAATATTATATACATATATGCCAGAAATATATATTTCTATTTGTGTATGTACGAAGAAATAATGCATGAGTAAAATCACATATCTAATGCATTTTTTGAGCAGACTGATTAGTTTTAATGCACGCGTATATATAATGATAATCTTAAGTTCTTGCTACAAACTATACCACTAAAGAGAAGAGTCGTAAATATTTTATAAAAACTTCCCCAAACCCATTCACATGGCAATTACAACATACGTAAAAGTATGATAACAAAAAATAACCAGTAGGGCGATAAATAGCCAATTACAATAACCCTTCATTCGTCAATAGCACTCGTGTGTCGAGAGTATTTGCCCTGAGGCCGGTAAATATCCGGGTAAGCCTCCTTCGTCGGGTCTCAGATATCAGACAGATTCAATCTTTAGTTCTTGGATTCTCTTTCTTTAGCCCTGTTAGTTTCAGAGAATTTTTTTTTTTTAACTTGACAGTTATAACTGATGATACTTTTAAAGGGATTTTGTATTTAGAAAGTTCTTGTAATAATACCATTGAAAAAATGGTATCGTGTGCCGTTGCTACTTGTAGCAATACGTATCATCATACGAAAGAAACTAGCGTGGTATTTCATAGATTTCCGTACAAAAATATTCAGTTAACGAAAGAATGGTTGCATAGGTGTCGAAGAGCGGATATTGTTAACACAAAGAGTGCTCGAATATGCAGCAATCACTTCACTGAGTCTGATTATGAGGATGATATGAAAAATAGCTTGCTAGGATTACCGACAAAAAAGATACTGAAGTCAACTGCTATTCCAACTGCTTGTATTCCTGACTTGGTTATTTATCAGAATACACCAAGGCAGCAAAGGCAACAAAAAAGAAAAAAATTACAAAGTGCATTTGAAAGAATTCAGAATTCAAGTCCTAAAAAGGCAGGTCTGGAACTTCAAAACGATAACAATAATAGCTATGAGGATCTCACTGAAAATAATATTACTCAGCAATGTTGTAACTGTTCCACCCTCCAGAAAAATGTGAGTGATTTAATCACAAAACTATCAGCTCTTGAGAATAAAGTTTCTGTTTTACAGACTGAGAAAAGCAGCATTTAAAAACTATCTCCCAGCAAAGAAAAAGATTCAAAAGGAATAGAAAACTAATATTAGAAAAAGTTCAGAAACTGAGGAAAGACATTAAAAAACTGAATCAAAATGAAAAACTAAGAAAAATGAAAACGTATATTCAAAACATATTTACCGAAACTCAAATAAATGCATTAATGAAAAAAAAAAAAAAAAAAAAAAGCGAATTAAATAGTCTCCAGACGACATTTCAAAAAACACAGTAATCAGTCGTTATCCGTTATCGTTCCAGAAGTCATACGACTTCTGGACAGAAAAAATGGGTATTCCGCTTCCAAGTGCAAGTACACTGAAAAGATGGTGCTCAAGATTCAGTTGCATTCCTGGCATTTTAAATGATGTACTGTTATTGATAAAAAAAAACTTGCCAAAATGCAACTGACGAAGAAAGATTTTGCGTATTAAGTTTCAATGAAATTCATATAGATTCAAGACTCTGTTATGATTCAAAATTAGATCAGATATTAGGTCTTTTTAAAAAGACTCAATTTGGTTCGAGGACTTATTTCGCAATGGAAACAGCCCATTTATTTTGATTTTGATCGTCAAATGAAGGAAAATCTTCTGTCTTCCATTTTATTTGCACTTGAATCGTCTGGGCTTCGAGTCAAAGCAATTGTATTTGACATAGGAGGTAGTCAGACCCTTTGCAAAGAATTACAAATTTCAACAGATAAATTTTTCTTTTACAGTCCCAAGTTCAGCACCAAAATATGGGTTTTCGCTGATATGCCGCGTTGCATAAAGCTTTTGAGAAACCATTTTCTTCATAAAGGTGTAAGAAATTTTATGTGGAAATATATTTTAATAGCCAAAGAGGGCGTAAATCTTTCATGATGTATATATACTTCTTGTTCTTTGATTTGGCATCCGCCAGTTGAATGTGTGTTAGACTTGAATAAACTTGGCAGTTTAGAAACCTGATTTGTTGTGTTCATGTATCTTTATGTTATGTGTGATTCGAATTAGTGTTTTTTGAACTAAGATATCTTGCAATTCTTGACAGTTAATATAATATTTTATACTTTTGACGTCCAACGTGGAGCGCGAACAATTTTTTTTTTTTTTTCATTTAGAATGTGGTGTTTTCGTGTTAGTGAATTTATTCCTTTGCACTGAACGTAGCAGGATTAACGTTCGGAATACTTTTGAATGTGTTTCACCAGGAAAGTGAGTTACCAAATTTGGATTATACCATTTGAAGACTGCACCAGGTAAGAGAATAAAAATTTTGTTGTTATTATGGCAGACGATATTATTAAATTGAAATCTGCTAGAAAAGTCCTGAGACAACCTATTTCTAAAATAATAAATGTCGTAGAACCTGAAATTAAAAAAGACATTTGGGATAAGAATATGGTAGAAGAAAATGTGTTTTTACTTACTTCTAAACAGTCTGCGTTAAAAGAAATTAATGAAAAAATATTGGATTGTTTTAAAGGGGATGAGTCTGAAATTGAGAAAGAATGTAATACTGTGTTAGAGTATGATGAAAAAATAAGTTTATGTATTTTTAGGGCTAAAAAGAAACTTAATTTAAATTCTCAGATAGTGAGCATTGAAAGTGAATCGCCTGGTAACCATACTGCTGCCGTAAAGGTCGAAAACAAAACTACCATTCGATTACCTAAAATTTCAATTCCTAAATATTATGGTGATCCCAGTTTATTTTTGGAATTTTATAATTCCTTTGAAAATGCTATTGGTAATAATAATGAGTTAACAAAGGTCGAGATGTTTACCTATCTTAAATCCTTACTCGCAGGACCTGCTTTAAGTGCAGTATCCGGGTTTGCACTATCTAATAAAAATTATGACGCTTCTATAAGTTTAATTAAAGAAAGATTTGGACGAACAGATTTGGTAATATCTTCGCACATGAGTAAACTCTTGAATCTTGAACCGGTTAGAAGTTCGTCCAATGTGAAAGCACTAAGAACACTATACGATTCCTGTGAAATCAATATAAGAAGCTTAAATTCATTGGGTATTGTGTCGGAAGCTTACGGAACCCTTTTAGGACCCGTTATTTTAAAACTTTTACCAGACGATATGAATCTGGAGTTTAATAGAAAAAGAAACTCTAAACAGCAATATAGCCTAACAGAACTTCTCGAATTCATTAGATTGGAAGTTGAGAGTCGGGAAGCTTCTAATTTAATAACAAACTCAAAGAAAAGGGACACAAATTACGGTGTTAAACAGAATAAAAATAATTACTTAAAAGGGGCAAGTGTTCCTACTGCTTCGGCGTTAGCCACAGTGACTAAGCCGTATTGTTTCTATTGTAATCAAAATACACATGATATAGGAAAATGTGAGAAAACAAATGAGCAAAAAAGAGCGATATTAAAATATCATGGACGTTGTTACAAATGTTTTAAGAGAGGTCATGTAGCTTCCAGATGTAAAATGAAACTTCAGCCTTGTGAGTTGTGTAATGGTTTAAATCATAATAACCTATTTTGTAAAAATATTCTTCTTAAAGTGGAAGCAGTTTCAGATGTTAAACAGAAAGTAGTTACAGTATCAGATTCAAAGCAGAATGTAGTTGCATCCCTGTCGTTTAACTCTGAGACTGTTTCTGAAACTTCTGATAAAGGTGTATATTTACAAACTTGCACTGTTAACGCTTCAGATACAGATAATACTAGAAGCCAAATAGTAAAAATCTTAACTGATGGTGGATCACAGAGGTCATTTATTAGATCTGATTTGGCTAAAAGAACAAAAATTAAGGACTTTAAGGAAAGAAAGGTTATATATTTATTCATTTGGGTATAGCCAATGTAGACTAAAAGAATATAATGTTGTTCAAATTACCCTGAAAAGTATGCATTTCCCTAATGACTCAATCACTATTGAAGCTCTTGTTACAGATACAATTTCTGGAACGATCATAAAAATTCCCTCCAAAAACATTTTAGAAATATTAAAATCAGAAAATCTAAAATTAGCCGATAATGGTGAAGCAGCTGAAATAAAAAATATTGTTAGGGTCTGATTCATGTTGGGAAGTGCAAACAGGCGAAAAGAAAATAGTAACTAATAAATTATTTGCGGTGTCGTCTATATTTGGTTGGTCCTTAGTTGGATCTTTAGAAGGTGATCAGTCTAGTGCCTGTATTTTTACAACTGGTGCTTCTCATTACTTGAAGGAAGAAAATAATTCAGTTAATGACTGTTTGCGAAGGTTTTGGAGTCTAGACCATTTGGGTTTAGAGGAGAACGAGAATCCTGACGATAAATCAGTCATTGAGAAATTTGAAAAAGAATTGCATTTAACTAATGGTAGATATGTAGCTCGTTTGTTATGGAAATCACATCATGCAAACTTGGGTAATAATTTAGAAAATTCCAAGCGACGTCTAGTATCTTTGGTTAATAAACTAAAAAGTGATGAATGGCTTAAAATTATGATAGCATAATAAACGAACAGTTAAAAAATGAAATAATTGAAGAGTGCGAAATTGAAAGTTGTGATAGTAGTAAAATGTACTACATGCCACATGCTCCAGTTGTAAGAAAAAATGTATCAAAAACATTTTGTAAGAAAAAATGTCTATATCGTGTTTGACGCATCTTCGAAGTGTAATGGGGTATCTCTGAACAATTGTTTGATGCCTGGCCCAAATTTGAATCCTTCTGTTTTGGACTTGATATTGCGGTTCAGACAATATAAACATGCGTTCTCAGCAGACATTGAAAAGGCCTTTCTCCAGATTGGAATCTCTGAAATTGATAGAGATGTATTACGGTTTTTATACTTTGATAATAATTACAATTTGAAACATTATAGAATGACTCGCGTTCCTTTTGGTGTATCATGTAGAAGTTTCATTCTGGCGTGCACTATAAAAAAGCATATAAAGAAAATAGAGTTAGAAAATCCAGATATTTTTGAGATGTTGAACTGTTCGATCTACGTAGATGATGTTTTCTATGGTGCAGATTCTGTGGAACAGGCTTTTAAGTTAAGTACTGGAGCCTATTGCGTGCTTAAAGATGCCGGAATGAATTTGCGTCAGTTTAATACAAATTCCGAGAAACTAAAGAAACTTTGGGATGATTGTGGAATAATTAAATCAGAAAGTGAACTAAATAGTTCTTTAAAAGTATTAGGGCTTAACTGGTGTACGAGTAAAGATGTAATTTCCTTGAACATAGACAACTTGTGCGAAACATTAAATAGTTGTAGAAAAACCACAAAAAGAAATATATTAAAGGTGACTGCTACAATTTTCGATCCAGTAGGTTTCTTGGCGCCATTTGTATTACGTGCAAAATTGATAATGCAAAACCTTTGGCAGTTGGGTTTAGAATTTGACGATGAAGTTCCAACTGAATGTAAGCAGTTGTGGTCGAGTGGAGCGGTGAAATTGAAAAGTTAAAGAAATTTGAAATTTCTCGAGAATATTTCCACGGCAAATTGAATCAAAATAAGAATATTGAACTTCATTTATTTTGTGATGCATCTATTAAAGCGTATGGTTCATTTGCATATTTTAGGTCAGTTGTATGTGTGTATTTAATTATGGCGAAGCACACTAGGGCTATCTGCCTAAGGGGAGGGATGATTGTGGAATAATTAAATCAGAAAGTGAACTAAATAGTTCTTTAAAAGTATTAGGGCTTAACTGGTGTACGAGTAAAAATGTAATTTCCTTGAACATAGACAACTTGTGCGAAATATAGGAGGACTTTCTAAGGGAAACTGGCTCGTATACACGTTACACATGGGGAAAACCACTTAGGTCAGTTGAAGAAGGACAAGTAGCATTCATTATGGCAAAATCTAGAATTGCGCCAATAAAACAAAAACTCACACTTCCAAGTTTAGAGTTGCTAGGAGCATTGACACCAGCAAGACTTGCTAAACATTTAAAAGTGCTGTTTTCAATTCATGAAGAAAATATTTATCTGTGGACTGACAGTATGATAGTGGTTCACTGGATTCATAGTGCTCCTGAACGATGGAAAATGTTTGTAAAAAATCCAGTATCTGAAATACAATCATTAACTTGTCCAAATAACTGGAGACATTGTAATCCAGCGGACATTTTATCTCGAGGATGTTCAGCCGAATATTTGTTGTCTTCAAGATTATGACAGTCTGGGCCAGACTGGTTAGTTGAATCAGTGAGTGCTTGGCCTAGTAAATTTATCGCGACAACGGAGTTTTCTGATGCTGAATTAGAGCGCAAAAAGTGTATAAATGATACGACAATACTACCGTCTATTGCAGAAAAATCTAATTCTCTGTTGAATCTTGAAAATTATAGTAAATTAATTAGAGCTATTAGAGTAATTGCATGGATATTTAGGTTTATTCACAATCTGAAAAATAAAACTGACAAGAAAACCGGACCCTTGATAGCGGAAGAACTTTTTGCCGCAGAATTATATTTGATAAAAGAAGTTCAATATGAACATTTTTCTGATGAAATTAATAGTTTAAAGTCTGGACAGTTGATTTCAAAACACTCAAACATTTATGAACTAAATCCTTTTCTAAGTGGGGAAAGAGTTTTGTTAGTAGGAGGAAGACTACAAAAATCAACTTTAAGTTTTCATGAAAAGCATCCTATAATTATTCCTTCAAAAACTCATTTTACAGATCTTATAGTACGTGATGCACATGAACGAGTTCTTCATACACTCATGTAGCTAGTACTCTCATGTTCCTCCGTGAAAAGTACTGGATAATTAGACCCAGACAAAATGTGAAACGTGTTATAAGAAACTGTGTACTGTGTCAGCGTTATAACTCCCGACCAATGCGACAAGTCACAGCACCATTACCTCCATCTAGAATTGAAAAAGCAAACCCTTTTGATGTTATAGGACTAGATTATGCAGGTCCACTTTTCGTGAAAAATGAAGATACGAAGTATTATATCCTATTATTTACCTGCGCAGTAACTAGAGGCATTCATTTTGAACTAACAAAAGATCTCACAACTAAATCTTTCCTACTTGTTTTTCGTCGCTTCATATCAAGAAGAGGGTTGTGCTCTCTAATATACTCAGATAACGCGCGTACATTCAAGGCAGCTGATGCAGAGCTCAAAAAGATGTGGCAGGTATTAAACCATCCTGATGTAAAGAATTATTATGCAGCAAAGGGCATTCAATGGAGGTATATCATTGAAAGAGGAGCCTGGTGGGGCGGATTTTACGAGAGACTTGTGCGATCCGTCAAAAGAATATTAAAAAAAATTCTTGGTAGAACATCACTGCTACCTGAAGAATTGAAAACTGTACTGACTGAAATTGAAGCGGTGATAAATCGTCGACCCTTGACTTACGTCCAAGATAATGAGCCCCAAGTTCTGTCACCTGCTCATTTTCTGCTAGGGCAGAAACTTGCTAATTTGCCTCCTGTCAAATACACTCATGAAGTGTGCAGTACTAAAGAAATTCTTTTAAAAGCGCATCTATATCGTGAAAAATTGTTAAATAACTTTTATTGTTAAAATCTTTTATAAAGATTATTTGTTGAATCTGAAATCTGTAAATTGTGTGAATAATCACCGTGCAAAACACGACTTAAGTGTGAACGATATCGTGATTTTACAGGATGAACATTTACCACGTAACATGTGGAGATTAGGAAAGGTTCTCAAAATATTTACTGGTAGAGATGGACTAATTCGCAGTTGTGAAATAAAGACTGAAAAAGGCATTATAAAGAGACCTTTACAATTATTAGTTAAGAAAGCTATTATGAAGTACAAAAAGAAAAATGAGATTAAGCAAATGATTTTTGATCTCAGAGTATGCGGAAAGAAGACAATGCTACCTTTTCAGAAAGGTATTATCATATCGATAAATTCGCTTTTCGGTTTATTTGACGACGTAAAATCTATAAATGTGAAATATATTTTAACATCAAGACTGACTCAAGATGTATTAGAAAGCTTATTCAGCCAGATTCGGGGTCTAAGGCGTTTTAATGACCATCCGTCTCCATCAGACGTAATAATTCGCCTGAAAAGGTTGCTATTGGCAAACAAATTGCCTAAATTGTCGTTAAAGACAAATGCGTTAAAGACTGTGAAGATGTGAAGAAAGTTGAAGCATATTTGACAAAAGAGCTGTTAGAAACAGTTTTTTCTTCAAATGTTCGAGTCTTTCTTATACGAAGATGATTTAATTAATTACGAAGACATCTATGATGAATGTACGTCACTTGCTTGGGAAACTGAAATTTATGATTCAACGAAAGATATATCTGCATATGAACAAGAATCGCTCGCTTATGTGGCAGGTTATATTGCATATCGTGTGAAAGATAAAGATCCTACTTTGGGTGAAAAATCAAAAAAATTCGTAGATATTCCTAACGACTCAAATTGGATATTTTTATTATCTAAAGGAGGATTAACTGTACCATCACCAGTTTGCATGGAAACGATGATGAAAATGGAAAATGTTTTCCGTTCTTTTCATGGCAGTTCTTTTCGAAAAGGTAGAGGTGTAATTCAAAATCTCATTTCTGAACTTCAGAAACGTTTTTCCTCCGTGAATAAGAGTGTAATTCGTTTATTTTGCCGTTTACGAACATTTATAAGGGTTCGGCACTTGAATAGGAATGCAACCTTTGTATCGGCAAGAAAAGCTGACCAGAAAGCAAATAAATGAAGAGTAATAAAGGATTATCGAACCAATATAGGAAAAAAAATCATGTAAGTTGATTCATATTATTCCTACAAAAAATAATAATTTGAATCATTACTTTGTTTATTATTCACTTAATTTATGCACGTTTCAGTTAATTATTTGAACTACTATATAAAATATTATATCTTATTATATAGTAATTTAGACTGCTAAATTTTACTATACAAAATAAACCATGAAATTCTGCATAAACATAAATTAGTATCAGAGCATATACTTTTAAAATGTAAGAATACATGCTATTATTCCAAAATATATAAATACTATTTTTAAATATTTTCATTACTGTGGGGATTTTAAACGATGAACAAATTAATTAACGAAAGACATTTTAATTAGACAAACGATTATTACATAAATTTAACATTTAAGAGAATTAAACAAGTAATGATTCGTCAAAGTTCTTTTTTGAACAGAAGCAGCGTCTCTGCTTTCACGTCAATCGTCTATCATCTCAAAACGGTAATTCCCCTAATTTTTGCTTGGCGCCTTCGCAGCTCGTAGAGAGAATGACGTCACGGCATCTGGTTTTCATCACAGCTCCAAGCGATCGGCACTACATTTCGGCCATCCGAGGGTGGACTGGCCCTCCAGGACACTGCAAAATACAAACAAGAAAAAACAAACAAAGCAACAAGCAAGAATATACGATAACAGAAATAAGTGTTCGTGAAAAATTTTAAAGCGCCGTCCATTTCTTGAGGAATTCGGCACATGTGGTGGTGCATATGGGACCCTCATGACATCCTTCCTTTATTACGTCATAGGTGTTGCCACCCTTAACTTTCTTGATCTTACAAGGTCCGAAATACTTCGCTCTTAATTTTAAGTGTGGTCCGAATTGAGTCCTTTTGATTGCCACTAAGTCACCAACTTTGTACGGCTGTGCTTGTCTTCTTTTGGCATTATATGTCTTTTTATTTTCCTGTTGGACTTGGAAAATTTGCCTCTTGGCTTGCTTTCGTAATTCTTCTCTTTGAAACTCGAATTGAGATTGAAACTCACTTTCTATCAGCTCTTTAAGCTGATCGGTGCCCTTACTGTTCATTTTAGTACCGAAGAGTAATCCGAAAGGAGTAGTGTTAATGCTTCTTTGATATGTTGAGTTAAGCGTTCTCTGAACTTCGTGTGTATGTTTATACCATTCGGTTGGTTTTTTTTTAAGGACAGTTTCGCTAATACTGATATAATGACTTGGTTGATTCGTTCGACTTGTCCATTTGCTCTCGGCAGGCCTGTGGTGATTAGATGATGTTTAATATCTTCTTTAGCACAGTAGTCAGAAAACTCACTGGATGTGAAAGCCGTTCCTCTATCAGAAATGATCTGACAAGGGCTTCCAAAAATGGCCTTCTGATTCTCTAACTTCGCTATCACCTCGGCTGAGGTCGTAGATTTTGTTGGATAAATCCAAGTAAATTTAGTAAAGGCGTCGACCACTACTAATAGGTGCTTGTAGTTTTTATGGGTACTTTCCAGAGGACCCAAGTGATCTATATGATAAGTATGCAACGGAATGTCCTCCTTGAATCGCGGATGTAAAAATCCTTCCTTTTTCCCTGCTTTGCGATTTATTAAGATGCAATGAACGCAATTCGCGATAACGTTTTCTATTTTCTGCCGAAGTTTGGGAATAAAATAGTATTCATCCAAGTGTTTCTCTGTATGTTTGATACCGGTGTGCCCTTTCTCGTGAGCATCTTTTATGATTTCAGTCTGCATACTTTCCGGTACGACTATCAATTCTTTACCGTCAATAAACTTGTATAGTACGCCATTTCTATTACAATAATTTTCATAACTTGAGGTTTTCAATAATTCCTTAATGGTTTTTATTTCAGTGTCATTTTCTTGAGCAAGTTTTAATTTAGGTAAGATATTTTCAACAGAAATACATAAGACGTTTACAGGAGCTCTACTTAGAGCATCTACATGTGGCATTCTAACACCTTTACGATGCTCTATAACATAATCGAATTCCTGTAACAACACAGCCCAACGACCAACACGCGTCGCTAAATCTCTTTTTTCCATCGTCCGTTGAAATGCTGAACAGTCCGTCACTATCTTAAATGAAATTCCCAAAAGGTAAACACGGAACCTTTTCAGTGCTTCTACGATCGCGAGGACCTCCAACTCGTAACTTGAGTACTTTTTCTCTGCATCAGAGGTTTTCCTACTCATAAAATAAGTGGGGTGAAAACTGCTATCACCTGGGGGGTTTCTGCATTAGAATCGCCCCATATTATTCTATACTGGCGTCTGTGTGTAGTTCGGTTTCATAATTAGGGTTATAAATTGCAAGTACAGGCTTCTCAGCTAGCGCTGATTTCAAACGATTGAATGCGATCTTTTGTTCTTCACCGAATTCGAACTTATTACCCTTTTTTAGCAGGTCGCTAAGTGGCTTGGCAATTATAGAGTATTTATTAATAAATTTTCTGAAATACCCTGTCAGCCCAAGAAAACTTTGGATCTGTTTTAAATTAGATGGTTCAGGGAAATTTATAACAGCTTGCGTCTTCAAAGTGGATGAGAAAATTTTACCCTCTTCTATGACATGACCTAAAAAGTCAATTCGTTTCTTTAAGAACTGCGATTTTTTAAAATTTATTTCCAATCCGTATTCACTCGCTAGATTTAAAACTTGACTCAGCCTCTCGATTCCCTCTTCGTATAAGGCGGACAAAATGATGATATCGTCCATGTACGGCAAAACGATGCCATCGTTAACTAACGGTCGGAAAATGGTATTTATGAATCTCTGGCATACAGCTGGTGAGTTACAGAGTCCAAACGGCACTTTCAAAAACTGGTACTTTCCTTCATGCGTAACAAATGATGTGTACTTCCGACTTTCCTTTTCGACGTCCACGTGAAAAAAGCCATTTTTGAGATCAATAGTGCTGAAAACACGTGCTTCTTGAAGGCGGTCTAGGATATCCTCAATCAGGGGAAGGGGAAATCTATCCTTTACGACAACTTTGTTTAAACGACGATAATCAACGCAAACTCTTGGTGTCCCGTCTTTCTTTTTAACGATGACCAATGGGCTGGAATATTCCGAAGAACTCTGTTCTATAATTCCTGACTTTAGCCACTCGGATATTTGGGTTTCAACAATTTTCTTTTCCACAAACGGTAATCTACGCGGTTGATTCGATACTGGTTCGTTATTTTTAACGAAAATTTTTAACTGTATGTCCGTAGATTTGGTCTTACGTGGCATATAGTTCGAAACTAACTGTTGAACAGTCTCTTTAAAGTAGTTTGGAACACTAGGTGCAATGTTTATTTCTTCTTCGTTACTAGCTAGGTCAACAGGTAAAACAGATACAATATTTACTTTCTCTACACTCTGTGACTTACTTTTTATGGTAACCCCATTTTCATTTATTAATATTTCACCTTTTAATATTACGTTTAAGCCTAAAATGGCTTCATGTGTCATTACATTGTTGTCTACAACACAAATATCTGAAGTACGCTGGAAATCATTAATTTTAATATTACCTTTAAAGAAACCTAGAGGTTTTACTTGACATTTACCGAATCCACTCAGCGTTGAACTTACGGGCACGAGGCCTTCGATATTCAGTTTATCAAAAGTCGATCTACATAACAAAGTAGTTTGACTTCCTGTGTCTATTAACGCGGTTACATATACATCATTAATTTTTACTTCTTTGGTCAACTTCGAGACTACATCAATATTCACGGTTCATACTTCGTATTCATATTTGAGCATTCGAAACTTCGGTGCCCAAATTCTTTACATTTAAAACACTTGACTCCCTTATCTTTATGAACACATTGTTTGGAAATATGACCGCTTTCACCGCAGTTGAAACAGGTTGTATTGCGTTTAATTTCAGGAATTGTTCCTCGACTATCGGTTACGTTACGCTTTGTTTGGTTAACAGAATTTTTTGAGTCATATTTATGTCTAGATTCAATTTTTTGTTTACTTTCAGATTTTGTTTTAGACGTCCGCGACTTTTCATCATCATCACATATCTGTTGATAAAGCTTCAATTTGTTCTTAAAATCAGTTAATGTTTGTGACCCATACAAGCAAGATTTTTTAAACGCGGAGCCTGGTATACCATCTATAACATATCGTATTAAAGCAACATCTTCAATTTGACCATTTTTAGCAATTCTTTTCATATTTAAAAAATACTCATCAAATGTTTCATTGCTCTTCATTTTTTGTTTTGATAATAACTCATGCAGTTCGGCCGAATTGCAGCTGGACCGGAATTCATTAAGAATGGCATTCTTAAAAATTTGCCACGAGTTCAACTTTCGTTCACTAAGAACAAATAGTTTTGCTTTGCCTGTCATCAGGCGTTTAGCAAAAATCAGTTTTTGTAAATCATTTAACTGAAGAATGGTAGCTGCATCTTCAAAACTTTCGACCCAACTACTGACATTTTCGTGGCTTTGGCCATCAAATTGAGCAACAAAAGATTTGATGTCTTCAATAGTAACATTTATACTACAGTTATGAAATACATTCGACTTATTTTCAATTGTACTAAGAATATTATCATTAGCACATTGGGAAGGAAGTTGTCTCACTATGGCACCAGAATTGTTTCTTAGTTTCGTTTCATCTCGAACATTATCATCTACTTCATTTTTATCCCCACCATCCACACCCTCTAAATCACTTTCGTTTTCACTTTCTTCTAAAATTACATTATTTTTAAGCAATTCTAAATTATTCAGATAAGAAACAATTCGGGTTGCTAAGTCATCTTGTGTGCCAGAGCTATCAATGCATAAAACATTGGCAATGGAAATTAATTCATAAGCCTGAAAATCTTGTTTGATTTTTTCGAGTTTTTCATTAAGTTCTTTACTATTCTCTTCTAAAGAGAAACCACTAAATTGTCTTAACCTTTTTCGATTAGTTCTGTCGCCCACATCGTTAAATATTATTTTGTGTAATAATTTTATATTATGCGCTTTTTCACTTTTCAGGACATCTTCCATTCCCGGCACATCAATTAGAAACATAGTTAATAAAATTGAGAAAGTCACTCACTTCATATAATGGTAATCCACGATGTTCCTGGCTCTATAATCCGGAAACAGAAACGAAACAAATTACTTCCATACCATCCAATGGATCACAAATGGTGTCGACAAAAGGCGAGTAGAAACAGGTTATGTCCGATGGATTTTTGGCCACAATTCACGTCTTGACACTTGACATCCAGTATTATTAAAATTAATTCCAGTCTTTAATAGAGAGGTTGAATAACAAAAAGCTTCGAAGGGGCAGACATTTTTGCCTACGATCACATTTTTTAAGATTTATATCTGAAACGTGCAATTGATTTTTTTACATTTTAATCCTTTGCGGCACAGTGTGTCTGACTTGAACACATCTAAAAATTTCCTTCAGAAAAATTGAATGAAAAAGGATTTATAGGTTACTCTGAACCTTCTTTATTTATAGTAGATGGCAGCGTGGTTGGCGTCGGATCGTCGATGGTGTTGGCCGTTAAACTTCGCGCTCCGATTTTAGTTGATTTTAAAGGTGGAAATAGCTACAGTCGGTATTTTTCATGTTTTAAAATGTGTGCATAAAGTGTTCCTGATCAAGTAGATACCAATTTTGTGAAATTCGACCTGCAAATTTCAAAGTTATGGTGATTTTGGATAATTAGTTGTGGTTTAGTGTTGCGAGATTCCAGCAATGGGGTCTTCGTTTTGTGAAGTTTTGGATCGTGTTTTGTGCCAAACAGGTGTAGAAATTATGTTCTACAGCTTCCGTGGATTGCATCGATTTGCGTCATATGTATTTTAGATAAGTATTTACTGATTTATCTTCAATTTTGTATTTGTTTACATTGTACTTTGTGTTCATAGACTGATATTAAGCTAGAGACTGTTTTCGAATTAATTAATGGTCCTTTTGGTGAAATTAATTGCAATTTTCTTTTAAATATTAATGTTTTTTATGATTTTATGACTTACAAAAAAATTTTGGACAGTTTTATCACAATTAGGATAATTAATTAAGATTTTTATACTATGGTACAAAAAGGACGCTATCTTACACCACTGTTCTTCGAAATTCTTAAGAGTCTGTAACCGGAAGTTGCCATACGCATAGAAAATATGTTCTAAATTTATATGTTGTTACTGATTATAATCTCTAGAGAAGTAATGTTTTTGAACTTGTCAAACTAACGTTCTGAGACTGTGGTTCTTTCCTGGAAAACTCCATAGACTATATGTTAAATTCATGCTTATATTACTACTTGAAGTCAAGTGATAATTGTTTTCATTTCTGTGCTATAATGTTCCTTTGGGTCCTTTTTGTTAATTTAATAATTCAAATCGTACTTACTTTTAATTAGTCTTTTGTTAATTAATGATTTTTGTTTAATTGGTTCTTTTCCGCTTACCGATTTGTTTTTCATAGTGTTTTTATTTCTTTTTCACTTTTAAGTCATATGTTTAAGGGTTTTATGATTATATAGTAACTCCTATCAGGTTCAATGTTTCTTCTTACCTTCTTCGGAAACATACAATGACCTGACTAGAACAGAGAGCTTACTAAAGCTATGTTCACTAATTGTAGTAAGTAGACAGGATACAGACGAAGGGTATACAAAACCCTTTATTTTTTCTTTATATACAATGACTTCCGTACTTCGGAATACAATGACCCTCCACTCGGGGTCTAACTTAAAAGATATCAAAATAAAACTAAACTCTAATTTAACTTTAGAATAAGATTGGCCTTATAATAACAGGAAGCGTGTGTAGCACAGAGACTGTGAACACTACAATACGTTTAATTTATCAAGAGGATTAAAACCTCTGGCCTGGAAGGCAAAGTAGCAACTGCGTAACTTCTAAGGTAAGCGGCCTGCTTCGAACTCACGGCTTCCTCTCTTCTGCTTGGCAAAAAGGCCACACTTAAATACTTGGCGTTCGCCAGACAACTTTGCATAAACTCCTTCACGCTTATAATTCTGGCCGGAAGTAGAAAATAAGAAGTGATAGTAAAGATTTAAAATAAAATAAACGTTAGTAAAACTTAAGATCCTTACATACTTCCCGCCAGAGTTAATTAGTTTGAAACTGAGGTCTAAAACGACCTTGTTGAAAACTTTTAGCTCTAGAAACTAACGCGAGGCCAAACTTTTACAAACATAACTTAGCTAGAAACTAGAAAATTTTAAAAGAAAGAAATTTGTTACAATAGCAGCTCCCGGAATATACAACAATCTTTTTTCTTTTTCATCTGTACTGCATCAAAACAGGAGCTTTATTCAATTCTGGTTCCTTCCAGAGATTTATCTTTGTAATATTCAGACATCCTTTTCTGGGCCCAGTCTTTAAAGGTGCTGCAGACCGTTGCTTGGTTGATCCTCCTTCTTGTACGGGCTCGCCCTTCAGTGCTTTCCTCTGGAAGCTTCCGTTTTTCACCACTACGGCTACCCTTGAACATCTTCCTTCTGTCCTCTGCTTGTGGTCTTGGCCGCTTGAAGGCAGCTGGTCTTGGTGGAACCGGGAAACTTCTGTCGTGATCCTGCTTGGACCTCGTTGTTGGCCGTTCAAATTTTTCTTGTACTTTTTCCTCCGCCGCTGATGGCCCTTCCGCAGTTCGGCGACTTTTGCTGCGGAGAGTTCTGTCGGATGAGTCAATCTTCCGTTTCACAGCCGGGTTATAGTTGCCGTCCTTTCTCCCGGTCTTTTCCACATACGTCGTCCTTCTCCCTTCTTCATTCTGGGGGTGTTCGTGAACTCTGTTTTTTGGACGGTGGAACGACTTCTTTTTCTTTGTACCTTCAATTTTTCCGCGGGGCAATTTTCTTTTCACTTGCTTCTGTCTCTCATTGGCTTGCCCTTGTACTTGTCGTTTTCCCACCTCTGGAACTTGTACCTGCGGTGTCTGCCGTACCGGATCCTGCAAAAGATCTGAAAAGATTTGCATTTTATTACGGTCATAGAATGGTTTTATCTGGTCAATGTTTGCGGAACAGGTTTCGCCATTTCTTGCCTTTAATACTACAACAGCGTGAGTTATTTTTTCTATAACATATGGTCCTTCAAAGCGTGGGAAAAATTTGGCAGTTTTATCTTCTGGTGCTGAAGAAAGTGAATGCTTAATTTTTAGTACTTCATCCCCTACTTTATAAGTTACTCCCCGTCGTTTCAAATCATAATAGAGCTTCTGTTTTCTTTGTGCTACTTCCGTATTCTTCTTTGCTTCCTTAATTAGTTTTTCTATATCACCCATTTTAAATTCTGGGGCTCTTTGTTGCACATAAAATAATTTATCTAACGGTGTTATAATCTTTCTGCCTAGAAATAACTCAGCAGGAGTTTTGCCCGTTGTATCATGTTTTGCGGTCCTAAGGGCGAAGCAAATTCATTGACATAGTTATCCCAGCTTTTATGAAAATTTTTAACATAACTACGGATAATTTTCACTATATTTCTGTTGACCCGTTCCGCTATATTTGATTGCGGCCGATACGGGACCATTTTTAAATGACGTATGCCCAGTTTTTGGCACATGTCTTCAAATATATTACTTACAAATTGAGGACCATTATCCGATATAACTTTTAGGGGCGCCCCGTATTTTAAAATATATTTATTTAAAATAGAATCGGTAACTAATTTCGCGGAGGCTCGTTTTAAGGGAACAATTTCGGTCCATTTACTAAAATGATCAACTATAACAAGGAGATAGCGACTTTTGTTTAACTGACTTTTTGGGAAAGGGCCCAATAAATCGATACCGATTATTTCATTTGGAAATTCGGATTTAATACTATTTAGAAACCCGGCCGGGCGGAAATTAATATAATTAACGGCTTGACATGTTGGGCAGGACTGGACATACGCCCTTGTTAACTTTTGCAGTTCAGGAAAGTAGACTGCCTCGCGTACGCGTTGAGTAGTTTTTCGAATACCAGCATGAGAAGCTAAAGGGCTGTCATGGAGCTCTTGCAGGATATTTAATCTAAGACTAGCTGGGATAACAGGTCGAAATTCGTTGTTGGAATTCGTAGTTTTTGTATAAAATAATAGACCATCTATTAGTTCGTAATGGGCCGCCCTATTTCTTATCGCCACAATATCTTGGTGGCTAAAATTTTCAGGATCCTTCAAATACTCATAAATACTTCCAAACTCAGGATCCTTACCCAGTTCGGTTATTACAGTTTCTCGGGAATTTATTGTACACGCTGTCAGCATTGCAACTTTTACGGTATTACCCTGTTCGTCTAATTTAATTCGTGACAGGGCATCTGCTACGATATTTTCCTTTCCGGGGGTATGCTTGATTACCAGATTATATTCTTGCAGCTTGAGTGCCCATCTTATTAACCTTGGGGATAAATTTTTTCCAGAGTACAATCTAGTTACCGCCGCATGATCAGAATATACTGTTATCGGCGCCTTTCCAAAATAGACTCGGAACTTTTGCACTGCTAACAGAACTGCAAGTGCCTCTCTCTCGGTCGCGGAATAGTTTCTTTGTGTTTGATTTAAAGTTCGGCTAAAAAATGCTACTGGCTGCTGATTTTGCGAAAGTACCGCTCCTACCGCATAATCCGAAGCATCCGCTGAAATTTCTAAATTTTCATCCTTTTCAGGAAATTTCAACACAGGGGCTTGCGTTAATGCTTGTTTTAATTTTTCGAAAGCACTATTGGCTTCGGCCGTCCACGAGAATCTTGCCTTTTTCCTTTTTAATTTTAACAATGGCTCAGCGATAGCCGCAAAATCTTTTATAAAGGACCTATAATATGAACAAAGTCCTAGAAAAGAAGAGAGCTTCTTTGCCGTGTTTGGAGTGGGATACTTTTGTACCGCGATTATTTTTGATTCATCTGTCTCGATCCCTTTTTGCGATATTTTGTAACCTAAATATTTTAATTCAGGGGCTGCAAATTTGCATTTTTCGACATTAACTTTTAGACCGGCCTCATTTAATAAAGAAAACACCTGTCTTAAATCCTGTACATGTTGGTCTAGATTATCACTAGTAATAATGATATCGTCTAAATAGATAAATGTGGACTTTCCGAGAACAGGTCTTAACACAATGTCCATGCATCGCTGAAATGTTGCTGGGGCGCCTGAAAGGCCAAACGGCATTCGCAAAAATGCATAAGTGCCAGACTTGGTTATAAAAGCAGTCTTAGGCACGTCCTCAGGCCTGATCCCTATTTGAAAATAACCATTCGTTAAGTCTAAAGTTGTCATAAATTTGGTTGATTTTATGTTCCTTAAAATTTCTTCTATAATCGGTAACGGATATACCGGATATTTCGTTATGGAATTTAATTTACGGTAATCAATAGCGAATCTCCACCTTTTTGGATGCTCCAAAGGATAATCATTATTTTTCTTACATAAAACCACCGGACTAGCATAACTACTTGAGATAGGCGTTACGATCTTTTTACGTAGCATATCGGTAATATGCCATTCTATAATTTTTTCCTTATTCTTATCATACCGGTATGGTTTTTGACGAACCGGCAATGCATCTCCGGTGTCAATACTATGGTTAGTAACCTGGGTAAATCCTGGAATATCACTAAATAAGGAAGCAAATTCACTTACCACTTGTCGGATTCTATCTTGCTCGTCATTAGGCAGGTGGTCGAGATTTACCCTTGGCGGTTCAACCTTTTCTACACGCACTGGCTTCATCGTCAGCTTAAGAGACGCTTCATTAAAATCCAGTGTAGCTTGTGCGTCTGAAAGAAAGTCTATTCCTAGTATTAAGTGTGCTTGCAAATTCTTTACTATAAAAAACATCACCTTTACTTGTTCGTCCTTGATACGGATGTACAAAGGTACTTTACCTACGCACTTACATTGTTCTCCTTGCGCCGCTAATACTGTTGTATTATCCGCATTATATATGCGGTATTTGCGAAAATACTTTCTAAAAAAGACTTCTGCCACACAGGAACACTGCGCGCCGGTATCCAGGAGTGCGGTGGCCGGGATATTATTTACCAAGACTTCAATCTTCGGAAGAGTTAAATTTTTCACCATTACTGTATTTAACTTGTAGGAAGAGGGGTTTTCGTGGCCTTCGGATTTCCGCACCCTCTCGTCAGCAGAAATCCGTTTTAGTTTAAATTATTTTTTCTTTCGGTGCTTTCCTTCTTTCTCCACTGGCCTTGAGACTTTTTTCCTGGGTTGCTATTGAACTGTCGACGTTCGCCGGCTGTTTTTGAATGCTCGGGTTTCCTTGCCCACTGATTCGCTTTTTCTCCGTAGCCATGTGCTTGAGTTTGCTGTAGTCTTGGCGTACCAAATTGGTTTCGCTGTTGATATTGGCGTCTTCTTTCGACGTCCGCCGTTCTTCTACTTTCAAACTGGATTGCTAGCTCAAATAATTTTTCCAGTGTAGTCGGATTTCTCAATTCAATAAAGTCTTGCACTTGGGGTAGTAACCTCGGCAAAATCACTTGAATTATTTCAGGATCCGGACGGTTTCCATACAAGAGCTTGAAAACGTGAATTTTTCTTAAAATAAACCTGGAGAGGTTTTCCATTCTTTGTTGATATATACTGAAAAGTTCTGTTTCTAATTTCGCACGATCCCTTACAACAGGGAAGGCTTTTAGTAGGGCAGTCTTGAAATTTTCGTAGGTATAGGTGGGACTTCCTGCTTGACCCAAGAGACTTCTGCCGATACATTTGAACCAGTTAAGCGCTTGGCCCCTCAAAGCGCTGGTAGCTAAGGTAACTTTTTGAAACTCGTGCACGGGGTAGAGCATGAAGTGGTCATCCAATTTTTCCAAAAAACTGGTTACCTGTGAGTTTCCATTAAACGTTGCTTCTGGTTTCATCGAAGCGCGCATGGTCTGGACAATATACCCAAATCCTTCCAGGGCGGCAGCTGGCATTTCTGGATTCTGAGCTGTTTCTGCAGGCAGCACAGGTTCTTCTTGAAACTCGGCCATAGTTATTCTTCGTCGGGCGCCACTATCAGGTTCAATGTTTCTTCTTACCTTCTTCGGAAACATACAATGACCTGACTAGAACAGAGAGCTTACTAAAGCTATGTTCACTAATTGTAGTAAGTAGACAGGATACAGACGAAGGGTATACAAAACCCTTTATTTTTTCTTTATATACAATGACTTCCGTACTTCGGAATACAATGACCCTCCACTCGGGGTCTAACTTAAAAGATATCAAAATAAAACTAAACTCTAATTTAACTTTAGAATAAGATTGGCCTTATAATAACAGGAAGCGTATGTAGCACAGAGACTGTGAACACTACAATACGTTTAATTTATCAAGAGGATTAAAACCTCTGGCCTGGAAGGCAAAGTAGCAACTGCGTAACTTCTAAGGTAAGCGGCCTGCTTCGAACTCACGGCTTCCTCTCTTCTGCTTGGCAAAAAGGCCACACTTAAATACTTGGCGTTCGCCAGACAACTTTGCATAAACTCCTTCACGCTTATAATTCTGGCCGGAAGTAGAAAATAAGAAGTGATAGTAAAGATTTAAAATAAAATAAACGTTAGTAAAACTTAAGATCCTTACACTCCCTCTGCAGAAAAGTCCATTTTATAGAATTATAATAAAATGTCTCATTCTAATGTTACGCTTTCTCCGGCACATTCAGTTTCTTCAGTCTTTGAATCTTCTCCTGGCTCTGTACAAGATTTGGCTCCAGAAAAGGTAACTGGGAACCATCTATCATTTATTAATGAATCCTATGACGGTATCTTAGCATTTTTAGTTGATGCCAACGCAAAACATAAATTAAATAATAAAGATGCAGCGAAACTTAAAAAGTTTGTAAGCAATATCAGATCACATTCAAACAAACGTGAATTATACATAGCTCACCTGGAAGGTTTTAACGCCTGCTTGAAGGAAAGAGTCTCTTCATTGGAGGAAAAGAATTCTTTGTTGGAAAAAAGACTTTTGGAACTTGAGTTAAAATTTAATCAGTTAACACAGCTTGACCAAGCCACTGTCTTACCACATTCGGAAATAGCGTCTGATTTAGAGGCTTGTCATTCACATAGTTTAGACGGTAAATTTGATAAAGTGAATTCGGAGTCATCTTCTGCAGAAATTGTTAGGCTCACTTCGAAGCCTTCACAGGTAAGGAAGATTCCAGCTCAACAGGATCACGTTTTGATTATCAAGGCTAAAGATACAAGCAGATCGCCAAACAGTATTAAGACGCAATTAGTTCAGAATATTAAACCGCAAAGGCTCGGAGTAAATATTTTACAAGTTCGTCCAACAAGAGCCAAAGAGTTACTTGTTCGTTGTAAAGGGGAAGAGCAATTGGTGACATTGAAAAAAGCCATTTTGGAAAACTCGGATTTGAAAGAACATTTGGACCTGAGAATTCCAAGACTACCAAGAGTGTCTTTCATAGTTTTTGGGGTTCCTCAGGATACTACTTCTGAGGAACTACAAATTGCTTTTCAAGAACTCTTATCATCAGGTGAGAAGAATTTTGTTTTTCCAAGGAAACCCAGATCCAGAACAGACGGTACGTGCAACTGGCTTGTTGAGGTGTCTAGAGAACAGGCACAATTGTTGAAGGACCTGAAGAGAGTTTATATTGGTTTCGCATCGTGCTTCTTTCGAGAATTTCATAAAGTGACGCGTTGTTATCACTGCCAAGCCTTTGGTCATTTAAGTCTAATTTTCAAAAATCCACCGGCCTGTGCAAAGTGCGGGAAGGGCCACCTTACTCAGGAGTGCTCTGAAAGCATTGCAAATTGCGTCAATTGTACTCACTCCAACGCCTCTGCAGGAACGAAGTACGAGACATCACATCAGGCTAGCTCATCACAATGTCCGCTATACAGGCAGGAGATTCTTCACCTCAGCAACACTCAGAAGTGACAGGCTCAATGAACATACCTGTTACTCAGAGCATCTCGGGTCTGACTTGTGCACAAGTAAATTTACAGAGATCAAGGGCAGCTACTTTAAATTTTATTGATTTTATGTTTAGAAATGAAATACAGCTTGCTCTCTTACAAGAACCTTATGTCAAAGATGGCAAGATCATTGGATTACCAAACTGTAGTAAGATATTCTTTTCTGGTTCTCTTAAAGCGTTGATAATATATAACGGCCCTCTAAATCCATTTTTTGTGGCGAGAACTTTAGATGCAGTGACAATTCGCTTGCAATTTATCAATAGAAGTATTAATATTACTAACGTTTATTTTCCACCGACGGCCGATTTAGATAGCAATTTAACCGAACTTTGTTCACATATTATTCATAATGATCATTTGCTTATTGCGGGTGATTTTAATGCTACGAGTCCTCTTTGGGGTGGAAATCAAGAAGATCATAGGGCTGCTAAAGTTCTTGATTTTATCCACGAAAACAGACTGTGTGTTCTTAATTCCCCCGATTCAGAGCCAACATTCTTGACTGTCAGAGCCAAGGGTTGGCCTGATATTACATTAGCTTCATCTCCTTTTGCAATTTCTATTACAAATTGGAGGGTGTTGACAGGTTTGTCTATTAGTGATCATCAAATTATTTTGTTTGAAATTGGAATCTCGGAAGACATAATTTTGAAACGTAGATTTAAAACTTCATATGGTGGACATGAAAAATTTATTGAGAAACTTCGTCCACGAATTTCTCAATTTATAAATTTATTTGAATCTAATACTTCTCGAGAGGATTTAGAAAATAACTACGACTTTTTTATTGGTTCATTGATGGATGCAGCAACAGCGTCCTATAAGTCGAAAAGAGTACGGATTAAAACCTCTACATCATGGTGGTCTGACTCGCTCACAATAAAAAGGAACAAAGTTCGTGCTTTAAGGAGACGTATGCAAAAAGAAAGGGATGACAATATAAGGCATTCATTTAAAATTTCTTATAAGAAGGAACTAGCAATTTTTAAAAGATTGATTATAAAGACAAAAAGTGAATCTTGGAAGGCATTTTGTGCTGCTATTGAAAATCCTTATGGCATCACTCAAAAGATTGCAGTGGACAGAGTATTTCGACCTCTTCAGCTGCCAGTAGAGGTAGCTCCGGACTGTACTTCTCTGGGAGAGAAATATAAAAAAATTTTAGATGAGTTATTTCCATTGGATTTGGAGATTGACGATATGGATTTACATAAAGTAATGCGAGAAAAATTTAAAAATCAAACTTGGAATTCTACTTTAAGTGACTCTGCCCTCCTGGAGCTTGAGGAGTTAGAAAATACAATTCGTTCTCTACCGTCTAAGAAGGCCCCCGGACCAGACGGTCTTGATAATATTATCATAAAGATACTTTTCAAAGAATTCCCCCAATTGTTGTTATCTTTATATCGAGCATGTTGGAAATTGGCTTTATTTCCACGGCAGATGAAAATTGCCGAAATAGTTTTATTTGGCAAAAAAGGTAAAGATCCTGCTATTTTGTCTTCTTATAGACCAGTGAGTCTTCTTTCTTCTTTAAATAAACTCTTTGAAAAATTAATATTGAACAGACTAAATTATTTTCTAACTGAAAATAAAGTGATCAGCGACTTTCAATTTGGATTTAAAAAGGGGGTTTCAACTGAAATGGCTGTTTTTAATCTGCTAAACACAGTAAAACGCAACAGGGATGGTAACATGCACACGTTAATCATCTCCATTGATATACGTGGTGCATTTGACACGGTCTGGTGGCCTGACATAATTGATGCATTGGATAGCGCAAACTGCCCTGTAGAAATTTTGAATTTAATTCGAAATTATTTGGAACAACGCAAAATTCAATTAACCCTGGATAATGAAATTTTAATAAAAGATTTGCAAAGAGGCTGTCCACAGGGTTCCTGTTTAGGACCAACCCTGTGGAACTTAGTCGCTAATTCGGCCTTTGGTATGTTTGAAAATACTGAACAAGTAACTTTGCAAGCTTATGCCGACGATTTTCTGTTAATTATCTCAGGCGTAAAGGACATTGAAGTAAGAGCTCAACAAGCGATTAATAAGTTAGTAGAGTGGGCAGACATGCATAAATTAAGAATTTCCGAAGAAAAAACTACTATGTTGTTTATCGGTAGGAAAAGAAAAATGCGTCGAAATCCGCCTATAAAAATCCATGGAAGGCCAATAAAATGTGCAAACACCTTGAAATATTTAGGCTTTGTTATCAGCAATACGTTGTCTTGATTTCCACATGTGAAACATCTTAAACAGAGATGTGCCGTTCTTACGAATGGCATGACGAAGACTATGGGCCTTAATTGGGGTACTTCCCCAAAAATCTTGCGGCTGTGGTATAAAACAATCACTGAAAGAGTTCTTTTGTACGGAGTCTCCATTTGGGGTTTTGATATGAACAAAACTATGAGTGGCTTACTGAATTCAATACAGAGGCATCAGCTATTACTTATTTCCAAAGGTTATAGAACAACCTCGACAGCCTCACTGCAGATTTTGGCGGGCATACCTCCATTAGATCTGCAGGCTCAAAGAGACTCTTTCTTAGGACGGATCCTACGATTACGATTGAATGGGGATTTATGGAACCAACATCACCTAGTAAATGATTATGAACTACGGATTCCATCTAATCTTGGCCATCCTGCCTCTTTAAAACTCAAATCTGCAGTCAATTTATACTATACGGCTCCAGTAGCCAATGACATTGCTCTATTTACAGATGGTTCTAAAACTGAACGTGGAACAGGTTGTGCATTTTGTGTATTTAACAATACTCAAAAGGTATATACATGGACTCGAAGGCTTGATAACAGAAATACTGTTTTTCAGGCAGAACTTTTAGCGATAAACGCTGCTCTCACTTATGTTAAAAGAAATCTATTGGGCAAGACTAAGATCTTCAGTGATTCATTATCTAGTCTGCAGGCTATCTCAAACATTACGAATAGAAATCCGATTGTACAAGTTATTCAAGAGAAATTGCTAAGATTTAATTCATCTGAAAGACCACTTCTTACCTGGGTGCCAGCTCATGTTGGCATACTGGGCAACGAAGAAGCAGATACTTTAGCTAAATGGGCTGCTAATGATATCAACGGAATTGAAAATCCAACGAAATTGCCTTTTTCACACTTGAAGAGCGAGACTTTAAATACACTGCTTGTGAAATGGCAGGAAAGATGGACTAATGACTCCACAGGAAGACGAGTCTTCTCTTTCTTTCCAAAAGTTTCACTCAGTCAAAGAAGCACATCGAATTTTTATACTCAATTTTTCACTGGTCATGGACCTTTTAATACATATCTCTTTCGATTTGGACTACGTACGACTGAGCTTTGTTCTTGCGGGGAGTTGGGAGACCCTGAACACTTTATCTTTCACTGTCCATTTACTAAAAACCTTCACTTGAATAAACCTTTAGATCAACACAGGCCAAAATGGGCTGAAATGATATTAAAAAACTCTAGTGAGAGTAAGAAATTTAAGGAAATTATGCTTTTCTGTCAGGAATTAAATTTTTCTGTAAATAATTCTCTCAGATCATCTCTATTGGGAGTGAGTAATTGACTTTCAGCGACTGTTAGATTTTTACTGTATAATGGTAATTGTTTAACTTTGTGTGTTTGATGCTTATTATTGTTCAGTTTGTTGTTTCCACTACTTATGTTACTGATTTAAAATTAGAAGTGGTTTTACGTAGAACAGACGTATCTGACATTGAATGCATCTATGCTCTTGTAAATTGTAACGGTTAATTGTAGCCTATTAGTTTTGTAATTGTTAATTAAATTTAACAGAAAATTTTTGTGACAATTTTATTATTTTGCATATTTTAATGCGTTCTTTTGTAATTGAATTGATTCACTTTGGTGAATTTGATAGGCATTAATTAAACATTCTATTATAAAAATTTGCATTCATGATAGTTATTTTATATTAATTTTCTTTACTTTAATCTTGAATGCATTTTGTTTTTGATTTTGAAATTCTGTAAAATTTTGTGTCGGCATTTTTCTAGTATTGCATTTGTCTTAGCGATGCCAGCAAACCTAATCTAGAATAATTATTTTATATACCTTTTTGCACTTTTCTGAATTGAATAGTTGACCTGTTTTTGTGAATTTTATTGGTTTTACTTGAGTTCTCTATTGTAAAATGTGCATTTAAGGCAGTATTTTATAATAATTTTCTTTGACTTATTTTTGAATGTATGTGGTTTTTGGAATCGGAATTTTTCATATATTTATGTTGGCATTATTCTTGTACTGTATTTCTATCGCGTCGCCAGCAAACCTGATGTAGAGTTTTTATATTACTTGGAGTGGTTTTGTTTTTAAACCAAATTTATGTTTTGCATTGTAATAATATCTCAGGTTCAGTATATTTTATGATAATATTGTTCAGGTATCATAGTTATTGGTTCTTAATTCTGAATTCATATGAAAAAATTTTATTTGGCAGTTTATTATTGTCTTGGTTTATCTTTATGCATTTTTTTTTTCTAAATTGAATGGTTCTTCTTGAATTTGTGAATCTAATTGATATTAATTGTGTATAATGCAGTAATGGATGTATTACATTTTGTTTGTACTATAGTTTTTATTTAAATTAGTTGGACTCAGTTTTGAAAATATTTCGTATTTTCAGTACAAATTATGAAAGTATACTCGGTTTATTGTTTGAATGCTATAGGTACTACTTGTAACATGCTTTCTTTAGGGTCTTTTATGACTATGTTACTTATGTTCTTGTGTTCTTGAAGGCCTTGTATGCCACTGTAAACTTATTCTGCTTAGTCATAATAAATAGCTTCTGGAGGCAGGGGCTTTAATCCGTGTAAGGCAGACATCATGTCAGCTAGGTAATAAAGCCCCTGTTCTCTGGTTAACAGTCTTTAATAGAGCCGCACACTATTTACTCACTATTACGCAGTTTCAGTTCAGGTAAATCAGCATACATTCCTAGGAGTTTGATGAGGTTTTTGTTCGAAACATAGTTGATTATACATCGTAAAACAGTCCAGCACAGCAACAGTTATTCTTCAAAACCGGTAGTAATCCAGGAAAGCAGGTAAAACTACAGTTCATTCGAGTGCTGAAGTGCTATCCCACTTCTGAGAAAATTTTTGTGGGGATTTTAAACGATGAACAAATTAATTAACGAAAGACATTTTAATTAGACAAACGATTATTACATAAATTTAACATTTAAGAGAATTAAACAAGTAATGATTCGTCAAAGTTCTTTTTTGAACAGAAGCAGCGTCTCTGCTTTCCCGTCAATCGTCTATCATCTCAAAACGGTAATTCCCCTAATTTTTGCTTGGCGCCTTCGCAGCTCGTAGAGAGAATGACGTCACGGCATCTGGTTTTCATCACAGCTCCAAGCGATCGGCACTACATTACTTTTTGAGTAATTGGCGTTAAATAATAATACTGATGTTCCATAATAATGCTTTCATAATAGACATTGCAAAAGCTTACAAAATTCTACTACTCATTATCAACGCTAACTGAAAAGCAAAAATGGAAGAAATGAAATTTGTTTCGTTTTAATATGTTATGAAATCTATTATTAGCATTAACTAATTTTTAATTAGATAGATGTGTAATGTCTTTAGCATGTATTCTCGAAATGTATTTGCATATTTTTATTTAATATTTCTATAATGCAAATTACTTTGCGACTAACTTATATTTTAACGAAAAAGAATTCTTCGTAAATGTAGAAATTTACGTATGTTATTGGCGGGTTACTATTTACATATATTTAAAAAGATGATTATGAAAAAGAATTACTACATTTAGGGTACACTCGACCTAAAAAATTAGTTATGTTTACTCATAAGTATTAATTAAAAAATAGTTATGTTTATGCATGTTTTGCTTACGTTCTACGCATATTAGAGTTTAATTTGGTATGACGTAAATACATTTCTAGTTCATATATAAATGCATGTATATTGCAATTTCATGAGCTAAAATCTCAGCTCATATTGGTTATGAAACTATTTTTCAAAGCGTTTTGATTCTCAAGCAAATAATGCTTAAGAAACTGAACAGCAGAACTGAGCAAGTGAACCCAAGTACGTCATCAGTCTCTTCTTTCGGTTTCAGCCGCGAGAAGCTGATGAACTAGCCCTTTAGCCCTGAAGACTACCTACAGCCTGGTTACTATGGCAACGATGCTTCCTTTCGTGTGTACTCGTTTGGCGGGAAAGTGAGTAAGTCATAAAACACTTTTAAACACATCCCCTCAGTTGCACAAAAGACCTGCTGTCATTTCTTCCGTCTGTGACTCAGACTGCAGGGTATGTTTTGAAGAGGAATAGAACTTTTCCGCTTTTGTGTTAAATGAAAGGTATCTGTGAGATACGTGCGACTTTTCAATGTTGCGTAATGTTTCATAATTTGCCGTTATTCTGCGGAAGAAAACAGTTTTTAAAAATACTAGATTTTTAGCTTCTGTTACTACATCTGCTATGTGCGTGGTTTTTATAAGCCGCCTGTAGTGTACAGGGGCCCAAATGCAGAAAATGTATTTATAAAAAAAATCATGAAAGAGTCAGAAGACATATACGAGATATATCAGAAGCCAAAACCGATGACTGCTTTAAGCGAAGAGGAAATACGCAAATATGAGCTTGTAACCATTTGCTATTTGTGTGATGATAAATTTACGGCTGCAAACTGGAAAGTACATGATCACTGCCATTTGACTGGAGCCCCTACAGAGGACCTGCACATAATCAGTGCAATATAAAGCTCAGAGTGCCGCACCCTTTACCTGTGATATTTCACAGCTTGTCAGGGTACGATGCGCATCTTTTTATTAAAGAGTTAGCCATTCATGACAGAAATCTTAACGTCATTGCTGAACATACAGCAAAAATATATTTCATTTAACAAGAAGGTGAAGGGACGATTCAGTGTCCGATTTTTGGATTCCTTCCGCTTTATGGCTAGCAGCATCGAAAAATTATCAGAAAACCTAACACCTGAACAGTTCGTTCATATTAATTCTTCATTTTCAAAGAGCTAAGCTGCATTACTTTTACGGAAAGGAATTTTCCCATATGATTTCCCAAGTGATATTAATAAATTAGATGAAAATGCCTTTCAGCTAAACAGGCTTTTTACAGCCGTTTAAATGAAGAAAGTATTTCAGGAACGGAATATGAACACGCAAAAAAAATTATGAAATGAATTTAATGTTCAGACTCTTAGGGAGTATTCGGACTTATATGTAAAAACAGATGTTTTATTGTTGACGGATATTTTTGAAAATTTGCGAGAAGTTTGTATGGAAACATATCATTTAGATCCAGCATGGTACTACACTAGCCCGGGACTTTCTTGGGATGCAATGCTGAAAGTTACAAAAACTGAAATTGAACTTCTAACGGAGTACGGCATGTTTCTAATGGTTGGAAAAGGAATTAGAGGAGGCATATCGCAGTGCTCAAACAGATATGCTCTTGAAAACAACAAATATATGTCTGAATATGATGCAGCTTTGCCGTCCAGATACCTGCTATATTTAGACGCAAATAATTTGTATGGTTTGAGCTATGAGCCAACCTTTGCCACTCCAAAATTTCAAGTGGGTCGAATCTCACAATACAATATTGATATCACTAAAGTACCCAGTAATAGTTCTATTGGGTATATAATTGAAGTAGATTTAGAATATCCGGAACAACTGCACAATATTCATTCGGATTTGCCTTTAACATCAGAAACCCGTGCTCCTCCCGAATGTAAAGAAAACAGACTTTTAACAACTTTGAACAACAAAACAAAATATGTGGTGCATTACAGAAATTTAAAAGATTACGTAGAAAAAGAATTAAAAATTACAAAAATACATAGAATTTTGCAGTTTGAGCAAAGTTGCTGGTTGAAGCCATATAGTGAACACTGAAAAAACGAATTCGAAAAAAATTTCTATAAACTGATGAATAATACAATATTTGGCAAAACGATGGAAAACATCAGACGTCGTGTTGATATAAAACTGCGTAATAATGGAAAAAAAGCCGAAAAACTAATTTCGAAGTCGAATTTTAAGGATAGGTCTATCTTTTCTGAGAATTTTGTAGCTTTTCAGATGGGAAAAACCATTCTTACTCTAAATAAGCCATTGCTTATTTAGAGTAAGCCATTGCTCTAAATAAGACATTTCTTATTCTTACTCTAAATAAGCTATTGGGATGTCTATTTTAGACATTTCCAAGTCTTTGATTTATACCTTTCACTATGATACTATGAAAGCAAAATATAAATCTAATATAGTGGTTCTGTATACAGATACGGATAGCTTTATATATAGCATTGAAACTGAGGATGTTTATAGGGATATGAAAAATCAAATAGTCTTATACGATACTTCAGATTACCCTAGCAATAATGTGTATAAAATGCCGTGTGTGAATAAAAAAGTGATAGGTAAAATGAAGGATGGAAACAAAGGAAAGATTATGACTGAATTTGTAGGATTACGTTCGAAAATGTACGCTTTCAGAGTAGAAGGTAAAGATGTCTTTAAAAGATTGAAAGGAATTAAAAAAGTTACTTTAAAGAAAAAAATCTCCTTTGACGGTTAGAAAAGGTGCCTTTTCGAACATAAGAATGTGTTAACTTCAATGAACTTAAAAAATCGAAGAATCATGAACTTTTCTCTGTGAAAATGAACAAGTTTGCATTTTCACCGTGTAATAAAAAAAGATATATATTGGACAACAGAATAAATACATTGGCATTTGGACATTATAAAATAATTTAAAACTTCATGTTTTAGAATCCAGGAATACCGAATTTCTAAAGTATTCACTTCTACAGCCGCTTGAGCATTTGAGCAACTGAACATCTGAGGTAATAATCTTTTTTTATATTTGTATATATAAATATATTTGTGCCAGAATATTCATTGAATACGCATTGAACGTCAAATTCAGATTAATCTTCTCAAACTGAAAAATTGTGTTCTAATGAAAAAAAAAAATGAGTATTCGCACTTTGTATATAAGTTTGATTAAGAAATATTACTTTTTAAAATGTATTTAAGAGAGAAAAACGTTTATTTTATTGTAAATAAGTAGGCAAATGTATTTACTTCCCATTTATTTTGTGTATATATAATGTCTCAGGTTATCTATAAATATTTTAACTGCATATTCATTGAACATGTACTACACTATAGTCAGATTATCTTTCTCAAACTTAAACTGCTATTCTGATGAGGGAAAAAAAAAAAAAAACTCGAGTATTCGCATATTGTGTATATGTTTGATTAATAAATATTGCTTTTTAAAATATATTTGTGGGAGAAAAATGTCTATATTATTGTCATTAAGGTCGCAAATGTATTTATTTTGTGTATATATTGTCTCATGTTATCTATACATATTTTAACTGAATATGCATTGAATATATATATAACATTACTATCCGATTATCCTTTAACTGAAATTGGTAGTGTAATGAAGAGAAAAAAAAATGTGCATTCGGATTTTATGTATAAGTTTAGTTAAGAAACATTAATTTTTAAAATATATTTATGTGAGAAAATGTCTGTTTTATTGCCAACAAGAACACGAATGTATTTATTTCCCTTTTATCTTGTGTATATAATGTCTCAGGCTATCTATAAGTATTTTAATTGAATATGTATTAGATATTACAGTCATATTATCCTTCTCAGATTGAAATTTATTTTCTAGTGAGGTAAATGAATGACTATTCATATTTTTTTTGTATGAATTTAATTTTAAAAAAAAAACACTTTTACTTTTTAATAAATATATTTGTTTTCGACATGTTTGTACATTTTTTAATTTTTAGTTAAGTATAAAACAGAATTTATCTTTATTTTCTATAAATAGACTTCTCAGAGTAAAAAGATAAGAGTTCCCATATTTGAAACACCCTTTCTCGATGATAATTAGCGGTCCATCTAATTCAGGGAAAACCTTTTTTGTTAAGAAAATAATAGATGAAAAATTATAAAACCATTTCCTCGTAAAGTTATTTGGTGCTATGGAGCATACCAAAATCTGCTTGATGAAATAGCTGGTGTAGAATTTTATGATGGGTTGCCCTTAGATATCAATCGAATATCTGATGCACTTATTATTGTTGATAATCTTATGTCTGAATTAGGGATGATTCTATACTATCCAAATTATTTACTAAAGGAAGCCATCACAGGAATTTGTCCGTTATTTTTATAGTACAAAATATGTTTCATAAGGGTAAAGAAATGAGAAATATTTCTCTAAACGCTTCCTATTTGTGCTGTTTCAAAAATATAAGAGATAAATTACAAGTTCAGTGTTTAGCAAGGCAGATGTATCCAGGTCAAACGAAATATTTTCAGGAAAGTTTTTACGACGCATCTAGTGTACCTTATGGTTATCTTTTCATAGATTTAAAGCCGGAAATAGATGAAAAGTTCACTTACGTACGGGTATTTTCCCTGGTGATAAAAACTTCGCGTATGTTCCGCGGAGATCAGTTTGACTTTAAACATCACGATGCTTGCCGTTATTGATTTCGAAGGATTTCAACTCAGACCAAACTGTTTCATTATTAAAGAATTAGCGTTTCAAGGTATTGGAGATTCCTGCTCTGGTCACTGGACGTTTCTGCCTCCCAAGCCATGGAAAAAGCTCAGCACAAAGCAGAAAATCGTTTTTTCATGCGTGGAACGCAATATACATGGAATGCTATGGAATTCTGGTGAATTTCCTTACGAAAACCTTCAAGCCATTCTACGCTATTTACTAGATCGCTATCATACAAAATTTGTAAAAGGTTCTGAAAAATGTAAAGTTTTAGAACAACTGACAAATCATGAAATTTTAAATCTTGATAACTTTTGTTGCCTCAAAGTGAATAATTTACCGCCAAATTCCGTTAAGTACAGATTTCATTCTCCAAATTACTTGCACTGTTCTTCAAGGCAACCACTTTTGCAAAATTTATTTCAAATATATACCAGTGACTTAAGTATATACTTAAATATATACCAGTGACTTATCATTTTCCGTCAATATGCCAACTTGTGCAAATCGACACGTACATGAATTAGAGCTATTATCTAAAAGTAAAAGAGAAGCAAACATTCTTCGAAACCGTACAAATCCTCTAATTAAAGCTGTCTGTGAATGCGTTATTAATTTTTTGCAAAGAAACATTCTTTTGACTAAAAGCCAGAAACAAAATCTTGCGCCTTACAAAAAAGAACTGAGAAGAGAAAAATTCCGTTGTACAAAAAGCATCAACTTCTGATTCAAAAGGGAAGAGTTTTAAGTTTTTATTATTCCAGCAGCAATAACCGCTCTATCCTCGTTATTCAATGGAACACGCTAGAAATCTCATCCTAGTTCCTGCAGATAGGCATTTTGAGCATGAACAACGTTTAGCAGATAATTATTTATCGGATTTGGACAAACAAATGAAATCAGTTCTCAAAATGTCTAGTTTAAACGACAGTGAAAAGGTCACTTCTTTATACACAAGCGTTACAAAAATACGTCGAATATCTTATAACTGAGACTGTACCGAAAGTAAATAAAACGAGTAGCATAGAGAAAGGAGAAGTTTATAAGGTTGAAGACAAAAAGGAATTAAAAGAGAGTTTCAGATGATAAACCTGATATTACTTTAGACATTTTACACTCGGCCCCCGTTACTGGAAAAAATTTGATTAGAGATATTCTTCACTTTCTTCAGCAGCTTAGTGATAAACTCTTTTGGAATGCATCAAAAGAGTTGATAGTACATGGAAAAATTGTAACAAGCACCAACATCGTTGAACTAGTTAACGACTTGCTTCGAAGCAGAAGAAAAGATCCGCGGTAAAATATCGCAACCTGACCATGTAAAGAGATTGTATGCAAGAAAGAATAATTGGATTTCATATTAAAACGGATTTTAACTTATGACTTATCCTTTTTCTTTTTTTATTTTGTTTTGTTATGTTTTAATGACAAATGACTTCAGAAAAATAGAAGTCAAATTACCTTTATTTATATCAAAAGAAAATAATAATAAGTCGAAAAACACCATCTTTATGTGCTACAAAACCTTAACTTAGAACAGTCAAAAAAGACCTTTTTATTTATTACAAAAGTGTTAGAGGACAAAATAGCCTGTTTTCTAGCAATAAAACTTTATTTTACAAAGTCCAAAATCACCTAAAGTAATATAATTTTATAATGTAGAACCCAATAGCTTTCTATAAATATAAGCTAGTCTTTAAAAGAAGAAACTTACCTTTTATTTATTAAAATAATTTTATTTTTAAAGGTCGAAAAAACTCCTTTTTGTCTGATATGAAACTTTAATTTTAAAAGAGCAAAATTCCATTTATATTTACGTTAAAAACTTAAATTTAATAAAATGAAAAATGACCTTACATTTTACTTGATATCGTTGTTCAATTTACAGATATCAGGACGATCTTTTTTTTTTCATTAATTAAAAATTATTGATTACAAAACTTGTTCAATATGTACATTGGTTACAACTTTGTTTAAGAGAAAATATAAGGAAAGAAAGAAATCAATGTTCAAGAAATTTATGTTAGGAAGGGGGAAGGAGGAGAAATGTGTTGATTTTGAACAGTGTTTATGAAGTTTTTAATTCAATAATAAATACAAGTTGTAAATATAAATAAAGCATTTTATTTTCGAAAAATCATTTTGATACTTAAGTTTTACAAAAAAAAAATTATACAACTGAAAATCACTTTTTTTCTTCTTGACATATTCTACAATGGAGCCCATTGAGTAACCTCTACGCCTCTTGACTACATAATAAACGCAGTACTGTCCACAGACATTGATGTGGAGCTTTGAAGCGTTTTTGTGTTCCATTCTGCAAAGGGAAATTGCTTAACATATGAAGCAATGTTATCGCCATAAAACTCGAGTGACATGCCATACGAATCGAAAAATTCTAGAGTATGCTTGTCTCTCAATGATATCGCAAGCCAGAACCTTCTTTCCCATGTGGATCTGTATTCACAATAAGACATGCTCCATTCTTCACACGAGGAATTTTGTCAGAGGAAAATATTCCCATAAATGTTCCAGCTCTATCTTTAGATAAAATCCGATGTGTCTGAGAAACATACATTAATTCCCGAAATTAAAATTAATTTCTAGCTTTGTTGACTTCAATCAAATTTTCAAATTCAGGGTACACTATAACAAAAATTTTGTTCTAAAATCTTAGAGTCCAGCCTCAGGTTACTATGTCGTATGAGGTTCAAATGTTCACCGTTGCGGAGATCAGGAGATAAATCATAGACAAAGAAAGAGTAACAATTAGCATATTCACTTCTTGAGAGATAAAGTCCTCTTTCTTTGGAAGAAAGCACGAATAAACGTATTATTCTCAAAATTAGGCTCCAGAGGGTGGTAAGAAACAGGCTGCCCATTCATGCAAACTGATATGAAATTCATATGATAATGTTTGAACTCAAAAGGAGACTTTTTATATGTACCGCTGAGCGCGTCATTATCCACGAAAGCAAGAACTCATCGTTTGGGCATTTGAACCGCGAAGATATTATCTTGTACAAAAGACATATTACCTTGAGGAATGAAATAAATATAACACTGTTAATTGGGTATTTCGCACTTGTTTTCTCAAGGCTTTTGACGTGAGCCAACGTCACTGCTGGATTCACATGAACCTTTCTCACAAAAAGTGAAGCATGCTGGATAAGAATCTTGTAACTGTTTTCGCCCATTAAGCAGAATTCCGGTTTACTTCTTATAAATTTCAATTTTAAACCTACCAGATTGAGCATCAGTCTTTCTTGATGGAATAGATCAATGTAAAGTCTCCCAATCATATCAACTGTTTTGATAAAATCAGCTCGTTTAGTAAAACTATCGTTAGGATTCGGGTCACTAGGGTAAAATACGTTCATTTTCCCAGCTGTGTCTTTGAAAAAGAGCTCAGCAGAAAGCTGTGAACTCTTCTCATCGTAGTTATGATTAAGCAGTTTTTCAAGGATTGCGCGGTAAGGGTAAGTATTGTTGCTTGAAGAAATCAGTCTTTCGTTTAAAGCAACGTCCACGTGAGAGAATAAAGAATGCACGAAAAGATTTACTAGCCCCACTTTTTCTTCATCTTTCAATAAGCATCCATCACTCATAACAACTTTCACTTTAAGGAAAAGCTGTGTTTGGGAGAGATCTAAATAATCTTCTCCCGTGCCAGACACATGAAATTCAATTGGACCTTCATCGGAAGCATTTGAAAGTGGACGAAACTGTACTTATTGTTCTCTTTCTGTGACTGTTTGTGTAGGGGTTAAAGTGAATAAATTTAGTTCTGATTTAGCACATTCGGGTGAATCTTTCAATAAAAATACCATCGTTACAAATCAAAAACGTTACGTCTTTTCTTTGCTTTGGCTTTTGAAGGAATGAAATGTTTCATTTGCTTCTTCTTTCTTTTATTTATTTTACCATGCTCTAGCATGCCATCTGCTTTTTTAATAGCTTTTCTTGCTAAATTCTTGCCTGCTTCTTTGGCTATTTTTTCAGCAGATGTCGATAATTTTTACGGCCTAAAATGTCACTAGCAATCATTGTTCCAGTTCACAAGGCTTCTTTTCCAATTGCTTTGGCACCTTTCATTAGAAAAGGTAGTGCAGTTCGAAAGGCCTTACGAAACCATGCGCCAATCCCATAACCTTTCTGAAACGAAACTCTTTTATAATAAGGAGCACCACTGCCAATTTGATTGATGTAATGATCTTCGAACTTTTTTTGGACAACAGGTATATGGAATGAGCATGATGCTTCTTCAAAAATATCCTGTTAAAAAATGACTTTAAGGTATAAATGCAATATATTTTATAAGATTTGTCGCATTCTAAAATGCGAAATGACTATGACTCTCCCTCTTTCAAAAGGAACTAGATCTCCTGAGAGCTAATTCAATAGTCTGAAAATCTTGTCGAATAACTGGCATATAGTGAGGGCGAACACAATGGGCATTTACTACCTCTCCATCTTTGCCTTCTACTTTTACGATTTTCAGGAGGGGGCTTGTATATCTCCTACAATTTGTGGCTCAACCAAATCGCAATAAATATACGTGAGTGGAAAGGATGACGAAGGATCAGCGATAAAAGGGCTTTCTGTATTCGCCGGGTTTGAAGCCTAGTAATTCAGAAATTCCTTTATATAGAATAACTTTAGCTTCATTTTCCGTTTTGATTTTGACTCTTTTTTGCCACTGGATGGTACTGAAAATCAATTTTATTTTTGTGAGATGCTCAAATCATGGCTTTCAGAAGTTCGGGTATAGTTTCATAACATCCTGGAGGAACATGCCTACCATTTACTAAGCCGAATAAATTGCTACCTTCCAAGAATATGGGTATAATAAATCCACTAGCGCCAGTTTCCATTCTCCAGTGGCTGAATGTACTGGAGAAGGTAGCTGAGTTGTAAAATGTGAAATTTTATTTTCGGGGAAGAATTGCTCACTAGCGTCACATAGAAAGACATCTTAGAGAATGATAGTGAAAACAGATTTTGCGACATTTATATTAATTTGACGTCGGTGACCTAAGCATTAAATTTATCGGGATAATCTTGAAATTTCATAAAATATACCATTTTTAAAATATTTCTTTTCCTCTTTTGTAGAACCTTTTCTACGGGGTAATATCCTGAGTCAGCAATTTTTTGAAGTTCTTGTTTATAAAATGTGCCTTTGATCACTTCTGCTAAATCTTTCAATTTATAAACCACAGGATCTCTGAGAACAATCTGATGTATAGTAAAAATTTCTCTTGTAAAAGTTTTTTTCATACCCTTTTTCAAACATAAATTTTTCTTTGCTGATACGAACAGTATCTCCAACTTTAAACTCTGAATCTAATATTTTCCTTACTATTAGATTTCCGTAGGGATTATTCCATACTTGTTTCTGATTTGCAACATTTACGCTAGCTGGTTCCATTCTGATACTGCGATTTTAAGTATTATTATAGCTATGCACTAGTTTGCCGATAAAATCAATGTATCTGTTAGTATTCATTTCAGTAAATTATTTCGCCATTTTCATTTTTAAAGTTCTGCTAAACCGTTCAACAACTGATGCTTTTGTATTGTTATGTGTGGTTAAAAAAATTAATAAAATTTAATTGGAAACGTTTATTTGTAAACTCTTTTCCAGCATCAGTTTGAAGCTTCTTTGGAGTTCACTCAGAAAATATTTTTTTTTAAGCTGACACAATAGTTTGGGCTTTCTTATCTTTCAACGGTATGGCCCAAGCAAATTTTGATAAATATCAATGCACGTTAACAGATACCTGTAGCCGTCGTTAAACTGAGCTAAAATTTGCATATCTACAAGGTTTGACTGAAATTGTTTGTTTATACCACTAACGATCACTCTGTTTCTTTGAAGTGCAAGGCATAAGAATTATAAGAATCTTTCGTTTTTAGCCAGTTCTTTATATCTTTAAAACTATAACGTCCTTCCAATGCACGATGCAAAGCATTAATTCCACCGAAACTGACAGGATGCTCTGAATTTCTATATGTATTTTCCAAATTCATGTCAACACAGTGTATTTATTTATTTACTCCATTTAAATATTCTTTTTAAGGCGGCTCTTATTTGTTTATTACATGCAATTACGACCAAAAAATATTAACTTCTCACGTGAAGCAAAAATTACAAAATGACATATAATGGGAAAATAGAAAAAACATTTATTTAAGCAATTCTTTTTTACAAACGCCAAAGATTAGGATCCGAGGCTACATACAACTCTTTAGCATTTTTTAACAGTACGTCAAAGTCCAGCTTTTTTACAAAAGATTCATTAATATAATTGGATATGTCAGTATTTTGTTGTACAAAATCAGCAGCTACAGTTTTTAAGTCCATTCGACATAAAGCTAGTTCTGCATATTGAATAATTCTTAAATCATACGTTAAGGTGACACAGTCGTGACCGAGTTGATTTTCATATCCTTCAGCACAGCATTCAAAAACTTCTTCGATCATTTCAGCTAAGCAGTTTTTGAATAGTTCGATCACAGAAGTTGTTAACATAATTTCAACATCTTCATCGGTTAGATCACTAGCACAAGGTGCTTGCTTGGCAGCTTCCTTTAAGTTTAATTTTAGAAAAATTCTTCCAAATTTGAGTGTAATAACGTTAGAAGTGATTTCTTTGCGTAACGTTTTTAGTGTATCCCACTCATTTTCAGTGAGCAAACCCATACGGATGTGTGAAATCCTTGTGCTGAAAATAACACTGCATTGAGATTTGTTTAAGATTGCTAAATAAGTCATATGCATTAGTAAAACTTTTAAATAAATATTTTAATGTAGAGCCCTTTTTTATAGCTAATATTTTGAAATTCACTGAGCGCAGCATTGCAACTATGTAAAGTATAAGAGGAACCCAATATTTTTTCATATGGTAGAAAAATAATGTATCTTTAAAATGACAAAGATTATTTTATTTAAATGTTCCTTTCCTACAAAAATAATTTTTTAAGAACAAAACTTAAATTTTTATCAAATTGATTAGGCATAAATTAACTACAATAAGAACCATTTTGGTTCGCCATATTAAGCATATGTAGCATATAAACATCCATGTAAAATTTGGTGCACTTTAGATTAGCCGTTTCAGAGAAATGCTGCGCGCAGTGAGTAAAATCATAGTTTTGAGAAAATTGACTTTAAAGATAAAAGTACGTTTTTATCAAACAAATATGCATTATTTAAGAAAAATAAGTGTTCATATTAAATCAAATACATGATATGATTATTTATATATATGGATACTTAAGTATCAAAACATCTAAAAAAATAACTTTTCTTTTTAGATGTTTAATTAATAATAATTTCACACAACTCGTGAAAATATGAAACGAAAACTTTAACGCACTGACCGGAAAATTTACAATTTTTACACGAAATCACTTTTTTTTTTCAGGCTAGTCATTTGGAGATTAATGTTTTTTTCATATTGAGTGGTATTTGAATAAAATTACTTAAAATTCTCTAAAATTATACAACACAGGTTTCAAAAATGGACAATATAAGTTAGTTTCCCAAAACAAAAAAAGTAATGCGTGTATATTTAAAATACACCAGGTGAATATGTTTTGCCTTTATGTAAACAATACTTTCTCCTCAATAGCCTTTTGTCTATTTCTCTTTCTCTTACGCATTTCTTTTGTGCTTTGCAAAAAGCGTAATTCACTAGTTTTCACTCGTTGCTCGTCTAATTTACATAGACATGCTCGACTACACGAACCAACGAACAGCCCAAGGTCCACCATAACTTTGAATCTTCCCTGATTACCTTCATTTTAGAGTATCGTGGCCTCACTCGTTACTATTTCAGCAATTCTTCTTCCTGACCAAGGGCCTTGGGACACAATTTCCAAATCAAATTATTTAAATATTCATTGCAGTTTTGTGTCTTTCCGCCAAGACATCTTCGCAACAGTGTCGGTTGCGATAAATCATTAAATGTTGGTTTAATAACATCCATAACACAAAAAGGAAGTGTTCGTTTATGTCTGAATTCACTGACAGTTCCATTAGCTACAGTTTTCTGGTATTTACACCAAATATTGGGACCTATTGTACAAAAACTATGCAGCGGTTCAACATCAATTGAACCGTGTGTGAAAATAGATTGCCCATATATAGCATTACGCATTTCCGCCAAAGAAGTTTTGTGTTCTCGAATCGCATTACCATAGTAAACAGTCAATTTGTGTATCAGTCAAGCGACCTTTTCCTCCAATAGATTTTCCATCTGCACATTTAATACCTTTCAGTTTCAATTTGAGCCGCGTTCCCATTCTCTTCTGAATATGACCGACACATCAGAACCACAGGGCTGGGCCTCCGTTATAGATTCAGAAGTCTCCGAATCTCCATCGCCTATGTATCCAACATACTTAACATCATGCTTCGTTTCTGACCGCTGGAAAATTCGAACCATACCGACGACCTCCATTTTACCCGCTGAACCACTGTGATTCATAAGACACTCCGCCTCGTGTTTCATTTGCCAGTTATCATACTCTGGTATACCTTTCATGGAATTCCATATATCACATGCCTTACAAAAAGATGAAAGAACCTCTATGTCGATAACCTTACCACTTTTGTCTCCCATAACGGTACACACACCTATTCGTGATGTGTGACCCCTGGTTTCCATGAACCATCGCCGCTAAACATAACATTTGAAGAACCCGTTTGCTCAACTTCTTCGCAAGCAGCATTTTTCATGGATTGTTGTGCCACATTACTTGAGCACGACATAAGCTTCTTTACTGTAGCAATGCATGCTTTTTACGATACTGGGTGTGGAAGATCCATGATACCACAAAATAGTTTCATTGCCGAGTAGCCCATTTCAATTGTTCGCATGGCACAAGCATAACGTATGTTAATGTCAGCACAGTTGTTCTTCTTACCAATCATTTTTGAACTTTTAAATGCACGCAGTTCTACATAATTTCCACAATCTAAAGAAAATTTAGAACTTAGTCCACACACGACCTTTTCTTTGATAGTGACATCACTGCCACATGTTTTGCAGCACAATTCCTTTTCGAAAAAGGAAATCATTACACTCAAGTCCAAGATCCTAAAACCTTTAAAATCATCATTAGTTTCATTTTCCAACTACTTATTAAAACGTTTTATTTTCTTTGCAGAAGCACTCACATTCAGTTGTGCAGTAGACGACTCGCAATGCTTTCACGTGTGGATATTATCAGTAAATTTTCTCTTTTTATTTCTACTGCCAGATGATATCGTTTTCGCGTCAGTCTACCTTCTATCCTATTCATATTAATCTTAGGAATGCATTTTCAATACAAATATTTAATTATATTATTAAGTGAAGGAAAATATATCGAGAAATCTCTCACAGAATGTAGAAGACATTGTAAAATTCGCAAGCAAAACTAACTGAATGAATGAGCGAAAGTTAAAGTTAATATATTGCTTTCTTCTTCTAGAAAAAGCAGTGAGAATTAAATAATTATTAAATATATCTATTTCCAAGCTATTACAAAAAAAAAATGTTACATTGCTTTTACTATAATCGGAATTTATCACCACTTTTCACGAGCGCAGCTGTAAATTTCAGCTGTCAAAAAAGGTAAACAAACGCCTCGATCCTGACTTTTGAAAATTGGGCTTCGGTTCTTCCTCGATATCTTTCGTTCTAGTAGGAATTTTTTATGCGATTTTTTTTAAAATGTTCCTATTAGTTACCTCTTTAATATAAAACAATAAAAAAATTTGTTTTTCTTACCCTCAAAGAGTATCTGACCCCTTAAGCTGAAGGCTCGAAAGAACTTCACTTATCTTTCAACTGACTCCGACCCCCCCACCGCGTTCCTCCTTTTCTCCTTGCGCTCTTTATTCTTCCCAGCAATCCAGTTCTTACGTCTCTGACCTCTTCCTCCCTACCATGTGTAACGTGTATACGAGCCAGTTTCCCTTAGAAAGTCCTCCACGAAGGCATCCCTCCCCTTAGGCAGATAGCCCTCGTTTGCTTTGCCATAATTAAATACACACATACCTCTTCCCCCCTACCATTACCAAAGCTTCAGCGATCTTCGCGGTTCTTCGAGTTTCCATGACAATCTTACCCAAGACTTGGAGAATTTCCTGTCTCAATCTTCTTTCAACCTGTTCTGTTATCATTCGCGCTGGCGCGTGCAGGTATCGCCTCCTTCAACACCTCTTTCAATGCTTAATTGTCGTAGCGGGGGGCATTGACCCTTGCCCTGACAAGAAAACAATTGAAAGAAGCTTTCGTTCCTTTGTGTGGATTTCTTATCGATCTCTTGTACCTTTAAACCCTTAACGGTTCTCGTTCTTTACTTTAGCCATGCTTAACTCTTAATTATTCATTATTTCTTAACGAAGTTGTGGAGGGTATTGCTGTTTTTAGCAAAGGTACTCCGGAAACCATCGCCTTGGTCCTTGGACACCATACAGGTGACAATATGACGCCAATTTTGAAGAAGCTTTGCTCAGGACCCTTTGAAGGACCGCCCCTATTTTGAAGGACAGCACCCGGGAAACGGGTCCGAGGGTCTTCATCCCTCTTCCCCTACCACCAACCTCTCGAGAGGAATTTCAGCTAGCCGCATATTTTGAGTGCCACCAAGTTGCATAAACACTAGATATTCAGAAACATTCATTCCTTCTCCATGATTCGAGCCATTCGGTACGGCAGTCAACAGACACTAACTACTATCCCGGTTGAGCGGCTGAACTAAGAGTGGAAAATTTATAGTTGACAATGCTATAATTCAATGTGTGTTGAATCTGCAGAAATCCAAAGGCATGGGAAGTAACGAAGAAGAAAATTGAAAATTTTAATTAGGTTAAACAGATTTATTATCTTCGACGAAGAAAACAGAACAGAATAATGCAGAAATAAGAAACATCCATTTCATTTCTAAAGATTTTTTTTATTTTTAAGAACGAATTTATGGAGAAGGTGCATTCAAACGTTATCTGAAAAGACTGGCCATAATGATGATTTCAAAGGAAAAAACTGACTGAACGTAATTAAATTATAAATAAATTTTTCTCGTTAAACAGCAGAAAGAAAAATTTTGACAAATTACTATATGCATTTTCTCATTCGTTAATGCATACAATAACTCAGAAAAGAAATTCTTTCGCGAGAATATGCAATTTTAATCCGATGATTCAGAATATCTGGTAATTCAGAATCAATGAAATTCTCAATATTCTAGATTACTGTTCCACGAATTCTAGATTATCATGGTTATAAGTTTCTAAAGTACAGTTTTCAGGAAAAGGCGACTTCAGTCGGCGTCCACCTGACTTTAAAAAATTTCGCACCTTTTGATATAAGAGAAAAAAGTGTCCCGCATTTTTATTCTACAGTTACAGAAAAATAAAATATTAAAAAAAAAAAAAAAAATCTTTATATCCAACGAATAATATTCCCCTATAAACTGTTGTGTTTCTACTTCCTCTTAGGGAGAAAACTAATGCAGAAACAGACAGGTGAAACCGTAACTAACTAAATATCAACTGAGAACTAAATTCTTAAGAGTTAGCTAATTTCCACACTTTTCTAGTGATCGTATAAATGAAAATAAAGTACAAATTGCGTTTATTAAGCATCCGGGACCGTGCCGTGAGAGGATCGTATAAACAAGATGTAAAATCAATATATATATAAGAAAACACATAAAAGATATAAAGAAAACATAAGTAATAGGTTTCCAGATTAAAATACAAATTTATTCAAATTCCCCAACAATTAAAATTAAATCTTATCCTAATCAGAGACTCAATTTTCTTATTTTAGTTACAGTTCAATTTTCTTATATTAGACACAAGTGAATTCTTCAATTTTTCTTTTTTTTTTTTTTCTTTTTTTTTTTTTTTTTTACATTTAAATCAATGATTTGCAAATCTACTATATGACTCATTTAATTTAACTTGAACTACTGCAGTAATTTCTAAGACGTTAAAAGAAACACATTATCTGAAATTCAACATCTATTCTAAGGATGATTACACAAACAAATTATATTTTTACATTTACTCTACCTTATTAAATCTTTCCAGTTTGTCTCGGTAAATTAAGAAGGGGAAAAAGAGAGCAAATTTAGTCCTTTAGAATAAATTTAAAGATTCAATGTTGGTTTTTAGGAAGTTTCTGGAACTTTACTTAAAGTTCATAGAAAATACATCAAACACAGAAAAGGACTTATCTTAGGTAGACATCTTGAAATGGAGAACTCGTATCCTAATTCCAGGCTTTCGACGAACGGCACTGCCCTCGGTTACAAATCGAAGTTTCAGAGGACATCGTCCTGTCCTGGCACTATTGGCGAAACACACGGCCGGGTAACTGATTTTCTAACGACGAAGAATTTTCACTCTGGAAGGCAAGAGAACTGCTGCCCCGCACGGCTGCCTGCATGGACTCACAGCTCCAACAGGAAATCGTAGACTATGAAGCGAGGTATTTTTTTTATATATATAAGACCGAAAGACATTGTCCTTGGTTTTTCAAAATAGGGCATGGAGCAAATCTGCGGCCGGATAGCATAACTGTCGTTCCCTGTCGTAGGCACAACTGGAGGAATAACTACCCTCCTTTATTCATCACCAGAAACTTAACTTCCACACCACACCTTCGAAAAGTCGGGCCAAAAGTGATTCAAAATCGAATTTTCTTAGCCTCCTTCCCAAACACGGGTTCCCACAATGGCTTCATTTATCGCCCCCTTAATTTGGACAAAATTTGCGTTTCAACCCCTGAATGAAGAAGTAAGGGTGATCGCGCATGCGCGCCCCTCTTCACTTAGCCAACAACCGGACCCCCGATCGCCAAAACCAGAATGACTTACATTGAAAGTTAAGTGGCAACCTCTGACTCTCCTGTCACGTACTTCCTGTCCTAAAGGTCTATTGCACAAATTTCTTCTAGAACATTCTAAAGGACAAAACGCGCAAATCATAACTTAGCAAAATTGCCTCCCTTCCCTGCTTCTTTTCACAATGAATCAAAGCTTGGACAAAAATTGCAAATAAAAGGAAAATAAATAATATTCTTTGAAACTAAATAATATTCCGAGAAGCATCTGTTTTTCCCCAAAATAAAAGCATTAAAATAAATAATTCAGAATCAAATAAAATTAAGATTTTCTTAAACCAGAAAATAATTCACCTAGTTTTTAATAACGCGATCAGACAATTATCTACACAACATAAACAATGCACAATATAAAACATCACACATACTTCTTTAAAAAAAACACTTAAAAAAGTTACAAATGAAAAATGCGTATACATTACACTGAAGGGAAAAAAAGAAAAGTTCTGTGTCTCCAGTTCTACTGGGCCGATCGATGCAATATAATTTGCGTTTTTTCGTGTCTCGAAAGAGCAACTTAGGCTAGATATTAGATTTATAGACAGCATTTTTCAAACATAGGCATTTTGACACAAAATCGGATTTTTCTGAATTGACAACCGATTTTTCCCAAATTTCGAATCTACGGCTTATAATGCATCATTATTAAACTTCGTGAAATTTGGTGACAAACTTACAGAGAAATTTTTAAAACTTACCTTGGCGCACCTTTTTTAGTTTGCGCCAAGAATAATTAATTTCGCGAAGTTATTAATTTATGCTAACCTATTTCTCTTTCCCTTTCATTATGCACGAAAGGGGGAAAAAAGTACCTTCAAATAATCTTAACAAAGTATCTAAATTACATTTAGCGTTAGTAACAAACGATAGGCTATGGACTGAGCGAAAATGAATTAAAGATCCTCTTTTTATCTTAGTGCCAATTGCTACTCTGGCCATACTATCTGCATTTCTCTAGCTTGCGTGCTCCAAGAAGAATCTACATTAAGCAGTGGCGTAGCAAGCATAACTGGGCAAAATACCTTTTTGGCGCCCCCCCCCCACAAAAGAAACTTTCAGTAATACAATGTATAGAATATATTCGTAATAAGAAAATAATGCAAATAATAATAAAATGCTGAATCTGCCATAAAATACTCAAAAATATATTAAAAATAGTCACTACCTAACTACATTAGCCTTGGATTCGGAAATGCATCTATGTCGGCGGAAAAATCAGACATACGATGATCTAGAATTAGTTAAAAAGGTGTTACTTATTTTGTATATTTATATAAGTGTTTTTAAAAAGCACAGTTTTTAAACAATTAAAAGTTTAATATACAGCTATGTGGGAACATGGCTACTACAACTCAACTCTGCCAGTCTGGTAACCCATAGCAACCAAAAACAAAATAATACTTATTCTATTCAATTGTTATAATTATTTAACGATCTGTCTCAAAAAATTGTACCATCATAATTGGTGACCCGCATTTATTAGGAATAGCAACCTTCAATGTTGCACGAATATGGAGTTTATATGTCAAAATTCTGAGCAGCAGTAAGTTATCCAGTGTGATGAGATGCAAGTAAGACATTTCACCTGTCATTTCAAGCGTTGTGCCGCATTCCGGCGAGTCAACATATTTCTGTCATAATTTCAGCGGATATATGTATCGTCTGCTGCATTTGAGCCGCCAATTTCTCTGATTTCAAGTACTAAAAAAGTGTGTCACTATATACATATTGATTATTTTTGTATACATATTATTATCGTGGATACTTGGATACTTATGTGTTTTATACAGGCATTCTACTGCATTAGACAGTACTTTCCTGTTCTATCAATTTTGTCCACAATGGGCATTGTGCTAAATATTCCTTAGTGAAGCGCTCAAAACACGAACGTGTATGGGAAAAATTTGAGACATTTTGTCTCAGAAAAAATTGAATGTCCAGAGAAATCATGAAGTAAACCGCAGGTGTGGCGCCATCTGACGGTCAGTGTTTCTTGCAATAGCTGTTGAACTGTATTTTCAGAAAGATGACAACGATGCTGCTTAACAATTGGCGCGAGTGGCAGCCACCGCCTTTTTGTCGCAATGACCCATTGTTATGGTTCATTCAAATGGATGCGCAGTTTAAATTAGGTCACATTACTCAATTTTATACAGCGATTGCCGCGTTTGAATCAGAGGTACTGCAATCAAGCTCGTGAAATAATTTTGAATGCACCGGCGACGGACAAATACGAATCTTTAAAAAAAAAGGTTCATTTCTGTTTATGAAGAATTCGAGATAGTTAAAAATCAAGCAGCTGTTGCACGATTTACGGTTGGGTGATATGAGGCCTTCTCAATTGCTGTCTAAAATGTCAGACTTAGCCGCCGGTAACCTAACGGATAACATTCTTAAAACATTATGGATGAATAGACCCCCATCTAACATGCAAACCATTTTAGCAGCCAGTAGCGAGCCACTTAAAAATCTTCCCAAAATTGCTGATAAAATTCCCGAGCTGGTCTTTCCAGCGCAAATACACGCAGTGCAGGCTCCTGGTCCAGGTATTGTACCGTTACAGGCTCAAATTGATAATTTGTCCAAACAGATTGCTCAGTTAGTAGCCATCTAAGCTGAACCTTTTCAGCGCAACCGCTCCACATTACGTGGTCGAAATACACGTCGTAGCCCACTGAGGAAACGTTATGAAAGCCCTCCTCGGGGTAGTTGTGTTTACCACCACAAATTTGGAAACAAGACAAACAAATGCCGCCCACCGTATCGTTATAACGACTAGGGAAACGAGAAGGGCCGTTGCTCGAAGTCGTGAACAACAGCGGCCCGAATTTTGCACGCCTTTTCGTCATCGAAAAGAATTCGGGCTTAACGTTTCTTGTAGACACTGGGGCTGATGTTTCTGTAGTTCCACCACATTTTCCATTTTCATGAACAAAAGCGCCTTACCAAGTTACAACTTTATGTAGCAAATGGAACTCCTATTCAAACTTTTGGTGAACGCCTGATATCTTTGATTTAGGATTGCGCCGCAACTTCCAATGGCCATTCATTATTGCTACTGTTTCAAGTCCTATTAGTGTCGCTGACGTTTTACAAAAATTTTCTTTGCTTGTCGATCGCCGTTTGATAGATTTCACAACCAACTTAACTTATCCGGGAGTAATTCGCAATAGTCAAGATTTGAGCATTAAATTGATTTCGGGTAACTCCCCATGGCATCTGCTTTTCAGAGAATTCCCTACAATCACGCGCCCAATTATGGGTATTTCCGAACCCAAGCACGATGTACTACATTATATTGAAACTACTCGACCTCCAATTGCCGCTTACCTCCGGACAAGTTGAAAGCCGCTAAAAAGGAATTTCAATACATGATGCAACAGGGAATTTGCCGTCCTTAAAAAAGTTCATGGTCCAGTCCGCTCCATCTAGTTCGGAAACGAAATGATAAGTGGCGATTATCGCCGGTTAAATGCAGCTACAATTCCTGATCGTTACCCAGTCCCGCACATTCAAGACTGTATGCACGTTTTAGAGGGTAAAGCTATTTTTACAATCCTTGATCTTGAGCGGGCGTATCACCAAGTGCCCGTTAACCCAGCTGATATTCCAAAAACTGCGGTTATTACGCCTTTTGGACTATTTGAGTTTCCGGTCATTACTTTCGGCTTATGCAATGCTGCTCAAACGTTCCAACGCTTCATGAATCAGGTGTTAAACGGCCTACACTTTTGTGCACCTTATTTTGATGACGTCTTAATCGTCTCCTCTTCAGAGCAAGAACACCTATCACATTTGAGAACAGTTTCTTGAACTTTTTCAAAGGTACGTTGTCAGTCTTAATCCTTCCAGATGCGTTTTTGGCCAACCAAGAGAATCCTTTCTTGGTCATGAAATTTTCGCTGATGGCGTTCGACCCCTTCCAGATAGAGTCACCGCTATCGGTGATATGCCTGAACCATCTACAGTGAAGGGCTTAAGAAGATTTCTTGCTATGCTCAATTTTTATCGACGTTTCTTACCTCATGCAGCAACCATACAAGCACCTCTAAATTCTTTTTTGGTTGGAAGCAAGAAAAACGATAAACGTGTTATAAACTGGACCACAGAATCTCGCGAAGCGTTCCAAAACTGTTTTAATTTCGGCAACAAATTTGCAGTATCCTTCCGCATCTAAACCATTATACTCTACGTTTATAAGGTATTCCTCCCATTTTCCTAGCGTGTCTTTGTGGTGTAGTGGTTCTGCACGCTGGGCTGGTACTCCAGAGGTCCGCGGTTCGATTCCTGGTGAAAGTATTGCATATTTTTCATCTCTTCTGCTTCCAAAAAATAACTTAATGTCTCTACACGTTGACGCATCAACAACAGGTATAGGAGCAGTTTTACAACAGAAAGATCAAGAATTATGGAGACCACTTTCATATTTTCTAAAAAACTCTCACCAGCACAAACCAGATATAGCACTTACGATCAAGAATTATTAGGAATTTATGAAGCTGTCAAATATTTTCGACATACGCTAGAGGGACGCGTTTTCATGATCTTCACAGATCACAAACCCTTAACCTATGATTTTCAACAGCGTTCGCATAAAGCTTCTCCTCGTCAAAGGAGACACCCAGATTTCATAGGGCAATTTTCAACAGATATCTGTTATATTGAAGGTTCGCAGAATATTGTTGCAGACACCTTGTCTCGTATTGAAAAACTAGCCGTTCCTTCGCCAATAAACTTTCCTGTCCTTGCGGATGAACGACACCGGGATTCAGAACTACAAACCCTCTTGAAAAGCAAATCTTCCACCAATCTCAATTTGCAGCCTATGCAGCTGTCACCTGGAAAATCACTTTATTGTGATGTTCAGGATTCAAGATTTCGACCTTATGTTCCCTTCGGGTTTCGCCATGCCATTTTTAGTCAGTTACATCGTCTGTCACACTCTGACATCAAGGCTTCGAAGAAACTGATACAGCAACGTTTCGTATGGCCTAGCATGCAAAAAGACATAGCCAACTGGACACGTTCGTACTTGGAGTACCAAAGATCTAAAATTGTCAGACACACCACCAGCCAACTTAAAAATTTTAATTTGCCCTCATCTCGCTTCAATCACGTGCACCTCAGTTTGGTCGGGCACTTATATTTGTTAATAATAATATAATACATGAATAAATTAATTACTATGTATACATTTTTCTTACCTTGGATGAAGCAAATTTATCATTTACTTCATCGAAGTCGATCCTTTCAAATTTTTCTCTTTCCACACTTAAAAACGCTAGATGACTTAGGGGATCTTGTCCCATCATTGATTGTAAATATGTGAAAATTTATTTTAATTTGATGAATAGCATTTGGTAATGAAATAGTAAGTAGTATTTGAAGTGCGACTCTTAGGTTTGAAAAAACATTTTCTCAATAGATCTGTAGTGGAGTTTTAGGTTCAATTTCTTTTCTACTGCATGAGCAGTCACACTCACTGCTCAAAACAATTAGGGCATATTGTGGGTTTGGTATGAAATAACCATCTAATCGATAACCTTTTTGAACAAAAGGAAATAGAAGAGATTATAAGGGAAAATTATAATATTTACAAAGTTGGGAATATGCAAATTTAGTTTGTGACATCGAAAACTATGCATTTTAGATAAGGAGCGACCTGCAGTGTTCCTTTTGTAATAGGAGATTAAAAACAATTGACATGCGTTGAATGCTTCGTAGCAGTGAATATACGATGTCTTAGTTGAATCGGTAGCCAGGAAGGCTATCAGTCGTTTACAGGAGAGTCAAACGCAATTCATTGTAACGGAAGCGTTAGGATTTTCCCAAAATCTCATTTCCAGATTATGGAACCGAATTTTAGAAACTGGATATGTTTGAGAAATTCGGGACAATCTCGTATTATCGTTTTAAAATAAAAAGCGGGAGATATACGCGCATTTTGTTTTAAAAAATAAAAATATATCTCTACTTTGGAGAAATAAAGTGGTCAGAAAACACGTTTTGGTTAATATACTGCAAACATTTTATTACACATTTTATCAGACAAATCAAGAAAATAAATAATTAATTATATTACAATAGTTATTAATTTTAAATATATTTTCCAGAAATCGATCAAAATAAAAACTGAAATTTTCTGGAAAATCTTGTTTGGAGACCATTTGGCGCCCCTCTACGAGCGGCGCCTGGGGCATCATGCACCCCTCTGCCCCTTTCATGCCACTGGCATGAAGATAGCCGTGAAACAGCAAGCAAACATGCTTGCTATTCGCGGCAACAGCGGAATTTGGAAGTAGACACATGAATAGAGCTACTGTTTTTTTCTACCTATTCTTTCCATGTGTCGACTAGCTCCGCTATGCCTGCAGTTCAGATTTTTCAACTCGCTGCCCTATGGGAAAAAAACAAAGAATATGTATTGTTAAGAAGAAAAACTTCTTCGCAACAGGAGGGGCTCCGTACCAACGTAGAGGAAAACAGCTGCGCATGCGCGAAATATCTTGCCAAAATGCCTAAGTTCGAAGGTCACGCTTATCAAGAGTTTATAAAACGAACAGCCTCTTAAATTTCTTTAAACTTTAAAGGAAATGAATTAAGTGTATTAGTTATTTTGAGCAAAAAAAAAGTACGAAAAACGAAGTTTAAATTATCGCGAAAAGTCAAAGAACGTTTCTTCTCTGACTTCATAACACGTGTTCCTCAATTTCCTGTCCATATTCGCGGAGGGGGAAATTCCCGCTGCCAGGTTCCGTTGCCAAATCCCCTCCGCTTTCCAGCGGCGTAATAGAAAACTGGTTTACATTACGTCTATGGAACCTTTTCTTCTTTATATAGACGTTCTTTGAAAAAACTCTTTTTGGAGATGAGTTGACTAAGTCAGTTGTCTCCGGCAGCTTAGATAAACCCCTCTCGAACGGCGCCTAAGAACCTTAATTCCTAAGAAGATGGGTGCTACAAAGTAATTTATCTTTATAATTGGACATTTGATGGAGACTACAAGCCATTATTCTCGTTTATCAGTTATTGTAAAAATTGTGCATAGAAAACAAATATTAAATTAAAAATCTCTTATGTGATAAAATAAAAATGAATTACTTTTACACTCATATTACAGTTTTATAATGCTTAAAACAATATTAAGCCAAATCTTGTTTATTTCCCACAGGAATTCAAAAACTGATAGATTAATGACACACATAAAATTTAAATATATATATATAATCAACCTATCAAATATCGGATTTATAGGGCACCTTAAATTACTTTTCTCGTCTAGATAAATATTAACAAATAACAGATAATAGAATGGTTTTAACTTTCAAATTTACCATTTTAGGTAGTATTTCTAATTTAATTTTAAAAATTATCTTTATTAAATCTAAAAATTAGGTTTGTTAAGCGGGAAAAAGAAAGCTTAGTAAGACATTATTGTAATATAATGTCTTACTAAGCTTTCCATTGTTTATAATTAAAATTATTTTAAAGTTATTTAACCGTCTTATAAATTCCATTATTTTAATATTAGAAAGGTTTAAATATTTATTGTTTTCCAATTAGTCTAACCGATATACTTTGACATACGTTTGATATATAATACAACTGTAATTAATAATAAATGATAATTATGAGCATCTGACGCATTTTCATAATTAATAAAAAAATCGAACTACGTTACATTTATACCTTGGGATTTTTAATTTCTTCTTCATCCATTTCTATTTTATATATTGTTGGATTATATTCAAGTTTTCATGTATGTAGAATCTGTACATTGTTGTATTGTATTTATGCCAATTTATGGTATTTAAAGGATAATTTTCATAAACTCTTGCATCATAACTCTAGTTAACGAAGATGTTTCTAATATCTTGGTTCAGATTAATCTTCAGTATGCAGCTTATTTCCCATTCTAGTTAGTGGTTTAATTATTTGTAAAGAAAGATGATTGCTAAATTATGCTAATAATATTTCTAACTATTGTAATTTATAATACAACGAGTTCATGAGATTTATAATTTACCTCATTTATAATTTTTATAAAATTTTATAAGATACCTCATTTATAAAATTTTTCAGCAGCACTAGAATTAGCAGCGTATACTCCTAGTGCTCATACATTTAGATATTCCATTTCCTTCTTGATTGATGTTTCTTGTGTTGTATTCCTAATATTTCATAATGGCATACGGATAAGTTTACCTCACTTACCAAACATGTAAATCTATAATTCAGCACACTTTTGTGTTTCCGAACCCTGTATCTTCTGTTTTCTTTAATGTATTGTTTAACACATAGCATCTCATCAGCCTAATTTCAAGAGATCTTACGACCCAGCAGTAAAGTCACTAAACACTGGTAGTTCGACAGGAATTTCAAATCCCAGAGATACCCTAGCTCTTTCTTTCTCTGTACATATTTAATATGAAAAAAATTCATTGCAAAAACTTCATTTTATGAAGTAATTTTTTTTAATTTGTTCTTTAAAAATAATATAAAGTTTTATTTATTGGTATTCATTTGGTAATAAGTGAAAAAGCTCTAGTTAACTCTAGTTAACGAAAAAAAGTGAGCTGCATAATGTCCGCACCCCCAAAACTACAAAATTTCTTACTTTAAAATATATCTTTTTTTAGCATCACCTTTTCCGCTTTAGCCAATAAATATCTTTAAAGAAAGAATATGCATTTATTTTGTCTTTGGTTGGCGCCAGGATGGAAAGCAGAGACTTTCCTAGCATTCTGGTGCAGCTGTTATTCAGTCATAACATCGGCGCCAGCAATCCACTCGCCAGACGCGATAATAAATGAAGGCGGTCCAAACAGGTTTTCACCACACTGGCTTCCAGGAAATGTTTCGAACGAAATTACTTCCCTCCTTGGAGCATTCGCATATTTCAAGCTTTCTCTTTTCATTCACAGTATCATTTGGAATTCGAGGTAGTGCTTGAAATGAGAAAATACAGCAGCTTTTAAAGTGAAAGTCGTAGTATTTGCGCAGGAAAATGGAAAGAGCAGCAGCAAGAGATTATAAGGTGGTCGAAAAGTGTGTGGACAAATGGAGTAAACAGCATGATCAACTGGCGGCAACGAACAAAACAAGGTGTGCGTTTCGTGGTTTGAAATGTAAGTTTCTGAACTTAGGAAGAAAAGTAGTTGCGTATGTTCGTGATATGCGTGCTCAAAGATACGCAGTAACACGGCAAATGTGCCAAATAAGAGCACTTGCTGCGCCACGAGAAGACATTATTACATAGCAATTCAAAGCGAGTAAAGACTGGTTGCGTCGAATGATGAAACGAAATGGATTTTCATACAGTGCGTCACAACAGATTTTTTTTAAAAATAATGTGTGCAAGATATTAAAAGAACCAGCGTTTATTTAATTTGTGTAAAATATTAAAATTGCAAATGTTGGTTAATTTGTGCCTCTACATTGTGTTCCTGTGCGAACTAATACGCGTCAAGTGTTGATAACGTAAACGGAGTAATTTATATTATATATGTGGATAAGAGAAAGTGAGTTTGTAAATTTTAGGTAACTAACTTTAAATTTGATACTTTTCTATATTTTTTCAACTTAGAACTTAACTTGGCTGTTCAAAGAAAAGAAATTAATAAATTTTGCATTGCCTACGATTGCTAGTTTAAAGGGAAAAAAAAAAAATATTTTCCATTTCTCCACATCAAAAAATTATACTGGGGGGGGGGAGACACCACTTCATTTGGCATTTGATGTTTTATATCAATAAAAATCCCATGGTTTTAACCATTGGTTCTAATTTTAATCCTTCTTCATTGTTAGCTTTTAAGGAAATTTGCTTCTTATTTGCATTTTGGTCTCTTTCTGTCAATAGTGGTATTAATGATTTGGTTTTTATCATTTAACCATACTCTCCAGTTTCTTTCTGTTGCTTCTCTTTCCTTACACCCAGTGTGCATGCCATGCTGAATGCATTATTTCAGATTCAAAATGTATAGACAGAAAACTGTACCAGGACGACAAAAGTGGTAATTTAACAACATTGGCGTCAATTATCCCCTCCCTAAGACAACAACTTCGGTAGAAATATTTTTATAGCAGCTGTGTCTGGCTGTTTTACATACGGTTCACTGTATTTTGTGATTTCAAATTTATTAGCTCGTTATAATACTGATGGCAATTTAAAGTTTTTTCTTAGTTAGTTCAAACAACCCATGTTATGGATCAAAAAGTAGTATCTTATGATTATTAGTCATATTATTAAAAATTTCAAAATGGCTTTTGGAAATTTTCTTCCTTACACAATGATTTGTAGTTTGGCAAAAAATCTTTCACAAGTTGGTCTTACTATGGGCAAGTATTGAATTTTGTTTCCGAAACGATAACCAGTAATTTTGTTTAGAGTTTAAAATCATTTCTATGGTATATGTAAATCTTTTTAGTTTTTAATATACTTCAGAAGTTCCTTTTCTTATGCCATAAGAATGTGTAAAATAAGCTTATTTCCTTGTATTATTATTATTAAACCATTCAGAAGAAGCCTTTCTGACAATTGATCACTGAAACTTACGCCGTACCTTTCTGTTAATTAGAAAAGTATTATATTATTAAAATATTTTTTTAATATATTAAATTAATGTATTAGAAATCTCTGTAATTTAAAGCAAACTTTCGTTCTTCAACTACATGTCCATTTCCGATACCCAAAGGCTAATTCCATCATAATAACTTATCTTTTACCCGGTCATTATTCAGTGAAACCTTTCTATTTGAAAATTCTGTGATCATCCTTTGTAATAAAGGCCCAAGATACAACCTCCACCACCTGCGAAATGCATGGCATTTTTTGTACAGGATCTCTGTGGCTGTTACTGGAAGGCACTAAATAGTATGTTCAAGCACTAAATAGGCTTCCTTATTCACTGTTTGTTATTTAGTGTGTTAAATATTTTTGTGTATGTGTATTTGATAGTGTGTACATATATATATATATATACTTTTGTCTACCATTGGAAATAAAAATATATGCATTACAAATCTGAGTTATTAAGCACATTAAGGCTGTTTACACCTTTCGTTCCAAAACAGATATTCAAATTAAATACATTAGGCAATTTGTGTTTATCTGCATTTGTTTCAATAATAATGTTTTTGTTGGCATTAATTTCTCTAAGTAATTTAAACATGAGGTTGTTTAAGGCCATTTTTTATCTATTCATGTATTGAAATACAGTCAAAAGTCGTTAATCCGGACTCGTCGGGACTTCGGCGATTCCGGATTATCGATTTTTCCGGATTATAGATCATCAGTTTAAATCTGGTAAAATGGCATGCAGAAATTATAAAATTAAAAATATGAAACCGTAATTTACGAAATAAAGAACAATTATGATCTAAAGGGTATCAAAATTTACAAAAAAAAAAAGCTTAATATTTATTTGTTTACTTTATTAAACATTTCTTTCAATGTAAGTTGTTTAAGTTGCTTCGTTTTTTATGTTATAATACATTCTCTTTAATTCTATAAACAGACATAATTTCTTGTTCAGTTACAAAGTTCCGCTGTTCAAGTCCTATAATTGCTGTGTCGAGAATATCGACTAATTTGTCAATCGAAATTTTTTCGTTTTCAATAACCTCTGTTACTTTCTTCGCTATCAGAAGCGAATTATAATGACGAGGCATTTGATTTAAATCATATCAAAGACGAAATGAAATACTACATTGAGTAAGCAATTATAAGCCAAATAAAATAAAAACATCTGCTCTTAAGATAAGGATAGTGCTGACAGATCAACTTCCAATTCAATGCACGCCGCCGCCGCGTTAAAGATAAACAAAGTTTAGATAAACAAACGTTAAAGTTTAGGTAAATTTCATCCATTTTTTGCAGCAATTCCACTTTTTGTTTAATGGACTCCGAAAGATACTTTCGCTTTGTATATCCTTTACATATTAGTAAATATATATCGGAAATTCTATTTGACATAATCGAAAGTTCAAGCTTACTTTTATAAAATTGCTCTAACAGTCTGCAAAAAATAATAATCCGGATCCAATTCGAAGATTAAGGAACAACGCAATCTGCAACATTAACTGAAATAGATAATTAGATAATTTTAGCTTAGCTTATCCCGTCCGTTATACATTAAACGCGCATTCGTAAACGTATTTTGCGCACACGTAAATTAGCAGCGGTAAAGGTCTTACGCGCATGCGTCGTGCGCAGAAAGTTTGTAGCTTTAAGGTCCGGATTATAGATCATTCCGGATTATGGGTGTCCGAATTAACGACTTTTGACTGTATATACATTTATTACTTCTTATATATTAATATTTACATTTATTACTTTTTCCTCCATTAGATAATCCAAGAATTTTATATATCTTATAATTTATGGTATAGGCTTGTATATATGCAATATGATTTTTTTTTTAATTTTCCAGAACAAAAAAATTCTTATCTTCTACTTGTTATCTCATTATCCGATTGTTTTATAAGGTATTTCTCCTGCCTTTGTAGCATGCCTCGGCACATATTCGAGAGGTCCATGGTTCTAGTCGCGGGGAGGGCATTGCTCGTTTTTCACGTCTCTCAGCTTCCAAAAAAATCCTAATGTCTCTACAGTGTCTTCTTCAAAATAAACAAATAATCTGATGGAATGAAAATATTTTGGTTATTAAAACTTTTTAATCACTGCTGTTTACATCTACATTTCTTTTTTCACATAATTTGAAGTTTTCAAGTAGTTTGAAGGTTTTCAAACTAAATTTCAGAGAAATTTTAGATATCGTGCAACTCCTCTGGGGCATCTTCAAGTCAAAATCAAAATTTAAAACTATTTTTAATATCACTGGACATACTTAAAATAAAGAAATATTTTTATTATATTGCTTTTGTTACAAAAAATAATATTAAGCAGATCTGTTTTTATGATTAAAATTATAATGAAATAATGATTTTCTTTTCACTTTCTGCATAAAATCCACAAATTTTGTATTTCAATTCTTTTTTAACATTTATTTTTTTGAGGATGGAAATGCTTCTCTCTAAAAAATTACAATTTTAGAGTTTTTTCTGAATTTACAGATTTCAAGACAGTTGGATAGAAAAGCCACAATTTTTTAAATGGAGGAATAAATACAGCCCTGGCTTTTTATGCATTTAATAAATTTCTGCCCGACTGTTTATTAATTCTACCTAACACAATTAATCGATACTTGTTTCTAATATAGAATTTTAGCATCAATTCTACATAACAACATGAGTAATCTTTTTTTAATTGAATTTTATTAATATTAACAAAATACTTTGGCACTATGAACTGAGAATATTTTCCTTGACTTTTATCTTTTAATACTTTAGGAACTGGTCATTGATTTACATCTATAATAAAAGAAATAAATGCTTGTATGAGTTTTAACATATTGTTAAAAATGTAATAAACCTCAGCTCCTTTGTTGCATGAATAATGTTGAACTCCCTGTTATTTTTTTAGCATCTTCTATGTAACAGTATAGACTCCATGATTATTCCTTAAAATTGGAAGTATCAAAAATAGATGTAAATATATATTGTCTTCTGGATTAACTTACAAAAATAAAAGTGTGAATATCTGAATGGAATTATATAGAAAGAGCTACAGGACGCTATGTTTTCATGATGGTCATTCCACTATACAGGAAATATCAAATCAAACAATAAGTGCAGGAAAAGATTCAGTAAGAGTATATAGTCTCTTCTGAAACAATACATTTGACTGTAGTTGTTCCATATGACTGCATTTATACAATAAGACATTTATACAATGACTGCATTTATACCGACTGCATTTATACAATAAGACAAGATGAAAAATACAATAGTTATTGAGGGAATTGTTGAGTTTCTGAAGAAACAATAAAAATTTTCAAATCTATCATAATATACTCTGTTTAATGTTTAATAGAGTATGGAAGGTTTTGTAAAGCATCAGCTATTTAGAAAAAAAGCATGCAATAGCTGACAATGAAACCAAATAAAAATCAAACAGAACTCTATTACACGTTATGCAACAAAATTAATGAATATGAACGTCTATAAACATTTTTTTTTTAACTTAGACCAGATCTGGAAACATCAACTAGATCTTAGGCAATAAAATTAATAAAAATTTATGTTGATTATGTTGATAAGTACTTAACAAATAGAACAAAATGGCCAAACTTTCAACTACATAACCAAATAAAGTGTTTGCGTTCTAGAGGATTTTATTTACTTCACATACATACATACTACTTTCATAACTCGTATCATACATAACATACTTCATAACATACTCTTATCATCGAATGATTATGATTTTCTATAGTAATAAGCAAATTTTTTTAACAGTTTCTACTTCGTGTCTGCAAAGTATTCCTTTAAATTGCAAGGTTTCGCGATATTAATTTTCCTTCTGACAAAGTTCATACACGAATCCAAACATTAAAACCTTCGTAATCGATAAACAACGGCCATTTCATTATTGATGGCAAAAGTCTGCCTATCGATAGTAAAAGGAAAGTTTGGGCCATCCAAAAAAGCGTTGACTGCATTTTAAGCCCCGTTCACAAGAGCGACCATGTTGAACTGCGGTGCTTAACCACCAGGGTGCCTGGGCGCCATAGCCTTACCCCTCATCGAATAACATGATAAAAGTTTCGAATTATGAGAAATATAACTGAATGTGCTAAATAATTAAATGAGCAAGAGTTTAAATTCATAATTGCTAATAGTTAAATACATATTTTTTTCCTTAAGTACCTAATTACTAATCCATACATAATTAACTATTTTTTTAACAACTATTTCACAGAATACATGTACACACAAGAGAAACAAAATACGAAGTGCGACGCCTTAGTGCCACTAGTAAAAACAAAAAGCAATCAGGAGGAAAAAAGAACAATATACAATAAAGAATCTGAGCAACAATTTGTATAACACATATACAAAATTACACATTACTAACATTTAGGATCGCCCTTGGGCGCTTACTGAAATTGGGGTCCCTAGTATCATAACAATAGTTAACAACCACAGGATTGTCCAGAAGTTCCTGTTTATCATAAAATGCCCTAGATAGGCGGCAATAAAAATCACAAAGATCCTCTATTCTTAACTCTTTCCGAATTTGGCTATTCCGAATGTACCAGGGGGCATTACATATCATATGCAATACCCTGTTTTGGGCAGCTTGTAACTGCCTTCCCAAACTTTTGCACGAGTATGCCCAGACGGGGCATGCATAACTAAGAATTGGACGCAACATGGTTTTGTAAATGAGCAACTTATTATCAATAGATAGAACACTGTTTCGAGCAATTAAGGGGAAGAGTGAAGCTTTACTAGCTCGAAACTTCCTGAGAATATGTGTAACGTGTGGGTTCCATGTAAGAGATTTACTGAGGATCACCCCGAGATAAAAGACGTGCTTGACCCAGGGAATGTCCACACCATACATTTGCAGGTGAGTCGGGAAATTCTTAGTAGTAAACAGTATGGCATGTGTCTTGTCGACATTCACTTTGACTTTCCATTTGGTCAGCCAAGTCTCTAGCGAGTGGATGTGGTGTTGTAGCTGTTGTATTGCTGAACTAACAAATGCACTTTGCGTAAGGATCGCTGTGTCGTCTGCATACATGGCTAGTGTTGTGTTGTGTGTAGTGGGGATGTCGTTCACGTAAATATTGAATAGGGTAGGGCCCAGAAGGGATCCCTGTGGAACACCAGCCCGTATAGGCCGGTTTGTGGATAATGAACCAGAAACATGAACGACAAAGTGTCTACCGGTTAGGTAGGATTTAATTATGTTTGTGATGTAGCCTGGGAGTCCCAGGTTGTGTAATTTGTATATGAGGGCATCCAGCCATACTCTATCGAAGGCTTTGGCGACATCTAAGAAAAGTCCACCAGTGACACGATGTTGTTGCATCCCACTGCTTATTAACTCAACAACTCTGTAGAGTTGATGCGTTGTCGAGTGCTTACGCCTGAACCCAAACTGATAAGGTATGAGGATCTTCTGCTCATCCAGGAAAATGTTTAGTCTATGTAGAATAACTGCTTCCACGATTTTGCTAATTGAGCTTAGCAAACTGATTGGTCGGTAACTCTCAGGAGCAGTTGCAGGCTTGTTGGGCTTTAGCAGAGGGACAATCTTGGCAGTTTTCCAACAAGTTGGGAAGTATTGTCATCATAGTATGATATTCACTAACTTGATGAAGTAGAGTATTATCTTGACAGGGAAGTGCTTGATCATCTCATTTGTGACCCCGTCTACTCCAGGGCTCTTCCTTTTCGCAATTCGCATGATATAGAGACAGACCTCCGATGGCATGGCTGAGATAATGTTGTCTGTGCATGGCTGTGTTGTAAAATTGGAGTGGAAGTCAGCAATAAGCTCAGTGTCTGAGTCTGAAATGTTGTTAATGCAGAACTGAGATTCCAGATGCTGAGCTAAAAATTCTGCTTTCTCAGTTCCGGTGTAATGGATCCGTTGAGGGCCGTGAAGGGGCGGAATGGCGTTATAGCATTTTTTGTACCTCTTCACTGCTTTCCATAAGGAGTTATCCTCTGCAGAAAGAGATCTAAGGTAGTTAGTCCAGCGATCTTGTGAGAGTTTATTTGTAAGAAACTTGACCGCTTCGCACAGGCAATTGAAGTTCCTTTTATCATCACGGTGTCTGGTGCGTTGATACGCTCGTCTTGCAGCATTTCTCTCTTTAATCAATAATCTGAGCTCTTGAGGCTTGTGTTTCTTACCAGGTTTAACTTCAACTTGTGCTTTCGCATAAGCATTTTGTATATTTTCAGTGAGGTCCTTGATCAAACTATCAATGTCACTCCCCTTGTGTATCGTGGGTAAAGTGTATTGGGTGTTGGAGAGGGCTTTGGCAAAGACTTGCCAGTCTGTACGAAAGGCCCTGGTGTCTGATGTAGTATATCTGCTGAGGTCCAGAATAATCCTAACAGGATTGTGATCACTTGAAAGTTCGTCCAGTATGGAAATATCCAGTGGAGAACTGGCATTCCACTACAATAAAAATTGCGGTGGACCCAGCAGCATACCGTGTTGGGGTACTTGGAACTGCCAATTTAAACCGTGCCGACGCGGCCAAGGAATAAATCAGTCTGCCTGTTGCATTAGAAGTGTAGCAGTTCCATGCGCGGTGTCTTGCGTTCAAGTCTCCACCAATAATACTGGAGGTAGAACTTGGTTGAATGTTCCTTACTTCTCGGGAGCAGGGCAAATGGGGAGATTTCTGCGCGGTTTACTTAATTTTAGTTACTGCTCGCTGGACTGTCAGCGAAACAATCGCGCTGATAGATATCTGGGCCATATATATGTATATATATGTGATAGCACCCCCCCCCCAAAATTAGATATAACTGTACAGGATACAGAAATTATAGACAAATACAGACAAGGTTATCTGATGCTAGGTATTCCAGAAATACTGTTCAAATTAAAACTAAAGTTAAGACAAGAGTATATCGGCTTCAACGCGACAAGGGACTTGGTACATTTTGAATGATTTTAAAAAAAATTTAAGCATTTTCATCTTCTTTTTATGAATATTATTAAATGGTTTTGTCAGACAAAATAATTTTAAGCTGAAAAAAAGTTTTTGCTAGCATTTTTTTTTAATTAAAATTTTTGAAGAAAAATTCTACAATTAAAATGTCTTTCTTCTCCTTCAATTTTCAACGTCTCTCCCCAGTTTTTTTATTGTATTTATTAGAGTGTTCTTAATAACTTCAAGGAATGATTTTGCAATTAATGAATTACTTTCTGAGAAAAAAAATAAAAATTCACTCTTATCTAAAATCTTTAAAAAAAAATATGATCTCACTCACATTTTCATTTCAAATAATTTTTCCTTTCAGTATTTTGCAAAACCCATCCTTGTTTCTATAAAGTATATAATTTTAAATAAGCAGTAAAAATAATAAAAAAATTGGTCCATACCTGTATGTTTTAGGACTTTAAGTAAAAGGATTTATTAGAAAAAAAAAAAAAAAAGGCAAAAGGTATCTCAGTCTGCATTTGCAGTTTACAGAATACAAACGTCTAAACAGACATTTAATCATTTCAAATCTTTAAAATTTTACTGAATTTCAATACACACATATATATATATAAATCAAACCTAGTGCTATTTATTCAATTGGCAAATATAAACATAAATTACAAACCTTTTTTTAAAACCTTATGTGGCCAGAAAAATTGCAAAAAGTCATAAAACGCAAGCAGAATTTTCTTTACCTGTTTTTGTTTTGTAAAACACGTTCAAAAGAATTTTAATATATTAATTAATTATAATATTGTTGCATGCGTACGGGTTTGTAATAGATTAATGTAATTTGCGTACGGGTTCGTAATAGATTAATTTCATAAATGATTGTCATTGCACTCAAATCCGATGATAGTTTAATTAAATTTATTTTATCAACAGAAACACTTCAAAGTTCTGGAATTTTCCACAGAAATACTCGCACAAGTGTTTAGAATATCACTAAGTATAATCAGTAGCTATGCTTCAATCTAATAGGAACGTTAAACAGAACGGAATGCAAAACGCATCTTTGTTAACTCAGGAATATCTCCAATCTCACGCTGAACTAACAACTGGCAACAATAACAACTTCTATAACATAAATTATGTCATAAAAATAGTGTGGTATAATGAGATTATTACTTTGAAACCGATGTTTCGAATTGATGCCCAAGAACCAATATTTACCCTTCTGCTTCATTGCATATAATTGGGTGTTTTTTTTTAAAAAAAAAAACACCCAATTAATTTCCTTTATCATTTTTTTTTTAATGCGAAAAGTTTGTTTTATAAGCTGTGAAAATGTCGGAAGTTCGTAACCGATATATTTTTAGATATGAAATTTTAAATTTAATGGGCGTCTGAATGTCTAAAAATATGAACGATTTTCAAAAACTCTCTCAAAATACTTTTAAAAAAAATTACGCTAAAAACTTCAACACCACATCCACAAGCAGTGTGTGTACAAAGTTTGAGTTCTATATCTTAACGGGAAGCAATTTAAAAATCGATGACCATCTTTTAACCATAGCGGCAAGCACCAAGAGTGAACTAAATAACAGCTTATAAAATAATAATAATAATATATCACTAAGTATAATCAGAATATATTTTTCAGAAAAGCATATATTTTTCAGGAACCATTACAAAAGTTCAGGTACCAGTTGCGAAAGTACAGATTACAAAATTAACAACAGTAAACAACGTTAAAAATGTGTAAACAGTATTAGAAATCTGACAATTCAGAGACATGATTGTTCACAGAGGCTTAGGTGTAAAGGGAAGGAAGACGGTGGTCTTCTGAATGAGTCCTAAAGGACGAAACTCTTTCATGTCTCCTTTTTCTCCTCTTGCTAACGGCAGCTGTACGAAGGAGCGTTGCATGTGAATGGGGCTTTAGTGATGTAATTTTAGTATGTGCATATACTGTATTTCTGATGCAGCATTTTGGAGCCTCGGAAATGCATTGCCTCTGGAATAAGGGAAGGTGAAGGACAAAGCCCAATTACCTGTGTTTAAATACCCCATATCCTTGTCTTCTATAAACTGCATCTTTTTTTCACTTTTAACTATATTTATATTACATTATTAAATTAATATTATATTTATAGCTTTATATTGATATTATTAAAACAGACAGAAATTTCAGATGATTAAAATTAAGGACCTTCTGCCGATTTTAGCCGAAATTAAGGACCAAAAATTGATTCCAAAAAACTTAAGGACTGTATGAACCCTGCCAACAGCATTATAAGATTTCACAGAAATGTAATTAATAGCCTCTTTGAAATTATAAGTCTATTATTGAGATATATACTCCGAGATATTTAACTGCAGTGTTGAAACAAATATCCATGTCAGGGAGCTGAAATTTCTGCTGGCTTTATGAATTTTATATAATACTGTTGTAAATTTAGTGAAGTCATTGATTTTAATTCTCCAAAGTTGGTGCCAATTGGAAATATTATTAAACGCAGACTGAAGATGATACTATAATGCAATTTTGAATCTATTGTAGCAGAGAAACTGTAACATTTAAATAAACATCCACGGCTTCTCTGTGATTTCCGGAGAACCTGGGTCCTTTGGTATGGTAGTCAACAGTCATTAACCACTGTACAGCTGAGGCAATGGAAAACTTTCTACAGCCGATTTTGTATGCACCGTTTTTTCCACGCCCACACACAGGCCATATTAACATTAACAATATGTGTTTGACTGTGAAATAATAAATAATAAGTGGAAATGATTAATAAGTGAAAAACTTTTTAAAGGCAATTTCGTATACACCCTTTTTTTTTTTTTCCACATCCACCCATACACACAGGCCAGATTAACATTAACAATATGTGTTTGAGTAAGTAAAATAATAACTGGAAATAATTAATAAGTGAAAAACTTTCTAAAGATGATTTCATATACATCCCCCCCGACGCAAATGGGGCCAGTGGACCTGTTCACCTTGAATGGAATCCAAGATCTACTCACTATTAACATTCAATGACCTTTCTTAACCCGCAAGCACACGCGGGCATAGTCTTTGTCCCTTATCTCCAAACCCCTTTCCTGGAAATGGGTGAAACTTTTTGTAGCTGAATTCAAGGTCACATTCTTGAAGCTGGAATGTCCGTGGAGTGATTCTTTGAATATTTTTCTATGAATTGCATCATTTGGGTATGTGACACCTGCACGCCTTCTCATGTCTCTCATATTTTCACCCTCACTTTCTTAGGTAGGCGAGGCATCTAAGCTATGATAAAGAAATGGAAAGGTTGAGAATATGCTAGAAACCATTTCAACAGATGATGAATCGTTTAGCGAAGAGGAGGAAGAATTAATAGATGAAGAATACAACAGCAATCATAATTCATCAACAGACAGTGATACAGACACTGAATTAGAGAGTGAATCAGAAAATCAATCAAAAGATGAAAATTATGTTGGTAAAAATGGCCTGATATGGAAGAAACACAAATTCCCAAACGAATGTTAGGACTAGTTCTAAAAAAAAATATCTTCAAAATTTCAGGAAATACTGGTTGTTTGAAAGATGCATCAACACCATTGGATTCCTGGTCTCTGCTCATTGACACAGACATGAGAGAAATAATAGTTCAATATACAAATATTTGCATCGATTCCATTCAGAAGTGTTTTGTACGTGAGTGTGATGCAAAGAAAATGGATGAATGTGAAATCAAAGCACTTAAAACAATGTCCTATGTAAGTGATTTCTTTTCCTATTAAGATGCCTTCGGTTTGATGATATCCGAGATCGTCCGAGTAGAAGAGATGTGGATAAACTCAGACAGAAAAACTATCATTTCATTTTATAATCTAGCCAAAGGAGCAGTAAATGTTGTAGATGAAATGGAAGCAGCATATTCTACAGCTAGAGTATCGAAACGGTGGCCTATGGTGATTTGTTTCTCACTTTTAAATGTTGCAGCAATTGATGCACGGATAATCTTACTTTCAACAAAAGAACCACCAACTCAGTTTAAAAACAGGCATTCTTTTCTCAAATCATTAGGACTGAAGTTAGTGGCAGATTACTCAAATCAACAGTGGACAGGGCCGGATTAAGGGTGTCGTAGGCCCTAGGCACTCCAGCAGCGTAGGCCCCGAAATAATAAACATTTTTTAACTGAAATTGACCGCTAATATTAAATAATAATTTTGTTGTAGATATAAATCCGAAAATGTGATGATGCGGTAAAATAACATTATTTTATTTTGGGATTTTAATGTTTTTATTTTTCATAGAGCCATTTTCAATAGCCATAATTCCAGAATTGAGTTTATCTGCAACAATGCAACTTTTATATCTACCAAATTCCATGCAGAATTCCAGGGTTTTAGTACATGAACATGACAAGACATTAGCCGCCGGGAAAACCTCTCGGACGGGCACATGCGTTTGACACAGTTGGCCACGTTTCCATGCCCACTACCAAACGCTTGCGCGCGATCGAGAGGTTTTCCCTGCTGCTAAGGTCTTTTGTTTTAGTAGCTCAGTTGTGTAATAAGTTAATATGTAAACACTACGATAGAGCATGTATGCCTGTGCTTGTATTTAATCCCGCTCAACCCCAAGTCAATCTTTAGTTTAAAAACTGGAAGTTAAATTTATTATAAGTAAGGTAAGTAAAGGAAAGTTGTTTTTATACTCTACTTATTTCAACCTAGTTTTTGATTCTGGAATATTGCTTCATTCCATTATAAATAATAGAATTTTCATTTTATCACTTCTTATTAGTATAATAGTCCGCCGTAGAATGCAGCACAATGCAAGGAACTTTGAGTAGGCCTACTATGGGGTGGTTTGGCCATACTATTGTAAAAAATCTCCAGTAGTAGTCGTAGAAGTAGTACAGTCCAAATCACCTTTGGAATAGCTTAATTTTAATCCATACTCGTAAATCTGGGTTTCGTTTTTACAAGTTTAAAATGCATTACTTAACAAATTTAAAATAACTTTTTAGCTTTCTGATAGCATAATAAAAGCGACGGGCGCAAACTAAAATGTATATTTAAAGGTGACGAGAAGAAGGAGAAAACAAGTTTAAATTTTAGTTTGTGCGTGCCCATCACTTTTATTATGGTATATCAGAAAGTTAAAAAATTATTTTAAACTTTTATGCGCAATTTATAAAAGCTTTTTTTAAATATTTTTTTTTAGCGAAAAATGTCTGATGGATATAAAAGAAAACACCAAAGTGGACATGAAAAACGCAAAAAGAAAGAGAAAGTGAGTGAGTCGCTTAGTAAAATTAAAGGTTCTTTATTGAAATATGTTAACATTTCTAAGGAGACAGAAGATAATGCAGATGCGGTAGATATTTCCTCGATCGAGGTTAGACCTAAAGAAGCTGAGGCTTGTTGGGACTCGCAAGAATGTTCAAACAATAAAACTGAGAATGTCACAGAAGACGAGGCTGACGGGGGTTTACGAAATTTTAACGACGCTTCCAAGCAGGTGGTGCCTGAATCACTACCAACAACATCAGCCTCAAGTATTTTCAGTTCTGATCCAGCACGGTGGACAACCATAAGCGCAGATCTTATCGATTACTTCTCTCGTAATCACCCTGTGCAGAAATTGGATATAAATTTTAAGTTATACGCCACTAAATTTGGCGAAATAATGAGATGTCCATCACAAGATTATTTTTTCAGAAAACTGAACAACAATGATATTATAAAAAGGGACTGGTTGATATTTTCCGAATCTACTGGCAAGTTTTTTTGTTATAAATGTATTTTGTTCAAATCGGACCTACCTGGAAATCCAAACCTGTGTAACCAATTCCTTACAGGCTTTAATGACTGGAAAAATGCACATTCAAGAATTTCAAGTCATGAAGTGTCAACACCCTACCGATCGTACTTTTGTTTCAGTCGCATTTGAACTGTTGGAGCTGTACTGGAGTTAATATAAGACCACCTACGTATACTCACCGCGTCGCCAGGGCATATTCATTTATCTAAACGTAAATTGTATTATTTTAACAATCCTGATAAAAGATAGGAACATAAAGGGGTCACTGATGCGTACCTTAATATAGATTGCACGACAAAAGTAAAATTGATATAATTTTAGTATTTGTCGACTGAATAAGGTGAATTAAAAATTGAAAATTAAGTAGAAATTATTAAATTATATTATTATCTTCCTAAGGTAAGTGCTTTTCCTTTTACATACACTAGTGGACAAAAAAAAAAAAAAAAAAAAAAAAAAAACATAATTAAAAAAAATGGCATTTAGCAAGATAATATTTATTAATTTTAAAAGGTTAAAAAATAAATTGGTTTTTTTTTCTCATTTTATATTTAAAAATATATTTACTTTAAGGTATAAAGAAATTAGGTAGTATATTGAACGGTTTATAAAAATCAAAGTGGACAAAAAAAAATGCATATTGAAAAAAATTGCCTTTTCCCGCCAAAAAACATAAAAAAATTCTATCATTCAGTGCATCCATATCAAAGCAATTATCAATTGAAGACAAGGCTCAAATTGAAGCTTTCCACGAGTCTGGAATGAGCCAAATGGAGTTAGCAAAAAAATACTCCGTAAATCAATCAACAATTTCCATAATTGTTAAAAAATATATTATAAGAGGGTCTTCATCTCGAAAACCGGGATCTGGCCGAAAGTTGTCACTCTCATCAGGTGATTTAACTTTTTTGAAGCAAAATATCTCAAAAGATCCTAAATTAGGATCAAATAAATTGAAAAATATATTAAATGACAGAAAAAGAAAATGTGTTTCATCTAGAACAATTTGTTGTGGATTGTGTTCTATAGGTTTGCCTGGCAGAGTTGCCTGTCCTAAACCATATTTAAGTCCTGAAAATGTTTTAAGCAGATATGAGCATGCTAAGAAATGGGTTTATTACACTCAAGAGCATTGGAATAGCATAATCTGGTCAGATGAGACCAAGATAAACTTGTTTGGATCAGATGGGCGAAGATATGTGCGTCGTAAGGTAGGGGAAAGATATAATTTGAAAAATTTAAAGCCTACTGTTAAACATGGCGGAGGGCATATTATGGCTTGGGGTTGTTTTAGCTCTAATGGCACTGGAATGTTAACGATCATTGAGGGAAATATGGATTCCCTTAAATATACTAGGATAATCGACTCTTGTCTTGCATTGTCAGCTTCAAAAATGGGTCTTAATGGATATGAATTCCAACAAGATAACGATCCAAAGCATCGTTCAATGCATTCAAAAGAATATTTCAGAGATAAGAAGATTATTGTGCTAAGCTGGCCATCCCAATCACCAGATATGAATCCAATAGAACATCTCTGGACTCACCTAAAAACAAGAATAAGGGAAAGACAGCCAAAAAACATTGATGAGTTAAAAAGGATAACGCATGAAGAATGGGACAGGATTGATCCGGATTTCTGCAAAAAGTTGGTCGAAAGTACGCCAGATCGAGCTGAAGCCCTTTATAAAGCAAAGGGTGGGCATACAAGGTATTAATTAAACAATATGCATTTTTTTGTCCACTTTGATTTTTATAAACCGTTCAATATACTACCTAATTTCTTTATACCTTAAAGTAAATATATTTTTAAATATAAAATGAGAAAAAAAACAATTTATTTTTTAACCTTTTAAAATTAATAAATATTATCTTGCTAAATGCCATTTTTTTTATTATGCATTTTTTTTTTGTCCACTAGTGTATATGTTAGCTAAAAATTAATTAATAATGATATATACATATTTAACAATTTTATAACAATTTTTTATTCCATTATGTAGGAAGACTAACCATGGAACATAAACGAAAAAAAATTATCTGGTTCCGCCAACCGTAAATTAAAAGAAGAGAAAGAGGCGAGGCAAAAAGCTCTCTTGGAAAAAATGCCTACATTAACAAATTTCTTTAAAAAAGGCGAAACACTTTCTATGGATATTACAGAGGATGAGCAACACAAAGAGGGAAAAAAAAAAAAATCAACAACAGTATGACAATAATGCCCAGCAATCAAATGTGAAAGAAAAAGAAGAGAACCAGAAACAACAAACATGGAACAGCCACAGCCAAAAGATCAAGAAAGAGAATATTTAGATGAAGATGAACTTAGTAATATGTTGAGTGTTAATTATACTGATCCAGCATTATGGGGAAGATTAAGCGAAGATAAAATTATAGATATAATGAAGAACATATCTAACGTAGAGGTAGATATTCAAGAACTAGACTTTTCTGCATCTAAAGTGGTCTACAAATCACAGAGCAAATATGCTACAAAAATGATATTTTATAGACGTTTACAAAACGGAAAACAACAAAAAAGAAACTGGCTTTTATACTCAAATACTTCATGAAAAGTATCCCTTGCAAACTGTTTGGTAGTGCCAATAATCCATTTAGTGCAGATTTTAACGATTGGAAACACAGTGAAAAAATTTCGGACCATGAAAATTCAGCCCTTCATAAAGAAAACACCCATATAATTGTGAACAGATCTACAGAAAAATGGGAATATTTCAAAAATTATTCTATTATATCAATGGAAAAAAATACGAATTACTGGAAAAATATTTTAGAACGTATCATCGAAGTCATAAAATTTTTAAGTTCAAGGGGTTTGGCTTTTAGGGGAGAAAATCAAACTATTGGTGATAAACATAATGGGAATTATTTAGGGTGCTTAGAACATTTAGCAAAATTTGACCCTATTTTGCAACAACATATATTTAATTTTGCAAATAAAGGTACTGGGAATATTTCTTATTTATCTGCAAATATTTGTGATGAATTTCTAAAAATATTGGGCAGAAATGTTAGATGTTTTATTATCACGGAACTAAAAGAGGCAAAATATTACTCTATTATAGTAGATTCGACGCCCGATATTTCCCATATGGATCAATTAACCATTGTCGTAAGATATGTCAATAAAAATGGAACACCCGTTGAAAGGTTTTTAAAATTTTTGGAGAATACTGGCCATAAGAGCTCAGAAATGCAAGACTGTATTTTAAAGCTATTATCTGATTTAGATATTAGTTTAGAAGATTGTAGAGGACAATCTTATGATAATGCCTCTAATATGTCGGGTATATATAACGGCCTCCAAGCACGCATTAAATCTAGAAATAATCTTGCCATTTACGTGCCCTGTGCGGCACATTCTTTAAATTTAATTGGACAATCGGCAGCTGAATGCTGCATACAAGCAACTAAATTGTTTTTGTTTCTACAAAACTTATACAATTTCTTTGCCGCATCAACATCAAGATGGGAATTTTTAAAAAATACGCTAACAGCAAAAAATAAAGTTCCCAAAAAATTAAGCGACACTCGTTGGTCAGCAAGAGCTGATTCAGTGAAAGTAGTGGTTTCGGGCTATGAAAATTTTAAAAATGCTTTAACTAAACTTTACGAAGATAATTTTCAAAAGCCTGCAACAAAAGTTGAAGCCCAGGGATTGTTAAATGAGTTCAACTCATTGGAAACTGCTATTATGATAGCATTTTGGAGTGAAATATTGGAAACCATCGATAAAACTAATATATCGCTTCAAAAAGTTGATATTACAATTGAATGCATTGTTTCATTATATGCTTCTTTAGAAAAATTTGTATAATCGAAACGAAATATAGATTCGTTTAACCTTTACAAATCAGAAGGTATAAAATTATCTGGCTTTTATGAATACAAACGGTTACGGAAAAGAAAAAGACAGTTCGACGAAAATACGTCAGAAGAAGTGCAACTTGATGCAAATGACGAATTCCGCATAAAAACATATTATGCTATTATTGATAAAATTTTAGCAGATGTACAAAAGAGAAAATGTGCATATGTTGACATTTATTCAACATTTGGGTTTCTAGTTAATTTAAAAAATATAAATGAAAACATAATTAGAAATAATGCTGCAAAGTTGTGCGAAATATATGAGAATGATTTAGAAAACAACTTTATTGAAGAATGCCTACATTTTAAACATGTGAATTTATTGGAAAATACTGAAAATATATATATCGCAGAACTAAGTTTAAAGACAATAATCGAGTTAAGAATTGAATCTACATTTCCAAACGTAACCACAGCACTGCGCATATTTTTAAGTATCGCCACAACAAACTGCAGTGGCGAAAGATCATTTTCAGCAATCAAAAGAATAAAAAATTACTTACAATCTTCTTTGGGACAGAGTAAACTCAATGAGTATTCTCAATAGTATTTTGTCTATTGAAAGAGATTTATTTGAAAATTTAAGTACTACTGATATTATTGATCAGTTTGCCAAAGAAAAAGCTAGGAAAGTAAATATATAAGTTACATTTGTTTAGATTAAGGTGTGTTTTTGTTCTTAAATGGTTTTTTATTTAATTAAATTTTATTTTTGTTTATGTTATGCACTGATGGAGAATCATATAATAGTTCCGATCAAGTTCTAAGGATTAGACTAAAAACTGATCGGAACTGTCATTATTGAGATAATCCCCTCAAATCTGGGTAAACATTTATACCCATCCTTTAAATAAGTGACTTTAAAGAAAAGTTACAATAAAGATAACAGTTTATTATAAAAGTAATAAATAGTTTTTTTTTCTAGTTCTGACACTTTTGTTTAGTATAACTTTTCCGACTCCCATTTGCCATTCTGTGTATTTTCTTAGGAAGAAGGGTGCATTATTTTTAGTAGCCCATGGGCGGCGAATTCCTTAAGACGGCCCTGAGCGTTTAGAGGCGATAATGAAATACATGGTGATCCTAGTAATGGCAATTTTCTTGGGTGTATCGATCTCTTAGCCAAATTTGATCCGTTTCTTACAGAAATCAAAGAAGCCAAGTATTATGGAATCACTGTGGATTCTACACCTGACGTTAGCCATACGGATCAACTCTCCATAGTTATTAGATATGTCTCAAAAACTGGAGATATATATGAAAGATTTTTGATGTTTGTTAAAACAGAAAAACATGATGCCAAGTATCTTTTTGACACTCTAATTTCAGTTTTAGAAAATCAGGGAATAGACCCAAAATTTTGCAGATGTCAGTCTTATGACAATGCGGCTAATATGAGCGGAGTGTATTCGGGAGTACAAACTAGATTTAGGGAAATCAACAGCGCAGCCACTTGGGTACCATGTGGAGCTCATAGTCTTAATCTAGTTGGCACAGCGGCGGCAGAAAGCTGCTTAGAAGCTGTAAAATTTTTTGAAATTTTGCAATCGCTCTACAATTTCTTTGCAGCGTCCCCTCAAAGATGGTCTAAACTAAGGTCTTTGGGAAGTAAAATTTCTGTAAAAAGACTTTCAGAGACCAGATGGTCAGCACGTTATGAGGCTGTAAAAACATTATGTGCCCATTATGATGATATACGTGGTATTCTTACAAATATTTCAACTAGTGAAGGTATGAAACCTACAACAGTGATTGAGGCACAAACCTTAATCCATCAAATGAATACTTTGGAGATGGTATTACTCACAGTTATTTGGGAAGATCTACTAAAACACGTCGATATTGTAAATAAATCTCTTCAAGAACCTGGCATCGAGTTTAACACGATGGTGCGACTTTACGACAGTTTAATTCAATATTTATCTCACTGCAGAACTGAGGACATGTATAATAGCTATTATCTTAAGGCAAAAGCCCTTGCACCAGATTCAGAATTTAAAGAATCCGAAACTAGAGTTCATAAGAGAAAACGACAGTTCGATGAAGGGCCAGATGAGACTCCCTCTTGCAGTGCCAAAGATTCCTTTAAGATTAATGTTTTTTTTATTGTTCTGGATGTGCTTTGCGCTGAAATGACAAAGAGACGCACTGCATATACCAGCCTTTATGACACATTTAGTTTTCTTACGGATAATACACTGACCGAGGACATTATCAAGGTTAAGGCTCAAGCTCTGGTAAAAATGTATCCGTCTGACTTAGAAGAAAACTTTGTTGATGAGTATTTGATTTTTTCAAATTTGTACCCCAAAACCACCTCTATAACGGATCTCATCAAATTACAAATAAAGGATAAACTTGTGTCAAGTTTCCCAAATGTTAATATTGCATTGCGCATATACCTTTCGATATTGGGTTCGAATGCAGAAGGAGAAAGATCATTCTCCAAGTTGAAGCTTATAGAAAATTTTATGCGTTCAACTATGGGTCAAGAGAGAACTTCGTCACTGGGCCTTCTGTGTATTGAAAGTGATGTCGCTCGCGGCATTAATTTTGAAGATATAATACACGAATTCGCTGTGTCAAAATCCCGAAAAAAGGAGTTATTTTAGGATCTACTTAGTAAACCAAACGTTTTGTATTCGTATTTTTTGTGTATTTGTATTTACATATATTATTTTGACCTTCACTATATAATAATATAAAAATGTTTATAAGTTTTTGGGGTATTTTTATTTCAATATATTTTTTTTCAAAGCCCTAAGACCTTTGGCCTTCGTAGGCCCTAGGCACGTGCCTACTGTGCCTAATTGGTAATCTGGCCCTGACAGTGGAAGCAAATCATGCTCCCTTTGAAACTAAAAGAAAAAATAATCAGGAATTTGCAAAATGGAGCCACAATCTAAAAAAAAAAACATTACAGAAGATGTGCTGAGTGTCCTAAAAACAAGGACAGAAAGACACAGTCTCCGTGCGTGAAATGTAGTACAGTCAAAATTCGTTAATCCGGACTCGTCGGGACTTCGGTAATTCCGGTTTATAGATGATCAGTTTAAATCTGGTAAGATGGCATGCAGAAATTATAAAATTAAAAATATGAAACCGTAATTTATGCAATAAAGAACAATTATGATCTAAAGGGTATCAAAATTTACAAAAAAAAAAAAGCTTAATATTTATTTGTTTACTTTATTAAACATTTCTTTCAATGTAAGTTGTTTAAGTTGCTTCGTTTTTTATGTGATAATACATTCTCTTTAATTCTATAAACAGACATAATTTCTTGTTCAGTTACAAAGTTCCGCTGTTCTTCCCTATTGGAAGCGAATTATAATGATGAGGAATTTGATTTAAATCATATCAAAGATGGAGTACATCGAGGTGAAATACTACATTTAGTAAGGAATTATAAGCCAAATAAAATAAAAACATCTGCCCTGAAGATAAGGATAGTGCTGACAGATCAACTTCCAATTCATTGCGCACCGCGGCGTTAAAGATAAAGGTACAACTCTGATATACGCCCTAATTTCACCAAATGTGGCGATATGTGTTCTGCGCTGGTTTTTGGCGCGATTGCGTGTTGTATGGCAACCCTGTTGACGTTGAAAAGTCTTTCGCTGGAGTTCGTTGGTTCCCGTCATGCTTTGTGTCTGAGAAGCTAGGGGGGAAATATTTAATGGTGAAAGTTGTTGAACTGAAGTTCGGCATAAGGAAATATCGTCGTGGTAATCCTGTTGAGGGGCAATGGGTATTTGGAGGTGTGGAAAGAAGGTATGAGAGATTATTTTTAGTGGTTGTGCGTGATAGAAGTAGGGATTTGTGATTATTTGTTATTTTATTTATTTGTGAACCATAGTATGAATTTTCTGGATAGTGTGTCTGGCTGTCATATAAATACGATACTAGTGATTACGTGGCAGCATGTTAAAGGCGGTATGAAATTGATATATCTGCTGTTCGAAAAAGCATTAATGGTAAGTGCATTTTATTTTGTTCTTGTTCTTATTTTGTAGAATGTAATGTTCATTGTTTTTTTAGTATGAATTTCTGTCATTATTGTTGTTTTTTTGAATTGTTTGAAATTTATTTCAGTTATTTTGTTGATTAGTGCATACCGTCTGAATAGTGCAATTCGTAGATGTTTTTTAAAGTTGAAACAGAACGCTGTGTACATGGTATTCTTTGAAATTTATTGTTATGTTAATTTATTAAAGTGAGGTGCGCATAGTTCGTAAATTCGTTTGTTGCCTAAGTTGTGCAATTCGTAGATGTTTTTTTAAGTTGAAACAGGATGCTGTGTACATGGTATTCTTTGAAATTTATTGTTATGTTAATTTATTAAAGCGAGGTGTGCGTAGTTCGTAAATTCGTTCGTTGCCTAGATTGTGCCATTCGTAGATGTTTCTTTAAATTAAAACATATCGCTGTGTACATGGACTCTTGTAAAATAATTTTGGTTAGAAACTTCACGGTTTTGCTATCTAAATTTTTTGTTTTTGTTTCAGATTTTTAGCTTAAATTGTGTGTTCAATCGCAAAAACCGTGTTTTTGGAGACATTTTAGGCTTAAAGTTCGAAATGTAGACAAACAATTTAGATAGCAATATGGCAGCGTGGAGTTTCTCGGCAAAAATATTTGGCGAGAAATTTGGAGTAGTTCCAAGCTGAACAAACGTTAAAGTTTAGATAAGCAAAGGGTATGCCTTTATCCATTTTTTGCAGCAATTCCACTTTTTGTTTAATGGACTTCGAAACATACTTTCGCTTTGTAGATCTTTACATATTAGTTAATATATATCAGAAATTCTATTTGACATAATCGAAAGTTCAAGTTTACTTTTCTAAAAGTGCCCTAACAGTCTGCAAAAAATAATAAGCCGAATCAAATTCGAAGATTAAGGCACAACGCAATCTGCAACATTAACTGAATTAGATAATTTTAGCTTAGTTTATACCGTCCGTTATACATTAAACGTGCATTCGTAAACGTATTTTGTGCACGCGCACACGCATATTCACAGCCGTAAAGGTCTTTCTGTGCATGCGTCGGCGCAGAAAGTTCTTAACTTTGAGGTCAGGATTATAGATCATTCCGGATTATGGGTGTCCGAATTAACGACTTTTGACTGTATCAGTATTTGTATGGAGAATATGTGTTCAATCTGCCAGAGATGTGCAAAATAACTGTAAGCTAAGTACTTCATTTATTAAATTATTTAAAATATTCTAAAGTTCGTTCTTTTTACATTAATCCACATTTATACTTGTATTTATATCATTAATACAATTTAAGACGTGTTAATTGCTTTTGGGTATGACATACCCAGCGTGTCTTCTCGTGTTCGTAATTTTGGCGCTCATGCTAACAGGTTAAAGGGATAGCAATAAAAATAACAAATACATTTCCAATTTAGAAACATTACATTAGGTTGGCTGGAATCGAATCCAAGAACTGTTCAGTAATAGCGTTCAACGACTTTTCTTAAAGGGATGGCAACAGAAAATAACCTAAATTCTTACTGTGTGGTTTAACCTAAAGATGATTTTGGATAAAAAAATAAACAATAATTTTGGATAAAAAAATAAATTTTGATATGTACATTATATTACTACAGCAAAATTCTATACTTTAAAACAATGCACAATTATATTTCGTTAGTTGCAAATAATAAAAAATTTTGGCATCGAAAAAGCAACTTTTAAAGAAGTTAAACTTACCTCATTCAAAAAATCACTTTTCATGACCGAATTTCAGAATAATTTTGTATAATAATGTCTGAAAATGTTTACCAGTTTTTAAAACAGATGTAACACTGAACATGTTGTGGGATTTTGAAATTTTACTAAGTTTGGAATATTTTTTTGCTCGGGAATCCAGTACTCTTAGTAATAATCCTCCGTACATTAGGAGCAGTTTTTTAGCTTCATATTTATATTTTTATCTTTCCATTAGAACAGCATAATGCTAACCATAATAGAGAACTAATTTGTTATTTAAAAGCAGCATGCTTTATAATAATTCATGTATTTATCACTGAAAAGTTATGATAATTAAGGTATTAGTTTAAAGCAGAGAAAAAAGACAAAATTCATGGATAGTCCCATAGTAATTAATAAAGTTATCACTACCTTTTGCTGGGACTTTCATTACAATTTCATGGTCTAGCATTTACATCAACGGTTTCGGATGGGTGCTTCTACTATATCAGAAATAAAACTTAACATAAATAACTATTTACTAATTACTACAATATACATTTTTAATGAAATTTACCCGAATAAACCATTCAAATTCCGACACACATTTCAATATTATTTTAGATCAAGATCATTTTAAATTGGACAAAGTTTTTATTCATTGCAATGTATACAGATGCTCCTCTTTAAAAAGGCACAGATTTTTAATTTATAGGATCTTTCGGAACAATATCTTTTACTTACTACAGGAAGTAGTTAGATACGCTACTCGCATAAGGCATAAAAGCCTAAGGGAAGGAAAGGGGTAAATTTTTGCGTTATGATCTTGGTTACTTTGTTTACCTGCTTATTTAGGTCAAATCTTGAAATCCTTTTGTTTACTTTTCTGTCAACTCGATTTGTTTTAAGTCTGTGTATTGTCAATACTATTACAATATGTATACAGATTTTATTACTTAGTTTGAACATTTTTCACAAATTTTTGGGTTTAATCCTAGTATCCGGTGCACACGGGATTTGGCTACTTCTATCATGAGCTGTAAAAACGGTACATATACAATGAGTAGTAAACAGGTCATTCAAAGAATATACAGTGAAAAGTCTTTAATCTGGACTCGTAGGGACTTCGGCGATTCCGGATTATAGATCATCAGTTTAAATCTCGTAAGATGGCATGCAGAAATTATAAAATTAAAAATATGAATCCGTAGTTTATGAAATAAAGAGCAATTATGATCTAAAGGGTATCAAAATTTACAAAAAAAAAAAAAAAAAAAGCTTAATATTTATTTGTTTACTTTATTAAACATTTCTTCCAATGCGCGCATGCGTAAAGCATACATTACTCATAGTCGAAATTAGAAAATTGCAACCAGAAAACTATTTGATGTGTACTCGTGATATTTATAATGACAAGGAATTTGATTTAAATCATATCAAAGATGGAATACATCAAGATGAAATACTACATTTAGTAAGGAATTATAAGATGAATAAAATAAAAACATCTGCCCTGAAGATAAGGATAGTGCTGACAGATCAACTTCGCGCTGCGACGTCCCCCCCCCCCCCCGCAGAGCAGCGTGAAATTGATAAATAGATTTCGGAATGGTTAGAGAAACAAAGGATATGCATTTATCCATTTTTTGCAGCAATTCCACTTTTTGTTTGATGGACATCGAAACATACTTTCGCTTTGTAGATCCTTTACATATTAGTAAATATATATTGGAAATTATATTTGACATAATTGAAAGTTCAAGCTTACTTTTATAAAATTGCTCTAACAGTCTGCAAAAAATAATAAGCCGGATCCAATTCGAAGATTAAGGAACAATGCAATCTGCAACATTAACTGAATTAGATAATTTTAGCTTAGTTTATACCGTCCGTTATACATTAAACGCGCATGCATGAACGTATTATGAGCATGCGCACACGAGTAAACGCCTACGCGCATGTGTCAATGGCATTATGTGTTGATGCATGCACAGAAAGTTTGTAGCTTTGAGGTCCGGATTAACGACTTTTAACTGTATATAGTTATATATAGTATATACTATGTATATAGTGTATAGTATACACATAGACGTTCTTTGGGTAATTTTTTTGGTGTTGGCGATAATTTTCAAAATCGCGCCGAGGCTGCACCGTGTACTAGGATTTTACCAATCTTTGTTTAATGATCCAATCAATCATCCCAGACTTTTGGTCATTATGGCAACGGAAATAACAATAGGATAACTTCTGTATGCATGGTCTTAGAGAATCTTGAAACTAAAATAATTTGTAGTCCAAAGGGGCTTTGTCCCTGAATGACTATTGTTTCCATTTTGCGATTTTGTGTTGAATCATTATAAACATCCGTTTCACTTTTTAAACTGTTGCCACCAAATGTTAGAGTCCTGAATTATATTTGAAGAAATTAATGAAAAATCTGCATAAATGTATGCATATTTCTCGCATTATGATAAAACAACAGTACATAGAGCCATCGAATTTTGAATGACGTAATCCTATGAATATGGGCATGGGGAAGACCAAATTTGAAATTTATTTCATTATCAATTTCATATTTTTTAAAACTTTAACGAATTTTTGATTAACAAATTCAAGGATTTCAAAGCGAGCAATAGCAACACTCTACAGGGCAAAAAAAACTTTTTATCTCCACCTCGTGGAACTGTGTATCGGAAATTCTAAAGATATGCTCATTTCAAAATTATTTTGTGACATTGCTATTTTATGCTTTAAGTTTATTTAAGTTATTGCTCAATTTTATGGTTTAAGTGCAAAGAACATGGTATTTAAAAAATAAAGGTAACACACAAAACATTAAAAAAAACCACCTTTGGCGGTAATTTAAAATCTGAAACCTGCAGATTTTTTCATTAATTATTCTTCCTTTTTTTCTGAAATCTCACCTCTTGTAGAACTTTGGCCGCAACACTACCATTATGTATTGAGAATGTTTTCCATTCTTCTGCAGAAAAAATATACTCTTCTTGAGAAAGAAATTCCACTGCTTGTTTGTGCAAATTATCATCCGAACGTAAATTTGCTAACTGAAGAACTCGATATACATTGCTGGCAGAAAGGCGTGATATGAAATAGGTCGAGCACTTTTCCTTGAGAGCAGAAATTTCATATTTATCAGCCACTGCATATAGTTCTTCAGCTCTATCATCATCCAATGGTTTTGACAGGCAACCTGAATACATATATAGAAGCATATCGTCCATTATATCGGGATCGACGTCTGAAATGTCAACACTGTTCCTTACCGATTCTTTCATTTCTGTTTCAAACATTCTACAAAATACCGCAGATCGTGCACAAACAATACTCTTGTGAGCAGAGAATATTTTAGAACCGACAGTAATAGTGATATCAGATAATTTGCCAGTTTTGTACAGATTTCGTAAATCACTACTAAAGTGCAGGGTATCTAAATTATTAGATTGTAACTTACGAGATTTTATAATCTTTGAAAAACTATGGTAATCGGAAAATTTAAACTCGCACCTAAGACTAAACGGGCTGAGAGATGGATGCGAAGAATTCGTGCCACATACCCAGTTTTCATTTTTACGAAATAAATGTTCATTTACAGAATAATGAGAATTATCATAGGTTATATTGCTTCTCACGAAAAGCGGCTTGAATTTTGAACCATATGTGTTACAGAGAGAAACATCGTAATGTATGCGTTCACTATCTGTTTTCGTTTTTTTCCGAATAATCAAGTACCATCTACAAGACTCAAACATGTCGATATAAAATACATCACTGCAAAACTCTGTATTATTTGGCATGTTAATTAAACGGTCTACATTGCAATGAAATGAAACTTCTTCCACATTAATATGAGTACAGACTTCCTGCGTAACAACATCCATACAGTGCAGCTTGGGAAGTTCATGTTTGGCTGCAGCAGCAGGCAATTTCGCTTTAATGTCAGTCGTATTCTTGTCTAGTTTACCAGTGTAAACATAGTTAATCATGGCATTCAATACATCAGGTTCGATATCCAGAACTGTCTTGCAAGTTGCTTCAGCCTCAAGCTTTTCTGCTAGTTTAGGCCATCTAGCCCACAAAATAGCTTTATGCACCCGAAAATCAAAATCACGGGCACATACCACAGCATCTGCAAAAAGTCCATTTTCGTAGGAAAGTGAAGGAAGAATGTCGTGCTTAATTTTATTAAGTGGCTTTAAAGCCAATTTTATAATGAGAATGTCAGGGTTTTTTACATACTCCCAATTATAATTAATTCTAATTAAACACTGCATTTCTTCAATACGATTCAAAACCATATCTTCACCTTTTAGAGCAGTTCCAACACCGACTGTAAAAATATGCGATACAGCAGTGCCACAGATGTTATTCCTCATAAGATAAACAGACTTGAAATCTGCTTCTTCATTCCCTCGCGGATATAAATTCAAATGCCAACTGAGACCAGGTAAAGAATGTACGACAAAACTCGGGCTACAAAGAAATTCTCCCGCTGAATGGGGGCACATGCTGACTTTCTCAATACTCCAACTGAAGTTAAATACTTCCCATCCTGTCATCTCCATTCTGCAATCGGTATTTGGAATTTTGAACATTTCAGTCGAGCTTGTGCCGTCGTACGGGAAGGCTGTTAGTGTCAAAGATGCTTCAAAGAAAGCGTGACAATTAATATGAATCCTGGCGCCACATTACCAAAGTCAAGAAAAGCGTTATCGCTGGCATATTACAACCTGCCGCCAAACAGGTTGACTGCAGCGCCAATCCGGTTTGCAGCGGGTGTGCTTTTAACTAACACTCTTTCCCTATCCTCCTCCTCCCCAATTCAGTCAACTGAAACTAATGGAATTACTAAATTAATTAGATTAATTCAGATCTGAAGAAATAGTGTATCTCTTTACATTTAAAAAATTTTTCCCTCTCTCTTCCAAAAAATTTTAAGTTGTAACTGGTATTCTTAGTAGTAATTGGTATTCTTCGAAGAACAACCGTGACGCCAAAAAAGGGAGAAACAGCTTATTATGGTAGATCAGACTATTGTTGTCATCCGATGACATACTTCCTCTACGTAAAGTAAATGAATTAAAATCATAGTATTCATCTTTAGAGTGCTCTTCAACTAAAGATGAATACTATGACTTTAATTATTTTTACTTTCTAGGGCATCGGGTACACATCAGGTGGCACCACTTACCCGACTCTGCGTGTCATGCATAAAGTGCGACCTGTTATGATTGGGCGATTCCGAGTATGGACGCGGACGAGGACGGTCGCTCGCTTTGCGAGCTCCCGCCGACACAGCCTTCATCCATGGAATTTTGTGATTTTTCGCAAACAGATGCTTTACCTTTGGATACTCTAAACGTGCAATCATGTACAGAGAGCAATCCATCTGATGATAATACCCAAGACGACCGATCTAATCTTATCACTGAATTTTACGGACTCAAAACTCAGTTTGAAGCCATTCAACAGCAGAAAATGTTGGATACTTCTGGATACCAACAACTAGACCTAGCGGGTAAGACACTCTTTCATAAGATCAACGACATTGCAAACCGACTTAATGTACAGATATTCCAACTCCCTGCCACCTTACAAGAATTTCAGCAATTATTAGAAAGCGAGAAAATTGCCAAAATGGCCGCCGAAAAAGAAGCTCTTCTCCGCAAGGAGAAACTCAAGGACAATTTGAAACCTGTTTCTCGCACGCATAGCGTAAAGAAGCAAGCAGATAGACCAGTTTCGACTCCCTCCGCTCAAGATACCATTACTGCCTCCAGCAGAAAAAGAAAGACTGCGAGCGTAGATTCGGAGGGCTTTATTACCCCCGCATCACGCAAACAGGGAAAAACTCCAGAAATCATTACAGTTGATGATAGTAACCCCACTGAAGTAATTGCAAATTCAAAAAATATTGTTTCTAAAAACAAATATGAAAGAATTAAAGAAAGCCTCTTGGACAGCGGTCGCAGTCCTGCCAAGGGAAGCTTGATAATCACACCCCTGTTAACGGGGAAACTTCAGGAGGAGAAACTAGTACGGCGCAGCCACAGAGCGCTCCCACCCTCCACAGCAACCCTCCATTCCGGCTATTCACGTTAAGAGCAGCAAACAGTGGAGAACGCAGATGACTTTCCTGCGAGAAATCGCCCCTAATATCAAGTGCATTCTCACTGGACCTTTTTTAAAATTATTTGTTCAAACAGAACTAGAATTTAGGGAGGTTACACGATGGATGCGGCAGGCCGGCATCCAATTCAAGACTTTTGATCTAAAGCAGGACAGGCCTATCAAAATTGTTATCAGAGGCCTCCCTAAAGAAACCGAAATCGAGGACGTCAAAAATGAAGTGGAATCATGGGGTTTCCAAGTGCATAGGTGCGCCCGGTTGACTAAACCGCGCACTAGACACCCTATGCCACTTGTTTACATACAAGTCCGACCTCATCCCTTCATAGACCAACTGTACAGTGTCACCGATATGTGGGGCGCTGAGGTCAAATTTGAGGCTTACAGAGGCCATAAAGGCCCTACTCAATGCTTTAGGTGCCAAGGATTTTTTCATTCCTCTGAAACTTGCACCCTTAACATCCGTTGTGTGAGATGTGCTGGCCCGCACTGGGCAAAAGATTGCACATTAAGTGACGATCAACCTGCTTGCTACTGCAACTGTGGAGGTAGTCACCCAGCGTCCTTTAAATCTTGTTCTCGTTACCCAGGTAATAACAAAAAGAGCTCAAAAAAGAATGCTCCTAGGGCAGCTGCTCCTGCAGCCCCCCGTCAGGGAACTACAAACACCCCAGCAAAAGCTGTACAACCAGCCACTGTGACTGCACCTAAAAGCACAAGCTCGCTGTCTTATGCAGCGACCCTAGGTAAAGGACCTACAGAGCCCCGACCCAAAAATCAGGGTCCAAATCCGGCGGCTATGGCGAATATGCCTCAAATAGCTCCCCCGGTTACTCAAGTAGAAAGTGGAGACTCCGAGGATGTTTTCTCCTCTACTTTAAAATGCCTAATTGAAATCTCCCGCGATCCTGCGGTAGATAGGCATATTCTACTACAAGCCTTCCAAAGGGCCCTGCCAAAGCTTAGGCACGCAGACGCTCTTACGAGGGCCTTCCTAATTTATGAAAGTTATATTATGCTTTCAAATTAGGATTTCTCGGCTATTTTAGACCCGTGTCTTAAGTTTTTCAGAGCTGTAACCTTTTACCACGGCCTTAAATTCAAATGTTCAAGACAAAGTTCAATTACCAACAGAGAACTTACCATGTGCACATGGAATGCAAACGGCCTCATCAATAAGATCGATGAGGTCAAAGATTTTATTGTAGTGCACGATCTTGACGTGTTATTAGTCCAAGAGACTCATCTTACCCCAGGGAGAACTCCCAAAATTGGGAATTACGACATGTACTCGACTGACAGGGTGTCATTAGCCAGGCGTGCAAGTGGTGGCACCTGTATCTACGTGAAGCGTTCGATTAAGCATCACATGATACCCCCTCCTGATTTAAGTATTTTGGAAGCGACAATTATCAAAATTTTCCTCCAAAACTCTCCCCCACTAACAGTCATCTCGGCGTACCTGCCTCCACTATCAACTGCACGTGGAAGAGGTACTTTTCCTGTCAGTGATTTTGATAAACTTTTATCATTATCAAATCACCTAATTATTGCTGGTGACCTAAATTCACGTCATACCGCATGGTTTTGCCCTAAGAGGAACAGGTATGGCATTAGTCTAAATTCATGGTGCCAGAGAAACCATATACAGATCATAGCTCCTACCCTCCCGACTTACTACCCTGTTAGAGGGTCCCCTGCAGTTCTTGATCTGGCTGCCTTTTATAATGTCAATTTTAGACACGACATAAAAGTGATTCAAGACCTTGACTCTGATCACTATCCAGTTTTGATCACCCTAGATATCCAAAATCGTTACTCAAAATTACAGGAGCAAGTCTCTACAAATTGGGACGATTTTAGATTTATTTTGGAACGTACTGCTACCCCCCCTATCAAAATTACCAGCAATTCGGATTTGACAGGTGTTTACTAAATTTGGAGTCCATTCTCAAAAAAGCGAGAGCTGCGGCTTCAAAACCAATTTTCTATCCGGGTGTCAGACTCCCACCTGAGACTAAATCCAAAATTAAGCAGCGGAACTTTTTGCGAAAACTTTGGCAAAGGTCGCGTGATCCCAGTATCAGCGCCCAATTTCGCAAAATACAGAACGAGATAAGGACTGAAACCCGTCTCTTCAAACAGACGGAGTGGAAACACTACATTGAGTCCCTAACGACTGAAGACAATTCGATTTGGCGGGCTGCCGCTCGAATACGCAAACAATCCAGATACATTCCGCCGCTCCAAACGGCCGATGATGCACGGATGGCTTACACAGACGCTGTAAAGGCAGAAGTCTTAGCCGACAGCCTTGCTACTCAATTCACTCCTAATAACGACGCCTACTGTAACCGCCCGGTTACTCAAGGGCGCATACACTCACGTGTTGAAGAGTTTTTAACACAACCTTTCACGCCTGAACTTAGGCCCACTGATCCTAAAGAGGTGATGGAATACATCAATAGACTGAAACAAAACAAGGCTCCAGGCATGGATTCTATCTGTAATCGCATGATTAAAAATTTCCCTGTAATGTTTATTGTTTGGATTACGGTCCTTATTAATTTTATGCTAAGGAGAAGCTACTTCCCCGACCGCTGGAAAATTGCAACGGTCGTCCCCATTCCAAAACCGGGGCAAAATCTAAACTTACCCGTCAATTACAGACCAATTAGTCTGCTTTCCTCACTCTCAAAAGTATATGAATATGTCTTACTTAATCGCCTGAATGAATTCTGTCGAGATCAAAACTTAATCATCCCGGAACAATTCGGCTTCCGACCTAAACACTCCACGGTACACCAGTTACTACGTGTAGTGGAATTCATTCATGAAGGCTTTCGTAAGCGAGAGAATACTGGAATTGTCTATCTTGACATAGCTAAAGCCTTTGACAGGGTTTGGCATGACGGACTTATTTACAAGCTCATGCGACTTGGGTTTCCGGCTCACATCATTAAAATTATTAGCTCGTACTTTGCCGGACGAAGCTTCCGCGTACGAGTTAACCACGAACTCTCCTCTCCCCGCCCGATCCCTGCTGGATGTCCTCAGGACAGTCTTGTCTCACCTCTGATCTTCAATATCTATATCAACGACGTGCCTAAGGCACCTAGTATCGATTTAGCTTTATATGCAGACTATACGGCCATCCTAACTCAACATACCAACATCACCACGGTAATCTCTACATTACAGAATTACCTTTCAGCCTTAGAACTCTGGCTCGGACTGCATAAAATCAAAATTAATGTCGCTAAATGTGCTGCCACTTTGCTCATTGTTCATCCGAAGAAACATCCCTCGTTTAGATAATCTAATTTTCTTCGGTGAACCTATTCCCTGGGTTACTGCTTACAAATACCTTGGTGTTTTACTAGACTCAAAATTAACTTGGCAACTTTACATTCAAAAAATTATTGCGAATGCGGAAGCTGCGCCCCTTTTTCGCTAATAGCGACCTGTCACTTGATAACAAGATCTTGCTTTATAAATCTATCATAAGGCCTATTTTCACTTACGCGAGTCCCATCTGGGGCTCAGCTGCTCTGACTAACCGTAAACACGTCCAAATTTTTCAATCAAAATTTTTGCGGCAGATATTAAACGCTCCATGGTTCATAAGGAACGATGACATTCATAACGACCTCAAAATTATGCCCATTAATCGCTTTATACAGCGACTTTCAGAAAGATTTTTCAAAAACATCCATCTTGTTGGAAATCCAGTATTACATACCCTGCCGGTATAAGATCCTGCGGTTGCCTCTTCTAAAAAGCGACCCAGAGCAATCTTACAACCTGATTATGATCAACTACCTTTTAAATGGCGTCAGTATTGGAATACCACAGCTGACTGTATCATGGCCTTGAAGCGAAATCAGTTTCGGAAGGTCACGTGATCGAAATAGTCGATCTCTGTCTCTTTACCCTAATCCCGGAGTTAAAGTTTACCGAAATAATAGTTTGTCTTAAAATAAATATAAATTAATAAACGTGAGTAGGTCGTATGATTTACATTAAATTTTTCATACTGTATTTTTAAAGGCGGTAAAAATGTATATCTTCAATAATTTTTAAAACAATTTGTACTTCGTTTATGTAACTAAAAATATCATTGAGAATCACCACATGCGAACTTCATTTATGTAATTTTGATAAAAATGAAATCCATTTACTTAATCTGAATCAAATTTATTGTCAAACTAATATAAAATCCACATAAGGGGGGGGGAATTCAATAGATTTATGAATGTAAAATTTAGATTTTCATACTAGTAAAATAAATATTAAAGGAAGAATTATTTTGTAAAACTCCATGCCGCTACCATCGCATCAGCTATATAAATTTTTAAAAGACAAATACCCATAGTCATCTCTCTTCACTCCATTCACTAATAAAATCTGCATATCTCAATTTTATCAAAACAGTGAAATGAATTAAAATTCCTTAAATGCTAGAAAATTTGAATATAAAGATGAACTTACATGCATGTTGTACTATAAATAAATCTTTCAAGATAATATCAAAGAACTAAATGCTAATTGCATTCATAAAAAAGGACAGCCATCTATTTGTACTAGTTCCAATTTAAATCAAATTCCAATCAAAATCACTTTTTCCAAACCATCCAAGAGGTAAGTGATTAGGCTTGGTTTTTTTTTAAAGTGATTTCTCCAAATTACAGGTCTATTCCACTATTAAAAATTAATTCATAAAACTTGAAGCTGTACCATATACATACATGCTACATATTATACATAATCTATGCAGAAACAAAGCATAAATCAAAATAAACAATTGAGTTATTAAATTAAATTGATTAAAATTTTTAACATTTTTATATGAACATTTTATATTGATTTTGTCATTTTTATATTTTGCATAATTATTTAACATTATTTTACAAGTTATCAAACATATTTTCTAACCGAGTTTGTAACATCATTCCACAAGTGCAAGAATCTGTTAAATTAAAGTAACTGTATGGTGTACTAACCGTATCCTAGATAACTTATATAAAATATCCATTTGCTTTCCTGGCATAAGAAATGTATTTTCCATGTTTTTAAGAATTTCACCAAACAAGAAATATACAATTGAAGATTTTAATAGAGTAACTTCAGATGGAAAATTTTAAATTTCCCCCTTATCTAATTCTTCAAGAAAACCAAAAATATCATCTGCTGTATCTACTGAATGAATACTTTGCAACCAGTCCTGTCAAATATTGCATTTTATCACCCTTAATTTTTTCATGGCATCATAACCTGAAACATAAACTAGCACTGCTAAAATATCAGAAGAAACATTTTCTATAAAAAAATCATTAATTAGTAAATTTGATTAATCAATTAATATTCGCAAAAGTAAAGATAGAATCCTTATCATAATCTGGTAAAAGGGACATTCATATTTGATTGAAATTATAATATTGTTTTTAAAACGAAGCTTCTTCTCATTTTCTAATAATTGTAGGTCATTTATTTAATAATCTGAACCTGACATTTGCCGATACATTTCAAAACGTGATTCAGGAGCATTGAAATTTTCCTAACAATATGTATTCAGCTTCATACTTTTGAAACAAACATGGAATCAATTGAATGCATCTGTAATTGTTATTAATGACTGAAAAGTTTGTGGTGATAAAGTTTCTTTTATTGGGACAGAATGTCAAATATGCTATTAGAAAGAAATAATCAAAACAAGGAATTCCTTATTTACTATTCCAAACAAATATTCAAAACAAAACTACGCGAAACGTCCAAACTAATGTATTCGATGTTATGTTAAAACGAAATACTTGAATAGGATTGAGAACAGCTACAAATGTTCCCAAATAAATCTAAAAATTAAAAAAGTATAAAACGAAGTTTAGATAAAAATATTATTTACCTTAGCATAAGTGATTTAAAATCACTTAATAGCAAAATATACATCCAAAAAATCCACGACCACGAGTTCACAACCACACACTACCACAAAAATACATCGACCATCTTGATCACGTGACTTTTGCGCTTAAAGGCCATTATAGAGTTGGCTGTGTGGAATACAGACGCCCAAGTGGATGCTTACCTCTCGTTCCTAAACCCCAACCGCCCCCGCGTTAACAATGCGTAAGGGCATTGACCGCAGGAATCCTGTTCTTTAATTCTTTAAGAAGAGTCTTCTAACGTTTCTTTAACAAGGGACAACTTATCTCCGCAGCCGCACGCGACTGCACTTAATTTCTCAATAGCTTCTTAAAAGCTTCTTTTCCACCCGCTAAACGGGTTGCTTTCGACCCCCTAAGGGGACCTTTTAACGTCGCACTAAATAGCGACCAATAATTTTCTTCTCCTCCTTCAGCCCTTTTTGCCCAACTCTCCGGATTGCTTGTCCTAAGGATTTTATTTTGCTGTTGATATCAAGAATCAAGGAAATGTATTGCACCTTTTTATTCTTTTCAAAACTTTTTGAATGTTGACTCCTCTCTCAAAATTTATTCCTGGCCCTTTTTAAACACAAAATTTAATTTAAAGACTTTCTAAGATTTTCCTTTTTTCTCATGCGGAAGGCATTATCTGAAAAGCTTTTATTTTTATAATTAGGCTTCAAAATTTTCCCTTATTAGATGAACCCCTCTTTTGATGTAATTATTCTATCTCTGATGATGTGGAGTTAAAGGCCTAGCCTAGCGCACTCCGTAAATTAACTTCCTTGATCCTTGATCCTTGTTATGATTGGACTTCATCTACGCCACTCTTGCTTTGCCGCCTCCTCCCTGTCACCGCCTTCTTGCTGGAACTTTACTCGCCTTACTTATACTTTCAGGAAAATACTATTTCTGTGAATCCCTGGACAAGTGCTGCCATCTAATGACGACTGGAGTCTTTAATCATGAATATATAGATATAAGCTTGTGCTCTTATAAAGAACTCTTATTAAAGCAGTCACAAAATTTCTTCTTAAATTGCACAAATCACAAACATAATGTTATCCAAAATATTGGAAAGTACGACTTTGATCAAACACACAAAGAGTCCTCGTACTATCCACCGTAATTAAAGGTATATGTTAATAATACATGTATATATTAATTATTTTACTCACTCATTTATTTCCTGACTCCCTTATTTTCTTATTATCATTATTCTGGCAAAGCTCAACGGACTTTGTAACCAATCAAAGCAGGTATAGACTTTGATTATGTTTACTACGCTAATTTCCTCTTATTTGCAATGATCTTCATAGCTTAATGGATAAAGTCAGTGTTTCAGACCTTAACAAAACAGGTTAGTAAAGAGGTGAAAAAGTAATGCCAATTGTCATAATTGCTTTCACCATTTCTACGAGCAACCACAGATGGCGCCACGAGCAAGGCGCATTCATCTATTACTCGACTGAGCTCTCTTCCACTTGTTTGGATTTTAATCTTCAGATACTGAAGCTCAAGATAATTGTTCTGGTAAAGGCTCTCTCGGCTGTACACCTTTCAACGAGTGAATACCTAAGAGAAACTCGAGTCAACCCACCGAGAGTTAAGAAGCCTCATTTACACCTCCACCCCGTGAACGCAATGAAAATTTAGGTTCTCGAAGTTATGCGTCACGGCAAGGCGCAGTGGCGTAGCAAGCATAACTGCCGCCCGGGGCAAAATACCTTTTTGGCGCCTCCCCCCCCAAAACACTAAAAAGTAATATAATGTATAGAATTATAGAGATATTAGGATTTTTTGGAAGCAAGAAAGAGGAAAAATATGCAACGCCTTCGCCGGGAATCGAACCGCAAATCTCTGGAAATACGCGCCCTGCGTGCAGACCACCTCACCACGAAAGAATGCCGAGAAGGCGGGAGAAATACCTTACAGAATATATTCGTAATAATAAAATAATGCAAATAATAATAAAATGCTGAATCTTCCATAAAATACTCTAAAGTATGTTAAGAATAATTAAGATACAATAAATAACACGCCGAACAAATATTAATTTAGAAGTCATTTCATTTGGTCCTGTGAAAATTTGAAAATATAACGCTGATTTTTGTTGTTTGACTTCTAAATTAATGTTAACAATAGTCAATACCAAACTGCACTAGCATTGGATTCGGAAAGCTATCTGTATCGGCTGAAAGATGAGACATACGATGATCTGGAATTAGTTAAAAAGGTATTTTTTATTTTACATTCTTCACAGTGAAATTCTAAGTTAACGTTGAAAGTGAAGAGTAAGCGAATAATCGCTTGAGTTCGTGTGACAGGAAACAACAAGATAGAAGAGTAAAATAACCCCTTTATTACTCAAGTAAGATTTAACAGAACTCTGTCCCTGAGTTGTACAATAAAGCCGACACTTGGGCTTGAACTTAAGAGACTAAGAATTAAACTAAACTAATCTTAAACTAATCAGATTGGCTCCTTAACGCTAATTGACTGAGAAGTTATCAAGGGCGTAAACTATCACCGCCGAGCGTAGTAATAGCTTACGAGAGAGTAGCCTAAAAGGCGGACGCGTGCAGCCAGAATATCTGGTATCTCTCTCTCCCAGACACTAGAACTTCGCGGTTAAATACCGCTCTTCCTCATTAGTATTGAGACGTGATTCTAAAACTACGTTCTGGCCAAAAGTGATAAGTTGAAGTTAAGAAACGATAGGAAAGGAAATTCAAATCAAATTTTAACTGTTAATAAAATTAGCATAATCCTTACAACATATTTAATATAATTGTTTTTTAAAAAGTACAATTTTTAAACAATAAAAGTTTAATATATATTATAATTAGATATATTTATTAATAATAATATAATATTATAATACATTAATATAGTTAATTACTAAGTATATATTTTTCTTGCCTTAGATGAAGCAAATTTATCAATTACTTCATCAAAGTCGATCATTTCAAATTGTTCTCTTTCCGTATTTAAAAATGCTAGATGATATAGGAGATCTTCTCCCACCGTTGATTATAAATAGTCAAAATTTATTTTAATTTGTTGAACGAACGTACATTTGATAATGAAATAGTAAGGAGCATTTGAAGTGCGACTCTTAGGTTTGGAAAAACATTTTTTCCATAGATTTGTAATAGAGTTTTAGGTTCAGTTTCTTTTCCACTGCGGAGTAATATCTTGCAGTCACATTCACTGCTCAAAACAATTAGGGAATATTGTGAGTTTGGTATGAAATAACCATATAATCGACAATCTTTCTAACAAAAGGAAATAGAAGGGATTATAAAGGAAAATTATAACCTTTGCAAAGTTGGTATGCAAATTTAGTCTGTGAGGTTGAAAACTATGCGTTTTAGATAAGGGGTAAGGACCTGCAGCATTCCTTTTGTAGTTAGGAGATTAAAAATAATTAACATGCGTTGAATGCTCTGTAGCAGTGAATATACGATGTTTCAGCAAGATGACTTAGTTGAAGTCAGGAAGGCTATCAGTCGTTTACAGGAGAGTCAAACAAAACCCATAGTAAATAAAACCCATAGTATATATAAAGAATGACCAGTTTGATTTAATTTTTATGAAATGTAGCATGTATATACTCATTGGTTCTAGTATTTTATATAATTAGATTTTAGCAGCTGTGTTTTCATTTATGTGTATTTGTCCTATTTTCACATGATTTTACTGTATAAATTTATTTATATGATTATTTTAAGTATCAACCTAAACCACTGCGCCTTAGCTGCTGCCCAGCTCTCTGTTCTCCAAAATGTTATTGGTGTTAGTCCTGATCTGATCTTACTGCAAGAGCCCTATTGGGTTAATGGAAAATTGGTATTTATTGAAAATGGTTGGAGAGTTGCAGCTGAAGTTGGAGGGCGAAATGCAATTCTTGTTTTAAAAGAGGAAATTGATTTTATAGTGGATTATGAAATGGATGAAATAACAGCTATTACTGTATTAAAGGAAGACCAGAAATTGAGTTTCATATCAGCATACTTTTCTCCTACAGAAGACATTGCTGTGAATCTTCATAAACTGAAGAGGTTTTATCTATATATAAAAGGTTTTTAATTATGGGGGATTTTAATTCAAAGCATTTTAGTTGGGGGGCCAAATTGATCGATGCAAGAGGAACGTTGGTGTTTGATTTTATTGTATCTAATAATTTAATTTTGTTTAATGACTTTAATTCTATTGCAACCTTTTATTCTCCTGTCGGACAAGGTTGGACAGATTTAGTTATAGGATCCAGCAATCTGGATAGTAACAAATGCAAACTTGAAATCAATACTGATGATTCACTGAGCGATCATCGCTATATTATCTTCGAAATGACAGATTCTTGTCTTCAATATGGAAGAGGGGCCTTGGTATCGAGAAATATTCTAAGAGTCAACAGGCTGTGTAAGAAAATAAAAGTCGATATGATGAGGCTTGGTGAGAGAATTAGTGTTGTAAATGACGGTGAACAATTGATTGGTGTAGTAAACGATTTTGAAACGTTGCTTCAGGCGAGAATAAATTGCGATCTGCTGATACAGAAGAAGACTCGAAATGTAATCTCATGGTGGACGCCCGAATTGGAAAAGTTTAAAAGACGTATGCGTGAATATAAGAAAAGCTCACAGGTGATTGGATTAGATGATAATACTAGAATTTTACGTAAGATAAGATAAAGTACAAAAGAGAATTGGCTATTTATAAACGTTTGATTAGGAAAACCAAGGGAGTATGTAAAGAGAATTATTTTTTAAGAAGCGGTGTTTATTATGACAGTTTTTATGAGACGGCATTTGGAAAGCGAAATTTAAAGCTGAATGTGAAGAGACCTGATGATATGGGTGATGAGCAAGATATTAATACTGTGTATGTTAAAGAGGTACTTGATTTGGGTGAACAAAACGATATACATATTTTAGAAGATGATGTTTTGCAATATAGTGAAAATGACTCACCATTCACATATGATGATGTTAAGAGTATTATATTAGGTTTGAGGAATATGGCTGCTGCAGGTCTGGATCGCATACATTCTGTTTTGATTAAAAGATTATTCTTCTATTACCCATATTATTTTGTTGGCGTATATAATGCCTGTCTTGAGTTTACTCTTTTTCTAGATTGTTGGAAAATTGGTCGAATTATTTTGATCCCTAAACCTAATGGAAAGCAAAGACCCATTACACTTTTGAATATTTTAGGTAAGGTGCTAGACAGATTGGTAACTAATAGAATTTTACATTTTATGGTTAATAAATGTCCTTAGCGAGTTTCAATATGGATTTACCTTTGGAAGAGGTACGGAGGATGAACTTTACCGGGTTGTTGGATATGTCAGACGTTTTAGGGGTGAACAACATGTAGCTTTGATTTCTCTAGACATTTCGGCTGCATTTGATTCTGTTGATTGGTCTTCCTTGTTGCACGGTTTAATTGATTTAAAAATACCTAGAAATTTCTTTTATTTATTTAAAAGTTATTTTAGTAATCGGAAAATTGTTCTTAATTGTTTTAAGGATAAGAGTAAAGACTTAGTAATGAATATTTACAAGGGATGCCCTCAGGGCTCCTGCAGTGCTCCCCTGCTCTGGAACATTATTGTAGATAACTTGCTAAAGCAGAAGTTTCCTCAAAATGTGGAATTAATTACATATGCTGATGATATTATGATTCTTATGAAACACGATTCTCTTGAAAAAAATTGAAAAATTATTTGATGAAACTGCTCTAATACTAAGTGATTGGCAAAATAAAGAAAAATTACAATTTAATATTGAAAAAACATGTGCATTATTTTTTCCCAGAGGAGGTTAAAAAGACTAGACCACCAAATTTGAAATATCAAGACCAAAGAATCAAATTTGTAGATAATATGAAATATCTTGGCGTTATGATTGATAACAAATTAAATTTTATAGAACATTTTAAGTTGGTACAAAGACGAACTGATCTGAATTTATTAAATTATAGAAGAACCTTTTCAGCTGAGATTTTAGCCTTGAAATCCTTCAGGTAGCCTGGGGATCCAGGGCAGGGGAACTGGTTAGATTACGAATGAAGTTAGACAGTATTCAGAGAGCTTGGGGTTTAGCTTTAACCCGATGTTTTAGAACGGTGCCTACCGAGGCTGTCTTTGTGTTGGCTAGGCTTCCTCCTCTCTCAATTTTATACGAATTTTATTATGAGAAATTTTTATTTAGAACTGGACGAATGGAACTGAAAATGTATGAAGATTATTTAATTACAAAGAATGTTTTTGAAAAATTTAATATTCATTTAATACATCCTTCCAATAGATTTGGTTTTGTTTTTGAAAAAAGTAATCCAACTGTTGATGTGATTGATATTTATAAAGATGGTTCTGGGGTTGAAGGGAGCGTAGGAGCTGCCTTTGTTGTTTTTTTACTATGGAACTGAGGTGGATTATAGAATGTTTAAGTTGAACATATATAATTCAGTTTTCCAGGCAGAAAGTAAAGCGTTCAAACAAGCCTTATTATGGATTAAAAATACCTTGTTTATACCCACGTCTGTAAATATTTACACTGACTGCCTGTCACTTCTCCATGCGCTCTCCCGCCCAGACAATTTCAATCCATTAATTGTCGAAATTCAGAGTCATTTAGAAACTTTGAGTTCATATTTAAATATTAAGCTACATTGGGTTAAAGCCCATATGCGCTTTATCGGTAATGAGAGGGCCGACAGCCTGGCCAAGTAGGCAGTCTCAAATGTCAGTGCAATGGATATTGAAGTAACAGGTTCGAAGATAATTGCTATTCGAAGAATGAAAAAAATTGTACGTTAACAAATGGCAAATACAGTGGTTCTTTTCACCTAAAAACAAAGGATTTATGGAACTAATTAAAATCACAAATAAAATGAAATGTATGAACAATATTGATGTTAATCAGGTTTTAACTGGACATGGTAGGTTTCCGTTCTATTTCAACCGATTTAATTTGCAGGAAAATAAATTATGTAATAGTTGTCAGGTTGATGGTGATGCTAGGCATTTTGTGGTTGATTGTAGTTTAACAGCCCCTATTAGACAGATTTTTAACATTACTGATTTTAATGTAAATGTCATTAATTTTAAAGTTTTTAAATCATATTCTATTGATCTAATGAAGTTCATTACTGAAAATAGGGCGCTGGTAGAAATCTTCTGTTAAAACTGAATTTTGTATTTATATGGGTTTTAGATATCTGTGGTCTATGTGAATTTGTGTTTATGGAATTTTTTTTTTTTTTTTTTTTTTTGTTTTGTTTTGTTTGTTTGTTTGTTCGTTGATCTGTAATTTTGTGTTAGATGATTTAGTATTTTTGTTTGTTGTTTTGGGGTGGCTGGGTACTGGCTGCCCTCGTTTGTGGAAACACGGGGTCTCTTCTTTTGAGCTATGGGGACACTCGTGTCCAGGTGGGCTGAAGGGAGCCTCCAATTCTTACAATTCTTACCCCCCTTCTGCTACGCCATTGGCAAGGCGATCTCGTAACTTCGAATGTAAGATTTTATGGTCGTTGCTGTTTCTGTAGAAAGAATTAACTTCCTTCGCCTCATATCTGAAAGCGGGCCGTTTCGGTCAATATTTATATATTTTGTGCTTTTAATAATGAATATTATTTTTTCCTAGAGAATTACAGAAAACCATATATATGAAAGGAAAGTATTATTCATTTTTTATTCAGATATATAATATCATATCTTGTTTTTTCATGTTTACATCGACCAAATACTAAAACAAACAGACACTTAAGCCGCATATATATATGGGGTGAAGTAACATTATCTCCTCCGAAACGGCTGACTTCCGGGCTTAGCGAAGCCCACCGTTGGATTCCACAGGTCCGTGACATGCCATTTCGTCATTCACGTTTTCTTGGAACTTTATTTAGCTGAGATATTAATTAGAAACTAATTCCCTCCCCGTACGCTATCCCTACATTTTCCACTTTTTTCCTTGGGTTTTCCTTATTAGAGGGATTTGGCTACGTGCCAAATTCTTTTTTTCTCGAATATCTACGGAACGGCGCCGAGTTGAAATTCGAGACGCGTACCCTCGTATTCCAAAAATTTCTCCGAATCCATCGATACCGTTTTCATCTTCGTACGACTCGGCCGAGATATTAATCGGCCGCGATATTAATTAAAAAATGCGGAAACGTTAATTTCCACGCTCATTTTTCCGAGTGGCAACAATAAGCTATCGGCGACACACACTTTAGTCGCTTTTATATAGAGAGATAAATGATATAAAATTAGCTTTACGCGTATTTGCAAATTATTTTTGCCTGGAGTTTCAAAAAAGTCACCTGAAAAGATCTGAATTTACAATAAATGAAATAACAATTACATTACATATTAATACGAGTACATTAGATCAGCAAGACATTAAGATTTCTACATTTAGAAAAATATACACATAAGAAATAACAAGTATTGAAATAAAAGTAGTGCAATTCTCGTTTCATAAAATACATAGATGAGTTTTGAAAAGTCAAAAACGTAATTTTTTAAAAATATAATAAAATGTTGGTTCGACCCATTTATAGGATTAATTTTCCCACATTTAGAATAAATTTGCATGCTATCGTAAGTATTGATCAGCATTCATAATACGAACAACATATTTATATTAGTAGAACTGAAATAAAACTTACTCTGTGAATTTAGCAAAAAAATTATTTTTCAAATTATTTGTGCCTATTTTTCCAGAAAACCACCTAAAAATGTCCGATAAAAGGTTTTTAAAATCTATTCTTATCACAAGGAATATAACAAAATGCTGGAATCTTTCCTCAGAGATATTCGTACAATGCAATATAATCAGTAGCTATCCTTCAAACTACTAAAAACGTTAGAATAGAGATCGCAATCCAAAGCGCACAGAAAGCTAATCCTATCAACAAAATTACAGCAGCTAAGTAAACAACTCACTAAACAACTGAGCCGTCTTTTTCCGGCTTTTTAAAGCTTTTTAATGGGTCGCTAGAAAGTTCTGGTAATAGCTGTGTTCTTGAGATTTCTGAAAAGCAAGAGAGTAGAATTACGGGTACAGCTAACACAGAAGTCAATTACATTTATTCGATTTAAATACAAATTGCGAGATATCTATTGATTAAATGTTAAAAGCGCGAGCTTCTGTATTTTTACTTTTCCTGCGTAGCTTTCTCTTAAAATGTGTCTCGTGCTGCATTGCACGAGGATATAAAACAATTTTAATTATAATTATACTAAAAAAAAGTAACTAAATATAAAATCCATAACAATATGCATATGGCGGTACCTTAAATGAGTACTACATTTAGTGTATAAATAAGTGAAATGTGCTACATTTAAGTAAAAATGTTTACACTACAGATATATACTATAAATGACATTATGCAACACTGTTTTTGGTATTTCATGTGTTAAATTGGCCTATTTGCAATAATGGAATGAACATTTATATTACGAAAGTTAGATAACTGTATGTAACCAGGTATTACACCGAATGAGTACAAATATATGTATACGTCAGGAAGCTGATTCGATAGAACAAAGATTTTAATTTCAAAAGAGTTAAATAACTATATAAAAAATGAAATACTTATATTAACAGGAGCTGAAGCCGAAATTTAGCTACTCGGGGAATGACTGAGATGAGAGCTGTTCTAGATTACTGTGTTTCTGCAGCGCAATATGTAATGATAGCATGTAGTTTCGATAGACAACATTGTTGAGTATTTTTCTACCACGTTGCGCGAAACATCGGTGCTGGCTCTTTTAGATGGAGCTTCGCCGTCAATAAGCGTTCAAAGTAATAGTGGTCTGGGCTATCCACTTTCCCACAGTCGCAGATGTCTACGTTGGAAAGATCAAACCTATGGAGATATGTTTTGTACGGTCCATGCCCTGTTAGGAAATGTGACACGCTGCCAGTTTTGCTCTGGAGATTCATGCTTACACTTGGAAGCACTGCATGTGTACGTCGATCCGTTATGGCATCATTCCACCGGGTTTGCCATTGTCTTATGAGAAGCTTGCACGTGGGATGCAAGCGAGTTTTGTGGGACACTCAAGTAAAGATGCACTATTGACAGCTTCTTTAGCCACTGCGTCTGCACTTTCACTTCCCAGTATTCCTACCTACACTGGAACCCAACTGAGTACAGGACGAAAAGAGATACGGATGCTGAGGAGAGTTATCTGTATTTTGGAAACCACAGGGCTCCTGTTGTGCATGCTTGAGAGTGCTTGGAGGCTTGAGGCAGAGTCCGTATAAGTATGAACTACATTAAGACCATTCCTACGACTGTGGCTGATTGTTGCATATAAGGCTATCAGTTCTGCCTGAAACACTGACTTATTTTCGTTCAGTCTTTGTTTCTGGGAGTAGATAATGCTACCTTTACCCAATTCGCAAAATTTAGGTCCTGTGTCAGCCTCTGTCTTAGATCCATCAGTGCATAATGCATGATCATTTTGGGCCAGAGAATCGAGTTTATATGGATGGTGTCCGTTAGGTCAGATTGTGCTGGGTGACAGAGAAAACGAACTTTGTGTTTTTTATACACTGTGTGGATTATGCTCTGTCCCCACACTGATATATTTTTATTCAGCCTTGTAGCTTTTGTCACTGCGGCTTTCCTCTCGACATGATCAAAAGGAGAATGACCCGCAATGACTTGTGGCGCAGATGTTGGAGAAGTCGGATAGGCCCGACATACAGGGGTTGGACAAAAATATGGAAACACTTCTAAAAAAAACATGTTTCTTTGCTTAATATGGTGTAGGAAACCCGTTGGCATCCAAAACAGCTTGCAGTCTTCTCGGAATGGATAAATACAGTTCTTGTATGTTTGCCAAGGGAATATTATACCATTCTTCCTGCAAAACGGTGGCAAGTTCAGATAACGATGTTGGCGGTGGATAACGAGAACGCTCTTTCCGTTCCAATGTAGACCACAAAGGTTCGATAATATTCAGGTCTGGTGACTGTGGTGGCCAGGGGAGATGGGACAACTCATCCTCGTGCTCAGAAAACCAGTCCTGGACAATGTGAGCTGTGTGAACAGGGGCTTTGTCGTCTTGGAAGACACCATCACCATCGGGGAACAAAGTTTGTACCATGGGATGAACTTGATCGGCCAAAATGTTCACATAAGTCTTGGCAGTCATGTGCCCTGACACAGTTATCATGGGGCTAGCAGAGAACCACGATATGGCTGCCCAAACCATAACAGAACCCCCGCCATGTTTCACTCTTGGCAACAAGCAGTCTGTATTATAGGCTTGAGATGGCGTTCTCCAGACGTAAACTCGGCCAGAAGTGGGAAACAATGTGAAAGAAGACTCGTCAGACCATATTACTCGCTTCCACTGCTCTATAGTCCAGGCTTTATGACTTAAACACCACCTTTTCCTGTTACGGGCATTAGTTTCACTGATAAGTGGCTTCTCAATTGCAGCACGGCCAGCAATTCCCTGTTTATGAAGCTCCCTTCTAATTGTTTTGGTACTCACAGGGTTCGGTAACACAACATTCATTTCAGCAGTAACTTTTGCAGCTGTGGTCTTCTTATTTTTCGTCACAATTGCCCTTAATGATCGTCTGTCACGATCACTCAGGACACACTTTCGTCCGCGCTGTGATTTAGCAGATGATGTTTTTCCGCTTTTCAAATATGCGGAATAAATCTTCGATACAGTACCTCTTGAAACACTAAACACCTCGGCTACCTTGCTTACGGAAGCACCTACCATACGTGCTCCAACAATTTGCCCACGTTCGAAGTCTGTTAACTCTGACATAATGCAATGACAACCTCACATAACAGTACTCCGACAACAACTGAACTGTTTAGCACATTTACGAAGTTGTATAGGTGGCGTCAGTAGTCAAAAACGCCAGCGCCACCTACATATTTCATTAAAATCAATCTTTCTTTTCAAACATGCATTTCACAAGGTTTTTCCATATTTTTGTCCATCCACTGTATGAGCAAAAGTTAACTTTTTGTACGGAAAGCAAAGTGACGGTAAAGACTAAGGGTCCGGCAGATCTGCGAATTTCCCTCATGGAAGCAATTTCTACAAAGAAGGGCTAACTTTAACAAACAAATGATTAGTGCAAATTAATCTATTTAAGTTTTATTCTAAATTTAAGTGCGAAGGTAATATTTCTTTTAGTTGTTGCTCCGCCAGAGGACAGTTTTATTTTTGTATTAAGTAAGAAGCTTTATTCATTTCTATCAATTTATGTTTAAGTTAAATGAGAACGAGATGTTCACTTTTAGTCTCTCATATCAGTACACTTTGCTGGAGAGCAGGGGGAGTTTTAAAATTTGGAAAGAAGGTAATGAGTAAACTTTACCCCATATGATATTAAATTAAATATATCTAATTGTGTAAAGCCTTTGGAGGCTAAGTGAATATGTTAAATGTATGTGAGGGTGACGTCTTATCATCAAATAGAGATCACACTCACGATTCAAATTATCAGCTTTGTTTATTCCTGGTGTTTATAGAAGAAAAGATAAACGGAATGAGTATGTACAAATGGATTAAATATGTTTAGGAGAGTAGTCACAACACATTCCAGTATGGTGATGTAAAAGTCACAGCTGACCACCTACGTGCGGTCACTTTAGATAAGTTCCAAGTCCGATCGCCTACGCGCGACCAGTAAGCGTCTACTTGTAGCTCCTTCGCGAGCGTTCTGTTAGACCGCCTCTGTCGGACTTCTCGAACCAACCAAGGCCAACTTATACTCAAGGCCTGCCAGTGTGAAAATATTCTTTTGTGTTTTCGGTTGCCTGCGTGATATTCTTACTGACCGCAAGATGGCGCTACAATTCTGGTACACTTTGCGATGTTTACAACATTCGGAAAAGTACCAAAAACGAATTCTGTCTTGTTATATGCAAAGTTTAAAAAATATTAATCTATAGTAGTGAGATATTGTTGATTTCTTATTAGTAAACATATTTTAATTAGAATGAAAAAATGGAATTTTAAGCTATCTCACCTTTTTTTTTTTTTCACACATAAACACCAGCTATTTGATCTCGATTTTAATTCTTGCTTTCATCTAGACATGCGCTATTCTGAATTGTACGCATTACAACTATTTACTCTAATTTAAAGGTAATTCAGAGTATACACCTTATTTTTTAATTATTTATATAGTAAGAAGTTAACAGATAGCTTCAGATCATGTACTATTTCAGTGAAAAATTTTCAAAATATTTCTATCGGCTGTACTGGGCCAAAAAGTAATTTAGTATCCCCTATGAAAGATGTAATTAACATATTTTGGAGTAAAAATATTAAAGAGATTAATAAATTAAAATATTAAAGTAAAAATATTACTTAAAGAGATTAAATTTTACATACTGAAGAATTTTTTTAAATTATTAAATAACTGTTTTTAGAAAATCTTAAACAATGAAGATTTTGATCTCTGTGCAGTATTTGCATTGCAGACATTCTACAAGTATTAGGCACCCCCCCAAAAAAAAATGTCTTACTGTGGCATAGATTTTGAATGAAACTCAAACCCAAAGTTGCTTTTTTGACTAATTTTAATATTACACAGGTGTGTTTCTCTTCACTTTCATTTGTGTTCTAAATTTCATTGATGTTAACATTAAGAAACTAGTAATTGAATTAAGTGCATTGCAGCAATTTACATTTTCAGTGTTTTAGAGAAACTTCAATTTTTCAAATGAAAATAATGAAATTTTTGATAAAGCTATTGATCAAATCAATCTGTTTGTTATAAATAAAAGAGACACAGACATCATAAAATATATTTTAACAGCACACAAAAAAATAATAACTCTCATAATTACAATATATGATTGAGAAAACGTTCAGTTCTGTATATCAAGGATAAAATTTGAAAACTAGCAATGGCTGAATATAAATAATATATCCATCACACATGCCCACAATGCTAAGTAGAATGAGGTATATAAACAATTTTAGATATATATGCATTTAAAGTTAGGCAAAAAAACAAGCTTATTAAATGCATCACTTAAATATACAGCAGGTAGACATTTTTACACACATACAACATTTATCAGAATGACATGTGTACAAAATTTTATGGCTGGCAGCGTGAGATACTGATATAATTCATTATCAAGAATAATGTATACATGAAATAAAATTACTGAATTTCACAAAACAATATTATCACTATTAAGCACACATATACATGAGTGCCATCTTGATACATTACCTACATGTAACTACCTGACATAAATCCATGTGTACCATTCCCATTCCAGATTAATCAGAAGAAAGTTACAAACAAAATTTTGAAAATAACAGCATTACATGCACAAAGATTTCAAAATTAAATAAGAAGAATGAGGAATTTCAGAACTGAGTTCAATGAGCTTTATACACAATTTTAAACCTATATGCATATAAAGTTACGCAAAAACACCAAGCTTGTTAAGTATAGCCCTTAAATATAAAGCAGCTAGACAGAAAATACACTTTTTGTTAATAACGAGCTACGCTACAAATAGTGAGTTTATAGCAAAATTGTAGCAGAATGCGAGCGCCACCTAGTGATGAATTTCGCGAAAACCACTGAAAACTGGGAACCGGAATTTCGTTCAGTCTGGCAGGCCTTGAGTATAAGTTGACCTTGAACCAACTGAAGATCCTGGAACCTGGAGAGTTCGTACGGAGTAGTGATAGGTAGCGACATCTGGTGCTTCGTTGAGGCACGATTCCCACATGTATGCAACTCGTTCTAGACTATTTTCCTTCCAGATACTTGGAAGCAGTCAAGATGAAAACTTCTCAGAAGAATTGTTATGGAAGTGACGCGATATTTCGTCTGTAAAAATTAAATTCAGACTTAAAATTTGTGAAGTGTGACTCAGGGTTAGGTTTAGAATTTAAATACCGGGATATACGGTGTTTATTCTGGGGCTCTATCGCCTGAGCAATATTTCCCAGATAAATAAGTGAGTTCCATGCGGAGCCTAACATTGAAAAATTTCCCTGATTTATCTGAAGGAAAGATGTAGATAATTCTAGAAAAAAGTACTGGCACCATTGCCATGTGAATAGAATTTAAATATCTTTATGGAGGCTTTTTTAAGATTTTCTATGCTATAGTTAAATTCTGGAGGGGAAAGATATAGGGTTCTATTTAGTTTTACTAATAGTTATTTTAATTTTTGAGCCTTTCCTGAATTCTGTTATTTCCCCTCGCATTTCCTCACCAGGATGTAAATAAAGTAGGTGGGCGTGACTATTTAAACTGCTGGAACGAGAAGATTAAGCAGAGCGTGATTTCGCTAGTGAAAGCGTACGTTTGCCACTTTGTTCTCTAGCTGTTATTCTTAGTAGCGGCTACGCGTTCTGGCCGTTTAGTAAGTATATCGCCCGTGTGGGTCTCTAAGTCAGCCTGTTATATTAAATTGAATTGTGTAGTTTAACGCTACACAATCTTTACCTCCTTTTAAATTTAATGCTGCATTATCGTTTAAGTTAATCGATAATAGCTTGATGAGATTTATTTTTGAAAACAAATAAATAAATAATAAAAACACTTTAGAGTTCTGAGACTTTTCGCACAAAACTACTCGTATAGCTCTTCTCAATATGACAGAGCACAATATTACTTCTCAATATGACAGACACAATATTACTTCTCAATATGACAGAGTTTAAAGAGATAACTACAATCAGTAGTTAGCTCTTTGAACTACTAAGATCGTTGAACACAATGCAATGCAAAATGCATCTAACATCGCAGCTCGCAAGGTCATCTAACGCTCAATACTCTTAACTAAAACTGAATAAACTGATACTTTGATACTAATCTTTAGGCTGCTGTAGCGTGAACTTTATTATGCTATTACCAGTACCTCAGGTAATCCCAGCTTGGGAAAAGCTCAAGTAAAACCCCTAATGGGTGAATTGCAAATATGTAAAAAAAAGGCCTAAAGTCTGTGAAAATAAATAAACTGACGCCGTCTCCGGTATTATATAGTTTTAATTTCTCGAAATTCTCGAAGAGATATAGGGTTAAAGTTGCATAGGGATCGAACCAGTTATAATTACACAGAGATCGAACTAAAGTGTCGCCAAATGATCGCAAAGCTTGGCTACTTTCAGAGATTTCTCGCTAAATTTAGTGACAAAAATAGTCGCCAAAAACCATAGTCAGCTTGGCGCTATTTCGCCAACTTGGCGAGACAGCCGTTTACCCAAATATCAATTCGGTTTACCCATATAACCCTATTTTTCCAACGATGTTTCACTTTCTGAAGCCTATCACATTACATTACATACAAGAGCTATTACCATTTACATATAATTGCACTAAAATTATTTATATGTATTATATAAAATTCCTAACATTGCTCCCTTTCTAAGAAGTATACGTTCCGGGCAGTATAACCCCTGTACAGGAAGCCAGCAACTAAAAAAAATCTATAAAATAAACATTAAATGCAACACTAAAATTGCAATTTGAGTAAATAATACACAACAATTAAAATACTAAATCTATAAATAAACGAATGCATTTACAAATTTATATACACATAGGTCCATGGCCTTAGTATACTATCTACAGTATATACAGTGTGTGGACTATGTACTATGGTCATAAAAGGGGACTATTCCGTCATAATTTAAATCCTATAGCTTAGAATTTGATGACTTATTCAAACCACGATGTCGGTCAGCATGTTTAGGACTGTGTAAGAAACGTCCCAAGGTGAGTGTAGTTTAGGAGAAAGTCCTTTCCTTCGAGTCGGATTCCATTATCACACCTTTTCACCTTTGTTGGATCGATGCCCTGTGGCTCTGGTTTCGTATCCAGTCTTCTTCTTCTCTGTCGTTAAGTTAACTCGCTTCCATGCAAAATTGTGCGTCATTTCAAACTGTGCCTCGAGATCTTGAATATACTCGAGTGCATACGGAGTGAACGTGCATACGGAGGGCGACCGCCCAACAGATCACAGGGCAGATGGTCCACTCATTGATGCAGATCTTTTCGGATGATGGGAACACTGGCTTCTGTATCAATGATTATATTTTAAGAAAGTCTATATGTCCCATGACTCATTTCTGCAATGAGTAGTGGCAGCCCATTACTGCCGCTACGCATTGCAGAAATCTGAAGCGCTTTAAAATGAGGCTTCTCAGTATTCGGCAACTTTACCCCTCGAGATGGCAACTAATTAATAATAATCCATAACAGATAGTTATGGAAGTGACGCGATAGTCCTTGCTGGGAATGATCTTAGTTCCACTGTCTTTCGGAGTTCTGTGGTTGCTTCATGCGTGGCCTTCAGTACCGCAATTTAGGATCGGTTTGTTGCCGGTCATATTCTGCCTCAAGGCATTGCTTTGCCTTATTAAGTCATCTACACAAGCAGTCACTTAGTCCACTGCCTCCTGAACATGAGCAGCTCTGATTGGGTGACGGCCTCTACGAGTTGCTTGCTGGGTCGCCTCGAATTTCATGTCGCACACAAAAGCGTTTTTTAGATAGTTGACATCCGCTATTGACAAGGCTTTTCACAGGATCCGGGAGGCCATCGATGATGTACTGCAGAGATAAGGTTTCCTTTGTTTCCGTGAGCTTCTGCTGGCGACATTTTAACTGAAGCCTGCTACAGTTCTTTTAAACACACCGCAACTCTAAAGCACCGAATAAAGCTTCGAAGTCTAGCCTCTGGTTTCGGACAGAGTTTAAAAGATATCCGCTTCGTATACTCTTTGAAAAGCGTGAGATGGCAGGCCTTACATGTAGAACTTCGGAATCTTCCATTCGTGTCCGTTCCTATAAAGAACTGAATCTTATTCTCTACCCAGGAGGTCTTTCCAGGCAGGAGTTTAAAGGCCTCAGATTAGTTCCCAGCTTGACTTTGAATTTGTTCATACTGTCAAATTCCTTGATTACAGCAGAAACTCTGTTGTTCGACAGCAGAAACTCTTTGCACGATTTCTACAACTTTATTTTCAATGTGCTTATTATGCATGCCAGAGCTTTAAATACAGCAAAGGCTGCCACTATCTGTCTTAGCTGCTCCTCCATTGCTTTTTCTTCCAGCATTCAACCTCACTCCTGACATCTAAAAATTGTTACGGGCGTACGGGTTCGCAATCCATTGAATACACACAGTAGCGATGATAACTTGATGAAATTTAAAAAAAAAAGTAATGGAGAAAATAAAAATACTACAGTTTTGGAATGTTTCACATAAACGTACTCAGCTCTTCTCAGTGTGACAAAGCAAAATCAGTAGATACCACTTCAAACTACTAAGAACGTTGAACTCAACGCAATGTAAAGCACATCTGAAAGCGAAGCTTGCACCGAGATTTCTCAGAACTCTGAACTCAACCGAAAACGGATACTCTGTCCAATCTTATATAGTGTTTCTCGTCCGCCGAGAAATTTTCAGTACCTTCTATTTACTAAATTGCTGGAAGGTATATCCAGTTACACTTCGAAAGGGGAGGATAGAGGTACAGTAAACGGATACTTTACAGCTACACAGGGATTGGACCAAAATATCGCCATGATTGGCGATTTTTCGCCAACAAAAGCATCGCGCCATACCTCAGTGTTAAATGGAGTTAGCTTACTTGCAATGTAACGGTGTTGAACAACAGATGGCCGCCGAAGGTAATGATGGCCGCGTAACAGGTGTTTCCAGAATAAAATGGCCACCACTTCTGGCCTTCTTCTGGCCGAAGAAAGGCAATTGCTTGCCATTCTATACTTACAATGTTAAATGGATTTAGCCCTATTTTTCCGGCTATGCTACGTATTCTGTGTTTTTCATGTTACATTATACAAGAGATACTAGACTAAAATTAATTACATATGTACAAAATTCTTAATAACATTCTTGTATCTTTAGTGGAAAACTGAACATCGGGATTTCATCGTCTTGATGTTAAACAGTTTGATGCCTCACAATAAATTTACTGAAAGCAGACGAATTTTCCCGGGCCTGTTTGAATTTTAGATTAAGTATAACGGGTTTGACAGCGCTTAAACGAAAAGTTTCATTTCTTAAATCAGTGCTGGAAACACAAAATGTTAGATGGCGAAAATAATTCTTAAAGGCAAGAAACGAAGACATTTAAATTTCCATGATTTCAAATACCTAGTGAGAGTGCGCTGCCGTTCAATCCGTGTGTGTGAAAAACGTGTAACTATTATCTCAATCGACGATAAAGTAAAAAATAAATTCCATCATTTGCTTTAAGAACTATTACAAACTTTACAATAATTTGACTTGAAAAAGAACATTGCCAAGTTTCTGTTTGTGTGCTCAGCCCTTCAATCCACGTATCTGAAAAACGTATAAATAAGCTCTTCGCTGTAAGATAAACGAAAGTTTTAACTTCCTAACTCCAATTTATGGCAAATAATACAAATCTGCTGTAATATGGCTTTTAGAAACAGCTAACTCAAGTATGGAGATTCGAATATCTACATATTCTTCTGTGGCCAAGTGGCTAAGACCGGTCAATACTGGTAGTTCGAGCTGGATTCAAGCGAGCCAAGAACGACGCTGATTGTATTTCCATTCAATCCGCATAGCTGAACTTCTTTTATATTTAAGTAAACAAATAACAAAATAAATATTAAAGGATACTTAACTGTCAGATTCCTGTTCTAAAACAGAGTGCTAGCAGCTTGTCCGTCATCAACGATTCTTCGCTAAAAGCAGCAAGTGTTTTGAATAATGCAGCTTGAATAATAATAAATGTTTCACAAGTAACAAAATTTCATCTTTTATCTTCCGTTGTTATATCTCCCGGAAATTAAAAATAATATTCGTTTTCCGCATAAAATAAAATAATAACAATAAGAAGAAAAACAAATTCCTCCTACACAAAAATAAACGAAAGCATTTATTAATAAACAGAATATGAAAATAAAAAGTTTCATTTCTTAAATCAGCGCTGGCAACACAGCACGTTAGATGGCGAAAATAAATGAGATAGAGATTTCCTTTGTAATGCACTTTTCCGCCAAAAATCATCATCGTATCTCGCCCACAAGGTAATCTAATCACGCCAAACGCCGCTTTGGCGTCAAAGCTTGTAGGTTATTTTAAAAATTATCACTTTTCGAGTACATAAGCAACTACTTACCCAAGTAAGAGCCGTTTTAGAATTCCACAAGCTAATAATAAGGGTTTTACGAGCAAAAGTAATAAAAATATAAGAAACGAAGAAGTAGTAGAAGTACTCAAATTTAGCATAATTTAGAACGTTCCTCTCCTTTTAGGAACGTTTTAAAGACCCATTTGTCGAGGTGATATTTTTCTAGGCGCTAGAAATTGACTTTATTAAAGGCAGACACCGTGAAATTGCGGCACGGTGTTCGGTAACGATGTTTGGGGATCTCTATTGTTGAGGGTAAAGCGGAGAATAACTGAAAAGATTCGAAGGGTATAAGTGGGGTGGTCGGGAAAGCAGAAGGGGCACTTGGTGGGCGGGGGGGAGAGAAATTGTCCCTTAATGCGCCGTGCCAGCGCCCTTGAGGCGGTCCCTCAATCTCGCACTCCGATCATCGCTCCCTCGCTCTCAAAGAGCGAAAAGCGCGAGGTTTTCAGAGAATTGATAGTTTGGGTTGCCAGTTTAGGCACTGTATCCACTATTCCTGCGATTATCGCAGAACTTTCGTTTTTTTCCCCTTTTTAATTTACTCTTTAGCAATGGACCTGCTAATCACTTACTCCCCGAAAACATGCGCGGGGGGATGCGATAATCAGAATATACCTTTTCACTAAAGGTACTGAAATTTTGACAGTTTCAAAAGTTGTTTGCGCGAGAACTGTGGCGAGTTATGCATGTCCTAAATTCATGAAATAATTTCTACTTATTACGATAAAAGTGCATCCAAGTCTACTGCAAGAAAACTTTTCATTTATGAATGTTCTCGTTAGTTTTATTAACTGCAGTGTATTGCATCACTGCAATAACTACTGTATTGCATCACTGTAAAACAATACTGACGTAGGAACGTTTCCCTCGGGTTATTTCTTATGCTTGTTAAGATCTGTGTTCAGGGAGCCTCGGCTTTGAGATAAAAGCACTTATAAACTCAGTTTCTAGATCCCTGTGTGCTTGCAGCGCATCAGATTATGATACCATAATTTGTCCTATTTCTTATATTTATTGAAGTGAAAAGGCCCGCCTTCCTGGAAAGCGAATGAGGCTGGCAGACTACGGAGCCCTTAAAATGTGGATTAAAGATGCTCGTCGAACATCGGGCATTTACTCTATAAAAAAGTATAAAAATTTTAAAACTGTACTAATTATAGCATTTAAGAGAACTAATAATTGGATGGATATTTTAGGGATGATTACTAAGCTTTCATAGCAAATAATTAAGATGGGAAACTGTAAATTTTTATAACAATTCTCCTCATTATTTGTGATTAAATTTCAATAAAGCTACTGTTGAAATAAGTAAGAATTCGGAGTTGCCCTGTTCGATATGGCGTTTAGTGGAAGTAAGGATTTTTTTATAAACTTAAATTAGTCTTTGTTATACGAGGGTACAACAACAAATAGTAGCATGCCCTGCCCCACGTGACTCTAAAATCAGGAACCAACCCCACTCCTCAGAACCAGGCACAGAGGTTCAACCTCCGCCCTGGCATCTTGGAGAGAGAGGCGCACCGCCTGGGACCAATTTTCCAGACGGCACTGGTCATTAATTTGTTACCTACCAGGCGCTCGAGCTGCCCATCGCAGCGGTACATTACCCAGCGTGCCCGAAGACGCTACCGCCCGGGCTATTAGGACCACGCCCCGCTAGGACGTGCCAGACCACCGGGCCGGCTAATAGGTGACCTTTCTGGGGCAACCACCAAGTTCTTACATTTTATACCCCCTTGGCCAAGACTGGTTAGTTACAGATCCTAGCCAGTAGCTTCGCAGAGTTCGCGTTTCTTCCAGCATTAGTTTCGATGGGAGGTTTCAAGTTGAAACAGTTGCATACTGCGAACTGTTACAAGAGCACGGCGGGAGTATTTGTACGCCCTCGAGGATCCAGAAGGATCGGATTTCTGGAACCGAGCATTTTATGGAAGGAGACACGGCGTTTGATCCCGTTCCTTATCCTTATCCTTATCCTTGACCTTCTGAGAGTGGCTATAGCTACTTCTGAGAGTGGATATAGTACAATAACGCTCATCACATAGCCTCTTCTGCCCCAATCAGACATAGGCCTGCTCGTGGCCCCGCTGGTAACCAGGCTCACCTGGGTTGACTATGTTCGGACCATCCCTGGGGGTCGACTGAGACGTTTAATCTCAGTGAACTAGCTAGATGAATATCTAGACAACCTCCACTTCTGAGGTAAGTAAATGTCTTCACAGGCCTACAATCATCATTTATTCTGTGGTAGGTTCAGGCTCGGCAGGGACCGTACTGGTACTGCCTTGTCTGCCTCTTGGTTGTGAGGACGTTACATGGTTTGATATCGCAGGTTGTTCTAGGGAAATGGGCTCCCCGTGGTAAATACTGAGGGACGGACAATGTCTAACCTGAAACTTTGCTCTATTCGGTGGACGCGAAGCCGTCCACCATTGTGCTTGAGTTCTTATTTTGTGCTAATGAAATATTTAAATCCCTCTGGATTGACCGAAGGGGGTGGCGCATCCTCGGATGGTCTCTGGAGGTTATACGGATGCAACCGTATATGCTCGGATGGACCGTATATGGCTGCCTCGAGCGGCTGAGTCTGGGAGCCTCTTCCTCTGGTATTCTGTTCTTCTGTTGCGAGAACATACTCGCAATATTTTATGAGGTCGGGGAAAATATTTCACGTGCAGCTCTGTATTGGGAGGACAGGAAAATTTCTACCGCTATTACACTCAATGATTCAAATTTCCCAGAAATATTTATTTCGACACGCAGCTGAGGATAGCTAGCATATCTGACAGCGATTTAAGGTGCTTATTTCATTGGACAACGACAAACGTTGTCTTCCTCTTGGCCATTATGAATTAGTGAATCTGATCTAGATTTGCTTCAGATCAGGGGTATCAGCCCTAGATGTGAGCCATTATAGCCAATTCTATATTTAAAATAGCAACGAGCTTTAAATGAAGTGTCACTTCCGGGTTGATCTTACACAACATTTGATTTATTGTTCCAATAAATACAGAGGTCTGTAACAGGAAATTTTGTATTATATTTTATTAGGTAAAACTGGTCATGTGTAAAAACTAGGTTTCCTAAATTTATATGAACATAACCAAATGCTTGCTTAATTATTTTTTATTCAAATTGTATTTTATTGGCAGTCGAATAACATATAATTAAATTGGTTCTTAACGATGATTGAAAAACATATAATTGAAACATATAATTTAATTGGTTTGAAACGATGATTTTCCTCTATGTCATTTCTGTAGTATCGGCAAATCCATTTTGATCTGCACGTAGTATATCTCAGCCACATTTAGGTATGAGTAAAAAATTCTCGTTCGTCTGCAATAATATGCGGGATTTGTATATGCAATATGTTAGTTTGATTGGTGCAGTACTATTACGGGTTTAGCGGGATTTGTATATGCAATATGTTAGCTTGATTGGTGCAGAACTATTACGGGTTTTGAGAAAAGTACCACTTATGATTGTTCATTAAAAATTGTTATGAGCTTCAAATACCACTTCTGCTTGCCCAATTTTATCAAAAATTGAATCAACATTTTATATGAATGCGAAAAGCATAGATACGGAAAACAGAAATTTTTTTTAAGGTTGATTCTGAAGGTTTTTTGCTTTCTTTTCTCCTACGATGTTTCATATGACGACGTCTTCTCCTTGAGTTGTTTCCACCGCGAAGTGTTTCCGTCCGCAATTTTCATGTACAAACGAGGAAGTAACGGTCAAAAACCTATTGGGGCACACACGTGTATAAAAAAACACACACGGAAATCTCTCAATACTCCGAAGTCTACTCTGAACTGAAAAACTAAGAACTGATACTGTCTCCTATCGTATATAATTCCCTCCCCCAACCACTGGTAAATCTCAAACACCTTCCACTTCTCGAAATTACTGGAAGGCATACACGGTTAAATTTACATATAAGGGCTGGATATGGTTGCAAATACATGTAGGGAAACAATTACAGTTACTCAGCAGCAGTACCTGTTATAGTTTTGAAGGGACCGGACCAAAATGTCGCTAATTGTTCGCCAATTTTGCAGACTTTTGGCGATTTCTAGTCAAATTTGGCAATACAATTAATCGCCAAAACCATATAAGCATCAAAGCATATAACCATAAAAGCTTTATATCGCCGATTTATATATAGCCGATTAGCGATATATCGCCGATTTAGCGGGATCACCATTTACTGTATTATTACTGCATTACTGTATTAGATTACAACGGGAATATTTACCATATTCCCGCTGTAATCTTATTTTTCCAGCAGAGCTTCGTCTCTTGAGGCATTTCATGTAACACATATTAAAGTTACTACAATTTCACATAAAATTTGACTGAATTGTGTACATGTGCACAAAATTTGTAACATTATGTTTATGGTGACTTTAATATGTTAATGTGACACTTAGGGACTTGTATAGAAAAAATAAATACTTTTGCATCTAATGTGTTTATTTAGGATTATGCTTTCCGTCCACAGCAATACAATTAAAGAATTGTTAATTATGTTAAGCAAACCTTGGGTAAATTATTTGCTATTGTATTTTATTGTATCTGGTGATAAGATTAAAAATGAGTATTTTTTCAATTTTTGGTACTTTTTGCACCTGGCTTCCCCTACAGAACGCTATTCAGCCATGAAAGTTATATTTTCTTAAAATATTTCTAATAGTTTCTGCATTAACAGATTTACTAAATATTCGTTCGACTTTCAATGTCAGTATTTCTAATAGTTCCTGCATTAATAGATCTAATAAATATTTGTTCGGCTCTTGAAAGTATTTCCAATAGTTTCTGCATTAATAGATTTTCTAAATATTCGTTCTACTTTTAGAAAAGCAACCTAACATATCTTTTTTAGAATTATAAATAACACTTCCAACGATCCACTTTTCTTTCTTGGTTTTCAGTGAATCTCCTTGGATGCCTTGCTTTTCTCATTAGATGGTTTGTACTCAGGCAGATGTGTTTTACAGCATTTCAGAAGTCACCTGAACAGTAGATTTTAGTTTTAGTTCAATAGTTTGATTATTTTGTTCTCAGATATTTTCACGATTCCAATGAAAAACTGTAAGATTTCTGTCATCAAAAGAATTTTCAGTTTCTTCAACCAGTGTTAACATAATAGCTGCTGAACCTTAAACTATATCTTTCCCAGGTATTTTACAAGAAAATCCTGCGAGAAGTTGCCCTTTATAATAATAATTTTTTTTTTACCTTTATTTCGTATTTTTATTCATTTGTATTATTTAATATCATTTTTCATAATATATGTATCTTGGTAATTAGATACAGAAAGCCGTGAAAAATAAAGTTTTGGAATAATAGCTGAATTTTTATCACTGAATGTTTGAAAGCTTTTTATGCCCCAATACGTTTTCGAGCCAATGTGTATGTTACTAGCAATGTAAGAAACTCCGACGTTTTATAGAATACCGAAACATCTTATAGAATGCCTGGCATTTTTAAGGCAAAGTATGAAATATGAGAATTATTATAAACTTTACTTAGGCACTGCATATAATACCTAGGCATTCTATAGAACGGCAAATGCTCTTTAGGTAAAGTATGAAAAAAAGTTCATGATAATCCTATTATTTAAAAGACGATTATTCTTGAAAAATAGAAATATTATTAAAAAAAAGTAATGAAAGACTGCCATTAAAAAGCTTTTATTCAAAATACGTAAAAAATTGTGAGATGATCTAGGCACACCGTAATACATTTTTATTCTTTATCTGGTTGAGACTGGAAATCAAGATTTACCTGACAACGGGAATTAAATTCAGAAAAAAAAAAAAAAATCATGTTTCGTAAATCTTTTTAAAACCTTTTTGTCTTTCCTGGTTCAGCCCATTAACCTTGGGCTGAACCAGGAAAGACAATATTATTATGTGTAAAGTTTTGGTATTTAGTTGAAAGTTTTTCAACATTCTGTCATGTTCTTCGTGTCCAGTAGCCAAATGAGTTTTGTGAAGTACGTGAAATAACGCGGTGTCTGTGACGTAATACTGTATAGTACTGATGCCTTCTTTAACAGGATAAATGAGTTTACTTTTATTTTCCACAAACATCACATCTTAGCGATTCAGCCAACAGAAGTCCTGTGGCTCCTTCTTAGAAGTCACTTTAGCATTTTTACATAATTTTTACATCATTCTGGTAAATATTTTCGGTTATTCGAAACCAATCAAAGATGTATTTCATACTTTGACCGGTTTGTCATTTGGCATTCTATAGAATGCCTAGGCAATGCGTGAAATGTTTAATTGTTTCATACATAGCCGGCCAGGTTTCGGCCTTCTATAAAATGCCTGAGTATTCTATAGAATGTGGGATTTCCTATTTTGCCGGTAACAAATCTATATTTCTTTTTCTTAAATTTATTAACTAAATATTATCTTTTGCAGTACATTAAATATCACAGACATTTCTAAAATTATATCAAAGGTGCTGGAGTTTTACTGTAATTATTATACTTTCCGGAAATGAATAGTTAGTTTTCGGTGTGAATTCTGCGAAACGGTTCTCGCCAAGTCGCCAAGAATTATTCCTGTAACCCTCAGCAACCGCGACGTCCCGTAAATCCGCACTAAGCAAGCAAGCACCTGGTAATGAATGCAAATGAGGCTAATACACGGACTCGTGATTCATCGGGCGAGAAGCGCTGATTTGGGAAAATTGGCTTTTCTCCGCGAAAACTCGCACCAAATTGGGGCTAATGAGCCTTTCGCTTCTCCCCGCCAATCGGAGACCTCCGTTATCACGAGAGGCCCAAACCTCGACGTGTTACAAGAGCCTCGGTGTGTTTCATTGATTAAAATTTACCGTCGTATGCTTTGGAATGCTATGTTTATATGCCCGGAAGGTTTCAACGTAGAATCTTTTGAATTTCACATGAATATATATGTTTGAGGGGTAATACTTATGTATGAATACGCTGGTGTACTGAAGAATAGAAAATGGGAAAATGGTATGCAACCAATCAAAACGGAGAAAAAAATAACTTGCTTCGAATTTTTTTCATGCAAATGCAAAAAACGTCGGTTTCTTTCTTTCTTTCTTTCTTTCTTTTTTTTTTTTTTTTTTTTTTTATTAATTTTTTTAGAGGCACTATTTGATTTGTGGTGGAAAAATTGCGTTAGCTTGATAATGCTGTTATTTTAAATCATCAAAAGAGTTCCATTTATTTATTTATTTTTACGCAAGTTTCACCGAGATGCGTTATTTGAGCTTTTTCGTAAATATAAAGATTTAACTTTAATTTTTCATTTATTTTATAGTTTCGGTCATTGTAAAAATCATAAATTTTACTCGCATTTGTTTTAAATTAAATGAATTATTACTGATTATTTTGGTTGAAATGTATACTGTTTAGTTTAAATAATTAATTACGTAGATAAATTTTAATAGTATTTTCGAGTTTAATTTAAAAAATACAACATTTATTAAATAACGTTAAAAATAATGTGGCGGTCTATTCCCCAAATGGTGCGCTGATTACTTCTATGGCCAAGAATTAACCAGGAATGAATTAATGGGGTTGCGAATTAACCAGGCCTTTTTTTGTGTGTGCTTAGATAAAAGGGAAAAAAAAAGGCCTTAAGTTTATTTATTATGGAAAGATGAAAAAATTATTCTCAGAAATACCACTGTAAAACCCCAAATTTACAAAAATACTTAGTTTTCTACTTAGTCTACTTAGTTTCTGTTTATTTAGTTTTCTGTTGCACTCACTTCTGCTAATCCAAAACAAATGCACTTTAGCTTCATCATTAAAGCATCATTTTCTTCCTACTTACTCTACATACAATTCAGTAGCAAAATCCAAAATTTCTACTTAGTTTAATAAAATTTAGAATCTTCGATGCAGTGTTAAAGTGTGAGCATATATTTTTATATTTCTTTTCACTTTTTTCTCAGTTCGCCATATCAGTGTTCAGTTTTCTTAGTGAGATGGCAAGCAAAAATGTTTTTTGTCTTTGTACTAATAACGTTTTCGTAGTAAATTTATTTATTAAATGTTACGATTACTGCACTTACGCCACATAAAATTCGCAACGTCACTAGATATTTCAAAACAGAATATTTTTAGAATTTTCAATAGACGGTCTCGTGAGCTGGAGATAAATGGTTTCATTAAGGTTTGTGTCATTAAGGTTGTTAATTTATTTAATGATTATAAAAAATTTTATGCATACAGTGTTGTTAGTGTTATTAATTAATTTATTATAATTTAATTATAATAAATAAATTAATAACTATAATAATATTAATTTATTATAATTTATAATAACTTAATTTATTATTTAATTAATTAATTTATTTATTAATTTAAATTAATTTAATTCTTAATTATTTAATTTCTTTAAAAGTAATACGGGGCGATAATAGTTGGTGGCAACAATTTGAAAAGGGATACGGCATTTATGGTGATTCAACCAAGGAGGTTAGAATAGATGGATTAAGCTTGACGTTAACGAAAGGAAGCCATGGAAATGTCAGCAACATTACGTCAAGACTTATCATGACCACCATTCAACTTACGGGAAGGACTACGAAAAAATTGTTTAAATAAAATTACACGTAGGATAAGAAAAGTGCCTTTATGCATAATTTGCATAAAATACCATTGAAACTTTTCATTTCCAGTTTTCACTACGTATACATTTGTTTTATAGTTATTATTTACACATTTTCATGTACGCAGATTTTATTTAATTTGAAAGTGTCTTTTGGTGTCTTTGCGATTTTTCTATATACTAAGTAGAAAATCTTTTATGTAAAGTATTAAAATTAGAAAGGGAGACTTATAAACGTTTAATGATGAATAGCTAATATGTAGACAACTCCGATTAGAACGTAAACAAAACCAAAAAATGTCCGTTTATAGCAGCGGCCATGGTAAGTCGTGACATCATACCGGGACGTTTCGTGGCATCATTTTCACTGCATGGAACATACTTTTGAAGATCTAAATTTAAATCCGAAATTTTTCCCTATGACATAAATAAAAATATATAATAGGCTAACAATTTAGAGCCTTAAATGTTGAAAACATTTGTGTTATGTTTCTGCCGCCCAACTTGGTAAGCCTTAGCCAGTAACTTATCAAAGATCAATTATCGGTCTCTTTGCACGCATTTAACAATATTAATTCTCAAAGAAATGTCCATGAATTTCAGAAAAAATTCACATAGAAAAACAACTTATTTACTTCAGCTCATACCCGGAAAGATGTGAAGAACATAAATTTACTTCTTATATGTGTACATTGCGGCCTACGATCGCGCTCGTATATGAGAAGGGAATGACGAAGATTATCTTAGATATCAAACACGTGCGGCGCCAGTGTGTGATATCTTGGATCTTGTTCGGATATCTTGTGTAATATCTTGGATCTTGTTTGGATCTTGGATCTTGTTGCTTGTTCGGAGAATATTGGTGTTAGTGAGGAGGAAGCACAGGCCTAGATGGATGTAGACAATTCTGTTACCGTTACTCTTCCTCAAGATGACGATGAAATAATAGGACATGTACTGGGAAAGGAGAAAGATGAAGAGGAGGAACGTGAGAATGAAGGTGAAGGGGAAAAACAATTACGTGAATGGAAGCTGATGATGGACTGCAGAGTTTCATACGATTAGCCTATTTCAATGCATGATGCTATGAAATTTCATTGTATACACAGCGAATTTTTAAAACAATCTCGTAAGTAGGCACACACTAGAAGTTATATGTCATCACACTAAGAAACAGTTCAATTTCATGTGTTAATATATACGATAATTTTATTTTTCTGAAATATAAAATAATGTGTATGCTTTTTAATTTTAAATAATTTGTAAGATTTTTGGTATGATGACCAATATATCCGAAAATACTACCGACGGACTTTGTATGCTGTAATTTCTACTTTTTCATCACAAAATATGAACGAGTACATTTTAGAAATATATACTCAACTATCCGGGAAAATCTCTTCGGTCAGCTCTCATTGCTACCGGTTCGAAGAGATTTTATTGTATTTGTAATTTGTTTTTATTTATAAGAATGCTTAATTTAACTGCAACTAATCCGTAATGTACTGGGTGATCAAACTTCAAAAAATTGTTCCAAAGTGGATATTAATGGCAAATTATTTAAACGGATTAAACACTTATACTGTAGCAAACAATATGTCAATTGAAATTTCAGTTGCAGTTTATGCTATTAACATTAAAAGTCTTTAGCTTGATGCAACATGAAGGAATTTATATGATTGAGCATAATTTTACAACGAATTGTTGTAAAAAATTGTGGAAACGGTTAAAGATAACTTCCCTAATATTCATGCAATTAATGCAGTTATCACATCTAATGCCTCTTGAGCCTAGAAGATACTTTTCCAATAAACGAGCTTGTCCGTCTCCTGATGCTGGAGAACTAGGGTTTACAGACGAAACATGTTTCGTTAAAACCTGTGTCTCACCTAGCTACTCAGAGCTTTTGAAGCTGAACTGAAAATGCTTCTTTTGAAGCTGAACTGAAAATGCTTCTTTTGAAGCTCTCCTTCTCGTACAATTTCTCCACATAACTGGTTTTACCATAAATCAGCAATTAGATATTACGGGGAAAAAATCTGGGAAATATTTCTTTTAATGCGCTGTTGAAGGTAGCTTGTAGATGACACCAATTGAACGAGACAATGATTTTTCGCTGGATAACCTGATTTCGAGAAAGAAAGGAATACCGTAAAAAACCATAAGTTCACCTTTTTTTTTTTTTTTTTTTTTTTTTTTTTTTTTTTTTTTTTAGAACAGATCGGCTTAGAATCTTTACTAGAATGGACGGAAAATATCGGATCTTTACCAAAATAGAATTTTTATAATCTTTATGAGAATTATCAGAAATATCGGATCTTTATTTCTTATCGGATCTGTATGAATCATATGACTATCGGAAGTTACGTAAGGAGGTTCAGTAACGCCATATTTGATGATTTTTATTTTTTTTAATGCCATGGCAATATTTTTCAGTTTTTGTTTAATTATTAAAAATAAAAATTATGAAATATGATGTCATTTATCCTCTCTACGTAATTTTCAGTCGTTACATGATTCCAAGATGGCGGTGGCCAAATCCCTTTTCTGTGACGTCACTTCCAACGTATTATCTTGGCTTACTACTGAAGTATGAAGTTCAGTAGGAATTCCTGTAGAGCTCTCTTATCCTCTGTAAAAAAAATTTCGTAAGGGTACGTTCGACAGCAGTATACTATCGACACGGATATGTACAATGTAGTACTGCTAGTTCCACTTAGAGAAATTTTAGTACTTGCCAAAAAACTGTACGTTAATTTAAATCAGGCGTCGGCAACAGTTTTTCGGCTGCGGGTCAAAATAAAGCAAAATGTGTGTATTAAGAAGTTTCGAGTCAGTGGTATTTTCATTTTAGAACAGTCTTTTTTGGTGAATAACAAGTTAAATTTTATTGAAAAAATAATTACAATACGCTTTGAATTTTAAACATAAAAAATATAATTTTAATTTTAATTATCATGAAAACAAACTCACTTGAATGAACTTTAGTTTGCTCTTCGATATCAAATCAGTGACGTCCCTGATGCTGAACTTGTGAAGTCAGTTTAGTCAAGTCTGACTTATACCGTTGTAAGGATCCTAAGTTTTACTAACGTTTATTTTCTTTTAAAACTGTACTATCACTTCTTATTTTCTACTTCCGGCCAGAATTAAATGCTTTAACTTGTTTATGCAAATTGTCTTGCTAACGCCCAAGTATTTAAGTTGTGGCTTTTTGCCAAGAGTAAGGGAGAGAGAAGGAGATTTTAGGAAGCAAGCCGCTTGCCACTGCAGTTTTAAAGAGTTTTCACTCTGGTTGCCTTAAAGGCCAGAGGTTTAGACCTCTTGATATTTGAGAACGTATTGTAGTTTCAGCAGCTCGGCGTACTACATACGTACCCTTTTAAATAAAGGCCAGTCTTAGTGCTAGGCATTTGTATACTAATTCAAAGTTAGCTTTTAGTTAGTAGTTTTATATTCTTACGTTCAGACCACAAGTGGTTGGTCTCTGTATCACTGTAAACAAAGTTCGGGAGTACCTGTAAAGTATTGAAAATAAAGGGTTTCGTATACCTTTCCTGCTTGTGTTGTCTACTCCCCACATTGTTGAGCATAGCTTGAGTAAGCTCCCTGTTCCTATTCAGGACACATCATGTTTCCAAAGCTAATCAAGAGAAACACATGACACCGTGTTTACCCGCGTCATAGTCGCACTTCCGTTTTGAAGCAGAAAAAAATCTTCAAAATAATTTTTCTCGTATAAAAATCGCAGTCACGTATTTGAAAAATAGAAAATTATCAGCTATACTCTTCCCAGAACTAGTACTCATAATGGATTCATCTATTCGGTGACTCCATAGCGAGATAAGGAATTTCCTGCTTTCCTTGGGAAGACGAGACAGCTTCCTAAGGCAAAATTTCTTATGCCCCCTTATTTTAGTTTTCAACTCGTTCTTTGTTAAATAAACTATGCAACTGGATGTACATATCTAAAGTTGCAGAAAAAGAATCTTTGTCGATGTTTTCATTTGCGGGGAATTTCGTGTTGACGTGTTTTGGAAGTCTTTTCTTCCCTTGAATATGAGAAAGTTAACTATTATTATGCCGTACGATTTAAACTAAGGATTATTGAATAGTAAACAGAGCTGTTGAAAGAGAACGTAATGTAAATGAAAAATTAATAAGCAACTGGAAAAAATCCAAACAGTCGCTACAAGAAACAAATGTAAATAGGCGAGTATTCAGAGGACCAAAGCATGGAATTTTGCGAATGATAGAAAACGAACTTCGTGCATTAAGAAAATTGATTAAGAATGTTCGTGCATTAAGAAAAGATGAATGTGCGTTATCTCCAACGCTTTGGACGGAAGCGAAGATGACATTTTATGGAATGACGGAGATTCTTCAAACACCAATTCACATTACAACAGTGATACGGACACCTTCAGTGAAAGTGATTTATTACGAATTATATATTATGTTATTAGAATTTTTTGTCAACATTTTCACAAAGATTATTTGTGAATTTTTTGTCTGTAAAATTATTACCATAAAAAGAAAAATGCCTCTTTTTTTGTGCGCAGCTGATGAAAAGACTATTTAATAAAGAGCACATAATCTGGAAACTTTTGGTAAGTTACTAATTTTATACCAATATATTTTTTTAATACCAATAATGTTTTAGCATTTGAGTGTACAATATTGTGGTAGATTTCCCCGCATAATAATCGCACTTAGACTTTCACAATGAAAAATTAGCAAAAGAAAAAAAAAGCAACTATTACGCTAGTAAACACGGTAATCAGTCGTCTTAAGATGAATACAAGCATCTGAGTTCTGGGTGGCTAAGCTGCTCCTGTTCTTGCTTAAATTTCATGTGTGAAAAAAATATTTGCGCGCATTTACAAGTTGAACCTAATGCGGACAAAACGGCAAAGTCAAATTGTTCGGATTAAGGATTGTAGATCGACGCTGCCAAACTTATGAATTTCTTCCTGAAATTATGTTACAGTACTTTTAATAACAAAAATGTATGTTCGTTACTACTACAACTTTGTAATCAAACAAAAATGTTATTGTTATTATTTATTCTCGGACTTTTTTTATGTATTCTTCCAGTGCTTTTTCCATATATATGCTTTATTATTTATTTTATATATTTATTTTCGGAACTCAAATGGGTCATTTGAAATTATGAAATGTATCACTCGGTGACCCGCGGGTCGTAGGTTGCCAAGGCCTGATTTAAATCTTTGACTGTTTGACTGTATATTTAACTTCACCACCTAGTCACTATCGAAACCAGCAACCAACTTTACAGGTGTAGTAACAACAACAAATATAAACTAATTCTAAATGTACTTGCAATCTATTGTTTTCATTTAAGCAATTTACCACCTAAAATTGTCTAATTTTCCGTGACGAGAATGTCAGATTAGCGTTAGTACCATCTTACTTTAGTATTTAATGCTTTTTTTAGAGTTTCTTCTTTTTATCATTATTATTATTATTTCGTGGTTGTGCGCCCAGACGGGATAGTGATTAGTGACGCTGAGGGCGGTTCCGAAGTTAGCAAGAAACACTTAAAATACACGGGAAGCCGAAATCTTTTCCAGAAGTTGGTGGAAGGAAAAGAGGGGTGGGAAGCTCTCAAACCCCCCTCCAGTTGTGTTCTTCCTCGGAATTCCACACTGGAGTGTTAGCCAAGTTTAGCAGTTAGCAAGGTCCGGTGATACATAACATGCCTACATGTATGCAAAGGTGCCAGCCTCGTTTCATCTTGCATAGGCCTTTCAAGGTCACATGTAATTTCTAACTTTTCCCTTATAATTACCCCTCTCTTTAAATCTGTGGCTAAATGTATGCATAATGTAAAATATTTCGATATATGCACCGGAAAACTTTACACATTTCATGAAAAGTTTCGCATCCTGTAAGTAAACTATGAAACTGATGATACTCACCGTGCAAAATTTGGCTTTGTGTGGAAAAATTATTCCAAATACATATGCAAAGAAAAAGTGGAATGTTGCAAAAGTAAGATCTTTAATATAAAAGAAAATTCCCCAAGGATAGTTGTAAAATCATTAAAATTCTCAGGGCCAACTATAAACAAAGTGATTAACCCTTTCCGGCACGCTACCGTTTAAATTCGGAGTTTTGATTAAAAAAAAAAAAAAAAAAAAAAAAGTAGGCAGCCTAGTTAGGCCTAGAGGAGTACACAAGTAAAGCACAAGTGAAACAAGTGAAGATAGCACTTATCGTTTTAATTCTGTGGGTGTGCCCAAAGTGGCACACTGATTGAATAGAGCTTCGAAAAGAGTGCTGAAACGAGCATTGTTGTCAATGAATTGACCGATGAGATGCGTGGAAACAAAGTATACAGACTCTCAGTTGTCCTAGATTATCGGTGAGCCCGGTTTGGGCACACCTAGGGTTCGCCGTTTGATTTTAGGCAAGATTTCAAGGTAAAAATTTAAAACTAATATAGAATAAGGAGATTAGCATACAACCAAAGAAATAACACAGAAAATTCTTTTCAAACAATTTTTTAAAACAATTTTTCTAAAGTGATCTTTCTTCACGACATAATGCAGAACGCATTTCAGAAGGCTTTATGAGAAACACTGTCCGGATTAAAATGGAAAAATGTTATTATAACAGATGAATATTGGATGCATTTAAATGACTGCAATGAAAAGAGATCCATTTATTACCATCAAAGAAACATGGTTCAAAGAATCTAAAAAAAGTTCTTGTAAAGGATTTATGATTGTTGCTTGTTTTTTTTTTTATAAAACCGCAAATTAAAAATAAAGAGATGGAGAAAAATGTTAAGACCAACTCCACATATTATCAGGAATATATTTCATACTCAGTTCTCAAATATGATGTACCTTAGCTTTACCCACAGTGCTATCGATCAGCTGAACTGCCTCAAGACAAAACAAGCAGTCACACATCAAAATCCACTGTTAATTTTCTGGAAAAAATGAAACAAGAAACCGGTATCCGGGCCACAACCTTCATTCCTATCCCTACTAAATCTCCTGATTTATCACCCATGGATTTTTGCTCTTTTGGACTTCAAAAAAGTAGATCGTCTAAACGTCGATCTACAACCCTCCTTGGCCTTTGGAAAGCTGTTCCAGATGAATGGGATAAAATACCTCTTCCGATACTTCAAAAGGCTTTATTGTCTTGAAAATTACTGCGTGAAAAAGAAGAGTTATCAAATAGGTAAAATATTTCTGTAAATATGATGAAAATCTTCTAAAAATTGTACGAACATCCTCTATAACTGCCTATTCTTCACTATTCACTGCCTATTCTTGACAAAGAAAAAAGAATAGTGTATCGATACTTCAGTCTGTCCGGCAGCATGTACAGAAATAACCGTAATAAAACCAACAGTACAATGAAGAAAAGCAACAAGACAAAATCTCGAACCCCGTGTTTCATTCAGTGGCTAATTTTTCATAAAAAATTTAACCAAAAATAGATAATACACTTCACACATCCTTCGATAGTTTTTCCATACTATTACACTGGGTACTTTCGCGTTACATCTACTGCAGCAAACTGTAGGCAGTTGCGTCGGCGTCAATACTTATTTTCACAACTTTGGAAAGCTTTCTATGCGAAATGAGAACTGTTGTAGCGATTTTGAGAAAACAGTATGCACCTAAGCAGCTATAAAACCTCAAAAACTTTTGAAAACAAGTTAATTTTATTAATTCATCTCTTAATTCAATTGAATCGTTTAAAGTTATATTTCTCCCACCTCCCTAGCACGCCTTCGTAATGGTAAAGCTTTTCCTGTCTAGCTATCTAAAAGAGGTTATTTTATCACAGAATAACTTCGCTCTCTTTTAACGTTACAAACCGTTTTCCTAAATTTCAGAATATTTTTTCTTGATATGTTATAAGGTATTTCTCCCACTTTCCTAGCGTGCCTTCGTGGTGTAGTGGTTCTGCACGCTGGGCCGGTATTCCAGAGGTCCGTGCTTCGATTCCTGGCGAAGGCGTTGCTCATTTTTCAAGTCTCCTGCTTCCAAAATACCTAATGTCTCTAAAACGTAATGGAAATTATGTAATAAAAGCATGCACGAAGGAAACCTGATTAAGGTAAGGCAGTAAAATAAATCAGATATATTTAAATAGCTTTAATATTTTTACTTCCTTGTACGAAATAAAGGAAATACTATAATAGCGAAAAATTTCGAGTATCATATTTCAACAAATATACCCATTTTGACCGCTCTCCGTTCCATTTGAATGGTTTTTTTTGCATGACTTCTGTACGTGCGGTCAGAATAAAGAACTATTTTTTCAAAAACAGATTGCAAAAATTATTTAAAATAGACTCAGAAAGGAATTTTTTCCGCGATTTCTTTATGTACGTGTGTATAAATTTATCTCGAATAACTCATAAACGGTTAGCCGCAGAACGTTGAAATTTGGTATCAGAACTACTAGAATATGTAGTTGTGCACGTCTCTTTTTTTGTTGCAATCGGCAACACCCACGTATATAAATATATATATGTATGCTCAAATCCTCAAGCTTTAGGGCCTCCAAACTTTGGAACATTCAAGAAATGCATTATTATTATTATTATTATATATTAAATTATTATTGTTATTGTTATTATTGTTATATATTAAAAGCGAAAGAAAGTCAGTTGTCAAGTATTAGATACCTTTACTTCAATCAAAACATTATACTCACTGAAAATTTTCGTTCTTCTTTTCTCCTTTTAATGGCATTTAAATTGAAGAACACTACACTTTTCCATTCTCAATCTTTTCTTTGTCGAACCTTCTATTGTGCACTATGTCTCTCGAACGCTTTAACAAAATTTTAGAATATTTTCTGAGAATACACGGTTGAAAGAACCCACTTTGAAGGATTCTTTTATTTCGAAAAATGTGACAAACTAATCAAATACAAAACATTTCTTAAGACAAAAAAGAACTAAGAACACAAGAACAAAAGCGAAGCAATTTCGAAATTCGATTCAATCGAAAACTTTCGACTTTTCAATTTGCATAGACAAACGATACTTAATTCCCCCCTCCCCCTTCCCTCGCACAGAAAACGGAATCAAGAGCTAAATCACATAAACCCCACTTCGCTTTCAAAAGGAGTAACGACACGTGAATACGAATTTCCAGTAATTTTCATTTTTACTCTGACAACGCATTTTTTATCCGCTCTCCAAAATGGCAATTTAATCGTAACCTTATCTTTTGAACTCGCTGCATTCGACGACGCAAGTTAAACCACGCGAAATGATGCTATTTGGAAAAATCCAAACATTAATGGATAAATAAATACAAATAAACAAGCAATTTTGTTTCGGTGGGCGGTTTGAGGAGGGGTGGAGGTAGACGTTCACCCATTCTGCGTTTAGAGCTCAAAGTAAGATCAAAGCAAGAACGAGAATAAACATGTCATTCGATATAAAAACAAACTGGGGAAAAAGCGTCCAATAATATGGTGGATAAACATTCGAATGCACCAGCTACTCATACGGTTGAAGAAGCTGGTTGAATGGAGACGCGAGGTTAATAGGTTCTATGTTCGCGGTAGTTAATTGGCCATTGTACCATGAAAACCAACCACTTTGCCTTCAGGCGCAATATAAATATAGAGATCAGGCGCCCGAACGTATGTGTTCGGATGAGTTGGTGTCTGTGTGGGTATATCCCAGAATTCTGCAGTTCTAGGGCGGAGAGTTTCGTCTGGACGTTCTCAACCTGTCGTTATTCTCGAGAGAGTGAGATTCGTGGTTTGGTTGGCGTTAGGGTTGCTGCAAAATCATTTTGGAGTGAACGTTTTGAGAAAGGTAATAATTGCCGTCGCCAAGGAAGTGGCCAAATAATGTTTTACCACCACTAGAGGTGGGATGAATCCTAAATTTTCTCGAACCCGAATTCTGAAAGACTCTCGAATCCTTCGTATAAAAACAAGAAAGCAAGCAACTTTTGCTTGAAAAAATTGTTGCCTTCAATGAAATTAAGGCAAAAATTTAAAATTGCGTCTAATGGGAAAATATTTCAGGAAACAGCTTTTAAAAATATTTTCTTATTTATTAAAAGATGTAACATTAAACCTAATTAACCAATTAATAAGTCGGTGCATAAGTTCGTAGTCGTTCTTATGAGTTATACTTTATCTATCGAATGCAACTAGCACACAATGCTTGAGTGGTCTCATTTACAGTAACCCGTGGTAGTTTCATGTGTCTCTGTTTCATGGGAATTCTGATGAAGATACTGATTTAAGTTATCATTATCATAATTTGATGGTCTCTTTTGAACATGTATCATCAGATAAGTTAACAGCTTTCTATAAAGCGGAAAGAACAATTTTCTTTCCGTATTTTCAGTAATGGTATGAGTCAATATAGCTCAAAGTGGTTTCGACACTCTTACTGCCCATGACCTTCGGTAAACTTGAACAGCAGAATATGCGAAAATATTCATAACAAAAGACAAAGGAAGATTCCACAGAAAAACAATCACTTGATATTTTAATGAAAGGATATTTCTCATCCGAAACAATAACATCACCTCCTTTTGTCTTCCTCGTCACTTTCCATATATGCAGTACACTCCCCTCGTATGTCTGCAATAAATTAAATTTTCGTCTACTTTTATCTGTTTAATAATGTGTTTGTGGCATTTATGTTTAAGTTTTCCTAACCAAGCGTTATTTAATTTACATTTTTCTTATCTGCCTAACTTCGTCGTGAGTTTCGTTCATTCCAGAATTTATCTAGATCTAAGTGGGAAGCAATTTTAATATAAAGTTAGAAGAGCTGTGCGAAGCTGTATGCGAGAGTTTTGGCCTTTCCGCCAACAATGCATTGCTGTTGAAATTTCCGCTCCCTCTTCGCGACTCCCAACATTGGTCTCTCGTGTATACGCGCCAGTAGAAAGAGAAGAAGAAAGAAAAGAAAGGCCTCCGCGAAGGCCTCCATCTCCTTAGCAAATAGCCCTCGAATGCTTTGCCGTAATCACATAAACCAAACCAACATTGGTCTCAACTAAATAATATAGCGCAAGGATAGATTTGAGATTGTAAGTTAAAAATTTGTATATATTTATCCCGGTCTTATGTGAAACTTGTAACCTCTAGAAACAGAGGCTCTGAGAAATACATTCAAGTGTCTAAATATATAGTAGTTTGAAGGAAGCTTGCATTTAAGCCAGATCAAAGCGACTGGTAATTTGTGTTGTCTAATATTAATTTAACCTTCACAAATCGTGAAGTAGAATAAATTTAAAAGTATCCTAACTCTGTGCCTCTCTGTTTTAGAGTTCTGTAAATTCTAGTTGTGATAATTCATCCGTAGAATCCATGTGACACCTCAAGCTGATTGTAAATGCGCTAGCTTAGCTGAATCCGGAAATGTATTTACTATTTTTTTTTTCCCTTTCTCTTTTATTCTCTTCCCCCTCCCCCTTTTTTAATATCTAGTGATTTCCATTACTTTTGTGTTCTATGTTATGAGATTGAGCACAAAATATAGTTTCATATTCCTATACGGACCCACCAGCGGCCGAGCGGTAAAGTCCCTGAACGCTGGTAGTTCGGTCCGAGGTTCGAATCTCGCGAAAGGACTGGCTGCATGGGTGTTTTTCGTAGTTTTGCCCATGTGTAACGTGTATACGATCTAGTTTCCCTTAGAAAGTCCTCCACAAAGGCATCCCTTCCCTTAGGCAGATAGCCCTAGCGTGCTTTGCCGTAATTAAATACACCGCCACACCATATTCCTATACGCGTCGCACTTTCTATATGTACTAACGGATGGCGAGAAAGCAAGATTCCAAGGGGGAAGAAGAGCTAAGTGCCCGGGTCTGCAACACAATATTCTCATTCAAATATTTCTTAATCCAATTTTTAATTTAAAATCTCGTTTAGAAAAAGATCTTATGTCCCACTGGAAATTTTTATGTCGCAAGAAGTCACTGGAAGAACATTTATCTTCTTACCCAACCCCCTCACGTAAATTCGTTTCAACAAATAGTGCAATCTTCTTACAGCTGATGGACCTTTTGTGGCCTACTTATTTTTTTTATCTACTTAACACAGATGATTGCATTTGTGGATTACCAGGTACATTAGACCACTATTTGTTTCAGTGTCAAATAACCAAAGATTGCAAGTCAAGAGGCCCTCGCATAATTTTCCGCATTTTAGTGTAAAGTTCTGAAAATTTTTAAGTATTCACGTACTTCACTTCTTCAAGGCATTCAGAAGGCGAGTTTTCTAAATTTTAAAATTATTTCAATTACATAATAGTCGTTTTCACCTTACTAATTAATTTGCTCGTGGATTTTGGATGCATGGGTTTGATTGATAAAGAAAGAATACTGAAGATCTTCAAGAAACGGGAAAATCTAGTGCTCTTGATAAGACCTGATGATCATTGCACGTCCGAAGGCAGACTGACCTGGTGACGAAGACAGTGACAATGTTTATGATGACCACGAACTGTAAGCTATAAAAGACGGTGATGGCCCAAAATAGCCATAACCCAAATGAGCGTTCACGACTTAATTCCCGATTCAGCCCGAACCTGAAATAAATCTGGGCAATCCTTCCCGTATTAGCCTTCATTTTCCAACAATCGTTATAAATGACACTTCCCCCTACATTTATTAGCCGATCTTGAGCTAATCAATGGTTCGCATTAGCCGATCTTGGGATTTGATCTTCAGACCAATATCTAGGAGTATGTCTTTTGCATTGAACTATAATGTTCTCATGTTCTAAACTTTCGAGACACGGAAATACTTTCGGAGCTCGACATTTTAATTTCCAAAAAGATGAAATTAAACAAAGTTATATTGTAGCTCAAATATTAAGATAAAGATTTGCAATAGTTCATATTTCTGAGAGAAGATAATAAGCTGCCTTCTGGCATATCTTGGGAAGGTGTGAAACGAGGTTAAAAGGTTCCGCTAAAATAATTTCTACATATAATAAAAGAAAGAGCCTGTCTGTGTGTCTTTTGGTTCGTGCTGCGCGTGAGCTAATAGACCCAGGGCTACGAAATTTGGTACATAGGTGCATCTAGATAAGAGCCAGTGCACCTCGAAACGATTTTTTCAAAATTCGAACCAGATTTTTTTATTTTATCTTTTTGGATGAAATCGCATCATTTTGAATAGTTCCATAGTTCCATTCTTTTAGAAATGTGGTTTTGGCAACAGTTTTTCATTCAATGCTTTGTAGACTGGACTTATGACTGTTGAAAATATGAGATAAAATATTGCTTATTTCATGCTGCTTATTTTCTTTTTATTTTTGGTCACCCAACACAGTCGCAGTCTTCTTATTCTGACACGCATGTATCTCGTCAGGCACCAACAGAAAGAATTTCCTTTTTTTTAACCCCCCCCTCACGTTATTAACTAATGGCAAAGAGGTTTGTATATTTTGAATTACGTCATCCACAAAGCACAATTTTGATTGGTTATTGCTTTCTGATGATAGTTTCATTCTTTTAAAAATGTGGTTTTGGCAACAGTTTTTCATTCATTGCTTTGGATACCGGACTGCTGACTATTTTCTCTTGAAAATATGAGATTCATTGCTTATTTCATTGTATTTTTTTATATTATGTTTTAATTATATATAAATTTAATTATATAAAAAGTTTTGCTTGATTTTTTTAGTAACAACATTCTTAATTTCCTTTATACCTTTTGAATTCTCAAGATTTTGCAACGGGTAGTTGGTTAATTTATTTATTAGGATAATTAATATTTGTATTAAGGGATATTGCTTATTTCATTATAATTTTTTTAATATGTGATACATTTTTATTGATTTTTTATAAAGTTTCTGCAGAGTAAAATTCTGTGCATATTTTAAATTTAACATTTGATGTTCCCTTTAGGCGTTTTTATGGAACATTTAAAAGTCAGACAAAGGCTGGTCGCGTGGCGGCTAGTGCAAAATAAAGAAGTGTTATACCACTGAAAACACTGAATTAACGTTCTCTTGCTTACAGAAAGATGTCTAAAAGCACAAATTGCATTTCAAATAAAATGAAGCTGTATTTCTCAGTTGGGATCTATTGAGATTAAAACTATTGAATCCTCCTCTCAAGGACTCAAACGGGAACAAAAGGATCTTTTGGGAACGGCCTCAATCGGCACTACGTCATAGTAGACGACACAGACTGCAGTTCTAGCAACATGAAATGACTTGAGGCTTACAGAGTACCAGTCAACAACAATAAAAGCGGGTGAATTCAGAATATAGGGGGAAGTAAAAATGAAGATATTTTATTATATATTGTAATGCTAATATAACTATGCATTCTTACAGTTATGAAAGTTTCTTTTAAAGAAATAATATTGTAATGTTTAGCGACAGTTCATCCAAGACTGTAAGGATCCTAAGTTTTACTAGCGTTTATTTTATTTTAAAACTGTACTGTCACTTCTTATTTTCTAGTTCCGGTCAGAATTAAACGCTTTAACTTATTTATGCAAATTGTCTTGCTAACGCCAAGTACTTAAGTTGTGGCTTTTTGCCAAGCAAGAGAGAGGAAGGAGTTATTGGAAGCAAGTCGCTTGCCATTGTAGTTTTACGAGTTTTCGCTCTGTTGCTAGTTGCCTTCAAGGCCAGAGGTTTAGTCCTCTTGATAATTGCAAACGTATCGTAGTTTTAGCAGCTCGGCGTACTACATACGGACCTTTGTTAAAATAAAGGCCATTCCTAATGCTAGGCACTTGTATACTAATTCAAAGTTAGTTTTAATTAGAGTTTTAGTTAGTAGTTTTTATATTCTTACGTTCAGACCACAAGTGGTTGGTCTCTGTATTCCGAAGTTCCGGAAATACCTGTAAAAGATAGAAAATAAAAAGTTTCGTATACCCTTCCTGCTTGTGTTGTCCATTTCACACCTTCCTGAACATAGCTTGAGTAAGCTCCCTGTTCTTATTCAGGACCATTCATGTTCCCAAAGCAAGTCAAAAGAGACACTAGTCCTGATAAGACTACTTTTCATTTTTTATGTTCGTATAGTAAACACGTCCTTCGGAAATTAAATTATTTATATAATTTTTCCTTCTAAATTTTCAGGCGAAACAATTAGGGGAATAATCGAGTAAATACGGTCGAGTACTTTATTGTATTTCATAGCACCCCTTTTTACTTCCTTGTACGAATTAATGAAGGTATTGTTATCGCGAAAAATTTCATGTATCCCATTTAAACTAAAATATTTTATTTAAACTAAACTTATAAACTATAAAACTTAAAATATTTAAATTTAAACTAAAATATATCCATTTTGACTACTCTCGAATCCATCTGAACAATGTTTTGGGGTGATACCTGCACGTACAAACAGAATAAAGGACATTTGTTTCCAAAACAGACTGCAGAATGGATTTAAAATGGATTCAGAACAACTTTTTTCATAACTCAAAAACGAGTAGTCGTAGAATGTTGAAATTTTGTATATGGGACTGCTATAACATGTAGCTGTGCATCTCCCTTCTCCATTGCAAACGTTATATATATCTACTCTGTTATTTTGCTCGGTGAATTTTATTCTTATATGTTGGTAAATTGTGCATTTTTTGTTTTAAAAGTGATCAAATTATGTTCTTGTGTTCCAATTAATTTTTTTAATGCCTTAAGTTTCTTTGCATGCAACAATTTAAAAGTTTAAGGGGGCTTAAGTAAGTCTACCGAAGTGACTATTTGTTTACATTTGAAAATCTTAGTAGAACAGTGAATTCAGTCAGTTGGTGCACCATATTCAATGTCTTTCTCCCCAGTGGTACCAAAAAAATTTCCGTTTTGTGGACCGAAAACTTTGTCTTCCTTCCCGCTGGTCGAATTGCTTGTTTTTGAGTAAAAACTCTACTTTTAATTGTAATTATTATTATTTTTTTTAAGTGTTTCTAACTGTATTTGGTGTTCTACGTTTTTCTGTATTTAGCAATTTTAAAGGAAGATGTTTTGAGTTTTTACGTAGTTTTGTCTTGCCGCGAACAGAGAATTGAATTAATTGAATGAGAAATACATCTCTATTTAAATTCGAGGAAATAAGTTTAAATGAAAAACAGCTAAAAGTGTGCAATTTAACAGGCCTTACAAGAAAGTCATACGGTGAATCATCAGAATATTATCAGATATATTTTGTTAGTTTTCTTTACTTTTCTCCTGTTTCCATTTGTGTTCTTGCGCTGTTTGGGGGGGGGGGGATTGCAGCCCGTTTCTGCATATCAAGTAAATTTATTTTTCCTAGGTGGGTCGGGCTGCGCCCAGATTCTAATAGGTAGTTGAGTTCCTTCCAAAGATGGAATTAATCATTTATTCTGATGAGCTGCATTTTTTCATTTATGTTTCTAAAATGCAGAACTGAAAAAGCGCTTACAATTTACACATTTTAAATACCACAGGAGCATTTAGAGCTCTATTTCTCGAAAGATTATTGAATTTTTAGTAAGAAAATCTTTCAATATACAAGAAAATTTAACATTATGAAACAGGAACCTAAACTTCTTGAGTGGAAAAAATTCATAAACGAGACTGGTTTTACTGCAATTAAATTTATTTATTGTTCACGAATTTTGCCAAATTAGGCGATAAGGCGCCAATTACAGTACTGACTAAGTGTAGTAACAATAGGGTAGCAGCGGCGCGTGACTCGCTCTACTTTATCAGCCTCCTCGAAACGAACGCGGACAAACAATTCTCCGTTCCAATAGGTCCTTCAGAGCTACCAAGCGAAACGCATCTCGGCGAGCGCACGACAACTCATCTCCACTCGAACGGCGATCCCTCCTATCGCATCTCCCTCCCCTGCTGGCAATCCTTGCCCTGCTCTCCCGAAAAGAAAAAGAAAATCATCACAATTTTTATTCCTCTTTTTTTATCTCATCTTCTATTATCATTGACAGTATGGGGTCGGAGGGGAGGGGAAACTCAGAAAAGCGAGAGAGATACAAATATAAATGACGATAAAAAAATAATATCGTCTGAACGAGAAATATATGCACGGAAACAAATGGACCATATTGAGGCACTGCGATTTTTCTTTGTTTGTGTTATTTTAACCACGGTTTCGGATAAGGGTGGTCCGACGTATTGTTTTTCCGGTGGGAAAGGCGCGTTTTTTTCGAGTGTTATATAACAAGGCCTCTTAAGGCTTCATTGGCTACCCGAACGTCGGATAAATCGGAGTTTTTGAAATTTTATTGCGTTCTTTTAGAAGGGTAGCGATTCAGGAAAAAGCAAATTTTGCTTTTTTATTTATTTATTTATTTATTTATTTATTTTTCTTCCTTCCCTTTTGTTATCGACAGTGCTGTGGAAAATGGGAGAAAATATATCTGAGATATCATTTCTATTCTGTGCATTCTTCCTGTGTAAATGGCTCTGAGTAGGTAAATTGATGTCTAACATTACACAAAGTTTAACTTCTTCTAGTCTTGATGCTCACTTCAAGGGTTTTATTTATTTATTTTAGTTTCATAGTTTCAGAGTTTGAATTTATCTTACCTATGTTTCCAAAATCTCCCCTTATTTACAAACTGAGTCATTTAAATTATGGCAAAGTGTTCAGGGGTTATCTGGCCTAAGAAATTGGCTGAATACCTAGACAGTTCTCCACCAAGGCATCCCTCTTCTTAGATAATAACCCTTGTGTTCTTTGTCCTATTCCAATAACTTAACTTAACCTGCCGATTGCCAACCGGAGGTGCTCTGAATTACAACACATGTAGAGGGAGAAAATTATTCACCCTCTCCCCCATTTAATGGGCGACTGGAGACACGGATACCCAGTCGATAAATCCAACTAGTGACAAATTACGGTATAGCGCATTTTACTTCAAGCGCCATTTGTATAGTAGCATAACTAGAGGGTAGCAAGGCAGTTAAATTGACAAGAAATGAATTTTCATTTTAGACCGAGCATTCAAAAAAAAAAAAAAAAAAAAAGTACCTTGATTTGAGCAGCTACGAACTTTTGCTATTAGTCCAAAGGGGCAATTTGCCCTGAAAGACTATTAACTTCGTTTTTGCATTTTGCTTTGAAAACTATAAACGGCGAATAACTTTTCAAATTGTTGCCACCAGATATTATAGCCCTGTATTATATTTAAAGAATTTAATTAATGAAGAATCTGCAAGAGTATGTATGTTTCTCGCATTGAGATAAAACAACGGCACCTAGAGCCATCAAAATTTGAATAACATAATCTTCCACGAGCATGTGGAAGCCCTCATTTGAATTTGAAATTTGTTTTGTTATCGATTTCCTATTTTGTAACATTTCAACGAATTTTTGATTATAAAACTAAACGATTTCAAAGCGCGCAGTGGCAAACACTGCAAAAAAAAAAAAAAAAAAAAAAAAACCTCCAGCGTGTGTATCGGAAATTCCAAAGATATTCTCAATTTAAAATTATATTGCGATATTGCTCTTGAACTGAATTTTATGGTTTAACTCCGAAGAATGTGTTGTTTCATAAATAAAGGTAACAAATAAAATGTTAAAAAAACATCCCTTTGGACGTAATTTAAAATCTGAAACCTTTCAGATTTTCTTTTTTTATTATTATTTTTATTTCTGTTATAGTTCATTGAATGGTTAATTGATTACGGCAAGGCAACCGAAGGCTATCTGATTAACGGCGTAGTGCCTTCGGGAAGATTTTCTAAGGAAAATTACCTTTTAATTTTAGGATCATCAATAAGCATTGTAGCCGTATGTTTTCGAAAATATCTTCTCTTCCTCGATTCTGGGGAATGGAATATTCTCTCCTTCAAAATTAAAAATAAATTTATAAAAATTTTCCTTTTTTTTATAATACCTTAAGACCTTTTCACAGTGCTACACTTCGTAGTGTCGAAAGACTGGAAACTATTAATATCGTTAGAACCAAGGAGGTTAGAACTGATGCAGTAAGCATGATGTTACAAAAATGAAACCAAGGAAATGTCAACAGTGTGACCTCACGACTTATTATGGCCGTCATACAGCGTACCGATAGTTTACGAAACATATTGCTAAATAAAATTCCAATGACGGCAAGTATTAACGTCCAGAGGCTCAGAAAAGTATCGTTAGACATAAATTTACGTAAAATACGTGGAAACTTCCACTGGGGGTCTAGGTTTCACCCTATCGTACAGTTACCATTTTCACAATTTCATATACATAGATTTCATTAATTTTGAAGCAGTTATTTGCAGTTCTTGTGATTTTTCTATGCACTATAAGTAGAAAATCATTTAAGTATTAAAATTACAACAGGATACTTATAAACTTCTGTTTTAAAGGGCGATTCTTGGAAGGTAGGATCAACGTTGTATGAGGCTGGACGGATTGGAATTGGAGCGAATGTTTTCTTTTCATAATCGCCATGTATTAAATTTAAATTTCATATATCTATACTGTTGCGTGCGCACAAGTTCGTAGTAGATTGAGTGCACACAGAACCGAGGATACCTTGATAAAATTTATTTTTACCAAAAGAAACAATTTACAGTTCTGGAACTTTCCACAAGAGCACTCGTACAGCTCATCTCAGTATCACAGAGCAGAATCACTAGTTATACTATAAAGTGCTAAGAACGTTAAACACAACGCAATGCAAAGCGCATCCAAAAAAAGGAGCTCTCATGCATGTCTCAATACTCCGAAGCCACTCTGAACTAACAGATGAGAAACTGATGCTGTTTTTAGTCCTATATATATTCTCATGGACGCATAGAAATCTCTATTATTCTCAAAATTACAGGAAAACACATAAGGGCAGGATACGGGTACAGTTACACATAGGGATCAATTACCGTTATTCAATTACATTTATACCGGCATCAGACCAAAATGTCGGCAAATGATCGCCAAGCTTGGCGAATTGTAAAGATTTCTCGCTACATTTGGCGAGAAAATTAGTTGCCCAAACCCCCGCCAGTTCAGCGAAATAACATTTATTCAATGTTAAAACCATGGAGGTAGGAAAGGAAGGAGGGGCCAATCGACACTAGAAGTGAAGCACTGCTTTGAAGCTTGGGTCACCAGATGGGGTGTTCTTTCTTTACATTCAGAAGCTCGCTTGACAGGATTCTGATAGTATTTCGACACACGACAGTTCCATACAAATCGAAAAAGGGACACTTTCGCATGAAAGAAGCATTCATAGTGTTATGGATAATAGCAATTTGTATAGTTTAGTGACATTTACGCAAAAATCACATCTTGGTTATTTTTCGATAACTAACAACAGCGATTTTGATTATGAATTTGTTTTATAAAATTCTAAGCTGTTGAACTACAAAAATATAGATTTTAAGAAAAATTTTATGCCTAAAGAATGAAAAATACCTTACGGTACATTTAAAATTGTATACCTCTTTCGATACCCTTGATAGAGTATTCGCTACTTTTATTTTATTTTCCAAACGCCAAAATGTTTTAAATAAAACAAAATTTTTTCACATCCATATATTGTTGCATATTATTGCAAAAACCATGTATCTGCCTTTGACAAAATACATAAATATTCATTAAATTATTTATAAATGTATTTGAAATGAAGAATTTATTCACTTATAAACAACTGTGAAAGTACTGTGAAGAAATCTAATTATTAAATGTATCTAATTTATAATAATTATAAATGTTATCTAAATATATAATAACCTTAATATTGAATTGTAAACATAAATTGAAATCCTGTTGACAAATACGTTATAAAACTATTTAAGCAAGAATTGTTCGTATTGGAAAGCAATCTGTTAAAAGGTATTGTGAAGCTAATGCTATGAGATGCGCACTTAAGAACGCGATAAAGAGTTTTGGATTATGTATTGTTGAAATGAAGGGTAAAAAATATCTGATAAGTATAATTAAAAGAATTATTCCCCTTACATTTTATAATAACTCAGTTACAAGTTTTAAATAATACTTCAAAAAAAAAAAAAAAACTTATTTTATTCCCTTTCAGAAATGTTCAGAGAAAGTCAATTTTAATATTAATAATACAATAAACTTTGTTCTTAATTTTTGTACCTTAACCGAATAAAATCGAATTACCTTAATTTTGTTTCTAATGTAATTAACGAAATTCAAATTAAACCATTCTGAGAAAACTGTCCTGTGAAAAGTATAGCATTTAATTCCGTTCAGAATGAAATGTTGTTTAAAAATATGTTGTTTTCACATACTTAGGACTCTGAAGTGTTGTAGAAAAAGAAAATATATACATTTATATGTATATTTACGACGTAATTACAAAATATTTACATCCGTACGCGTCAAATCCCATAGAACTCAATGGTAAATGACCCAATGTTTTGGTCACCACGTAGGGATCGCCGGTGCTTCAGAGCAGGGTAAGAGCAGAAACTTGTTTAGGGCGACTCCATCTTACTTCCTACCTCCATGGTTAAAACTTGCTCCCTGTAACTTATTTTTCCGGCAGAGCATCATCTCTTTCAAGCATTTTATGCTACATTATGCAAAAAATACTGCAATTTTACATATAATATCACTGAAGTTGTTTAAAGGTAATGTGTGATCCAACTCATCAGCAAGAAGACATGAATTCTACCATAATGTAATACATGAAAAAAAAACCTCCTTTTTACTTTTAGTACTTCCGTACTTACTTCTTACCTCGTTAACTGTTTCTTTTCTGATTACTGAAGTTTTTTACATATATATAAAATCAGTAACAATATTTTTATGCAAACCAATTATTCTTCTTAAACTTCCTTTTGTACTGTCAGATGGACAGGAGAAATTCCTATGAGATCCTGGGTAGCATTTTTGGGAGATGTGTGAAATCCATGAGAAATTTTTATTACGAGCAAGCGTTGAATGCTTTGTAATTGTTCAATACTGAAAGCCTATAAGATTAATGACCCAAACTGAAGCACCATAAGTTGTGAATTTTTCTATTACACAGTTGTGCTTGATTTTAAGGAAAGAGAAAGACATGTCCCAGTCTGCGGTCACAGTTCTACAGATTGCTTTAGCAAATAATTTTTCTAATATACGTCATACTGTATTGTCCAATATATATGCATATTAAAAAAGAATCTAGAATCTACGTAGGGTACTTTTCCGTTTCACCGGAGCAAATCTCGCCAAGCACACTTTATTGGCGAAAACACATAATATATATACATAAAAAATGTTGACAAATGTTAGTTCTAAGAATTTTTTGTTTTTAAGGTGTAAACATTTTAATGTCGTTTAAAATTTTGTAAAGAAGCCAATAAATTTGTAAAAAGACATTAATTTAAGAATTTACTATGCTTTCATCGTACAACATCCTGATTCGCCGGTTCATATCACGTGACCCCAAGTGATCTCATCTCACGTAAACTACGCTACAAAAATCTAATTCTCTCAGTAATTATCCACATTAATTTCGAGTTAAATCTTAATTTGGAATACAAGTCTAAATGCAAGAATTATTTCAATTCGTACGAATAGCTTACTCAGAAATTTTGTAAAACCACAGTGCTTTACTTCGCTAGTGCATTGATGAATTGATGAATTTAACTCTTGACTTTGCATTTTCTATATTTTCGCCATCGGGTGAGCGGTGTGATTGCATGGTAATTCACTTAATTACCGCCCGTGAATGGCCTTAGGGCATAAAATTGAACTATCTGGTTAAAATTCTATGTAATTGTATGCCACTATTGAAAGAAACAATCAATCTGATAAGAAATGGCGGCGATTTGTTTTGAAAATGTAAAAGTTAAAGTAAAAGGTTACCAGCGAGAATATTTCATTTAGCATCGGTTGTACCGTTACAGGCGAATTTATCGCTTGCGCCGGCAAAACGGAAAAGTACCCTATGTAGATATCTAAGCTATCGATAGGGGTATAGAGTTGCTAAACTCTGCTAGAAGATTCGAGAAAAATTGCTCTGAGGTTTCGAAAATGCTTCTTTAAAAAAAGTATTTTGATAAAAAAAAAAATCGGAAAGCTTTCAGATTTTACATTGAGCTCAAAGGGACGTTTTCTTAACGTTTTCTGTGTTACCTTTATTTATTAAATATTATGTTCTTCCAACTTGAACCATAAAACTCAATTCAACAGGTATACCGCAAAATAATTTTAAAATAAGCATATCTCTAGAATTTCCGATACACAGTCTCGCACGCTAAAGATAAAAACGATTCCCCCCCCCCCGTACAGAGTTGCCATTGCTCGCTTTGAAATCCTTGAGTTTGTTAATGGAAAATTCGTTAAAGCGATACAAAATCTGAAATCGATAATAAAACAAATTTCAAATTCTAAATTTGTGCTTCCAGGTGCCCGTATTCGGAGGAGGATTACGTTATTCAAAATTGGATGGCTCTAGGTACCGTTGTTTATCACAATGCGAGAAGCATATATACATTTATGCAGATTCTTCATTTTTCTTTAAATATAACACAGGGCGATAATATTTGTTGGCAACGATTTGAAAAGTGATACGGACATTTACAGCGAAACGGGGGGGGGGAGAAAAAAAACCCTTACCAGTTTGCGAAGCATCGCCAATTTTTCGCTAGTTTGGCGAATGTTGCGAGTAGGAATGGTTTTTTTTTTTTTTTCTCGTAACTCCGGTTCTCTTTCATCCATTCTTACAGGTTCAGTATCAATCCATTCAGAACTGAACAATCTGCTACCTAATACTTGAATAAACACATACAATCTAATTTAATGGCCACAGACTCAAAATTAAATAAACGTTAAAGAACTATTCCAAAAAAGTAATTAAATAAATATGCATATAAAGAAATAGAAACACACAAAAAATTGTAGCCATACAAATGCAAATTATTATAAAAATTTACAACAATATATTTGATAAGATCTCCTGTACTTCTTATTATCCTTTAAGGTTCACCAGCGACCAAACCGTAAAATTACTGAACACAGGTAAGTTCGAAATGGATGAAGAAGGTAGTCTTCATCAAGATGCCATTGCCAAGATTTAAGTGAATACTTGCCGATTTGCATAAAGGTGCTGGCATCGTTATATAATCGTCGGTGGGGCGAAATGTAGAAAATATTTTCTTCGATGCTATGGAGTAGAGAATAGATCCATCAGTTATGAATTTGAGAAGAGCAGCGAAAATGAAGTGTTTGTTTTACAAGCTATGAAAATTTTAAAATTTTACAGTCGACACATTTTTAGATTCTGAAATTTTAAAATCATGGATGTTAAATAGTAGAAAAAAAATCGGTTTTCTAAAATTAGCTACAAAATCCGAAATTATGATAAAAATTTCGTACAAGTTTTCAAGATTTAGAAATCTTTTCTCCCGTATAATACCCCCATGGTGTAAACAATTAGTTTTTGGTTTGGTGTGGTGTGGTATATTATGGCTAAGTATACACCAGGGCTAGCTGCTTAAGGGAAGATATGCTTTCGTGGAGGACTTTTTTTAGGGAAACTGGCTCATATACACATTACACATGGAGAAAATCACAAAAACGCCCATGCAGTTAGCCCGTTCGCGGGATTTTAACCTCTAATTGAACTACCACAGTAGATAAATACGTTGGTTTGGAGCCACAGGGCGCTGGGGCGCTCGGACAGGGGGATCTGGCGAGAGTTGCTACGTCACCAACTACGGACGCGTTGCATCCTGTTCGTGACGTCATCACACATTGTCACCTCGGATTATCTTGCTACGTAAGCCACGTGTTTCATCCTGTTTGTGTTGTTATCCTGTTTCATGTACACGTTTATCGATTGGCGTAGAACTCCCCGCTGCTCTGATGTCATATTAAATCCGCAACCTGATTGCAGCATGCAGATACATGTTAGAATTTCTAGTGCATTCTTTTTAGTTCAGCAACGACCGCTAGAGGGCAGTAGTCTTACCCATAGTGCATTCTGATTGGTACTCGTGGATCCTGACGAAGTTATAAACCATTATTTTTAATTGATTTTACTATTTGATTTAATATAGTAGTGTTTAATGAAAAAGGTTTATGTAAATTTCATGTATTTGTCCATCTATGGCATGCGAAACGTGGGCGATAACACAAAGAAGTGCTTTTATCTCTTGAATCCTATTATTTGATCGTATCTATCCTCTTTGTTCATCTGACTTTGTCAGCGGAAACCAGCATGAGGCTGATGGATTGCACATAGGAAATTCTTTTCTAACTTGCTCAGCCCTTTCTACATCCTCGGTAATGAATGAATTCATAACTTTAAATTTATTTTGTTTCTATTTTAGGTTAAGATATTTTAAATTTCTCATTTCTATATCTTACAAACATAATTTACTTAATTTTATTTTCTTCTCGCCGTTAAATTAAAAATGTACTAATTTTCACACCATATTTTTTATATACAAACATAAGATTTTCTTTTTTTTCCACATTTTTAAGTTTTACATTCTTTTCCCCTACGTTTAAATTGCAAAAGTAATAGATTTTATAAAAGTAATACGCTTACACAATTTTAAATTTTTTTCTCATTTTATTTTACAAAAGTTTTTTTCCCTTCAGTTTAATCTTTCCTTTCCGTGTTTTACATTTTTCACTTTATTTGTTTTACAAAAGCTGTACTTATATTCTCAGGAATTTTTCTTTCTTTTTTACAAACTCTCTCTTTTTTTCTATATTTTACTTCAAGAAGTAATTTTAAATTTTTCTTTTTTTATAATTTTTTTTTAATTCTTTGAAGAATTTTCTTCTCTCATTTCTTTTTCCTTTGTTTTATTTTCCTCTTAAGGTTTTTCTTAATGTTTTAAATACTTATTGATGTCACACCTCCATTTCTCGAATCGTAAAGTTACATATATATTTCTCTGTCTATGAAATTTAAGCTGGAACTTATACGCATATAATTTCCCTCTAGAGGCTTTCATGGATAATATTTTCTGTAAATTTAAACCAATAAGTATGATGTTCCTTCCATACAGCTTACTTAGCATATTATTATATTTCTTATTATTTTTTTACGCTACTAATACTTAAGATATACAAAACTTTCTCTCCTAATGTATTATACCATACTACTAACACTTAACAGGTGATATTTCGAACTTTCTCCTCTAACTTATTATACTAACTTTTATCCAATAAACGTCGCGGATTCTCTTTTCCACATCTCATTTTATTCAATCGATTCACGAAACTTGTCAAATAAATGTAAATTTTCAACATTCTATTTTCCATTTAGATATTTTGCCTCACATTTAACCTTTATCATGTTTTTAAAACATATCCCTGTTAATATTTCTGATTCTTTTTTCAGTAAAAATAAATACAGACTTATACGGATTTTTTAAAGATCTAATGACTTTGAATTAAACCTTCTAATTCAGAAATAATAAATTTTCATGAGATAAAATCTACTTGAACTAGTATATGGACATCTCTAGCCAGTTTAGTTCAAATACATTCGAAACAATATGAAATTTCTTATTATTGTCTACCCCAGTCTAATACGTAGCAACAGCATTTCATTTCTTATTGACATTTCTTATTTACATACTACAGACATTTACATGAATATATTCAGAACACTCGTTTTTTTTGAGCAGGAGGTTTCAGATATATTACTAACACAGATTGACTCTTTGAAATATTTTACAAAAATATCTTGGATTTCCTTGCACACATTGTATTTAAATCATCAAACATACACTAAATTTTGATCATGTGAAAACTTCACTCGGATTCTTAATGTGATCTCACCATTTACCGCAGGCCTTCATAAACACTGCTATATTTGAACTTAACACAACCATAATTTTTTAACAAGAAGCTAAAGAACTTTTAACTACAGAGAAGAATATCAAAAGTTTCTTCTTTATCAGATTCTAAATGAACAACTAACCGTACATAAGTAATATATTGTATTGATGAACCAGTGTTATATTTTAACTTATTGTTTTGCGTATTAAGTGACTATGAAAAGAAAGTCATGTTTTTCCCTAAATGCTCATTTTACAATTTTACTAACGCACACATGTGTTTATTGCATTTTTAATAAAATCTCAAAGGCTGAAATGAGTGTTTCATTACCAAATTTGTAGTTTCCGACTTCATTCTACTGAAACGGAAACATTCATAAGTTATTGCGAAGAAAAATTTGTACATATTATACTTTTTGATTAATTTTCATACCACTTGATTATCTTTGAAAAATTGTTTCCTAGTCCAGTGCTAATTTTTGCTAATTTTCGCTTTTTCAGTGCCTTTCTTATGTGACAAAAACTCAGTTTAGAACCTTTTCTTACTTGACACCTTGCATTGCATTGCTGAACCGGGACCGTGCTTTCATTTTTATTACATACATAACGCGAATGTTATAAAAAAGGCACATTTTTCCTTCAGTTAGCACAATTCGAACGAGCATTTTACTATTACAGAGACTTCTTTAGTAAAATCTCAACGTTAAACTGAACGTTTCATTACTAATTTTGAAGATTCGGGATATATCCTACTTAAACGTTCATAACTGGTTAACAACATAGTTTAGACATGTACTCCGTTGTACTCTTGGTAAATTTTAAATTGTTTTCATCTATAACACTTGATTTTTAATGAAGTATCGAAATGCTTATTAACTATCAGCTTTTTGCAAAGAATTTCGTAGACACATGTGTTCAAAACAGAAAAAATTTTCTAACTTATCAATATTATTACCAAAATAGAATGCAAGATTTCCCTAAAAATGTATACATTTATTTCTTTAAAAACACGTACAGAATATCCATATTTAATAATTTAATGAGTATTTTCCTATATAAGAAAGAAAATTTTTAAATAATGCCATGTTCCATAAAATTTACGAATTTGTGATGTCGTTGCCTTTTTACAAACGCTTTGAGAGAATGTGCTCTCGGTACTCTTTTAAAAACTTCGAAACTGTTTTCTCTTTGCTGTTGATATATGCCAATGAATTCTCGATACTTTTCTCTTGGTTTATCTTCAGCTTATGAGTTATTTAAATACTTAATATATTTGTAGATCGTTTATGTTGACACTTGTGATAGATTTCCTGAATGTGCTTCTGGAAAATGTATTTCTGTTATTCACGTGAATGAAACTGATATTTTCTTAAAATTTTATTATTCAGAGTATTACTCAATTATAATAGAATGCCGGATCTGTTCCCAGTATTCAACATTCATATGAACTTCAGTATTCTAAATCTCTCACGTAACTGTAATTTTTCCTATCAATAATAGGAAGACGAATGGAATAAATGCAGGTTATGCAGACATAAGGTAAAAATCTGGAAGTAAAAGAAATTCTTCAGAGAGCTAGGCAATTCAATAGAATGTGCAAATATTCATCCTATTCGAAGCTCATTTTTGGAATTACACAGCATAAAAATTAAAATTTGCTCAAAAGAGATGTAATGAAAATCAATCAATAACATATTCAAATATTATCATCAAGGTATTTACTCATATATATTTTTCTGTAATGAAGATGAAGTACTCTTCAAAAATCTGGACGGTAATTATACAAAACTTGTTATACGGAAGGTTTCCCATAAAAGTGGTTCGAGCGAAGGAAACACGCCAGCAGTCTCCTGAAACTCTAAGTGAGCACCTGATCTTTGCTCTTACAAAAGTTAAGTAGAATTGAAGATTCTACGTAAGAGCGAAGATCAAATACCCACTTAGAGTTTCAGGAGATTGCTGGCATGTTTTCTTCGCTGGAACTACTTCATGGAAATCTTCCACATAACTAGTTTTGTATAACTACCGTCCAGATTTTTGCAGAGTACTTGATCTTCATTACAGAAAAATATATCTGAGTAAATACCTTGATGATAATATCTGAATATGTTTGTTTGTTTAAGGCGAAAAATATTCACTGCAGTTTCCGCTAGGATTCAAAAGAAACAGTTCGCTTTTTTGAGTTGGAAAAATTTTCACTTTAATATTTTGAAACGAAAAATCTCCACTGTTATTTCGTCTATGGGAAAACCCATGTTAATTTCAAAATGTAGTTAGAAAAATTACACTTTGAGTTTATAAACGTGAAAAAAAAAATTCGCTTAGATTTTTTAGGTCGAAAAAGTTTCACTTTAAATTTTTTAGGAAGAAAAACCTCCACTTTTATTTTGTCTATGGGAAAACCCATGTTAATTTCAAAATGCTAAGGGGAAAATTTATACTTTGATTTTGAAAAGTCGAAAAAAATTCATTTAGATTTTTTTACGTCGAAAAAATTTCACTTTAATTTTTTTAGGGAGAAAGATCACCACTTTTATTTTGTCTGTGGGAAAACATATGTTAAATTCAAAATGTAAGGGGAAAAATTTACACTTTGATTTTGAAAAGTTGAAAAAAATTCATTTAGACTTTTTTGGGTGGAAAAAGTTTCACTTTAATTTTTTTAGGAGGAAAAATATTTTTTATTGGTTACGGTATACTTCATTCTTGCTCTAACCTTTTTTCTTTTAAGTTGTAATATTTCTGAACCTGAATCTTCAGAAAACGAAATCATTCTGATTTATCAAATTCCTTCTAAGTGTAGAATATAGTCTTCAAACAGAATATTTTAGTATAAATAAATGTATTATAGACAAAAATAAGATTAAAAATACTTCATTATTTTTCAGGTCCTATTCCTGAAACTGGTTAAGGTTCTTACCCCTGACTTATCCCATTCAGGACATTTTCAGAAAAAATATTCATTCCTTGTTCATGTTTTCCATACTCAGACATTTTTTCCCCTTCTTATATGTTATATTTCACTATTGCTCTTTGGCTTGGTAGGACGTTTTTTCATGGATATTGCATACCTCTCCTATGCGTCTGCGGCTGTTCTAATAAATTACATCACCAACTAGTGTAAATAATATCTCTAGATATATAGGTATTCTCTTGAATGTTTGATTAATATGTAAATTTGTGAAGCATTTCTGATTCAATACTTGCATTTGAATTTTTCTTTTTAAAATTAATTCATACTAAAATTTATTAAAAGTTCATTTAAATTATCGATGTTGGACCCATGATATGGAGTTCATGTCAATATTATATGCCTTGTATGGTATTTATGCAAAATGTTTTTGATATCTGTGAAAAATTAATTATTAGATGTACCCAAAGATCTGTAAAAACTCTAAGTAAAGTAATGTCAGTTTTAAAGGCGGATCTTCAGTTAAATAGAATATATTGAAGTTAAGTTGTATTATTATTTGGAATTCATGTCAATATTTCTGTTATGCAGGATTTTATTTGCTATATCTCATAACTTAAAAATCGTTCTCAAAAAGCTGTAAGAGTTCAGTGTTTGCAATTTGAAATGCATATCTTAAATTAGAAGGAATATATTAAAAAGCTTTTAGACTTGAAAAAATAATGATCATAATATTTTTAACAGAAAAGTATTCCGAGCTGACAAATTTTTATATTCTAAGTTGGGGAAAAAGATGACAAAGTTTCACTTCCGTGACTGAACATTAATTCCATGTCCAGACATGCTTTCTTTTTAGATTTTTTACACAAATATGGCTGTATAGTGAATTTAAAATGTTACATTAGAATGTGGATATTCTTCTCTGTAGTTAAAAGTTCTTTAGCTTGTTGTTAAAAAATTATGGCTGTGTTAAGTTCAAATATAGCAGTGTTTATGAAGGCCTGCGGTAAATGGTGAGATCACATTAATAATCCGAGTGAAGTTTTCACACGATAGAAATCAAGATTTAGCGTATGTTTGATGATTTAAATACGATGTGTTCAAGAAAATCCAAGATATTTTTGTAAAATATTTCAAAGAGTCAATCTGTGTTAGTAATATATCTGAAACCTCCTGCTCAATAAAAACGAGTGTTCTGAATATATTCATGTAAATGTCTGTAGTATGTAAATAAGAAATGTCAATACGAAATGTCAATAAGAAATGAAATGCTGTTGCTACGTATTAGACTGGGGTAGACAATAATAAGAAATTTCATATTGTTTCGTATGTATTTGAACTAAACTGGCTAGAGATGTCCATATACTAGTTCAAGTAGATTTTATCTCATGAAAATTTATTATTTCGTAATTAGAAGGTTTAATTCAAAGTCAGTAGATCTTTAAAAAATCCGTATAAGTCTGTATTTATTTTTAGGGAAAAAAGAATCAGAAATATTAACAGGGATATGTTTTAAAAACATGATAAAGGTTAAATGTGAGGCAAAATATCTAAATGGAAAATAGAATGTTGAAAATTTACATTTATTTGACAAGTTTCGTGAATCGATTGAATAAAATGAGATGTGGAAAAGAGAATCCGCGACGTTTATTGGATAAAAGTTAGTATAATACGCTAGAGGAGAAAGTTCAAAATATCACCTGTTAAGTGTTAGTAGTATGGTATAATACATTAGGAGAGAAAGTTTTGTATATCTTAAGTATTAGTAGCGTAAAAAAATAATAAGAAATATAATAATATGCTAAGTAAGCTGTATGGAAGGAACATCATACTTATTGGTTTAAATTTACAGAAAATATTATCCATGAAAGCCTCTAGAGGGAAATTATATGCGTATAAGTTCCAGCTTAAATTTCATAGACAGAGAAATATATATGTAACTTTACGATTCGAGAAATGGAGGTGTGACATCAATAAGTATTTAAAACATTAAGAAAAACCTTAAGAGGAAAATAAAACAAAGGAAAAAGAAATGAGAGAAGAAAATTCTTCAAAGAATTAAAAAAAAATTATAAAAAAAGAAAAATTTAAAATTACTTCTTGAAGTAAAATATAGAAAAAAAGAGAGAGTTTGTAAAAAAGAAAGAAAAATTCCTGAGAATATAAGTACAGCTTTTGTAAAACAAATAAAGTGAAAAATGTAAAACACGGAAAGGAAAGATTAAACTGAAGGGAAAAAAACTTTTGTAAAATAAAATGAGAAAAAAATTTAAAATTGTGTAAGCGTATTACTTTTATAAAATCTATTACTTTTGCAATTTAAACGTAGGGGAAAAGAATGTAAAACTTAAAAATGTGGAAAAAAAAGAAAATCTTATGTTTGTATATAAAAAATATGGTGTGAAAATTAGTACATTTTTAATTTAACGGCGAGAAGAAAATAAAATTAAGTAAATTATGTTTGTAAGATATAGAAATGAGAAATTTAAAATATCTTAACCTAAAATAGAAACAAAATAAATTTAAAGTTATGAATTCATTCATTACCGAGGATGTAGAAAGGTCTGAGCAAGTTAGAAAAGAATTTCCTATGTGCAATCCATCAGCCTCATGCTGGTTTCCGCTGACAAAGTCAGATGAACAAAGAGGATAGATACGATCAAATAATAGGATTCAAGAGATAAAAGCACTTCTTTGTGTTATCGTCCACGTTTGGCATGCCATAGATGGACAAATACATGAAATTTACATAAACCTTTTTCATTAAATACTACTATATTAAATCAAATAGTAAAATCAATTAAAAATAATGGTTTATAACTTCGTCAGGATCCACGAGTACCAATCAGAATGCACTATGGGTAAGACTACTGCCCTCTAGCGGTCGTTGCTGAACTAAAAAGAATGCACTAGAAATTCTAACATGTATCTGCATGCTGCAATCAGGTTGCGGATTTAGTATGACATCAGAGCAGCGGGGAGTTCTACGCCAATCGATAAACGTGTACGTGAAACAGGATTACAACACAAACAGGATGAAACATGTGGCTTACGTAGCAAGATAATCCGAGGTGACAATGTGTGATGACATCCCGAACAGGATGCAACGCGTCCGTAGTTGGTGACGTAGCAACTCTCGCCAGATCCCCCTCTCTGAGAGCCCCAGCGCCCTGTGGCTTCAAACCAACGTATTCTATCTACTTACCAGCAATCAGCGACTTTACCGTTTGACTTCTGGTGAGCCGCCCGAATTCGAACCCAGGACCGAACCATTCAGTTATACTACCGTTCAGTGATTTTACCGCTCAGCCGAAGGTGGGCAGTAAATTTTTGAAAAGTTTAGTTTGCTGGCTAGACGAAGATATGTGAAGGGAAAAAAATCTGTTCAACATTAAATTTAATAAAATAAAAATGTATAAAAACACGACAGTTCTTAATTCCACCTTCTTTAACGGTAGATTACTTCCTGTACCACGAAGTAAACTCTCAAAATTGACCAGGCACTTAACTAGACTACATCCCAAAATATAAGTTCCACGAAGAATCAAGCAGCTGTACGAACGTATAAGATATTTCTCCCGCCTTCATAGCGTGCTTTCGTGGTGTAGTGGTCTGTACGCTGGGCGCGTATTCTAGAGGTCCGCTGTTCGAGTCCCGGCGAGGGCACTGCTCATTTTTCTCATCTCCTGCTTCGAAATAATCTAATGTCTCTACAAACGTGCTAAGCATTGTATTGACTTAAAAAGATTATGATTGATGATGTAAAAAAATAATTTTTAGCCCAAAGGGGCGTCATCCCAGAAGGATTATTAGTCTCAAAACGGCATTTGGAGTCTAATCACTAAAAGCCTCGAATTGCTTTTCAAATTGTTGCCACCGAATATTATCGCCCAGTATTATATTTTAAGAAATTACATAATGAAGAATCTGCATGAATGCATATATGTTTTCTGCACTGTGAAAAAACAGCGGTACCTAGAGTCATCAAATTTTGAATAACCTAGTTCTCGACCCGAACATGGGTACCTGGAAATCCGAATTTACAATTTGTTTTAATATCTATTTCATATTTTGCAAAACCTTAATGAATTTTTGATTAACAGAGTCAACGATTTCAAAGCGAGCGGTGCCAACACTGTACGGAATAAAACATTTTTATCCCCAGCGCGCGAGCTTGTCTATCAGAAATTCTAAAGATATGCTGTTTTTAAATACTTTTACCGCAAATTCAAATGCTCTCGAAAAGCGTATGTGTGTGTAAATAAAAAAAGCTCCCCTTTGGGCGTAATATTAAATCTGAAATCTTTTAGATTTTTTTTCGATTTATTAGGAATTTAGTCTTCACACTTTGTACACGCAACGTTTACAGTTAGAAATTCAAATTTTCACCCCAAAAGAGAACTTTCATGACAACAGTACGTTACAAGATGATTTCTTTGCATTAGATACTAGTATATTATAGGGCCCAACAATAACGAAGTCGTTAAGACAGTTAAAGTGGGAGTTCAACTCGAGTTCGATTCCAGGCGAATGGATTGTTTCCCTTCTCGAAGCCATCCATTCATGTAATCTAATAGGCATTAAACTATTTTCCCTTTTAATCATTCTTCATGGTTCAAAAGTGCTCGAGAGGTTAAGACAACTGAAGACTGGTAGTTCAAACGGGCTGCTGCATAGCTGATTTTATGATTTTCCCCATGTGTAACTAGAATACGAGCCATTTTGCCTTAGAAAATCCTACAAGAAGGCATCCTCTCCCTTAGGAAGAGAGCCTTCGTGAGCTTTGTCATGTTTCAGTAACTTAATTTAGTAGCATTCGTACAATTTCAAGCTGTGTTTTAACTTATTTTTCTTTATTCTGCAAAAATATGAATTCATAATTCTGAGACTTCTAAAGCAGACTACATAAAGTGATGCACGACAGTTAAAACTAATGTAAAAGATGACGTGCTTGTTTACGTATCACGAAGAACACAGTAGTAGAAAGGTAATATATCCACCTCCAGCTATGTGAAAAAATCCTAAATACCGATCCTTACTATCCATAAAAAAATGTCCAGAAAAGAAAAAAAAAAATACCCAAAGAGCGCAGGAGGTGTTTCTGTTTCTCCCAAATTTATCCCTAAGCGCTACGGGAATCGAATTTCGGAGTGCCAAACACCAGATGGGGTGATCTTGGCGAAAAAGGTTGGCGGGGGGCGGGTGCCCCTTTGAGCGCCAGCCCGCCAATTAGGGCCCGGGCCCTCTTTTCGCGGCTTTATTGCTTATTACTTCACTGCGATTCGCAATACACATAGCTTTGGGGCAATTTAGTCCAATATCTGCAGAAAGCAGGCCGCGTTATGGGTAGGTCGGGTAGAGAAACGAGTTTACCCGGGTGTTTGTTTGTGGAGAGCACGGACCCTTGGAAAGGGTAACTTCGTTTGCAGGGAGTGGGAAGCTGTAAATGCCAGGGGAGAATACAAAAATCAGAAGATATGTCTTTATAGGTGATGAGTTTGATATTCTTTTGACACTTTCGAAATACCAACGGTTTCCCAACTCACAGCAAAATGGGTTTCTAGAGGCAGTTTCGTTCAAATGGTTTTCATTTAACGTAGTTCGGGGAGGGAGGACAACATATTTTAGTTGGTCATACCAACTTGAGCTTCTTCATAATTAATTATGCCCCATGCTTATTAACGGCATTCAAAGACACTTATTACTAATTTATTCAGTCACTAACGCTTTTACAATGTTCGCGCTGTTTCTATCAACATGCTTAAACAATATACGCATAGACCAAGAACGTAATACACGGTAAGGCAAGCGAAGCTGAGAAACTTACCTACAGGAAAATTCAAATACTCGAAAAACGGAAATGTGTATATATTTGTTTCTTACTCCCAAGGTTCCAAGAACCCTAATAATGGCGTCATTTTCAGAGGATTTTATTGAAAATTATATTACGTCATATAATAGTTAAGTTATGCGCGCTGATCATTCATCTTCTCTGTGACTGAGGGATGTTTTTTAAATTTACGTACATATACACGTTTCGAAAGCATTTGGGCTAATTGTCCTTTGGACTAAAAATATTTTAAAACAGTCTATCTTTAGAACTTCTCATAGACAGTCCCGCGCGTTGGAAATAAAAATGTCTTTTTCGGTACAGTGTTGCCATTGCTCACTTTGAAATCGCCGAGTCTGTTAATCAAAAATTCGTTAAACTTTTACAAAATTTGAAACACACAATAAAATATTTTAAAATAGCCTGCCTTTAGAATTTTCGAGAGAGGGTCTCGCGTCCCGTACAATGTTGCCATAGATCGCTTTGAAAAAAAAAATTAAGTTTTTTAATAAAAAATTCATTATAATTTTGCAAAATATGAAATGCACAATAAAGCGAATACGAAATTCAAAATTCGTGCCTCCAGGTGTCCATCTTCGGGTGGAGGGCTACGTTATTCAAAATTGGATGGTTCTAGATACCGTTGCTTTTCACGATGAAAAAAACATGCATATATTAGTGCAAATTTTTCATTATTTAATTTCTTTAAATACAATACAAGGGGATAATATTTGATGGCAACAATCTGAAAAGTTACTCAGACTTTTATAGCGATTAGTGATTCAAAGCAAAATCACGTGTTGAGACTAGTAGCTTTTCTGTTCTAATGCTCCTTTGGAGTTTGGAAAAAAAGAGGGGAAAAAAAGGCAGCTCTATTTTTTTTACCCCAACTTGGAGTGTTATTGTTATATTAAACCAAGTTTATTGGTTACATTATAGGTTATTATTCTAATTTTAAAAATTTCAATCTTTTTTAATGAATCTAAATGCATTTTATTTTTGTGAAAAATGCCTGTATGTAGAATATAATGACAAGATTAGGATTCGATATTTTAGTTTTAAATATTCTACATTAAATATTGGATTATTTTTAAAATGCTTAGAGATTTGAAAGTTAGGAAGCGTCATCGAGTAGCCAATGTTTCATGTCAAACTATATTATTATACAGTGTACAACAGCAATACATTAGTATATTATAATAATATATAACATAACAGTATATCAATAGTGGAAAGAATCCTAAAATTCCGGAGGAAAGTTCTGAATTCTGTTCTAAAATGTAAAATGAAGACTATACGAAGTTCATTTAAAGATAATCTCGACTCCCAGAGAAAACGATAGTTATACGATTCCGTAAAATAAAATAACAATCGTTATAGTTTCGTGATAGAGATTTCTCTTCGGATTTATATTACGATACATGATGGTTATCATATACGCGATAGACATTTTTTATCGATGCTATATGGCAAGTATTGGTGTTGAGCAGAACATAAGAATTTTAACTATTCAGCCTTTACACGTAAAAGACCTTAAATTTTCACCCATCTGCTATATAAATTTTTAAACAATTGATTTTAACGCTGCGCGCGAAGCATTTTTCTGACGGCAAGTATTGTAACATGGAATTAGAACTGCATTCTCTTTGTTAGAATTCATATTCTAAATTCTACAAGAATGATAAAAGGAAGCATTTAAAAATTAATTTTATTAGCATTTATAAATAATAAATTAGCAAAATGTCTTTGCAAACCCCCCTTGCCACCCTCCCTCCTTCGATTCCATTTTGACGAAAACGGCTCCTCAAAAATATCACTTACATAAAAAATACGATCTTGAAATGGAAAATATTAGTATAATAAAATACTCATTTAATACAGTAAGAAAAAAGAATTATAAATACTTTTAAATGAATATTGATTGATTGATTGATTCGATTACGGAAAAGCACTCGAGAGTTATCCGCCTAGTTTAAATGAATAACATATAGGCCATGTGTGATGGCTTTCACATCAGCCCCTGTATGATGTTTAATGTTTAACGTTTAATTGAAAATTTTAGTATAATGCAGTATTCAATTAACACAGTAAAAGAAAGGAGTTCTAAATCTCAACTTTTAAATGAATATTGATTGACTGATTGATTCGAACACGGCAAAGCACTCGAGAGCTATCCACCTAGTTTAAATGAATAATATATAAGACATCATACCGGTCCATGTATGATGTTTTAATGTTTAATGATTAATTGGAAATATTAGTATAATGCAATACTCAATTAACACTAAAAGAGAGCGATTCTAAATCTCAACTTTTAAATCAATAACAAACTCACCTTCACACCAGTCAGTCCATATGTATGATGTTTTAATGTTTAATGTTTAATTGAAAATACTAGTATAATGCAATACTCAATTAACAATCTGAAAGAAAAGGACTCTAAATCTCAACTTTTAAAGGAACAAAATATAGGCCTTGACACCAGTCCGTGTATGATGTTTTAATGTTTGATGTTTAATTGAAAATAGTATAATGCAATAAACAATTAACACGGTAAAAAGAAGAGATTCTGAATCTCAGCTTTTAAATGAGAAAAAAATTGGCCTTCACACCAGTCCAAGATGTTTTAATGAAAATTCATGACTTTACAATGAAGCTGACTCGAAGATAACAGATATTAGATATTCTCTGTTTTTCCCACAAAAGTGGTCTTTCGAAATACATCCATTTTATGGGAATAAACAAAGCCTAATATTTCTGAATTACAAAGATTTAATTAAATACAATAGACAGCTAAAATAACGGGGGGGGGATAGAAATATTTTAGCTATCACAAATATTTTTTTATTATACATGTCTATAAACAAAACAGCAGGACAGCTAAAAAACATGGATATAAATAAAAATTCTCAAAGTAATCCTACTTATCTGTGTCATTTCTAAGTAATCTATTTTATTCTTCTTTAAAATTCCATCAGCACCCCAATGCTGTTCATATACGGGCACCTCATGATTTTACTTTTATTCGCATAAGACTAAGAATATTATAAAAGCTAGGATTTTATCTATTACTATTATTGTTATTATTTTACAGTTTACAGTTTCAAAGTATTTAACTGAAACCTAATAATTTAAAAAGTTTTAAGAATATTTTACTTTGCTTCTGTATGTAAGGAATTTTTCCTTTCTAATCAGTGTAGCAATGAAATACATGATGTCCTCTCTTTTTCAGGCCTTCCAACCTATCCGATGGCGTAAGATTACATTCAGTTAATTTCTTCTTGATTACTCAACAGTCATTGGTTGTTAACTGTGACACATTAAATCTTTCATTTAACACATTAAATCTTTCATTTCTTTAATTAGCAGCAGTTAGGCAATTTTAAAGAAATCAGACATGATTTTTGATAAACCAATAAAATTTGATAAATTACATTAGATATTTCGAGAAAACTTCGCTTTGAAGATTTTTTCCCAGTATAATTGATAGTGAAAAGAATGATGATTGTTATTATGCAATGATTAATTTAATAGTTAAGCAAGTTCACAATTTGATTGTTAAACTGTGTATTTTAAAAAAATCCACATCAGATTTTAAAAAATTAATATTATATAACTATCAATATTACGTATGCGTCCAAAATTTCAAGAAAGTGAGCTAGGTAGATGCGATTCAAAAAATAATTTCGAAATTCGACTCAAACAAAGCAAAGAAACAAAGAAAGAAATCAAACTTAATAAAACCCTATAATTAATAGAGTTTATTTAACCTCCATTATTAAAAAAAAATTACATTCTTTTGCCTCAAAGTATATTCAGTTCATATATCCGAAATTTAGGTACATAAGGTAAAAAATTTGAAATAAGATAAAAATTTGAATACTTAAATGCGCAAATCATTTAGCTAACTTTCCCCCGTGCAGCGTAGCAAATCTTATTCAAACAATGAATTATTCTAGGCTAAAAATCAGAAAACTAAAACTTGGAGCCATATAGCTAAGTTTCTGCCGCTCAGCGTAGCAAGTGTTATCCAAACAATGAATTATCATAGGCTAAATATCTTAAGACTTAAACGTGGAAATCATTTAGCTATGCTTCCCTCACGTAACTTAGCAAGCCTTAGCCAAATGATGAATTATCATAGGCTAAAAATATGAAGTCTTAAGTGTGGAGATTATTTGGCTGTGTTCCTTCTGCCCAACGCAACAATGAATTATCATAGGCTAACTATCTGAAGAATTAAATGAGGAAACAATTTAGCTATGTTCCTTCCGCACAACATAGCAAGTCTTATCCAAACAATGAATTATCACAGGCTAAATATCTTGAGACTTAAATGTGGAAACCATTTAGCTATGTTTTCCCCGCGCAATGTAGCAAGTCTTATCCAAACAATGAATTATCACAGGCTAAATATCTGAAGAATTAAATGAGGAAACAATTTAGCTATGTTTCTTCCGCACAACATAGCAAGTCTTATCCAAACAATGAATTATCACAGGCTAAATATCTGAAGAATTAAATGAGGAAACAATTTAGCTATGTTCCTTCCGCACAAAATAGCAAGTCTTATCCAAACAATGAATTATCACAGGCTAAATATCTTGAGACTTAAATGTGGAAACCATTTAGCTATGTTTTCCCCGCGAAAAGTAGCAAGTCTTATCCAAAAGGCTAAATATCTGAAGAATTAAATGTGGAAACCATTTAGCTATGTTTCTTCCGGACAACATAGCAAGTCTTATCCAAACAATGAATTATCACAGGCTAAATATCTGAAGAATTAAATGAGGAAACAATTTAGCTATGTTCCTTCCGCACAACATAGCAAGTCTTATCCAAACAATGAATTATCACAGGCTAAATATCTGAAGAATTAAATGAGGAAACAATTTAGCTATGTTCCTTCCGCACAACATAGCAAGTCTTATCCAAACAATGAATTATCACAGGCTAAATATCTTGAGACTTAAATGTGGAAACCATTTAGCTATGTTTTCCCCGCGCAGTGTAGCAAGTCTTATCCAAACAATGAATTATCACAGGCTAAATATCTTGAGACTTAAATGTGGAAACCATTTAGCTATGTTTTCCCCGCGCAATGTAACAAGTCTTATCCAAACAATGAATTATCACAGGCTAAATGTTTGAAGAATTAAATGAGGAAACAATTTAGCTATGTTTCTTCCACACAACATAGCAAGTCTTATCAAAATCATAGGCTAAAAATCTGAAGGCATAAATGTGGGAACTATTTGGCCATGTTTCTCCCGCCCAACGTACCAATTGACGCAGTAAAAAAAAGGTGGTTCTAATAATTCTGTTGTCTTAACAATGAATTATCGTAGCTTAAAAGTCTGAAGTTGCGTCTTAAACGTGTAAAATATTTGGCTATATTTCTCTCGCCTAACGTAACAAGTCTAATTCAAACAATGAATTATCATGAAAAATTAAAAGTATATGAAAGCATATGAAGTATATGAATTACAGAAATATATGAATTACAGAAACAGATTTATTTTAAAAGACACCATAATTACTTTTGCTGTTATCTGGAAAGATGTAAAGAACATTAAGTTACGACGTTGTTGGTCTACAATCAGAAATTGTTGGTGTACAATCAGAAATTGTTGGTCTACAATCAGACGTTGTTGGTCTACAATCTAAATTGCGGTCTACAATCAGAATCGTGGATGAAGAGTCGAGAAACAAAAATCTTTAGTTTTTAAATCGCACCCACAACCCAACCTCTTGAATTTAGTTACGTGTTCTGAGAAGATTAGTGTTAGTGAAGAGGCGGTGTAGGCTTGGATGGATGTAAACAATTTGGTTCTCGTCATACTCCTTCATTATGACGCCTAAGCAATCGTACATATATTGCAAAAGAAGGATGTAAAGGTGATGAGGAGGAAGAGGGGAAGATGGAGATGAAGAAGACATCTAGAATAAGAGAGTTGCTTAGAAAGGAAGTTGACTAAGAACTGCAGAATTTCATAAGATTTGCAAAGCAACATCATCCATCTCTGTCGGTACATGATGTTATGAAGCTTCATTTGTAAACGCAGCGAACTTTAAAAACCCTTGTAAGCGAATAGATATTCCAAGTTACATGTCATGTCACTAAGAAATGCGTAACTTTCATGTGAAAATATATCACATGTATTTGTTGTAATTTTGAATAATCTGCACGATTTTCGATATTATTTACTTAATAATATCGGTGGACGGTAACTCAAAAAATACAACTAATGTTAAATACTTTGCATGCTGCAAACTCTATAGACACATCACAAACCATGAACAATTCTGAAAATATATATTCAGTAATCCCGAAAAAAATCTTATTCGGAAGTGGTAAAGTCTCATGGTGTCCACCGATAACATCGCGGCAAAAACATCGTGGACGAAAACGTCGCGAAGAAAACAACGCAAGGTGAAAACGTCGTGCTACAAAACATAGTGGGAGAAAACATCGCAAAGAGAAAACATCGCAGTTCTAAAACATCGTGGTACAAAACATCGTCGTCGAAAATAAAGCGGTTCAAAAACATCGCAGTTTAAAAACATCGTCGTCGAAAATATCGTGGTAAAAAATAAAGTATCTACAAATCATCGCATGACGATAACATCGCAGACATGCTTTTTTCAGGTTTTAATAATTGTAAATGGATATTCCCATAATGATTTGTGAGCGCAAGGTGTAAAGAAGGATAAATTTTACTTTCACATATTTTATTAACTAATAAATTTTTGCTGAAAACGTAAGGAAACTTAAGCATAGAAAATTAAATGTAACTTATAGATTATACTTTTCATGAAATATTACCAGTAAAAACTTTATAAAAATGTTTTATTAATGGCCTTTGTTAGTTAACTATGTCTGTTTAAAATTCTATTAAGTGCTATAAGTTGCATTAATTTTTTATGCTTAAGTTTCCTTTTTATTTTCTCAGCAAAAATGTATTAATTAATAAAATATGTGAAAGTAAAATTTATCCTTCTTTACACCTTGCGCTCACAAATCATTATGGGAATATCCATTTACACTTATTAAAGCATGCCTGAAAAAAGCATGTCTGCGATGTTATCGTCATGCGATGATTTGTAGATACTTTATTTTTTACCACGATATTTTCGACGACAATGTTTTTAAACTGCGATGTTTTTGAACCGCTTTATTTTCGACGACGATGTTTTGTACCACGATGTTTTAGAACTGCGATGTTTTCTCCCACGATGTTTTGTAGCACGACGTTTTCGCCTTGCGTTGTTTTCTCCGCGACATTTTCGTCTGCGATGTTTTTGCCGCGATGTTTTCGGCTGTAACCAAGTCTCATTGCCTTCGGTTATGAGAGATTCTATCGTACCTTAAAGCATCCCCATACAAAGCCATTTTATATTCGGGCTAATACGCCATGCATGCGTGTGCGCAGTTTTTCAAGGTTAATTTTTTATTCTTTCACATTTACTCGACTTATATAACAATTGATAAAATATAGTCTTATCAAAATTGATTTAAAATGAAGAATTTCATATTAAATAAATATTTTGTTTGATTAAAAAGGCACACTCTTCCAATAATTAGTGAAATTTTTCAGCAAAGGTAAAATAAAATACCAATTAAATGTATTTATTTTGCAGAAAGAGTCTAAATATATATACGTAATAATACAGAAGCAAAGCCTGGGATACTTGCAATTATGGTTGATATAATAGTTCTTTGTTTTCGTTGACACATTTTAAGCCACAACAGAGCCTAGTTTTTAAGCCTGGCTAATTTGTAAATTGGCGCTCTGTTCTTGAAGAATCACACTAGCATTTTTTAGATTTTTGAAATGGCTTTAAGATAAACACAGCAGGACGTGTTAGCAAGCTAGCAGTACTAAGAGAGAGAGCGACGAGTTGAGGATGAAAGTTGGCTTCGGAATGACTTCAAATTTGATTCAAATTTTATTAATTTTAAATTTAGGTTCTCAAATTTAAAATAATCATTGACTGAAGTATTTTATTATTGTATTGACATAAGTATTATGTAAGTGTCTGCATCATTAGTGTTATGTAAAAATAAGCCGATAAGGATTAATTTTGAAATGACAGAGACAGAACGATTATGCACTTACTATTTTTATAGAAAAGAAAACATAATCAAATTTAAAAAAAAATAAGGAACTGTTATAGTAAATTAGAGCTGCTATTATAGTAAATTCTGATTTATATATTTTTTATGTTACATATATTTGTATAAATATACTTTCGGTTTACCGCGGTGATACTGGTGACAATATCTATGGTTAATCCAAAACTATGGTTAATTCCGGAGCACTTAAAAAAGCACAAGAACAGAGAATAACTTATCTGATAATTTTTAAAAATGCTGTTAACAATATACTTCCATTTTCAAGCAGTTTAATCTAGAGAATAAATTAATTTCATTAAATTAAATCAGTATTCGGAACAGAATAACTAGACTCTAAATAACCGTAAGATAAACCTCATTAAAGATGAATATATTATCATTTGCTATCCCTGCAGTTATTTTAATCACTTTTCTTTTCCTTTTTTATACTTTTCGTAGACAGTTTTGTTTAATGGTGATTCTTTGTGATAGTAATATTTTTTTTTTTTTCCTGCAGTAAATAAACTCAGCGTGTTTTTTTTTTTTTTTTTTTCCTTTAAGAAGACCCAGTGAATCTCTCCCTTTCCTCATCCGATTATAGTCCGTTTAAAATAATAATAGGCCAATAATAATATAATAAAATAGACCAAAATAGGCATTTCAGGGTCGTCGCTCCTTGCGTACAATCGTAATGCATGTCATCTACTTATTTTCTCCACCTCATTTCAGACTATAATTCAAGTCAGCCTTCATATGCGCCCCTTTCAAGAAGCGAAACACATTAGACGGAAATGAAGTGGGAGAAAAAAAAATTAGACAACTGGACTGACTGTAATCCTGTTAACAAGATTTGGAGCAACAAATATAGAGGATGAAAGTTTATATTTAACATTAGATACGTCTGTAGTTTACTTTTCTCATTATATTGCATCTTTTTACGTCCTGTGACGCTAACAAGATATTTATAATCAACTCTGAAATGCAAATATTCACATTCCGAGAGGCAAACGGTTTTTCATTTGTCATTTTATAAGGTATTTCTCCCACTTTCCTAGCGTGCCTTCGTGTTGTAGTGGTTCTGCACGCTGGGCCGGTATTCCAGAGGTCCGTGGTTCGATGCCCGGCGAAGGCGTTTGCTAATTTTTCATCTCTCCAGCCTCCAAAAAATACCTAATGTCTCTACAATCTGTGCTACCTGGCAAAATTTATAATGATCGGAGACGTTACTGTTCAATGCAATTTATGTTTTCTAATTTGGTTTTCAAATTAAAACTATACGTTTCTTAATTAACTGAGGAATTTAAAAGAATTTAATAATTTACATCTTGATTTTATTTTGAATGGCATCCATAATTGATCTAATTATTAAAACATCTGATTCGTATCATTTATAATGCACCCAGCTTAAAATTCTTGATAAACATTTGCACTATTGTTAAAAAAAAAAAAAATAGAAAACTTCGCGGAGCATAATAATAGTTTGCAAGCCTTCTCAGAGAGTTTATAAACTTTTCCTTTTAAATAGAACCTTTATTTCACTAAAAAGAGAAATTTAAATGTGATAGAGTAGTAGATAAAAGGAAAAATATTAAGCTTGTTTAAAAAAAAAAAAAAAAAAAGTTAAGCTGGTTTAAAAAAAAAAAAAAAAAAAGTTTTCTAAAAGATATTCAGATTTTAACGATCGCCCGAAAGGGCTGTTTTAAAGTTTAATAGGGTGGGTTTATCATTATAACCCTGCTAAACTATAATATTGTAAACATAACATAATATATAACAGTAAATTATTGATCAATATAGCCCACTAAATATAGAAATGTTATATACCTCCTGCGTATTTAAAAAGTGAAATAATATATAATGTAATTCTGTAAAAAATATATAATGTTTTTAATTCGATATATAAAGCATTCAACAGCATTTTTATTTATATCAATCATATGAAAAAGTAAAAAAATGATATTATTAAGAACTGTATCTATTGCTTTTAAATAGCTCAATTTGTTAATTAACAAAAAACAGATTAAATATGAAAGAATAATATCTTACGTTTTCCCGAATGGTAACAGATTCGAATGAAATGTGAAACAACGAATAACCGTTTTTCAAGGGGGGCGGCTACGTTCCATTGTTTGTCCGAATTTTCAGCTACCCCCAGTCCACGTGATTTTGATGTGTCTACTCATTTTAATAAGTCAACAATAAAATCAAAAATTTATATCAGTAAAATGTATCTCGCATATTGTATCGAAATTCGTTAACCGTTAATTCAATATGTTTATATGAAATGCAGGAAAATTGCGTATAATTTAATATTCCGTATAAGGAAGTCATGTGGTGTACACATCAGACTTTTTTTTTTTTTTTTTTTTCCTTCTTGCTAAAGGAAGAAAAAAAATCGTGCGTCTTTCTGTCAGTGGTAAAGCAGGTAAAAAAATTATTTGAAACTGTTGTTCGTCTGAAACAAATGGATGTGGGATAGCAGCATTTACAGCCACTGGTGGAACTCACCTAAGCATCAAAAAATGGTTTGTTTTGGTTTATTTGATTATGGCAAAGCACTCTATAGCTACCTGCCTAAACATGGGAATTCCCGATGTGGTTTGTTAAGGTTTTTTACGCTCCCGTTGATCTCGCAGCTACAGTTCTGCTGCTACATTCACGCTAACTGAACCCTCCCTCCCCCCCCCTTTTTTTTTTTTTTTTTTTTTTTTGATTGTTTGTTTTCTTTTCAGATTTATTACTAAGCATGATTTTTTTCGCACTTCCGCCGTATACAATTCAACAGCAAAATTACAAATATTTTAAAAGATTAGTTAAAAAAAATTTCTTTCTTTTAGAATTCCCGATGTGGCGTTAAATGTTGGCATACATTTAATTTTATTTATTTATTTCTAAGGAAAAGTCTCTTCTTAGTTAATCATATCCATGTTCAGTTTTCTTAGTAAGATGGCATGAAAATTTTTTGTCTTTTTATTATTAACGTCTTGTGTGTTAAATTTATTAATTAATATCATGTTTTTGGCACTTACGTGATATAAAATTCAATTCAACAGCAAAATCATAAAATATTTATAAACAGTGCATCTTTAGAATTTCCGATGGAGTCTAGCGCTCTGGAGATTAAAATATTTTATTCCGTACGGTGTTCCCACTGCTCGCTTTGAAATCGTTGAGTTTGTTAATTAAAATACATTGAAACAGATAATGAAACAAGCTTCCAGGTACACATATTTGAGTGGACGACTACGTTATTCTATACTGGATGGCTCCAAGTACCTCCCCCTCCCCTCCACAATACGAGAAACAAGGATACATTCATGCAGATTCTTCCTTATTTAATTTCTTTAAGTATAGTACAAGGCGATAACATTTAATAGTAACAATCTAAAGAGTGATACGCCGTTTTCAGTAATTAACGCAAAAAGCCGTTTCGAGATTAATATCCCATTCGGGAATAACGTCCGTTTTGGGCTAAAAATTCGCGTTCTCTTGATAAATCCTGCAACCCGCCTTATTAGGTAATTCGATATTACTAAAGTCCCAAACTTCCTGTATTTTGAAATGAAAATGTGTATGATTTAATATCTTAACACTTATCTGCTTTTCTGACTGCTCTACATCTGACAAGCCTGGCGAATAAATAAAGGATGGCCCCCTAAGTGTAAACTGCAGGTTGGATGGTAAAAGATCTCCGCGAAACATTTTCGCGATTTATCAATCCACAATAAACAAACACAAATAAAAACATGAAACCACGGATACCAGATGGGGCAACCGTGTATATACATAACTCTTCTATATGCATTTATATACGCTCGCAGATCTAAACGCAAAATAACCCAACGCAAACGTAACCGAATTTGAGATTGCTTTCTCTCCGACCAATAACGGGAGAGCTTACCCCACCCCCGTATTCTAATAAGGCGTGTTTAATTTTACCTACAAGCCCATCCCACGATCCGTTACGTCATTAAGGAGCACCCCCATGACGACCAATAGCGAGCGGCGATCGTCAGTGTAAGGCCTGCCTTATGATTCGTAAACGCGGTAAAAACATTTTTACCAGACACATTTTCACTACCGTTTAAGACCGGTTTAATCGGCGAAAGAGTTTAGCTGTTTAATGCTTCGGAACTCGATCGTCTGCTCCTTTCGGTTTCAGAAGTTTTTATTTGCGGAGAAGTAGTGTTTTAAGCGTCTAGGGTTAATTAAGTTAAGTAATTGTCATGTTGATTTTATTGCTTGAAATGAGGATTTTTCTGATGCTAGATTGAAGAGTGAAAAAATATTTCGGCGTTTTCCTGATGTTTGAAACTGAAATGAGATGTAATTATTTATTTAATGAGGTGAAGAATCTTTGAAACCGATAAAAAAATTATTGCAGTGTTTTGAAAATGCTGTTATACATTTGTGAAACTTAAGCTGTAGGATTTAAAATATCGATTGGAAGTTTTGTAATTCGATTAAGATTATCAATAGGATTCGAGTTAAATTTAGACAGCTTTTATTTGAATCGTTTTGTCGAGCAGATTCGAATTCGTTTTCTTTCTTTACTCTTTGATTAAGATTATTTAAACGATTCAAACAGAATTTAGGAAACATTTATTCTGATGATTCATTTTTCTTTCTTTTAGTGTTGCTAACTTCTAATAATGAAATACAGTAATAAGAAGGAATGAGTTTGTAGAATAATGCTGATTTAATCGTCATGCTCGTAAAATGAAAAAAATTAGGACAACTTTGCAATCGTTATTTTTTTAAATCAACATACATGCATTTTAAATTAAAACTTTTACTTCGCTTTTTGTATTTCAACGAATACAAGTTGTGAGAACTAAATTTGATGAATAATTCATTTTATTATTCTAAGACGATAAAATATAATTACCTGTAGTTGATGACATTATTCTGTTGGGTGATCTTAAAAAATGTGTAAAAATATTACGTGTCTATGAAGTATTATTGCTGTGGGAAGAGTTTTGGACGCATTACCTTTTCTGTAGAATTTCGTTAGGATGTATCATATATGAAACAACAATAAAAGAGCATTTTGGATTGTTTTCCTTTTTAATTATTCATTCAGATGAGAAACAATTAAAATTTTTAAATGATATTAAGTTACGTAACTGAATTGAAAAAATCAAATACTCAACTGAGTAATACACAACTTCTTAGTGTTTATCACTGAGTAACGAAATATAGCCTAATGTTTCCTATGATTGTGTAATATTTCAGAAGGTTTTTTCTTCTGAAAAATATTCTCGCAAATAAAAAATCAAATCGCAACAAACTGTGAAGGTTGAAATGTAGTCGAGTGTTTTAAATCTCAGAAAGAGCGGGAAAATTCAGTCTAAACCGAAGTGTAAAGGTATCAGAGGATTTCTCACCAAATGAATGTTTAGTGACGGCGAACACGGAGCGCTCTTAATCGGCGAAATGCTGAACTCTCGCATGAGGTCCTTCCTCATACGGGACATTTTGGGATCTCTTGAAGATCAGCAGGAAATCAGCTCAAAGGAATGTGACGTTTTACACCATCAAGAGGCCAATGCAGCTAGATGCTCCAATGGTAAGTCAAATTTTTAATATAAAATTATAATACCAGTTCGCTTTCAGATGCAGTGAAATACGCTAATAAGTTTCTCACTTACGCAATTTTTACGTTTATATGTCGTTTCATTTCTGCTCCTTTTCATTTCTATTCATGTCAACAGCAAACTATTTCATTTATACGATACATAAAGATTTCAATTATATACTTCATTTATACGGTACACAATACGTCATTTTTGCCTTGATTTACGTTGACTTAATGCCTCGACGCCGTTTTTGTCTTGACTGTCGTTTTTGCCTTGACTTTTATGAAGACCCGTTTAATCGGTCTTCATAAAGACCTACATTATTTTCGACATTATTTTTTGCCACACTCACATTTCATATCTTAAGTAATTTCCTCTAATGAGCATGTAACTAGTGGAATAAGAAGGATATTAAATTAATCTCACTTTATTTTCAAGATGCAATGCATCGCACAGAAACATTCAGAAAATTATTTAATTGCCACAATAATAATGAGAAAACTTTTCATAAATTTAATTCGGTTCATTGAATTTTATTTAAGATACCGAGGAAAACAATTATGTGTCAAGTGAATATTTGTAGAATTTTTCTTAACCAAAAAATAAATATCTGCGTCTATGGTTAAGAGGTTCATGGTGGAGGGGGCGGATATTCAAGACGAGTGATTGAAGACACAAACGAAAATATTGAATGATCTAAAATTTACTTATTTCGAAAACAAGTTTTTCTAATACTTGCGCGATAGCTGCAAAGAAAGTGCAATTTTCGGAATTAATTTCGGAAAATGGGTTCTCCCTTTTTTCATAATTCTACTAAATTTATATTAGGAGATAATAAAATCAATGTTTCTTTAGTAAATAAATTACGAAAATCTTGAGATTTTTTAAGTCAAAGATTTTAACTTTGTTTAAGATATAGGCAGCATTTTATGCAAACTAAAAGAACAAAATGTAGAAGACATTTTATATAAAGCAGTATAGATTAAGGATTGATAATTAAGAAACTTTTTATACCTGTAAAACAATATGGAAATTTTTTCGCTTAGTTTACAGTTTTCATTACTTCAAACAAATTAATTAATAAGAATTTGAAATGAAAATATTTTGTTCTCTGCTGGCAACAGCGTATGGAGAATATTTATCTTTCCTAAATAAAGTTATTTTGTGATTGCTTCTATCATATGTTGGGCTGCAATTTTATTTCGGAAGTTAAAAGGAAAACTCCGCCGTGTGGTTGAGGGATAAGTAACGAAAATTCGCAAAATTTTCACGGTCTGTGATTTAGTCTAAAAACTTCGCAAAAAAATATTTCAGGGAAGGATTCAGATTAACATTTCGGGGAAACAAATGTGCACCAGAAACAAAGTAACACACATAAAAGGTATGTGATCAAATCAAAGTTATGCATTTTTAATCGAAATTTGAATTTATATAGCAATGGAATTCTGAAAATGTATTCAGACCTATTGTTTTCAATTACCATTTAACTAAGTATTCATTTCATACATGACACATTCTTAGAAGAATAAATAAATAAATAAGATAAAATAAAATAAAATAAAAGATGAAAATCTGAAAGGTTTCAGATTTTAAATTACGTCCAAAGGGGCGTTTTTTTAACATTTCGTCTGTTACCTTTATTTATTAAATATCACGTTTTTCGCACTTAAACCATAAAATTCAGTTCAAGAGCAATGTCGCAAAATGGTTTCAAATTGAGCATATCTCTAGAATTTCCGATACAGAGTCTCGCGCCGCTGGAGATAAAAAAAGTTTTTTTCTGTACAGCGTTGCCATTGCTCGCTTTGAAATCCTCGAGTTTGTTAATCAAAAATTCGTTAAAGTTTAACAAAATATGAAATCGGTAATAAAACAAATTCCAAATTTCAAATTTGGGCTTCCACATGCCCATATTCGCAGTAGGACTACGTCATTTAAAATTCGATAGCTCTATATACCGTTCTTTTATCACAATGCTAGAAATATACATATATTTATGCAGATTTTTCATTATTTAATTTCTTCAAATATAATGCAAGACTCTAACATTTGGTGGCAACAGTTTGAAAACTGAAATGGACATTTATAGTGAACCAACGCAAAATCGTAAAACGAAAACAATATTCCTTCAGGGACAAAGCCCCTTTGGACTAAAAAGGAGAAAGAATTCCACATCAAAATTGTTCGTCGTAGTAGCAAAGCAGAGTAAAAGAATATAATTTCAGAAAGATTTTTTTCGTCTATTTCAGAAATCCAGCAGAATTTAGAATAAATCAAAGTTCAAATTTGAATTTCGGAAAAGGATTTCTTCTCAGTGTATTTTTTGCAAAATTTCTAACGAAAGTTACATAAAAATTATTTCAATCAAAAAAAAGTCTTGCGTAAAAGTAACAACGGGATGGGAATAAAAAAAACTCCAAAATCGGCAAATTTATTTGAAATTCATAGAAAATTTCGAAATATGTGAATCAGAAAATTCGAAATATGTACGTATTATTTAAAATAAAACTTGGAGGAAAAATATCAGAAATTTGCTCCAGGAAAAAATTATTGCCCTAATAATAATAATGAAATGAAAGCTTTTAGATTTTATATTACGCCCAAAGGAGCTTTTTTTTTTTTTTTTTTTTTTTTTTTTTTTTTTTTTTTTTTCATTTACACGTACATACACGTTTCGAGAGCATGTGGGCTAAAAATATTTTAAAACAGCATATCTTTAGAATTTCCTATAGACAGTCTCGCGCGCTGTAGATTAAAAAAATTTATTCCGTGCAGTGTGTTGCCACTGCTCTCTTTGAAATTGTTGAGTTTGTTAATGGAAATTTCTTTAATTTTTTTTTTTTAAATGAAACAAATTCAAAATTCAAGTTTCGGCTTCCATGTGTTCATGTTCGGTTGGAGGACTACATTATTCACAATTTGATGGCTATAGATATCGTTGTTTTTTACAGTGCGAGAAACATACATACATTCATTCAGATTCTTCATTACTTAGTTTCTTTAAATATAATACAGGGCGATAATATTTGGTGGCAACAATTTGAAAAGTAAAACAACGCTTATCGTGAATCAACGCAAAATGCCATTTCGAGGCTAATAGCCTTTCTGGGTTAACAACCCTTTAGCCTAAAAGGAGAGAGAGAGAGAGCGGGGGGAGGGGAAGAGAAAGAGAGAGAAAGAAATCTACTTATGTAAAATTTGTACTATTTTTAGCATTAGTTTAATTAATGTGAGTTTAGAAGTTAAACTCCTAAATTTGAACTGCCAGAAGTCCTTAAAAAGATGTTCCCTTTACTTTTTCATATACTTTTCTAAATGCAAAGGTATATCGAAATGAAATATTTATTACTCCAAGATTAATTCGATGGCAGTTGAAAAATGCAAGAAAGACAAATAACCGATGTTATAAATAACAAAACAATACTATCAAAAATTTACCTGTATTACGTATATACATGCAGTATAAGCTGGAGAGGAAGTTCATTTGGTTACGTAAGTTACAAATTAAATGAGCGTAAATTTCGTAATACACGTAAGCAACAAATAACAACATAATAATAATGACGCAAATGAAATCTCATATATAAAATTATCAAAATCAAAATCATTTGGTTACGTAAATATAAAATAAGTAAATATTCACAAGAAAACAGTTCAAATAACAGCAGAATAAACATCATTAAAAATGAGGCTGCGATTAACGCTAACGAAACTGTAATGGCTGTACTTAAAATTTGACATAAGTCATAAAACTAAATCGCAATAATATTGTGATTTCTTTTACGACTAAACAATTTACTTTGAAAATGATATAACAATGTCTATTTATTCCGAATTATATACAACTGTGCCTACTCTATAAGTGCAACTCCAAGAATATTAAGAACATTATGTGTTATCACTGTTTATAAGCCACAGAGTTTTTTTTTTTTTTTTTTTTTTGTGTGTGTGTGTGTGTGTATTTTACGTAGGCAGTTTAGTTTTACATTGAGAATATGTGATATAAATCTGTAAACGGATTAAATGGAAGTTTATGATGCTGGCATATTTTTGAGATATTGCGGATTCACCTCCAATCCACAGCAAAAAATGAATGCAATAGAATGCTTTTTAACCGGCTGCAACGGGAACTCATCGGTTCTGGATAAGAGATTTTATCGGATAATGAAATAAATATTTCTGGAACTTATTTGCTCATGTTGTGTAATGCCATCCGTAAAAACTGCAGCGTGCGAAGTGCGTCGGTCAGGTTTTTTTTATCTGTCGGCCACAATTAAATAAATAATACCAAAAATCGTGCGTATTATTTAAAATGAAAAACATATACAGAATATTATGCTTCAGAAAAACACAATTAAATAACATTTTAAAATGTTCATATTTATTATCATCTGAAAGTTACGAATATCTTAGTACGACTGCACGAATGTCTATCTGCTTAAGAAACTGCTGTCGTATTGAAAATTTGTTACGTATATTACGAAGATCCGTAACATAACGTACGGACATAAATGAACATTTCTGGAAAAATTTCTTGAAAGCGTTCAATTTTTCGCCAGCTTCCTTCCATGAAACTTTCTTGCTTTGCTTATTATCTTCATTTTCAACCTTCCCTTCTTCCTCATCCTCTTTTTCCTTTCCCAGTACATGTTCCATTAGTAAGTCGTAATCTCGTGAGAGTTAGACGGGAACAGAATTATCTACATCCATCCAAGCTTCACCTCCTTTTCACTAACACTGACCTTCTTCGAATATGTAAGCACCGTATATTCCAGTATATAACACGCACCTGTAATTTCAAACTACATTTTCCAATTTGTATAAATATTCGCCGTATAAAACTCATTCTTTTGTTTGCGATGAAACCCGAAAAATATACGTGCGATGCTGCTATCTTGTGAAGTCGTTCATTAGAAGATTTTTTGTAAGTTTTCCAACAATGGTATACTGAATTGATAAGGGTAATGAGAACACTATGTGTATGGGGAAAATGCTTGAGAAAGTAAATAATTCTGCAAAGCGGGTGGGTTGTATCCAATGCAGAAGAACGTTTTCTAAGGTTTCGAGAAAAAGGGGAAATAATTTGGGATACGAATATATTTCTCACTCGAATGAATTCGCCGGAAGTCAGATGTTTTCTTTTTCTGTAGTTATTTGAAGCCGTTATTTTGAAGTGAACATCGAAGTAATCGTATTAGCTTTAGCTGAAAATCGCATTAACTTTAGCTGAAATACAGTTGATAATAAAGTAATTAGTGATTTTGAAGTGAACATCGAGGTAATCGCATTAGCTTTATCTGAAGATCGCATTAGCTTTAGTTGAAAATCGCCATTAGCTTTAACTGAAATCCAAACGAAACAAACATAGTGGTGGTTTCAAATGCGCATTCATTGAATTTGCGAAAGAAAAGGGAGATCGTGCTGCAGCAAGGATGTTTGGTATGGTGAAAGCTCCACACGTGAGTGGAAGAAAAATGATATCATATGATTCATTTGCCAAAGAATGAATGTGCTTTGCGGAAATGAATAAGAAAATGGTCCTAGAAAACTGATACTAGCGAACTGGGTCCCAGAAAGTCGCCAAAACCCCCAATAACAGCAGTTAGGTACATGTAGTAATCAAATTTTTGTATGCGCAACTTTTCCTTATTTTTAAATCTATAATTTTAAAATCCTCGTGTAAAGCGCAGCCGTAAATATCAATGCCATTTTTTTTTTAAATTAAACATGCACGGTTACTCGAATACTACACGGAAAATCCAAGATGCCTGACACTAGCACCGGACGTATTTATAATCTTTGTCACTCGACTCGTCATCTGCGCATATTATCAGGCCACAATTTATACCAACAGCGATATAAAGTAATTTATATCTTTCCAAGAAGGAGACAAAGTAAATATGCCGTCCTTGCTTGTGAATTGTTTCCGAAAATCGGGAACACTACGTTTAAAATTCGCGCATGGACGGTAATGGCATAAAAAGGATTCCGTAGTTCATCTTTAGATTCCGGAAAATTCCTCGATTCACTAGTTGAATAAGACTTGTTACCGTGGACGGCCGACACATAACAAAAATGTTTTCAACCTTTAACATAGTCCTAAACTTCGGTGTGTAAATTTAGACCTTCAAAAGTGTCGTCACTGATATTACCGATTAACTGTGTGCGGATTACTACTGATTTGATTGTGTCGTGATATACGAAGACGTTCTAGTTTCCCACTTTATCTCGTGAAGTTCAAGTTCCCCGGTGTTGACAGAAGTTTTCTTTACTCTTTTATAGTGCATTCTACAACTCTTATCAGTTTATGGAAGAGATAAGATTTCTAACACTTTCACAACATATGCCATGCTTCTTTCATTTCCTCTCCTCTTTCTCTTTTCTTTCTTATCATTGGCGTGTTTCCGGAAGTAGCGCTCAAAAAGAATTGTTGTTTTTTCGCTATTCATGTTATCCTGCTTTCGTTTTTTTATCATTTGCCACGTTTCCTGTAGTAGCATTTTTGCTTTACTTTCGATCAGGAAGAATGAAGCTAAGTGTATGATTCCGGGGGTTTAATTCTTGTCTGCGTACGATTTTGAAATTCCTTTGTGTGTAAGATTAACAACTTGTTTGATTTGAAATGTGGTGTACTTGATTTGAAAGTGTTTCAAATCAAATACACCAAAGTTGAGTTTTCCTTTCACTTGGAAATTTAGAGGTAATAGAGGTAAATTTATTATCAATCTCATTTTCAATATTACTTTCGTTCGTTTTACGGAAGCTATAAGTGGGACTGAAATTCAATGGAAAATGAATCTTAGTTTTTGAGCAACATCGTAATTCGAGTCTATAGTCAGGTGAGACAAGTAAGATGAGCTGCATACTTTGCTATAACTGCATCGCAGTGTAAGCAGGAAATTATATTACTAATACAGTATTTCTTTTAGGAATTAATAAAACTGATATTGATACTATGTACTGAAGGTGTACCTTACATTTTCCAGAAAGAACAAAATATCCAGATAAACAGGCACCATCAAAGAATAACTCACTCCCCCATTTTGATTGCAATTTTTTTTTTTTTTTTTTTTTTTTTTTTTTTTTCCGTAAAGCCCAAAGGTCGTCAGCCCAGAAGGACTATTAATTTCGCTTTGGCATTTTGCGTTGAAGACTTTAAATGCCCGTTCCATTTTTTAAACTGTTGCCACCAAATATTATCTCCCTGTGTTATATTTAAAGAAATTAAATAATGAAGAATCTGCATAAATGTCTGTATTTTTCTCGCATTGTGATAAAACAACGGTACCTTGAGCCATCCAGTTTTGAATAACGTAATCTTCCATTGAATATGGGTATCTGGAAGTCCTAATTTGGAATTTGAAATTTGTTTTATTATCGATTTCATATTTTGTAACACTTCAACGAAATTTTGATTAACGAACTCAACGACTTCAGAGCCAGTAATGGCAACACTGTACGGAAATTAAAAAATAATAAATAAATAAAATTTAAAAAAAATTTTAAAAAAATTCTCTCCAGCGCGCGACACTGTTTATCGGAAATTCGAAATTAAAGGTATGCTCATTTAAAATTTTTTTTGCGATATTCCTGTTGAATTGAATTTTATGGTTTAAGTGCCAAGACCATTTAATAAGTAAAGGTAATGCACAAAAGGTTAAAAAAAGGTCCCTTTGGAAGTAATGTAAAATGTGAAAGTTTTTAGATTCCCCCCCCTTCCAGGAAGGGGAGTATTTATGGACTTTAACCATTCGGTTAAGGAGGCTTTAAGTGAATTAGAAGACAAACTAAGAAAGTAATTTTATCTAACTGCGCGGAATATTGTTCAGAATCTTTCTTTTAGCCTTCGCTTAGCACGCCTTCTTATGATTAATTCAGTCGCCTTCCATTTTATTGTTTGAATGCGTTAGTTTGATTTGACTTATTACTCCTGAAATTATGATTAATTGTATGGCAGTTCACAAATACTTTATTTGCCATTTTTGTTTTCATTTTATTTAAGTTCAATTACCATTTGTTTGTTTTATTTGTTTATTAGCGGAGGTACATGACATTTTCAGAGCTTGAGTGAAGAGGCCTCATTTAGGACGATGGGGTTAGTTTTTTTTCGAAATTTCAGGTAAAGTTCGAATAAAGTAGAATAGAATAGAACTAAGACATTGCCATGTAATGATTTTAGTAAGAACTGATAAGTACTAGTTTTTTGCGTAGTTTCACTTTCTGCGTTCATTCACTTTTCAAAATGTTGCCATCAAATATTGTCGTCATGTATTATATTTAAAGAAACTAAATAATGAAGAATTCATGAATGCATGAATGTTTCTCGCATTGTGAAAAAACAACGGTACCTAGAGCCGTCCAATTCTGAATAAAGTAGTCCTCCAACCGAACTTGGGCACTTGGAAGCTCGAATTCTAAATTTCAAAATTTTTTTATTATCCATTTCAAATTTTGTAAAACTTTAATGAATTTTTGATTAACAAACTCAACAATTTCAAAGCTAATAGTGGCAACACTGTACGGGGAGGAAAAAATTATGTCTAGCGCGTGAGACTGCGTACCGGAAATTCTAAAGATATGCTGTTATGCTGTTTTTAAATATGTTGTACTATTGCTGTTGATTTGAATTTTATGTGGTTTAAGTGCGAAGAACATAATATTTAATAAATAAAGATAAGACACAAAGCGTTACGAAAACGTCCTTTTGGGCGTAATATTTCAGGAAGGAGTGTTGGGGAAATCAGCATCCACTTTGGTCAATTTCTTCACCGTTTTTGAAATAGCCTTGAGGTACTTCTAGGGAGAGCATTTACATATTACTTTAAAGCTTCTACGTTGTTCTGGAATGTTTTACATCGTTCTGAAGAGTAAATGAAAACGGCGAACACTTTTAGTAAGAATTGATAGTGAGAACGGAACAACGGTAACGTGAAGCTAAGATTGGATGGTTTTTGAAACTGAAGCTGTGCCGAAACATTAATTTTTATTTTTTGCAACAAAAACTATTTTAAATTCCTTCCTTAGCCTGTATGATTTCCAGTGATATCGAAAATGCTACAACGGCGACGTTAATCAAAGATGCGTGTCTTGGTGAGCGCAGCTTTCTAACATATATTCCCTGCATGATTACGTGGAGTGATGTCCGAAATTTTATCTAGACAGTGACCTTCCGCTTGAAGGTCAGCTATCCAAAATTTCATCAAAATTAAAATTAAATTATAACTGTCTATGAATTACACACATACAAGCAAGCAAACATTTCTTTGTACATACAGATAATTCTAGTGTAGTTTTACGGGTTTAAATCTTAATTAATAATAACTAAAATGAATTTACATTAATTGCTTTTAAATCGCCTTAGCTTGTTAATTAATAACAGAATAAGTTGGAAAGAAAATTTAAATATTTCATGCGTTGCCGAACGATAACACACTGCCGCTAGAAAAATTAAAATATTTTAGGCTGGGCAGTGGCAACACGTTTCTTTTAAATTGCAAATTCTTTTAAATTGAGTGGTAGCAACACTTCTCTTATATCGCTGAGTTTTCCGATTAAATTTAAAACATAAATATATTACATTTTGCAAAGAGGCAGAGTGTAATATATTTATGTTTAATTTAATTTAAACATAAATTTATTGCGATTTTGATAATATGATTTTAAATAACACAAAGCTTTTAAATCGGCAATTTTTCAGTTAAAAGCACATTAAATTCGCACAAAATCTCTATATACATAAAGAGTGTGGACCCAATGGACAGTTTTCCGAAATCTTACGTAGACAATGACCTTTCTTTTGTTTTGAAGGTCAAGTCTGCCAGATTTTATCAAGATCGGAATAAAACTGTAGATTTCTATGAATTGAGAACAAACTGATACTCTTCTTTATATATATATGTATAAAGAGAGATTATTTTATTCGCTTGTTTCTCTTTTTCTTTTCTGGCAACCATTCATAGTGCCCCGACACATCTGGTTTATTTTAACAAAAGTGTTATTTTTATATTAATTCTTTCCTTTTCTGTTTTTTTTTCCCCCAGTTTCTCTAAAATTAAACTGGTTTTAATTTAAATAGCGAGCAAACCTGTAGTTTATAAAAAATGTCTGTAGCAGCTGTTAATGCAATTCTTTTACCCGACGAATTGCCCACCTAGCCACCTCTGGATTCGATCAGGGGCATATGGAGCTATCCGAAGTTTTGGAAGTTTGCGGAGGCCCTGGTGTCTATGGCAATGTTTTGTTTTATCGATGATTAAGGAAAGATGAAACATTATTCATAATTGTCAAATTTAAGCGGGAAAAAGAATGAACTCGTAAGAACAAACAAACAAAAAAAAAAATTAAGGACACTGTAAGATAGAACTGAAAGTATTGAAGTAATTGAAAGATAAACCAATGGTAATTCTATTAAGTTCAATGTTTTAACCCCGTCATCGTTAACTCTTCGAATATTCGTAATTATTTGATCTCATTCCATTGCATATAAGCAAGAATTTTAATGCCCGATTGCATGCCATGATTTCATAAAATGTTATGAAGATACCGGCCCTTGATGCAAGTGGGCAGCTGTTTGCTAAGATTAAGACCTTCCCATGGGTATCCCAACAGCCTTGATGAAGGCGGTTTTCTTCATGACAACGAACTTCGGAAGAAGTGCCAACACATTTGTGCTTTTATGTCAAGGCACACTTGTGTCTTGGCGAGAGATTACCAATTTATAAAGAAAGACATGTGCCGGCACACTTTCCGCAAGGTGGCGACTGTTTGCCAAGATTAAGACCTCTACGTGTGCGCTCTGGCAGTATTGACGAGGGTCGCTTTTCTCACGGCACTGAGCTTCACCAATGGTTACGGCACCTTTGTATTTACATGTTGTGGCCCCCTTGAGCCTTTGCGAAGAACATCAAAAAGTGCCGGCACTTTTTCCAGTTGCCCACGCCAGGTGGACGAACCCCATCTGGACGTGGATTTCGATGAACGAATTTTGTTATGTGTTATCTCCTTTCGCTGTAACACATAACAAAACTCGCCGAGTTATTCAGTACTTGAAAGTTAGAGTGTGTTATAATATTTATTTACATATATGAGTTACTGAAACCTCGCAATTATTAATATTTTTATTATATATATATATATATATATATATCGATACATTTGTCATCAGGGAAGGTTGAACTTTGCATTAAGTTAATCAATTACGTTTCACTTAACGTTTCGAAAATTTCAACCTGAAATTTTTCTCAAGTTGAAATAATGTAATGAAAATTTTTATGAAGCTCATTTTGTGTAAGGATTTTAAGTTTTACTAATGTTTATTTTATCTTAAAACTTTGCTATCCTCTCTTATTTTCCTTTACCGGCCAGAAGAAGCGCGATTAGATTTGTTCATGCAAATAAGCTTGTAAACTGTGTAAGTATTTAAGATATGGCTTTTAACCGAAAGAAAGAGACTTCTCGCCGCTTTACCAGGTGCGTGCTTTTCAGTCAGTTCATGTCTGTCTGCCTTTAAGGCCAGAACTTAATTCTCGCTGATATTTGAAGACGTATTGTAGTTTTCTGTATTTCGTTCACTACATACATAGTTTCAAAAAGCCAGTCTTTGCGTTACTACTCTTTTTAAAGCATATTAGTTCTTATTTAGTTAGTTTTTTTCTTATTTTCACCGTTTTAGACTATAAGTGCTGGTCTCTCTATCAAGAAGTGCTGCATGCTGTGAGAAATAAAGTGTAAATTTAACCCTTCTCATTTGTGTTGTATCTTCTACACACGCACGAATATAAAAAAAGTTTTGAGTCATATGCGCCTGTCGTTGGCAAAAGCCTTGAGCACAATATATGTGACAGGATTTTCGACTAGCCGCATATTTAGAGTGCCTCTATGCCGCACAGACACCATACATTTACAAACATTCATGCCTTCTCCGGGATTCGAATCCACGTCCTTTGGTACGGCAGTCAGAATCACTAACCACTATTCCGGTTGGGCGGCAATGCGGTGACGTATCAAATATAAATCCAAATAAATAACTTGAAGGAACTGGGGAGATGGGATTCTTACCTTCTGGAATCCAGTAAAGATTGTTTTCGTATTTTATGCTTATATAATAAATGTGTATTTCTGTTGATATATATTCTATCTATAATCTACTTGTAAACCCTTCAGAATTTAATAATTCACTAAAAATTTATTGATGTAATTATTAATCTGTAAATTCAGTGATTTCATTTTCCCCCCTTTTTGCGGACCCCATGCGAGGACTTGCAGTTTGAAAATTTTAGGTTTCAGACTAGCACTTGAAAGAATAATTATTTTTTTTTTTTTTTTACTTAATTAAAAACTGTTTATACTAGTTCCAGTTTTAAATACGAAGCCATTATCAATTAGATAACTAAAATTTGCTTTTACCCTCCTACCCCCTCACACGCACAACCAAACTATATACATAATTAAGGGAGGTAATGCGGTCGTTCCCAAAATTTGAAAGCGAGTTTTCAGTAAATATGAACGAATAACACAACACCACATTTTTGTGCTAAAATTACTTATTAGTTACTTTTTGTCTCATATTTTTGTTTCCTGTTTTAAATTTTTTATTTATAATTAAAAATGCGTGTTTATGCAAATATTACTTACTTCATTAGTTGTTCAGTAATTTATTAGTATAATCTGCAATGTGAGTTACGTTCAAATACTTTCCAGCAAAGTAAAGAGAAATAAGCACCCTGAAAGGGTTAAAGGATGCAATTCGTTTGTCAAAGCCACTGGAATCGTATTTTAACATTCTACTATTGTTACAACATCATGAAAGTAAACATATTCACAAGACGTGAATTTTAGCAACAAAAAGCTTAAAATAAAAACTGAAGGGTTTCAGATTTTAAATTACGTCCAAACGGGCGTTTTTTTAACGTTTTAAGTTATGCTTATGTTTATGTTTATGTTTATGTTTTTATGTTTATGTTTTGTGTGTTACCTTTATTTAATAAATATCATGTTCTACGTACTTAAACCATAAAATTCCGTTCAACACCAATGTCGCAAAAATAATTTTAAAATGAGCTTATCTTTAGAATTTCCGGTACAGAGTCTCGTGGGCTGGAAATATTTTTTTCCCGTACAGTATTGCCATTGCTCGCTTTGAAAACTAAAGAATAATTTACAAACCTTTCTAACAAACTAAAGAACTAAAGAACAAACTAAAGAATAGTTTGTTAAGCAAAAAATTCGTTGAAATGTTACAAAATATGCAATCGATAATAAAACAAATTTCAAATTCAAATTAGGGTTTCCACATGCCAATATCCTATGGAAGATTACGTTATTCAAATTTTGATGGCTCTAGGTACCGTTGTTTTATCACAGTGCGAGAAACATACATACATTCATGCAAATTCTTCACTATTTAATTTCTTTCAATGTAATACAGGGCAATAATGTTTGGTGGCAACAATTTGAAAAGTGAGTCAACGCTTATCGTAATTTGACGCAAAATGCCAAAACGTAATCAATAGTCCTTATGGGCAAATTGCCCCTTTGGACTAAAAACTTTTTTGAAAACTCATGTAATCAATATAAACTCATGTAATATTCTACTGAAATTTATTGTTTCTTTTAGCCTATTTATGTTATACGCTTTGTAAAAAGTATGAATTAGTTCAAAATCTTCTTAAGAATTTATTTTTACTAACATTATACTGGATTTACTACGTACTTGTATAATAACGGAAGATCTTATTCACTATCGAGTAACGACATCTTTTAATGTCAAAAGATTTATAAAATTCTATTTAATAACATAGAACATTACTATACTGCCCCTTATATATATTTATAAAATTCTATATAAGTCGCAGTATAGGACCCGTTTATTTATTTATTTATTTATTGTTATTTTTTTTAAGATGCAAAATAATTGAAGAAAAGTGACCTTCGTTGGACAGATTTTTATTCTTTCTTTCTTTTAAAAGAGAAAAAGTCTGAAAGGTTTCAGATTTTAACGATCGCTCAAAAGGGTTTTTAATTTTTTTTTTTTTTTTTTTTTTTTTTTTTTTTTTTTTTTTTGTCTTTTTAGCTTTATTATTAAGCATCCTTTTCTCCACACTTACTTCATATACAATTGAATAGAAAAAAAAAAAAAATAACAAAATTTATAATTTCCGATTTAGTCTTAAGTGTTGGAATGTATTTTTATACTTTTTTCATTTTTTTCCTCAGTTTATCGTATCAGCGTTCAGTTTTTTTAGTAAGAGTGTAAGGTATTTCTCCCACCTTCTTAGCGAGCCTTCGTGGTGTAGTGGTCTGCACGCTCCGCGCGTAATTGAGAGGTCCGCGGTTCGATTCCCGGCGAAGTCGTTGCAAATTTTTCTTTTCTCCTGCTTTCAAAAAATACCTAATATCTCTACAAGATGACTAGAAAATTTTTTTTTATTATTATTATTATTATTAACCTTTCGTGTGTTAACTTTATAAAATATCACGTTCTTCGCACTTACGCCATGAAGAAGTAAATTCAACAGCAATATCACAAAATATTAGAAAAACAGCCTATTTTTGGAATTTCTGATAAACGGTCTCATGAGCTAAATATAAATAATAAAAACAAAAGATAAATATGTTTTATTCCGTACAGTGTTGTCCCTGCACGGTTTCAAATCTTTGAGTTTGTTAACATTATTCTTTTTAGCTTTTTTTTTAAGCTGGAAATATTGGTTTATTATTTTATTTATGTTACTACTGATATATTTAAAGATTTTGCAATTGATTTATGCGTCGAAGACGTTTCTCTTGCTACCAATTGTTTAAGTTTAGACACATTAGAAACAATACGCTCATTTTTCGGGTGTTCGTTTGGAAGCTTCTTTCCATGTAGAAGTAATGATTGACGTTTTTTCCCTTTCCAGTTAATAATGTTGCGTATTTCGCACTTAGAAATTTTAATACTGTCATGCATTTCATAACGTTTTGAATTACGGAATAAGAAAATTTCCTTTCGAAAAGCGCAAAAAACGTGTCCTTCAATTCATAGCCTTTGTCTGCATACGACAGTTTGAAAGAAGAATAGATTTAAAAGTAGCAGACTCTATTTCTCATTTCAAATAATAAGCTACTGCCAGAAATTTTTATTTCAATTTTTTTAAAATTCTTTATCGAAATCGTTCTAAAAATGTATAAACACCCTCTGTAAAAGCTCATTAAAAAACTCAATATCTCTGAAAAAACAAACGCTAATAGTACGAACACCCGAAAACTTAAATTTTTAATAAATTTCATATTTGGGAACTTTTTAGTTTGATCTGTCGCGAATGTATAACTATTGAAACTTTAATAACCGAAGTTCTATTCTATTTTGGAAGTAAGCTAAACTAATTTTGTTACTGTGAATTGATCTATTCAAGAAAAAATATTTAGATGTAACCTTCTCACAACACGGAAAGTTAACTCTTTTTCTTCTTCCTCTGTTACACATACTATTAATGGATAAACTTTCCTGATTTTGAGAGGTAAAAATTCAAGCTTTTATTATCGCGGAAAATAATTAGTAACAACCACTTCCTGATGCTTTAAGGTAATGAGCGAAAACGTAAAAATATACATCGATTGCTATCTTACTTATTTAATAATAATTAAGTAATGTAATATTTTTCTCCAAAATATAATAGAGGTTACCTAATCGCTTAAGATGAGAGCAACGCCTTTTGTTTCCAGGTTAATTGTGTCGTTGAGCGACCCCTCTCGTTATACATTTAATCATTAATATTCTTATTAATTTCACCTTGCAAAGATAATCATATCTAAGGATCGTAAATCTCTCCACTTTTCCAATTATCAGCAATGTAAAAACAACGTGCCTGATTAAAGCAGTAAAACTATTTACTGGTATATCAGTAATTTACGGGTATTTTTTTCGTAAAAATTTACTAAAAAATAGTACAGTAAAAAAAAAAAAAAGAAAAAAAGAAGAAAAAAAGAAAGAAAGGTTTCAGATTTTTCAAATTACGTCCAAACGAGCGGTTTTTTTTTTTTTTTTTTTTTTTTTTTTTTTTTTTACGTTTTGTGTATTACCTTTATTTATTAAATATCATGTTCTTCGCACTTAAACCATAAAATTCAGTTCAATAGCAATGTCACAATATAATTTTAAAATGAGCTTATCTTTAGAATTTCCCATACACAGTTCCGTGCGCTGGAGATAAAAAGTTTTTTTTATTTTTTATTTTTTTTTCCCTTCCGTAGTTTTTTGCCACTGCTCGCTTTCAAATCGTTGAGTTTGTTACTCAAAAATTTGTTAATGTTTTACAAAATATGAAATCGATCGAAAACGAATTCCAAATTTCAACTTTGGGCTTCCACACGCCCATATTCGCATCAGAAGGATAACGCCATTCAAAATTCGATGGCTCTATGTATCGTTCTTTTATCATAATACGAGAAATATACATACACTGATGCAGATTTTTCATTATTTTATTTCTCCAAATGTAATGCAGGACTCTAAGATCTGGTGGCAACTGTTTGAAAAGTGAAACGGACATTTATAGTGATTCAACGCCAAACGAAAACTATAGTTCTTCAGGGACAGACAAAGCCCCTTTGGACTAAAAAACAACGCTTGTATGTATCAACGCAAAATACCGAAATGAAATTAATAGTTCTTCTGGGCAAACTGGCCCTTTAAACTTAAAAAAAAAAAAAAAAAAAAAAAAAAAAAAACTGAAAGGTTTCACATTTTAAATTACATCGAAAGGGGCGTTTTTTTAACGTTTTATGTGTTACCTTCATTTATTAAATATCATCTTCTTTGTAGCTGCAGCAATGTCGCAAAATAATTTTAAACTGAGCATATCTTTAGAATTTCCGATACACAGCTCCGCGCGCTGGAAATAAAAAGTTTTTTTCTTTTTTTTTCCGTAGAGTGTTGCCATTGCTCGTTCTTAAATTGTTGAGTTTGTTACTCAAAAATTTGTTAAAGTTTTACAAAATATGAAATCGATAATAAAACAAATTCCAAATTTCAAATGTGGGCTTTCAGATGCCTCTATTCGCAGTAGGATTTACGTCATTCAAAATTGCATGGCTCTAGGTGCCGTTTTTTATCATAATGCGAGAAACATACATACATTAATACAGATTCTTCATTATTTAATTTCTTCAAATACAATACAGGGCGATAGTATTTGGTGGCAACGATTTGAAAAGTGATACGCCGTTTATAGGGTTCCGACGCAAAATCTCAAAACGGAAGGGACAAAGCCCCTTTGGACTAAAAAAAGAAATTATATTTTGAATTACGAAACATGAGATGATGTAGCACATATATTTATTACCTGATTAGTTCGTTGTTTTTTGGGGGGAGCAAAAATCCAGAGAGGCTGTAGTTCGTCAAACATATGTTGTTCAGCTTATGTATAGAAAAGGAATTAAAAATATTGTGTAGTAGGCTAACAAATTACTTATATAGGGTAATCCAAAAATATTTGGAAAAAATATTATTTATCCCGCCTTCTTAGCATGCCTTCGTAGTGTAGTGGTCAGCACTATCGACGAGTATTCTAGAGGCCCGTGGTTCGTGTCCCGGTGAAGGCGTTGCTCATTTTCCATCTCTCCTGCTTTAAAAAAATACTTAATGTCTCTACAAGTTGAAGAGAACGAAATAGAGAAATTTTGTAATGGAACGAACGCGTGTGGAAGTGATGGAGGTGGGACCGCGCGCTGTTGAGCTGCAGACACAACTGGCCTACTACTGGCGTAAATCATGGTTTCCCGAGCAGATTTTCGAGTTTCATGCATCGCTATACGAATGCCAAGCTTGCGATATGCATTTTATCTATGGAGCTGTGGATCACTGACCTAAAAGAAATAATTCAAGGCATTAAGATTTAAAACAAGATTTTATTTACGTATTTTGGAGTCTATTTATTATTCTGTTCTGGTGCAGGAAATATGTAAAAAGAAATTAATTGTGCACTCACCCTCACCGGTATTCAAACCACGAATCTTTCAATTAGTTAACTGGGTTTGTTAACTATTTACACAAAGAGCGTATAGACTGCGGGATGCTATATTCTAAGTCACAAGAACAACAACACATTCTTCATTATTTAATTTCTTTAGATATAATACAGGGCGATAATATTTGGTGGCAACAATTTGAAAAGTCAAACAGACATTTATAGTGAGTCGACGTAAAATGCCGGTTTTCGAGACTAATAACTCTTTTGGGCTTGAAAAAAAAATAAATAAAAATAAACAAATAAATAACCTCAAATCCGAAAGCTTTCAGATTTTACATTATGCCCAAGGCGCGTTTTTTTTTTTTTTTAGCACTTTGTGTGCTACCTTTATTTATTAAATATCATATTCTTCGCACTTAAATCATAAAATTCAATTCAATAGCACCATCGTAAAATAAATTTAAAATGAGTATATCTTTAGAATTTCCGATACAGACTCGCACACTGGAGATAAAAATGTTTTATCATGTTCTTCGCGCTTAAATCATAAAATTCAATTCAATAGCACCATCGCAAAATAAATTTAAAATGAGTATATCTTTAGAATTTCCGATACAGTCTCGCGCACTTGAGATAAAAATGTTTTTTCTTCCGTGCAGTGTTGCCATTGCTCCTTTTGAAATCGTTCAGTTTGTTAATCAAAAATTCGTTAAAGTGTTACGAAATATGGCATATAAAATTCAAAATTCGAACTCCCTGGTGCACATGTCTGGCTGGAGGATAACATTATTCAAAATTTTACGGCCCTAGGTATCGTCGTTTTTTCACAGTGCGAGATACATACATTCATGCAGATTCTTCATTATTTAATTTATTTAAAAGCAATACAGAGAGATAACATTTCGTTTTGAAATTTGAAAAATGCTTCGGACATTTAAGTGATGCGCCGTCCAATTCCGTTTCGATACTAATAAAAATTAATTGTTAAAATTTTTTTAAAAAATTAATGTTAAAATATTATTTAAATATCATGGGTCATATATTCTCTCTCTCTCTCTTTTTTTTTTTTTTTTTTTTTTTTTTACACTTGAATATTATACTTGAATATTCAAGTATCTTATTCAAAATTAATATATTCAGTAGTAATTAAAATATTACAACTCAATACTAATTGGATATACTAAATAAAATTAGCATATTTACTCGTAATACTAATTTTCACGCCCTTTTGGGATTATAAGATTTAAAATTTTAATGGTACTTCCTTATCATAGCGACCCCCAAAATTTAAGTGCTAAATCAACCAAGATGTTACATGCATCGAAATATAAGTATCTGAGTTGATTAGCAATACCATCTTGGTAGCCGATATAATAAAGAATGTTAATAAATTTTCTTCCTCTTACTAAACAATTTTTGACTTTTAGTCGGTTTTGTATATATGTAGTACCTAATTTCGATTGTCGTCGAAGACATTTATATCTTGAGACTGATTTCAGATAATAGCAAGTTTTTATTATTATATTAATTTTAAAAAAGTTATTAAGTTTTTTAATTTTTTTTTATATTCTTAATTTTATGTTTACAAATTCTCAATTAATTATTTAAATTTTAAGAATTCTTGGATTAGTTTTGCAATTCGTCCAGATATAATTCACAAACGTAGCTCAGTGGATGATTTTTTCAACTGCTCCTTGAGAAAGACTGAAGAATTATGAATTATTTTTCAATACTGATGAAATTCTTTCGCATTAATTTATTTTATTTCAATTTTGTTTTCCAGGCTGTTGATTTAACTGTTTTCATTTCTGCCATCCTTTTAGAATATTCATCACTTTAGGCTGATATAATTCTTTATTTTATCTCTTTATAAATTAATTAATTTTACAACATTTTGGGGATATTTACGGCATTTATTAATTAAATTTTATGCATTTCTGTTTGCATACATACATGTGTGTGCGCGTGTTAAGGATTTGCACATGTCACTGCGGGGAAAAAAAAAAAAAAAAAGAAGAAGGAAAAAAGGGGGGAACAGTTCTATATCTGCCGTTCTACTGGGCTGTTACGAAATTCAAATTGCGTTTTTCATGTCTCGAAAGTTCGACTTACGATATGTATTAGCTTTATATATAGCATTGTTGTAATATAGGATTTTTGACACAAAATCGGACGTTTTCTGAAATGGCATGCCAATTTTTCTTTTCCATATTTCGATTCTACGACTCAAATTGTGCCAAACTGCTAAGTTTTGCAAAAATCGCCCGAGTAGTTTTTAAAAAATTAGTTCTCAAAATTTTAGCTTCTCGATGTTAATTGAATTTGATATATATTTTCAATATCTTTTTTTTATTATTATTATTAAGCTTATTTGATTCTTTCTTTCACATTTCGAAATTTAGTTTCATTCCAAATAAAATTCGTCCATTTTTATGATTTACTTTTAAAATAATATTTACAAATTTTTCGAAAACATTTTGAATTATAACCTATACAATTTTTCCATCGTCTTAGTAGACGCATTTCTAAACATACCTGCAAAAAATTGCAATTTTCTATTCAAAATTTCCGAAGATATACGCAAATTTATATATTGGCGCGTTTTGAAATTTGGTATATTTGTTTAATGCAATAATAACATCAAATGGGGTTTAGGCACTTTATTAAAATTATTTGAAAGTAGGTAATTGTAACATGTTACAGATTGTAACACAGCATCACTTCTAAGTAGATAGCCCTCGAGTGCTTTGCCATAATAAAATAAACCAAACTAATCCAAACCATACATCGATCGTCTAAAACCAGTGTTCTATCTACAAGCTTCCCTCAACAGCGAGTCGAAAGAAACATTTCTAAGAATCTTCGCTTTTGAGATATCTGATTTGTTGTATTACGCGAAAATTTGTTGTATTACCTTTGGGGGAAAACCTACGAAGACAAAGCTCCAAGCGAAACATTTGATCATTTGCAAAATGCCCCGCGTAGATAGCTGGGGCATCGTTTCTTGCGAAACTATTTCGGCTATGAACTCCTTAGTGATAGGAGGAGAAGCTCGTTTCTCGGAAACGTTTCTCCTAGTGTCGCGTGTCTCTAGATGTGATAAGCCCATTAGAATGAATAACACGTTCTGTAAATGTTCTACGAAGATTCCCGTGGTGCTTGGAACGCTATGTTGACGCTATCAAACATCGATCGCAAGTAGTGTTGATTTTCAGTAAGTTGATTCTATGAATGAACATCAGTTTCTCTTGGCTTAAGAAAAAGAAGGGAATTGGAGTTCGGAACATCTTGAATTCGGATAAATGGAATTCTACTATACGTATAGCTTTAAGCATTGCGTCTAAAATATTTCGCAGCGACATTTGTTCAAATTGGAAACACTCAGTTGTCATAAACATTTATTTGAATTCTCTCTCAACATTAAAGTGAAAATGACAACCATTCTATCCCAAACAAAACAAGAGGCTGATATAAAATAAAATCTTACCAGGGTTAAAAAAAAAAAAACAACCTCCCAGCATCCTGTTAGCGCGGAACTTCCAATTTCCATTACAAAAATCCGCGCCACCAGTCGGTCCCAGTTCAAAGCTCTCCCCTCCCAGCCCCCCTTTCCTTTCGTTCCATTAGTTCCATCCACCCAAATCTGACCTATACCGAGATTATATTACGCGTCGTTCTGGAATAAATGGAACAGACCTACAAATTAGAAAACTCATTGTGGTCGGAGGGTGTTCAGGAGGGAAGGGAGGAGTGTATTCAAGGCTTTTTATCACACTATTAGCCATCCCACTAACCCCCTGGCGGGGATTAAGACCCCCTTCTTCTAACTTCTGACACCTTTCGGGAAGAGAGGGGGAGTCAGTGATTGGAGCAATTGAAAAGAGAAGAAAAAGTAACAGGAAGGACAATTTGATTTTGAATCGAATAGAGGTGGAGAATGGATTTATGATTATCATGCATTTGGGAGACTATTAAATTTTTGCCGTAGTCTGATTTATGGACAGACATGTATGCGCTTGCTGTTTTCCACTCTTTGAGGATGCCCTTACCTTCGCAGTAGGGACATAATGGACAATAAGTGGGGTCTCTGTAAAGTAAGCTGGAATTTTAAGGAGGAGAGAGATTTTCTTTCATTTGCAAATGATGCCAGTTATACAGGCTCAAATTATGGATGAATGCCAGTTATATGCCGCGGAAATTGTAAGATATTTTATTCAAATGAAGGAACTATAAATGTAGAAAATTATTCTTTTTATCATTAAATCATGAAATGTTCAGCCAGCTGCGATGAAATTTTACTAAACAGCTGCAAAACTATATCTTCAAGAGACCCTAGATGTTAGAACTTTTCATTGTGAACTTTTAAATTGCTATATACCAGAGAGGGAAGATACGGTGTACGAAGAAAAGCGCCGGATTTAAAATATCCAAAAAGTACTTTTTCTTTTCGGAAAAGTTTTAAATATTTTTACATACTTATAACAGGTTATTGTTACGATTTATGAATGTGCCTTTAATTTGACCCAATGACATTGCCAGTTCATTTCGCAGATTAGTCAAAATTGCAACCCATCCTGCTAAGCCATTTCTTTTTGTCTCTTTATTATTAAACATCATTTCTTCTCACTTACGTCATATATAGTTCAATAGCAAAATTTAAAAAAAAAAAAAAATTAAAAGCAGGATTTGTTTAGAATTCCCAATGAAGTATTCAGTGTTGGTATACGTTTTTCTATTTTTCTCAGTCTTTTCTCAGTTTATCATAGCAATGTACAATTTTCTTAGTCAGATGGCTTGCAAAACTTTTTTTTGTCCTTTTATTATTAACGTTTTTGTGTGTTAAATTTATTAATTAAATATCACTTGCTTCGCCCTAAAGCCACATAAAATTCAACTGAAGAGCAAAATAACAAAATATTTAAAAACAGCTTATGTTTAGAATTTCCGATATAGGCAGTCTCGTGCACTGAGATAACAATGCTTTAATCCGTACAGTGTTGCCCCTGCTCACTTTCAAATCGTTGAGTTTGTTAAAAATTCAATAAAGTTTTACGAAATATGAAACATAAAATTCGAAGTTCAAAAATTCGGGTTTCCGCCGCCCAGTCGGTATAGTGGTCAGGGAAGTTGACTGCGATGCCGAAGGGCCTGGGTTTGAATCCCAGAGTAGGCATGGTTGTAACTGTCGGTCCCTTCATAGGAAAGGCGATGGTGGCCCACCTGTTAGGTGCCTCCATAATAAAGAGACCACCACATCCGGCCTTGTATAGATTAATGGACTGGGTTACATTTGAAATTGTTCACAATCTGCCATTGGAAAATAAATCGGGTTTCCAGGTGCCCGTGTGGAGGACTACGTTATTCAAAATTTGATGAGCCTAGGTACCGTCGTTTTTTCATAGTGCGAGAAATATACATACATTCATGCAGTTTCTTCAGTATTCAGTTTCTTTAAAAGTAATATAGGTATTTAATATTTCGTGGCAACCATTTGAAAAGTGATCCAGACATTTAAAGTAATACGCCGCCAAGTCCCGTTTCAAGGCTAATAGCCCATTCGGACTAACGCCCTTTTAGGCTATAAAAAAACACTTTAACGGAAAACTGAATGTGTATAAGGTCACAGAAATTGAATGTCTTAATAGCCACTATTAGATAGGCAATGAAAAAGTGATTACGATTTCATCGAAAGAATGTGGTGTCGCAGAACAAGCAGGACATCGAGCAGGACATTTGCCAAATTCCTAAATCGGAACATTTACCCGTTATAAGCACGTAAAAGTACTTCCCATTTTCTAAAAATAAAGAATTTTACTGGGCGTATTTGATCCGTGTGTGTCAGTTCGTCGTAGGACACGTTTTCTTTATATACCTATATTATATCTTTACAAGTCTATATTATATCTATTTTATTTACTTATTGTATATCTTTGGCTGAGTTAAACTTCAAAATAAAAAAGTTATTGTATTTAAACACATCTTCTAGAATTACTAAAATGTACGGAAATAATAAATTCATTAATAATATACGGCATTTAACCTATATTATATATACAAATTGATATAATAATTATATATTTATCATTATTATTTTATTTATTTATCATATATTATTTATTATATTAATTATTTATTTATCATATATTATTTATTATATTAATTATTTATTTATCATAATATTATATATTATATTAATATATATTTTCACATTTCGCAGAAAGGAATTCAGTGTGCTTTTTCCTTGTAAATTTTTGGTCGAGAATGACCCCAAGATACTCAACATTTTCTACAAATTCCAACGGAAAATCATAGAGTATCAAAGGAGCAATATTTTGTGCATCAAACTTTCTAGGAACAAATCACAGCTTTACTTTTTGAGGGATTGAAGATAATATTTAAGAGCTATTGTCTTTATATAATTAAAAAAATCGGATTTTGTTTTTGATTTTATATCAAAATTCTATTTCTTGCAAACATTTTAAAACAAATCACATGCAAACGTTTGCTTCACAACCAAGCTATGGCAAAACATCTCTCTAAACTTTTGTCATTTAAAAAACAGGATGGTCTATTAAACCTTTACCTTTCAGCAAATTCTTCGTATAAATCCTTTTAAATAATATATAAAATGTTTTTGCATGCAATTTTATACAAATATATCATACGCATGACATAAAAGTTAATTTATTAGTATATCTATCTATGTATTTATTAATTTTAATAAACTAATTAGCTCACACGATTCCAAAGTAATTCCATTTTCAGTTAAAATTTCATAAAGATGGGAATTTCCAGCTTGCATGAGTGATTCTCTGGACTGACCAATTAAAATTTTAAAACATTTTGACGAATAGTGTCACAGTATCAACAAAATTTTAGAAGCGATAATATAACAAATTATCTTAGAACGAAGCGATAATATAACAAATTATCTTAGAACGAAGCGATAATATAATAAATTATCTTGATACTGACATAATTTTTTCTAACTATGTGTAATTTCTTTATATTCCATATCTGTAAACAAGTAATTATATATTTTATAAGGAACCTTTATTGTTTCTTTTCTACTTGACGGTAAAATTGCTCACGACGAATCAGCTGTCCTGTTGGCGAAAAGGCGACGGCAAAACGGAGACGGCGGAATGTTCTAGACCTTACTATATTACGGGGGAAAATACTTCTGCAGATGATGGATACCCTTATACTGTTACTAGTACATCACTTGAAATTTCATTTGCAGTTTATGCTATTTAGTTTTGAAAACATTTATTGGGTGCAAGAATGCGCTGATGTCACATTGAAGTTCATGCCTTATGAACTAACAAATAAAAATGCAGTCTCAAGCAACGATGTTAAGAAGTCTGCGTAGCAACATATGAGAGAAAGACGACGATTCTGACCTCAGGTACTGAAAGAAGATTAGGGAAATTTTTAACAAACCCATTAAAGCTACAATTATGAAAAAATTCGTGAATTTAATTCAAAGTATACATAAGCAAAATAATAATAATTAAAAAAAAAGACGCCTTTAAATCATAAATAACAGCATGTGCTACATATTCAGAAATCTTTTGAGCGTAATTTCATTGACATCTACTGTTGTATCACCGTGGTTTATGATTTAAATGAATAATTAAACATGGAAATAAGAAATGTTGCATACCTTGTCATAGCTGAATTAGGTTCATTGTTATGTTTGTAATCTTGTTGTAAACATTTTTTTAGCCCAAATGGGCGTTAGCCCAGAAGGGCTCAAAACAGCATTTTGTGTCGGATCACTATAAACAGCTATATCCCTTTTCGGATTGTTGCCACCAAATATATTATATTTAAAGAAACTAAATAATGAAGAATCTACATGAACGTATGTATATTTCTCGCCAAAAACAGTACCTACTAAAAAGAAAACAGTACCTAAAGTCATCAAATTCTGAATAACTTAATCCTCCGCCCGAAAATGGGCACCTGGTAACTTGCATACGGAATTTCGAATTTCTCTATTTCATATTTTGTAAAAAATTAACGAATTTTTCATTAAAACACTCAACAATTTCAAAGCTAGCAGTGGGAACACTGTAGAGAATAAAACATTTTTATCTAAAGCGTGCGAAACTGTCTGTCGGAAATTCTAAAGATATATTGCTTTTAAATATTTTTAGCCCAATGTGGCGTTAGCTCAAATGGTATCGAAACGTGCATGTGTCTGTAAATGAAAAAAAGAAAAAGAAAAAACGCTCGTTTAAGATTTTTATAAAATCTAAAAAGCTTTCAGTTCTTATTTTATTATGTATTTTATTGCTTCCTCCTTGCTTTAACATTTAATTTACAGGTACTGATTATAAAGTTTCTTAAGCCTGCTTCTATTTCTCTTCCCTAGTATTAGACGGAACAACCCATCTGGCAAATTATTTTTTTTAACTGGTGTATTACCATGATTTATAATTTAAATGAATGATTAAGCACGAAAATAACAAATTTTGCATACTTAGTGATAATTGAATTAGGTTCATTGTTGAGTTATTTTTATAATCTTGTCTTAAATATCTTTTTAGCCCAAAGGGGCGTTACCCAAAAGGGCTATTAGTCTCAAAATGACATTTTGCGTCGAATCACTATAAACGACTACGTCACTTAAAATTGTTGCCACCAAATATTATCACCTTGTATTATATTTAAAGAAATTAAATAATGAAGAATCTGCATGAATGTATGTATGTTGCTCACATTGTGAAAAAACAACAATACCTAGAGCCATCAGATTTTGAATAACGTAGCTCTCGACCTAAATATGGGCACCTGGAAGCTCGAATCTTGGATTTCGAATTGTTTCATTATTTATTTCATATTTTTTAAACTTTAACGAATTGCTTGATTAAGAAACTCAATGATTTCAAAGCTAGCAGTGGCAACACACTGTGTGGAATAAAATACTTTTATCTCTAGTTCACGAGATTGTCTATCAGATATGTTGTTTTAAAATTTTTTGCCCAACGGAACGTTAGCCTAAATGCTCTCGAAATTTGTGTGTGTTTGTAAATAAAAAAGATGTCCCTTTGAGCGTAATATAAAATCTGGAAGGTTTTTGTTTTGTTTTTTTTAATTTGAGAATTAAATGCAACTGCACTCTTAAATTACAATGTTGGGGAGAAGAATTCTAGAGCCATTACACATTTATTTGCACGAAAATAATACACATGGTATTCTTTTTTTTTTTTTTTTTTTCAGATATTACATTGATGGGCATAGAATTTTCAGATGTTTTTATTTAAAAAATTCAATAAAGAAAAGTTATATAGAGGCATATCTGAACATTTGTTAAACTTAATATTGGGAACATTTTGAGAGAAAATGCAGTCATTTAGAGTACACAATGTAATGATTTCTTAAAACAACTTAACAATAGCTAAAATTACGTACTTTTCTTTTACGCAAAAAATTTAATGCATATTCCACTACAGTCAATAGTATATAACTCTATATAGAATTATATACTATTTTGACTGTAGTTCTGCTATACGAAAATACGTTCTGCTTACAGTATTATTTCCTGTAACATTACAGACCAAGCATGTGCAACCTTTAAAGAGGTATTCTTCGATACTCCACATACGAAAACTATGTTATGCTCACACAATTATTTCCTATAACAATATAGATTAAACATCTGTAACATTTTTTACAGATACATCCTTTGGTAAAACACGTATGAAAACTATATTTTGCTCACATAATTACATCCTGTAACATCACACGTTCAACTTTTGTAACCTTTATAGGTATAATCCCTGTAAAATTACTTAGAATGTCCTTGTTATAATTACTCAAAAATATGTGGCATCCCATTTCCATGAGTTTTCTCAGTACACAGAATTCTTTTTTACAGAATGCTTTCCTACAATGCAATAAACGAGAAACTTCTGTTCATAGTAAAGATTAAAATTGTTTTATTACTTAAGGAATGAATAGAAGTAAATAAATAATTAACGAATTAAATAAAATTTTCATCAGGATAAACTAAGGGGAAATTTATTCAAATAATATGTGATTTTTTAATGAATACCGGATGAGGAAGTAAAAAGAGGATAAGAGTCAAATCGAAGAGAAACTCGCCAATGTAAATTTTTAAGCAAGTTCCTTAAGAAATGAGTCTTGTGTTTCAAAACTGATAGAGCTTTATTCAAAATTTATGTTAAAAAAGAACTGCTTTTTTTCCTAATTTTAAAATATATAAAACAGCTTTCTCAATAATTGGCGTGTTTTGCACAACTAAATTTTCAGTTAGGAGAGTATAATTAAAAAAAATATGTATATGGATAATCATGTATATGCAATCTATCGCTTTTAGATAGTTTTTTATTTCTTAGATGCCGCCACTGAAACGTTATTTTTTAATTCGAACAGGCAAAAAAATGGCGCGAATACGAAATGATTAAAATAACAAACAGTTTTATGATCGCCTTCTGAAAAAAAAGTAACGAATTACAAAAGGTAGATCGCACGCTACATGATTACCAATTATGTTTACCCGTGGTCTTACTTACAAAAATTTTAAATTATAAAATATTGAATTATAATGTACGTGAACAATTTTCTCAGTATTTTGGTGATGAAGATATATGTATAAATGATTTTATACAATTAATTTTCACATATATATAAATAATATGTAATCACTTATACATAAATTTATAATATATTTATAAATAAATAATTTCATAACAGGCAACAAATTATTTTGAATTTTAATTTTGGTGCATATTCCTGCCTTGTTTTATATGTACTTAGTACGGTATAAAGTTTGGTAATCTTCATAGCTATCATAAATTGGAACCAAACTCAAGGTAGTGTGACAGCGAATTATCACTGAATCTAAGAGTTAACAGCAGAGTCTTAAGAAGGTTTTAAAACAAACGTTTTTACCAAATCGGAATTTAAACATAAATGTACGACTAGTGTTTACAATTCAGCCAAGCACTTCTGCAGATGTAACTTAAGTGACAGACAAATGTAAAATTTAAATTTAAATAAGCCTGTACCCTTGGGTTGCACAGATCAATTTAACGCCAAGTCGGCTCACATCTAACCGGCGTTACATACTCAAATATCGGCAACTATAATGCAAGGTCGAAGACTACAAATCTTATCTGCGATAATAGCAGCCTAGTAACGGGGCCTGGAGAGGCAGAACACGCTCTCTTACAAACTAAAAACCTCAGCTTAAATACCCGCTAACTAATTTGCATTCGGAAGAGAAAACGGATGGGGGAAGTGACAGTAATGATACAAAATATAAAATAATTGGCTATTTTATATCTTGTACAATATATAACATATACATATATAACGTTACCAGGGAATAGAATTTATTTTCATACATATTTTAAGGTGCTCGATCAATTTCCAATAAAGCGTCGGCGTTAGCATTATTTACTGTTACATTCTGATCATTTTTCTAAAAAGAAAAATTATGTAAATTACCAGTAAATCTGTTTTAACTAGTAATTTTACCAAATTATCGGTAAGGGGAAAAGTTAATAAATTTGCATTCCCTAGACAAGAGGTAAATGATTTTCCAATCCCCAGACAAAAGATATATAATTTTTGCAGTGGAAAAAATGCAGTAAATTGCCGGTAAAACGGTTTTGCCAGTTTACAGCCCTTAGAGAAGAGATGTATAGTGAGTCTCACGGTAGAAAAATTTCACAGAAATCCATTTTTTAATTTGGTTTTTACAGAACAATTACATTTTATAAACCGCCTCTATTTTTATAATTCCCACGACACTCACGTGAACCAACGACTACAAATCGTCCGTCCACTCTTCGGTAAAACATACGAGTACCAGACTTGGGCTCACTCCGCAAAACAAAACCCACACAAAACCGAGGGCACTTGGTGATTGTTGGGGGGCAATTATGCATCTCCAGCGACAAACCCCCACTTGACAATGCGCTATGCACTCCCCATTGTGTACTATCCAAGCAATGGCGCACAGTATGCTTTTACCTGACCTCTCAACTCCAAAAAGCATGAAAACGAATCGTCAAAAATCGGATCACAAATTGGCTCGTGCAGCGACTTGCTCTGGTGAGCAAGAACTACCCCAGCGAATGATTCAGTGTATATTAAGCAAGAGTACTAAGAGGAGGGGGGCTGAGCAACGAGGGGCAGCTGGGGGCAACGGATGGGTGACCCTTAAAAGAAGTGAAGGGCCCTCGAACGTGATGATGATGTCGGCAAAGGAAGGTAGGTGCAAGTCGTAATCCGTCGGATTAGATTGAAAAAGAGGGTAGAATCAAAGCACGTTATTCTTTTCCAAGAAGGGGGGGGGAGAGAGAAAATCCATGAGAATATGGTACTTTGAAATGAGATTTTTGAAACTTTTTTTTTTTTTTTTTTTTGCCGATTGTTAACGTGATTTGTTGTGAGGTTTGCGGCTTGTTGCGTTATACCTTTCATGAAGTTATCACAGCAGTTTTTCAAAGCTTTCGCTTTCTGTCAATGCTTATTTAAAGTGGAAAAGGGAGGAAATCAGAGGGCGTGCATCGAAAGAAATAGAAAACCCTAATCGGAACTCAGGGACATTTCGAATGCACGGTGGGAGGACTAATTTTGATGGCGTAACTTGGGACCAATTGTACATTTTTTTCTCAACTTCTATGAACTAATATTAAAAAATTTTCCCCTATGAGGATTCATCTGCTTTTAATCTTTAAAAACAGGGTCAATTTTTAGTAAATATATATGACTGATGTACTTTATATACCAATTTAGCTTATTATTCAGTTTTTCGCTAAAACTGACATTTCAACTATTCTCTTTCGTCAGAGGAAAATTATTTAAATCCTATAAATTTGATAAATTTTCAATTCTAATCTTGCAGATAAGAGTATTTTTTTTCTTTTTCTTTCCCGCTCCTTTATAAAGCATCTATAGTGGGATAAATGATAACTTCTGGATCGGAACTTCCATAAGAAACTTCTAATAACTTCCATAAGAAAACTTTGTATATACCTACTAATTTATATCATCAAAACGCGATCAAAATCAAACAAAACGCATCGGTCATCAGAAAAAATCTTGATGGATGAACAAATACAAAGAGATTTTTCCAATAATATTAAAAGACAATAATTATATATATATTTTTTACATTTTGGAAACTATTTAAAGTAATTGTTAACAACAAAGTATTAACTATTAGTTAGCTGATTAAAACTTTAGTGTTAACAGTTTTCAATTTTATTAATATGCGATTATTAACAGTTCTGCAATCATAGTTTATTATCTAATCATCATAGCTTTAATATGAATTAGATGATTTAACATTAATTAATATGAATTAATATTATTTCAGTTATCGTAGTAAATTAATTGAATTTTATTAGTAACAGTTTATTTAATAAACTACTGATTGCTAATTAAACGTATTTACATATTCAATTCTGAACCCGTTTTAAGAACTGTTATTGAGACATTATTTAAAAATTAAAGAAATTCATGAACTATATCAATGTTCCCTTACTTATCAAATATTTATCTAAACCTTCTTATTGTATTTATTATGATAAGTAAGTTACATATTGGGTTAATATCACTTTTCTATATGAAATTTTATATAAAATAAATTCTGTTTGTCCCAATAATCTTTGAAAAAAAAAAAAAAAAGAACTTTTCTGGATAGGGGTTCCTTTTAATTCTAGAGGCCGTCTCCAGGCCCCACCAGTGGTCGAGGGGTAAAGACCGCGGAATATTGATAATTTGTCCCTAGTTCGAATGCAAACGAGAGAGTTGGCAGCATAGTTAGTTCTCATTCCCCATGTAGAATGTGAATATCACCTTGTAGAGACATTAGGTTTTCTGAAGTAGGAGAGATAAAAAAATAAGCAACGCTATCGCCAGGACTCGAACCACGGACCTCTCGAATACGCGCGAGTGTGCTGACCACTACACCACGAAGGCATACTAAGAAATCGGGAGAAATACTTTATGATTTGACTATCGTGTTACAACCTATCCTTCGAACCCTGTCCTATGTTATAACCTATCCTTGGAAAGAAACCCTGAGTTTTCCTTGGAAAATCCTCCACAGAGACATTCATTCTCTTAAACAGATAACCCTCGTGTGCTTTATCATATTCAGATAACTCAATCCAATCTATATTTTTCAATCAATGATTGTTCGTTGCCCCTAAGCTCAAATATTCAAATTAATAAGCAAATAATTCCTTCACATATGATGTGTCACTTAAATGATTCTTTATGTAGAACCAACATATTGATGTGTTACTTAAATGATTCCTTAAGTAGAGCCAACATACTGATGTGTTACATTGTTGATTCTTTATGTAGAACAAGGCAGAATATGTCATAAATGATTTCTTCTGTAGGAAAACAGTTTTGAATACCGGGATTTTTTTTTCTCAATAACCCATTTCTGAAGGTATTGGCAATTGAGCATTGATTAAAAGCCGAACTACCTTGGAAAACACTGATTGATGGGAGAAAGCCAAAATTTCGACGAAGTCTTAGATCTTTCTTTTCTCTTCTTTTTAATTTTCATAATGATGTTCTGTTTTCATCCTGCATTTAGTCGTTCTTTTATCACGCTAAGTTACATATTTTCAGCAGTTTTTGTATACTTTTCTTTTCGACAACATTAATAAATAAATTATTTTCAATAGGTTCAGAAAAGACATGAGTTCGTTGTTTTCAAATGAAAAAGTTAACAATTTAAGTAATCGAATTGTGTTGAATCTCTACTCTTTCTCTTAATTATTAGGCAATTATTCAAATGTAAGAATATAGCTATTATTCAATAATTGTTAATTTAAGAAGAAATTTTTTATCTTATGTATATATATCTAAATTTTGAATTTATATTCTAACTAATAGCAGGTTTTAGCGCTATTTTAGTAGCAGCCTACTCTCTATATATTATTTCCAAGAAAATTTCCTGTTTCCTCGCCAATTTAGGCTAAACTTTCTTAAATAAAAAACTACACTTTACGACAACCCTTTTACTTCCATCATTTAATACTTGCATTTACAGCCATTTAGTTTTACAATTTTGAAGGCAAGTTAGTTAATTTTAACTTACTAGTTTGATCTTTAAATTTCTAATTAACTACTTGTTTTAAACTTTAATTTTAAGGATTGTAACATTTTTGATCTTCTTATGATTTCGAATTACCTTTTAACGTTTTAAAATATTTACTTTTGTTTTCGAGTTTGAAATTGAGAGTGTAGGAGATATGTCTTCTATAGTAAGCATCCCGGTCAGTTTAATTGTGTTCTTAGTGAGTGTTTAAATATTATTTGCTATTTATTTTCTTTAACAGGACTCTTTTGGCATAAATGGACTAATGTCTTTATTTGGATTGACTATTAATTGTGACTTATGATTTGGAACTAGCAAATAAATTGATGCTTACTTGGAAGTAAGATAAAACACTCTCTTAATTTAATTGTTTTTAATTGATGGCAGATTGGTTTATCCCCTTGATAAGTCGATTAATATGCGACCAATAACAATAGCTACTTTTTCAATGCTTAAAATGTTTTGGTTTTTATATTTTTGCGATTAAAGATTTTTCTTAGCAGATTTTTATGTTTTTAAACAAGGAGGTATTGAAAATACTAATTTAAAATTCTAATTAAAATTCTGACTAAATATGGTCACTAAATTCTGACCAAATATGGACTTCATGGTTTTAAATTGAATTTGTGTTCCTTGGAGATGGTACATGGAAAGTTTTCTTATATATATATATACAGAGAATTGAGACTCAAGATTTTGACAAAGTTTATTTAATTAATTGAAAAATGTGTCGCCTACAGTCTCAACTGTCTGTTTCGGCGAAACTCGTGATGGAGTTAGTTTAGTTCGAAATTCATTAAAAATTATTTCCCCTGACGTGCCAGAGTGAACTTCGAATTGGGCTAATCGCCCATTTACCGCTTCTTAATTTTTATTTTTAACTCGATTAATACTTTTACTATGTTTTAGTTAATTAGTTTAACATATAGCTTACTATTATTATTGATTTTTACTAGTAAGTAATCAAATGTTATATTTTTGTCTTTTACACATTTCATTGCAACTAATTTTGCTTATGTTAAAGTTTCCACGGAATCACAGTATTTAAGCAGCTTTTTAGCGTTCGTACTAGAATTTATCTTTTAATTTCTTTAATTTTGCAACACGATGCGCAAAATTTTTGGTCCACATAAGGTCTTTTGTCGTTTGTTCTTTCTACTTTACTTTAAATTATATATATACATGAGAATAAATAGTAAAGTTAAATTTAATTTAAATAATTCTCTTGCGCCACTGCTGCAAGGAATGAAATTTGAATTTAACAAACATCCTATATTCGTAAAAAGCAAATTTAAAGTTAATTAAATTTTAAACAATGAAATTGAATTACAAATAAATGATTAATTATTGCTGCGAACTAATCTACAATATCATTTAAATTCTGAGAGCATATGTAAATCAAGTGCAAGTATCAAAATCTATGATTAAATATATAATTACAAAAAAATTTTTAATTGTAAAAATTTATAAAAATGTATAAGTGAATAATTGTTGAGCAGGCAGGAGACAGACTTATCAAGGGGAAGTTGCCTCCAAAGCTAACTCTTCAATTATCCAATTCGTGTTTCGTCACCCATGTAGGCAAGAATACAAGTAAAGTTCAAAACCAAAAGTAAAACCAAATGTTGTGAATTACCCTAAAGAGAAATTTAAACACGTGGAATTTTGAGAAATTAGTAACTAAAGACTAGAATTAAAATAAAAAAAGGTCAATTAAGAGTAGAAAACCAAAGTAATTGAGAAACTCTTGCCTACAGAAAACTTCCCCGACACGAATTATGCAAATAAATCACAAAGAAACTAGATACTATTTATAAAAAATACATAAATAATACTATAAAGGCAAGTAAATAGCAAGTTTTAATTTAACTTACCAACTATATCTGTATTTGCAGAGTGGAGCAGCATTTCCCAAACTAAGTGATGTTAAGTAGTGTGTTTCTTCTAACGTTATAAATAGAGGGTGTTAATATAAGGTCAAATTGAGTGTTAGGTTGCTATCTGTTAGATCAATTAAAAAAAAAAAAAAACTATTCTGTAAATTTCTAAGTAATATAAAATGTGTGTTCTGTTGCAAAAATTTTGCTAACTGTGAAGTATTGTAAAAATGTGTAAAAAATTGTAAAAATGCTAACTGTAACGTTATGTGAAAAAATGGTTGCAAACTATTAATAATTGTAAAAAATCGAAAATGTTTTTGAAATAAAGTACGAAAAAAAATTTTTGAACTAAATTAAATATTTTAATTTTGAAAAAATTTTAATAATTTAAAGTAAGAAATTTATTGTAATAGTCTTAATTTATTAAACTGAATTTCAACAGGTTTAATCAAAACTTTACTAAATACTGGCCAAAAAATAAGGAAAATTAGAAAAAGATAAAGAGAATCTTCACTCAATTCGGGCTATAATTGAGACTTTTGAAAAGAGTTGGCCCTTCATTAGTAAAAGGAAAGAATCCAGTACTGATTAAATATACATTTTTACAAATTAATATTTACAATAAATATTTACACTATAATCCCTTAACTCTTCAAAATCCTCCATTACCCTCCAGTCAAGGTTTAAGTTAATGTTATAATACCATAAAAAGTAAAAAAATTATAGGGAAAAGTTAATGCCTACCTTTTCAATATATAAATTACTAAATTGTGTTGGGACTTTGTTATTAACGTGAACATTAATTAGCGCTATTATTTCTTCCTTTAAATCTTCTATTTCAGTACATATAATTTTTATTCTGATTATTTGGCTACCTATTACTTTTCTAGAGATATTAGAGTTCCAATTAATTAGTTTAATAGTATTAAACTGGAAATTCCTTCTTTTATCATATAATTTAATTTTGCTGTGTTTAATTATGAGCAGGTCTAGGTATTCAATAGAACTTGATTCGTACTAGTTTTATTAAGTATTAAACTATTTGGATAAATTTTGAATTGTTCAACAACAGAATTATTATTGTTAAAATATCATCAATGTATCTAAATGTATTTGCGACTAACTTTAATTCATTCTTATTCAAACTTAGTTGGAATTTATATTCATAAGCAAAAAGAAATAGATTACATATCTGTTTAGAACTGTTTGCTGCCACTGGTATTCCTCTCACCTGCTGAAAGATCTTATTATTGAAGTTAATGTATAGTTATTAAATAACGCACAATTCAGGCAAGTTTTCCATCTTTCAACTCAAAGGATGTTAAGCATGTCAGGAAAAAGTTGTGGGAGTTACATTAAACTAGTAAAGATTTCTTCTAATGGTAGAGAAGTTTAAAGGTTTTCAAAATCATAGTAGTTAATGTTCTTGATTTCTAAACTTTTAAATTTGTTAAAAACTGGAGCATTTTTATAAATAATCCAACTATAGTTGTGTTGCTTATTAACTAATTGTTGAATTAAAATACAGATTTTTTTTAAAGTTTAACATAAGATAAAAAGCTCCTTCTCAAATTATATATATATATATATATGTGTGTGTGTATGTGTAAGGTATAAAATATGAAAACTAACTACCAAATTTAATTTTGGGATAGCCTCTTTATTCTCCATTTTAATTTGGGTACTACCCCTCTCCATCCTTTGCATAATGATTATGATGCAGCTAATTAGGAATTTGAAAATTACACAGCCGAAATCTTTATTTTAAACTAAGCTTCCGTATTGGATAACTACGCATTTTTCTGTTTTGCTTGCTTCATGCCAGGATATCTCTTGCTTCTCTCTTTATAAGCCATCAAATGTCTTAAAATGTAAATTTGAAGCAATGTTATGAAGACTGGGTGCATGACGAACCCATGATGATGCGTCAAGGAGAATATGTGTCTCAAGAACTAGTTGTCCAGCAAATTATGCCTTATCTATGGCTGCGTTTATGTTCTAACGTCACTCTCGGTATGGAAGACATTAAGACATTAAGATGGAAGACATGTTGTCTCTTTAGATTTATTTTAAAACTTAACAGGAGAAATTCCAGGTTGAAATAAGGTCTAAATTAGTATACAAAAGCAACATATTCACATTATTTTTACAGAAGGGAAAGACAAAGCTTTGCGGACGCAAGGAGCGCTTTACTTTAACGGCATCTTTTACTCAATTTTCCTTGTTTTGTTGCAAAACGAGAAAGAGCTCCTACGCGAAAACAAGCAATTCGGCCAGTGGGCAGGAAGACAAAAGTTTCGGCGCACACAATGTAAAGTTAGCTTTCGTCCTACTGGGCGAAAAGACACTGAAGCTGGTGCACCAACATCCATTTTTAAATTCATTTTACAATCGGTTTTGAAATAAAAAGAGTCTTTTATTCTGTCCTTAGGTACAGATGTCACGCAAAAGCATCGTTCAAATGCATTCGACAGCGGACAAAACGCATATTTTCATTGAAATATGATACCCGAATTTTTTCGTGATTCTTCGTACAAGGAAGTAAAAAGGTTGAAAACGTACTAGTGTTGCGCACTCTTTGCATGGAAAATAAAAAGAAAATCTTCTTTCATTTTAATTTTAATTCAAAATTTTTTATTTTAATTAATGAAAATTAATCTATTTTGTATTATTTTAAGTAACGATTAGAAAAGAAATAAAAATATTATTCTTTTATTTCTTTGAGGTGTTTAGTTTTACGGTCTATATGGAATTCAAAATATCTTTGCAATTTTGCGGAATGCCTATAGAGAAATTTGCACAACACCTCAGCGTTCTGGAAATCACCATTTGAAAAAACACGCCTATATAATAATAAATGCCCATTAATTTCTTATAGAAGAGTTTTATCAGCAAATCAATTAAGTGGGAGAAGAAAATATTTATTCTGTATGCTCCCTTATATAAATATGTTGTTTACTATACATGAGAAAATAGTCTTCACGCGCACAATAACAACACTTTTCACAAAAACTCCCCCCCCCCCCAAGACATAACCTCGCGGCCTCTGCGGGGGAGCACGTAGTGCTTGAGAAAGAGGAAACACGTGTCTTGAGAATGACCGCATCAAAATTCATGTAAATTCTTGTGATAGTAAAGAAAGCGTAAGAAAGGAAATTGTACGATATTTTTGGGGGGGGGGAGAATAACACTTTTTTATTTGCTTGTTTCTTGTGGGAACTGTGTCAAGGTTTCACTTTATAGTAAATTCTCGCATTAAAAGTAAATGAATCAACTTTCTGTAGGATTAAATATAATTTCTATCCTAATTACACATATTTAACCTTCCTTTGCTCTGACAAATTTTCCTCTTCGTCCCTAAATAGAAATCTAACCTTTGCTCTGACAAATTTTCCTCTTCGTCCCTAAATAGAAATCTAACTAAACAAAAACGAGAGGTAACGGTTAACTAAAAGGTTTATTAAAAACTATATCTTATAGTGCAACTAAAAACTAAAAAGTATTAACCCATCATTACTTGCGATTTTCAGAAACTCAAAAATTTAAATAAGTACATCAGAGAAGGTAACCTTTAACGACCGTATGTAATTCGGGTCCGTTTAATGAGGATTCTAGCCTTGTGCGCTAAACAAATACAAAAGTAATGTAACAAATACGCAGTTCGAAGAAGTGGGTATCCTAGGTTAAGCTAAGCAGTTATTGCTTAACAAAACCTGTCTTTTAACCTGTCTTGGAGTAAAAACTGTTATTGCTTTGCAAAAACTCTGTTTATACTCAAATTACCATGCGAAAAACATACATACATTAATCCAGATTTTTCATTATTCAGATTCCTTTAAATATAATGCAGGGAGATAATATTTGGTGGTAACAATTTGAAAAGTGATACAACCCAATGAAGTGTTGCCTAGCAATAAAAGAACCTCGCACTTTAGATATACGGAATAAGTCGGTTCAGAATCGATTTGGCTGTTTGAACAAACCGGAGCAGAGGTGCAAGGAAGCGAAAACACGCTTGAGGGAAAAAAGTAGAGTACGTAGAATATTAAAATGTAAATACATTAAATATGAATGAAATGATAATTTTAAATACGTTAAGTGAAAACAGTTCTGAGAGTGTTAAATCTGTCAGCACGATTTCTTTGATTCATAGCACGACATCTTTGATTCATATAATTGATTTGCTTTGTTTCAGCAGGGCAGATATATATTTAATAGGATAATACCAGATGACAGCTATTTTTTCATATTTTTACCTTTACAATGATTACAACCAGCCTAAAAAACGGATTTTTAATTTTGTAAGACAAAATGCAAGATATGTATTTTTCGGTGAAATTAAACAATGGGGAAAACATTATTTGCACAAATATGCATGAGATGTTTGTCGTTTATTGAGTGATGATAATATCCTTTTGTTAAAAATCTCAGACTTTAAACGATATTAACTTTATTCTTTAACAGCTTTCTTAACTATAACGTAATTATTTTTCAGTTCTTTGTACAAAGAAAAGGAAGTATTGTAATTGGGAAAAATTTCGGGTATCATATTTCAACAAAATATCCATTCTGACCGCTCATAAATCCAACTAAACGGTGCTTTTGCGTGACATCTGTAGGTACGGAGAGAATAAAAGACCCTTTTCTCCAAAACGGGATTGTAAAATGGACTCAGAAGACATTTTTTCATCACATCTGTACATGAGACACATCATGATGAAATGATACGAGAGAACATCTTTAGGAAAACATTATACTCTATTCTCAGCAATAAGATATTAGAAAAGACGAATGTGTGTGCCTTTGAAGTAGTCAGTTGATCAGCGTTTAAGTTTTGTCATATTTTTAGCCCAAAGGGCTATTTTGCATTAAAAACTTTAATTGTCCGTTTCACTTTTTAAATCGTTGCCACCAAATATTATCGCCCTGTGTTATATTTAAAGAAATTAAATAATGAAGAATCTGCATAAATGTATGCATGTTTCTCGCATTGTGATAAAACAATGGTACCTAGAGCCATCGAATTTTGAATAACGTAATCCTCCATCGTATATGGGCATCTGGAAGCCCTAATTTGGAATTTGTTTTATTATCGATTTTATATTTTGTAACATTTTAACGAATTTTTGATTAACAAATTCAACGATTTCAAAGCGAGCAATGGCAACACTGTACGAGGGGGAAAAAAAATCTCCAGCGCGCGAGACTGTGTATAGGAAATTCTAAAGAGATGCTCATTTTGAAATTATTTTGCGATACTGCTGTTGAATTGAATTTTATTGTTCAAGTGCGAAGAACAGGATATTTAATAAAGCTCACACACAAAACGTTAAATAAACGCCCCTTGGGCGTAATGCAAAATCTGAAAGCTTTCAGATTTTTCAAAATTTGGTGGGTTATTCCCCCCCCCGCTATACTCATCTATATTTAGGATGTAAATTGATGAAAGTATACCAACGATTTGCTCTTGATATCTACACTTGTAAAATCTGCTAGTACATGGAATTGTAAAAAAGGTTCCAAATTCTTGTGTATTTTATTTATTTATTATTTCTGGTTTGGCATGTTTATTCGCAAAGTTTATACAACCTGGTAACACACAAGAATATTAATTCTGTATCGGAAAGCCTGACAACACTGGAAAATATTAAAATATTTAACTTAATCTGTTTTAAGTAGTGGGCGGAGACGGTTCGTAAAGTAAAAACCTTTTCTTTAAACAGATAATATGTTATTTTTATTTATTTAAAATTGTGAATTTTAAGATTCCAGTAGTAAAATCCATAAGATTTTGCCTTATTATTATACTCTAATTTTATTCTGAGCTACTAAAACATTTATTTCAACCTCGATACCAGTTAAGATTATGCTTTGGTTTATTCGATTACGGCAAAGCATTCGAGGGCTGTCAGCCTAAGGGTAGGGATGCCTTGGTGGAGGATTTTCTACGAGAAATTGGATCGTATACACCATACGCATGGGGAAAATCTCGAAAATGCCCATACAGCCAGATCGTTCACGAAATTCGAACCTCGGACCGAACTACCAGTGTTCAGCGGCTTTACCGCTCGGCCGCAAGTAGATCATCCCATTTAAGATTGCAAAAGATTTTACATGCAAAAGAAAAAGGATTACATTTAAAAATATGTAGACGTACCTAAGAAAATGAATATAAATTGACATTTCTAGTTTAAATCATTACAGATGCACTCGGCTGATCCGAAGCAGGTCGTTTCGACGCCGACGGTTCGACGCCAACGGTTTGACGCCAACTTTTCGACGCCGGGTCAGTTCGACGCCGTACGTTTCGACGCAGGGGCAGTATTTTTTTCGTATTTTAATTTATTTTTAGAATAAATATGAAGTAATTTGACTGATTTTTATTAAGTAATATGACTTAATAAAAATCAGTGAATAATAGTCAATAGTTTTAATAAGTAATATGACCGATTTTTATTTATTCAATTAGCGATTGTTTGCATGCATACTTGAAATAAATATATGTATGTATATGTGTGAAAGTGTTCTAGATTTTTGTTTGTGTCCCAGATTAGTGAGAAGCCCCCTCTCCAACGTCAAGGCCCCGGGACATGAGGGAGGGTTTTTTTTATTTATTTATTTCATAAAACAGCATCAAAAAGGCAAAATACACAAATGGTAAATAAACATATGGTTACAAAGTAGTTATATTATATTGCAGACAAATATAATTGCAGATAAATAAGATTACACATAAATAAGATTACATCACAGAACTGTTATTATACTAATCCACTGCAAAATTATGCGCCACACCTTTCAGGTATTCCATTATTTCTCGATTTTCAAAATCTTCAACTATTACTTTAATTCTCATATCAGCTCGCAGATACCTATTCCGCTTGGGTGGCGGTTCATCTTCACGTACAAATTGTTCATAACATTGATCAATTGATTTTTGAACACGCCTGAGACCATCTATGAATTCCCATAATGTGGGGTGTGAAACACCAAATGACGATGACACCAAATTTATTTGAATGATGATGCAAACTTATTCTAAAAATAAATAAAAATACGAAAAGTATGGCGCAAACAAAAGCAAAAAAAGTACGGCGTCGAACTGACCCCGCGTCGAAACGACCCCGTGTCGAACTGACCACGCGTCGAAACGCTGGCGTCGAACCGTTGGCATCGAAACGTTGGCGTCGAACTGACCTGTACCGGGCTGATCAGTTTTTAGGTTTACAAAACTAATTTTCGAAAGTGACAGTAATCAAAAAAGTATCCGAGAAAGATCATCGAGCAGTACAAAAATTTCAGTTCTCTCTGTGCACTTGGCGAGGTGACATCAATACTGAGAGAAGTCAAAAAGTGTAGTTCTCTTCGTGTACTGAACGAAATTTAACGTCAGATTAACACATCAAAGAAAAAAAAATTGGAGACAAATGACTGGGGATTGAAAAGGAGAGTTGCGAGTTGTACAGGACGCAGGTACGTTCGTTGGTTATTTTAATTGAAAGCATTATTTTACTCGTTTGAGAACTGGGAGCTTATTGGTTAATAAAAAATAATAAAATCGTTGAATGGTCAGCAAAATGTTAATAGTAGGCAATAACTGAAAGCCATTACGCTGTGTGTTATAAAATAAAAAAGTAAAATCGTTGACGGTCAGCAAAATGTTAATAGTAGGCAATAACTGAAAGCCATTACGCTGTGTGTTATAAAATAAAAAAGTAAAATCGTTGACGGTCAGCAAAATGTTAATAGTAGGCAATAACTGAAAGCCATTACGCTGTGTGTTATAAAATAAAAAAGTAAAATCGTTGACGGTCAGCAAAATGTTAAGAGCAGACAATAACTGTAAAACATTACGCTGTATATTTTAAGACAAAAATTTTCTTTCGATGAAGAGATAATATGATGTGCCTTATATTTTAGACTATGCTTATGATAAGCATAGTCTAAGCGCACTTGGTATAGTTAAACAATGACTCACAGAGAAAACAAAGGCTATCACGTCTATGTAATGTTTAGTAATACCTTTTTTATATATGTTCATATGTTACGTATTTGCTAAAGAAACGCACACCGATCTGCCTATCATACAGGTTCATCTGCGATAATTTAATATTATCTTAAAAAATATATACTGAAGTGCAACTTTTTTTAACTATTAAATTTTTTTTAAAAAAATCCACTTATTCTGTTCTGAGATACGTAATATACCTTATAAGAAACATCTTAATATACCAATACTGAAAATGTTGATTAAAAAGGAAACACCTCTAAATGGCACAATACTGTAAATGAAATGCATTTTAAATTAACCAGTTAGATATTTTATTAAAGGCATAAAAATAAAGACTTAAATTACTAAGAAATGTATTTTTACGAATTTTGTATATATGTAAATAATTTTAGTGATATTATATGTGAAATTCTAGAGTCTTTTGTATAATGTAACATGAAAAGTCTGAAGAAGCGAAGTTTTGGGCAAAAATAAAATTACAGGTTCAAATCTATTTAACATTGAGTAAATAGCAAAATAGGCGAGATACCGCCGAGCTAGCGATAGTTTTAGTAACTAAGTTTTTGTCCCCAAATTTGACCAGAAATCGCCAAAAGTCGCCAAAGTTGGCTACATTTTCCTTAATTCCCTGTATAACTAGAATTGATACCGTAACTGAATAAGTGTAATTGATCCCTATGTGTGCCTGTAAACGTATCCGGTCCTCATATGTAACTTTAACTGTACAGGCCTTCCAGTAATTTCGAGAAATGAAAGGCACTGGAGATTTCTCGGCGACCAGAAATATAAGTATACAAGAGAGCATCAGTCTCTCAGTTGTTCAGTCAGATAACTATACAAGAGAGCATCAGTCTCTCAGTTGTTTAGTTCAGGACTGAGATCGAAGTATTGAGAGATCTCCGGTGTGAGCATGTGAGAGATCTCCGTCTGAGTGAGTAAGTGGGAGATCTCCGTGTGAGCGTGTGAGAGATCTCCGTTTTTCTAGAGTATTTCACGAATATATGTTATAGTAAATAGTGCTTTCCCACTTACCTTTAATGGTCCACTTTCCATGGTATCTGAGCGGTAAAGTTGCTGAACATTGGTAGTTCCGAACTGAGTTCGATTCCAGGTGAACGAGCAGGCTGCATGGACGTTTTCGTGGTTTTCCCCATGTTAAACGTGTATACGAGCAAGTTTCCCTTAGAAAGTCCTTCACGAAGGCACCCTTTCCTTTAAGCAGGAAGCCCTCGAGTGCTTTGTCACAATTAAATAAAACTAACCAAACGACATGATAGTTGTTTTGTATGTTTTGCTAAAACTGTTGCAATTATTACTTTTACATTTCAACTTGTAAGATTCTCACTAGTGTAATTCTCAGTTACTATAGAAAGTGATGAATCTTAAGAACTAGTTAGCGAATAATCGCTTAAGTTCGTGTGGCAAGAAACAACAAGATGGAAGGGTAACTAACCCTTTATTATTCCAATAAGATTTAACAAAACTCCGTCTTGGAGTGTACAATCAAAGCCGACACTTGGGCTTGAACTTAAGAGACTAAAAATTAAACTAAAACTAAGATTAACTAGAGAGATATAGCCGAAGCTATGAAGATTCTAATCGAGTTGGCCCCTTACCTCTATTTGACTACGAAGCTTATCAAGGGCCTGAGTACGGCCGAACGTAATAACAGCTTTGAAAAGGCAGACGCGCGTAAATCAGAAACTCTGATTCTCTCTGACTCTGTAAGTAACTTCGCTGTTTAAATACCGCTCCTCCTCATTAAGTATTCAGAAAGATTCCAAAACTACGTTCTGGCCGGAAGTAATAAGTTGAAATTAAGAATTTGACAGGAAAGGAACTTTAACTTAAAATTCAACTGTTAATAAAATTAACATAATCCTTACATAGCTTCCGACCAGACTTTAAATACTCGAAAAATAAGGTCTCAAAACGACCTTGATCAAGACTTTAAAGTCTGAAAAACTTCTTACGTTAACTACACACTTCAAACTTTTGAATTAACTAAAGTAACTTTAAAGTTCTGTTTTTAGGGCCAACTTTACAACAATTCTAAAAGCTAGACTAAAGCTAGGAAAAATTTTAAAATTTTACAACAAATCCTCTGTTCTGTACATACATCATCTTCTTGAATGGACACTTTATTCAGCTACTATTAAGTCAGGTCTTGATCCTTCCATATCTGGAAGGAAATGTAATTAGTAAGAAATTTTACAAAGCTTTTCTATAAATCCTCAAATTACGCTTTTATTTTCTCATTTGGCTCTCATGCACTTTCATTCATACTACAGTTTTATTTCCCCCATGCTCTCCAGCAAATGTACTGAAATGTACTTCGGGTATTTTATGTTGTTTTACCGCGAACAAAACTACTGCTACACAACATCTAAATTTGTTAAAATAGACACTCCAGACCTTACAAGACACCCTACACGAAAACTCTTTCCTAATGTAATAAGCGAAAGCTTATATTTACTTTTAAAAGTGTTAACTGGAGAGCCTAACATTAAACACACATATATACTAAACATTCAATTCTTTCACAATTCAAATACACCGAGGCCAAAATTTATCTTTTGTACAATTTTAACTTTACGACATTTCAACACGTAGATTAAACGGTTGATCTTTACATTACGGTAACTTGGCGATTTTTTGGCGAAAATTTGGCGACCAACTCCCCTACAGCAACCCTCTATTTTTTTTTCCCCGCCGCCATTTTGTCTTCACGAAGTAAAGACGTGTTTCTTTTCTTCTTATCTACTGAACACTTCTTCCAACAATCTACTAGCCGAATTACACTTATGCTAGAAATTTTATCAAACAAAACTGCTTAATCATGACAAATATTCACTGCAAAATTCGGAAAAAGTGCACAATACCATACACCTTACGCGTTTTTCAAAATAACACATACACATAAACCATGTACACGCCGACTTATTTTTACTTAAAAAAACATCCCAGAATTGCACAAAAATGGCATTGCGCACACTCTTCACTATATCCATGTACACTGCTTTTTTCTCATAAATTCGAAAAATTTCACGAAAATACATGACAATTTTCTCAATCTTTAAACCCGGTAAAAAGAACATATATGAAATTACATGATCGCGAAAAAGTATTTACCCTTTACAAATATGAACATTTCCACATATAAAATAAATAAAATATCCAAAAACTTTTACCTCTAAATCATCTATTACATTATACACGTCACCAACGAATTCATACATGAAGCATTACAAATATTTAGTATCAAATATTTAAATTATTTCCATGCACGTTTATTTCAACTTAAACGTAAACCAAATTCCTACAAGCATAAAATTCACAAAATAACTATCATTTCATTAAAATATCACTGAACCATGTACACGTCGACTTATTTTTACTTAAAAAAACATCCCAGAATTGCACAAAAATGGCATTCCGCACACTCTTCACTATATCCATGTACACTGCTTTTATCTCATAAATTAAAAAAATTTCACGAAAATACATGACAATTTTCTCAATCTTTAAACCCGGTAAAAAGAACATATATGAAATTACATGATCGCGAAAAAGTATTTACCCTTTACAAATATGAACATTTCCACATATAAAATAAATAAAATATCCAAAACTTTTACCTCTAAATCATCTATTACATTATACACGTCACCAACGAATTCATACATGAAGCATTACAAATATTTATTATCAAATATTTAAATTATTTCCATGCACATTTATTTCAACTTAAACATACACCAAATTCCTACAAGTATAAAATTCCCAGAATAACTATCATTTCATTAAAATATAATTAAATTCAAAAACACCACTTAAAATATACATGAGCACATACATTCAATTAATAAAAATTACCTTACAATCCTAATTACTTTAAACTAAATCATTGCTAATAACAATTTTCCCAATAATACCAAATTCCTTTCCACCTTACATTTCCAACAATGCATAAAAATAATTAAAAATACTAACTTACCTAATCTCCTTCAGAATCTTCATTACGTGGCGGATACACTTTTCTTCATTCTCTTTCAGAATCTTTAAAATCATACTTATCTTTCAAAGCAAGATACCAGGTAAAATAAATAACATAATAAAACATGTTTATTTCTCTCTCACACAACCTTAAAAAACATTTCTTACTATCCTTTTCAATACCACTAAATACCCATTTCGAATTCACTTTACTTACGGCCATGGGATCCAAAAATTCACAAACACTATTTCACACAACACAGAATAAAGCCAAATACAAAATTTCCAGATTTTTTCCCGATTTCCCCCCTTTTCCGATTAAAGAACCGTAATTCGTCCATTAATATCACATGACATATCCCATGATCTCTCATTTCCCCCACACAAAATAATGCGTAATCGGAACTCAGTACTGCTCACATTATTACCAAAGTCCCAGGTAGTAACCTTTATCGCCTCCAAAATGTCGCCAAACTACCAGTTACCGTAATGTAAAGATCAACCGATTAAACATTTATACTTTAACAGGAACATTTAAATATTTACACATCACTTTTGAATTCACTTTACATCAACAGTCATAGTTGCTTAACTACAATTTACCATCTTTGCACGAAATCTTAACTTTACCGTTAACAGATTTTAGAATTCTAAGAGTCTTCCAACTAAACTTATTCACAATTTACTTCTCGCAACTTGCGAGTTCTTAACAAAAGTATTTAACGCTAGTAGCTTCTCGCCAAATTGCTAACATAAAAATCTATGATTACGAACATTTACAATCAAGCTTTCGCTATCTGCCATTTAACTTTTCTAAACATTAGCAACTTAGAACAAGATGATATAATTTGAATCTTTTTTCAAAGTAAAGTAAGTAAAGAAATTTTCACTTATCTTTTTCTGTACTCCTCCATTCTGATCTGGCAAAATTCTTCAAATGTAGGGTACCTTAGAACCTCCAACCTTCTTCTGGAACTTTGATGCCCCGTGCCATTTGAATCGCTCCGTTTCCTTTTCTTCCCCTTGTCTAGGTATCTGGGACTCTTGCGGGAGGGTTGCGGGTTTTGGAACGTCAATTTCCTATTTAGCTCCGGTGGGGATATCCGTCCTTCAGGGTCTTTGAACCTTCTCTTGGACCTTCTAACTTCTTGGTCAGGCACGGTTGTTTCCACAGGTCTTTTCTCGCTTTTCGTTCTCCATGCTGGACCTCCTTGGGCCTCCCTTGTAGTTGTTGCTGTTGGAAACTCGTTTACATGTCGTAGTTTCTACCCGTCGTTGAAATCTCTCCTTTACTGGAACCTTATCAGCAGGCCTCCCTCTCCTAGTCGGTGGTAGTGGAGTTTTCGCAGAATCCTCGGCTCTGGCTCGTTGATCTGTTGGTGCTAACTTCCTCCGTTTTCGTGCGCTTGTAGGATTACTGGATTGGATTCCCCTGGTCCAAGATTGCTGGCTGTGCTTCCTTTTTTGTGTTGGGGGACCCCAGCTGTGCTCTTGCGCTGGCTGGCTTCTCTCCTTCCTTCCAGGATCCTGTAATAAATCCTGTAAAAATTTAAAATCATTACGGCTGTAAAAGGTTTAATCTGGTCAATATTTGCAACCTGTTGTTGGCCATTTTTGGCCTTTAAATAAAACGTGGCTTCTCTTATTCTTTCCACCATGTACAGCCCTTCAAACCCGGGCTCAAACTTCGCAACTCTGTTTTCGGGTGCAGATGATAACGAGTATTTCAACTTAAGAACTTTCTGTCACATTTTATATTCCATTTTCTTTCTATTTTTATCATAGTAGATTTTTTGCTTTTGTCTTGCTATATCAGAGCTTTTAATTGCTTCGTAGATAATTTTCTGAATGTCTTTTAACTTGAATTCTTCTTGTCTCTGTTGTACAAAGAACAGCTTATCCAAGGGCGTTATGATTTTTCTTCCTAAAAATAACTCCACGGGGGTCTTCTGCGTCGTATCATGCTTTGCGGTTCTCAAGGCAAAACCTAACTCATTGACACAGCTGTCCCAGCGGTCATGAAAATTTTTCACATATCCCCTAATAATTTTAACAGTATTCTTATTTACGCGTTTCGCTATATTCGATTGCGGTCTATATGGTACCATTTTTAGATGGCGTATGCCAAGTCCTGTGCACAAATTTTTAAATATACTGCTAACAAACTGTTTTCCGTTATCTGATATTATTTTTAGTGGGGCCCCGTATTTTAAAATATATTTATTTAAAAACGAATCTGCCACTATTTTAGCTGAAGCTCGTTTAAAAAGGACTATTTCTACCCATTTTGAAAAATGGTCAACAATTGTTAATAGATATCTGTTTTTATTTATTAATTTTTGTCCTAGCGTAGGGTCCAAGCAAATCTATGCCAACTATTTCATTTATGTGGTCTTTATGTTTTTTAAATACTCGGCCGGGCTGTAATTAACATCGTTTATTAACTGGCACATATGACACGACTTAACATACGCCGTAACAACTTTCTGTAACTGCGGAAAATAAACCGCTTCGCGTACCCTCTTTAGTGTTTTTCCTATCCCGAAATGTGCTGCAGAAGGTAGATCGTGCAACTCCTCTAAGATACTTAAACGTAGACTCGCTGGGATCACTGGTCGGTATTCCTGATTTTCATTTGTTACCTTTGTATAAAATAACAATTTGTCGATTATTTCGTAATGCTGCTCTCTATTGCGAATAGCCGTTAAATCTATATGCTCAAACTTTTCAGGGTCTTCCAGGTATGCGTAAATATCTTTAAATTCTGGGTCCTTTTTCAGTTCTTCGACTATGGTATCACGAGACCCAATAACTCTTGAGGTGAGCATAGCACACTTGATTGTGTTTCCCTCTTCATCAATTTTTACTCATGAAAGGGCATCGGCGTCTCCCGGTGTGTGTGTTTTATGATTAAATTGAATTCCTGTAATTTTAAAGTCCACCGTATCAAGCGAGGCGATAATTTTTTTTCTGATGACAAGCGACCCACTGCCGCATGATCTGAGTAGACCGTTATCGGTGAACTTCCGAAGTAAATACGAAACTTCTGAACTGCTAATAAGACAGCGAGTGTTTCTTGCTCGAGTAGTGGAATAGTTCCTCTGGGTAGCATTCAAGGTTTTCGAAAAAAAAACTATAGGTTGCCCATTTTGCGAGAGCACCGTTCCAACTGCATAATCGGATGCATTCGCTGAAATCTCTAGACCTTGTTCGCTTTCTGGGAATTTAAGGACTGGAGCATTGATTAGGGCATTCTTTAGTTGTTCGAAAGCGGTGTTCGCCTCGGCTGTCCAAGAAAATCGACTTTTCTTTCTTTTTAGCACTAGAAAAGGCTCAACTATTTTCGCAAAATCCTTTATAAACATTCTATAATAGGAACATAAGCCCAAAAATGAAGACAATTTCTTAGCCGTATTTGGGGAAAGATAACTTTTAATTGACTTTATTTTTGAGTCATCAGTCTCTCTGCCCTCATTAAAAATTTTGTATGCAAGGTATCGCAATTCCTTTGCCACGAACTTGCATTTTCTTGCATTTATTTTGAAACCGGCTTCGCAAAAACTTCTTCCAAATGTTTCAAATGTTCCTCTAATGTTTCGCTGGTAACCATGATATCGTCAAGATAAATAATTGTACTTTTGCCTGACACTGGCTTCAAGACTATGTCCATAACTTTTTGAAATGTAGCTGGCGCTCCGTTTAAACTAAAGGGCATTCTTAAGAAGGCATAGACGCCTGATTTTGTAATAAACACTGTCTTTTGGACATCCTCCGGTTTAACGGCGATTTGAAAGTAACCTGAAGTTAAGTCTAGGGTTATCATGAATTTAGTCCAGCGAATTTTTCTAATTATTTCGTCAATTATTTGTAGGGAACACGTGGGATATTTTGTTATACTGTTTAACTTACGATAATCAACTGCAAACCTATACGCGTCCGAGTGTTCAGGCGGTAGCCTGTTCTTTTTTCTACAAAGGACCACCGGACTTGCGTACGGACTCGTGCTTGGCACAATTATTTTGTTTTATAGCATTTTTTCAATATGTTTTTCAATAATTGCTTCTTTCACTTTGTCATATCTGTACAGCTTCGACCGGACTGGAGGGGCATTACCTGTATCTATGAAATGATTAACTACCTGACAAAAACCAGGTTTGTTGTTAAACAAAGAATTGAATTTTCTTACAAATCTTTCGATCTTCCCTTTCTCTTCAACTTCAGGTGTTTTAAGCCCAATTCCGGCAGACACCCTTCTTCTTCTTCTTCTACAGGATCCGTGTGGACCTGAAACGTAGAATTCTGGAAATTAAGATTTGCGCCGGATGCGCGTAAAAAATCGACCTCCAATATGACGGTCGTGAGTAAATTTTTCACGACTGGAAAATTAACTTTTGACACCTCGTTTTTAATCTGAACGTACAGTGCGGTTTTTCCCAAACATATGCACTGTTTGCCTTTGGCGGCAATTACTTTTTGTCCCGTGGCTTTAAACAGTCTGTAACGACGAAATGCTTTCTAAAAAAATCTTCTGAGAAGAATGAAAATTGCGCCCCTGTGTCCAGGATTGCAGTGGTTGGTACATTATTTACCAGAATCTGTATCTCTGGCATAGCTAGATTTTGTACCACCACTGTATTTAAATAAATTTCTGAGGGGGTCTTCCTTCCCCCTCGGTGATCGTTGCCCCTTCTCGATCACCGGTTTGCGTTTAAATTCCGGTCTCTTTACGCTGATTTTTCTTTCTGCCACCCTTTGCTTTATCTGCGCTCTTGTTATTGAACTTTTCACTTTTACTCGTCTGCCGATACGCGTTGTACTGAACTTTGAGTTTTTTTAGGTTTCTTTTGAGGAGTGAATATTGAGTACTGGCCAAACTGACTTGCACGCGCTTTCTCCGAGTTTCTTCTACGTTGGAATTTCATGCTGAAATAGAACTTATAATGTTTGCGGATTACGGACTTCGAAGAAATCTTGTGCTGACGGTAGAAGATGCAGTAAAATTACTTCAACAAGTTCATTATCGGGCCTTTTGCCGTATAATAAATTAGAAATTTGTATTTTTCGTAAAATAAATTTCGTCAACTCATCGAAATTGCTTTGATATTTACTAAACAATTCTGATTCAAGCTTCGCACGATCTTTAACGACTGAAAATGCTTTTTGTAATGCAGACTTGAAATTTTCCCAGTTATACGAGTCCGATCCTGGGTCCCCCAACAAAAACTTTCCTATGCCCTTATACCAGCTGAGGGCTTGACCTTTTAAGTCACCTTTTGCACCTTTTGCAGCTGATTCACAGGATGTAAGGTGAAATGTAGGTCCAGTTGCTCCAAAAACGTCAGAACTGAGCCCTTGCCATTAAGTGGTACTGTTGGCTTCATGGAGGCCCGCATCGCTTCCAAAATAAATCCAAACCCTTCCATAGGTTTCGTGAATGTCTGAGGGACCTGAAAGGTCGGAGGGGTCAACGTAAACTTCCCGGATTCTAACGACATGATCCGTTGAAAAACGTTTCGAGGGCCAAATGTAAAATTCTCACTAGTGTAATTCTCAGTTACTGTAGAAAGTGATGAATCTTAAGAACTAGTTAGCGAATAATTGCTTAAGTTCGTGTGACAAGAAACAACAAGATGGAAGGGTAACTAACCCTTTATTATTCCAATAAGATTTAACAAAACTCCGTCTTGGCGTGTACAATCAAAGCCGACACTTGGGCTTGAACTTGAGAGACTAAAAATTAAACTAAAACTAAGATTAACTAAAGAAATATAGCCGAAGCTATAAATATTCTAATCAAGTTGGCCCCTTAACTCTATTTGACTACGAAGCTTATCAAGGGCCTGAGTACGGCCGAACGTAATAACAGCCTTGAGAGAGAGAGTAGCCAAAAGCGTAAATCAGAAACTCTGATTCTCTCTGACTCTGTAAGTAACTTCGCGGTTTAAATACCGCTCCTCCTCATTAAGTAGTCAGAAAGATTCCAAAACTACGTTCTGACCGGAAGTAGTAAGTTGAAATTAAGAATTTTTTGACAGGAAAGGAACTTTATCTTAAAATTTAACTGTTAATAAAATTAACATAATCCTTACAAACTAATGTTGCTATTATTCATTAATTTACACATCAACTTATTTTATTTATAGTTTTTAATTGTAAAATAATTTGCAACAAAATTAAAATCCCATGTTATCATACAGATTTTTTTTTCCCCAATGCCCAGTTTTTTGCCCCGTAATAGTTGTTTATTCGCTGTTTGTTTATTTACATTAATCTTTACGTTCATGTATTCGATACGATAAAAATAGCTATATTTTACGATAAAAATTTTCATATCATTAACTTCTGTATAAAAATTTTTATTTGTAAAGGTTTTATAACTTATTTTTTACAATATATCACATACATCATGTGAAAATCATTAATCTGAATTTTTCACTGTTCTAACTTAACACTTTTAATCATTAATCTGAATTTTTCACTGCATTAAAAAAACTGCTTTTTGATGTATTGCACTATGCGAAAATACAAAAATGTATAGAAAAAATAATTATTATAGAGAAGTTATTGTTTAAGTTTTCCTTCATTTTTTTTAAAGAATGAGAGAAATATGAGATTTATTAAAACTTATGATAAATCATATTGAAATGAAAGTTACTTCTAAACGTTTTCATTTTTTAATTTAATTTATTTATTTATTTATTTATTTATTTTTCAGTCTACATATTTAATTTTTTTTTTTGGGGGGGGGGTCAATCTTGAGATGATTTGGCTTGACTCTCCTAATGCATGCTTGTACTCTTTCTTTAAAAATTGGCTTTTAACAGACGGAAGTAAAATAAGGTGGCTTTCATAATGCCTCCAAACTTTTCAATATCTCTAGTTTGGGGTACAATGGCGGCATTTTTCGATTCAGGCGCAAATAGGAATCAATTTTCGGATTACTTGAATAGGTCATAATATCTTTCGTATAATGGCAAACAGCTAAGTCCCGTCGAGACAGGATATCCTCATTTTAATGATGTTGGTTGATGAAGGAATCAAACTTTATTAAAGTTGCTATGACTTATTTCATTTGCTTGACAGTAATATCAGAATAATATCTACGAATTTTATCATGGCTGAAGGGTGAAGGATGACATCTATCGCAGGCATGTGCTTTGGGCACCTTACAGGTGACAGTACGGAGGAGGACGGAGACAAGTTTCTCCCAGTCCTCTTCCATTACTACTCAACAGAACTTTTAGCTCGCCGTTTATTTCAAGTGCCTCTATGCTGCTTGCCAAGATGGTGAGTGCCGACTGAGCCTGTTCCCAAAACAGCCTCACGAGTTTTGTTCTCACTTCAGCCTTAGAGAGGAGACATCAGTCATTTTATTCCCAAATGAGCTCGACCGGGAAACACCAAACGATATTATTTGCAACACACTCTGTGTTTTTACACCCATTTTATGAATAAGAGAACATAACTAAGAGAAATCAGTGGTTTCATCGGCACAATACTTTTTTTATCGTGATTTATCTTTTTTATAATAGCTTATAAATGAAAACAATAATGAATCAATATTTTAGTTTTAATTTTATTTTGTATTAACCTCATTTCGCACATTTTCATCATTTTTATTACACGTATGTCTTCCAAATGGCTGTTAATTCTTGCCGGCATGATCTAAAACAACTCATTTAATGCTTCTGTACATCAGTTTTTGTTTCATCTAATATGCAATACGTAATTTTTCTCGTCATAATCTGTCTCTACGTCTGTCTCTACGTGAATTTCTCGTTTCGTTACGATATTTTTTTTTCGAACTTAATCGCATCGAGAATATCGCCATTGAAGAAGATCGATATCGCAGTTGAAGAAGGTATGTTGAATACGGACCAACGGTCTACTAATGCTTTTGTGAAGATGAATATTTGATAGGTGTTGTTTGCGTTTTATTTTGCAATTTCCAGTAAAATCTTCCAATTACTTACATTTTATTGGCCTTCCAAAGAGTATAGTGGTTAGGGGATCCTGACTGCGATATCGAAGGGCCCGGGCTCAAATATCGCGGAGAAGGCATTGGATGTAAAATTGTCCGTTCCTTCATAGGAGGTAACGGTGGCTGCCTATTAGGTGCCTCCACAATAAAATGGCCACCATGGAGTGGCCAATGCCGTTATAGGCAAGTGCCCGCCATTGGGGGGGGGATATTTGATTTAATTTCCTATTGCAAATTTTCACGAGAAATCCACGTTTTCATTATTTTGTACAGAAAATTGAGCGGCAAAAAATTTCCGGCCACCTTGCTTTAAGCACGGTAAAATCAAGTGACCCAAGAAAAAACATTGCTGGTAGCCCATTAGTCCTTTTTTAGTAGCCTCTCCCTCGGTTGCGCTACATATGTACATATACGAATTAACCCGGTATACGCTGATTCAGTATCCGCGGTTTCACTTATCCGCAGTTCAGAACGTCTGTGATGTTAATTAAAACTTAATGTTTTTCGTTTCTAATAATGTTTATTCTTCCGCTATTTACAATGAGTTTTTTTTAAAATACTAATTTAGGTAACCAGATGAAATTATCCTCCAGATAAACTACTTGAAAAACATTTAAATTATATTTTTTTTCCTGCTAATTATGATATGGGTTATTTCTTTCCCGACTTGCTGTTGGATTAAAAATTGATGCCGTCCTCGATATTACCACTGAAATTAAGAGTTGATTGGAAAAGGTAGATCACAGAAAAATTGATGTAGATTGTAGACGATCATAATTAATCTTCATCAATGCTGTATTTCGGTTACAGGATGACAAGCTTTTAGTTTCTATAATTAGGGCAGATTTTTTCTCCCTAATGCAAATAAAAACAGAAAACAGCTACAGACTGAAAGGTATTAATTCTGTTTTTTTCCAGGTTATGATTCAAAAGATGACTCGCGGGCCGTTATCGGTACGTCACCACAGCCACCGTCTCAGCACCAATCCTACTACGGCAACCAGCGTAGTCCAGCCGATTACAGCGACGGACGCAGTCCGCAGCCATCTCAGCCGCACAAGGACGTCGGCGTCTCCGGCGGCAAGGCCAAGAAACCCCGGCGCAGGCGAACCGCCTTCACGCAAGCTCAGCTGGCTTTCCTAGAGCGGAAGTTCCGGTGCCAGAAATACCTCTCGGTGGCCGATAGGGGGAGCGTGGCGGAAGCTCTCAGCCTCACCGAGACCCAGGTCAAGACCTGGTACCAGAACAGAAGGTAAAGAGGGAGTTTGTTTTGTTATGTGTAGGTTTTCAGATTTTCCCGCTTTCAGCTTTAACGGCGAAACAAATAGTTAATTTTCCTCCAGCAGTGTTATTGGCCATCTTGGCTTAGATATGGATTTGCGATTGCAGAAAATCTGAGAACTCGGTTGTTTTGATTGACACGTTAGATTACCATGGTAACCAGGAAAAAGGAAGAATGCGGCAAATGGTCGACACTGGGTCGGATGGGCAGCTTCTCTGTTGGTACGGGATCGAAATAGCAATTCAGAAACCGGTTTCGATCCATACTCGATAATCCACTTCCTAAATATAAGTCTACGGAAATGTTGATTAAACGCTGGTGTCTATCATATACGGTGTCGATTCTGTGCAATGACAAATAGCGTTAATACTCTTACTCATTATATAAAAAAAAAATATTATGTTGATCATATGCTGGTGTCGATCCTGTGCCAGTGTGGATTCTACGTTGCGTCGGCATTAGGCGTTCTATGCCAAACGTTGCGCATTTTTGCTCCTACTGTCTCGATTCTTTGGCAAATTGATTTTATCCTCTTACTCACTATCATATTATAATCAAAATGTTTATCATGTCGAGCATATGCTGCCGTTGATTCTATGTCAGTACGAATTCTACGTCTTTTTGACGTTACGTATTGTACCTTTTATACAGTGTCGGTTCTACGCCAAGTCGAAGTTACGCATTGTTGCTTCTACGGAACCTGGACTCAGTGTCTAATTCCGTTAATCCTCTTACTCACTATCAGATTATAATCAAAATGTTTATCATGTGGATCATATGCTGCCGTTAATCCTGTGTCAGTGTGAATTCTACTCCATGTTGACGTCAAGCATTGTCGCTTTTATGCAGTGTCGATTCTACGCCAAGTCGACGTCACGCATTGTTGCTCCTACGGAGTCTCGAATTTGTGGCAACTTCCGTTAATTCTGTTACTCACTATCAGATTAGAATCAAAATGTTTATCATGTGCATCATATGCTTGCATTAATCCTGTATCAGTGTCAATTCTACGTTACTTGTCGACGTTAGGAATTTTCCCTTCTATGCAGTGTCGATTCTATGGTATTTCGACTTTACGCATTGTTACTCTTACGGAGTATTCTTGCTGTGAATGTAAACAGATTCATTGCTGTCGATCCTGATTAGGTATCCTAAGAAAAATAATAAATTTAGTCAAATTCTTATTCTCTTGATTATGAGCTTTTCTTAATTATAAATCTTGTCTACGTTACGCCAAAAATACACTGTATCCCAGTATCGATTTTATGCAGATTCAATCATGCGCATGTATTAGTCTTGCACCTTGGCGTAACGATGTCGTAGACGTTACGCATTGTGGATCGTATGCCTATGATTACACTATGCAGATGACAAATGTACATTAATTCTCTTATTCATTTTTACAATACAGTAACAATTCCTTTCTTATCGTGTCCATTTGTATGCCAGTAAGTATGTATTTGTATGTCGGTCGTATAATCGTGTCGATTCCATGGTGTGGTTCCTATGAAGTTTTAAATCCTCCACAGTGTCGGTTCAATGCTATATGGGTTCCATGCTTGAAATCCGAAAAATAATTTTACTCCCTCTGTTTTTTTTTTTTTTTTTTTTTTTTTTTTTTGCTGTACGAAACGTTCAAAGAAATTTTATAACAACTTCACATTTCTAAGATGCTGCATCGAAAATGACTAAAAACTTTCTATTAGCATTATTTATGTTGTTACTGTTATCATTATAACTATTATTATTATTATTATTATTATTATTATTATTATTAAGAGGAGAGAGGAGGAAGAGAAAAATCAAGATTCCTGGTCGATAACATATAGGCAAATTTTTGCAAATATTTATTTAATTATATTTACGAAATAGGAGAAAAAAATAAATATAAGAAATCAAAATGCAGTAATCTTTGAAAGCTTCTATGGAAGATATCAAAACAGTGCCCCGTCATAAAGATGCCCGCACCCTTATACGGTCTTTCTCCAAATTACAGGCTGAGGTTCATTAAGGCTCTTATCACACATTCATTTATTTCAGACGAACAACTGTTTCAGAAAATGTTTCTACCTGCTTTACCATTAAAAGGAAGACGCACGAGTTTTTCCTATCTTTCACAAAAATTGTAAGTTGGTCGTTTTCAACAACGAATTAGTTATCGGCATCGAATGCCCTGTTATCAACCCTCCTTTGTATAGGGGTACTATTTTTCCCTATACATGGTAACCCCAAAACGATTCGCGGTGATTGTCTGTTTCATATGGTGTGACAAAGCAGAAAAAATTAGAACTAAACAGTTGTTCTTTCAAAATTTTTTGAATGTGTGATAAGACTTTAAGCGTGCCCTCTTCACCAGTGCCGAGAGGCGAAGACCGCTGAATACTAGTAGCTCAACGCTGGTTCGAGCCCACGCGAAGGGGCTGACGACGTGGATGATTTTCAATGTGTGTAAAGCGAATACAAACCAGTTTCCGTTAGAAAGTTCTCCACGAACACTTCATTGTCCTTAGGTAGTTAGCTGTCGTGAGTTTTGCCATAGTCAATATAAATCCAACTTAATTATAACCAGTCCAACTTAATTATAGCTAATCCAACCTAATTATAAATTACAGCCCATTTAAAACATATAATAATTGTAAAAGGGCGCGCATCTTGATTTTGGGCATTTTTATGAAGGTTTCGGTCTTTTAAACTTGCGGCCCACCTGCGTAAGGGGGCCAAAACTTTTATAACGAGGCACCCTAATGAAACAGTCCCATATATAGTTTGCTGAAACTTTAAAAAATATTTAAATAAATTAAAAATTTAAATGAAGTCAACTAATTGATAACTTACGAAGTAATTTAATTTATTGAATAATGAAATATGTTAAAAATTTGAAAAATATTGAACTGAATTTCTTGAAATATCGCTGTATAATAAGTTTAACTTAATGCCTGTTTATTTTATGTAAATTATTTATTTATTATTTATTTGCCTAAACGTCCCTTTTCCCCTTACGAAAGAAAATGAAGCCTTTTTCGTAAACAGCGAATTTATCAACAGTTTCTCCTCAATCACTCTCAATGACCTGGGAATCGAGCAAATCCATTTAATCTAGATTTAATTTTAACAAACATCTGATTTAAAGAGATTTTGAAGAATATATCTTTTAAACTTCTTATTTATTTTCCTTTCTTTCGAAAAGTAAGAAGGGCTCTTCTCTTAAGTAAGAATTTTTGCTTCATCATATGCTAGGCATTTCAAAACTAATTGAACAAACCTTTAGCGGGCAATAGAACTCTCTGAAACAAACATTTTTAGGGTATTAAACTAAATAATAAACTAATGCAATTTAATAAACTAAAATAATAAACTAATGCAATTTATATTTCACCAACAGGACGAAGTGGAAGCGACAAAACAGCCAGCGACTAGAACACTTGCGACAGCAGTCTCAAGGGGTTTCTAAGGATGTCCCAGGGCCAGTAATGGGCCCCACTCCACATCCCCTCGATGGCCCTCTCGTCTCTGCCACCTACTACGGCGCATGCGTCGTGCCCACGTCCAGCGCAAGCGCAGCCTGCCTGCTGCCTCCGGGCATCTTAAGGAATGTGTATGTGCCCGGCTATCAAATATGAACTTGAGTACATAAGTACGAATTGTACTAAAGCAAATCACCAGCTCTCCATGCATTGAGAAGTGTACATTTAATTTAAAGTCATAACGAAGGATTGTCTTATAAATTTAGTATTTTTTACCCACACGCAGTTGCTTTCTTCTTTATGGTTACTACATTGTGTACTCTAAAAATAGGGTCATAATCGCTCAACAATGGAAAACGAAGTATCCAAATTAAACGATACTACGATCCATTCGGCTATTTGCAAAATCTGAATAATTTAAGGTTTCCTTCTCCGTTTAGGCCAATGATTATTAACAGTAATGTATTGGCCAAATATGTATTGACTATTATACACTATGTCAGTTCAGTAAATGCGTAAAACTATACGCATACAAATAAAAAAACACTTTCAATATGTAAAAGAAAAGAAAATCTTGAAAGATTCAATTTTGAACATCGCACCAGAAAGTTTGTTGAGGTTTTTTTATGTTCTTAGCTCCCAGTTTATCATTCATCTCTAACACAATTTTTTTAGTCTTTTAACTACAAATTTTAATAACAAATTTTTAAAAGCAGCATATTTTTAGAATTCTCGACAGAATGTTAAATGTTGCCACACATTTTTTAAAAATATTTGTTGGATTAATTATTTAAACGGTATCTTTCAAGATTTCTTTAACGATTTTTTTATACATGGCTGTAACACTAGGTGGCAACGCTCTTTTATTTGTGTTACCAAACAATTTGTTTTTATACTCTATGCTGTTTTTTAAAAAATAACACATGGCGATAACGTTTCGTGACATCTTTTATTTGAAAAGTAATACAGGGACAAAGATGATGCGGGGAAAAAGTATGAATTGAGATCGCAAGTGTTAAAAACTTTTCGGAACAGCTAGACACATTAAAGGCAAAAAAAAATCCAAAAATTAAACCAGCGATCGATGCATAAAAGAGAAGAAAATAAAGAGAAGAATTAAAAAAGTAAAATGAAGTGTTACATATCTCGTCACGGTGTTGATAATACGAGATAATGAAACATGAGAAAATGTTTATGACCTACATAACGAATAATTTAATACTGCCAAAAATTAAATTCGAATGAACAAATGAATGCTTATTCAGAAGTCAAACAACAAAAGTGTGTCTTAATTAAATGAATGCTTTTTGCACTTAACCGCCTGCGTCAACCCCATGTTACCAGACATATAACACCTCATTTTATTTTTTGAATTATTTTATTTATTCCAGTGCTGCGTAACCGTTTTAACCTCGCGGTACACCTCAGAAACATAAATAATAGCACAACACACTACGAAGGAATGCCTTTCTACTGACATGATCATTTTTTCTATTTCAGATTCGGAATTCAATTAATAAGATCTTCCTTTTCAAACATTTTTTAATTATAATGTATCAACACCCTAGCTACACATTTCTTTCAGGTAAGTCCTGATACGCTGCCATAAGCATGAGATAAGCGAAATGAATGGAATAAAAATACATAATCCGTACATCTTCTGACATTGATGTTTGGCACACATTTTGTATCGCGTCTATAACTATCAGATTTGATTTGTGAACATGCGACTATAAAAGTATGATGTAAAAATACAGAAGATAAATTAAACGTATTTATTACGCATAAATATATTAATAATAATATTTTCACGACGCAATTAGACATTTTAAGTACTACTTACTATACTTTTAAGTATGAATATCTGCACAATGCCGATAGTCACAAAAGTCCTTACCCAGCCTTTGTTCCTGTTTTGGCATTTTTACATTTAACCACTGAATCGTTTGATTCCAAGAGAGTGTCTCGTCCGATTTGAAAAGTATCGTCAGTAGCTCTGAGCCTTAATGCAATATATATAGATATATATTTCATGTAATTATTTGGACATTTATGACAGCCATTGAATTTTTGATATTATTTGAATTATTAAAATCGTTCAAAGCTATTAAGGGCATTTTTAAAATCGACGAAGTTGTCTCGGGGCAAATTCTGAATCGGTTAAGTCAGTTAAATTACGAAAATCAGCTCTTAATACGTTCCTCCAATTCTTGTTTTTATATTCAGGAAAATGTAAACTCTTTATAAAAAAGAAACACAAAAAGTTTGATTCTCATTGAACCAAAATATCTAATTCCAAAATTTGCGATTTTTGACGTCATTTTCAATTTGTATTGAGGAATCCGTTAAATAAATTGGAATTCCAGGTTGAGTTTTTTCCATTGGAAAATATTCAATCATATTCCTCCGTAATTTACTAGTGTCTGTAATTTTTAATTTTGTTGCATTTGGTCTGCCGAATGAATTTTCGCACAAGAAATTTTCAAGTTTTCAAAGTTTAAAAAGTTATTAATACTTTCCTGAAGCTTTATTATTTTAATTAATCATACGAATCGACCTTCTAATCAATCATACGAAAAATTCATGAAGCTACAAGTATTTTTCGTTTTAAACTGGTGCAAATAATACAACAAATTTGTTGAGTGCCAATAATAAAGCCTGACATTGTTTTCAAGGATAGGAATTCTATAAGATTCAAGGAATAAGTGTCCATTTTGAAAACAATTTATATTGATGACTACTTTTCATAATAATCTGAATTGAAATGCTCGTCGCTTAATCTCTTAACATCAGAAACATTTTCCTAAATTTATATTTTACTTTTACGTACAAATGCAAATATTTCGCTCTTCAATTTGTGTACTGCATCTATATATGACGTTCGAATTTAATACCAAATACCTCGGTTAGTTTTTATCGTACGAGATGTGTTTTATTACGTCCTTGTACGAAAAATACTACACCACACAATTTCAGCAACACATACGAAATTACTGGAAGCTTGGCTGGGAAATGATGTCGCATCGCCCATACAGTGCTGTCTTCTGCACCATTGGATTATTACATATTTTGAACTTTACAAAATTTCTTAAATGCTAAAAATTTCAGCAATAACGATGACCTCAAATCGCACTTGGTTGAGTTTTTTGCTGATAAAAACCAGACGTTCTATGAGCGCAGAATCATGATGTTAGCAGAAAGATGGCAAAAGGTCATCGAACATAATAGAAGATACTTGACTGATTAAAGTTCATTTTTATATAGAAAAATCGAGTTTTATTTCACCCTAAAAGAACCGCAATTACTTTCTTGCCAACCTTGAGCTCTGGACCATGAGCTCTGGACAGAACTTTCACTCTCTGTCAACAAACTTGAGTTACGGAACAACGAATGCTGGTGCTCTGATCCAATTTCATCACACAGTGTTGGAATATATATATATATATATATATAAAAAAAAAAAAAAAAAAAAAAGGAAACGATTGAAGTAGGCAATTTTTGACTACATTTACTATTACAATAATTTCATTAAATGTGGACTTTAATTCTGGAGATACGAGAGCTTCTTTGATCATCAGGTTGAACTCTGGATGATTCAGGTTGAACTCTGGATGACAACGTTCCGACGCTTCCTATACTTGCAGCCTTACTAACGTTAAACTTAACGTAAATTTTACGCAAATATTTTGGTATAAAAATGCCAAAATATTTAATGATGACTTGTATTCTTTGATGCGTCAAATTTAACTGTTCTAGAAAGATTCTTTTTTTTTTTTCCTTCCCTTTTTTCTGTTATTTCTGCTAAATATACTACAAATTTTGGTTCGCAGCTATTCACTGAATAGTTTATCTTATTTCTTTTATTTTACAAGTCAAACAACAAAAATCAGGGTTATATTTTCAAGTTTACCACGACTATTTTTGATGGTTTAACCACCGAACCAACTTTCTCAGCTGCAAACAGCAAATGAACGAGACAAGACAATCTCATTTTGGATATGAATTCCTGGGGTATTTACAAGATTCCTTGCCAGCGTGGTTTAATTTACATTGGTCAAACTAAGACAGCCTTAAAATTTCGCGTTAAAGAAGATGAGGCATATGTTAAGGAAAAGGAAGCACAGAAGTCCTCTGTTACCCAGCACTGTTGGTCCGAAAATCACACTTTCCCTTTTTCTGCAACCAAAATTATTCAAAAATCATCTTCCATTGGTGAATTAGATTTTCTAGAGGCGTTACACATTTAAATAAAATCTTTTTGATCTAGTTAACGACCCTAATTCCAATGCATCTTTGCCTTCAGCCTTTAAGAAAATTTTGTTTTCGTTTACTCGTTTCATCAATAGATGGCGTCAGTAGCTTAACTCCTGTCCAGCCATTCCTATCTTATCACTATATCTTATCTCTTCATTTACACTTTGGCAGCTGAGAAAGATGGTTCGATAGTTAAACCATCGAAGCTAGTCCTGGAAAATTTGCAAATATACTGCTGCTTTTGTTTTGTTCAAATTGTTGTTTGACTTCTAAAATAATCGTTGTTCGGCGTAGTAGTTTAACATTATTTCATTTATTTATCGGTTATTTTAGCGCACACATATATATACGTTTAATATAAAAATGAAATAATTTACCCTTGATAAATTCATGAAAAGTTTAAAATTCAGTAGACCGATGATGAACAGTGATAATCCTGAAACTCGCAAGATTTAGCATAATTCAAAGATAAATAAATAAATAAACCGCTTAATTAAAAAACTGAAATATAAAAAAAGGATTACATTAAAGAAAAAAAAAAGCTAATATTACTAAAAATGTAAGGGGGTTTCTGACTCTCTCTCTGAATTTATTGGAGAATACGCATCATTATCAGGAAAGCATATGTTAAAAAGTGTCGAAAATATGTGAATGGTGCATGCATTTCATATGCAAAAAATCATTTCAACACAATTTTTATTAAAAATTTTAATGTATGTTTCGTAAATGTAGTTTTTAATTTATTAATTGCTCTCCATTGTGTAAATTTAGTAGCTGAGATGTATTTGCCTTTCATAACACAAAATGTAGAAATCTGGTTCTGTTGACGTTATGCGTGAGAGCATTTCACATCCAGTATCCATATACCTCAGCGGCCGAGCGGGAAAATCGCTGTACACTAGGAGGTAGTTCCGACCTGAGTTAAATTCCAGGCGAAAAGGCTGGCTTCATGGGCATTTCCATGTTTTTCTCCGTAGCGTGTATACGAACCAGTTTTCCTTAGAAAGTCATCCCCGAATGCATCCCTCGCCTTAGGCAGATAGCACTCGCGTGCCTTGCCATGTTAAATAAACCAAACCAATCAACATCCAGTATTTCATCGATTTTATTTTTGTTTGCCACGTCTCGAAATGAGTAGGGGAAAAAAAAAAAAAAGAGATACTTCACATTATCATGGAGGATAATTATAACTAAATTCAAAATACAAAATATATTATTTAATTAATTATTTTAAATGTTTAGTTTTGAGATTCGCGCTCTATTAAAAAATTCTTTCGAATTTTGATTTTAATTTAGAGAACTTTTGTAAGAGTTGTGAGGAAACTCACATTTCTGCGGAACTTTTCTGACCGCTTCTAAATGCAAGCGATTTTTTTTTATTATTAATTTATTTAAATCAAGATAAAAAATAAATTATTATCATATTTTTTGCTTACTTGGTGTTATTGTTACTATTTACAATTTGTCTATTTACAGCAAAATATTTATTATTTATAAGAAAATATACATTAATTATAATTTACATATTTTTACCATTAAACAAGATATAAAATATACCTTTTTTGAGAAAAATTTTAAAAAAATATTTTTTACTATTATCAAAATAATAATAGAAACTTAATACGAGGATGAATTAAAAAAGTTGCAAGGGTTCAAGGAAATTATTTATTAATAACTGACAGAAAATACAAAGGTAATCAAGAGGCATACTTGCCGAGCATTTTTCCCTACAGTCACCAAATCTATTTGATATTTCCCTTATCAGGTATTTTCTCCCTCCTTATGCCTTCGTGGTGTAACGGTAGCACACTCGGCGCGTATTCGAGAGGTCCAGGTTCGAGTCCCTACGAAGGCATGGCTCATTTTTCAAGTCTACTGCTTTAAAATAATTTAATTTCTCTACAGTGGCGCCCGAACAAAAAAAAGGTGGTGGATGATGATTCTTCACCACCAGGATTTGGCGAATGGGATTTCCTAATCCCGAATCGCCCTTTGAAAGGAGGAGTGTATAAGATATTTTCTCCCTCCTTTCTGCATGCTTTCGTGGTGTAACGGTACCACACTCAACGCGTATTCGAGAAGTCCAGCGAGGGCATTGCTCATTTTTCACGCCTCCTACTTCAAAATAACCGAAGAACTCTATAACCTGAACGCAGAACCAACTCGTTCAACATAGTGTAGTAGAAATCTTGTTCCTGTTCACTGAGCCAGTTCTAGGCAGTTGTTTTCCCATCACTTCCTAAAGATCATCTTCTTCCAGGTACGTGTTCGTTTAATTTTGGAAAAAGGAAATAGCCGGTGGATGCCAAATCTGGGTTGTATGGGGGATGAATGCAGGATTCCCACGTGAAATTTTAAAGTTTGGCAAGCAGTATGGGGCCTGCCATTGTTACGCAGGAGGATGACACCATCACTCAACATGGCAGGGTGGCATCGGATGGCTTTACGTAATCTTGTCAAAGTGGCTAAATAACGACCGGAAGTAGCAGTATGGCCACGCTTTAGATACTCCATCAAGGTAATGAGCATGAATCTCAGAATTCGCCTGCCACAACTTTACCGGCAGAGGGTATATAGTCTTGTAATTCTTTTTCATGGGCGATCCAGCCTGCTTCCACTCCATAATGGTTGTTTGGATTGTGCGGATGAAATGATGATGAGGGTTCCAATTTTCGTTCCGGTAACGATATCATTAATGAAGTGCTAGCTGTCAGAAGAGTAACGCTGAAGATGTTTGGTTTATGCGATTACGGCAAAGCTTCGAGGACTAGCTGCCTAAGGAGAAGGATGCCTTCGTTGAGGACTTTCTAAGTGAAACTGTCTCGTATACACGTTACCCACGGCAAAACCACGAAAACGCCCATGTAGCAGGATCGTTCGCGGTATTTGAACCTCGGACCGAACTACCAGTGTTCAGTGACTTTACCGTTCTGCCTCTAGTGGGCCTGTAACGATGAAAAAACGTGAGGCTGCATATTATGCATGTGGCTTTATGATCTTCTGATAACGGACATGGTACCTAGCGGACACAAACCTTGATATATCGTAACAATTTAAAATAACATAAAATATATGTAATAAAGCAGTATAGCATAATATAAAATATACCTTTTTGCAGAAAAATAAACTATAGAATAATTTTTTACCCTTTTTGCGTGCATGAAACTACTAAACTGTAACGATATTACAGAATGCTATACTGCACTGTAATATTGTTAAAATATATAATCAGTTTATTTAAAGTTGGAAATTTATATTGTATTTTAAGCCAGAAATTTTTTGCGTGAAGATAGAATTGATCTGAAGAATTGATCATACCATTTGACTTCTAGAAACTAATCCAAGCTGACTTCTAGAAACATACATTATCATGAAAGGAAAGCAATAAAGATTGATTTTTTTTTCTCTTAAATATTTTGAGATCATACGCTGTGTTCTCTAACATAAACATGACAGAAAATTCTATCAAAATGCCAACAGTAGCATTTTGTCCATCGGACATGAAGTCTTCATGCAGAACTTCACTTCGCAACTTCCCAGATTCCAATCAGCGTACCGCTGTTTAGTTTCAAGATAGCATTTGCAAAATTATTAATATAAGTTAACTCAGCAGCTAGTGGCGTATAAACTTTCAGAAGGGGTATGTCTTTGTGCGACTTTAAGAAGATTGTGTACATTTAGTTGAATCATTTTGTATAAGATTTTACAACAGTTCCCCTCTTTTCTGCGTTTCCCGTCTCTTTTCCTTGAGGCAATGGTTGTTAAACTGTAGAGACATTAGGTTATTTCGAAGCGGGAGATGTGGAAATGAGCAATGCCCTCACCGGGACTCGAAACACGGACCTCTCGAATACGAGCCGAGCGTGCTGACCATTACACCACGAAGGCACGCTAAGAAGGCGGGAGAAATACCTTATAAAACGTAATAAGGTTGAGGAATGTTTCCCTTAAATTGAAAATTGCATTTTCGTTAATATTTCTGTCTACAGATGGCGCTATCTTCTCGTTCGCTTTACTCCTTTTAGGTATAAATACAACCGTGGCTTTCTCTTAGTTGTCGACCGTGGACAATCACCTGCCTTAACATTCTCTTTGAAATCGACATTCCGATGGTTCGCGCCGCCAAATATCTGGGTGTTACACTAAGCTCTACCTTCACATGGTCAAACCATATCAGGAACATCAGAGGAAAAACATTACAAATCATGTTCAAGCATATATCTCTCCTTTCAACCAAAACAAAACTCAGTCTACAAAGAAAAAGAAGCCTTTACACATCCATCATCCGTTCTATATATTTGCCTATGCTTCTCCCGCCTAATGACATCATAACCTTCAAGTTATTCAAAATAAATATCTAGGCGTCATCACTCAAGCTCCCTTCCTTGTCAGGAACAATCCTCTGCCCAGGGACTTAAAAAATTAAATATGTTCAAAATTACCTTAACAAACTAAACGACGCATTTAGCAACAAATCTGCAGCCTGCCCTGTAGCAAATTTCTCGCTGCACCTTAATTATGAGATTCTTATGGATGATGATCTTATCAGGCCTTTTGCAGCTCACCAGCTCCGAATCCAAAATTACTAGTTGACTACAGTTCTCTATTAACTCTATTTAATGAATTTCTACAAACTCGCATTAAAAAGTGTATAGCCGATTGGTTATTTCGTGGGGTTTTCACCACATTCCTGGACGTCGAGAGTTCCAACTCTGTCGATTTACGTTTTGCGCTCTTCTACTGAAATAGACTGTATTCTTATATTTTTAGCAGTGTATTTTAATTTTCTACGTATTTTTAATTACCACTGCACTGCTCGTCTTGGATTTCAACCAGTATGGAATTATTTTATTTACTCTGGCTCAGACATGAATTTGTATATTTTGGAATTTTGCATCTTGTACAATACAAAAAAAAAAAAAAAAAAAAAAAAAGATTTTAGATTTTAAATTACGTCCAAAGGGGCGTTTTTTTTTTAACGTTTTGTGTATTACCTTTATTTATTAAATATCATGTTCTTTGCACTTAAACCATAAAATTTAGTTCAATAGCAATGTCGCAAAATAATTTTAAAATGAGCATACCTTTAGAATTTCCGATACACAGTTCGACGCGCTGGCTTTTTTTCCCCCGTACAGTGTTGCCATTGCTCGCTTTTAAGTCGTTGAGTTAGTTACTCAAAAATTCGTTAAAGTTTTACAAAATATGAAATCGACAATAAAACAAATTTCAAATTTGGGATTTCAGATACCCATATTCGCAGTAGGATGACGTCATTCAAAATTGGATGGCTCTAGATACCGTTGTTTTATCACAATGCGGGAAATATACATACATTTACGCAGATTTTTCATTATTTAATTTCTTCAAATATAATGCAGGACTTTTGTGCAGGAACATTTTGTGGCAACAGTTTGAAAAGTGAACCGACGTTTATAGGAGTCCGACGCAAATGCCAAAACGAAAGTAATAGTATTCCGGGACTCAAATCCCTTTGGACTTGAAAAAAATAAAAAAAATAAAAAAAAAAGGGAACAGTTCTATATCTTCCGTTCTATGTACTAAGCCGCTTGCGTTTTTCACATCTCGAAAAAGCAACTGAGGATATGTGTTAGATTTATATATAGTATTATTCTAATATAGGTATTCTGACATAAAATCGAACTTTTTCTGAAATGGCATGCCATTTTTTCTTCTCCATGTTTCGATTCTACGACTCAAATTATGCCAGATTCCCAGGTTTTGTAAAAATCACCCGAGCAGTTTTTAAAAAATTAGCTCTCAAAGTTTTAGCTCCTCCATGTTAATTGAATTTGGTATATATTTATTAATATATCTTTTTATATTAAACTTTTTTTATTTTTCCTTTCCCATTTCGAAATTTAGGTTCATTCCAAATGAAATTCACAAATTTGTTTTATTTTTAAATAATTTTTATAAATTTTTCGAAAAAAAAATTGAATTATAGCCTATGAAATGGTTATCATCATCTTAATGCACATGTATTTCTAAGCATATCTACAAAAAATTAGAGTTTTGTATTCAAAATTTCCTAAGATATCCGTGAATTTACATATTGGAGGGTTTTGAAATTTGGCATATATGTTATAAGCGATAATATGTGGTTTACGCACCACTTTGTTAAAATTATTTGATACTTTCAAATAATTTTGACGATGACCTTTTTTTCCTCCTGTACAATGCAAAAAAGCAAAGGAAAATAGGTGGCTATAAATTAAGAAGTTCCCCAAGTGAATTATTCTTGGAATTATTCAAACTGTTGCCTCTTTTCTTCTACATTGCGACCTTTTGTTAGAGAAATCTTCACTCATGTTCTTTAGTTTGTCAAGCCCTTCCTGGGAATCTTTGAGGAGCTGGAAAGAGCTAATTTTCAGCTGTACGTCAGCCTAAGTACCAGCATCCAAGTCCATGTCCAAGTCCTTAGTTGCAGATTTCTTTCATCCTGATGAAGAGGGATTTGTCCTGCCCTTAAATTTCTTACCCAGAGTCTTGATTAAAATCTACGCCAAACACAAGGTCGTAAACATAATAGAACAGTTATATATAAAACAAATGTACACAAATTTATAATGTTAAATTTCGTACTCCGAAATATAATAGAACATTTATATAAATATGATAAATATACACTAAATTACAATATACAGTTTCGTAATTTTTCTTTACCTATTTACTTCTATTATTCACTTCGACATGTTCATTTTATTTATTTTTCTTTTCAAAAATTGTATTTACTTTTGTAAAAAAATTATTAAAAAAATTATTAATCTTTTTAAATTTGCATTTAATTTTTAGCCCAAAGGGGCAGTTTGCCCGAAAGGGTTATTAATTTTGTTTTGTCATTTTGCGTTGGTTCACTGTAAAAGTGTGAATCACTTTTCAAATTATTGCCACCAAATATTACTGCCCTGCACTAGATTTAAAGAAATTAAATAATGAAGAATCTGCATGAATGAGTGTGCGTATCTCATACTATGAAAAAATAACGGTATTTAGAGACATCAAATTTTGAATAACATAGTCCTCCACTCGAATGTGGGCATCCGGAAAACCCAAATTTAGGCATTTATAAGAAAATATACAATTTCCTACTCCGAAAAATAATAGAACAATTATATGTATAATATAATAAATTAAATGAAAATGACTCCGATTAAAAGTGCAAATCGCCAAAAACTAAAAATTTCAATTTGAAGTCAACAGCAGTTCCGCACACTATGCAATTTAAAAACCAATTACAAAAGTTTTAAAAAAAATCTGCCTTTCATATTTTATATTACGCCCGAAGGGGGCTTTTCTTCACAAATAGGTAATAAAACAAATGCCAAATTTAGGCTTCCAGATGCCAACATTCGAGTGGGGGACTATGTTATTCAAAATTTGATGTCTCTAAATACCGTTGTTTTTTCATAGTGAGAGAAACACAAGTGCAGGGCAGTAATATTTGGTGGCAACAATTTGAAAAGTTATTCACACTTTTACAGTGAACCAACGCAAAATGACAAAACAAAATTAATAACCCTTCTGGGCAAACTGCCCCTTTGGGCTAAAAAATTAAATGCAAATTTTAAAAGATTAATAATTTTTTAAATAATTTTTACAAAAGGAAATAAAATTTTTGAAAAGAAAAATAAATGAAGTGAAGAATAGACGTAAATAGGTAAAGAAAAATTGTTTGTCAAGCAACAGCTAATAGTATTAGAAAAGGAAATGCAATTTAAATAAAAATTTTAGAAAAATGAAAGTTTTAGAAAAATAAACAACTGAAAAGTCACTGATAATGTCGACTCTTCCGGGTAAATTAGCTTATCTTACTCTTTCCCCAATTGTTCAGACATCGCGTTTCGTCCGTACCATGCACTTGTGATCTAGAAAAATTATTCTATTTTAAATTTTGTGTATGATATATATAAATATGTAAGACAAACATACGGAAATTTATAACAGTAAATTTCTTACTTCGAAACGTAACAGAACAATTAACAACATATAAGGAGTATGTACACAAATTTATAATATACAGTTTCATACTCCAAAACATAATAGAACAATTACATGTATGTAAGATAGATGTACATAAATTTATAACGTTGAATTTCTAATCCCAAAATCTAATAGAAGATTATATATATAAGATAAATTTGTTATCTTATATATATAATCTTCTATTATATTCTATTATTCTATTGTATGTAGTTTCGTATTTCAAATCATTATAGGACAATTATATATAAAAGAGAAATTTATAATATTAAATTTCGCAATTGAGCCCCAAATCATAATAGAACAGACACACACCATAAATTTATGTTTAAAATTTCTAACCCCTAAATATAGTAGAATAATCAAATAGGTAGATAGATATGTATATCAGGCATATATATACAAATTTATAATATTAGATTTCTTTCCCCAGAGTATAATAAAACAATTTTATACGTTAGAGAAATTTTTAATATCAAATTTCGTACACCAAAACATAAAAAACAGTTACTTAAATAAAAAATACACAAATTTTTAATTTACAGTTTCTTACTTAAAAAATAATAGAATAATTAGATAAATAATACAAAGATATACAAGTTTATTATACAAAATTTCGTGCCGGAATCTAATAGAACAGTTAAATATATATTTAAGAAAAATTTACATAAACTTATAATATCCATTTCACACCGCAAAACATAATAGAGTAGGGATAGATATGTAAGGCAAATATAAGTAAAATTATATTATTAATAATACTGTATAAACAGGATTATGCAATATAATAGTGATTATTATGGTTCTCAAACAGAAAGTATGAGAAATGAGTCATTCCCAAACCGAGATTCGAAACATGGGACTTCCAATTGACAGTTGGATGTATTAACCACTTACAAAGCGAAAACACTCACGGAGGAATGCGATTATGAGGGAGTATAGAGAAGCACTAGATTTAGTCAACTCATATCCGCTGCGTATGGTAAAGACTTACATCCGCTGCGCATTATGTTCACATGTCACTGTGAAGAATCTTCTATTAGACTTTTCGAATCAAGAAACATGATAAACAAACTGTCCTCGACAGGATTCGAACCATGGATCTTCATACTGTCAGATGTATGCGTCAATCACTTACACCACAAGAGCAGGGGGAACGCAAGAAATCCTACAAGATACGTAAAAATACTTACTATTATATTAACTCATGTAACAGGCTATTTTATATATTTTACCACAATGAAGTTCATTTATATTCTCAAAGGTGAACTTAAAGGCAGACTGCAAAGAAATTTTCTTCCTAATGTGGGTCAGAGCCGAAAACATCGCGGACGAAAACGTCGAAGAGAAAACAACGCAAGGCGAAAACGTCGTGGTACAAAACATCGCGGGAGAAAATAAAGCAAACAGAAAACATCGTAGTTCTAAAACATCGTGGTACAAAACATCGCGGGAGAAAATAAAGCAAACAGAAAACATCGTAGTTTTAAAACATCGTGGTACAAAATATCGTCGTCGAAACTTTAAGTGGTTCAAAAACTTCGTCCTCGAAGATATCGAGGTAAAAAATAAAGTACTGTTACGAAATGTACAGACGCGGTAATATGGCTTCCCCGCAAAGCAGTTTTAGGGTTTCCATAAAATGGCAAAGGAAGGCAGGGTTGCCACATTTGCCGAGAAATCGCCCATTTGGCGATATTTGGCGACAAAATTGGCGATATGCCATGGACGGATGGAGAACTTTCTGGAACGCTTTCTTACCGGTTTAGCCTAGAATGTTCTCGAACACCAGCCAAAAGCTATATAAACCCTGCTGGTATGCGGAGAGTGAGTTAGTATCGAGTGTGTGTGTCTCGTCTAGCGAGTCAGTTCCTGCGGAGTGGATCGAGTTGATGGCCAGGCAGCGAGTGCCGAGTGAGTCGTCGAGTGCACCGCAAGGGTCTCGTAGTATATCGCGGTTAGTGCATCGTCGAGATCGTGTCGTGCATCGTGTTGAGCTCCGGGAACGACTGAACCGAAGAGTCGGGAGTTGTGCTCGTGTGTCGTCGAGTGCATCGACGTAGTTGTAGCGTACGAGTGCATCGACGTAGTTGTAGACGACATCGTTGTAGCGTGGAGAGTCTCGAGAGTACGTGAAGTTCCGAGAACGACCGAGAGTCAGGAGCTTTGCAGTGAAGCTGCCTCCACCGTTATTGCCTGACAGTGTGAAGGCTGTGTCACTGATTGTTCCAGCGTGTTTAGAGTAGATTTTCGATGACTGTAAAAAGTGTTATTGGAACTGTCCTGATTAATATTGGCTAAATAAAGTTTATTTCAATACTTTATCGAGTGTCGTCGTTATTCACTCCAAATCTACGATTGTACCACGATGTTTTAGAACTACGATGTTTTCTATTTGCTTTATTATTTACGAACGTGAAGGAAGAAAATAACGTAACAACTGGTGTCAGAAAGGAAAAACGCAACAGTACAAATCAGCGCTGACAATAACATCGCACACATGCGCTTTTCTTTAATAATTGTAAATGGATATTCGCATAATGATTTGTGAGCGCAAGATGGATAGGAGGTTAATTTTTACTTTCATTATTTTTATTAACTAATAAATTTTTAAAAACAGAACAAGAAATTTAAACAAAACCGGAAATAATTTTCACTATAAGAGTATCAGATTAACAAAAGTGGAGAAAATAATCTCATTATTAACTTAGCAATTTTTTTATAAATAAGGTCATGCAGTTACTTATCTTTCTTTTTGTATTCTTTTTAGATTATACTTTTCATGAAAAATTACCAGTAAAACTTTATAAAAATAATTTATTAATGAACTTTGTTAGTTAACTATGCCAGTTTAAAATTGTATTAAGTGCTGTAAGTTGCATGAATTTTCTATGCTTAAGTTTCCTTCTTACTTTTACAAAAAATATGAAAGTAAAAATTATCCTTCTTTCCATCTTGCGCTCACATATCATTATGCGATGAAAAACGCATGTCTACGATGTTTTTCCTATGTAGAGTTATTATCTATGTAGAGCTATTATTTCCTATGTAGAGTTATTGAAGCAGGAGACGTGAAAAGTGGACAATGCCCTCGCCAGGGCTCGAACCTTATATCTATTGAATACGCGTCGTGTATGCTTCCAATTACACCACAAAGGCATGCGGAAAAAGAGAGAAAATACCTTATGTACTTCCTTTAAAAGCGCGACTACGGACGAGGGAACCCAATCGACAAGTCCTGGTGGTGATAAAGTGTGGTCCACCACCTTTTTCTTCAAAAACCACTGTAGAGTCATTAGTTTTAGTTCAAACGGGCAGTTTGCCCCGAAGGACTATTAATTTCGCTTTGGCACTTTGCGTTGATTCACTATAAACGTTGGTTATATTTTTAAATTGTTGTTACTAAATATTATCGCCCTGCGTTACCACTATGTGGCACCAATCTACGGGGAAAGAAAAAAAAAATTATTTCCAGCGCGTGAGTTTCTGTATCGGAAATTCTAAAGATACGCTCATTTTAAAATTATTTTGCGATATTGCTTTTGAATTGAATTTTATGGTTTAAGTGCGAAGAACATGCTATTTAATAAAAAAGGTAACTCATAAAACGTCAAAAAATGACCCTCTAGACGTAATATAAAATCTGAAAGCTTTCGCCGGAACTCGAAGCCTGGGCGTCTCGAATATTCGTTGAGTATGCTTCCAATCATCAGACGAAGGCATGCGGAAAGCAGGCAGAAAGTGCCTTATGCGTAAACTACTGTCTGCTTAGGGACAGAATTTTCTATGCAGTTAATTGTCAGCCAATGAACATCTGTTGTGATAGATTCGAAAGCTGAACAAAGAATAGCAAGAATGTTTACTTACAAGCAGAAAACACAGCAACGGAGATATTTAAAATGCTGTATGAAGCATACTAGGTTCAACACAATCCAAAGTTAGTAGCGATTTCTTGATGGATGCTAATGGGTTCGCAATGAATCAAGGAGTGGTTGCCTTTCAGTCTTGAATGGATGAGAAAATCTAAAATGTTTGACAGTTGTTGCTAAAAAAAATATCATCTACTACTTCTGAGTATTCGTAAGTTTAAATCTAGACACTTCTCACTAAACTGTCATGGAGCATCTTGAAAAAAATGTTTGTCCTCTTTTTTACCATTACGCTGTAAGGTATTTCTACCGCCTTCCTAGCGTGCCTTCGTGGTGTAGCAGTCACCACAATGAGCCGGTATTTCAGAGGTCCGGGGTTCGAATCCCGGCGAAGGCGGTTGCTCATTTTTTAATCTCTCCTGTTTCCAAAAAATCCTAATGTCTCTACAGTGGCGCCCGAACTAAATGGGTGTTGGATGATGGTTCTTCTCACCCAGAATTGGTTAACCCTTTAAAAGGGGGAGTATATAAGGTAAGTAGATAGAAAATGACAGTTCTGCGACAGGCGGGTCAGTGGGTCAGGGGGCGTGGTCAATGACATCACAGAGGGCGGGGCCAAAGGCAACGTCATTACACTAGGAGGCGTGGTTTCGAGTGGAGTTGAGTTGTTGATAGATTGCTGGTTGAGTTGTAGACCTCCTGCTTTTCATTTAAAGTTAGTTTTTTTTAAATTGGCAACGGGAAATATTTTCTGCATCTTAATTTTGATGAAATGTCGATGCTGCCCTCTCTTGACGAAAAAGTGAATGATATGTTTTAGAAATATATTTTTTAAGTCTGGTGTTAAAATTATTCATTGTGCGACTCTGAAAACAATGTAAAAGAAACAAATAAAAAAAAAAGACTTTCCTTTAATGAAACTACAAGATATTTTTTTTTTTATTACTCAATTTTATTCTGATACTTTTATTCTTTCTAGTTTTCCATGAAACTTTAACTTATTTCTCAGGTTTTCTGTTCATAATAACATATTTATTTACTGTCATATTTTTTTAATACTTAACGTTTCTAATTTGTAATATTTTATTTAATTTCCACATACTAGTTTTTTTTCATACCTTTCATACCATTTCAGCATACCCTGATTTTTAACTTATATATTATATTTCACAAACGTTCCCGCACATGCTGTTTATTTGTTACACTACTTAATTTTAGATGTAATTTCACACTTTTTTTAACGTTATAATGTTCAATATATTCTGAATTTTAACTTCATTTACTTTTTTTAAACCATTCTAGTATTCTATACACACTTTAACTTAGTGGTTTGAAATTCTATTTAAAAAGAAACGTTTATTTTTCGTGATCTTAGTTCTTTTACTAAATTTTCTACAGAATTTCTAATTTCTTTTACATGTTTAACAATATCTTCCTTACATTACCGAATATTTTTTTTAAAAAACTTAAGTCTATAACTGCTAATTGCTTTTCTTACGTTCATGATTTCCCTTCTGTGTTTATATTTCTTAATTCTTATTTAACTTATTTATTATAATGTTTTTATTTCCGTCTCATCACTCGTAATTCCAACATTTTATCCCTTTTTATTCATTTTAACGATATGGATTGTTTTCATTTACTCCATATTCAAATATTTGTTTTCCAGATGGGAATTACCAGTATTCTTTGGTTTTACTCTGTTACATCTTTTTAAATTTTAACATCTTACTTTTAATTCTAACGTACATCTTTTAAACAGTTTTTTCTTTTAATGATAGCCTTACCTTATTTGTTCAAATTAATTCTTTCATTCACCTTCTTTACTACCTTTCAGTACCTTCATAATTCACTATGCAAACGCAATGTCTTTCACTGACATTCTGTTTAATAATACCACAAGTTTCCTTAATTGACAAAAAGCGAATTATTTTTCATTTCAAAATAGAACTACTATATTTTTGCACAAACATTACCTTTATCCATTCAAGCCACCCCTTAACCTGTAACTGACGTAGCGATAGGAAAGGAGATTCTTATCATATGCTCTTTCGACATTTGAGGTTTCTAGAACTTCTTTGACAAGTATATCAATACCATCAGAAAATATACTTAACACTTTTACCCAGTTTAAAGGCAACATACTGTTATAAGAATGGTTTTAGTTAAATTTATAACACAAAAAAACGCATTTTGTGCTAAATAGGCATAAACATTTAGATTCAGAATATTTCTTTTTAATCCGATTTAAGACTTGAATTTCATTCATGATACGGATTGTCTCTTGATTTTCTTTTTGTTTACCTTACACTAATAGAAAATTTTTATTTTACAAGTTCAGCTTTTAATGAAATAGAAATAAAAACTACGATACACCTGCTGTTTTTAAGAAAAGCAACTTTGATATATTTCTGGAAATGTAAATGCTTTTAGAGTTTTCTTTCAATAACGTTGATTTTCATTACTTTACTAACTTCAATAATTCTCTTATTAGCTAATATGAATGAAAGAAGATTGTCAAAAATGTGACACAGTATAATTCTTACGAACATACATACCTTTACCAGCATACAGATATTACCGATTGAAATGAAGAAAGATACAGATATTTTACTCCAATCTACATTAAATTAAAAAAAATATTTAAACTTTCATACATTCCAAAGAATAAACGAAAACTCAATAGATATTGTCATGTTTGTATATATGAGATAAAAGTTTTATGAATGGTATTTAAAGTAATGCTTAGAACTTCATAAAAGCGAACATTCACTATGTTAATACACATATCATCAGTTATTTACATTAATCAATATAATATTAATCATTACATATACTATATGCATATATATTTAAAGTTTAATTTTCTTACAATTGAATAATTAACTATTGAGAGAAAGAGGTTCATATCTTACACTATTTAATTCACATGGAACAAATTTTTCCATCAACCACATTGAACCACGTTTATTAAATTCGCCAAAGCTCTTTTATTTCTGCATTTTCACACTCACGACACATTTTAAATGTAACTATTGATTACCATTTGAAACACCGATATCATAACTCAGTGTAAAACTACATCATAACTCATTTTTTCCCTACTAACTACAATTTTATATGTTCAAGAAGTACATCTAAGACATGATCATTTTCTATGTTCTAGCAAATCGATTCAATTGCGAACATACTATTAAGACTTGCGATTTTAGAAGACTTGCATGTATTAACGATGTCAACGTTTCTTCGTTTTTGTAAGATTCGCATCAAATCATGTCGCATTCGAATGTGGTGTAAGAGATCACTTTTTCTTTTAAACACTTGTAAACAATGGATGCAATTTATAAGAAGAGAAGTATCATGCTGTTTCAAAACATCATCATCAGCATATTTCTGTTTCTTTTGACACCGGCAACATTTAAAAAAAACAGTTTCGTGAGATATTCTTCAAATTCTGTTTTACTTGAAAAAATGTCCGAACTTTCAATACGATGTAAAGTTTCATATTGTTTTAAATTCTTATGCTCACTAAATATTTTTTATCACGATTTACTCTTAAAAGTAACTTTATAAGTTTTCATATCCTTTTTACATGAAAAGAACTTGTGATTATTCACTACAAAATTCTAAGGCGACTTTTCAAACTACAAACTTAAATTTCTTAGGACATACACTACATCTGATGTTTCTTTCATGAGATTTCAAATATCTCTTCAGATTACTCGTATTCAAGAAACCTTACAAATATATCACATAAGTTCAGCGAATAATCGCTTCATAAACTCTTAAATTTTCAACACGAATGAATCACTTGAAGCATATACTGCACTGTAAACATACAATACTTAAAAAAAATGTTATAAAAAATAAAAATACATTCATTTCACCAAGAAGCTTTTCTATTTAAATACATTTATTTATTTCCAAAGAACAAGTTTCTGTATTATACATAAAATATACTTAGAATTTTCTTTCATTAGTTAATATCAAATTAACAAAAATATTTATTTACTGATATTTGATATACATGTTTGCTTTAAAATTAAAACTAATATTTCAATATATTTCTATTAAAAAAAACATAATGGAAAAAAAAATACTCATAACATCAACCAAAGACAGAAATTTAAATAGAATAGCTGTACTTATATTAGTGCATTTTTATAATCTTCATAACATTTCGATTCAAAAAACCTATTACAAAATAAATGAAACATTTTTTTCTACCTTAAAGAATCTCTTATATTTTTAAAATTAATACATAAAAATATATCTTCACCAATATATTTAATTCTGTCCTCAACACTTATTATAATGCAATCATGTCTTGTTTGTGAAGGATGATTTACAATGCAACCTTCGCATTTATATAGCTTTTTTATCACTGAATTTAATTCAGTTTTGATAGAGTTTATGAGTTCTTTAAAAAGTTCATCATCATCACTTACCATATCCGAACAATTGTTTTTACATTTGATTTGCAACGGTAAAATAATTTCAAAAATACTTTTATATAAAGTATTAGATACATCAGGAATAATTTCTTTCAATTTTTTTAAATTATCACAGTTTACTTTTAGGTATGTAGGTTTTAGTTTAAAAGAATTTTCATCTTGTTTAAAAACTTGTTGAAAAATACACTCACCTTCTTTGTTGAAAACTACCAACTCATTATTGCAAATGATGCTGGCACTCATATAGACAAGATTAAATTCATATATTTTTGAGGAAAATTCTTGCCATGTTGCAGGAGTTATAACAACACCGCGTGTAGTAGGGTATAATATTTTATTTTGTTCCACACATTCACGTAGATGAATGTTCATTCTGTTTTCAAACTGATTTATGGACACAAAATATCCCCAACCAAGAGTCCACTGTGCAATCAACTTCGAACTTTCTTTTTCCTGTTCTCGATTATTCGGCATGAAGATATTTTCAGGAACAGACTTCATACAGTGGGCAAACCAGTCATCCTCTGAAAGTTCATCCTCATTATCTTCCAAGCGTCGTTTTTTAATTTTCGAAATTTTTATGTTTCGGAATGTGATACTAATTCTAGGATCTTTAACGTCAGGTTGAGAGGGTATTCCGTGCATCCAAAATTGATTCGTTGGGTGTTTCATTACAAGAAGAGTTCCATGAGTTAAGTCCACGCTTCGAGATGTGAAATTTCGCCTGGTAAATACCATTTGACGTTTTGCACCTAAACTGATGATAGGTATATCACTTTCAGGTTCGAGACAAGTTTCATTGTCTTTATGCGTTGAAATTTTCGCCACTCCGTCAGGATAATAGTTCAATAAAGCAAAATTATATTTTTTGCCAGTTATCGTTTCAACATAATCTTTTACATTTAGAAGAGTTTGAGTCCATGGTTCTGCACAAATGCTCGTTCCAGAGAATTCGTAACTAAGTCCTTCATCACCAAAACCGAGTACTTTTCTTCGTGGAACATACTGAGTCCCATTAATTTCAAAACTAATATTTTTAAAATCATAATTTGATAGTTCATCTAGCAAAATATCAGCTTCATTTCGTGAATAAAATTCTTCGTATAATTCCACATTTAACTCTGTATCACATATATTCCTCATATTCGCTTTTGAATCTAACGACAATTCTGAATGATATAGAAATACGTAGCATTCTTAAATAGCAAAAATTATCTAAAACATACATTAACGAAATGATTTCATCAACACTTATCGTAATACATTCTTGTCATGTCTTGTTTGTGAAGCCAGTCTTTCCGGCGTCATATGTGTAAAAATAATCATGATAGGATAGTGGGAAAGAGTTATACTGTCCTAATGTTGTTATTCTGAACCTCGATATTACATATATGCATAAGGAGAATCTTAAAAGCATCATCCACTTATCATGATAGAGTAATGGAAAATTTCTAAAACTCTGATAATCATAAGCGAAAGAATGTATTATCTTAAGGTTATTGTTGCTATTCCAAGTTTGACAATACATACAGAAGTGAAGGAAGACCCTTGATGAGTGCTGCACGTTATCATGATAACGTGAAGTCTACAGCGCTTATCAAGGATCTTCCTTCACTTCTGTATGTACTGTCAAATTTGGAATAGCAACAACAACCTTAAGATAATACATTCTTTCGCGTATGATTATCAGAGTTTTAGAAATTTTCCATTACTCTATCATGATAAGTGGATGATGCTTTTAAGATTCTCCTTATGCATATATGTAATATCGAGGTTCAGAATAACAACATTAGGACACTATAACTCTTTCCCACTATCCTATCATGATTATTTTTACACATATGACGCCGGAAAGACTGGCTTCACAAACAAGACATGACAAGAATGTATTACGATAAGTGTTGATGAAATCATTTCGTTAATGTATGTTTTAGATAATTTTTGCTATTTAAGAATGCTACGTATTTCTATATCATTCAGAATTGTCGTTAGATTCAAAAGCGAATATGAGGAATATATGTGATACAGAGTTAAATGTGGAATTATACGAAGAATTTTATTCACGAAATGAAGCTGATATTTTGCTAGATGAACTATCAAATTATTATTTTAAAAATATTAGTTTTGAAATTAATGGGACTCAGTATGTTCCACGAAGAAAAGTACTCGGTTTTGGTGATGAAGGACTTAGTTACGAATTCTCTGGAACGAGCATTTGTGCAGAACCATGGACTCAAACTCTTCTAAATGTAAAAGATTATGTTGAAACGATAACTGGCAAAAAATATAATTTTGCTTTATTGAACTATTATCCTGACGGAGTGGCGAAAATTTCAACGCATAAAGACAATGAAACTTGTCTCGAACCTGAAAGTGATATACCTATCATCAGTTTAGGTGCAAAACGTCAAATGGTATTTACCAGGCGAAATTTCACATCTCGAAGCGTGGACTTAACTCATGGAACTCTTCTTGTAATGAAACACCCAACGAATCAATTTTGGATGCACGGAATACCCTCTCAACCTGACGTTAAAGATCCTAGAATTAGTATCACATTCCGAAACATAAAAATTTCGAAAATTAAAAAACGACGCTTGGAAGATAATGAGGATGAACTTTCAGAGGATGACTGGTTTGCCCACTATATGAAGTCTGTTCCTGAAAATATCTTCATGCCGAATAATCGAGAACAGGAAAAAGAAAGTTCGAAGTTGATTGCACAGTGGACTCTTGGTTGGGGATATTTTGTGTCCATAAATCAGTTTGAAAACAGAATGAACATTCATCTACGTGAATGTGTGGAACAAAATAAAATATTATACCCTACTACACGCGGTGTTGTTATAACTCCTGCAACATGGCAAGAATTTTCCTCAAAAATATATGAATTTAATCTTGTCTATACGACTGCCAGCATCATTTGCAATAATGAGTTGGTAGTTTTCAACAAAGAAGGTGAGTGTATTTTTCAACAAGTTTTTAAACAAGATGAAAATTCTTTTAAACTGAAACCTACATACCTAAAAGTAAACTGTGATATTTTAAAAAAATTGAATGAAATTATTCCTGATGTATCTAATACTTTATATAAAAGTATTTTTGAAATTATTTTACCGTTGCAAATCAAATGTAAAAACAATTGTTCGGATATGGTAAGTGATGATGAACTTTTTAAATAACTCATAAACTCTATCAAAACTGAATTAAATTCAGTGATAAAAAAGCTATATAAATGCGAAGGTTGCATTGTAAATCATCCTTCACAAACAAGACATGATTGCATTATAATAAGTGTTGAGGACAGAATTAAATATATTGGTGAAGATATATTTTTATGTATTAATTTTAAAAATATAAGAGATTCTTTAAGGTAGAAAAAAATGTTTCATTTATTTTGTAATAGGTTTTTTGAATCGAAATGTTATAAAGATTATAAAAATGCACTAATATAAGTACAGCTATTCTATTTAAATTTCTGTCTTTGGTTGATGTTATGAGTATTTTTTTTTCCATTATGTTTTTTTTAATAGAAATATATTGAAATATTAGTTTTAATTTTAAAGCAAACATGTATATCAAATATCAGTAAATAAATATTTTTGTTAATTTGATATTAACTAATGAAAGAAAATTCTAAGTATATTTTATGTATAATACAGAAACTTGTTCTTTGGAAATAAATAAATGTATTTAAATAGAAAAGCTTCTTGGTGAAATGAATGTATTTTTATTTTTTATAACATTTTTTTTAAGTATTGTATGTTTACAGTGCAGTATATGCTTCAAGTGATTCATTCGTGTTGAAAATTTAAGAGTTTATGAAGCGATTATTCGCTGAACTTATGTGATATATTTGTAAGGTTTCTTGAATACGAGTAATCTGAAGAGATATTTGAAATCTCATGAAAGAAACATCAGATGTAGTGTATGTCCTAAGAAATTTAAGTTTGTAGTTTGAAAAGTCGCCTTAGAATTTTGTAGTGAATAATCACAAGTTCTTTTCATGTAAAAAGGATATGAAAACTTATAAAGTTACTTTTAAGAGTAAATCGTGATAAAAAATATTTAGTGAGCATAAGAATTTAAAACAATATGAAACTTTACATCGTATTGAAAGTTCGGACATTTTTTCAAGTAAAACAGAATTTGAAGAATATCTCACGAAACTGTTTTTTTTAAATGTTGCCGGTGTCAAAAGAAACAGAAATATGCTGATGATGATGTTTTGAAACAGCATGATACTTCTCTTCTTATAAATTGCATCCATTGTTTACAAGTGTTTAAAAGAAAAAGTGATCTCTTACACCACATTCGAATGCGACATGATTTGATGCGAATCTTACAAAAACGAAGAAACGTTGACATCGTTAATACATGCAAGTCTTCTAAAATCGCAAGTCTTAATAGTATGTTCGCAATTGAATCGATTTGCTAGAACATAGAAAATGATCATGTCTTAGATGTACTTCTTGAACATATAAAATTGTAGTTAGTAGGGAAAAAATGAGTTATGATGTAGTTTTACACTGAGTTATGATATCGGTGTTTCAAATGGTAATCAATAGTTACATTTAAAATGTGTCGTGAGTGTGAAAATGCAGAAATAAAAGAGCTTTGGCGAATTTAATAAACGTGGTTCAATGTGGTTGATGGAAAAATTTGTTCCATGTGAATTAAATAGTGTAAGATATGAACCTCTTTCTCTCAATAGTTAATTATTCAATTGTAAGAAAATTAAACTTTAAATATATATGCATATAGTATATGTAATGATTAATATTATATTGATTAATGTAAATAACTGATGATATGTGTATTAACATAGTGAATGTTCGCTTTTATGAAGTTCTAAGCATTACTTTAAATACCATTCATAAAACTTTTATCTCATATATACAAACATGACAATATCTATTGAGTTTTCGTTTATTCTTTGGAATGTATGAAAGTTTAAATATTTTTTTTAATTTAATGTAGATTGGAGTAAAATATCTGTATCTTTCTTCATTTCAATCGGTAATATCTGTATGCTGGTAAAGGTATGTATGTTCGTAAGAATTATACTGTGTCACATTTTTGACAATCTTCTTTCATTCATATTAGCTAATAAGAGAATTATTGAAGTTAGTAAAGTAATGAAAATCAACGTTATTGAAAGAAAACTCTAAAAGCATTTACATTTCCAGAAATATATCAAAGTTGCTTTTCTTAAAAACAGCAGGTGTATCGTAGTTTTTATTTCTATTTCATTAAAAGCTGAACTTGTAAAATAAAAATTTTCTATTAGTGTAAGGTAAACAAAAAGAAAATCAAGAGACAATCCGTATCATGAATGAAATTCAAGTCTTAAATCGGATTAAAAAGAAATATTCTGAATCTAAATGTTTATGCCTATTTAGCACAAAATGCGTTTTTTTGTGTTATAAATTTAACTAAAACCATTCTTATAACAGTATGTTGCCTTTAAACTGGGTAAAAGTGTTAAGTATATTTTCTGATGGTATTGATATACTTGTCAAAGAAGTTCTAGAAACCTCAAATGTCGAAAGAGCATATGATAAGAATCTCCTTTCCTATCGCTACGTCAGTTACAGGTTAAGGGGTGGCTTGAATGGATAAAGGTAATGTTTGTGCAAAAATATAGTAGTTCTATTTTGAAATGAAAAATAATTCGCTTTTTGTCAATTAAGGAAACTTGTGGTATTATTAAACAGAATGTCAGTGAAAGACATTGCGTTTGCATAGTGAATTATGAAGGTACTGAAAGGTAGTAAAGAAGGTGAATGAAAGAATTAATTTGAACAAATAAGGTAAGGCTATCATTAAAAGAAAAAACTGTTTAAAAGATGTACGTTAGAATTAAAAGTAAGATGTTAAAATTTAAAAAGATGTAACAGAGTAAAACCAAAGAATACTGGTAATTCCCATCTGGAAAACAAATATTTGAATATGGAGTAAATGAAAACAATCCATATCGTTAAAATGAATAAAAAGGGATAAAATGTTGGAATTACGAGTGATGAGACGGAAATAAAAACATTATAATAAATAAGTTAAATAAGAATTAAGAAATATAAACACAGAAGGGAAATCATGAACGTAAGAAAAGCAATTAGCAGTTATAGACTTAAGTTTTTTAAAAAAAATATTCGGTAATGTAAGGAAGATATTGTTAAACATGTAAAAGAAATTAGAAATTCTGTAGAAAATTTAGTAAAAGAACTAAGATCACGAAAAATAAACGTTTCTTTTTAAATAGAATTTCAAACCACTAAGTTAAAGTGTGTATAGAATACTAGAATGGTTTAAAAAAAGTAAATGAAGTTAAAATTCAGAATATATTGAACATTATAACGTTAAAAAAAGTGTGAAATTACATCTAAAATTAAGTAGTGTAACAAATAAACAGCATGTGCGGGAACGTTTGTGAAATATAATATATAAGTTAAAAATCAGGGTATGCTGAAATGGTATGAAAGGTATGAAAAAAAACTAGTATGTGGAAATTAAATAAAATATTACAAATTAGAAACGTTAAGTATTAAAAAAATATGACAGTAAATGAATATGTTATTATGAACAGAAAACCTGAGAAATAAGTTAAAGTTTCATGGAAAAACTAGAAAGAATAAAAGCATCAGAATAAAATTGAGTAATAAAAAAAAATTATTTTGTAGTTTCATTAAAGGAAAGTCTTTTTTTATATTTGTTTCTTTTACATTGTTTTCAGAGTCGTGCATTGAATAATTTTAACACCAGACGTAAAAATATATTTCTAAAACATATCATTCACTTTTTCATTAATAGAGGGCAGCATCGCCATTTCATCAAAATTAAGATGCAGAAAATATTTCCCGTTGCCAATATAAAAAAACTAACTTTAAATGAAAAGCGGGAGGTCTACAACTCAACCAGCAGTCTAATAACAACTCAACTCAACTCGAGACCACGCCCCTCTAGTGTGATGACGTTGCCTTTGGCCCCGCCCTCTGTGATGTCATTGACCACGCCCCCTGACCCACTGACCCACCTGTCGCAGAACTGTCATTTTCTATCTACTAAGGTAGTTCTCCCGCCTTCCTAGCGTGCCTTCGTGGTGTCGTAATCAGCACACAGAGCCGGTATTTCATAGCAATGAATATGAATTGTTAAGAAGGAAAGCTTCGAAGCAGCAAGAGTGGCTCCCTCCGAACGAAAAGGAACACAACTGCGCATACTTGAAATATCTGTCGCCGAAAAGGGCCAAAGCTCGAAGCTGATGAAGTTCGAACAGGTTCGACGGTCACGTTTATCAAAAGTTTTGTGACTCCCTTTTTTTCCCTACATATTGATAGATATAAAATCAGACATCAAACTGCGATATGGATAATACAAGTTCAACTAGTAAAGCAAAAAAGCACTAAAATTCGAGTCTAAATTATCGCGAAAAGTCAAAGAACGATTCATCTTAACCCGTGTTCCTCAATTTCCGTACACGTGGCGGAGGTGGAAAATCTCGGCCAGGTACATCACAAAGGGGGAAATTCTCGCCGACAGGTTCCGTCGCCAAATCCCTTGGCGAATTGTCCCTCTTCTTTCTAGCGGCGTAGAAGACAAACTAGTTTACATTACGTCTATGGAGCCTTTCCTTCTTTGCGTAGACTTTCTTTGTTCGTAGGTCCGTGGTTCGATTCCCGCCGAAGGCGGTTGCTCATTTTTCAATCTCTCTTGCTTCCAAAAATTCCTAGTGTCTTTCCAACGCTTTGCTAAAAAACAGAAAGAAAACCAAACTTCTTTATGCAATGATGTTATAAAATGGTAGACATTACAACTTATTTTTCAAACATGCTGGGATTGGAGGCGTAACTTGGTACTTTGCGTATTATCTTCAGAGAAAACATTAGTTAGCTTGGGTTAGAGAAGTTCACCATAGCTTCGGTTTCAGAAATCTCGAGTAACGTCCGTTCAAAAAGTGATTTGCTTCATATTTAATAAAGACGGAATAGCCGAATTCAGCACAGTACGATTAAAAAAGCTCAATCGAATAACTGGTTTATACTACATAACAGTGTACAGTCGCTAAATTCCCTTCCCATTAAACAATTGCTACTAAAAAATCACGTTTTTAAACCACCTACCTTATTCCCCAGATTTGACATCTTCAAAGAAATTTCTCTTTTCTGAATTGAAGTGAACGTTATGAGATGGGAGTGGGGAGGGACGGAGAAATTGTGAAAGAAATATTTTTGACGCTTAGCTAACGCAATTTTTTATACGTAATGTAAGTCTAGCTAACGTCATTTTCATGAACCATTTTTTTTTTTTTTTTTTTTTTTTAATTCTGCGCATTAAATTTAAATTTGCGTATTTTAATTTTAAAGTATAAATGTTTTAGGGGAAATTCAAATGAAAGTTTCAATTCTTGTAAAACTGAGAAGGGAAAAAAGATTTTTAAAATATGGCCCAAAAGAATTTTGTTTAATCTGGTAAGCTTTCAAATTATTTGAGCGATTTAAAGGAATATTTTATTTATCTCACAGATCGATAGCTAAAGAACTCAATATTTTAATAGATGTGTTTCGGATTCAGGTACACGTGTATCAGTTTTAACTCAGTGATTATTTTAAATTACAAGAATCAAAATACGATTTTTATTTTTAACAGAAACATGTATTATTACGTTTTGTTTTCACTGGGCTTTGATTCCTGAATTTTCAATGGACCTGATGTCAGTGTTTCTCACTTTCACTTTCCCGCCGTGAATGAATTCGTGTTAAAAGTTTAACAAATGTTACATTCAGCACTTAATAGATGGCGCCACCATTTTCCAACATTTCATCGCCTTATTAAAATACTAAAAACATGCCCAGCTCTGACAAAACCCTAGCATAACAATTCTTTTAACTGCAAAGCATTTCTCTTTGATACACGAAATTTATAAATTCAGTTATCTATAACTGATTAGCAATTTTTTAAAATCGAGAATTTTATGCCGCAGACCCATTTTTTTTTCGCTCCACACATACAGAATGAATGCACTTAGAAGAAGGATTAGATTTTGGAGTATTTCTTAAATTAGATAAATCCTAATAAAATTAATGATGCATTTAAAGGGGAATTCATTTTAATTTTTTTAATTTTATTTATAATTTTAATTCATAAATTTAATTCAATTTTATTTCTTCTTTGATTTTTTTTGTCTGAGTAAAGCCTAAAGCATTTTGCATCCTACTTGATATAAGCTACAGAATAATTTTTCACTTTTTACTTAACAGACTAGTGTCTGTTCTGTCTACTGTCAGTTTGGATTTTCCTTAATAAACTTGAAGAAATTCAATTTTCGTTATTTTCATTTCTAGATCCCAATATTTTATTTTTATTTCCTTTTTGCGTAAGAATTTAGTTATAATAAGTTACCCTTTTCTCACTAGTAATTAGTACCTCTTGTCCTTTGACTTAATTATTTCCCTGTTAATTCTCTGACTCCGTTCTCTGCTTTTGTTTTTAACAGCATTCTATGGGCTCTGTAAAGTTGTTTTGGTTGTTACATCACTACATATGCGAAGAAAACACATACACAGTTTAAATTTCTAGCACAGTAGCAAATGCAATAACCAAAAACAATGACCCTAAAAAAAATCAAATATATCAGGTTTGGTTTGGTTTATTTGATTACGGCAAAGAATGCTAGAGCTATCTGTCTAAGAGGAGACATGCCTTCATGGAGGAATTTTTACAGGAAACTGGCTCATATACACGTTACACATGAGGAAAACCGCCCAACTGGGATAGTGGTTAGCGACGGATACCGAAGGGACCGGGTTCGAGTACCGGAGAAGGCATGGATGTTTGTAAATGAATAGTGTCTGTGCGGCATGAAGGCACGCTAAATATACGGCAACCCGAAAATCCTGTCGAGTGGTGTCGTGACCGATTGCGGGTTCTTTTATTTTTCGGCGTCAAACAACAAATAAACTATTGCTTTTTAAATGTTTTTATTCAGAGTAATCCAGTACAACTACATCGTTTAGGTAACTTATAAAACTGTTTTCAAGATATTTGTTTAGTTTTTAAACCATTCAGCGCGTGATCTATTTTGAAGTACAATATATAAATAATCGTAATCGTTTCGCGTAGTCCAATTTACTGGTTTTTTTTTTTTTTTTTTTTTTTTTTTTTTCCCCCCTTCCTTGCATTTCGCTGGCGTTGGAGTCTTTCTTCTTCATAGAGGGCGCCAGTGCCTCACAACTCCGCTTTCGGCTTTTGATACTGACAGCATTCTATGAACTCTGTAAAGTTGTTTTGCTTTTTACGTCACTATATATGCGAAGAAAACACATACACTGTTTAAATTTCAATCGCAATAGCAAATGCTATAGCCAAAATCTATGACCCGAAAAATATCAAATATATCAGATTTGGATTGGTTTATTTGATTATGGTAAAGAACGCGAGGACTATCTGCCTAACAGGAGAGATGCCTTCGTGGAGGAATTTTTACCGAAAACTGGATCGTATACAAGTTACACTTGAGGAAAACCACGAACCGATCGCCTCCCGACCGGGATAGTGTTTAGCGACATTAACTGCCGTAACGAAGAGCCTCGGTTCGAATCTCGGAGAAGGCATGGATGTTTGTAAATGAATATTGTCAATGCTGCATGGGAGCACTTTGAATATGCGGGGAGCCGAAAGTCCTCTCGAGAGGTTGGTGGTAGGGAAAGAGGGGTAGGAGACGCTCGGACCCAGCCCCCCCCGGGATGCTCTCCTTCAAAATTAGGGGTGAAACTGAGCAAAGTGCTACTGTCATCTATTGCCAGCGACAGGTGCAATTTTACACTTCTTGCCACGATGAATATAGTGGGGCTTGTTTTGATTTCACAACAAAAACAACGAAAACATCCATGCAGCCAGCTTGTTCGCCTGGAATCGATCCCAGGTCAAATTACCAGTATTCAGTGACTTTACCACTCGGCCGCTATTGGGCCCAACAGTACACCAGGAAAAATATCCAGCAAAAAGCGTACAAGATGACAATTAATTACTTGTGGCATGTAATTACGATATTGTGTGCTTTTGTGGTAAGATTTCTAGTGCTTACTTTTTTGTGCATTTAAAACTAGGCAAATAAAAACATAACGAATAAAAATTTTGGAAAGGTGCAGTTGTTTACGGTCGTTCAAAAGGGATTCTTTAAAGTTTAATATGGTTCATCAGTAGAGATTATGAATAAAAACTGTCCAAGTGGAACAGCGAAACATTTTATATGATACTTGATGAAGAGACATTTAAACTAACATGGAAATGTTATATATCTTCTGTGTATTTGAAAAGCGAAAACGTATGAAACGTCATCCATGTAACAAATTTTGTAAAGATATGTAACATTTTTAATTGACAGATGCATCATGAATTAAATGCATTTTTATTTTTAAAAATGATATTCTTAAGAACTACATCTATCGTTTTCAGGGATTTCAATTAGTCAATAGTATACAGAGTCAGTCTGAAAATATATATCTCAGATTTTACCAAATGGCAACGAATTGAATGAAAAGTAAAACAACACATTTACAGAGGACGACATTTAAAATGAATCAACGAAAAATCGTGTTTCGAGACTTACAGTTCTTTCGGGGGTAAAAACTTTGATTGGTGTATATTTTGTTGAAAACTCTATTGATTTAGAGGGAATATGACCCAGGTCCATTTCTTCTAGCAGAAAAAAAAATGCCTTGTAAATCTGGAAAGTCTCCAAGGAAATTCAGTTCACCAAATGAAGAAGTTTCCTGGAAAATTTTCGCAGAACCGAAGTCAAAATTATAGTCAAGTGCTCCACTATAATTCTGTACAAGATATCTATCAGTAAGACATAATAACACGCCGAACAAATACTAATTCAGAAGTCTAAAAACAAAAATCAGCGTTATATTTTCAAAATTTTCACAGGACTCGTTTCGATGGTTTTACCGAACCACCATCCTCAGCTGCAAAACCGCAAATGAACAAGATAGGAAATAATGATTAGATAAAATAAGAAAGCCTGGACAAGAATAAGCAAGTGGCGCCATCTGTTGATGAAACCAGAACTAAAACATAATTTCTTTAAAAGCCGAAGGTAAAGATGGATTGGAATTAGGATCGGTAACTAGAACAGAAAGATTTTTTTTTATGTGAAATGCCTCTAGAAAATCCAATTCTCCAATGGAAGATGTTTTTTGAATAATTTTGGCAGCAGAAAAATTGAACGTGTGATTTTCGGACCAACAATGTTGAGCAACAGAAGACTTCTGTGTTTCCTATTTTCTAACATATGCCTCATGTTCCTTGACGTGAAATTTTAAGGCTCTCTTAGTTTGGCCAATGTAAATTAAACCACACTGGCAAGGAATCCTATAAATACCCCAGGTATTCATATCCGGAATGGGGTCCTTGAGTAGGGAACTCGGAATTTTATTGATGGGAGAATAAACAATCCGAAAATTAAATTTCTGCAAACTATGTGCAACTTTATAGCTAATTGATGGAAAGAAGGGAATGCCAACAGAATTTTTATAATCTCCTAAAACAAGAGTGTGTCTTTTAGTGTGTTGAGAAGAGAATTTTTTAACTGTTTGATGTTGGGTGAAAAGCCCCTGCCAATAGCTATTGCTTTTAAATAATTTAGTTCTTCCTCAAGGGATAGTTGTGAGGAGCAAACTTGAAGAGCACGAAAAACATAGGAATAAAATGAAGCTAACTTTTGTTTAGTCGTATGACATGATTTAAAGTGTGGTGGAAGGCAAACCGATGAAGGTTTACGGTAAACCGTAGTACTGAAGTTGGATGTGTTACGTGTGACCAGAATGTCGAGAAACGGAAGAGAATCGCAAGTCTCAAGTTCAAAAGTGAACTGAATAGCAGGATCAATAGAATTCATTGTTGAAAGAACTTTATTTAAATCATCTTTATTACCTTCAAACAGGGTAAAAGTATCGTCTACGTAACGGAACCATGCCGGGAAGTTTAAAGTTTAAAACAATTTTGATTCATAATAATACATGTAGATATCAGCCAGGATGGGACTGAGGGGGATCCCATGCTAATCCCTCAGTTTGCTTGTAATATTTATTTTGGAGAACAAAATGTGTTTGTTTTAAACAGAGTTGGTTGAGAGAAATTAGCTCATCAATTTCGATGCAAGAGAAATGAAATTCGCGAAGTCTGGTTTCTAGATATCTTAATGCACCCTCCACTGGAACATTGGTGAATAATGATTTTAGATCAAAAGAAACCATGAGTAAATTTCTAGGGAAAATGTTTTTAACCTTTTTTACAAACTCTATTGAATTTTTTATGGTATAAATGTTATTGTCTAATAGATTTGAAAATCTAGAAACTAAATATTTAGCTAATGGATACGAAGCATTACCTAAATTTGATACAATAGGGCGGAAAGGAACACCACTTTTATGAATTTTGGGAAGAGCATATAATCTGGCACAATTCGCAACAGATGGGATAAGCGAATGTTTTAAGTTGCTTGAAATGATTTGTGAAGATTTGATGGCAGTTTTTATTTTTGACAGGTCCGAAGGTGAAGGATCTTTAGAGATCGGATTATATGGTCCTTCGTTTAAGAGTTTAGTGACACCATCGATGCAAGTGTTCTTATCCATGACGACTATCTGGCCACCTTTGTCGGCCTTTGAAATGATAATATCCGGGTTAGAATGAATTTCGCGCGTTGTAGCTCTTTCTCTCACAGTTAAATTTAGTTTCAAAGGTTTATTATTGAATTTCACATTATGAGCGATAAGATGCCTAATCATTTTTTTCTGTGAACATGAAACTTTACTGAACTTGAAAGCTTTTTCGATAGGAGCCAAAATCTTTGTAATCGAGGGTTTACAGGTTTGTGAGAAGTTAAAATTATATTTTAGAATTCTCTCTTGTTCTTCTGAAAGACTATTATTAGAAATATTAACTATTGGCTTAATGTTTACGATGGGAAGATTTTTTGAACTACTTGAACTGGAAGACTGTAAAAGAAGTTTTTCGAATTTAACTGCAAGTGTGGTTTTATGACGGTTAACTGCATTCTCCGTTCTAGACCAAGACTTTTGTTCAAGGGCAGTGAATTTTGGATATGAATTAGCGAGTTCCAGATGAAACGTATAGAGCTCATGTTGAATTTTGGATAATTGTTGACGTGTATCCCTTATGATGTACCGAAGTAAGGCAAGCTTGCAATTTAACAGAATTCTTGAAACACGACTGGCAGGTTTTTGATTAGATTTGATTTGAATATAATTGGGGATCCATTTTTTACTTGGGACTTGAAAAAGCGTATGGAGAAATAGACGTTTTTATTTTTTTTAACTCGTGTTGATGTTTATGAGCTGCTTAAATTAATATCATATGTTTTTGTAACGTGCAATAATCATTTAACTTAACCGTATTTTACATTTATTTTCAAATGTGTTTTTGTTTGATATTTCATCTTATATTTACTGATGTCATAAAATTTCTTTTCAAATTCATGCTTTCCACAAAGTTATGTCTCATCCTAGGCAAATAATTCTTGAAAGCTTAACATAATCAATTAATTTAACCTCATTTTACAAATTCGATTTTTATTTCATATTTACAGTTAACATAAGAGTTCATCTTTGAACAGGCATTCAGCAAAATAACATAAATGGGTCCTTTCTTTTCATATTCTTGATTATATTATTTTACCTTAGTGGTAATCTAAAAGATAATCCAAAATAGGTCTTCGAACATTCCAAACATACAAAATTACCTTCCATACTAATCACGCTAGATATAGGAAATCAGTAACAGCTTAACTTGTTCAAAGCTTCAAGCTTCTTATTCAGGTTTAATTTCTGCAAAGTGACAAAATTTAATGAAATAGCAGTATGTCTTTAGTTGCCAATCTCCATGATACGTTGCCAAGTCTGTATAGCGGACGCCAGCCAATAACGCTAACGAAGCTTGTCATTGCTCATGCGTGAAGCATAAACCGTGCTACTAACGAAACTAGACAATACTAACGAAAAACGAGACACTCGGCTATCTCTTGGAATAAGAAGTGCGGTGTTGACCCAGTCCCGTAGGCGGTCAGCGAATATTTACTCTTGCTTTACTTTGTAGTAGCGTGATTTTTCGTTGCTGTACTATACTGATTTTGAGATGGCTAACATCAAAGATGATGTCTGATTTCATCAACCACGCCATCAAGGAGCTGGAAACGACGTCCAGAAAAGCTGAACTTTTTGACTCAGACATAAAACATCTGAATGACTTAAGGCAGCTTAAAACACTCTTCTCCACTACCTTTCCGGAGTTGGAAGTCACCCTCCAACTGAAAACCAGCAGCAGATTGCCATGACAACTACCGCAAGTGGAAAACGACCAAGAACTCCGGAACCGGACACATACAACAAATTTGCTATCCTGGAACAAGTCTCTGATGACCCAGACTATCCCAGCAATGAAGGAAACTCAGGGGAGCCTCCCTCGTCATCGCCAAAAATTAAAATGAAACCCAAGACCAAGCCAGCTCTACTACCTATGCCCAAACCGCAGGACGCAGCCCAAAATGTGCCTAAACCACAGGAAGAATCCCATTACCACGAGGTGACGGACGCGGATCCTGCTCCTCCAATGAGAAACCAAGGATCAAGGAAGTGCAATTTACGGAGTTCATAGGCAATTACGCCTTTACCTCCACATCTTCAAAAGCAATTTACATCATCAAAAAAGAGGGGATTGTCTAATAGGGTAAAAATTTTGAGATACCGAATGACTTGGAATAAGTGCCTTCATACTGAGTCAAAAAAAGGCAAAAAACTCAGAAAGTCTTAATTTTGTGCCGAAAAAGGGCCAGAATAATTTAGATTGGGGCAATCATTATAAAATTTTGACTAGATAAATAAAAAGTGAAGTTTCCTTGAACCTTGATAATCGTGTTTTGCATACGTCAGAAGCGAAGAATACGCAGGGAAATTCCGATTAGCGTCCTTCAGGGGTGGGAGGGAGGGGGAACCTGTTTACAGGTCGAAAAAGTAGTTCTGCCAGTGATCAGCTAGGAGGGAGAAGTTTCGTTTTTTGTCCGCTATTCAATGCAGTATTTAAAGGCCGAAAATGACGTTGTTAAACACCTGAGAAAGTTCCTTTTTAAAGGAAGAAAGGTGCTGTATTTAAAAAATCTTTTTCAGTTTAAGGTATTTCAAAAGTTTAAAATAATTTGATTCATTCCTTTTAGACTGTGGAGTTTCTTATTAAAGAAACGTTAAAGTGGGTTCCTCGGGTTAATGCTGTGTGCATTAAAGAACTTTAGAGGCGGGGGGGGATTAAGGAACAAGAGGTAGTTATTCACATGGCCGTCAGTGTGCTCATATCTAGCCCGTTTAAATGGGAGAGCTGAATATTCCTGGTTAAGAACCGCTCGGGGTCTTTTCCGGGAAGAAGCAACAGCAGGATCATATACGGGTAGCATATGAAGCACAGGATTAGCAACATGTTGAATATTTTTGAAAAATTTTTCCGAAAGTCGCTGTATATAACGATTAATGGGCATAATTTTGAAGTCATTATGAATCTCTTCGTTCCGTACGAACCACGGAGCTTTTAAAATTTGCCGAAGCATTTTGGATTGAAAAATTTGAACATGTTTTCTCTTAGTCAGTGCAGATGGGCCCCAGATGAGACACGCATATGTAAGAACAGGCCTTATCATAGATTTGTAGAGCAGGATTTTGTTATCAAGTGACAGGTCGCTATTTGTAGCGAAAAAGGAGCGTAAGGTGGTTTTGGCAGCTGTTGCACCCGCTATGATTTTGTGAATGTGAGGCTGCCAAGTTAATTTTGAATCTAGTAAAACACCTAGATATTTATAAGAAGAAACCCAGGGAATGGGTTCACCGAAGAGCATTAAATTAGGTAAACTTGGGATATTTCTTCGGATGAACATCGTAGCGGCACATTTTGCGATGTTAATTTTGATTTTATACAGACCGAGCCAGAGTTCTAAGGCCGAAAGGTAACTCTGCAATTGGGAGATTACCTGGAGGGTGTTGGAATGTTGTGAAATGATGGCTGTATCGTCTGCGTATAACGCAAGATCGATATTTCGGGCCTTAGGCATATCATTTACATAAAAGTTAAAGATTGAATGTCCAAGGAGACTACCTTGAGCTACGCCGGCATAGATTGGGCGGAGAGAGGAGAATTCGTGGTTAACTCGCACGCGGAAACTGCGTCCGGTCAGGTACGAGTTAATAATTTTAATGAGATGAGCCAAAAAAACCAAGCCGCCTGAACTTGTAAATAATCCCATCATGCCCTGTCAAAGGCTTTGGCAACGTCTAAATAGACAATACCAGTTTTCTCTCGCTTACGAAAGCCTTCATGTATGCGCCCCTGTGTAACCGGGCGGTTATAGTAGGAGTCGTGATTTGGTGTGAATTGAGTTGCAACGCTGTCAGCTATGACATCAGCCTTTTCTGAGTCAGTGTAGGCCATCTGTGCGCCATCTTCCGTTTGAAGGGGCGGAATGAAAGTTTTATATTTGCGTAATCGGGCGGCTGCGCGCCAAATCGATTTGTCTGCAGTCGTTAGGGTCTCAATGTATGTTTTCCACTCCGCTTGTTTTAATAAGCGGGTTTCGGTCCTTATCTCGTTCTGTATCTTGCGAAACTGGGCACGGTTATTTAGATCTCGTGACCTTTGCCAAATTCTTCGCAAGTAGTTCCGCTGCTTAATTTTGAATTTAGTCTCTGGTGGGAGCTTAGCACCTGGGTGTTTAAGTGGTTTTGAAGCCGCAGCTCTCGCTTCTTTAAGAGCGTTTAATACCCCTTTCTCATGTCGATTTTTAATAACAGATGGCGCTACGAACGTTGAGCGATAAAGACTGTTGAGCGATAAAGATCTGTAAGACTACCTACAGCCTGGTTACTATGGCAACGACGCTTCCTTCCTCTGTACTCGTTTGGCGGGAAAGTGAGTAAGCCATAAAACACTTAAACACATCCCCTCAGTTGAACAAAAGACCTGCTGTCATTTCTTCCGTCTGTGACTCAGACTGCAGGGTATGTTTTGAACAGGAATAGAACTTTTCACTTTTGTGTTGAATGAAAGATATCTGTGAGATACGTGCAGCAGTCGCTATTTCTTTTCACAAAATTTGTTCATCACGCTTTTTAATCTTGCGTAATGTTTCATAATTTGCCGTTATTTTGCGGAAGAAAACAAATTTCATCGCGACATAAAAATTATATATAAATGATTTTATACTTGATGATATGTGTATACATATATAGCACGCACATAATATTCCATTTACTCATCCATCCATAATATTTTATAAATTACCATCCATAATATTCCATAAATATGTGTTAGCACTTTCCAGAGCTTTATATATATTTTTCACTTGTATTATAAAATCGTATAACACTCCTAACTATTAATTTTTTACTTCAAAAGTGGATAAATCATTATCAAATTTTTCTAGTACACTGAGAAATGATCTATGTATCCACACACATAATCGTAGTAAAAGATACTATTGTTGATTGAATATCTTTTGGCAGCAATATCAAGATGCAACGAAAATTCGAAATCAATTAATAACATGCATTTTATTACAAAAACACTAGCAGGACGTATTATTTGCACAAAAAACTTAGTGTGGAAATAATTTGCGGCACATTATCTGAGATCCGCTTTGAATGAATACATAAAGTGTTATAATGAACAATCAGTTTCAATATTTCACTTGATACTGAAATGCATAAAATCAAATTCCGTTTCTATGTTTCAGGTTTATAAAATACAGCTGATAATTGAAGGGGTATCAGGTTTATAAAGTACAAGCTGATAATACATGATAAGGGAGAAGAAATTCCTAAATTACAAAATTGAATATTATATTTTAATAAAGTAAAATGATACATATTATAGATACATCCTAAAAAACGATAATATATATATATTGTATATCGTTGTATACCAGGAATATATATATTATGTATTTATATGTATATCTACTCTTTTCCGGATGTAACTGTAATTACGTACTGTGCTGGTTTATCATCTTCCTGTAGCGATGCATTTGGATTTGCTGTGTATGAATCTGTTTCATTGAACAGGAACAAATAGGAAACAGAATATTGAAAATTGAATTTTTTTAAAGCATTAGTAATTTATATATATTAGATTGACTAAAAAGAGTATATTCATGCATAACGTATAAATATGCGAAGTGAATACTTTTTGGCAATCACCTTTCTAGGATGATCATTTTTGAAAATAACCAGTACTGTTGATAACATAAACACCGGTACGATCTATCTGCCTAAGAGAAAGGATGCCTTCGTGGAAGACTTTCTAAGGGAAATTGGCTCCTAGACACGTTACACAGGGTAAAACCACGAAAGCGCAACCAGTCCCTTCGCGGGATTCGAAACTCGGACCGAACTACTGGTGTTCAGCTACTTTACCGCTTCGTGCCTCATTTCAGAGCGGATTCGCTATATATGAAACAGAGTAATGTGCTGTTACCGTATTTAGCAGCCTGCCTTTTTCCTTGACCTACCATAAAAAAATAAAATAGCAAAATTATAACAGCGTCTCTAAAAAGATGCTTTGCGATATTCTCATTAAATCTTTATCATTCTGCGCTACTAAAAACGAAGTACGATTATTTCAAATTCAAAATTTTATAACATTACTTTACAGAAAGCGATCTCATGTCTTGTAAAAATAAAACCCAACATCTGTTTCTACTCAAGCGCTTACTTTCTAGACAAAGTAATTTCAGTGTAACGTACGTTCAGTTTTATCTAACTTTGAACGGAAAAAAAAAAAAAAAAAAAAAAACTATGTACATAACAGGCAAAGATATTAACAGCACATAAATTTACTCAATTATATTGGATTACCAGAGGAGAAAAAATAATTCGATTAGATAATTCTCTGAGAATTCATAAACGCTAAATTAAGAATAAATTTTATAAAATGTTTACTAATGAATACATGTATTTGCATAGTAAGTTTCCTTTTTTAAAAAATTTTTCATCTTTATCACGTTTATCGGAGTATCGTATTTAACTTCACAATTATGCTCCGAAATTTCATTGCTGTAGATTGGATTATTACCAATATATAATTCTACTAGTAACCAGAGCCAGTATTAGAGGTTTTTGCTGCTCACTACAATATCTGTGGCTCTTACTTCTGCCACGCGCCGCCAGTGGCTGAGTGGTTAAGAATATTGATTACTGGAAGTTCGACCTGGTTCCGGTTCGATCCCAGGCGAACCACCTGGCTGCATGGTTTGTTTTCCTGTTGTGCAACATGAATACGACCCAGTTTCCTTCAGCAATTAGGCTCACCCGCGGCCGAGCGGTTAAATCGCTGAACACTGGTAGTTCCTACCTGGGTTCGAATCAAGGCGAACGGGCTGGCTACATGGGCGTTTTCATAATCTTCCCCGTGTGTAACGTGTATGGGGAACTTTGCTATAAACTAAACTAAGCCTTCAGAAACTTCCTCCACGAAAGCATCTGCTATCTGCCACCTCGTGGCTTTGCTATATTCAAAGAGCCTAACCCAATTCTAGCACTCAGTTCCTCTCTAAATTCTAGCGGGCAAGCGCTAAAGTCGCCTATTACTGGTAGTTCAACCTCGGCACATTATCTGAGTTCAGCTTTGAATGAAAACAACATAAAGTGTTATAATGAACGATTAGTTTAAAAATTTCACTTGATACTGAAATGCATAAAATCAAATTGCGTTTCTATATATCAGATTTATAAAGTACAGCTGATAATTGTAGGAATATCAGGTTCATAAAGAACAGTTGATAAATACATGAGAAGTGGGAAGGAATTCATAAATTACAGAATTTAATGGTTGTAACGAAAATTTTAAGCACGAACGTTCTTCATAAAGTTATGAAAAAAAAAAGCAGTCAGTACCTTTAGTGCGGATAGTAATCACTACCAAAAATCTATGCTTTTCTGCCAATTTTTTGGTAGTTTTTCAAAACCTTCGGGTCGGAAACTTGGTGACCCGAGTCCAAACACAGGTCAACCTCATTTTGGACTTCTTGTGCAGAAGTGAAGATAGGACCAGCAAGATGTAGCTGAAAGTCCGAACGTGCGATGCAGACACTGGTAGTGCGATGCAGACACGTATGGTATTATCTTGATGGAACGTTACCTTTCTGCGCCGGAACTCAATTCGATTCTTTTCCTTGATAGCAGCGTCAACATGCACTAGCATCTCGTTGTATCCTTTATTGTCAAGGGTTTTACCTTTTTCCATATACTATTTTTGATTAATACCACGGCAATCCCACCAAATACAAAAGAATGATCTTTTTGTTAGTCAAATTACGCTTTACGATGCTGCCGACGGACTCACGGGCGCAGATCAACTAATTTTTGGCCTATGTTGTTGAAATAAATTTATTTTTCAACACAAGTGACTATCTGGTCCAGAACTTTAACTTTGCGTTGATATTCGAGAAGAATAGTACAGGCTCGAACACGTCTGACCTTATCTGCTTGAGTCAGCTCATGCGGCGCACAGCTGACGTTTATGTGATGCATAGTGCGACTAATGGAGAGATTCATTTTTATCGATAATACCACGGCAATCTCACCAGATCCAAAACATGATCTTTTCGTTAGTCAAATTACGCTTTGCGACGCTGCCGACAGGCTCATCGGGCGCAGACCAGCTAACTTTTCGACCTGTATTGTTTGTGTAAACTTGTCTAACTTTGAAAGAAAAAAAAAAAAAAAAAAAAAACTATGTATTAAACACGCAAAGATATTACATAACATAAATTTACTCAATTTTATTGGATTACCAAAGGAGGAAAAAATACTCAGATAACTCTCTTAGAATTCTTAAACGCTAAATTAAGAATAAATTTTATAAAATGTTTACTAATAAATACAAATATTTTAAATAATAAATTTTTCCATCTCTACATATACCACGTTTATCGGAGTGTCGCATTTGACTTTACAATTAAGCTCCGAAATTTCCTTGCTGTAGATTGGATGATTACCAATATACTTACAATCCTACTAGTAACCAGGGCCACTATTAGGGATTTTTGCTACTCAGTACATTATCTGTGGCTCCTACCACACGCCACCAGTGGTCGAGTGGTTAAAACTACTGAATACTGGAAGTTTGAACTGGTTTGGGTTCGATGCCAGACGAATCAGCTGGTTGCATTGTTTGTTTTCACCGTGTGTAACATGAATACAAGCCAGTTCCCTTCAGCAATTAGGCCCTTCCGCGGTAGAGGAATTAAATCGCTGAACACTGGTAGTTTCGACCTGGATTCGAATCAAGGCTTAACGGGCCGGCTGCATGGACGTTTTCATAATTTTCTGTATGTGTAACGTGTATGGGAAGCCAATTTCTCTAAGAAAGTTCAACATGAAGGCATCCTACTGTGCTTTGCCATAATAACCTAATCTAAGTCTTCAGAAAATTCCTCCACGAAAGCCTGCCATCTTAAGAAGGTAACCCTCGTGGCTTTGCTACATTCAAAGAGCCTAACGCAATTCTAACAATCAGTTCCTCCCTAAATTCTAGCAAGCGAGCCGCCGAACACTGGTAGTTCATCCGGAGTTCAAGCCTCGATGAACGAGTTGGATGCATGACCGATTTTGGTGTTTTCCAAATTCACCTGCTTTGGCGTAATCAAACTCTATAATTCTAAACAAACTGACGTTCGGTTCGGCTCTAGCACCACGTTCCAAATTATAATTACAGCTCAACAAATAAATGTCTGGCGTATGTATACATTCGAATAATCTAAGTAAAAAAAAAAAAAAAAAAAAAAGGGGGGCTTTTTAATTTCTTCCACAACCAAGCATGCATGCACATAAATCGAATAAAGAAAACTTATGGAGTGCAATAGGGTTCTAATCCATAATATATTTAGTTAGTGATCGCCATCTTGGGAGCTATAAATATGCTATATTGACGGGAAGGAGAAAATTTTACTTCCTGAGTGAGCTAATTCAGAACTAGTCATTATTTCATCTGTCATCTTAAATTTAGGATGTCAAATTACGTGACTAACAAAAACCTAGTATTTATATGAAGCTTGATAAAAATCAAAGTTTTGAAGAGGGTATATGTGATCATGTTCTGTTGATTACCATTATGATCAGCAAATAACAACAGCAATTTACTGATGTCTTTTTTATCTTTATATTCAGATGTAGTTTTCAGGGCAACTAGAGAAAATTTATTAATTACTTTTATTATTTTTGATACTTTATACGTACGAAGATACATACTTGTAGGAAGAGAGATATAAATATCATATTCGAACAAATAAAACTAAATCGTGACGTGAAGACCCTAGAGATACGGCTTCTGATTGCTTTTCAAATTTTTACCATATTAGTAACGATATAATCGAATAATCTTTCAAAGATTATTGTTTACCAATTTTAGGTAACAACTAGAAAACATTTTTTCGAACTTATCCTCAAACAAGTTTGCTATTGGTAATGAATACTGCTGTATCATGAATCAGGTACGGCGCTATGCATTTTGCTGACTTTGTACGCAATAAATTCTGTTGTCAAGTGCCCTTCCCCCAAAATTCTAAAATTTTATTGCTTGATGCTTCGCTGAATTTTACAATTTTGCTGTACCTAAATTCTGCCGTACCGGCAGTGATCATGATTTCAAATTCCCCCTCCCCGAGATTTACTGTGTTATCTGAAAAACAGCTCACAAGTTGCTAAAAATAGCTTAGCTATAAAACTGGTTCCACAGCTTTTAGCAACGGCCTCCCGTTGTGCGTTTGGAAACTCAGCTTTTGAAAGAAAAGGAAGGGAAATAATTTCTCCCTGACTACAGTATAGATCAGGTCCGTGACTTTGTTTGAGCTACTGCAAAATGTTCTGAAGTACACTTTTTTCTGTTTCGGCAACATTCATCTTGAGAATTCAACACCTGTTCATTAGCCCTTAGTAATTGACAGAAATGCTTTTAGAAAGTAGTGGGTTCATTGATACCAACAAAATGGTTGGTATCAATAAACTGGGGATACGTTAGTTTCAGTTGTTGGGTTCAAATGAACCTTTCAAATACTAAAAAAATCCTTTTGCATAATCGAAAGAATTTCATCTGAGAATAATTTTTCTACTTAAAAATGAGTTTTGCAGTACTTTTTAAATACTACTTGTATTTTTATTTTCGAAAATTTTCATAAATATTGTAATTAATTATTTCCAATTTTAATAACTCGCAGAAAAAACGCAATTTTCAAGAAATTTTTTTATTATGGTTATTCAAACTTATATACAGCATCTTTTATATTCCTTATACATTTGACACTGCATGCTTCAACCTGCATGTAAGTTTCTCTTCCTTAGTAACTCCTGACCCAGAGACGTCTCAATGAAAGCCAAATCATGCACAAAATTTTCACCTGGAAAAAAAAAAAAAAAAAAAAAAAAAAGATAAAATATTTTTAACACCATATTCTCGACCCCCCCCAAAAAAAAGAAATTGCAAGAAATACAAATTTCTAACAGAAAAATGCATTTTCAAACAGCTGAAATTGTTTCACAAATTAATAATGCAGACCCCAAAATATTTTCATTTGCTTCTGCAAAATATTTTCATTTGTGTCCCGTCTGAAAATTTCACTGATTGCAATGAATATATTAAAAAAAAATCTTTTATTTTCAAGTTCTTTCATGCAAAACGTCCAAATTTGGTACAAATCAAATTCATCCCCCCTCTTTTTGATAGCTACAATATTATACTTAACAGTTTTAATAGCTATCAGTATGTAAACAACATAATGTAACACCATAAAAGAAAAACATAAATGATGACATTTTAATTTTGGCATAGAGAAATACATATTTACCTCAAAAGAGAGCTTGTATTTCTACCTTCTACGTCAGAGTCAATAACTGAAATGTCCAGATAAGAACTGAGAAGAAAAGAACCATAATTAGTTTAATTAAGATACAATAACACGCCAACCAAGTATTAATTTAGAAGTCAAGCAACAAAAATCAGCATCATATTTTGAAATATTCACTATTTGAAAATATAACGCTGATTTTGGTTGCTTGACTTCTAAATTAATACATAATTAATTAACCATAATTAAGTAACTATAAGAGTTTCAATATCATGCACAGCTAATATCTATTTTAGAAATAAACCAACTTACCTCAGGAAAGCCTGGTTTGTCTTAGGAACATTAGCTGTAACTTCTGGCGTAGAAAAGTCAAATTTTTCACTTCTAGACCTGAGAATGAAAGAAATAAACTGCTATAACATAATTAAAAAAAAAACATCAATAAATAAATAACACATAACAAATTTAAGCATTAAGCTATGTATGACTACCACCCATCTCAGACAGTGCGACAGATATTGCTGTATACTGTTTCGCCATACCTTGTGTAGCTATTATATCATGCTGTATAACCACAGTTTAGAAAAATTACAAAATGTGTTATTTATATCTATCTAAAATGGTACATTACTACATGATTTGTAAGAATAAATTAGAGGGCTCTGCGAATGAAATTCCTTCCAATTAAAAAATGTAGGAATAAAGAAAATGCAGGAATTGCAAATGCAGAAATGAAAAAGGGATTATATTTTTTGCACAGAATCCAGATGACATATTTTTCAACATTTTAGAAATTTCAATATTAATTTTAGGGGCCTAACATATTAGGCCCCTAAAAGCAGAATATAGTTTTTAAATGTTCAGACAATCTTCCTATGAGAAGAATTCCTTTGAGAAGTACACATCTGAACCACAATTAAAAAACATGTACAAGAACAGAGCTGAGGACTTCTGTTTGCAGAAAGTCTGTCACATAACATATGAAAAGTTTCTTATTGGTAGATTTTTGATCAGACAGATATTTTATTGTTATACAGAGAAAGCATTCACTCCCTTTCTACTAGAGATAATTCAATTTGGACAATGGCAAAAAGGCTAAGCAAGCCTGAGCGTATTGGTCCCATTCTTGGCACTAGTTTGGTTTACGCTCAAAATATACGGCAGATATTTTCTAATTACCTGCATCCCAATATCAATTCAATTCAGCTTTTGGTGGAATTTACCATTTGTGACATATTCTTCAAAAACTACACTTCACAACATGCATACATTACAAATACACAGAACCATAAATAAACAAGCAATAATATATATTTATATATAAATTTTACGAAATGATCATAAAATGTTCCAACGCTAAAGAAAGTTTTAACACCCAAGTAAATGACATAATAAAAAAAAGCAAGTTGAACAGCGAGCACATGAATAAATGTGCATACACCTGTAAAAATATACCATAGGTAACTGACAAAGCATTTCGTAGCAAACATATGACTATAAAATTTCCAATAATACATGTAATGATGGTGAATTCAATTTAGATCGCAAGAACATGCTCATACTTTTGAAAATATTCAATTATTTCAGCAATTCCTTGTGAATTGGCATTTACCCTTTCAATATTTCCCAACAATTTAGTGTGAATGGAGGAATAAATTGTTATAACAGAATTGAACAATTATTAGCATCCCCTCATACACACACACATTAAAAAAAAAAAAAAAATTACCTTACTTTGTAAAAAAAATCATCCGGGCAATGATTCTCCTTTGACACAGATGCAGTTGTATCAATAATTTCTGACCTTCAATAAAAAAAATACGCATATTTTACTTCGGAATTAACTTACTACGAAATCATAAACACGAGGTAGTCGATATAAAGAATAAATTATTTCTCACCTTTCGAAAACATCCGCTTGTTCGGAATCTTCCACATCTCGGGAATTTAATTTCATATTTTTTTCTTGAGCTCGACGTTTACGCTGAATTCTGGATCTTTTATTAAAACCAGGATGTTTTTTCGGTCGTCCTTGATATTTTCGCATATTTTTCGCAAACTGACCACAGTACAAATAAATGTAAACAAAACGAGTGCGGAATAGCAATGCAATAGGGTTGCCGTAAACGTCATTCCGCTGACAGCTGACAATGTTTAGTGAAAACTGTGTATAAAGGAATATATGAAACGCTTCTAAATATTATTTAGAAAAAAATATGATTTATAACTGATATCAAAATCAATTACTTCGTGAATTTTTGCAGAAATAAGATTACAATGTTAAATTTTAACTCGTAGCGCCATCTATTGATGGCTTTCCAAACTACACATTAAAATTACGTATTTCAAACTAATTTTTTTAAAATATAATATTTAAGTAAATTTCATTCCAAACCTGATTCTAACATTTTGATTCCAAAACTGACCTATTGCTTTATATTTCTGCCAAATTTCACGCAACATAGTTTCTTAATTAGCGATTCTGCGTGTAAAACAAATTTTTAGTATTGTAATGCTGCTGTAGTAGACCACCTTAAGTAAAGACTCCAAACTTTTAATATGCCTGTGAAAGTCCGAATTGCTGGAAATTTTGATGTGAGGGAGTGAAGTTTTTTCCAAAATAAATCTAAAGTCGTCCCAATTTGTTGAGACTTGCTCCTCTAATTTTGAGTATCGATTTTGAATATCTAAGGTAATCAAGACAGAGTAGTGATCGGAGTCCAATTCCTGAATCACTTTAATTTCATTCCGAAAAAATATATTATAAAAGGCAGCCAGATCAAGAACTGCAGAGGACCCTCTTGCAGGGTAGAAAGTCGGGAGGGTAGGAGCTATGATCTGAACATGGTTACTCTGGCACCATGAATTTAGACTAATACCATACCTGTTCCTATTTGAACAAAACCATGCGGTATGGCGTGAATTTAGATCACCAGCAATAATTAGGTGATTTGAAACATTCAAAAGTTTATCAAAATCACTGACAGGAAAAGCTGGCCTTCCACGTGCTGCTGATTGTGGAGGTAAATAAGCTGAGACTACTGTCAGCGGGGAGGAATTTTGAAGGAAAATTTTGATAATTGTCGCTTCCAAAAAATTTAAATCAGGGGACGGTATCATGTGATACTTTAAGGAACGCTTCACATAGATACAAGTGCCACCACTGGGATTTCTGTCCTGTGACACCCTGTCAGTGCAGTAAATGTCATAATTCCCAATTTTGGGAGTATTTCCTGGGGTAAGGTGAGTCTCTTGGACTAAAAGCACGTCAATATCATGCTCTACTACAAAATCACGAACTTCGTGAATTTTAGATGTTAATCCATTGGCGTTCCATGTGCCAATGGTCAGTTCTCTGATGGTGTTTGAACTGTTATTCATAAAATTGAATTTTAGGTCGTTAATAGAGGTTCTGCTCTTGTAACTAAGCTTAATAGCCAATGAGAGCGTTAAGGAATGATGTAAACACCTGCATTTCAAACTGTGTATAGTACTCGAGCTCATTATTGCTGTTAAAGGAAACTGAGCGAAGGTCACACGATATTTATTCCAACGCGAAATTTTATTTAACAACAGACAAGCTGGGGAAAGGATATAATCTATTTGCAATGGAGAAACAAAACGAGGAAAACTTAACGTTTGTATGGATTCTTAAAAATTTCAGTATTCAAGTTCAGTTAAAGAATTCAAAGCATGATTATTTTTTAAGCCCGTTGTTTGAGTTGAACTCTTTACCCGGCATGAAATGGTGCATTAAATTATATCCGCGAGGGAACTCGAATGAAAATTATATAAGTACTTTTCTCAGCAGAAAGGATAACCTTCCAGAAGCTTGTAAAATAAGGTACACTATTAAATTCATGGCTTCCAATGAAATCGAAAATCCTACCAAAAAAGAAATCCGTGCCGCAGCCACTGTATTCGAAAAACAAAGTGGTTGGGGGTATTCAAGATCCATTAAAAGGAAGGTGCTTTTAAGGGCTCTTATTAGCGATATTCTAGTTATAAATTTTATTTTGAATTCACTTTCTGAAAGTAATGATCAAGAGATACCTTTCGCAGTGTCTTATAACAATAGTTTATTCACGGACGTCTTGCTAGGTGCTCCTGGTGCAGAATATAAAGTGCATAAAGCTATCTTGTGGGCGAGGTGGCCTGAACTGGCAAAAAAAACTCGATGAACAAAAGTGTTCCTACCAAGATTTCGATATCGAATCTAACGTTCTCGAAGCCATGATCAGATATATTTATACTGGAAAATTAGGATACGTGTTTAGCTTCGAGAAGGTCTCTGTCACTGCAGCAAAATATGGACTCCGAATTCTCAGTCCTCCGCCTGGTAATATGAAAACGTATGAAAGTCGCATTAATATTGAAAAAATTTCCTTTGTGTGGTCAATAGAGAACTTCTCCAGCCTACCCGTTAATACAGAGTTGTATCACGAATTTAAGAGGGAATTTAGTAAATGGATTTTAAGAGTACACATCTGCGAAAAAACGGGAACTGATCAGATCTTTGGTATATTCATTCGCAAAATACCTAATCGTAACCTCAATCGGATTTTCGTCACTAATTCTTCTGAAAATGAACATATGTTTGAAAAGGATGAAAATTGGAAATATGCTGAGTTTTCGCGGAATATATCTTCAGATCCAGATGATATATTGCTACTCAGATGCGAATTTAAATTATCTGATGGCAGTTTTTATTCTGAGGTGGTGGAATCTTCTTGCTTCTTTGCAAGTTCGATCGAAGATACTAACTTAAAAAGAAGCCTTCGAAATCTTTACGAAAATGGAACATTATCTGACGTTACTATAGTAGCTGATTCGAGAAGATTTTCCGTGCATAAATTTATTGTGTGTTCCCAATCTTCGGTATTTTGCAAAATGTTCGAAACCGAAATGGCAGAATCGCGAAACAACCTGATCGAGATTTCAGACGTGGTTCCTGATATTTTACATGAAATGTTTCTTTTTCTATATACTTGAAAGGTGGGAAAACTATGTGAAGAAATAGTTACGCAGCTTTATTCTGCAGCTGATAAGTATGATATTTCGGCTCTCAAAAATGTGTGCTCGTCCTTTCTCAAATCCAGTATTACTGTCGAAAATGTGTGCAAAATTCTCCAGTTAGCTGATATGCATTGCGATGATAATTTGTACCAAGGTGCTTTGGAATTTTTTTCTGATCATCTGCAGGAAATTTATTCAACAGATGAATGGAAAGAGCTGCCCGACAAGAATTTTTGTGTAAAAATTCTACAAGATGTGACAGCTCGTATGAAAAGTACAAAATGATTTATGTGCCAATTTCACAGCAGGTCTCCTCAGCAAAGTTAAATTTCCGTAAAATATGTAAATTTTATTTATTACTGTAAAGATAGTTCACAGTCATAATTCTTAATAAGTTTTTATGATCTCTTCCAGTTTAATCATGTGATTTAATGCTTCAAGTGGTAAAATTTACTCTCGATCTTATATCATTAAAAACGAATTTTATTTTATTCAGATTGAAAATTATAAATGCAAAGAAGCTTGTCGTCCTGTAATTCTGGTTTATGATTTTCGTTTATAATCATCAATTTGCTACTTTTAAATAGCATATCATAAACACACAGTTGCAATTTTGATAAGATACAATGGTATAACTTACTTATAATACTCTTGAATTTTAATAAATTGGCCTGTTTCTTTAATTCAGTTTGTTATGTAATTTTCAACATTATTTAATCCTTCTATTTTCCTTCTTGGTGTGTTAATTACATGCTTCCATTTTCTCTTACGTTAATAATTTGGTTGAGTCATATAATTGTACTATATGGTCTTTTTATTATTTTTGAAACACTCTCTGAAGTCCGTTTTACAAATTTAAGAAGTTAAATTTTATATAAAGAGTCATTGAAGTAATGTAATTCGTAACTAATATTGGCTTTATTTATTAGCTATCCAAAATGGAATATTGTTAAAGCATGTGATGAGAATATACGATTAGAGATCACGATTTTAGTATGTATGCCGTGCACAAATTTTATGTAATACGGGCATAACTATTTTCGTCTTTTTAATATATCTCTCAGAAAATTTTACATGAAATATTCTTACGTTATAATATAGATTTAGTTCTATAACATAAACATAGTTTATAATATTTTAATACGATGCTGAAGTGTGAAAAGTTCCATTATCTGATTCTCGGTGAAAAGGTAAGGTATTCCATTCGTAAGTTAAATACAGGCATGATTTCGATTTTCTGATAGAATACTTTAATGATAATATAGTGGAAAATGCAGAATCAAATATTAATTAAATTACCTATGAACTAATTGCTGCTGTCATTTTTTTAATGCTTCTCTTTCTTTTTTCATTACTGGGATTGTATACTTCTGTTTATCTTAATTTTTTAAAAGTATTTTCAATTCATAGTTTAATTATTTTAATTTTAGATTTATTGATTCATAGAGTTCAAAACAAAACAATGGTTACTTGTATCTGATACAGTCAAAAGGAAATGAAAGTTACACTGATCACTGTTTCTTTGAAATATTATTTATTTAATTACAATATATTACGAATATAATATTTCATTCTAAATTTTTTAATTTCCGACTGGGAAGGTATCTTTCGAAAAGAAAGTTCAGTCTTCTCTTGATATAGAATACCTGAACTTTTAAAAGAAAATATTTACAATTTTGTGTTCACTGAAACATTTTTACGTGTTTTTTATCACATCTTATTCTGATCATATCTATTCATTGTTACATATTTTCACATATAATCAGTAAGTAAAGTATATTAATTAGTTATTAATTCTTCTTGGTGATAGATAAAATTTGATTATTGGTATAGTTAATGCTGATATTGGCAAAATCAGCTACTCAATTTTTCAAGTTTCATTTATCATATTATGAATACAGCTCATAGACATCGCAGAAATTTATGAAAAGGTTTACTTTTAATCTCATGGGAAAAGTAGGCAATATTCAACTCAAATAATTCATAGGTTAATGTTAAATATAATTAATGAAATTTCGAGAAAAACCGGAATTAGATATTTGAAATTTCTGGGAGTTCATAGAGCTCCTAAATTATTAGTAGGACAAGATTTGACATATTACAGACTTACAATATAGGTAACTTATTTCACATTTTTTTCAGCACAAAATATGTTTGGAGAAAATTTTAAAAAAAAGTTCCCCCCCCTTCCTCCAAAGGGACAATTTGCCCAGGAGGAGTATTATTTGATTTTGGCATGTTGCGTCTATTCACTAAAAGCGTTGATTCACTTTTCAAATTGTTGCCACCAAATATTTAAGGACCTGTGTAACCTGTATTATTATTATTATACCTGTAAATAATACAGGTATAATATACCTGTATTATTTAAGGAAATTAAATAAAATATTTAATTTCTTTATTTATTATTTAAGAATTTAAATAATGAAGAACCTGCATAAATGTATGTATATTTCTCGCATTATTATAAAGCAATTGGACTTAGAGCCATCCAATTTTGAATATTTAACGTTTCCACCCGAAAATTGGGCATCTGGAAGGTCAAATTTGAAACTTGGAATTTGTTTTATTACCGATTTCATATTTTGTAAAATTTTAACAAATTTTTAATTAACAATCTCAAGGATTTCAAAGCGAGCCATGGCAACGTTGCACAGAAAAAAGCATTTTTATCTCCAGCGCGTGAGACTGATTTTACGATATTGCTCTTGAAGTGAATTTTATGTTTTAAGTTCGAAAATATTATAATAATATTTAATAAACAAAGGTAACACACAAAACGTTAAGAAAACTGCCCTTTGGACGAAATTTAAAATCTAAAACCTTTCAGATTTTTTTTTTTTAATTGACTTATTTGAATTAAAATGACAAATCGAGTTTTCCCTGATATGGCATTGATGTGATTTTTTAATTGCAAGTCATTCTAAGAAATAAAATATATGCACGTTAAATTGTGCCTGCATATTTTTACTCTTCCTTCAGTTTATTGATTTTATGCAATTTTTTTCTATTTGATGCATTTGATTTAATTGACGATGAAATTAATTTGCGAAGGCATATATGTATATAATTTTAAAAACTATGTGATTTTTTTTTCTTCTTTTTATATTTTCTTTATAAAGTTCTGAAGAAATTTTCACTTGCTTATTTTGCCGAAGATTTATTTTAAAGATCGTATGTGAAAATCTCAAAATTTCTGCTAATATTACAGACAGGGATTAATATTTAAAATTAAAAATGCCAGAATTCTATAGACTGCCTTCAAGAATAAGAGCAAAGTTAATAAATAAAATAATAGTTAAAGAACAAAGAAATATGTTTGAAACATTCGGAAAGGGTTCACATTAACTGTCGACGAAAATATTTCAAGGCTGTTGGTAACTCGCAGCCTGTCAGTCTGCTGTACTCCACTCCTGCTAACCCTTTTCTTTTTGTCTTTTTAGCTTTATTATTAAGCATAATTTTCTTCGTACTTACGACATATGCAATTCGATAGCAAATTTACAAACATTTAAAAAGCAGTGCAGCAAAAGATGTTTAGAATTACCGATGCAGTGCTAAAGTGTTTTAGTATATATTTTATTCCCCAGTCTTTTCTCAGTTCATATGAAAGTTCAGTTTTCTTTCTATGATGATTTTACATTTTTTTTTGTGTCTTTTTCTAACTAACTTGTCGTGCGTTTACTTTATTTATTAAATATCCCATTCTGGACTCTATGCCGCATAAAATTTGATTCAACAACGAAATCATAAATAAGTACTTAAAAACAGCATAACTTTAGAATTTCCGAAAGAACAGTTTCGCTCGCTGGAGGTAAAAGTGTCATATTCCGTACAGTGTTGTCAGTGCTCTCTTTGAAATTGTTTAGTTTGTTAATCAACTATTTGTTAATGTTTTACTAACTATGAAATAGATAATAAAACAAATTCAAAATGTGAGCTTCCCATGTTCGGGTGGAGGACTGGGTTATTAAATATTTGATGGCTTTAGGTAAATTTTACACAATGCGAGAAACATACATAGGTTCATGCAGATTCTTCATTATTTAATTTGTTTAAAAATAATGCAGTGCGATAACATTAGGCGACAACATTTTGAAAAGTGATACAGCCATTTATAGTAGGCGACACAAAATTCCTTTTTGAAACTAATATCCCATTCGGGCTAACGCAACTTTGGACTGATAAAACAGAAAATAATGAATAATTAAGTATAACGAGTTATACTTAATTATTCATTATAAGTTCGAAGTCTATACAATATTGATAAATCAAATCCATTATAACTAAGTAAATGATGAATTAAAATTACAGATCTTTTAATGAGTAAATTAATAATAAATTAACATCAGAACAGTTCGGTCAAATAATTAAACAAATGAAAGTTAATTAAATGCATAATAACAATACTGAAATACTGATATTGGTAAAATAATATTTGACTTAAAATTTCCAAATAAGTCCTTTCGTTTCGGACCAACTAAGCATCTAAAAGCATAATGTTTGAAAGATAATAAGTATTTAAAAAAAAGAAAAAATAATAAGTTGGGGTATTTAATTTTGAGATTTGCTACTTATTATCTAATTATAATATAATAATATCTAAAGATTGCACAAACGAGGGAAGGAAACACAGTAAAGTAATTTTGAGTGATTGTTCTTACATTAATTTCGAAATTTCCGTAAGTCAATAAATATAGCAAAAATATTAAACTTTTTTTGGAATAATGTAGAGAGCATGTTTATTATTAGTCTAAAGGGGCAAATTGCCCAGAAGAGCCATTAATTTCGTTTTGGCATTTTGCGTTGTTTCAGTATAAACGCAGTTTCACTTTCCAAATTGTTGCCACCAAATGTTAGAGCCCTGCATTATATTTAAAGAAATTAAATAATGAAGAATCTGAATGTATGTATGCATGTTTGTCACATTGTGAGAAAACAACGGTACGTAGAGTCATCAAATTTTGAATAACAGTCCTTCACTCGAATATGGGCATCTGGAAGCCCAAATTTAGAGTTAATAATTTTTTTTAGTCTCTATTTCATATTTTGTAAAACTTTAAACGAATTTTCGATTAACAAACTCATCCATTTCAAAGCGAGCAATGGCAACATTGTACGAAGAAAAAAAAAAAAATTATCTCCAGCGCGCGAGACTGTGTATCGGAAACATATGCTGTTTTTAATTTATTTTGTGATATTGCTGCTGAATTGAATTTTATGGTTTAAGTGCGAAGAACATGATATTTAATAAATAAAGGTAACACACAAAACGTTAAAGGAACGCCCCTTTGAGCGTAGTATAAAATCTGAAAGCTTTCAGATTTATTTATTTATTTTATGTGTACCTATCTGTATTTGGAACAGATAATCAGATAATTACCGATTAAAATGAAGTATAAAACAAGAGAATTTAAATAGGATTAAAAAAAAAGTAGCCGATTAGTGAACAAAATGTATAAGATTGCTGAACAGTGCTAGTTCGACATAGGTTAGAATATCAGGGAACGAGCTTTTATGGTTTTTCTTGTGTATGAGATAAATACAATCCAATTTCCCTTAGAAAGACCTCCACAATGGGACGGCATCCCTTCCCATAAACAGATAACTTTTGAATGTTTTTCCGTACTGATTTAAACAAACAGTAGCAAGCATATATGAAATACTAATTATAATGATAAAAATTTGATGTAATTGTAAGATCATATACATCGTCGACATCAATCCGAAACCACGAATCAACAACATCCCTTTCCGAGGGAAATAATTTTATTCGCATGGGCTTTATTTTGCAAAAATCGATGTTCTACACTAGGGTTAAACCTTTTCAGTTGCGACCCCTTTTAATCACTGAGATTTCTTCGCGACCCCCCAGGACTCCATAATATTTACAAAAATTTTGTAGGACCCCATAATTATTGCGAAAATCCGACACACGCGTGAGTGAAACTGTCAGTTTTTTCACTTGTACTATACTATTGCAGTTTTAGGTCATTAACTTTAATTTTAAGACACAGAAGAATGTGAAAATTTTAAATAAGTAACAGACGAAATGACAGCCTCACGTGTAAAGCAAGGAAAATGAATGTTAATATTATAAAAAGAATGCATCGAAAAGTTTTCGTTGTTTTCTTTGTCTATATTGTCTTATCTATTTTCAGATACATTGTGTAAAAATATTTGGAAATTGTAAAATTATTATAAGTTAAACAAATATCAAAACTGATAAAATTTTTGGCGACCCCCTTATGGGGGTCGCGACCCAAAGTTTAAGAAACCCTGTTAGTTCCAACATGTTTATCAAAAATAAATGCATTTTATTTTTGATCATAATACAAAACAGAAAAATAACATAAAAATTTTCAATGTTAATATTAAAGGGTATCACCGTTGTCCTCAGAAGGGAATGCGAAAATATTGTTCATTTTTTTCTGGTTCATTTACGTCATATACTTAGATTTATGGCCTAAAATTTTAAAATGATAGTTATTCATTTTAAAATTCTACAGTGTAGAATATCGATTTTTGTTCCTTTTTAAGAAAAAATGTAAACATCTATAAATTACACAAAACGTAGGCACATATACTTTGCTCTCTTTGTTTAAGAACAAAGGCGTGTCGACAAATAGAACTGAGGAATTTTACTAAATCGCAGGAATCGCTATTAGGAGGTCCAATCAGCCCTCGGGAATAATGTATGAGGGATCTGACCAATTTGTTCATGAGAAAGTAAAAAGTAACGGATCAGATTTAAACTACGTATGTTTTTCCTACAAATTTTGCTGTGTGTTGTTTTACCAGAAATAATGCTTTAACTTGTATTGCGTTAATATAAATCATTTAATATGGGATGCCCTGAAAAAAGCGTAAAAAACTCAGTTTCTTTTCTCCAAACACGTACATTTTGTATAGAAATAGCATTCACACTGAACTGTCGATACCAACTGCTCTTTTCTTTTAGGAGGTGACGAAGTCAAACATCATTTCCAGGCTCCTGGGTATAGCACGTGAAACATTCTCTGTGGCATATCGTTTTATAAGCATAGCATTTTACCAATGATTAAGAACGAAGTGAAAGCAATTATAGCAGTTGATTTATTGAAGAAGTAAGCAGAATTAGCAATTGTGACATATGTGACGAGCAGTCAGTCAACAGTATATATTGAGCCTCGTTTGCTTTTAGATGTTTCAATAAGGGTAAACTTCATTTTACGCAAATATTCTAAAAAGAACTTCTGAAAAATCTAGCAATACACAAGAAACATTCAGAACGACCGTCAGAGCAGGAATGGATACAATTTCAGCAAAATCATTCAAATAAATCATAAGTTAGAAAATTTCAGGTTCCCCAAAATATGATGTGCGCAACAGCCATGTGTTACCAGTGTCAAATCATCCGCAGGGCTTTCTGTCAACCGCTTAACCTACAGCTGATATAAGAGGTGTTCCACTTCTACGATTAAACGATCTTTGACACTTAAGTGCTTGGGCATACTGTCCTACCCCATATAAGAAACTTAAAAATTTCGAATTAATTGCTAAAAATAACTAATGGCCTGTTAGTATATTTTAAACAAGAGCTAATTAATTCAAATAAAAATAAAAATATACGGAACGGAGCTCACAATATTCTCTATAACTGGTTAACTAATAAAGGCGGAAACCTTATCACCTGGGATGAATATATAATACAAGACGGTATGAATTACAGATGCCAGTAGAGAATGAATACTTAACAGAGATTTATGAAGATTCTAACAAAAGTACGAAGTATTCGCACAATATAGTGCAAAGAATAAGCAAGAATTTTTTCTCTTTGGTAAATTAAAAGCAAACATTGAGCAGAAGCTTGATAGTAAATTTAAGGTTCAAGAAGCAAAAAACGTTTTAGAATACTGGAAAGTAATAAAAACTATAATAATAATGGGTTTAATAGGGCCATTGTAAGTTTTCTATTAATAGTATCAGTAAAGCTGCAAATTTTAATTTCAGAGTTATTTAGTTATTATTTTTGCTTTTCATGAAATTTTCTCGCCAAAGGTTACAGCCGAAAACATCGTGGACGAAAACGTAGCGGAGAAGACAAAGCAAGGGGAAAACTTCGTGGTACAAAATTATCGTCGTCGAAAATAAAGCGTTTCAATAACGTCGCAGTTTAAAAACATCGTCGTCGAAAATATCATGGTAAAAAATACCTCCTTCAAATCATCGCATGACGATAACATCACCGACATGCGTTTTTCAGACTTTAAAAGTTGCAAATGCATATTAGCATAATGATTTGTGAGCGCAAGAGGTAAAAAAGAATATATTTTTATAATTTGTAAGTTAAAATTAACTAAACTATTTTTGCTGAAAACGTGAGAAGAAAACCTGAGCATTGAGGACTGAAAATGAATGCAACTTACAGCCCTTAATAGAAATTTTAAACTTACATAGTTATCTAATAAAGATCTTAAATAAAATAATATTTTTTATAAAGTTTTACGGATAATTTTTCATGAAAAATATATTGTACAAAAGCTTAGAAAAAGGAAGATATGTAACTGCCTGTGACTACCTCTGTAAAATTCGTTTAATAAATTGTCATATTATTATCTTTCACATTTGTTAATATGATATACGTTTAGTGAAAACTATATGTTTTCGTCCCGTTTATTCTTAAAGTGCCGTTAACCTTTCGTGTACATAGTGCAGTCAATTATTTGGATGTCAGTTAGTTATGATGAAAGTCTACTTAATATTTCATCAGGGGATCTGGATTTATTGAATTATACAAACGCACACTAGGACTATGGAAAAATGAAAGGAAGGAACGCTTTGTGGAGTACTTTCTCAGGAACTGATTCCTATACACGTTATACATTATGAAAATCCCGAGAATCTCATATAGCCAGCTCGTTGGCTGATTCGAAATATCAGTGTTCAGCGACTCTACCCCTCGGGCACTGGTGCCAGTTCAGCAGGAGAATATTAACGGAAACTAGTTCCAGAAAAATGAAACGCAGACTTTTTTTTTTTTTTTTTTTTTTTTTTAATAGAAGTAATATATAACTGCAGTGCCCTCTCAGAAAAACTCGTATTCCATTAAGACGATCATTGTTTCTGATAACAGAAATAAACATACGTTTTATTCCTTATGTAAAATGACCGAAGCCACGCAAGGTTAAAATTGTATGGAATCTTGAATGGTCGCTTTAAAGCGGATTTGACGATTATTTTTTTTTTAATGTTCGTTAAAGAATCAATTATATATAGTATCTGATACCGAAAACGTTTTCGAAGCCGCAGATGTTAGATATATCATTAGTTATTCTTTAAAGAGCTATAGACAATTCTGAATTTTTATTTTATGTAGATTTATTTTTTTTATTTATTTATTTTTTAATTTTTATTTATTTATTTATTTTTTTTATTTATTTATTTATTTATTTATTTATTTTATTTTTTATTTTTTTTTTTTTATTTTTAAGATTAATGTACAGGTAAGAGACTTTGTGCAGAGAGATAAAGAAAGACAGTTGTGAGGGCGTTTGGGAGAGAATCAGAAGCAACAAGGAATCAATTAAACAGATTTCAAAAAGCGAAATTAGTCAAAACCATACCATACTTTCAATCATCATACCGATTTCATTTATTAGTACAGCTCTTATTTTTTTTTCACTTCTTCGCATTTATATGCGCATTTCATTATTTATATGAACTAAAGTTTTATTCCTTAAATACATTCAATCTAGAAGCAAATGTGTATAATTTTTTTCATAAAGACTGAAAATTAAATTTTTAAAGTTATTTTATCAAATTAAAACATGTCCCCGGAAGATCTGTAAATTTCGCTTAAAGATCTAAAGTAGTATTTAGAAAATAAATGCATATAGCATAATTTTGAAAATACACTGCTTGCAATTTATATAACCAAAAAAAAAAAAAAAATTACTTAATTTTGGAAAATTATGTGCCTCATAGTCACTGTATTTTTCATTCTCAGCCACACAATTTGAATTTTTAATGTTTAATAGGTGAACCTTTTTGATCGAGTATAGTGGCTTTCTCATCACCCGAATTATAACTTCTTTTATTTATATATATTTGAGAAGTATTAAAAAAACTGATACTGATATATAAAATGTGTTGTGTACCATCTTAATTTCGTAAGCGGTGATTAAATGTAATATAGAATAATACAAATTTATTGTATGCTGTTTAGTACCGCAATTGTGTTTCTGTTCAAAAGCTGCCTTAAAAATGCTATCTACCTGAAAGTATGTTGTTCCTCAAATATTTTTTGGACTTTATTAATACATTGTTACGTCATACTAACATTCGAAATATAAAAAATGGATTGAATATTGGATATTTTCATAAAGAATCATTATTATTGGAATATTTGGGTATTTAAGCAAAGCTGTAAAACAGACTTTTTGAAAATGAAAATGTTTTTCTTTTTGGTCGAGTGTAAATTGTGTAGCTGACCTCAAGCATCTAAGAAGTCTTAGTTTTCAGAAAATGAACAACAGTACTGGCAACAATTTTACAAAATGTTAAATAATGAAATCTAACTCCGCGTCTTCAAGCTTGTGAGCACTGACCAGCGCTAAATCTGCTCTGCATATTAGCAACGTTATTTAGTGCGGTATGTAAATTGTTTGTTAAAAACTTCTTTTTTTTTTTTTTTTTTTTTTTTTTTTTTTTGTCTGCTTCCTTTGTTGAAATGGGCGTGGCCTGTTATGATCATGAGACCAACTTCTTTGGTTAGGTGAGTCAGGCTGCGTTCACTACTGATACTGATAAGATAAGACGTAATTAATCTAAGAACATGAACATATCACATGAAAGTAGATTTCTTTCATCAAAGAATATTAAGCCGAATTCTGGAGTAACCGTTTCGGACATTATTTGTTCATTCGATCTTCAAATAGCTCTCAAATTATAAAGAAAGGCAAAAGGTTTATGATTTTTTAGAAGAGACTCACATATTTGACGTACTGAATCGTAGCCTGAAATGTACTTAAACGATTAGCACTCGTGGCTGGATTTAGATGAAGAAAACAGTATTGAGCGTCTTTGAAATTGTATGCGGTGTTGAAGATTTGGAAATATAAATGAAGAAAATACAGATGTATCGATAAAGGAAAAATAAGTTTCTTTCAGACAAGATTGGTGATGTAGTGACTCAGATGAAAGTAGTTGCGAATACTGAACTCAACAAAGAAAAAGAAAGCGAAACGATGGGGTTCTGGAACATATAGAGAAGTTTTGAAACTATATGCAGGTGATTAAATTGGGAAGAGCAAAGGGCTTTATCAGGTTACAAACAGGGAAAGGTGATCTAAACATATTTGATAAACAAGTAGAAACTTTTCTGGGTTCTCTAGCTGTAGAAGACACAAATGCTATTTCTGTTTGTTCGAGTTCTAAGTACATGGCGTATCCTCTTCCTCTCTGTAGAATGGTGTTTGAGACACCAGGGTGCCTGAGCCAAGGCTCTACCCCTTGTAGAACAGTTTGATCATATCGAAATGTAGTATACAATAACCGAAAGATAAATCGAATAGGCTTTTTTTTTTATAATTTTGTTAAGTTCAGATAAGAATACTGTTAACGAAATATGGCAGTCGAGGGTAATATCAATGGAGTTGTTGTCTAAATTAGTGAGAGCAGAAAAGTCGAGAAACTGGTGACTGTGACAAGAATGAGGTAGTGCAAACCTAGGCAAAATGAATCCATTAAGAATTATCAAGTACACAACATCAGATATTAAGACATGAACTTGAAATAATTATATTCATATATCTATAACATACACAAAAGTGAGAATGCAGACAGAAAATTTGAAGTATAGCAGATAAGCGGAATGAAAATAAATACATAAACACATATGTCAAATTATTAGAGTTGCATATTACATGATCCATACATTTAGTTGGGCCATAGGCCTATCCATATTTTCCAAACTGTTATAGTCGTAATCACAGGTTTTAATACTGGGATTATCAATATTTTGCTGTCTTTCATGAAATTTTTTGGCAAAGTTATAATAATGAGTGCGCAGTAACTCAATGCCTAACTCTTCATGTATTCTATTATTCCTTACATACCATTCAGCATTTGCAATTTGTCGTAGAACAGTATTCTGGCAGACTTGCAATCTTTTCCTATGAGTTTTCTTGGTATATGCCCAAACTGGACTTGCATAACACAAAATGGCGTGTCTTCTGCCCTGATCGGAATCAGCTTTCTCTCATTAAACCAAATAGCCTTCAGTACACAAGTGGCCAGAACTCCACAATGCTTAATTTTTCGATGACTGATCCATTCTAACAGTTGCCGACTCAACCAAAGAAAAGAATCTCTAAGGATTCTTTGGTAGAGTCAGCAACCTTAGAGATTCTTTGACTCGACTCTCCCATACTAAAATGGTATTACTCATGGAGGTACCTATGTGGGTATAAAGCAAAACAATTAATAGTATAAATATCTGCAAACTATTTCTTCCTCTGCTCTTACCTTCGCTAGTTTAGTCGCTGGGTACACATACTTGTGTTGTAAGAAGATGGTTTTCTAACGTCTCATCTAGTAATTTTTTTCATTATTCCGCAGAGGATATTCCTTCGAAAAACTAAAAGTTATGTTTTAAGAAGTGTGACAAACAATTAAGCGAATTGTCTCTATACGTTTCAGAAAAAAAAGAAAAGAAATGGAAGCTTCTAAGTTTAACAATAGAGCCATTAGGGTAACACTCCCGGGAAAGAAACTTATCTTGTGTTTCAACTCAGTATCCAGAACTGAAAGCTGCAAGCGTTAAGTTTCCCGAAAATTTCCTGATTCCTTTCATCTTGCATTCAGATGCTCCCTTCTTTTTCGAAACAAATATCTGTTACTGCTAAAGAAAGAAAAACTTTCACCTTATGACTCAAATAGATTAAATTCAAAATGTGGAAATAAATCATTTATTAAAAAAATGAAGTACTGTGATGAACTCACAAATCATTATTCTGAAAATTTTAACTGCAGTGATATATAGCATTTAATTCTCTCCCTTAAACAGTTTATGATTTTTTTTTGTGTGTGTGTTCAACTCTTTCGCATCGAAGTCGCCTCACACGCCCGAGCATTCAGACCAAAGAATATGTACTGACTTTCTTTGATTCAGACATCGGTTGATCCCCCGAAACACCTGAATAATTTCCTACCTAGTACTCCCCATCACTTTACTGCATTGCTCATTGCTTTCAGGTGTTGTTAAATGACATGTCAATCATTCTTTTGAACCCACTAAAAGTAGTTCTGTTATTTTAATGCACCTTCTTTTTCCTTTGTTTACTGTCAATGTTTAGCTTTGGATGCCGGAAGTTGGAATCCCGTCCCAAGGGAGAACTTCACACAGGGTGAAAGCGTCCAAGAAAGAAGTTCTGGCTTTACTTAAGTAGGTTATTGCTAGCGCTGCAGTATTCAATTTGTCATGGGGGAAGGAAAAGCATTCCAGGAGAAATCCGTAGGAGAAATTCGCTTTCGATGTTTGTTGAAAAGAGATTTTGTCCTCTCTCCATGCCAAAGAGTTAATTGTGTTTCTTACATCAAAAAGATGTGACAAGCGGTGGTTGCGCCCTGAAACCACCAATTTTTTTTTCTCCTCTTCTTTCCGAAATTTTTGAGTGAAAATCAATTGATTACTGATCTTTTACCTCTAAATAACACAAAATGACTGCAGAATCATACATGCTTTAAGTTTTAATACTTCAAATCGGCTGCCTTTTAAAATTCGTCTTCAATGAGACAAAATAACTTTTATTAATATAAACAACTTTAAATTTCAAAAGTTATTCATCGCACATCATGATTTCTATCGTGAACAATAAGAAATTGCAATAATTAAACTGCATATATAAAAAAAAACCTATCTATACTTATGGCATTTGCTTGCTTTTCAAATAGGAATATTTATTTTTACCCGGATATAGATAAGGACAAAATTGCCTTATTACTAAACAGAAGGGCTCGCCAGTTAGTCTGCAGCTGTCTGTTGCCGTAGAAACGAGCCTTGACCCATTTTCCGTAGGGGTGTATTGAAGATTTACTTTTTAGTTTGCCATCTTGGCGAATTTAAAGATGAATTGGCAACCCTTGGTTTGTCCCTATTTGAAATATACCTGTCGTTACAAGGAGTTTGAATATTCTAACCTCCTTGTGTCGTTATAGCAACCACACCCGCCAGACATTGTGACGGGGCTGTTCTTCTCGTAGACAGACCAAAGAATGTCTTATACATATTCTTTGGACAGACAATACATGCATCTGCTCAGTGAAAAGGTCTTTCTTTTCCAGAGATTTTTCTCTGACCTCAACACACTTGCTTCTCAAGCTAGTATTGTGATCTTATAAATGACTTTGTGTGGTTTAAATTTAGTGTAAATATACTTTGCTATAATTAAAAATAGAAATTGCGTAAAAGTTTTATTTAAATTAAAAATATTTTGGGACGAAATACGAATCAAATAAATATGAATGGGAAACGAAACGAATGATCCGTACCAAGGCCAAAAAAGACCAAGCCCCCCCCCATTAACATAAAAAAAACAACAAATTTCATGTGCCAGATGAAAATAAACTAAATAACACTGAGCATATACCAGTGAAACTTAGAAGATCCAGGCTGTGTACATTTTGTAGCACAAGGAAGACACCTCATGGAAGAAGATACATATGCGAAATGTGCAATGTGTGTCTATGCATGTACCAAAAAGACAAAACATGCCTTGAATAGTGTCACAAAATAAAGGTGTTCTTTGAAATTAAAAGAAAAAAAAAAAACCACTGATTTTTTTTTTTTTTTTTTTATTATTTTTTTTATCCTTACTTTACTGAGTTTTTTATCCATTTATCGTAACGTCCTTATTATGTACGTACTTATATTTTTACTGCTATAGAAAAATTACATAAATGTTTATTTTTTAATTTTTTCTGACAATTTACTTTGTAAAATAATGTAAGAAATTTACATATAATGCAATTCTTACATACTTTTTTTTTTTTTTTTTTTTTTTTTTTTTTAATTCGTAAATTTCGTCATTTATTGGAAATGCGCACGGGAAAAGGTAAGTTTTTCCCCCCTACTACCTCAGTAAGTTTCAAAGCCTTAGACGCGCGCTGATTTCACAGTGCGACCACCACCCACAGAACAATGGGCAAGAGTAGATTTTTTTAAATTCATATATTACTTGTCTCTAGAATCATAATATTCAATTTCTAGAGTTTTTAGTTAAAAAAATTATAAAAATAATATAGCGCGCGTCAAAGGGTTAATATGTTGATGGGATGATATATACAAATAGAGTTATATAATATATGTTCAGTATGAAATATGCACTAACATATAACATGCATTAAAATAATTGTGTCACGGAATCAGCACGAATTCATGAATATTACTAAAATGAATTAAGGGCAATATGTAAAACGATATATAAAGGAATAAGGCTCACATACACGCATCATTGCCACAACACTTTATATAAAAGTTAAACGCGTTGTAACAATACAATGAAAAAGGGAGGGAGTTTCAGCATTACAATACTCCAAAAAAAAATCATGTGATCTGAATATATAGAACTATAAATATATATAATATGAATCACAACCAAGATACTAATTAAGCCTTGCATGAATATTAAAGCGAACGCATATCAAAATGTGAAAAATGACTTACTCCACAGAGTTTTAAATCTATATGCAAGATTCGGTCCCTTTTATTTATATGTATGTGCAATAATAAACATTGTAGATTTTTTATGGCGGGAAAAAGAGATACAAAACTTCTGAAGTACAAGGTGAAGAATATGTTTTGCCATGCAACTGGTTTGGGGAGTAAAAGGAATCATTTAAACGAACAGTATATTTGTCGTTGTATAAATTATACATTGTAATTGTATAAAACAAATTTCTACATTTACCTAGCAGTACACCTCGCAATGATTGAGTTAATCCAGAGCATATCTTTGTTTATTGTTAAGAATTGAGAAACTGAAACTACAGCTAATTACAGAAAAAAACTAACCATAAAATTTTTACTTAAAACAAAAGATAGTTTTCGTTCAGTTTAAAATGTAAACTAGGGAAATCAACATGTTTTGTTTAAAAGTATCTTTTTTCAAATAATCTTAGATGCTTTTCATTTAGTGCGTAGAAGCACTAAATAGTTTCATTTTACTAAAAAAGGATTCTTTCTAATCACTTTAATTAAAAAAATAATCATGCAGGAAGTAAACTCAGATATAAATTTTTAGTTATGATTGACATTCAAAATCATATGCTTATAAAACATTTAAAATGATGCATAAAAACAAGAACATTTTCTTATTCCAAACTAATGGTCATTTAAATACAAAAAAAAAAAAAAAAAGAAAAAGTTCGGTGTAAAGTATGTGCAGTTTCTATCTTTGAAAGCTGTCTACTGTAAAGGCAGTCTAAGGCCAGTCTGAGGAGGCTTTTATTTTATTAATTTTTATTTTAATTAGTAAATTTGAAGCGAATATTTGTCGCTGCAAATTTATTAATTAAAAATTCCGAGGACAAAGAGTCGCCGCAAAATAAAATATCACTGAGAAGCATCAATGTAATTTTGCTACAGATTTCTGGCACGCATAAGTTAAGATATCTGAAAATTGAAGAAACACCGAGCAAAAGCATGAATTTATAAAATAAAAGGGATCTACTGGTACTTCTATTAAAATGATCCAGTTTTCTTTAAAACTTCCTTAACTAAGCCTCATTTCCTAACATATGGGCCCGCCAATGTCCGAGCGGTAAAATCGCTAAACACTGGTAGTTCCTACCTGGGTTCAAATCCAGGCGAACGGGCAGGCTGTATGACTGCATAAGCGTTTTCGTGTTTTTCCTAATGTGTAACGTGCGTAATAGCAAGTTTCCCTTAGAAAGTCCTCCCCGATTGCATTTCTCCTCTTAAACATATAGCCCTAGTTTGCTTTGCCATTATAAAATAGACCAAACGAAACCTAAGTGGTAATTTCCCAACAGTTTTTAGCAGCAGCCATCATAAAATATCAACCTATCAACATTTAAAATAATCTTTTCACCATAAACTGTTACTGGTCGCTTCCACTTGCTACGAAATGATTCACTATATCTTAAGAAGGAACAAGAAATAATTCACCGTTTTTTCACGGAAAGGAATAATAATAATAATAAAAAAAAAAAAAAAAAAAACTAAGTTTTTACTAAAGGACATAAATAGACCTAAATGCGAAAGCTAAGTTCAATTAACCTAAGGCGACTTTTTCCTTTTCAAAGTGATTTTCTCTTCTGTCAAGCTGGTCCTCTTAGAAAGATGAGACTAAGTGCCAAAGTTCCATAAATATACTGGTCACTTATACAGGAGTTATAAGAAAATGGTTCTCTGTATGCTATAGAAGTTCAGTCGATAACTAAAAATTTTCAAATAAAATATATTCTCAAAATTAAATAATACTTTTAAAGCGCTTATAAGGAAATCTCTAAATATAAAGTTAAATATAAAAAATCCTCTTCAAAGCAACCATTTAAGATACCATATCTTTCGAATCTTGCTTGGATGCGGTCATCTTGCATAATGATTAAAACGTACGGTTATTTCTGTTATCAAAAACGCTGGTCGTCTTAATGAGATACCAGTGTTTCTGAGAGGGCTCATTGCAATTATACATTACTTCTAAAAAAAAAAATATGCATTTAATTTTTCTAGGTATAATTTTTAATTTGAATCTTCCACTCACTCATGTAAAAAGAACTAGTTTCTGTTAAATATTCCCCTGCTGAACTGGCACTAGTGCCTGAGCGGTAGAGTAGCTGAACACTGGTATTTCGACGGCTGCATGAGATTTTCGGAATTTTCCTAGTGTATAACGTCAATAATGTATAATGAATGTTTCTAATGTATAATGAATCAGTTTCTGAGAAAGTACTCCACAAAGGCGTTCATTCCTTTAAATAGATAGTCCTAGTGTGCTTTTGTATACTTCAATAAATCCAGATTCCCTACTGAAATATTATGTAGATGGCTTAACTAAATATTATGTAGATGGCTTTCATCTTAACTAAAAAACTGACATCCAAATAATTGACTACACCCTGTACATGAAAATGTTAACGGCCCTTTTAGAATAAACGGAACGAAAACATATAATTTTCACTAACAGTATATCAGATTAATAAATGTGAAAGAATTTAATTTGACAATTTATTAAACAATTTTTATATAAGTAATCTCAGACGGTTACAAATCTTTCTTTTCCTACACATTTTTAGAAGATATTTTTCATAAAAAATTATCAGTAAAACCTTATTAAAAAGTTTTATTTATTTATGATCTTTATTTAGTTAACTATGTAAGTTTAAGTCTTCTGTTAAGTGCCGTCAAGTGGCATTAATTTTCTATTCATTTTCAGTTTTTTAATGCACAGATTTTTTATCACTTGCTCGGCAAAAATATGTTAGTTAATTCAAAATTACGAATTATAAAAATATATTCCTCTTTCCCACTTGCGCTCACAAATCATTACGCTAAAATACATTTGGAATTTTTAAATCCTGAAAAACCCATCTCGGCGATGTTATCGTCATGAGATGATTCGTGAGAACGTTTATGATAACAGTAAATGTAAGATAAAATATCAAACAAAAATTACATTAGGAAATAAATCTAAAGTACGGTTTAGTTAGTTTATTATTGCACGTTACAGAAACTTACAGCATTAATTTAAAGTAATTTAAAAACATCAACTAGAGTAGAAAAAAAAAAAAAAAAAAAAGACTAACGTCTGTTTTCCCGTATGTTATTTAAGTCCCCAGTAAATAAATTCTAGCATAATTGGGCACAAATTGAAGAAAGCTTACACACTCCTCAGCACTTGACTTATGCATGGCTGATGTTTGAATTTATCGCCAAGCGACGAAGATCACCATTCTGCAAATATACTTACTGCGCTTGAGAAAAGCATAAGCCATGCTACGGCTGGACGCTAATTTGGTGACAGCCTGTCGTTGGGGTCGTATGTTACAGGCCAACTGTAGCTCAGTTTCATTCCCAATTTCGATTCAGTGCACCCCGGGGAGAGGTCCAAGGGTCTTCCCTAACAACAGCCTCTCGAGAGGAATTTCGTCTCGCTGCATATTGAGAGTGCCTCCATGCCACACAAACACTATACATTTACAAATATACAAGACTTCTCCGAGATTCGAACCCGAACCCCTAGGTATGGCAGTCAGAGTCATTCACCACTATACCGGTTGGGCGGCTAAATTTAATAAGAACCTTGTTGATATGCTTAACTTGAAGCAGTTAATAGTTTCTATAAGCTAAAACTTTATTCAAAGTATTACAAGATTTTGAGAAGAAGTAGACCTTCAAGGTCGTCAAATTCGATTATTTAGGCTATCGCAGAGGCTATCTGTCTAAAAAGGGCTCACCAGAGGCCGAGCGGCGAAACCGCTGAACACTGGTAGTTCGGTCCGGCGTTCGGAGTCTTGGCGAACGGGCTGCATATAAGCATTCTGTACCGCTCCATAGGCATAGGGAAGAATCTGTACCTTGTGATTGGACATTCTTTCCTATGACATCATTTTCTCTTGGCGTAATAACACTTAGATAGAATACTTACGGTTTTGTTTTCGAAGCATGAAAATAATAGTCTGTTTTCCTTGAAACAAAAACATTTAGCAGCGGCGTTCTGCAGGTGGCTACCTGTTTCATGGAATTATAAAATTATAAAATCTTTCAAAGATTCTGTTAATATCAAAAGCAACTGTAAAGATATTATTATCGCAGTTTTGTTGCATTTCGTTCCTTTCATATTGCAGAAAATATTTTCTTTGCAAATGTTACGTTATTTCCACGTTAATGTCCATGTCATTTCTAATATTCTGTTAAATAAAAGAAAAAAGTGCATTCAGTGTTATCGCTGAATTTAATACAAGTGTATAAGAAAAGAAATTTCCTTAACTGACAAACACTATCTAGGGATCTATTTTCTCTCTAGGGGAAAAAAATGACCACTATATTTTTTACATTAAATTCACCACAATACAGTGTTGTAAGAAGTGTAATCTCATAGCAATAAAAATACAAAACACGTAATAATTTTTTCCAAAGGCTATCAAATTGTAAAAAACAGTATACTTTCGAGCCCAAGCAAAGTAAAGGCATTCCTAAGCGTAGAGGAAGTGATGTCATCGGAAGCCATATCCACTCACGAGGAGCGTTTTACCCTATGTGCGTGGCGCGGTACAAAATGCTTATATGCGAACGGGCTGTCTGCATGGGCGTTTCAGAGTTTTAAGGTAATCGTTTTGGAGTTACGCGAGATATATACGCACGTACAGACGCCATTAAAATATCTTCGGGGTCCATTTTACAATCCGTTTTGTAACAAATAGTCCTTTATTCTGCCCGTACTTACAGCTATCATGCAAAAACGTTCAGATGAATTTGAACACGGTCAAAATGGATATTTTCGTTGAAATATGATACCCGCAATTTTTCGCAATTGGTATACCTCCTTTCCTTGCTTAATAAAATCTCTGATAATTAGGTGGCCGCCGAAAACATCGCGGAAGAAAACGTTGCGGAGAAAACAACGCAAGGTGAAAACGTCGTAGTGCAAAACATCGTGGGAGAAAAGAAAGCAAAGCGAAAACATCGTGGTCGAAAATAAAGCGGTTCAAAATCTTCGCAGTTTAAAAACATAATCGTCGAAAATATCGTGATAAAAAATAATGTACGTACAAATCATCGCACATTTGCATTTTTCAAGTTTTAAAAGTTGGGAGCGTATTTTCGAATAATGATTTGAGAGCGCAAGAAGGGAAGAAGAATATTTTTACTTCCATTCTTCAACTTTTGAATGAAGTAACTAATTTGTGATGAAAAACTAAAAAGGAAACTTAAGTATTTAAAAATTAAAAATAAGTAGAAAATTAATGCAACTCTATAGCACTTAATAGAATTTTAAATTTGAATAGTTAGTTAACAATTGTCCTTAAAAATTAAGCTTTTTTTTATAAATTTTTACCGATAATTTTCCACGAAAAATACAGTCTAAAAATGTTTAGAGAAAAAGGGAGATAAATATCTGCATGAGGTTACCTCTATAAAAATTGCTTAGTTAATTATTTTCTTCCACGTTTGCTAATCTGTTATTGTTTAAGTGAAAATTATATCTTTTTTTGTTTCCGTTTATTCTTACAGTGTCGTTAACATTTTAACCCTCTTTCCTTCTTGCGCTCTAGAATCATGCGAAAATTTAGTACTTTTAAAACCTGAAAAACGCATGTGTGCAATGTTATCGTCTCTCGATGTATTGTAGGTACTTTATTTTTTACCACGGTATTTTCCCCAACGATGTTTTTAAATTGCGAAGTTTTTGACCACTTTATTTTCGACCACGATATTTTGTATCACGATGTTTTAGAACTGCGATATGTTTCTTTAGTTTCTTTTCGCCCACGACGTTTTCGTTGATGACGACGTTTTCGCCCGCGATGTTTTCGACTGTAAGCGATTAATAAGATTTTATTTCAAAGGCCTTAAGGCTTAAAGAAGGAATTTTTTCAGAAGATTTCATAAAAGGAATTCTTGAGCTCGAGTAATGGAAAAATCATACGTGTAACAAAATGGAAAATGACTTTTAAATTACCAATGCTTGCTTTTCGGGGCATTCTCCATGACATTGAGGTAAACATGCATATTATTTCGTCTGAACGAAATAATATATAATGTACTTATCTTTTTTTTAGTGGTTGAAGGTAATCAAAGCTGTGGATTTCAACAAAGTATTTTCATTACTATTAAAATAATCGAATACTATGTGGTCTAGATTTTTCATCAGAGCGTTATTAATGATATGGCAATGTTTCTACTCATCTAGAGAATTTAAAAATCTAATATGAAAATTCTAAATAATTCAGTAAGTTAATATTCGTTAACTAAGCTACTTTGGCTTCTTCGGAGAATATGGACGGTACATAGCGTCGAGATAATAATAATTAAAAAAAAAAAAAATTATTTCAGAGGTTTATTAGTAGAAAGTGGGAAAGAAGAATCTGTGTAGCATAATTATCATACAATTTATATTTAATTTTCCATCAATTTTACGAAACGAATATAAATTCTGATACGCTTTCTAAGTTAGATGTTACATGCGAAAGGCTTGAATGGATTCGTCTTGTGATAACTTTTTTATGAAGGGCATTCATTCCCGATTACTTTTGCGAGATATAGAAATTGCCTTAAGTTATATACTGACGAACCAAGACATTATGACCATCTCCACATTTTTCAATGAAACTCTTCTGAACGACGTGGAGGGTACGATTGAGTGGGATGGTATTTAACTGGAGAAGGTAAGAAATCATTTTGGAAATACATCAGAAGACAAAAAGCAAACAAAACTAAAAACATGCAAATGAAAAACGACACTGAGCAATTATACACAGATGAAGAAAAGCAAATGCTTTTGCTGGCCACTTCACAGAACAATTTAAGTCAAATTTACAATTCAGAGTAATGCGAGGCAATATAGAACCAGCCAATGACATGATATTTTGGCGGCAAGGTTGGTCTCTTTCACACTACATAAATCGACGTCAACAGCTTAGTTCCGACGACAACGTTTATTGTTACAGAAGCGTGTAGATGGTACTATGCAATTTCAAGATCTTTGAGAATAAATCAACGTCATTTAGTCTTAATTTATCTGGATTATTAATAAAACTATAGTTTTCTTACTTTACTTAATGAAGTAATGAAGGCCGTGCAATACAAAAGGAATGCCAAACATTGATGAAAACATTGATTGTATTATGTTTATTGGAGATGCTTTGAACTCTTAAAATTTACAAAGTCTTGAATATTATAGAACTGCTGCGAAATTTTGCTCGCATGATCTTGTAATTTACGAATTATTCCCTTCCGATTCTACTTTTATAGAACATGTTAATAACACCGTCGAAAGATGGCTACTCCAACTCACTGTTCGAAACATCCCAAATTTCACTGTCCCCACTGAAGTAAACACCATTATTTCAAAATTGCGTAATCGCAAAGCACACGGCAAGGACAATATCTTAAATAGAATGATTAAAAATTTACCGATTCGCTACATCCCCAAACTATGTGGAATTTTTAACGCCTGTCTGTATTTGAGCTACTTCCCGACTGCATGGAAACAGAAACGATTATTCTTATTTCTAAGGCCGGGAAAGGTCTTACACGGGTAGAAAGCTTCCGTCCAATTAGCCTGTTACCAACACTAAAGAAAATTTTCGAAAGAATTACAGTGATATACCGAAAATCCACCGACCTGAAATTCGCGTTACCTCTCAAAATATAAACATTCAGTTCATAGGTTCCGGAAACCGCGACATTGAGTACCAAATATCGAAGAAAAAATACTTACCGAATAATGACATCATAATTACCGAATAATAATGAGTCATAACAGAAATACCCAATTATTGACATCATGATAAAAGTTTTTTCCCTCTAATCTCTGCATAGAGGTAAGAAAGCAGACGATTTACTCAACTCTTCTTTCAAGTTCACGATTCACGTTGTTGTATTTTCTAAGCGTTATTATTTCACGAAATTATTTAGTGCTGCCTTTTTTTATCCGGATATTTTGTGGATAAATTAAGAATATTTTAAATTTCAGAACTTTTTAATAAAATTACAGATAAGAAACTCACTCATGGTTTTACTGCTTGCAACGTTGAAAAACGTAAACACGTTGCATTGACGGTAATGCAAAAAGTGTAAATTCTGCAAAGGCTGGAGATAGGTGCATTTTATAGCAGAATCGTCTAGAATTGCGATACGATTGTGTATGATATACGGAAAAATAAAGAAAAGCTGTTGAAATTTTACAGCAACAATGATTCTAACACCGGAATCCGAAACCGGAAATCTTTGCATGAGGCGAAATCGGCAAACCTCGATGCTGTGTATATATAATACAATGAATAATATAATCAATTTATATATGTAATAATAATTTAACGCATATAATAAGTTATTGCAATAATGTTTATAATAATTCAATTAAATATATCGAATACACCTTATTTATTTTGCACAAAGATAAATCATAATATTTAGTCCGAATATTATGATTTATCTTTTCTGTCCTGAAATCCGCAAAATCCTAAATTCCGCACAACCTCTGGTCCCAAGCTTTGCGGATTTCTGGACTTGTACTGTATTTATAAACGTCTGGATTCAGTACTGAGCTCACTGCCTGATCAGCAGTCAGATTTTTAGAAAAGGACTCCACTATTCTAACCAGCTACAGGATCTCCACCACCCTGTAGCTGGTTAGAATAGTGGAGTTCATTAGTTCTGCAATCTATAAACATCAGACAACGTGGCCAAAGCTTTTGACCGCTTCTGACATAAAATGCTTCCTCTCAATGTCACCCGAGAGATGATTCTATTAATTTATTCTTTTATCACAAATCGCACATTTGCCATCAGATACGGTAATTTCTCCTCCCCCTTCAGACAAATTCCGGCCGACGTCGCCCAGGGTCAAATTTAGGTCCTCTCTTGTACCTAATTTATGCAATGCATTTCCCGCTTTTTGACGATAACATTAACTGCATTACAACATGTTATGCTGATGATACAGCCATTCTCTCCTGTTCCTTAAATCCTGACAATGCAATTAACGCATACAAGGGCGTATGCAAGAAACTGAGAAATGGTGTCGTACGTGGAAAGCCTGTATCAACGCCATCACAGCTTTTGCTTATCGGACGGCTTAAAAGGAAAAACGCACACATTAAACACACACAATTTAATGATAAAATTCCGAAAGTTAACAAAGCAACCTATTTGGGTGTGCGATTTAATACAACACTCACCTGGAACCCCCATATCTCAACTGCTGTTGGCAAAGCAACTTGTATTGCTCGCAAACTCATCCCGATCATCAATGCATCCTCAAAACTTGATCTCGTACGGAAAAAGCGATTTATGCATCAACTCTTCGCTCCATGCTCGCATAAGCTTAAGCCTGGTGTACCGCATCTACGTTTGATTTCCAAAAGCTCCAAACATTCCAAAATATCTTCCTGCGAAAAATTGCGGGAGCACCCTGGTTCATCCGTAACGAGGATTTACACAAAGATCTTAAAATCGAAGATATCAAAACTCACATCGGGAGGATTTTTTTCAACAAAGCGGTCAGCAACGACACAGTTCACTTTGCGGATAACTTTAAGTATGAACTCCTAGAAGATGTATGATTAACTTTAAGTATGAACTCCAACATGAACAACCGTACTAAGCTGATTGTCCATAATGCGGGCTATCCACTACCTGTTTCAACCTACCAAGACCGAACCCAAAACGCGCAACCACCCTCCGGTGGACTAGCCCACTCTACTGAATGGGTAGAGGGAAAGGGCCATTTATTTCCAAAATTCAACATTTACAATTTCGAAATTTTACATAACCAGGTTATAATTTGGAAATTTTACATTAATATAATTTTTTCAATGGAATAATTCGTAAATTACAAGATCATGCGAGCAAAATTTCGCAGCAGTTCTATAATATTCAAGACTTTGTAAATTTTAAGAGTTCAAAGCATCTCCAATAAACATAACACAAAATTTCACATATGTACAAATCAGCTATCTGTGTTGTTTCTGATTCTGAGAAAGGTTTCGAGAATTTTAAAGTTTTGAAGATTTCAGAATTTTTTTAAACTTTAGAATTCTGAATAATATATTCATTATTTCGACTTAAATTTTGCATTTTAATTTGCCATGATAAAGCAAAGCTTTGTTTCTTTCCAGTTTTAATATCCATCCTGTTTTCCCTGATTTCACTGAAGTTACTTTGTTCGCATATATTCTTAACCGTGTGTTTGGATACACCCATTTCGCAATTTCCCTTCCTTGAACTTTTAATCCGGTTTGGAATAGTAAATCGAAGAAACAGCTAAAGAATATCCTCCATAAATTTTAGAGGAGCCTGCATAACGACTTTTCAAGCGTTTTCACAGTTCGTATTTGTAGCAGTGGAAGATTTAATAAAAAAATTTATTTCATCAATGTTTGGCATTCCTTTTGTATTGCACGGCCTTCATTACTTCATTAAGTAAAGTAAGAAAACTATAGTTTTATTAATAATCCAGATAAATTAAGACTAAATGACGTTGATTTATTCTCAAAGATCTTGAAATTGCATAGTACCATCTACACGCTTCTGTAACAATAAACTTTGTCGTCGGAACTAAGCTGTTGACGTCGATTTATGTAATGTGAAAGAGACCAACCTTGCCGCCAAAATATCATGTCATTGGCTGGTTCTATATTGCCTCGTATTACTCTGAATTGTAATTTTTACCGCATAGTTTTCTAAAAGAAATCTAGCTAAAGTTGAGACAAGGTCGCCTTGGCATGGCAAGCTTTTGCAAGTCCATGAATTAAAACTGCAAGACGTGATAATTGCTTAGAGTTTATCAGAGGATCTAAAGCACTAAACTCCATTATATTGTTATCAAGGAATTTTTAGAAAATGAAAGATAAGGCCAGTTTCGTTTCTTCCGTCTTTTTCCTGCAAAGTTTGCCCTTTTCGATTTTCCGCTGTAGAGTTTTCCGTTGAGTGAGATAGAAAGTTTCTCTGAAAACTATATAGTTTATGATTATTGATAGAATAAATACATTTATTAAGACGGATTAAGCGAATAGACATTTTAGTTTAATTTCCTGTCAAAATTAGAGTGTAAAAGAAGTGTGTAAGATATAGTTTCTCTAGTTTCGGAATGGCTTTTGACTTACCTAAACTTTAATTTTGAGAGGGGAAAATATATAATTATACCTATAAAAGGTATAAAATTTATTTATCTATTTATGCTCGTTTCATATATAATATTTCGTGCATAATCTTTGAGATATTTTAGCGTAGAAAATTATCTGTCTTTTACTACTGTACAAGTAGTAACTGGTAACGTTTTAAAAATTTAAAAAGGTTGTGAATATTAGGCAAAAAAGTCTCTTTATTGCAGAAAATTAAATTTTTTACAGTAAAAGGACGACTATGTAGAATGCTCGGAAAATGCCGTATTTCGGATATCCCAAATTTTTGGATAATTGAGGGTTTACTGTACATTATGCAATTAAAGATAGAAAAACCATGCGAATGAAAAAAAGAAATTCCCAGTATAAAATTGAAAAAATAGCCATTTTCTTTGTTAGCAGTTTGAATATCAAAAGCTGACATTTAAAGTTAAGTAAAAAAAATACATATATATATATATATATATACGTTCATAAAATATGATGTATTTCGTATATGAAATTCAAACAACTTATCCGATTATAAAATGGTATCGATCATGAAAGTTGCTCAGGTTGTCGCCAAACGTTCGCCAATCATTCCGGTAGAAACGTAAATCATGATTCAATTCAAAGATACAGCGTATAAAAAATTTAAATCGTGTATAATAATTTTTAAGATCGCAACGTCACCGTCTATTCCTTTTCAAATAAAGTCACACATCGTGGCCATTAAACACATTTTTCCTGAAGGCAGGTTCGGGTAACTGAATTTACTTGATGATGCTCCAGAGAAAGAGAGATACCAAATTGTAACCGCTTTTCAGACTGCAAGAGAAAGCAGATAAATAAATTACAAAAACTAAACTCGCTTATCGAAAGTTAATCTGATTTACATAAATCTATGGCAAAGATCTTATCACTGTATTGTGACTTTACGCTTATACATTATTGTCATAAATCACGCCATTTGCCGGCAGTTTTGTTGAAAATGGTAGGTGGTAAAGTACGTTAAATACCAAGTTTTTCTAAATAAAGGCTTTTGCCTGGAAAGCATTTAATAGAACTGAGAAGGCTAGTTATTGTAGTGATTACTCCCGTTAAACACACTGGCAAGCGTAGCTTTGAAAATACTTGATGATGTTACAGAGAAGAGAGATACCAAATTAAAACCATTTTTCACACTGCGAGAAATACAAAAGCTAAACTGGCTTATCGACAATTAATCCGTTTTACATCAAACTAAGGCGAAGATCTTATGATTGCATAATGGCATTACGCTTGCGGATTATTGGCCGTAAACCATACTATCTGGCCACAGTTTTGTCCAATATAATCGAAAGTGATGTGATTCAACATTATCTAGTTGCATTCATTTGCTCAGAATCACGTGACTTCTTAATGCAAATCCATTTTCCCAACAGAAGATCACTGTTACAGGAATGAACTTTTTTCTATTTTATTCAGCTTGCTGAGTACTAGAGTATCAACTGCATCTACTATTTGATTGTGATGTACTATTTGATGGATTGTTTGTGATGGACCTTCCGACACAAATCTTATTGTTACCACCTTATTGTTTGTGATGGCATCTACTATGGATTGTTTGCCAAAAATGATAAAGAATCGGCAGGTAATAAGTTAAGCTTATGGTATTTTTTCTTTAGGTGGACACGGAGTTTACATTAAATTTTATCCAGTTGCGAAAAGTCTGCTTCCCTAATTGTCCTAACACATAATTTTTAGCAAATATTATTATGTAATATTTTCAATACATTTCATCTTAAATTTTAGAAGAAACCAGGAAAAAGTATGGAAAAACACGGAATCTGATAAAATAACATTCCAAAAACACAGAATCTCAAACATCACATTTCGTACTTTGAAGAAGGATTTTAATTCAACTCGGGTAAAGGGTTCGTACAGTTATCTGAATTAGAATGATAGGTAATTGTTGAAATAATATTTTGTGAATGAGTTTTCAATTTTATGTGCTGAGGGCTAACTTTCTTCAGTTGCTACCCATCATCGCTTAGTATGAGATACTTCTTCACATGCATTTCAGTTTTCCATTCATCTTCGTGGCAATTTTGTAAATAATTTAAGAGGAAATGTTATCTATTCTAGCTCAATTTGAAAATTTGAATTCGATCTCAATTTGATCGACCCGCCCAGATTTCCTATATCATTCTTTTCGATAATAGAATTAATATTGATTAATATTACTGAATCTTAACTTTTCACCAACGCTACGAGTTAAGAATACAGTAGACGTCGCTTAATTTCCTAATGGTCATCCACAGCTATTTCGATAACACTGAACGATGAGAAAAAGATATCTTTCAAAACAGAAATGGAATTTAACTACTTTAACGTAAACATAGAAACTAGAAATATATAAAAAGGCACTTTCACAGCATATTAATTAGGAAAGGATAAAAGTTCATTTTTATCTGTTCATAATGTCTTTAATGCAAAAGCTGATTTATGAACGGTTCATAACGTGTCTGGAAGTTGTTTGGCCCTAATCTTAAGACTCGGAAAGCATTTTTCATTGGAAGAGAACTTAGCTGAAGCTGTGAAATCATGCTTTAAAGAAGCTGCAGGACATTATGCCCAATATTGAATCCTGGTGTACTAAATGGAGGATATCGATCAATGCGCAAAAGTCGCAACTGCTTGTCATTGGGAAAAAATATACAGGGTCCCCACTCAAAAGGAAAATTTATCTTTTCAATGAACAGGTGCCGCAAGTCACAAAAGCCAAGTATCTTGGGGTAGTACTAAATCAAAAACTAACTTGAAACGACCATATCACTAACGTGAGGAAAAAGGCTTTCGCTGTAATCAACAGTTTAAAGCCCCTTTTTAACAAGTTTTCAAAATTAGATCTGCATCGAAAGCGGCTTGTTTATATAATGAACATACGGCCTATCATTACATATGCTTCGCCAGCATGGAATACGGCTAAAAAGAGAGACCTGTACGTACTGCAAGTAATTCAAAATAGAATACAGTCAAAAGTCGTTAATTCGGACACCCATAATTCGGAATGATCTATAATCCGGACCTCAAAACTAAAAACTTTCTGCGCATGCGCCGCGTTGACACATGCGCATAGGCGTTTGCGCGTGCGCGTAAGACCTTTTACGACTGCGCATATGAGTGTGCGCAAGTGCAGAATACGTTTTCGCGTGCGCGTTTTATGTATAATGGACGTATAAGCTAAAATTATCTAATTATCTATTTCAGTTAATGTTGATGATTGCGTTGTTCATTAATTTTCGAATTGGATCCGGCTTATTATTTTTTGCAGACTGTAAGAGCAGTTTTATAAAAGTAAGCTTAAACTTTCGATTATATCAAATAGAATTTCCGATATATATTTGTTAATATGTAAAGGATCTAAAGCGAAAGTACGTTTTGAAATCCGAAATCTGTTTATCAATTTCACGCTGCTCGGCGGGGGGAACGCCGCGACGTAATGAATTGGAAGTTGATCTGTCAACACTATCCTTATCTTCAGCGCAGATGTTTTTATTTTATTTGGCGTATAATTTCTTTACCAAGTGAAGTATTTCATCTCGATATGCTCCGTCTTTGATATGATTTAAAACAAGTTCCTCGTCGTTATAATTCGCTTCCGATAGCGAAGAAAAGTGACAGAGGTTATTGAAAACGAAAAAATTTCGATTGACAAATTAGTCGGTGTTCTCGACATAGCAATTATAGGACTTGAACAGCGGAACTTTGTAACTGAACAAGAAATTATGTCTGTTTAATAGAATTAAAGAGAAAGTATTATCACATGAAACGAAGCAAAACTTAAATAACTTACATTGAAAGAAATGTTTAATAAAGTAAACAAATAAATATTAAGCTTTTTCTTTTTGCAAATTTTGATACCCTTTAGATCATAATTGTTCTTTATTTCATAAATTACGGTTTCATATTTTTAATTTTAGAATTTCTGCATGCCATCTTACGAGATTTAAACTGATGATCTATAATCCGGAAAAATCGATAATCCGGAATCGCCGAAGTCCCGACGAGTCCGGATTAACGACTTTTGACTGTACTTAGAATGATTACTAACGCTCATTACTACGTCAGCAACGCCACTCTACACAGAGACTTGAAACTTAGTACAATTGAGCAGCATTTACACAAACTCAACAGGAATTTCTTTATGAAAGCTCTTAACTGTGCACATTTGTCTAATTTAAACACACTAAATTATACAATTCTAGACGAGGACTGTGAAATTCGACCACTAGCGGCCCACCTTACAAATGACTATAACTTTCCTACTTAATGATTAGTAGTGTGCAATATATTGCAATATCCTGTATATAGTGTACATATTGTATATATTTTCCGTTATATTTTTACTCTTTCTGTATTTGTATTGTACTGTTACTTTAAGATATTGTACTTTTCCTTCAATTAACTTAGGACGTTCCACTTGCTGTCCATGATTGCGCGATGGGATTTCCTATCGTGCGATCATGGTTCCCCCTTTGATCATCGGTCCCCCCTCTTTTTTTCACCTCCTCCGCTTCCTCTGGGATACCACGGGCAGATAGTACCATATGATGCGCCCATGTGGCAAATTTGATTGAGCCGGAAAAACTGCACACTGTGTGGTAGTCCGCCAATAAATTAATCAGTCAGTCAGTCAACAGCAACCTTAGTTTGACGTAGAAGTTTATTTTCAGGAAAAAAAAATAGTAAGTGTGCAAGCAATTTTTTTCTGCTGAAGTAAGTAAAGTGATTTGTGTCTGATCCCTTCAAAATCGATAGTCATTGAAAATCTACACCAAACTAAGTTTTTTTTTTTTTCCCCCCCGAGGGTTGGGCTAATTTTAAATGCTTGGCAATTCCTTCCTTTACTTTGAGGCATTTTTCTGCAACTTCGGAATTTTTATATCGCCTCTTAAACTTATTTGGTGAATTTATTTCAGTTTAAAAAATCTATCATATAATATTTTGATCATATTATGTAAATTTTTTATCCCAATAAGTGACGTAGTTTCCATGTTTTCGTATACAAAAGGGCAGAACTTCGTACAATTCGATAACAATATCCGAACGATAACGCTTAAGCCACGATAACCACGATCGCATTAAGCGACCTCAACTGTAGTTCGAAAGTGGAGTCCATAGGAAAGGTAAAAGCGATTGAAATGAGTTTCAGCAAAGTATACTTGGTATTGTATTCGCAATTCGCAAACAGGTCTACAAGGGGCAGAGCCTTGTCGCTCAGGTACCCTGGTGTATCAAACACTGTTCAACGAAGACAGAGATACTTCGTATTGAGAAATGTTGTTAAATAATGGTAGGAAAGAATGTTTAGAAAGCATCCTTCAACGAAGGATACTTTCTAAGTTACATTTTCTTTTGAATAGCAGGTGGGATGAGATAAATAGCAGCATAGCTGTAGTAATGGGGCCTAAGGGTCCCTAAAGAGAAATGCCTATTTATGAACTTTTATTTTGTTTTCAAGGTCAAATTATTCGGACCATACAATATTTCATCAATTGGTTTCGATGGAGGTTAGACCTCGAGTCCGAGTCCTCGGGTACTAACACCGCTTCTACACAAAATGTCTCCGTGGAACGGTTTTGGTACACCAGGATACCTGAGCGACAAGGTTCTACCCCTTGTAGAAGAGTTTACGAATGGTATGATGAAATAACCTAAAAGATGTCTAAGGTAATTTCTTTTTTATAATAAAGTTTTTTAAATGAATAATTAATAATTTAGAATTTATATTTAAGCCAGAAGTTAGGAAATGCTAACTAAAGTGTTAAGGGATGTCATATGAATGCGGCAAAGTTAGGCGAACACTGATAATTTGAATCCGATAAGCAAGACATAAATTCTATGAACGTAAGACTAAAGAGAATGCATATCAGATACAATAAGAGAAGATTAACATAAACCGTAAAGGCATTATAATAAATATTACATAATATATATATTCAGTTGGGTCATGGGCCTGTCCCAATTTGCTAGGTCATTGTGGTCATAATTGCAAATTTTAATGGCCAGGTTGTTAATTGTTTTTTGTCTTTCATGAAAGCTTTTAGCAAGTTTATAATAATGTGAGCGCAGCTCCTCCATACCCAGTTCTTCATGAATTCTATTGTTGCGGATATACTACTCCGCTTTAACTATTTGCCTAAGCACAGAATTTTGGCAAGTCTGTAATTTTTTCCTATTATATTTTTTCGTATAGGCCCAAACTGGACTAGCATAACATAGTAACGGACGGACAACAGACTTATAAATCAGTACCTTGTTGTCAATTCATAAAACACTGTTTCTAGCAACTAAAGGGTTAGTTTAGCTTTACGAACTCAAAACTTTTGGATAATAGATGCCTATGTAAGAGCGGAGCCCATGTAATAAGAGTTTCGTTGAGGATCACCCCAAGATAAGGGACCTCCTTGACCCAGAGCATAGGGGTGCCACTGAAGATGAGATTTTTCTTGAATTTGCTTTTTTTTGGTGAACATAATGGCCAGTGTTTTATCCACGTTGATTTGAATTTTCCATTTTGTAAGCTAAGTCTCTAATGTATGGATGTAGTTTTGTAATCGTTCAATCACTGGACCTACGAATGCATTTTTTTAGTGTTCTATTATTTGTGTATTTTATTTCACATTCTCGCCCACAACAGTCACTGATACAAGAATTTTGTTAGATTCTGGCTCCCATGCCACTGCATTGTTAACTGCTTGGCTTGTTCTGGAGCCTTTGTGACACAGGGTCACCCCTTCACCTCAGCCCTTTCCCCTTTGACCTTTTCACACAGGCTTTCCAGACTGATTTACATTGCCTTGCGGTTTTCATTTACTGAGCCGGATATGTTGCGCGATATCCGGCGTAACAGGTACGGATTGGAATTCTAAACACTTAGTTACCACTTCTACACCTTAGTAGCAAAGAATCTCTAAGGATTAGTAGCAAAGAATCTCCTTAGAGATTCTTTGTTAGTAGTTCAAAGTCTAGTTTGAGAAAGACGATGTCATTTGATGAAGCCTCGTTTCCACTACTGCGTACGAACGCGTTGCGTCAATTGACGACACGCCTGCGGCATCCGTACGAGCGTTTCCACTGTCGCGTATCCGTAAAATATTTTCATTTTCCGCCGCTAGGTGTCACTGTAATATTTCAGCGCCAAACAAGCAGTTCGCGAGTTACAACTCTGAACATCTGAATTTTTCCCGCTTAAACGAGTATTGTTTATTTGGGATTTGATACGGATCCTGACGTAAAACGCAGAAAAGTTTTGTTTACTAAATTCCATTTTATTGGAAATTTTTATTTCTGCTTATGAACTGCGAAAGTAACGTACGCTAGCAATTTTTAGATAAGTAAGGTTATAATGCATATTATGAACATCACTAATTCCATAGAAGCTGAAGTAAATTTTAAAAAAAATTTTTGCGTTTCTGGAAGCCTTAAATATTATGAAATAATATATATATTATTAAAATTAAAATGTACTGTTAGTGAAAAAGTAAACAAATAAATAAATAAAATAAAAAAGTTAAAGGAATTAAAAAATAGTTGGTACTTTAAAAGTACAGAGCAACTGTAAAGAAAGGTTCACAATATTTACACAAAATTTGCTATGCTTTTATACCGCTGACTTCAGGGTCATAGCTGGATAATTTATTAGAAATCTCGTTTGTTTTAAAATGCACTATGGGCAGTTATATTTTATGCATAATCCATAAAATATTATTTTTAATTTAAACATTTTTAATTCATATCTCTTTTTATAAAAGAAGTTATAAAAATAAGATTTTTCTCTTTATATATACACACATTAGGTAAAGAAAATGGAAATATTTAATTCATTCATTCCTGCGCTTCTGCTGGAAAGGACTGAATTTAAAAGCAATTATTAAAGTATTTTTTTGTTAAAAAAATGTTTAAGGCATTAATATTGTCTCATGTTAATTAGAATGAAAGTTTAGAGTCGTAAACATCCCAAAGTCTGAGCACATGTATATACATCCACATAAAATTGAAACGAAAAAATATATATATATATCTGCAGAGTTTCAAAATAAATTAAATTTAAATAATTCTCTAGCGCCATTGCTGCAAGGAATGAAATTTGAATTAAAAAAACATTTTCTATTCGTGAAAAGCAAATTTAAAGTTAATTAAATTTAAATGAAATTTAATGCAAACAAATAAATGATTAATTATTGCTGCGAACTAATATACAATATCATTTAAATTCTGAGAGCATATGTAAATCAAGTGCAAATATAAAAATCCATGAATAAATATATAATTCCAAAAATTTATTTATCCTATTATTCACTTATGAATTTTTATAATTTTTTTAGGATTAATAATCTATTCTATTATTCACTTATGCATTTTTATAAATTTTTAGGATTAATAAGCTATCCTATTATTCATTTATGCATTTTTATAATTTTTTAAGATTAATAAACTATCCTATTATTGACTTATGCATTTTTATAATTTTTTTAGGATTAATAATCTATCCCATTATTCCCTTATGCATTTTTATAAATTTTTTAGGATTAATAATTTTTTGGAATTATATATTTATACATGGATTTTGATACTTGCACTTGATTTACATATGCTCTCAGAATTTAAATGATATTGTAGATTAGTTCGCAGCAATAATTAATCATTTCTTTGTTTGCATTAAATTTAATTATTTTAATAATTAATTTCATTTAAATTTAATTAACTTTAAATTTGCTTTTTATGAATAGAGAATGTTTGTTAAATTCAAATATATATGTACAGGATATACCTTAAATTAGTATTATATAATTTTCAAACTTTTTTGCGGGAAAAATTTAAATAAATAAAACAATATATTTAATGCATATAATAATAGAAATAAATTATGAAACACGAATATAGATCAAATTGGAATAAAAAGCTAAGAAAGTTGCAGACAGGGTGCAAAAAGCGTATGGGATTCGAACTCACGACTCCAAAAAGCGAACATTGTTACCATCAGCTTTACCACTAAGATAGGATTTCACGTGAGCTCCATGCATATTGTGGCTTATATACATCATCCAGTAAATCAATTTTTAAAACTTAAGTTTTTTGGTCCTATTTCAGTGTGCTATCATCTGAAAAGTTCACCAGAGTTTGTTATTCATTTTCTAGTACATTTCTTACAAAAAACATTTTCTTTTAAAGTGGCGTTCCGATTGAAGTTAAACGGGCCGCTAAAAATATATTTCATGTGCTTACAAATATACGTTAGCCAAAAAGATATATTTATAAAGGGAAATACAAATTTAACGTACTCTTCAATGAACTGGAGTATTTAAAAGGCTATCAAATTTAATTTATAATTAACGTTTTTAGTTTTGACCTGTTTCAAAAGAAAAAAATAGCAAATCTTTTAATCATATCTAATTTGCTATAGCAGTTTGATATAGTCAGATATTCATTTTCATTAAAGCTAAATGAGTATGCAGAACTAGAAAATAATTATCAGGACAAATTTTCCTATTTCATGGACTTGGAATTATAATTTTTGCCGCTAATTTTCTTGAACGAACAAGTACTGTAGTTGCAGTTATCTTGTTTTTCTTATCTTTTTTTAACTAAATTCAGCTGATTGCTATCTTTTTCAGCACGCAGATTTCTGGCTATAATGTTAATTCAGAAATAAGTATTTTTTTAGCAAAACGTTCTTTTCCTAAGCGAGCGTTCATCGCTCTTCTGCCGCCATTAAATTTTGGTGACTACACATTATTGCTCCTTTTTTACCACGTGACCCCAACGCATCCATACGGATAGAAGTTGAACATTGTTGAACTCCATCCGTATGTCATCCGTCACTGCACACTGACCGGATTGCAGATGTCAATCAAAGTGAATTCGCTCGCTGATTGGAGAAACGCATAGGCAGCAGTGGAAACGGGCCTTGAGGCTGGAGGCAAAGAACGTGCCTTGAGGTTCCACTCGGGTTCGCAGCAGGACCCTAGCTGGCTTTTCATAGTACTCGAATATAATTTAAATTTAGATCATTTGATTGACACCCCTTACCCCATCATTTCCTGCTGGGTACTTTTAACAAATGTGAATGGTTACTTCTATACTCTCACTCAACTGTCTTCCAGCTTTACAACTGTGACACATGTTCATCCACTCCTGTCCTCTGGCTGTCGATAGGTATAGTAGGGGTTGTTTTCTTGGAAGGTGGGCATTCTTTGTTTGATAGCCACCGAGCACACCTCAGATGGGAGGCCATCCCTTCCAAATAGAGTTGTTTAAAGAATAACAGGAAAAACCTTTAAGGAAATGAGCATATATGGTCTTTTCCGATAACAGATAAGCTATATGATAAGGTCACTCAAAAAAGATCTTCAATAAGGAGCTTCGCGAAATAATTCCAACTTTATTTTTTATAGATCTTTGAAATAATTTTATTTTTCCTACTGCAGTTAAATTTTGTATGAAAGACTTAAAACAAACCTTTTGTTTAAAGTAACAAATATTACAGACGGCAGAAAAAAATAATTTTATCCAGTGGTGATATTATTAGGGGAAAAAAAAAAGATCCCCTGCATCGTCAATAACAGTAGTTCATAAACTTTGTTTTAAAAAAGTAACTGTAATGGAAAATAAAATATTTTTTTTTCTACATTATCTTTTGCATTAAAATAGAAATTCAATGACTTTAAGATAAAACTAAGATTCTTTAGAAATAGGTTTAATCAGAAGCTTACTTGCCCTCCAGTGGTCTTATGTATAGCTACATTGGGAATTCTCATGTTCAAAAGGCCCACCAGCGGCCAAGCGATAAAGTCGCTGAACACTGGTAGTTTCGACCTCGGTTGCATTTCAAGAGAACGTGCTGACTGCATGAGTGTTTTCTCAGTGTTTAACGTGTTTACGAGCCAGTTCCAATCGAAAGTCCTCCACGGAGGCTACCCTCTCCTTAGGCAAATAGCCCTGGAGTGCTTCGCCATAATCAAATAAAAGAAAAAAATTTCTTTGGCATGAGATTAAGACATTAGGTTATCTTAATCAAGCTTTACGTTTATAGGTCTAGTTTGTTTAAATTTATATGATTATAGCAAAGCACTCGACGATTACCTGCCTAAAAGAAAAGATGCTTTTCCGGAGGATTTTCTAAGGAACAGTGGCTCGTAAGCGCGTTACACATTGTAAAAACTCCGAAAACGCCCATGCAGCCCACGGCCTGGAATTGAACCAGGTCGGAAAAACCAGTTTTCAGCTACATTACCGATTGATTGGCTCAGCTATAAAGGGTACTAATTAATTTAATTGGGAAACACTAATATTGACACCTGTTACAAAACTTTATCGCTATCGTTACGTTTTATGCATGCTATAGTGTATATTCGAAAACAAAGATTTGTATAAAATGTATTCCAAATCTCTACCAAATGTACATAATATATCCGTTCCAGAGCATAATTTTTTAATTATACTGATGGTATAAGCGTTCATAAACTACTTGCAAAAAATATTAAGGTACTCTTCTGTTATCCAGATCAGATTAAGAAATGTATGAAATGTACGCTCGTCTGTACCATTGTATGTGCATATATTATGTGTGTATACACATATATTATATGCACGTACATGCATACATGAACACATACATACATACATTTGTAAATCAGGTCGCGATAACAGAACAGTATGAAAACAAATATTATTTTTATAGATATATCACTTTGGTAAAGATTAGTTACACTGCTGTAATGTGAAATATGACTGAAGGATGATATGCGGCATGTTTAGACAACAGTTTAATTTCTTTTATTCCGGCTTTGACACAAAATGAAAATACTGAAACGAGAAAGAACTTATTATAAAACAATATATTATAAAACAATATATATATATTATAAAGAGTATTATAAAACGAAACTAAATTGGAAAAACTTTTGAGAACTGGGAAGTACAGTCTTTCCTTGCGTATTTTTATCCTTCAACTATTTTCCATCTAGTTTTTAGCGTCGCCTAAATTTTAAAATGGATTCGTTCACGTAGAGTTTGTTTTCGACTTACAGCCTTCACTAACTATCTGCAAAGGATCACGCTAAACCTTTGATTTCTGACTATTGAACTCTATGTAAATCTAATACAAAAACCAACCCATCACACGAAGCAAACATGAACTGAAATTTAGGCTACGGTTTCGCTGAGTCAGCTGCAGATTCACCTTCATTTTTTATTTACGGATGATTTGAGGCCAAAAGAGTAGCAGAAACAACAATAAGAACGGACGACATTGAAGATACAGAAAAGTGGAAGCAAATATATCTTATTAGATAATTAGAATTTAACAATTATTCACTCATTCGTATAAAGCTAATTTAAATTTTAAATTATAAATAGGATTATTATTAGATAATTATGCATTTTTATTTGAATCTAGGTCACTTTCAAGAAATAATACCGTGATAGTTGTCTGTAGTTTATCCATGACTACTTTTCATTTGTTATGTGTCTTACTGGAACTTTGCTCATCGGAAATTAAATATTCGCCTTGTTTCCTCATCTCGATTATTGGATGATAAAATTGTTTTAAAAAAAGGGGGGAGAAAATACGCAAGGAAATGTGTCATTCACCTTCTTACAATTAATGGCAATTTTGAGAGTGACATTAATTTGAATAACATGTTAATTTTAACTGAAATGCTGTCTCATCCGCGAAAGCTATCTGAATGTTATTTAATACAGATGCATATACTTAAAAATTTAACAAATGCAAAATGGTAATAAGAAATTTCGCCAAAATAAACCATAGACGACGGAATTCAACCTACAGTGAAGTAGTGGAGAAAGAACGTGCATGTAACAAAGGAAGCTTCCACAGACACAATGTAGGTTTGACTACTACCCTATTTAGCCAAAGAATCTCTAAGGAGAATGAAATCTTCCATAGATCGGGGGACCTTTACTTCTTCTCCTTAGATATTCTTTGATTTAGCTCCTTAGAGAACTTTGGCTAAATCCTAGAAAAATTCTCTCGCCAAATCGCCAGGTCCCCGTATTGAGAAATGCATATATATTCTTTGCATCTCATCTTAAGTTCAAACTTCAGCTGTATAAAGGACTTGATCGGAACACAATGGAGAAACAGGCGGACAGTAGTTTTACATTCCTATGGAATATTAAGAATTTCAGCATGTGTCTCTCAACGGAAAATCTCCGTAGCTCGTTGTTTGTTTTGAAATCTTTAGCCGGCATAAAATGGCGCATCGAATTGTATCCATTCGAAAATTCCGTAGCAACATATCTCATCAGAGAAGATGACATTGCAGAAGCCTGCAAAGTAAGTTTCAGTTTTCAGAAACTAGATTGCAACGGTGAGGAAATACCTGGCATTTTACAAGTTCCTATCATGACACATATATTTAGCAAAAATGGACGGCATTTTGTACAATGTATGAAAATTAATTTGATTTTAAGGTCTCTTATTAACGATATTCTAGTTATTAAATGTATTTTTAAACCAATATTTCAAACCCTTGATCAAGAGATACACTCTTCACTTCCTTACAAAACCGGCTTGTTCACCGACGTCGTGTTACGTGCTCATGATAGAGAATTCAAAGTCCATAAAGCTATGCTGTGGACCAGGTGGCCTCAGCTGGCAAAGAAACTCGATGACGAAATGTCCTTCGAACAAGATTTCTATATTGAATCGAGTATTCTGGAAGCCATGATCCACTATGTTTATACTGGAAGAGTAAATTCCAGTGAATATGAGTTCTGTAAGGAGCTCTATGTCATTGCAGCAAGATATGGACTTCGCATTCTGAATACTACACCTGGTACTATTGAAACATGTGAAACCCGTATTAATGCAGAAAAAATTACATTTTTGTGGCCTATAGAAGATTTCTCACGTTTGACGGCCGATACCCAGTTGTATCACGAATTTAAGAGGGATATCCCGCAGTCTTCTAAATGGACCTTAAGAGTCAGCATTCGTGAAAAGACGGAAACGGAGCAAATCTTTAGCATTTTCGTTTGTCGAACATCAGATTATGAATTCAAACCAAGTTTCATAAGAACAAAAGTGTCCTTCGACGATTCTCATACTTCTGAAAATGAACATTTGTTTAAAAAGGATGAAAATTGGAAATGCGCAGAGTTTTCGCGGACCTATACTATAAATGTGGAAGATGTATTGCTGCTAAGATGCGAAATCAAATTGTCCAATGGCAGTTTTTCTTCGGATACTGTGAAATCTTCCTGTGTCTTTGAAACTTTTATGATTTACCCTTACTTACACAGAAGCCTTCGGAATCTTTATGAAAGCGGAAAATTTTCTGATGTTACTATAGTAGTTGATTCTAGACGATTTCCTGTGCACAAATTTATTCTGTGTTCCCACTCTTCTGTATTTTGCAGAATGTTCGAAACTGAAATGATAGAATCGGAAAGCAACCAAGTTCAGATTTCTGATGTGGATCCTGATATAATACACGCAATGCTTCTATTTATATATTCTGGAGGTGTGGAAAAACTATGTGTAGAAACAGCCATGCAGCTGTACACAGCAGCTGATAAGTATGATGTTCTCGCTCTCAAGAAAATGTGTGCGTCCTTTTTGAAATCTAATATTTCAGTCAAAAATGTGTGCAACATTCTCCAGTTAGCCGAAATGCATTCCGATGATGACTTGTTATGGAATGCTTTTGAATTTTTTTCTGATCATCTACAGGAAATTTTCTCTACCAAGGAATGGAAAGAGAGTTCCAAAAACCATGTTTACGCGAGACTTATGCAGCATGTGATGGGTCGTACACGCAAACCCACAAAATGATTTGCGTACAATTTCACAGCAGGGTTCGTTAGCAGATGTAAAGTTTATAATTCCGTAAGTTGTATAATATTTTTGTAATTATTATAAATAATGTTCCTACTAATTATTTTAAAAGTAGGTTTTATGAACTTGCCTGCTATTGAATCATGTGAAATAAGTAATGCTTCAAGTGGTAAAATTTATTCTGGAACATTTATCAATAAGAATTAATTTTAAGTATGAAAATTCTGGATACAAAGAAGTTGATCCTTCTGCAATTCTGATTTATGTTTATCATCAATTACTTTGCAAATTTTCATAACATATCTTAAGCATAAAATTAGACTTCAAATTAGCCACAGTATTTCGTAATTTGTAAATTAGTTATAATATAATGTTCTTGAATTAAAAAAAAATTTTTATGCGTATTTAATTGAATTTGTTGAATAATTGCCAATGTTATCTTATTCTTCTGTTTTCCCTTTTGGTGTTTGCTCTATTTTGATGTTTCCAAATTATCTTGCCTTCATGCTTTCAGTTGTATCACAGAAAGAAGTTTTTTTTTTTTTTTTTTTTTTTTTTAATTAAAAAAAATATTTTTAACTTGATGAAAGATAGTTTTTGTTCGTATAATCAATTAAAATATTGACATCGGAATTTATGCAGTGTATGTATGAAACTTGAATTAAATTTGAGGGACATCAATTTAAATTTATATGTCTAGCTTTTCAACTTGCATGCCAATATGATTTCAACCGAATTTGTACATGTTAATCTCCAGACAGGAAAATGTGGGGATACTTAAGTACTCCTAAAGAATATTTATCCTCGATTTTACAATACTCGAAAACGAACTAGTAGTGTTTTGAAGTCTAATGATACATTTAATGACACACACATCTGTGAAAACTTATTAGCATTTTCAGCCATTTTGTTTTAACATGAGAATGTCCTAAATGTAGCCAAGTTCAACGATTTTGCATGTAAGTAAAATTTTCCATCCTTTGCACATTTAAGAAATTTAATTTTTCAATTTTTTATAGTATAATCTATCTCCTCCTGCTGTAAAATAACTTGTGCAGGAAATTATTATTTTTTATTTAGGTTGATCTTTACAATATGGTAACTGGTAGTTTGGCGACATTTTGGAGGCGATAAAGGTTACTACCTGGCCCTTTGGTAATAATGTGAGCAGTACTCAGTTCCGATTACGCATTATTTTGTGTGAGGGAAATGAGAGATCATGGGATATGTCATGTGATATTAATGGACGAATTACGGTTCTTTAATCGGAAAAGGGGGGAAATCGGGAAAAAATCTGGAAATTTTGTATTTGGCTTTATTCTGTGTTGTGTGAAACAATGTTCGTGAATTTTTGGATCCCATGGCCGTAACTAAAGTGAATTCGAAATGGGTATTTATGTATGTATTAATTTAATGTATGTGCTCATTTATATTTTAAGTAGTGTTTTTGAATTTGGTTGATCTTTACATTATGGTAACTTGGCGTTTTTTTGGCGAAAATTTGGCGACCAACTCTCCTACAGCAACCCTCTATTTTTTTTCCCGCCGCCATTTTGTCTTCACGAAGTAAAGACGTTTCTTTTCTTTTTATCTACTGAACACTTCTTCCAACAATCTACTAGCCGAATTACACTTATGCTAGAAATTTTATCTAACAAAACTGCTTAATCATGACAAATATTCACTGCAAAATTGGGAAAAAGTGCACAATACCATACTCCTTACGCGTTTTTCAAAATAACACATACACATAAACCATGTACACGCCGACTTATTTTTACTTATAAAAACATCCCAGAATTGCACAAAAATGGCATTGCGCACACTCTTCACTATATCCATGTACACTGCTTTTCTGTCATAAATTAGAAAAATTTCACGAAAATACATGACAATTTTCTCAATCTTTAAACCCGGTAAAAAGAACATATATGAAATTACCTGATCGCGAAAAAGTATTTACCCTTTCCAAATATGAACATTTCGACATATAAAATAAATAAAATATCCAAAAACTTTTACCTCTAAATCATCTATTACATTATACACGTCACCAACGAATTCATACCGCAAGCATTACAAATACTTAGTATCAAATATTTAAATTATTTCCATGCACGTTTACTTCAACTTAAACGTGTACCAAATTCCTACAAACATAAAATTCACAAAATAACTATCATTTAATTAAAATATCACTAAACCATGTACACGTCGACTTATTTTTACTTAAAAAAACATCCCAGAATTGCACAAAAATGGCATTGCGCACACCCTTCACTATATCCATGTACACTGCTTTTTTCTCATAAATTAGAAATACATGACAATTTTCTCAATCTTTAAACCCGGTAAAAAGAACATATATGAAATTACCTGATCGCGAAAAAGTAATGAACATTTCCACATATAAAATAAATAAAATATCCAAAAACTTTTACCTCTAAATCATCTATTACATTATACACGTCACCAACGAATTCATACCGCAACCATTACAAATACTTATTGTCAGATATTTAAATTATTTCCATGCACGTTTACTTCAACTAAAACGTATACCAAATTCCTACAAACATAAAATTCACAAAATAACTATCATTTAATTAAAATATAATTAAATTCAAGGCTAATCTTTGGAATATGGTAACAGGTAGTTTGGCGACATTTTGGTAAGGCGATAAAGGTTACTAGCTAGGACTTTAGGAGTGTACATGGATAAAGTCAAGAGTGTGCGCAATGCCATTTTTGTGCAATTCTGGGATGTTTTTTTAAGTGAAAATAGGTCGACGTGTACATGGATGATACCGTGTATGCGCAATTCTTAAAAACGCGGCAAGCAGTGGGCGATTCTGCACTTTGTTCCAATTTCGCACCTAATCTTCGTCATGATTAAGCACTTTTGTTCCATAAAAGTTCTAGCATAAGCGTAATTCAGCTAGCCGATTGTTGGGAAAAAATGTTGAGTAGGAAAAAAAAAAAAAAAAAAAAAAAATGCCTTTACTTCGTGAAAACAAATACAAATAGCGTCCAAACAAAAACTAGCCGGTTGCTGTAGCAGGGTTGGTCGCCAAATTTTCGCCAAGTTACCATAATCGAAAGTTTAACCCAAATAATCATTTTAGAGATCTAGTATCAGGTGGCCAAGTTCTATGCAATAGACATTTTTTTTAATGTATATTGTATAAAATAGTAGGTGAAATAGGTGTAACATAATAATGTAGAGTACTGTTCTGTTATCGGGGCCGGATTCGAATATCGCCAAAGCTGACAATCTGGTCTGTCAGAATACTCGAAGCATAAAAATAATCACCAAAATATTTAAATTACGATAAATAATATACCAATACGATTAAGTTAAAGTAAATTCCAAGGGAAAAAATATTAACAGATATTCATAAAATTAGAAATTTTTGAAGTAAATTAAACAACCTGCGAAAGTAAGCAGAAGAAAAAATTCATTTGATAGTTTTTCGTTCAGATTAAATACTTTCTCGCCCTGAAAAAATTGTCCGGAAGATATTATTTCATCTTTAGGCAGGTCCAAATTTTCATATACATGGTAAATACACTAATAATAATAACACAAGTGACCCTTAAATCTTTGGAATTTGCCTTCTCGTTGAGAATTTTTAAAAGACATTCTTTTACTTTTTCTTAAAAAGTTAACATTGTAACGACTTTAGGAGTAAACATTCCTGGGCCAAGCAAGTCCCTTATCTTGGGGTGATCCTCAATAAGTCACTTACATGGTCCCCGCACATTGAATCTATTATCCAGAAGTTTCGAGTTCGTAAAGCCAAACTATACCTCTTAATTGCTCGAAACAGTATATTATCTATTGACAACAAGTTACTTATTTACAAGTCCATTCTACGTCCACTTTTGTGTTATGCAAGTCCAGTTTGGGCATATACCAAGAAAACTAATAGGAAAAGATTGCAAGTCTGTCAGAATACTATTCTACGACAAATTGTAAATGCTGAATGCATGTAAGAAATAATAGAATAACTTAGTCAAAATATTTCATGAAAGGCAGCAAAATATTGATAATCCCAGTATTAAAATCTGTGATTACTACTATGACAGTTTGGAAAATATGGATAGGCCTATGGCCCAACTAAATGTATGGATCATGCAATATGCAAGTCTAATAATTTTACATATGTGTTTATTTATGTATTTATTTTCATTCCTCTTATCTGCTACACTTCAAATTTTCTGTCTGCATTCTCACTTTTGTGTATGTTGTAGATATATGAATATAATTATTTCAAGTTCATGTCTTAATATTTGATGTTGTGTACTTGATAATTCTTAATGGATTCAATCTGCCTATGTTTGCACTACCTCATTGTTGTCAAAGCCACCAGTTTCTCAACTTTTCTGCTCTCACTAATTTAGACAACTCCATTGATATTAACACGTTAATAATACTCTTATCTGACCTTAACAAAAACTATTCGATTTATCTTTCGGTAATTGTATACTACCTTTCGAAATGATGAAACTGTTCTACAAGAGGTAGAGCCTTGGCTCAGGCACCCTGGTGTCTGAAACACCATTCTACAGAGAGACAGCAGTAAACATTGCCGACACCATACGAACCAATTTCTTGGCGAGTTTAGTAAAACATTTTGCATTGATGTGTGACATTCTTCCGTCTACGACAACTTTCACATCAAACATTGGTACTTTAGTTCAAGCCCATAACAGTGATTCATGGACCGGACGTGGTACTCTACTTGAAGCCCAGAACCGTTTTCAATGGAAAATTATATTAAAATATAATCCAGAACATTTCAAGTTCAGTATTTAAGTCTTTCATATCAATGGAAATTTGGCTTATTCGGCATGATAGTGACTGTCTTCCATGGTGTTGATAGTGACTGTCTTCCATGGTCTGACCTATATCGCCTATGCGAATATATTTCACATTGTCTTCCTAAAATTGGGTGCGCGAAACATCTTATGAAAGAGCAATCGGCTAATCATTAGAATATGGTAACAGGTAGTTTGGCGACATTTTGGTAAAGCGATAAAGGTTACTTACTAGCTATGACTTAATCTGAGAAGTACACAGTTCGAATCACAGATTATTTTGTCTCAGAGAAATGAGAAGACCATGAGACATGTAATGTGACATTTTTCGGAAAATTCCAATGGGGATTTTAGCTAATAAGCACTTAGAAACAATTTCGCCGATAAAGTGCAGAATAGCCCACTTATTTGTTTGGCGCTTTTTACAAGAGTAAGGAGAATTAGATTTTTGTCAATTTTCTTTGACTTTTTAAGTGAAAATAGGTCGATGTGTACATGGATAAAGTCAAGAGTGTTCGCAATGCCATTTTTGTGCAATTCTGGGATTTTTTTTAAGTGAAAATAGGTCGACGTGTACATGGATACCGTATATATGCAATTCTTAGAAACGCGGCAAGCAATGGGCGATTCTACCCTTTCTCCCAATTTCGCACCTAATCTTCTTCATGATTAAGCACTTTTGTTCCATAAAAGTTCTAGCATAAGCGTAATTCGGCTAGCAGATTGTTGGAAAAAAATGTTGAGTTAAAAAAAAATGCATTTACTTCGTGAAAACAAAATGGTGTCCAAAAAAAAAAAAAAAAAAAACTAGCAGGTTGCTGTAGCAGGGTTAGCCGCCAAAGTTTCGCCAAGTTACCATAATGTAAAGATTCACTGAGCAATCTCTTTGCCGTGAGGCGGAAAAGAAAAAATTGTGATTAGGACGAAGGCCCGAACCGACGTTGAAGTCTGCAAGTTTCCTGAATAAATCCGCGAGGCTGTGCAGTCGCTTGCTTTGTTCCTCAGTTTTATCTTCTTCGAATTCTATCATGGTCTGGACTGCTTGAAAGCCTGCTAACATTTTCTCTTCTACAGACTTTGCTTGTTTTATTTTCATTGCAGCAGCTTGGTTTGTTTCAGTAAACTGGAAACTTTAGGTTCTCTGAATATAGATAAAATATCTGCAATTTCTTCTGCAAGCCGAAGATTTTTCTTGAGTTTATCACTGTATTTTTCAGTTCTAGGAATGTTGAAGTTTTCTTGATAAGGTAAATGTTATGAAATCTTTTTTAAAGGGATGTGTTCTAATTTCTGTAATTTTTAAAAAATTACAGAAATTACATAATTGTTTGTATACCTTGCACCCTTTGCAGGAGCTAACATGGCTTTCTCGGCAGAAATGATAAATGGGCTTTAAAGTGCAGGTATTTGATTCGTGATTTTTTGAGCATTTACACCAGCATTAATTTTATATTACGCTGGGTAAGGTTGTGCTCTTCAGCCGGACATTTTTTTAGGGGTTTTCTTTTCAATTGTGATGTTCTTCCGTTACTGTACTCGGAAACCCTACTGTAACTTACTATACTTACTCCACTGTAAACCTTACTGTACTCGTGCTTTTTGAAAATAACTTTAACGGTGGTTTCTGAGCTGACCTGATAAGTATGAAAACTTGTGTGGGCTGTTTAGAGGTAATGCAAAATTTGTTTATAGTCGTCTGTTGTTTGGGTGAAAAGAAAAGTGGACCGAGCTTTAATCTCAGCTTCAAAACCGTTTTTGGCGTCCAAAACGAAACTAATAGGTTGCTGTAGCAGGGTTGGTCGCTAAATTTTCGACAAAAAATCGCCAAGTTACCATAATGTAAAGAGTCACTCTTTCTTCTGCTTTAATCCTTTTATTTTCCGAGGTGATCTGGAATGTATTTATGTTTATTTATGAGTTCAGGGAGTTATATATATTTGATAATGGGAATTTCATGTCTTTTGTTTCGGTGCCTGAAGTTTTTTACAGAACTTATAAAGGCGTTTTCAAGCCAGAATCTATCCGATGAGGATTAGCAAGTCTCTTATAATTACCCAATTGGAGTGAACTGGAAATTGCAAGAACTTTACTTCTTTGCTCGTTAACAGCATCGTGAAAGTTTTGAAATGGTTTGGTTTATTTAATTTTGGGGAAAGCCCCCGAGGGATATGTACCTAAGGCGAGAAATACCCTCGTGGAGAACTTTCTAAGGGAAACTAGCTCGTATATACGCTACACATCGCGAAACCAATGAAAAAGCCATGAAGCCAGTCCGTTCGCTAGATTCGAACCTCGGACCGAACTACCAGTGTTCGGCGACTTTTACCGCTCGGTCATCGGTGCGCTGGTTTTGAAATATGTAGTCTATTTATCCGCTAACAAGTCTTTATGTTAAATTATTTGCCTTTTCTTCGAATTCGTCTTAATATTTTGTGGTTAATATTTTGTGGTTAATATTTCGTGGTAATATGGTTTCTGTATGTTTGCGCCTTGTGGAACGCTGGTATTCTGATCATCAGTGATAGGTTGATCTGTACGCGGTTTTTGTTCTGATGGAAATCTTGCCGAGTTTTCCTGAAAGAAGATTGGGAAAATTTGTATTGACTTCGAATTGAGCGTCTGAACTTTTATTATCTTGTAAAGTATCCTGATTTGGGATGCCAACAGAAGCCTTCATCTTTCCGATTTTTCTGATTTGCTGCTTGAGATTTTGGTATCCCATTTTAATTCTACATTTGGTTCTATTTAGTTTAATTAAGTCGCTGATTTTAAGTTTGTGGCTAATTGCTGACCTGGTAGAGAAATTCGATTCGGAATCGTCCATACTGTAGTCACTATCATGGCGTTTGTTTTATTTATTTTTTACCTTCTATACGTAAACCACCTTTTCTTGTACATGACATAAGATCTTAAGTCATTCTCCCTGCGGCTTTGCCGATAGTAGAGCGTTGCTTTTTAGCTGTAATATTTTCCTACTTTCCTGCTTATAACAATTTTTCTCAAAAACAAAATGGAAGAATAAAACTGAAATTTTTCTAAATGAATTTTTTCATTTTTATGATTCTGAATTTTACTTTTATTCATTATCATAGATTTGTTGTTGTCAATGGCTGATAACACGTATTATTAAAGGATAGAAAGAAAATAATTATTCTACTTTTGATTTTTTTTTTTTTTTTTTAATGTAAAATGGTACATAAAAGTAAATTCTGAAATTCTATTTAAAAAAAATAATTCTGATGATGAACTTCAAATACTTATGTAACTGTTTTTTTTTTGTATTTTATATGTTTTGCAATTTAAATTGCTAAAGCTTCATTTAAAATGCTAGGTTCCAGTATAAAGCTTTCGGTTTGCAAGTTCATTATTATTACTTTCTTTTCCATTGTCTCTTAGTTCTGTATGGAAAATGCAGGCTTTGATTCCTTTAAAAATATTTTTTTAAAATTAATTTAAGAATACAACAGAATTCTAAATTAAAAAAAAAAAAAAATTACTTTCTTCTTAAACTAATTTATACAGATATAGTGTAGACCAGAGGTCGGAAACGTTGTTGCTGTGGAGTGTCATACCAATCTACGAATATTATTCAGGGTGCCACATAGCATCAAATATTTGAAACATTTCGTTTCCCGAGGCAGTGTATGCAGAGTATAGCTCTGAAAATGTTAGTTCAATAAGTTCCATTTCAAAATTACCAACTTCCATCCACTCAGGAAATTGACAAATCGGATGGGATTATTAACGGGTCTATTAAATCTGGTTTGATTAAGAAGGAAAATATAGGCATACAAGCTCTAAAGTCTTTGCATCTTTTGGAAAATTCCTCCTTAAGGGCTTCAACGTACATTTTAAGTTCACCTTTGTCTAAGGTCTATATTGATTCAGAAGTCAAACAACAAAAATCAGCGTTAATTCACAAAATTTTCACAGGACTAGTTTCGATGGTTTTACCGAACCATCATCTTCAGCTGCAAAACCGCAAATGAACAAGATAGGAAATAATGTTTAGATAAGATAAGAAAGCCTGGACAAGAATAAGCAAGTGGCGCCATCTGTTGGCGAAACCAGAACTAAAACATAATTTCTCTAAAAGCCGAAGGCAAATTTGGATTGGAATTAGGATCGTTAACTAGAACAGAAAGATTTTTATGAATGTGAAATGCCTCTAGAAAATCCAGTTCTCCAATGGAAGATGTTTTTTGAATAATTTTGGCAGCAGAAAAATTGAAAGTGTGATTTTCGGACCAACAATGTTGAGCAACAGAAGACTTCTGTGTTTCCTTTTTTCTAACATATGCCTCATGTTCTTTGACGCGAAATTTTAAGGCTCTCTTAGTTTGGCCAATGTAAATTAAACCGCACTGGCAAGGAATCCTATAAATACCCCAGGAATTCATATCCGGAATGGGGTCCTTGAGTATAGAAGTTGGAATTTTATTGATGGGAGAGTAAACAACCCGAAAGTTAAATTTCTGCAAAATATGAGCAACTTTATAGCTAATTGATGGAAAGAAGGGAATGACAACAGAATTTTTATAATCTCCTAAAATAAGAGTGTGGCTTTTAGTGTGTTGAGATGAGAATTTTTTAACTGCTTGATTAATAATGTTGGGTGAAAAGCCCCTGTCAATAGCTATTGCTTTTAAATAATTTAGTTCTTCATCAAGGGCTAGTTTGGAGGAGCAAACTTGAAGAGCACGGAAAACATAGGAATAAAATGAAGCTAACTTTTGTTTAGTCGGATGACATGATTTAAAGTGTGGTGGAAGGCAAACCGATGAAGGTTTACGGTAAACTGTAGTACTGAAGTTGGATGTGTTACGTGTGACCAGAATGTCGAGAAACGGAAGAGAATTGCAAGCCTCAAGTTCAAAAGTGAACTGAATAGCAGGATCAATAGAATTCATTGTTGAAAGAACTCTATTTAAATCATCTTTATTACCTTCAAACAGGGTAAAAGTATCGTCTACGTAGCGGAACCATGCCGGGAAGTTTAAAGTTTCAAACAATTTTGATTCATTATAATGCATGTAGATATCAGCCAGGATGGGACTGAGGGGGCTTCCCATGGCTAATCCCTCAGTTTGCTTGTAATATTTATTTTGGAAAACAAAATGTGTTTGTTTCAAACAGAGTTGAGTGAGAGAAATTAGCTCATCAATTTCGATGCAAGAGAAATGAAATTCGTGAAGTCTGGTTTCTAGACATCTTAATGCACCCTCCACTGGGACATTGGTGAATAATGATTTTACATCAAAAGAAACCAATTTTATTCAAATCAAATCTAATCAAAAACCTTCGAGTCGCGTTTCAAAAATTCTGTTAAATTGCAAACTTGCCTTACTTCGGTCCGTGATAAGGGATACACGTCAACAATTGTCCAAAATTGAACATGAACTCTATAAGCTTCATCTGGAACTCGCTAAAACTTATCCAAAATTCACTGCCCTTGAACAAAAGTCTTGGTCTAGAACGGAGAATGCAGTTAACCGTCATAAAAACACCCTTGCAGTTAAATTCGAAAAACTTCTTTTACAGTCTTCCAGTTCAAGTAGTTCAAAAAATCTTCCCATTGTAAACATCAAGCCAATAGTTAATATTTCTAATGTTAGTCTTTCAGAAGAACAAGAGAGAATTCTAAAATATAATTTTAACTTCTCACAAACCCGTAAACCCTCGATTCCAAAGATTTTGGCTCCTATCGAAAAAGCTTTCAAGTTCAGTAAAGTTTCAGATTCACAGAAAGAAATGATTAGGCATCTTATCGCTCATAATGTGAAATTCAATAATAAACCTTTGAAACCAAATCTAACTGCGAGAGAAAGAGCTACAATGCGCGAGATTCATTCTAACCCGGATATTGTCATTTCAAAGGCCGACAGAGGTGGCCAGATAGTCGTCATGGATAAGAGCACTTACATCGATGGTGTCATTAAACTCTTAAACGAAGGACCATATAATCCGATCCCTAAAGATCCTTCACCTTCGGACTTATCCAAAATTAAAACTGCGATCAAATCTTCGCAAATCATTTCAAGCAACTTCAAACATTCGCTTATCTCATCTGTTGCGAATTGTGCCAGATTATATGCTCTTCCCAAAATTCATAAAAGTGGTATTCCTTTCCGCCCTATTGTATCAAATTTAGGTACTGCCTCGTATCCATTAGCTAAATATTTAGTTTCTAGATTTTCCACTCTATTAGACAATAACATTTACACCATAAAAAATTCAATAGAGTTTGTAAAAAAGGTTAAAAACATTTCTCCTCGTAATTTACTGTTGGTTTCTTTTGATGTAAAATCATTATTCACCAATGTCCCAGTGGAGGGTGCATTAAGATGTCTAGAAACCAGACTTCACGAATTTCATTTCTCTTGCATCGAAATTGATGAGCTAATTTCTCTCACTCAACTCTGTTTGAAACAAACACATTTTGTTTTCCAAAATAAATATTACAAGCAAACTGAGGGATTAGCCATGGGAAGCCCCCTCAGTCCCATCCTGGCTGATATCTACATGCATTATTATGAATCAAAATTGTTTGAAACTTTAAACTTCCCGGCATGGTTCCACTACGTAGACGATACTTTTACCCTGTTTGAAGGTAATAAAGATGATTTAAATAGAGTTCTTTCAACAATGAATTCTATTGATCCTGCTATTCAGTTCACTTTTGAACTTGAGACTTGCAATTCTCTTCCGTTTCTCGACATTCTGGTCACACGTAACACATCCAACTTCAGTACTACAGTTTACCGTAAACCTTCATCGGTTTGCCTTCCACCACACTTTAAATCATGTCATCCGACTAAACAAAAGTTAGCTTCATTTTATTCCTATGTTTTCCGTGCTCTTCAAGTTTGCTCCTCCAAACTAGCCCTTGATGAAGAACTAAATTATTTAAAAGCAATAGCTATTGACAGGGGCTTTTCACCCAACATTATTAATCAAGCAGTTAAAAAATTCTCATCTCAACACACTAAAAGCCACACTCTTATTTTAGGAGATTATAAAAATTCTGTTGTCATTCCCTTCTTTCCATCAATTAGCTATAAAGTTGCTCATATTTTGCAGAAATTTAACTTTCGGGTTGTTTACTCTCCCATCAATAAAATTCCAACTTCTATACTCAAGGACCCCATTCCGGATATGAATTCCTGGGGTATTTATAGGATTCCTTGCCAGTGCGGTTTAATTTACATTGGCCAAACTAAGAGAGCCTTAAAATTTCGCGTCAAAGAACATGAGGCATATGTTAGAAAAAAGGAAACACAGAAGTCTTCTGTTGCTCAACATTGTTGGTCCGAAAATCACACTTTCAATTTTTCTGCTGCCAAAATTATTCAAAAAACATCTTCCATTGGAGAACTGGATTTTCTAGAGGCATTTCACATTCATAAAAATCTTTCTGTTCTAGTTAACGATCTTAATTCCAATCCAAATTTGCCTTCGGCTTTTAGAGAAATTATGTTTTAGTTCTGGTTTCGCCAACAGATGGCGCCACTTGCTTATTCTTGTCCAGGCTTTCTTATCTTATCTAAACATTATTTCCTATCTTGTTCATTTGCGGTTTTGCAGCTGAAGATGATGGTTCGGTAAAACCATCGAAACTAGTCCTGTGAAAATTTTGTGAATTAACGCTGATTTTTGTTGTTTGACTTCTGAATCAGTATTTATTCTGCGTGTTATTATGTCTTAATTAAGGTCTATATATTTGCAAGCGCTTTACATTTGGGGAAGAATTTATAGCTAATAGTATTAATAATCACGCAAAAATATACTTAATTTTATAGCAAAGCCGGTTAATCTTTGGATTATGGTAACTTGGCGTTTTTTTCGCGAAAATTTGGCAATCAACCCTGCTACAGCAACCTGCTACTTTTGTTTTCGACGCCATTTTGTTTTCACGAAGTAAAGTCATGTTTTTTTTTTTTACTCAACATTTTTTCCAACAATCTGCTAGCCGAATTACGCTTATACAAGAACTTTTTTTATGGAACAAAATGCTTAATCATGACGAAGATTAGGTGCGAAGTTGGGAGAAAGTGCAGAATCGCAAACTGCTGGCCGCGTTTTTAAGAATTGCACATACACGGTATCATCCATGTACACGTCGACCTATTTTCACTTAAAAAAACATCCCAAAATTGCACAAAAATGGCGTTGCGCACGCTCTTGACTTTATCCATGTACACTGCTAAAGTCCTAGCTAAGTAACCTTTATCGCCTTACCAAAATGTCGCCAAACTACCTGTTACCATATTCCAAAGATTAGCCGCAAAGCCTATCAATACCCAAAAAGTTCAAGCATTGTTTTGGCCCTTTCCTTGCAATCTTTAGTTCATTAGGATGTTTAGTTACATCAGTCAGAAACATCAATTTGCCTTCTTTATCGTTCAGTTCGGAAAAATGTTGATTCTTCTCATTAAGAAAAACTTTAAATGTGTTCCATGTATGACACTAACTTATTAAAGGCATTACCTCACCCAATGGACATGGCTGTATTAGGGGAGATCCACATATTCGTTTTCCATTTCTTTTAAGAGATTTAAATTGCCTGTGTAACCAATAAATAACGAGACGCTATGAAATTAACTATTTTAGCAACAGTGGTTATTCCAGAAATTAAGCGCTGTGACGAAATTTTGGCAACTAAACTTTCCTGACGGCGCAGAGAGTAGAGACATAGCCATTTTATCTTTGTCTGATAACTCTAAACATTTCTAGATGGCATTTTAGAAGTTAATAGCGTAAAGCATATTTCAAATGAGAACTAATTCTGTTAAGTTATTGTTACAGATATTTTTATTGTATCCTCTGTTATTATTGATTCGATTTTGTGCTAGCTTAGCATTCTAGATAAAATATTTATAAAGTATAATATTAAAGTAATTGGCATAAGAAGACCTGCCCCTTTAACCCCCACTTTTGAAAAATTAAATAATTATTTTAGGTACTGTGAGTAAAGTTGTTTTGTCTAAATGAAAATAACAATCTTACATGTATTTATTTAAATGAAATATTGATGTAAGCCTAAGTTACAAAATTATTTTAAAAAAATATATGTTATTATATTGAATCGGGAGAAAAATATGCCAATGTAAAATTTAAAATTAGGCTGAAACTCAAACTTAGATTAGCAAAAATTTTGCCATATATAACCATACACGTTTAAAACTATGCCAATTTAAGGTTATTTTTTGATTAATTTTAAATAGCTGTTATTATAGTTATCTTAGCAGTAGTACAGTTCTCTTAGTTAACATGCAGATAAAGAAATGATTAGAAACAAACAGGCATTTAAAGAAAAAAAAATCCCTGCAAATAAAAAAAGGAACTTTAAGAGTAGCGCATTTTATCTATTATTTTAAAATTGAGTAAGTACTATTAAATTTTGTAATGTTCAGTGTAAAATGCATACTGCAGTAACATTGTCTCTTCCAAATTATAGCTATCTTTCACACACAGCTCATTTTAAACGCTGGTTCTTCAAATTTAAAACGCTAATTTCTATGTTGTCAATTGCATCTCCGTACTCAGTGGCATAATTGCTACGTCATCACTCCTCACTGCCTGTTTCAGGGGGAAACGCTCTATAAGCTAGCCCTTCTCTTTAGTCCTGTATAACATAAAACGTTCCTAACATTATTGGAAATGTTTGTTAAAAATTTTTTTAGCACCTAAAGAGAAAATTCGTATTTTCTATTCTATTTAAACAGATAAACAGCTATATCCAGAGCGAGACATGAAGCATTAAAAAATAAAACTAAAATTATATTTTTTACGGGTATCAAAAAAATCTTATGTCAATACCACATGACTTCCTTGTACGGCCATACACAGTTTTTGTTGCTTCAAACACATTTTTTCCCCCTTTTTCCCGTACCACTCTATTTGATATCGCAATATCAGGGGTATAATTTGTAACTTTTAGTTTGACACATGATTCTGCTCATATGGCAAACTGAATTCATCATTTAAACTTATTTGTTCGAAGCATTCTAACTTAACTTACCGATCACTCGAGACAAATTGAAAATAAGACTGAAAACTGCAAATTTCGAAATTAAATAACACAATCCATTTTTGTAGTACGGAAGTTGAATTTCTTGAACTTTTTATCTTTTCATAACGTATAAAACTTTCCCAAATATAAGTATAGGAATTTCAATGACAAAATCCTACTGCGAATATGGGCATCTGAAAGCCCAAATTTGAAATTTGTTTTATATTATCGATTTCATATTTTGTAAACGAATTTTTGAATTACAAACTCCAACATTTCAAAGCGAGCAATGGCAACGTTGTACAGAAAAAAAAAAAAAAACATTTTTATCTGCAGGGCGTGAGACTGTGAGCGCGTGAGATCGGAAATTCTAAAGATATGCTCAATTTAAAACTATTTTGCGATATTGCTCTTGAACTGAATTTGGTACAGCTTGAGTATAGGACCACATTGGCGACTTTTGGCTTGGTGCACTTTTTGGGCGGTTGTTTTTCTGGTAACCCAGCAAATTCTAGAATACTCCTCTTCGGCAACCCTGTCGCATTCCCGCGTGTTTTAAACTGGAAAGTGACATTTTCTTCGAAGGAGCAAAATATTGTTGTATTCAACAAATTTCTCGAAATTGTAAGGGACATAAACTAGGCAGAGTATAGGATTTCTTTGTAAATTTACCATGATTTTGTAAACTTTACTAACTTTCCAGCATTTCTTCTATTTTTAATTTAAACATGTATTCTGAACTCCTGTTTTCAGTTTTATAACTTAAAACTTGCATTTTCAATATTGCTGCTTAAAATATGCCTCCATGTACTTGTGTATTTTCAAACTTTTCTTTACTTTTAATTTAAACATGCATTCTTAATTCCTATTTTTAATTTCATATTTTTAATTAAAACATGTATTCTGAGCTCCTATTTTCAATTTAACAGCTTGTAATTTGTGTTTTCAGTATGACTGCTAAAAATATGCCGTTATTTATTTTCAGTTTCACTGTTTAAATATATATTCTAAATTTGTATTTAAAATTTTTCTTGTTAAAATGTGCATTCTAACATCTATTTTCAATATTACTACTTAAAATGTGCCCCTACTTACTTATGTACCTTCAAATTTGCTGTTTAAACATATATTCTAAAATTTTTCTGGGTAAAACGTGCTTTCTAACGTGCGTTTTCAATTTTAACGGCTTTTCCATGGCTTGGCGATATTTTTGGTCGCCAAGCCAAAAAATCGCCAATGGGGTCCTATACTCAAGCTGTTCCCTGAATTTTATGGTTTCAAGGCAAAGAACATAATATTTAATAAATAAAGGTAACATACATAATATTAAAAAAACGCCAATTTGGACGTAATTTAAAATCTAAAACCTTTCAGATTTTTTTTTTTAATTTATTAAGAACTTTTTTTTCTTAAAATGTGGATTTACAGTATATTCTTTGCAGTCTTGATTGTTGAAGTATTTATAATTTGTAATTAGTTTTATACTGTTAGAAAAAATGTAACCCGTTTTGGTTGATCTTTACAATATGGTAACTGGTAGTTTGGCGACATTTTGGAGGCGATAAAGGTTACTACCTGGCCCTTTGGTAATAATGTGAGCAGTACTCAGTTCCGATTACGCATTATTTTGTGTGAGGGAAATGAGAGATCATGGGATATGTCATGTGATATTAATGGACGAATTACGGTTCTTTAATCGGAAAAGGGGGGAAATCGGGAAAAAATCTGGAAATTTTGTATTTGGCTTTATTCTGTGTTGTGTGAAACAGTGTTCGTGAATTTTTGGATCCCATGGCCGTAACTAAAGTGAATTCGAAATGGGTATTTACGTATGCATTAATTTAATGTATGTGCTCATTTATATTTTAAGTAGTGTTTTTGAATTTAATTATATTTTAATTAAATGATAGTTATTTTGTGAATTTTATGTTTGTAGGAATTTGGTATATGTTTTAGTTGAAGTAAACGTGCATGGAAATAATTTAAATATCTGACAATAAGTATTTGTAATGGTTGCGGTATGAATTCGTTGGTGACGTGCATAATGTAATAGATGATTTAGAGGTAAAAGTTTTTGGATATTTTATTTATTTTATATGTGGAAATGTTCATTACTTTTTCGCGATCAGGTAATTTCATATATGTTCTTTTTACCGGGTTTAAAGATTGAGAAAATTGTCATGTATTTCCAATTTATGAGAAAAAAGCAGTGTACATGGATATAGTGAAGGGTGTGCGCAATGCCATTTTTGTGCAATTCTGGGATGTTTTTTTAAGTAAAAATAAGTCGACGTGTACATGGTTTAGTGATATTTTAATTAAATGATAGTTATTTTGTGAATTTTATGTTTGTAGGAATTTGGTACACGTTTAAGTTGAAGTAAACGTGCATGGAAATAATTTAAATATTTGATACTAAGTATTTGTAATGCTTGCGGTATGAATTCGTTGGTGACGTGTATAATGTAATAGATGATTTAGAGGTAAAAGTTTTTGGTTATTTTATTTATTTTATATGTGGAAATGTTCATATTTGGAAAGGGAAATACTTTTTCGTGATCAGGTAATTTCATATATGTTCTTTTTACCGGATTTAAAGATTGAGAAAATTGTCATGTATTTTCGTGAAATTTTTCTAATTTATGAGAAAAAAGCAGTGTACATGGATATAGTGAAGGATGTGCGCAATGCCATTTTTGTGCAATTCTGGGATGTTTTTTTAAGTAAAAATAAGTCGACGTGTACATGGTTTAGTGATATTTTAATTAAATGATAGTTATTTTGTGAATTTGTGGTGATGGCGATAAGGAGCGCGCCTTGCGCCCTCCGATAAGTGTGGCAACCCTAGAGGAGAAATTTCTTACGAGTAGCGAGCAGAGCGAAACAGGCAGGCTGTCGGGGAGTATGCGCGATGTTCCTAAATAAAGCTTAATTTTTATTGTGCACTATGTCTTGTTAATATTTATATTAATGCAGTACGAACATAATCTGTGATATGGAATTCGAGGATTGGTGGTAAAAACATAACCGGAAATCACCATAAATTTTATGTTTGTAGGAATTTGGTACACGTTTAAGTTGAAGTAAACGTGCATGGAAATAATTTAAATATTTGATACTAAGTATTTGTAATGCTTGCGGTATGAATTCGTTGGTGACGTGTATAATGTAATAGATGATTTAGAGGTAAAAGTTTTTGGATATTTTATTTATTTTATATGTGGAAATGTTCATATTTGGAAAGGGAAATACTTTTTCGCGATCAGGTAATTTCATATATGTTCTTTTTACCGGGTTTAAAGATTGAGAAAATTGTCATGTATTTTCGTGAAATTTTTCTAATTTATGAGAAAAAAGCAGTGTACATGGATATAGTGAAGAGTTTGCGCAATGCCATTTTTGTGCAATTCTGGGATGTTTTTATAAGTAAAAATAAGTCGGCGTGTACATGGTTTATGTGTATGTGTTATTTTGAAAAACGCGTAAGGAGTATGGTATTGTGCACTTTTTCCCAATTTTGCAGTGAATATTTGTCATGATTAAGCAGTTTTGTTAGATAAAATTTCTAGCATAAGTGTAATTCGGCTAGTAGATTGTTGGAAGAAGTGTTCAGTAGATAAAAAGAAAAGAAACATGTCTTTACTTCGTGAAGACAAAATGGCGGCGGGAAAAAAAAATAGAGGGTTGCTCGCCAAATTTTCGCCAAAAAAACGCCAAGTTACCATAATGTAAAGATCAACCGTAGTTTTATAATGATTGACTTCTAATACGTTTCAATAATTTAAAATTAGAATCTTTTTTTTTTTTTTTTTTTTTTTTTCCCACTGACGTGAAATTATAGTATCCAGTCTGCGATTTTAGCACTGTTAGAAACACTGTTTCTAACAATTTACTACCCTGATGATTCCTGGATATTTTACTTTTCAAGAAGTATGTTTTCAAAGAAATAAATTCCCGTCTACAGGAGTGATTAGCGAAAGAATATGTATTGTCTATTGTCCACAGACGTTCTTTGGATCAGCGACGGGCAGCCGATGCATTACAATGGGTATATATTTAGGTGCCTGGAAAATTTGAGCAAGCAGTACTCACGGAAGAATGTCAATACATACTCTTTGTACTCACGTTCCGCTTTTTCTCAAGAACTGTTCCAAACTATTGTACCTCAGTCAAAGAATCTCTAAAGGGAATCTCGGAGATACTTAGAGATTCTTGCCTCAGTCGTCACGTTTAACTTTTCCAAGAAGTGGTTGTGTCAAGGACTTCGAATTGGGGGATGAAGTGAAGTCAAAGAGTATGAATGGGAGCAAAAGGCAAACTCTGGTACACATAATATAAACCAGCCTCGATCGCTTCAGGAAAAGAATTTATAAAAAGGAATCTACAAATGCTTTGCTTCAGGTGACTTTCGAATGGAAGCCAGTATACGGCGAAGAAAACGCTCAGGGTGCTGGTCAAATTCCGTCTACTTTAAATGAAAAACGAAGCATAAATGTGCTATCTGAAAATTACTTTTTGGTGTTATTTATAATCGAAATTTTTATTTCGCACTGCGCTTTGCATTTTTTTTTTTTTTTTTTAAATTTTATAGAAAAAATTTTCGCATTATTATTAACCATTTTCGTACTTAAATGTTTGATAAATGGTTAATATTATATTAATACTTCTAATGTAATACCATATTAAATTATGCTTTCATTTTAAATGTATTTGGTAATACATTTTCATAAATAAATTCATAGATGTAACATTTATTATCATTAAAAAAATTCAAACTATCGCGTAGCGTAACCGAAGCACTTAGTAAGCCTTCGCACAGTAGTCACCTCCCAAACACTGACCGCGTCTTTAACGTCTGATCGGATATTCTTGTTGTCTACTGATTATTTTATTTATTTACTTATTTGCTAATGCTGAGATTGTTATTTCAGTTTTGTAACCGATTGGAACGTTTAAAATTGAAAACAGATAGTGAAACCTGTCGTCTCTACCACCTAAGACTATCAGTATATTTAAGAACATCAATAAATGACCTCTAGTCCATCAGAGTAAACCTGGAAATGTAAGTGGTCGTATTAGAAAGAGTTCATTATATATGCTTATTTGTTTTTTAAAAACTTTTGTCGGAAACGGTAAAAGTAATCGGTACTTGCATATATAATTATACGTATATGCACCCACACATAAAGGTCTCTCTAAGACGACTAGTAACACAAACAATTTTCTTTGCGGGTCGTCGCCTTAGAGAAGTGATGTTTAATACTAGAATTTCTTAAACTATGTGTCGTGCCTCGAATGGGGTCGCAAATCGATATTTTGAGATCGCGAAAATTCAGTTCGACAGTTTATTTTAAAGAAATTGCCATTCCTAAGAGTTTTAAAGAAATTACATGAATTGACATTCATGAGATTAGACTTTTAAAGACATTACATTAATTGATATTAATGAGATTAACTACCTGTTATATAAAGTGCAAAAGGAATTTGTAAAACTATCTCGCGATTCAAACCTAAAACTTGAGTTTTCACAAAAATCCTTGATGAATTCTGGATCGGAGTTAGAACTAGATTTTTCACTATTTCTGAAATGGCATTAAATGTTCTTCTGCCATTCAGTACCGCAGATATTTATAAAACTACTTTTTTCAGCTTCAATGCTAATTAAAACCAAATGTCGTTCAACGTTGAAACATGCTGAAGATGCTTTATGTCCAGCAGTGTCAAATATCGTACAAACATTTAATTTGTTCTGCAGCAGAAATCAAGCACATCTGTCAAATTAGAATTTTCTTTGATTTTTGTTTGCTTAAAATAAATCCTAAAGCTGCTTTTTATATGTATATTGTTTACCAAAAAGGTAAATTATTTACGGGAGGATGTTTATTTTTATATCTTTATATTTAATATCTGGGGTCGCTAAAAAAATCTGTGATGAAAAGGCGTCGCAATTGAAAAAAAAAAAAAAATTCAGAAGCCCTGTTTGATACCAATATATATTATAATTTTTATCATTTAGAGGTGGTCGTCTTAGGGAGGTTGCCTCAGTGAAATAAGTCTCTCTAAGGCTACCAGCTACACTTCCAGAATTTTCTTTAAGAATGGTTCGCCTTAGAGAGGAAATGTTGAATACCAACATATACTTATGTTCTCAGAAATACTGGTGTCTTTTAGAGGCGGTCATCTTAGGGAGGTTATTTTGTCACGAGTTGGTTCTTTGAATCCAAAACACACACGTAACCTATATGCATATATCAACGTTTCTGAGAATGAAGATAATCTCTTTAACGCGACAACGCTCCCTCACACTTTTCTGACAGCAAAACCATTTTTCACCGTGTTAACGCTGAACATGGAGGTAGGAAGTAACCCTTTTCTACCTCCATGAAGGGAAGCGCTGAAGCGTGGCCTTCGAGAAACAGTGAGGAAAAAAAGTTTCTTTTCCCCTATCCTTTCAGAAATAAAAGTTGCCAAACAAGCAACATACCGCGCCGTTCTTGTTAATGTTTTTGTCGGATGTTTGTGTTATGGTTTTAACGGATGGTATGCCGCAGTAATGCAATAAATGATATTTTTAATATGGTTTACTGTTTTAGATGCCTACAATGAAAAATAAAATACCGGCACTGAATACGCAAGGTAGTAGAGAGTTGCACTTGTAATCGAGTTTAATGTTTTGAGTGAACTTTGCTGACTGTTGAATAATTCTGAAATAGTTTCTCCTGTAAAGAAAAACTAATGTGTGAACTTTTATTTTCCATCTTTAGTTTTACACTCGGAAGCAATGTGTTTAAAGATTGAAAGAAAAGTAATTAATCTCAGAGTTGATAATTTGGATCAATGTTACAGCAGATACACAAAGATATTTTTGTAGTCTATTGAAACTGTATTTTTGAAAACTTTATTATACTTTAGAAATATTAAAACTATACTTTTTTCAAGCTTTGTTGATGTAAATGTTTTATCACTTGAATATAATGTACTAATAAATTTGAGCATACCTTACTTAAAATTAAAAAAAGTTCTTGCATGATTCAATTTTGAATTTTTTGGTTAGTATTAATGAGATGTGGCTGGACAGAAGGAATATTTTATCTTAAAAAATGTGCTAATTATATTTCGCCGAACAAAAAAGTAAGTTTTTTTTAAATAAAGTAAACATTGAAAATATGTGCAATAGTTATTGAATGAATTAGGCAAGACATGGAAGCCAAGAAATCTTTTTTCCATTACTAAAGTACTGTGTGAAAATGTGGATGATCATGTGGTAGCTTACACTATATATTTTTTTTTTGTACAAGTGTGAGACTAGAACCACATTGTTACATTAAATATTTTGTGCTGTTTTGTTAAAACATATATAATCAATCATTTTTATGCATATTTAAATTTTTATCTTATTTTGATGAAGAAACCTTCAAATGATTTTTTCCATAAATTTCTTTTGAAATAGAGTTGCGAATAATTAATAGAGTTTATGTAATATTAAATGTGCTAATCTTGGGAGTATAAGATAAGAAATATAAATTATTTATTTTTAAAAAATTATATGAAGTGAAACTTTATATAGTGGTTATTTCCTTAGATGACCACCTCTGACAGTGACACATTTGTGAGGAAGATAATTAAATAACAGTACTTAAAATCACTGATAGTTCTGTAAGGTTACAAGAAACTGGCATTCCGTGGATTTTTTAAAGGTGGTCATCTTAGGAAGGCTCACGAGCTGGTTCTCTAAATCCAAACACACACACGCATATATCAACATTTCTGGAACCTAATATCATACCTTTAACATGTCCACCCGCACTCGCATTTTTCTGAGAAATTGACTCTCACTCGCATTTTTCTGAGTTAGTTGATTTAGGAAAGTTTTACTGTATAATCAGTTGATTTAGATGTAGTAATTTTTCCATGGGTACAAATTTTGGAAAAGTAATTGAGAAGTTTTATATGGCAATTTAACCAAAGCTTTTGATATCAATGAGTCTTGTGAAATACTTTAGCACTTTACTTTCAAACATAGTTAGACTAATATTTAAACATTATTTTCCTACATTAGTTATACTGTAAAATAGCAGTTGCAATTTTTTGCAGTAAATTTATTTGTTTTTATAGATATTTTTAAAATAGATAAAACTGTTAGTAAACAAATGTGACCATATGTGTTGTTGCTTAATTGGAATGACAGTAATTTTAGCATAAGGCTGTGTAAATTGCTAATTACTGCACTATACAAATTTCATTTGGCAGTGTAAATACAGGAAATCAGAACTTTTAATTTTTTTTTAAGTTTTAATTTTGTTAAATCAATTATTTAATAAATACATACTTATAATTACATGCACTTGAGTTTGACTGTATTCATACTTATTCACAGAAATGGAATTTTTGCAATACAAAAGTTAATAATTGAGCTTTTTTACATCGAAAACTACATATTGTATAAATACCCATTATAGGTTAGATTTTATTTTATGCAGAGCTTACATTGCGCCGAAACCCGTCTCCGGTACTTGTCAGTTTTCGATATAAATTATAATTTCAGCCAAAGCGCACCGGAGCCCTAAATAAAAGGACTCCTTTTATGTAAGTGCACGAAAGTTTTAACACATAAATTTTGTTTTAATAGTAAGCATGCCTTAAAAATCAATTCTAAGTCCTGAATGCAAGTCTGTCCTTCCCTCGCACTCAAGCCTTGCATAGAGGCTAAGTCCTTTAAGGAGAGAAAAGCCCTCAACCATATGTCAAAGACTTATTCTCCAGGATATACAATGAATTTATCAGCGGGCAAATTTTGTACTCCTCAAAGAACTAAAAGTGATAGCCTGGTCGTGCACGTTCCACATTAGTGACTTCCTACTGCAGAACTCCTGTACACTTTCTCAATGATGTAACCAAACGGGGAGGGACTACTGCTGTCACTTGTTCAGAGAAGTCTTATGCTTATAATCACGTTGTATTCAGGGAAAATTTCTGCTTGATGGCTAGAATTATATCGACAGAGCATCACACTCAGAAAGGTCTTGAACCCTTGCCTCTTTATTTTCCAAGCTACATGTTTCTGTTAAATTTCTTTCCATATCCTCATACTGTTTCTAGAATTCTCACTATTCTCTTTAGTGGAGCTTTAAAAATTTTATCTTTTTTCCTTGGTGTGCTGCAAAAAAAGGGAGTGGTATCTGTCATTCCTTGAAATAGTACATTATATGTATAATCAGGCTTTAAACTCAGGCGGAGATTGGTTGAGCTGCTTCTTAGCATTCAAGTGGAATTGTAATTCTAGCCGATGTCCCTACTAAGACAAGGTCTGTTACTTTTTTTTTCTATTTAATTATTGAAAATTAATTTAATAATTTATTAGATTTCTCTTTATCTCTTTACATTTTAATTTATTATTTAATTAATATTAATTTAAATTTATTACTTATTTTAATTTTTAGTTTTTTTTTTTTTTTTTCCCTCCTTTCCTTTTTCAGTCTTCCATAGGGCTCTGGCATTTCTAATTTTAGAAATTAAGCCCTGATTATATGAAGTCTGTGAAAGAGAGATACAGAATAAGATAACATATATTGGTACTTTTCCGTTTTGCCGGCGCAGGCGATAAAGTCACCAGTAATGGTACAACTAATGCCAAACGGAATATCCTCGCTGGTAACCTTTTACGCCTCATTTTCAAAACAAGTCGCAGCCATTTCTTATCAGATTAATTTTTTTTTTCAATACTGGCATAAAATTACAAAGAATATTTACCAGATACTTCAATTTTATGACCCAAGACCATTCTCGGTAATTAAGTCAATTAGGAAGCAATCACACTGCTCACCGAAGACGAAAATATAGTAAAGGCAAAGTCAAGAGTTAAATTCAGCAATTCTAATGCACAAGCGAAGTAAAGCACTGCGGTTTTACATAATTTCTGAGTAAGCTATTCGTACGAATTGAAACAATTCTTGCATTTAAACTTGTATTCCAAGATTTGTAAACAAGATTTAACTTGAAATTAATGTAGATAATTACTGAGAGAATTAGATTTTGGTAGTATAGTTTACGTGAGATGAGATCTCTTGGGGTCACGTGATACGAACCAGTGAATCAGGATGTTGAACAATGAAAGCATAGTAAATTCTTAAATTAATGTCTTTTTTACAAATTTATTGTTTTTATTTATTGGCTTTTTACAAAATTTTAAGCTCTATTGAAATATTTATGCCTTCAAAATAAAAAATTCTTAGAACTAACATTTGTTAATATTTTTTATTTGTATACTGTATGTTGTCGCCAATAACGTCTGCTTGGCGAGATTTGCGCCGGCGAAACGGAAAAGTACCCATATATTAAGTGCTATGAGATATTTCCTTAATTCCCTAACTGGGTTGAGAATTGGCATTTGTTAAGTCATGTAAGATATTATATATTAAATCCTATGAGAATAATATAATAATACTAAATGCTATGAGATACTTCCCTAATTCCCAAACTATGGTTGAGAATTGGTATTTTTTTAGTCATGTAAATTTTTTAAAGTTTGTTTCATTACAATATAATTTATTGTATTTTGTGTATTATTAAGTTTATTACATTTTTATATTGATGTTTTGTTGATATTCTAAGAAATACAGGTAACAATGTGTTGTAAAGATGTGGTCCACACAGTATTTGTATTATTATTTCTTGATAGTATTTGATTATAAAATATAATTTTAAGTTTTAATATTTTGGTAACATTAATATTTTCTTTAATGGTAAAGGACTGACTTAAAAATGTATCTGGCATCTACAGAGATTACTGTTATAAAATTTTCTCTTCATACATTACTACAATGTGTTTTTTTATTAGAAGTAGATAATTAAAGAATATAATTTATATGACTACTCTCACCAAAATTTCTTCACTACATTTTATTCTAGGATTCTTCCTTTCTTCCATGCAAAGCATCTATGTGTATAAGTGTCATAATAAATTGCAGGGTATTGCTATCAATGATAAGAAAGCTTTAAGAAGATAGCAATTGTGCTAAATTTGAACTCTTTGTTAAATTTCTAATTTGCAAGCCCTTTGTTCTTTTTGCTTACTTGTTTGTTTAATATTTTTATCTGTAATAATGTTTCTCTTTCTAAAAATTAGGTTTTCATTTAGTATTATTTAAATTTGGTTTAGTACATTGTAGATAGCTTAAAATTTAAGCAGCTACTAGAAAATACCATTTGTTGCCAATACATTTCCTGTTAGGTACCAAATTGTTAAACAAGCTGATGTGATTAAATCCCATTGTTTAATTTCCCAATAAAAGAACTGAAATACAAGTGTTATACAAATATATGCAATGAGATACAATACTATCTGTGTATATTTATAATCAAATCAATGTATATATATGTAAAATATAAAAAAAAATACAATGGCTTTGCTCTTTGCGAACTAGCAACCTTTAATTAATTTTCTGCAATTCAGCATCTCCCCTTAGACCATTACCTTCTAGAACATTTGCGCCTATTACATAACCTCCTCATATAAATGCTGCGTCATAAGTTTTTCTACATTTTTCTAGAAGCTACTCTGTTACATAACCTTTCATATAAATGCTGCATCATAAGTTCTCCTACACAGATGCCTTCTCGCCTTCGTCCTGCTAACGCTTCACTATGCTCCTCTTTGTTAGAACATTAACACGTAAAGTTTAAAGTCAGTCGTATCTAATAGTTCAATTACTGAATAAGTTATTTGATTAACTCCATCTGGAAAAAGTCATCTGCTCTAAATTAAAATAAAGATATGCTTGCTGTTAAAAGTGAAAAGTCCTGAGTCGTCATTTTTCTCCATGCTTCAATCATCGCAGCTTCGTCAACCATCTGCCGGAACGTGTAATGGAATAACCTCACCATTCACCCACGATGTGTTGGAATAACTGAAAACATTACATATATGTAATAATCAAAGTCATGATTCACAACCATCAAATGATATGTATATAATCATTCAATAGTTGCAAATCATGACTTGATTATTATCTTCTGCTAATTTCATTTTCAAAATTATATAAGGGGAGTTTAAAATTTTTTAAAGAGAAATTATACAAATGTTTTGTAATATATTTGTATTGACATGTTCATTTATTATTACTAATGTTTGTGCTTTATTATTTACCATTGTTCTTATGTGATACTTGGGCTGTAAGTTTAGATTGATCTTTTCAATAAAGCCTTATATAATAACACATTTGTACTGACATGTATACAGAAGGCCTGTAGGCTTCTACGTATTTAAAATTTTATGAAGTTTATTCACATTGGATTTTATTTGAAATTCTTCTATGTGTTCCCCCCCCCCAATAGTTCTGAACACTCATCAGTGCTGACTGTGTACATTTGCTGATGTATGTTTATAATTACTAGTTTTTATGAAAAAATTTGATCTATAGTTCTATTTTTGTGTATTGTTTTTAAATAGGAATTTTGTACATGGATACATGTACTATTGGTGTTCAGTATATGGATTTTTGTCCATTGTTTATTGCAAAGATTTCGCCTAAGAGAATCCATATTGGTCTGTGGAGTTTCTGTGCACTGATTTTTGCATGGATTTGGCTTACAAGTAGTACATCTAAAGGTCTACCTTTTTTATTTATTGGTTTATATGCATAAGGTACCCGCATAGGTCTACATATTTCTGTGTACTGATTTTATGGGTATCTGGATAACGGTTACCTGTACAAGTCTGTTGGATTTTCCTGGTTACCTGTATGCCAAAACCCTGTTAGCAGGGCAGTGATTGCTTTAAAAGTACTTTATGCTATTATAATTTTATTATTTTAATATACTACTGTTTGACTATGTTATTTAAATTTTCATCGATAATGAAATCAAAACACTGCAAAGCAGTAAATACTTTCTGGAATTAACATTTCCAAGCATTTTTATCTAACTGCAGAAGATGAATAATAAATTCATAGTTACTATTAATCTTCTTTAGCACTTGTAACATAAATTCACAGCTGTTTTACAACTCACTATTATTAGTATCTTGATTTTACAGCTTAATAAATGCACAGCATGAAAAACTGCAGAAAATGCCAATTAAAAGAGTATAAAGAGAAAAAAAAAACTTTGGTGAACAATGAATACCGAATAAAAGAGCAAGCAGTAGAAATATCATTTTAATCCACTAACCCGATAATAACAAAGGTTAGGTCCACAGTTAATCTGAGAGCTATTAAAAACATGGAAATGAAAAACAACTCATTTTATAATCAAGAGAAAAACATCAATAACAATCCACTTTCTTTTGCAAGCAATATATTCTGAAGAATAAGCTCAATTGGTTACATCAATACTGTATCCCCTCCCTTTTTAGTAATTTTTTCATTGTTCTTATGTGATATTTGATTGTTCTTATGTGAACTCCCCTTATATAATTTTGAAGATTAAGAAAAGGTTGGATCTTAGCAGAGGCCACACCCTTGGCGCGAATGATTTTGGTTAGGACGCGTATCAATGTGTACATGAACAAAGTCAAGGGAGTATGCAATGCCAAGTTTGTGCAATTCTGTGATGTTTTTTTAAGTCAAAATAGGTTGATGTGTACATAAATACCGAAGTTGTGCAATTCTACTACTTTTATTTTCATGTTGGCGTTTTTGAGAAACGCGCGAAGCAGTGCGCACTTCCCAGTTTGTTGCCAAGTGTGTGGGCTCTCCTAGGATTTTACCAAAGCGAAAAATTATGTGAATAATTTAATTTCCAACGGAAGCAGTTAACAGTAAGAACATAAGAAATGGAAAATAGACATGGATAAACTACAGTTTGCTATCACAATATTACTTCTTAAAAATAAACCTAATTCCAATAAGAATACATAGTAACATTAACAATATTATATCTTAATTTCTACTTGCTTGTAACTAGAATATAGTCTGTTCTTATTGCTGTCTCTGCTACTTTCTGAAAGACCAGAGGTAAAATCTGCTGAATACTAGTAGTTCAGCCCCGAGTCCTGGCAAACGGCCTGGGCTGCGTGGGCATTTTCAAGATTTTCCTCATGTATAACATAAGACATGTGCCATTTTCTTTTCAAAAGTTATCCACTGGGCATCCCTCCCTTTCCGTGTAGTGGCTAATGGCAGAGCACAATAATAATAAATTTATAAATAATTAGAGAAGGTGAATGTGTAGCTGACTCATATCGTAGACTGGATGTCAGTTCATGTTTACTTCGTTATGATGGGTCTGTTCTTGTATTCGGCTAGCTTAAAATTTAACATTTACAAGGGAAAAGCTTGGCGTGATATTCATAGGTAGTTTAAAAGGGATTATGAAATTTTCAGAACAGTGCTATAAAAAGCTGGCAGGAAAACACACGAGAAAGACAGCATTAAAAAAAACATACTACTAATAACAGAAGAATAAACATTAGAAATGAAAAACTTTAAATGGTACTAAAGAACAATATTTATTTAAAAGACAACTTGAATAAAGTCATAGAATTCAAACTCGCCTATCATTAAGAACTTTTTATGCCTTACTTTTCAGTATTTCTATATGCTGGATTACTTTCAATAAAACTGTGCATTGTTGTCACACTCAAAAACAGCTCTCAAATGCTATAACATATCTGTCTGATGCTATCAGTGCTATCCCACACAAACTTTACCTTTTGGTCTTTTCCGTAGACAGTTTTCGGTACTTTCGTATTATTGCAACCACCTAGAAGTCGACAAACTGTGGCAACCATACATATAACAATTCTTCAGATAAACATATCGATAACCGTAAGTTTGAATAAGTGATATCATCATTTTTGTACATGCTGTTTTCGTTATATTAGAAGCTCTAAAGGGAAATTGCAATATTTTTGGTCTTCAGATGAATTTTGAAATATTCACTTGTGGGATTTGTCTGTAAATGAAGAAAGTTCTGTTTTTGCAGGAATATAAGATTTTCTGCAAAGGCGGGAATGTTCAGATTTGCATTTTATGATGATGTACTTTGGAAAACAACCGTTTTTGAAAATGCAACCTGAAAGTGTAATGAACACATCACTATTCAAAATGGTAATTGGTTCAAGGAATAGTCTGCTACTGACTACAAAAGTCAGATTTATTTACTACTGGAGTAAACAATGAGCGTTAAATTTTGCTTGGAAAATTTAGGAGTGGGTTGCAAGACTGTGGTAGACTGGGATAATTACATGTGGGAGATGCCATTTGTAATTAGTTTTATAATTGGGTGATACACATTGAACTAAAATTAAGGGTTTAATCCTAGTATCTGGTGCACACGGGATTTGGCTACTTTTGGCGACTTTATGATGAGCAGTAAAAACGGGACATATACGATGAGTAGTAAACAGTCATTCAAAGAATGTATATTGTTATACATAGTATATACAATGTATATACACTAGTGTATAGTATATACTATGTATATAGTGTATAGTATATATATAGACGTTCTTTGGATCATGTTTGGTGTTGGCGATAATTTTCAAAATCGCGTCAAGGCTGCACCGTATACTAGGATTTTACCATATTAAGATAACTACCTAATAACATGTACAGTATCAAATAAATAACTTTTTTCAGTTTGAAATTAACATTTCTCTTAAAATATCACCCAACTGCATCAAGTGGTTGCAATAATCCCAAAGTATCCAGTTTTGTTTTACACAGATGGTTGCAAAAGAATTTTTTCCATCTTTCCTTGATAAACAAAACTAATTTTTTTTTTTAAGACAGTGGCTGGTTAATATGTAACTTGGTTAATCCAGAATTGGCTGCATGAATGTATTCCAAAAAATGGAACTAAATTTAAATATCTTAATTCATTCAGAGGCTCTTGTAGGCTTACATTTTTTTATACTACTATGAAACACGTAGCTTGATTTCTCAAAAATGTGTATCATTTAATATATCACAAATAAACTTCCTAAACAAAATTCGGTAAAAGTTTACAATTAGGTGCCGCTTGTTTACTGGCAATTTTTTTTCAAGCCAAGATCAGCGCCAGGAAGGCACAATTTCAAGATCGCCGCTACACAAAACCAAAATAAGAAGTCACAGATTTGCACAAGATCTGTGTCCATGTACACATCGATCAGTTTTTACTTAAAAAAAATCCTAGAATTGCACAAACTAGGCATTGCGCACTGCTTTAAATATGTCCATGTACACATCAATCTATTTTCATTTAAATAAAATCGGGAAGCTAAAACAAAGTTAAAACTATCCTGGTAACCAGAAGTGAGGTTTTATTGCCAAAATTTAAAAAAAAATTGTCGCCAATCGAAGGGGCACCCAATTCTACACTAGAGCCCAAAATTCGGATAACAACTAAAATATTTTTAATTTAATAACTGGGAAAATGGTGTTAACATTATTTACATGTGCAGAAATATTGAACACTTTTTTGAGTATAATTATACCCACCTTTCATCCCCAAAAATTATTTTACTATGATTTAATGCAAGAAAAACTCATGAAATAAGATCTTTTGAAGATTTATACAATCATAATATTTTGTAATAAATAATTTAAAAATAAAAACACTTTGTTTACTCAAATATGATGTAATATAAATATTATGTGTTCCCCTAATGAAGAATCACACCACTGCACTTATAAGAATTGCACAAACTTGGTATCCATGTGCATCGACCATTTCCACTTATAATATATATATTAAAAATATATATATTAAAAATATATATATATATATATATTAAAAATGTATATATACGTATATTAAATATATATATATATATATATATATATTAAAAATCTACAATAAATGGGACACAAAACACTTTCAATTAGTGAATTTTACATTACTTTGAAATGTAAAAAATCTTTTTCTTTCTTTTTTTTTACTGCCCAAAAATAAGCAAAAACGGTACTTAACGTATTATACCGTCGACTGGCGAAATAGAGCGATTTAACGCCAATAATGGATGATTGCCTCCTCTAGCATTTCCCAGTCAACATGGAGACTGGTAACCGTTGCCGAAATTTCCGCCAGCAGTCGACGAAATAATACATAAGTACAACAGAAATTAATAAAAGTCTGCATTAAATAGAAAATGAAATTTCCTTCAATTTTCAACCATGTGCTTGAATTTTGATGTTAATGAAATTATTCAATTAAAGGCAGGTAAATTCCATTTTCACGTTCCATATTAAAAAAAGAAATCAGCATTGCTAGATTCAAACCATTTTTATGATTTTTCGTTACTTACCAAGGACACTTTTTTCGGCATATATTAAAAATGTTTTTAAACTGAGACTGGAAAGAAAGTTTAATAAATAATTCCTTCTTCTATTTTCGTTTATTTACCAAATCTTGCAACAGTTTTGCTGCTATGTTATTTTCTACAAATTCCTTCCATTCATGGCTTGAAAATATATCTTCTGCATGCTTATTGGTAAATTCTAATACACTATGGTACAAATCATCATCTGAATGCAAACAGGCTATCTGAAGGACATTGCTTACAGTAGTGGTATTAAGATATCTCGATTTCAGATAGCAGGAACACTTTTTCTTCAGTGCATGTAAATCGTATTTATCGGCTGCAGCATACAGCTCCTCAACAGTTTTGCACAGTCTACTGTCCAAGGAACCAGAATACATGTATAAAAGTAGGTCATCCATTATATCAGGATTGATGTCTGAAATTTCAACAATGTTCTTGTTCGCCTCGCTCATATTGGTCAAGAACATTCTAGAAAACACCGGAGATCGAGCGCTTAGAATAAATTTGTGTGCCGGGAATGTTTTCAAACCGGTAACTATATTTACGTCCGATAACGTTCCACTTCTGTAAAGGTTTCGAAAGTCATTTTTGAAAGAATGGCAATTAATAGAGGATACAAATGCGAAAGATGACTTCACGATCTCCGAAGAATGACTGCCGTTCGAAAATTTAAATTCACAATCGAGTAATAACATGTCGCCTTTTGGTTTTGGAGAAATTCTTCGGAAAAACTGTGCACATTTCCACTTTTTCTTTCTTTCGAATGTATACACTTTCTCAAAAGAAGGCCCGTCGAAGGATATTTTGCTTTTTACGAAAATTCGTTGGGATTGAGTATCATACAGCTTGCAAAGGAAAATATCAAAAAATCTACCATCTATGCCCTCTTTGCGCATGTGAAACTTTAAATTCCACCGGCAAGACTCCAGAATAGTGACAGAAAATACATGACTATATAGAACACTATTTATAGGTAATCTGGAAAAGTTTTGAATTGGCCATTCGAATGATATTTTTTCCATGATAATGCGGGTTTTTGCTGTCTAGTCTACATACGGTGTACACTGCAGACTCGGGAATCCGTACTTGATCTTAGCCAAGTGCAGATTCGCTAAAATTTCAGGTTTACTGCAGTCTAGTTTTCCAGTGTAAATATATTCCAACATAGCCTCCAGGACATCTGCATTCACATCCAGAATTTGTTCGCAAGTTTCTTTAGCATGCAGCGTTTCTAGAAGTTTAGGCCATCGTACTGATAAAATAGCTTTATGCACTTTGAATGTCGAATCACCAGTACGTAACACGACGTCCGCAAACAACTCATTTTTGTACGAAAGTTCAGGCAGTTCTTTATTTGAGTCACCCACAGGCTGAAAAGTGCATGTTAGAATCAGAATATCGTGTCCCAGTGAACGATAATGACGAATTCTTTTAAATGCACAAAGAAATCCATGACCATTAGAATTATCAACCTCCATCTTGTTAGGAATGTTGCGGTATATCATTCCGTTGGAGTCTAGTATTTGAGCACTACATTTCATAGTACATACTTCCGAAATATTATCATCTCTGGTGACATAAACGCATATATCAGTACGTTCATTATAATTCTGAGCAAATATTTCAAGATGCAATTTCATGCCGGGCAATGAATTCAAAACAAAATCTGGACTGCGTAGACTTTTCCCTCTTGAGTCATGGTATATATTACTAAAGTCTTCAATAAACCAGGTGAAAGTAAATTCTCCTTCCTGCTCCATTAAATACAGCGAGTTCCGTTCTAATGATTATATATTCTAATGAAATCCATGCTTCTAAATAACACGGTTATCAGTTTTGCTTTTAGGTTAAAAATGAACAAAGCCTTTATTCTTCGCTTACTACTGATGGCGTTAATAACGAATACACTCAAATGATTAATTGCGTTATTGCTGCCGTTAACTGCGCCAAAATTGGCCACCTTGTATTTCGTAAACTGAACAAGCCTACTTGTTGGAGAAATGTGTTGTCAGATCCTGCGGTCTTTCGCAAGTTTGCTACTTTTCACTAACTTCTGCGACTAAAATTCATAGCTATGGATTTTGAAAGTTTTTGCTACTCTATAATTTCCTTGGGCTATTTTTTTGTCAGCTTTTAAATTTTTTAATACATCGTAAAATGCTTACATGATAAAATAATGTGTTTACTAAAATTAATTTATAATAAATAAATAAATTAATAATTTATTTTGGCTTAAATAGAATTTGGCATCTGGCACTCGTGAGATCACAGAGCAGGTGTTAATAGTTTTCAGCGCCAATCGCTAGAAAGCTTATTTCACATGTTTGATTGATTGTTTTGTTTAATATTTGCCAATGACAAGTGCAGATGTAGAAAGGGTAAATTGAAAATTCACTTTGAGAAACCAAACATCGAAACAGAATGTGTTTGGAACTCCTAGATTCCATACTTCAAATGAAGATGTCATTGGAAGAAAATAAAAATCTGCTGTGTGTACTTCGTACCATCACCATCAAAGCTCATATATAAAAAGAAAGAAATGAGTATTACTCACCAAGAAAATGAACAGAGTGGTGAAAAGCTATTAAATTAAATTTTCTTTTAAATAACTGTAAAATAAAAAATGCGCATTTTTATGATTCCCCCCTTTTAAGCATTAGTCAATTTATCAGGTATGTTATGATAACATGTTCTGTCCTGTATTTTATTTTAAGTACTAGTCGACTTATTTTAAAATGAAGAAGCATTTTATCAGAATTAATTATCTTCATTAGAGCAGAAATTTATAAGCTCTATAAAACAGTTACTTTCACAGATCAAAATTATCTAGAATCAGGTGTCTTAGAGCTTATTTACTGTGTTTGTTCTATAACATATTTTATTTCAAATGTTATATTATTTTCAAAATGAAATATTGATGATCAAAATGAAATATTGAATAAAATGAAATATTGATGAAAAATGATCAAAACTATCATTGATTTAGAACTCGTATATACCGTCTAAACAAAACAGTTAAAACTTTAGGAATTAAGACATCAGTGTCTGTTCATAATTGGAATAAGGATAAAAGTTTACAATTGGGTGCCCCTTGTTTATTGGCGATTTATTCTTTTTTGACGCCAAGATCGGCGCCAGGAAGACGCAATTTCAAGATGGCCGCTACACAAAACCAAAATAAGAAGTCGAAGAATTGCATAAGATATGTGTCCATGTACACATCGATCTGTTTTTACTTAAAAAAACATCCTAGAATTGCACAAACTAGGCATTGCGCACTGCCTTAAATATGTCCATGTACACATCAATCTATTTTCATTTAAATAAAATCGGGAAGCTAAAACAAAGTTAAAACTATCGTGGTAACCAGAAATGAGGTTTCATCGCCAAAATTTTTTAAAAAATGTTGCCGATCGAAGGGGCACCCAATTCTACACTGAAGCCGGAATGAGTAGCTCATTGTATCTATAACATTCCAAGATATCATTCTTTGCACTTTTTTCCTTATTGAAATTCTGTAAAAAAAATCAATATTCAGGGAGACAGACACTGTTATTTATTTATTTAGCATGTATGTCAATAATTTTTCTCTTTTCCATGTTTAAAAATTCTAGGGCGATAGAACTAGTAAAAATAGGGAAGATTACACACACACACACACACACACACTCATATTATATATGTGGTATATACACACACATATTTTATATGTGGACATATGTGGTATCCGTTAGTTCAACACAGCCACCAGAGGACATCACGTGTACGCCGACAGCGAGAGCGAGGACATAGATGTTGATTCCACGCGAAGATGGTAACTAAAGAACTGTATATGAAAGCGGGCGCGAGTAGACGCCGATCAGCTATTTAAAAATACTTAAAAGTGATGCAGAACTGTATTTGTATCTAGCGATCGCGAAAACGGGTAACGGTACTGTTATTTAGTTCAAATCTGTAGCTTTTCGATTATTCATTAAATGTCTGTGGTATAGAAGTGTTATTTAACTTAAGGATATCATCTTCAACTCCCCGCAGAAAATCTGGGGGCTCGGCCGGGATCCGACCAAGAAACAAGCAAGGTAAAGTAGTATTTTATACCAATTAACTATAACCATCACGAGTGTATTAAATAATATGAGAAAACAAGACTTAAAAAAATAATCGCAGGAGAATTAGGCCTAACACTGCCGGCTACTACAACTACTAAGAACATATAGTGAATTTGAGTTTCAGAGAGCAGCGCCTCCTTTTACTCTGTATCACTCGAAGAACATCAGTAAAACAATAAGACGAAAGTGGTACAGGTGGCCGCCATCAGTCGACGAAAAAGGTGAGTTTCTGGTCGAAGGTCCAAATCAGTGAACTGAAGAATCTAGTATGAGTAAAAAATGTTAAGGATGGAGAATGTCAGATGGATATTTGTGCTTTTCTCTGGGAAATGGAGAACATCTAAGAGAGTTGATACAGTTGTTGAAGCGAAAGTAATAGAAATCAAAACTATCATTGAGAATGCTAGTATTTATAAAACTAATCCTAAATTTATTCGCGGAATTATTAAATCTTTTGCAGAGAATCAAAAGAACAAAGAGCAGTCAAAATTAGAATGTGAAAATTTAAGTTAGCTCAGCTTAAGAAGGAAATTGAGCTCCAAAAACTGAAACCAATTGGCTGGCGAGAATGCCGATCGAGTTGTGTTTACAGATTTTGAACCAGCATCGCGAAGTTTAGAAAATATCATTAAAAGCGTTAAAACACTAACTATAGCTGTACGTCAGGAGACCGGAAGCGGATCGCGGATTATGATAAAATAAAAGCACTAATCTTGAAAGAATTTCAGCCGACACCGCGTGAATGTTTGAATAATTTTTAAAATGCTCAGAGACATTCATCTGAATCGCATGTTCAGTTCGCGTCAGGGGCATAGCTAGTGGGGGGGGGCAAGGGAGGATATCTGTCTCCGGGCGCAGAATCCAAAGGGCACCAAACTGATGTTACGACATTTTAGAATTAAATGTTTTTCATCCTTGGCAAGCAGTAGAGGGCGCGAAATCTTCAGTTGTCCCTGGGCGCTGAAAACCCTAGCTACGACTCTGGTTCGCGTCTCGACTAAGTGCAACTTTCGATTATTATTGTAAGTTAAGAGTAGATGACTTTAAGAAATTGTGTGATCCTGTTGTATCTGATAAGTTGTATGAAATGCTTGATTCTAAAACAGAGAAACATATTAGTGTTCGGGAGGGCCAAAGTTGGTTCCCACCTAATCAATTGGGAAGAGGATGTGATTTATTTTATTCATCCAGGGGTAAGTCTTTAGTTGATACCAGTAACACGCAAATCGAAACTCCAGAAAATAAAAAGCTTAATTTTCCCAAAAACAATCTTAAAAAATTGCTGACAGAAAAATTTCAAGGATTCAGGGTATAGGCTGTAAATCGGAATAGTGGTAAAACAGAACATATTTCCTATGTATGCGGGAGTAAGGGTGAATTGTTTCATTTTGCGAGAAATTGCCCCAAACGTTTCGAAAAGGAAGAAAATTTGCCTCAAAAAAAGGTATCTGGGTTAAAGATTGAGTCGGATAATGCAGCTAGAAGAAAGTTAGAATTTATTGAATTGTTGATTGATGGTAAGAAAATAAAATGTTTAATAGATTCTGGGAGTGAACTGATAGTTGTAAAGAAATCTCTTTTCCGGATAAAATACCATCTGGATTAATAGAAATCAATTCTTTTGGTCAAGTGGTTGAAGCAGAAACGGCTAATTTTTTTTTTTTTTTTTTTATTCGAAAGCGAAAAACAAATTGAACTAGAGGCAGCGATGGTTTATGAGCTGATAACAGACTGTATTTTGCCCCCCTCCTCCATGTTTAGCTGACATCTGCTGTGATCGGGTGATGATTACGCAATATGAAAATAATTCCGTCTCTTCAGAAAGGAATTTTTTGTCTTTTATTTCTGCTGACAGCGAAATAGATTTATGCACATAAAGGATAAAGGATTACGAAATACTGTTTCCACTCTTATTAAAGAGTATAAACCACTAGACAAACCGAGCAGTACAGACTTAAAAATGAAAATTAAATTAAAAAATGAAATTCCAGTTTCTCAGCTTTCGAGGAGAATTTTTTTTTTGCTGACTAAATAAAGGATGGGATTATAAAGCCATCTTGCTCAAAATATGCTTCGCCAAAGAACAAAATGGGGTAAGACACGAATTTGTGTTGACTTCCGGCAATTAAATAAAAAAATAGTTGAGGATTCTTTTCCCATAGCACAAGTAGAAGAGGTTTTAGATCATTTGGGTGAAGCAAAGGTTTTTTTCGACGTTAGACTTAAAAAATGTTTTTTTTTTTTTTTTTTTTTTTTTTTTTTTTCATGTTCCGGTGGAGGAAAACTGCACTAAATATTTAGCATTCATTACACATGCAGGTCTGTACGAATTCCTAAAAGCACCTTTTGGTTTGTGCACGTCACCTAGTGTGTTCAAAAGATTTATTTATAATGTGTTTAGATATTTAATTCGGGAAAACACTGTTGTTACTTACATGGACGATTTTATTATTCCAGCGCGAAATGAGAAAGAAGGTTTCGAAAAGTTAAAACGCGTTTTAGAAGTAGCCAAAGAATACGATTTGCAGATCAATTTTAAGAAATGCCAATTTTTGAAAAGAAAAATAGAATTTCTCGGGTATATAATTGAGGATGGTACAAATTGCCCATCATCTGAAAAAACCAGGGCTGTTAAAAATTTCCCGGAGCTCAAAAACCTTAAGTAGATTCAGAGCTTCTTGGGTCTTACTGGGTATTTGAGGAAATTTATTGCCAATTATTCAAAAATAGCGAAACCACTAAGTGATCTTCTTCGCAACGAAGCAGAACTCAGATTTGGGGCTGAGCAAAAAGAGGCATTTAACAAATTGAAAGAACTTTTATCGACAAGTCCTGCTCTTCATATTTTTAAAGAAGGAGCATGATTTGAATTGCATACAGACGCAAGCAGTCATGGTTTCGGCGCTTTATTCCTACAAAAGTCAGATGACGGACAGTTACACCCCATTTACTTCATGATTAAAAAAACTACTCTCCAACAAGAGAAGCTATCTAATTATGAGCTTGAAATTTTAGCTATAGTAGGAGCTCTAAAGAAATATAGGAATTACCTTTTGGGATCTTAGGTCAGAATAATTACTGATTGTGATGCCTTCCAGAAGACTATGTTCAAGAAAGATTTAACCCCTAAAGTGGCGTGATGGGTGTTACTTCTAGAAGAATTTGACTATGAAATTTTCACAGATCTGGGCAGCAAATGAGGCATGTGGATTCATTAAGCCGAAACACTGTCATGTTGGTTGCCTGTTCTCAGGGAGAAGTTACAGCCAAAATTACAGCTGCGCAAAGAAGTGATGAGCGTCTCCAGTTGCTAAAATCCTTAGTCGAGCAAGGACTAAAGAATGATTTCTTAGTGAAGAATGGTGTATTATACAAGTTCGACAGTGGTCACAAGTTACTTGTGGTACCCGAAACATTGGAGCTAGAAATCATACGTAGTATCCACAACAAGGGACATTTCGCAGTGTCTAGAACGGAAGATCTACTGAAAATGGAGTTTTATATTCCTAACCTTGGAAAACGAATTGAACAAGTTATCTCAAATCGTGTAGAGTGTATTTTGTGCGACAGAAAACGAGGTAAGGGCGAATGTTTGCTGAACCCCATACCAAAAGACAGTATCCCTTTCAGGACTTTCATATCGATTCTATAGGACCTCTACCTTCGACAAATAAGAACTACAGTCACATCTTAAGCGTGATTTACGCATTTACAAAGTTCATGTGTCTCTATCCAGTAAAGTCTACATCAGCTCAAGAGGCATTGCTGAAGCTGAAACTACAGCAATCAACTTTCGGTCATCCTTTGAGAATAATAAACAATAAAGGTAAGGCTTTTACCTCTAAAGACTTTGAAGATTATTGTAGTCAAGAGAAGTTCCAGCACATATTTACAACTACAGGCTTTCCTCGAGGAAGTGGGCAGGTGTAAAGAATTCATCTGACTCTGATTCTAGTTCTATCCAAATTATGCATAGATGATCCTTCCAAGTGGTACAAATATGCTGGAGATGTACAACGGATCTTGAACAGCAGTAAGAGCAGAATCACAAAGAGCTCTCCATTTGAGCTACTCACTGGTGTTAAAATGAGCAATCGAGAGGACTTAAAGATTATGGAGATTCTCGAAGAAGAAACAAATAATTATGATCAAAGATCGAGAGGATATGAGAGAGGAAGCAAGGAAAAACACCCTAAAGATTCAGGAAGAAAATAGAAAAACTTACAACGAGAAGAGGAAAGAGACACAGGTATACAATGTGAATGACCTAGTTGCCATACAAAGAACGTAGTATGGAGGTGGTCTAAAGTTAAGGCGAAAGTTCATCGGTCCGTATCGTGTAACAGCTAGGAAAGAGTAAAGATCGGTACCAGGTGGAAAGAGTAGGACACCATGAAGGTCCTGGCTGTACCACTATAGCAGCTGCTCACATGAAGCCATAGATTGTTCATTCTTAGGACTGTGTGCGGTTCTTCCGCACTTCTATCTTTTTTTCTCTCCCTTTTTTTTTTTTTTTTAATTTATTTTCAGGTGCTGTCTGGCAACATACCAGTGTTGCTGATCCGTGTTTTCGAGGGCGAAAACAGAGTCAGAATCGCCAAGCTGTGGTATCCATTAGTTCAACACAGCCACCAGAGGGCATCACGTGTGCGCCGACGGCGAGAGCGAGGAGATAGATGTTGATTCCACGCGAAGGAGTAGCGTCTCCGTTCTGCAGGGCTAACGCTTCACACGTGCGCATTGATATGATTCCCTAGCGTATTAGCCTGACATCTGTTATACACTATAAGATTCGCGATTAAAGTTATTGGCGATTAATGTTTTCCCGTTAACTATTGTCACCCCTAGAGTTAACCCTGATTTACCGGTTTACTTGTGTCTTATATTTAGTGTGATTATTATTTATAAATTTGAGTCACTAAACTAAAAAAATTTTGTGAATTTGTATATGTAGACTAAAAAGTTCTTCAACATAAACAACACCCATTTTCTTTCGCTATTTCCAGCTATTGACAGAATACTTGAAATTTTATTTCACAAGAACGTTTTGAAGGGATGATAAAAATTGTATTGAAATGTACTATTTATGATTTGTAGAAGGGAAACTCACATTATTTAACAAAGCTATGTTGATTATGGAAAGTACAAAAGCAACTCATATTGTCAATGAAATTGGAAAAATTGTGGAGAAAAATGGATGCAAAATTTCAGTCATTTCAAAGAAAACACATTTCATTGCATAGTGCCATTTAATTGATATAATAAATACCTTTTCAAACGTGCGAGACACACTGGCAGCAATCAAAAGAATTTTATCAATTATGAGCATCATAAAAAATTGTTTGAAGAAAGAGGTAAATTGGCTGAATCAACAGTAAAAGCTATACTAATCTGCAAAATTAATAGCCATCTAAATTGCAGTGACTTTTTCGATATTGTTAAAAATAACAAAGTTCACACTAGTGATAAAAACACTAGACACTAATGGTAAATACTAATGAATAATATATTGAATTACTAAAATTTTTTTAACGCATTGTTATTTTTTGTTAATAACTTCTTTATTTAGGCTTTCCGATCCTTATTTATTTTCCTTTTTTCTTAACAGATGCTTTTTTAGGTTTTATTTTCTGTGCGAATATTTTCTCAAAATTTTTCTGGTTTGAGCAAAAAATATTATGGGAAGCCTAGCCATTATAGGAACGACGACGAATAAAGTGTATGTGTTTTAATCAACAAGATATATAATCAACAAGATAACATAATCAACAAGATATATAATATAGAAGAAAATATAGATATATAGATAGATATAAAAACTGCATTGGGAAAAAATTGAAAAATGAGTTTCAGTTAATTGATTATGGCAAAGCACTTAACAATTATTTGGATGAGAGATGCCTTTGGAAAAATAGGAATTCAAATAAATTTCAAAAGAAATTTTATAACAGTAAATATAGGATGGAATATCAAACAAAAAATACATTAGGAAATAAATATGAAATAATGTTAAGTGAAGCGTTACAGAAACCTACACTACAGTATTAATTTAAAGCAATTCAAAAACATCCATACGTCAACAAAGAATAACATCTATTTTGAAGAAAGAACAACGTGGGCTTCCGCAAACGCTTTGAAGTCCCGTGTAAATAAATTCCACATTTCTAGGTTTATCAGAATAACCAATCAGTAATTCTTAATGCAAACAGTACAGAATATTTATCTTTTGGAATATGAATACTTTTAGACATTTATTTATTTATTTTTGTATATGGATAAAAAACACAGCACACACAATTCGCAGCAATTTACAATGCGTGCCTGACGTCTACATTCGTCGCCAATCGGCGAAGGTTGCCGTCAACTATTTAAAAAATACTTAAACGTGATGCAGAACTAGTGATGAGTCGGTACTACCGAACCGGGTATTTTGTAACGGGTACTGAAAATCGGTACATCCAAGTACCCGTTACTTCAGTACCGAAATCGGTACTTTTCGGTATTCGTTACTTCTGTACCGAAACGGGTACTTTTCGGTATTCGTTACTTCTGTTCCAAAACGGGCACTTTTCGGTATTCGTTACTTCTGTCCCGAAACGGATACTTTTCGGTATTCGTTACTTCTGTACCGAAACGGGTGCTTTTCGGTATTCGTTACTTTGTAACGAAAATATGCGTCTCTTCTCGGTATTCGTTACTGGAGGATCGATGAGGGTTCAGCTCACTTCGGTTTTGGTACGAGAACAGTAGTATCTGGTTGTATTTGCGAAATGGTGATATGCGCTCCTTGTGTCCGTGAATGGTCTGCTCCTCAGACACTTCCGTAGTTGACATGTTTTCTGATATTCAAAATCTTACTCCGTACAGATAAAATCAAACACGATGTGACGTGGCAGAGTTCTTTCAGTGCGCAAAATCGTTAGCTGCGTATTTCGGTACTCCAAATCGTTACTAGGGCACTTCGGTACTCCAAATCGTTACTAGGGTACTCCGGTACAGTAAACCGTTACTAGGGTACTCCGGTACAGCAAACCGTTTCTCCGGTACTCCAAATCGTTACTTGAGTACTCGGTATTGAAATCGGTTTTCGGTACTTTTCAAAGTAACGGTTACTTGAGTAACGGATATTTTGTACCGGGTATTTGTCTGTACCCGTTACTCTCATACCGGGTACAAGAATGTACCGAAGTTGCCTATCACTATGCAGAACCGTATTTGTATCTAACGAGCGCAAGAACGCGCAACGGTACTGTTATTTAATTCAAATCTGTAGCTTTTTGTTTATTATTCATTAAATGTCTGTGGTCTAGAAGTGTTATTTACTTGAAGATATCATCTTCAACTTCCCACCCACATATATTATATATAAAATAAATTTATAAAAATTATATAATATTTTATATATGATACAACTTGTAATATAATTTATATATTAAATTTCTGATTATAAATGTGTGATAGAAAAATACTGTAAGTTGGGAATCGTAGAATCAGTAACTGAACAAAATAATACAGGTCAGAATCCGATATATTACCACATCACCCAGTAATTCGAAAGGAAAAGAATACAACAAAATTAAGACTTGTTTTTGATGCTTTTTCGCATCTTCCTCATGCTCCTTCGCTAAACGAATTATTACATCATGGAACAAACTTAAACCCAGATCTCTTAAAACTTATTCTTAAATTTCGAATTAACCAAATCGCATTCATTGCTGATATTCAGATGGCACATCTACAGATTAGTTTAGTAGAAACTGAATGTGATATTGTGCGTTTTCTGTGGATAGCCGATTTACGAGATAATGTCTCTGATATTGAACAAAAATTCTACGAATGACTAGAATTCTGTTTGGTCCTTCCAGTCGGCTTCTTTTAGCTGTTGTAATTAAATTTCACTTGAAGCAATATTCCACTATGTATTCAGATATTTGTTTGATATTATATGAATCAATGTGCGATTTGCTATCATATCTTCGACGATTTGCTATCAGGAGCTCCGGATGGAGAAGAAGCTTTCAGAATATCTGAAGAAGCAGACTACATATTCAAAGGAGTAGGAATGAAATTTCGAAAATGGAGAAGTAATTCTGTAAATCTTGAAAAACCTGCGGTCTAATTATGGCTTTGAAACTGGTACGCCAGACGATACAGTTATGTTCATCAAAGGTATTGGGAACGGACAATGTTCAAAAGGACGGTTTTAAATTTGACATAAAAAACCTATTAAATTTTTTGAATTTGGATGACACTAGACCTACAGTAATAAGAACTGCGGGAAGCATATTTGATCGAGTGGGTTTTCTTTCTGCCTTTTCTGTAAAGCTTAAACTAATTTTCCAAGAAACTAACGTTAAGTTATCGAATAACATCAGAGACAGAACACTCGCAGCGCCACCTAACGGCGGAAGCTATCAATTCATAATATCTTGCCCCCCCATGAACTGCAAGTTCATTAGTTAAATCTAACTAATTAATACTTACTTATCAATAACAATAATGATTAATTATCAGTGCTATAATTAATATCAAAACAACGTAATGAAAATAGTTACTACAAAATCGTGCTGCCGCAACCGGGGATCGAACCAGGGACCTTTAGACTGACCATCCCATCAGCGTAAGTATTAACACCACCGATGAACTTAAACGTTTTGTTTCATCAGAAATTAGTTCCCAAAAATAATTTGATCGAATTAGAATGTGAATTTTATGATGATCACTTTCACCATCTTCATAATCAGATAATTTAATATTTAAAAAATGCATCTGGTTATTCAGTTCCTGGATAGGAATTTCTATTAAAGCATTACAAATTTCTGGTGATACTAATGCTTCAATAGTCAAAGGTTTACTTTCGGAGTTTTCGATGTTACATAACTGGAATTCAACCTGTCCACTGCAGTATTATTACCAAAAGTGCGTAATTTATTATTATTTTTTTTAAGCCTACGATTCCTGTGCGAGAAATAATGGCTCGAAACGTTTGTAGGAAAGCAATTTGTTTACGATTTGTAATTTCTTTCTTTTCTGGTATAACTGATATCAATATTACATCAGAGTTATCAATAGGATTAACCTGTTCACATAAAGAATCATTTACAACTGGGTAAGTCTTACATAATGGCTTAAATGCTAATTGCTATATTAGCCCAGTTGGGCTTTAATAAGCTATATTGATCTAATCCCCTAAGGACAATCAGAATGTCAACTATCAGCTAGTTACCAGCCGGGAAATCGGAGCGGGTAAGGAAAAGAGGGCCCATCGGCCATAGTGACAAAGTCCAATCATCAAAGTAACTTAACTCTCACCCCTGAGACAAGAGTAATAATCCCGTGTATGGAGCTATGAAGATGCAAAAGAAATGAAAATACATGAAATGTGCATAGGATACAGTGTTGAACATGTAATAAACAATTGAAAGTGAAGTAATGTACGCATAAAAATGTGTTATTTACATATTTGAAAACGAGTGGGCTAAGTGACAAAATTGTGATCCCTCATTCTGTGAGCCGTGAAATACCTGATATTGTAGTCCTCAGGAATGCAGACATAGTTCAGTACAGCATTAAAGTTTCCTTTACTGCATTTCAAGCCTTTGTCAAAGAACTTGCTGTTAAGTTTTTGCAGATATTTGTCAATATATTCAACTTGTAAATCATCGTGCAGGAGTTTGTTACGGATTAAAAATGCGCTCCTGTCATGGTGCGTAAATTGTGTTTTGAGTCACCTGCAATTTGTTGATATCTGAGCTCGTAGCAGTCGCCCAGACAGGGGACGCATAACACATAATTGGTCTTAAAATAATTGGACACATAATTGGTCTTAAAATGGAAATATAAATCTGTCTTTTCCTTCTCAGATCTAACTGCGAGCTGCGCCCTAGCAGTACTTGTAATTGTTGAGCAATTCCTCTGGTCTTGTTTGCAATGTAATTGACATGCGTACTCCACGTGAGTCTTCGATTCAAGTAAACACCTAAATACTTGGCCTTGTTTACCATCGGGACACGTTGGCCGAATAGGTAAAGTGGCTGAACTGAGACCAGTATTTTCTTCCTTCTAACAAGAAGTAGCTGTGATTTAGTCGCATTGATGGAAATCTTCCACCTGGAGCACCACTCCTCAATGTCCATAATTATATCCCGCATAACAGAAATTGCCCTGTTAGGCTGAATAGATCTGACCGCTACAGCAGTGTCATCCGCATAACAGGCCAGCAATGTATTTCTGTTGAGTTTATCCCGCGGGAAATTAGCCGCATAGAAAAGATAGAGTACTGGGCCAAGACAGGACCCTTGGGGGGCCCCTGCAGCGATAGTTTTGTATCCAGAATGACTTTGCTTGCAGCTAACAGTAAAGTAACGATTTGCAATATAAGATCTGGTGAGTAAGTTCAGTTCTCTAGGCAAATTCATCATTATCAATTTATATATTAAGCCCTCATGCCAGACACGGTCGAATGCTTTGGTCACGTCCAGCATGAGCACTGCAGTACAACTCTTATGATGCAGAGCAGAGCTGATAAATTCCACAAGCCTAATCAGTTGTTTAGATGTGCAAAGTTCGCTCCTAAATCCGTACTGATCTTCCGGAAGTACCTGTAAATAAGGCTGGAATTTCCTTAAAATTATTCGTTCAAAGATCTTGCCTATATTAGAGAGCAAGCTTATGGGCCTGTGATTCTCCGCCTTAGTGATGTCTTTTGCAGGCTTCGGTAGTAAGAAAACTTTTGCGTACTTCCAGCAGTCCGGGAAGTAGCATAACGTAATGAATATATTAAAAATGCTGGAAAGTCTTGTGATTCCACCGCGCGGGAGGTTCCTGATCATTAAATTTGTAACTTCATCAATACCTGGGGCTTTCTTGGGGTTCAATTTGGAGATAATATCCGTAACTTCTCTTGGATTAGTTAAACCATCGGCATTTAGAACCGTGGGAGCACCTAGCCATTCTTCTACTTTCATTCTGACTTGGGTCTCAAAGTGAATATTACGAGGTGTCTGATTGGGAGAAAACTGCTTTTCAAGATGTGAAGCGAAAATCTGACATATGTCAGTATCTGAATAAGCAGTCACGCCGTTGGCAATAATTGGCCTATCACACTGATGCGTCCTCTTTAACATTTTTGTAAACTGCCAGAAGGCATCACTGTCTAAGTTTAACTCCTCCATTTTATCATTCCAAGCCTCACACTTTAATTTATGCATTTCAAGCTTAATATGCTTACTGATCCTATTTAACTCCGTTTTAATAATTGGGTCCCAGGTGATATTATACCTCCTTCGCAGCCTGTTTCTTTCGGCTATGAGAGATTTGATGTACTTTGGAATCTTAGCGATTTTACAAGACCTTTGAGTAACCTTGGTGGCCTCATAGTAAGAGTCATTAAGACATGTAGTAAACTTATCAATCTCCTTGTCAATATTAGAAGGGCTTTTCATAGCACCTAATTTAGGGAGCCTCACTTTCACCACATTGTGGTACATTCTCCAGTCGGTATGGGTTTTAACAACATAATGGCATACATTATGTAAGACGTAAGTTCAACCTCTGCATAATTTTTCAGTTTGGGAACCTTTTATAACGCAAGAAATGTCTACCATTTCTTTTTAGAATATCTTTCTTTTACACTGTGTTAAATTTATTACAATCATCTGATAAAATGATCAGTTACTTAATCGCAAAAAACTCATAAGTTTCCGACAAGTGTGTGTAAGGCCGCAGCTGTTGACTGTTTTCTTAGATTTTTATTTTTATTTTCGTATTATACGAACCTTTCTTTGTTTTGTTTATATTAGCGAGAATATATTTATATGTATTTTTTTAATAAATATTATAGCAACCCATCGATTTAGTTAAAAAAAAGTGAAGGTTTAATAGATCCGTTATTTCCTTCGTCATCATGCAGTTGGCTAAATTCTAAACCTGTATCAGTTGATAATCCTTAAACAAAAATAGGGAAAAGAAATGCGTCATAAGAGTTTGGCTCAATGCCAAAGCTCGCTAAAGCTTGTATTTCGACATTAACATGGTCGTACTTAACACTGTATATACGGATGTCTATCTGTCATTCTTTTCTGCTAAAGCGCGATTTTAATATCTCGATTGCCTTATTACAATTTTTTGAAGTCTATGATAAACCTCCCATGGAAGTTATTGCATCGCCTTTTAAATATGTTTTTAAATAATTAAACTTTTCCAAATCATTCAAAGCTTCGTTATCATGAATATTTCGCCATCAAATATTTCGATTAGTAAACGTGAAAGTTTAATTTGCGCAGAATTCAAAACCGATATAGTCGAGCTGGGCCCGCTCCGTCAATAGGTGCAGGAGTCAAAATGTCCGACAAATTGCTTAATCCTTATTTTGTATCTACTGTTGCAATCGTAGTACAGCGTTTTTTTTTTTTTTTTTTTTTTTTTTTTAATAATCACTTGTCGTAATTGTTATTCTACATAAAAAAAAAAAGGTACATGCAATTACATATTTTGTTAAAAAACTTACATTAGCTTTTTAATTCAGAAAAGCAATAATTTGAGCATAATTACTCGAAAAATGTTTTTTTACATGAACCATTCATTTATTAAATTAAAAATTATTAGCTTTTGAGAAGAAAAGATTGACATATTACGGAATATCACTGAATTTAAAATATACATATTTGAGATTTGAAGTGAAATAAAAGTATACAAGGTGTCCTGAAATTAAAAATTGACCATTTTCCCATTTTTAGCTATATGGTTTGGTTTGGTTTATTAGATTACGGCAAAGAACTCGAGGGATATCTGCCTTAAGGGAGGAATGCTTTCGTGGAGGACTTTTTAAGGAAAACTGGCTCGTATACACGTTACACATGGGGAAAACCACGAAAACACCCATGCAGCCAGCCCGTTCGCGGGATTCGAACCTCGGACCGAACTACCAATGTTCAGCGACGTTACCGCTCGGCCGCTGGTGAGGCTTTTAGCTATATGAAAAACCGAAGAAACATGTTTCGTTATTTCATTACGTCTTAAATACATACTTTAAATTTGATTTATTTATTTTAACAAACAAAGTAATACCATCAGCTCCTTGAATTATTTGGTATTGATGTAGTAGTTCATATTTTTTTCAGCAGTGGTTTAAAATATACTAAATTTTTCAGAAGAAAGGTAAAATATTTCAAACAGTGACTTTCCGAGCGTTTTTAAAAGAAGTGTTTTACACAATAGTTCTTATAACAGTTTTTTTCTTTTATTTTACTTCCACTTATTCCCCCGTTTAAAAATTATTATTATTATTTTTTTTTTTTGGGTTTTTCATATTATTATGTTAATAATACTTCATTTTAAGTGTTAACCATAAACAATTTCCCTTTAATATCATCGTAACTGCATAAAGCCGCTCACAATACATTTGCACGAAGGCGCCGATTAGGCTTGGCGCGGGTCTGAGTCAAGTTAAAATGCGTAGAATTATCCGACACTTTATTTTCACATAACTTTTTCAGATATCTGTTTACGCGTGTTTTGCTGATTGAAATCTCTTCATTAGAATTTTCAGTACTACTGAATCTTTTCCTACGCGTCTGATATGTCATCTTCTATGTCTTTATTTAATTCTAATATATCTTCGTATATAGTTCTTCGAAAACAATTCTTCAATCAGTTCAGTATCGGAGTAATAACATTTAGTTCTGTTTCTAATTTTTTAATAATTCTTGTTGTTGCTGTTTTTAACGTCGTGTTCTGCTTTATATTTTTTTTAATTCTATTCATTACCAAATAATATTCATTACCAATCTATTTAAATCTATTTATTATCAAATAGAAATCTATTCAAGTCTATTTCATCTATTTAAGTCTGTTTAAATCTATTTATTATCAAATAGAAAATTTTCCACTTAAATCTTCTTGTTCTGGAATTTCGGATATTCGAGCACCACAATTATGTAGGATTAAATTTCAGTTATGTAACATCGAAAACGAAAGTAAATGTGACTATTGAAGCATTAAAATCATAAGAATATTTATGGGAACTTATTTTAAAGGATATATAAGTTATATTATGTATCTTATAAATAAATATTTATAAGAATTTATAATATACTATAAAGAACTAAAGATATAAGAAAACAATATTTACTCGAGTTGATTGCTAAAAGTGTAAAGGGCATTTCAAAAACTTTTCTGTGAATTCATGGAGCAAAGATTATATTGTATTATTGAAAATCGGCGAATTATGTAAAAACTATTGCAATAAAAGGAAAAATCTTGTATAAGAGTGCAAAATAGTTATGCATCTTAATACTAATACTGATGGTTTTATTGCTTTAGAAATTTTGTTTTTAAGTCAGATTTTTCTCCAGTTCTGTGGTGACAACAAATCGATTTCTAGCCTGAGCGCCATATACTGGGCACTTAGAGAAAAAAAATTAAATTCCCCTGATTATAATATTACTCAGTAAAAAAAACAAGATAACTAAAAAGTTCAAAGCAAAATCTATTTTCTAAATAATAACTTAAAATAATAAAGAAATTTAATAATAGAAGATTGGAAATTTTATTAATAATCAGAATCTTATGAGTTAAATAAATCAAGAAAGCAGAACAAAAAATTGCCGAAAAATATTAACAATAAAAATGAGCAAAAAATTAATGAATTAGAAAAATGAACTTCCAACTCAAAATAATTAGTACGAAAGCGCTACAATCCATACATGAGGGAAGCACTTAACAATGGATATGAGCAAATTAATTTTAAAAAATAAAAACTTACATAAACTGATATTTAATTAAAAGAAGAAAATGAATATTTAAACAATGGGTAGTTAGCAGTACCGTTTTAAAATTTTCTCTAAAGCTAAGCTACGGAATTAAAACGACTGAGAATCAAATTACAGTCCGTAACTTACGGAGAATGAATTTGTGATGATGTTAGAGGTCATGTGAACATGCGTAATTGTGACGTCACTAAAAACACGTGATCTCTGAGGTCATGTGTGGAGCTTTTTGTGATTTTTCAATTCTTTTCCAGCCATTTTACATTTCTAGCCATTACAGCCATCTGACAACACATCTGGAGAATCCCTGTTGATAATATCGACTCACACCAGGTCGCATTGATGCAAGAAATAGCTCATTCAGAACATAGATTCTAGTGTAATATATTGTTTCATATTTATTTTTGTGTTTTAATAAAAAAAAACCGTTAATGCTTGTATGATTAATTAGTCCATTAAAATGAACGTTAATTATTTAATAAATAGAGCCCCAGTTTCGAATTAGCCGGTGAAAACAGAAAATATCAGGATCTTCGCGAACTATTACCGCAAAGGTATTAGATAAACTCCAAATCAAAACCAAAAATCCAACCAATAACATTATTGAAGAATTAATAATTAATAGAAGAGAACGTTATAAAGAAGAAAGAATTATTTTGAAAACGAGAACACATGGAATGTTAACTCTTAGCGCTCCGTTGGCTCCGATCCGAAGCGGTCCGTCATTTGTTCCGTAACTCCGTGGGCTCCGCTGCGGAGCCCAATGTTTTTAGCCTGATTAGGCTTAAGATGTTACGGAATCGTCGGCGTTGGCGATTGTTATCTGTAGTTAAAACGTGCTCAGTCTCGCTACTGTTACGATTGAAACATTATTTCACCCATTTTATGGATAGCAACATGGAGAAAAATAATTATTGTGATGAGAATATAGAGTTTAGGGATAGAGAAGATGTGTTTGATTTTTTATTGTTAGAAGATAATGTGGAAGACAATGTTGATTATAATTTTGACACTTCAAGTAGTGGTTCCGAAATTGTACTACCAAAGAGACGACGAATGGTAGTTATTGAAAGTGAAAGCGAAGAGTCTTTGGAAGACTTAGATGATTGGCGCGATGTCACGGAAAAATTAGATATGCCGGATAGAATACATTTTAGTGTATCGCCAAAGGTCATTGGACCACAAATTCCTACAAATATTGTACAGGCGACACAATATTTCAAATTATTTTTCACAAACGAACTGGTAAACGAAATTATAAAAGTACGCAGAAAATGTTCTAAAGAAATATCTAGTAATTCTATTTGGAAAATGTGGCGGTCGATGGAAGAGGATGAGTTTTGGGCTTTTATTGGAGTTATTATCAGTATGGGTACGATACCCCTGGCGAATACGCAGGATTATTGGTCAGTTAAGGAGAATAGTCACATCCCTTTCTTTGGTAAAATATTTACAAGAAAGAGATTTATGGAGATATTCTGGATGCTGCATTCCACTGCGAAAATGTGCCGTGCTGGTAGACAGTGGTACAAATACGTAAGGAGCGCTAAGAGTTAAAAACTACTAGAAAAAAGGCGATCTGTAATTGGAAATCAAAATAATTCAGCTATTAAGGATGAAATGGGTAGAATTAAATTAACAGATATAACTTTGGGCCGACATGTTCTCGCCAGTATTAAAACTGGAATAATTTTAAGTTCAGTTTCAATAAGCATATAATGTCTAACGTTTCTCAATTACTGGAAGTTGAAAAGCTTCAATAAATGACATCATCTATACGTAGCAAGACAAACGGAAACAGAATATGAATGCTTTGAGTCATTATATAAAGTATTAGAAATTCGTTTTGAAACTAAACATTTAAATGTTGACAGAGATTTGAATTCCATTATAAACATGGACAGAATAAATCATGAATCTGCAGTACAGTTTAGAAAGTTACTTGATATTTTTCTCGAAATATTTGAGCTGCGAAGCATTAAATGAGTAAGAGGTACATGATTTTGGATATCATATTAATAAATATAATTCTTCCTAAATAGATAAAACTAGATAAGAAATTTGTAAATTTTCCGAAGTGTATTTAATTAGACAGTCAAGACATGGTATTTCTTTACAAGAGATATCAGGTGCTAGAAAACACAAGTAGAATTATCAACAAAAATACATTCAAAGGGATTTCTTGCTAATTCAAAGCGAACTCCGTCCAAGGTGTAAATCCGTAAGATGTGTAAATCCAAGCATGCAGTATATATTTGTGACGAGCGTTTAGCGACTATAACGAATTTGATCTTTGAATGAATTGCTTTTAAATCATCGCGTAAGCTACGAATGTAGTTCGAATAGTTTGTGGAATTTACGTGAATTACGTAATCATAGGCTGTTGCCAGGGATAAATAGAAGGGCTAGGTCACTCCTTTGTTCGACTCCTCGCCGACGCGAGTCTCATAGAGGGGGGGGGGAACCGGAAGTAATCTGACGTATCTCTGTTGCACCTGCTCTGATTTCGCTCCTTTAAAATTGTAGTTTCATTCAGTTGCGAGACGATTTTCTGGAGATCGCATATCCCAAATTAATTTTAATCATACATATTTGTTTTCTAATAATGCAAATATTTAAAATAATTTGTGTATATCTAGTTTTAGTCAATTTTCCTTTTAAATTCTATATTTGTATATTCATAAGTATCCTTTATGAAATATGGCTTCTTGTGCTGTAGCAACGTGCCGTAACACTTATAGAAATACGAAAGAAAGAGATATTGTATTTCATGCTTTCCCCAAGGACAATTTGCTTTTGGCGAAAGAATGGATACATAAATGTCGAAGACAGGATTCTATTAATGTGAAAAAAGCGAGAATTTGCAGCGAACATTTTCTGTGCAGTGATTATGAAGATGACATGAGAAATCGCTTTCTTGGATTGCCGCAAAAGAAGCTGTTGAAATGCAATGCTGTGCCGAAAGTAAATTTATCGTGTGCAGTACACAAAATAACACCAAGAAATCGGAGACATTTGAAAAAACTAATGCAGAGTGCTTTTGAAAGACTACAGGAATTAAGCCCAAAGAAAATTTATTTTGAGGCCGAGAACGAAATTGAAGCTGACAATAATAAATCAAATGTGAATGATTTTGAAATAAAACTCACAAGTGACAATGCCCTATGTGACAATATCCTTGAGTGCCCTAAGTGTAAAGATAAACAAGAATGTATTGATAATTTGAAGAACAAAATAATATCCTTAGAAAATTGCAATAAAATACTGAAAAATAGAGAAAAGAAAGATTTTAGAATGTTTGCTCAGCGACAAAGAAGGTGGACGACATTTAGAAAGAAATTTGTATCGGAAATTCAGAAATTAAAATCCCAAACAGCGAAATTTAGGAAAAAACAGAACAGGTCGGAGAATTCGGAAAAAGGTCTAAAGCATATTTTTACAAAGACGCAGATTAACGCATTGCTAGAAAAGAAGGAAAAAATCCGGTGGACTAGTGAAGATATTTCACGTTGCATTGTCATAAGAGCTCTGTCATCTAAAAGCTACGATTTTTGGAAAGAAAAAATGGGAATTCCTTTACCTAGCACTAGCACATTAAAGAGATGGTGCGCTAAATTTTCATGTAGTCCAGGAATTCAGAGTGATGTTCTTGCTGTAATGAAGGAAAGATGCCAATATTTGAATTCTGTAGAAAAAATATGCGTTCTCAGTTTCGACGAAATGCACATTCGATTCTAAACTCTGCTATGATTCTAAACTGGACCAAAATCGGTCCTTTTCAAAAAGTGCAGTTTATCAGAGGTCTCATTTCGCAGTGGAAACAACCAATATTTTTTGATTTTAACACTCCAATGAAGAAAGAACTTCTTTTTTCACTCATAAGACATATTCAATCATCTAGAGTAGAAGTGAAAGCAATAGTGTCTGATTTAAGAGGATCTACTACTTTGTGGAAAGAGTTACAGATTTCGATTAATAGTTCTCATTTTCCAAATCCAGTATTCCAAACGAAAAAAATATGGGTTTTTGCAGATTTAGCGCACTGCCTCAAATTACTGAGTGTTGGTGTATTTAATTATGACAAAGCACACTAGGGCTATCTGCCTAAGGGGAGGGATGCCTTCGTGGAGGACTTTCTAAGGGAAACTGGCTCGTATACACGTTACACATGGGGAAAACCACGAAAACGCCCATGCAGCCAGCCCGTTCGCGGGATTCCAACCTCGGACCGAACTACCAGTGTTCAGCGACTTTACCGCTCGGCCTCTGGTGGGCTGAAATTACTGAGAAACCACTTTTTAGATAAAGGATTTGTTTTAAAAGATGGAACTGTTTTAAATGTTTATATTATTAAAGAGAATTAAATTGTGTCACAAACTAAAACCAAATTATTTAATGGTCAAGGGAAACGAGAGACAAAAAGTAAGTATATATAATATGTTTTGATTTGAAATATTTCTAGATTGCATTTTAGAAGTTAATAGCGTAAAGCATATTTCAAATGAGAACTAATTCTGTTAAGTTATTGTTACAGTTATTTTTATTGTATCCTCTGTTATTATTGATTCGATTTTGTGCTAGCTTAGCATTCTAGATAAAATATTTATAAAGTATAATATTAAAGTAATTGGCATAAGAAGACCTGCCCCCTTAACCCCCACTTTTGAAAAATTAAATAATTATTTTAGGTACTGTGAATAAAATTGTTTTGTCTAAATTAAGATAACAATCTTACATGTATTTATTTAAATGAAATATTGATGTAAGCCTAAGTTACAAAATTATTTTTAAAAAAATATATGTTATTATAATGAATCGGGAGAAAAATATGCTAATGTAAAATTTACAATTAGGCTGAAACTCAAACTTAGATTAGCAAAAATTTTGCCATATATAACCATACACGTTTAAAACTATGCCAATTTAAGGTTATTTTTTGATTAATTTTAAATAGCTGTTATTATAGTTATCTTAGCAGTAGTACAGTTCTCTTAGTTAACATGCAGATAAAGAAATGATTAGAAACAAACAGGCATTTAAAGAAAAAAAAATCCCTGCAAATAAAAAAAGGAACTTTATGCTAAGAGTAGCGCATTTTATCTATTATTTTAAAATTGAGTAAGTACTATTAAATTTTTTAATGTTCAGTGTAAAATGCATACTGCAGTAACATTGTCTCTTCCAAATTATAGCTATCTTTCACACACAGCTCATTTTAAACGCTGATTCTTCAAATTTAAAACGCAAATTTCTATGTTGTCAATTGCATCTCCGCGCTCAGTGCCATCATTGCTACGTCATCACTCCTCGCTGCCTGTTTCAGGGGGAAACGCTCTATGAGCTAGCCCTTCTCTTTAGTCCTGGGCTGTTGCGGTTTCCTGACAGAAAAACTTCGCTTCAGGCGCGATGCCGACGCTCTCTTAGGTACCCGCTCATAGTTCATAGTTCCAGTCATAGTTCATCAAGCGATGTATATGAACACGAATGAAACTTCGCTCTAATCAACAAATGCTGCAGCAGGTCCAAAACAGGCAAAAGTACAGAAGGCGCGTGGATGGTAATGTGCGAATCAGCAGTGTAAGCAGGTTACAAAGAAATGCCAATGATTGCGAAACTCATATTTACAATTAGTCAGTGAAAATAACGTAATACATTACAAGAGCAGTCAAGAAAGATAAATGCATATAAGGAAAGGAACATGAGAGGTGTAACAAAATAAAAGCGGGCTTAACCATTCAGCATTTACAATTTGTCGTAGAAAAGTATTCTGGCAGACTTGCAATCTTTTCCTATTAGTTTTCTTGGTATATGACCAAACTGAACTTGCATAACACAAAAGTGGACGTAGAATGGGCTTGTAAATGAGTAACTTGTTTTCAATAGATAATACACTGTTTCGAGCAATTAAGGGGTATAGTTTGGCTTTACGAACTCTAAACTTCTGGATAATAGGTGCAATGTGCGGGGACCATGTAAGTGACTTATTGAGAATCACCCCAAGATAACGGACTTGCTTCGCCCAGGTAATATCAGTGCCATAGAACTTCAGGTTTTTCTTTAAGTTAGCCTTTTTCGCAAACATAATAGCTGTTGTTGTCTTTAACTCTTTCGCATCGAAGTCATGGAGGTAGGAAAGGGAGGAGGGGCCATTCCGCGCTAGAAGTGAAGCACTGCTTTGGAGCTTGGGTCACCAGACGGGGTGTTCTTTGTTTACATTCAGAAGCTCGCTTGACAAGATTCTGATAGTATTTCGACACACGACAGTTCCACTGAAATCGAAAAAGGGACACTCTCGCATGAAAGAAACATTCATAGTGTGATGGATAATAGCAATTTGTATAGTTTACTGACATTTACGCAAAAATCACATCTTGATTATTTTTCGATAACTAACAACAGCGATTTTGATTATGAATTTGTTTTATAAAATTCTAAGCTGTTGCACTACAAAAATATAGATTTTAACAAAATTGCTAAAAGAGATCTGCCAAAATTTATTTTCTAGAAGATTTGAAAAGTTTGAAACTTGATGGCTAAATGTAAATATAAAATTATGTACGTTAAAATATTTGTAATTAGGCACATAGGTCAGATTAAGTTTTTATTAAATGGAGTAACGCATGCAAGGGCTATCTGCCTAAAGAGAGAGATGCCATCGTGGAGGAATTTTGAAGAAAAACTGACCTTTGAGTGGGTATTAAAAATAATACTTATAATTTTCATTCAAATTATATTCATATATATTTTTTATGTAAAACTTTCGGGTGTATGCTAAATTAGTGTAAATTACTTTACATGAAAAATATAGTGAATGCACAGAAATTAAAGATTTGCACATGCCGGAAATGATAAATAGGAAATATGTATGGGTATTTATGCATGTGCTTGCAAAAAGCATGTATCTGCCTTTGACAAAATACTTAAATATTCATTAAATTATTTATAAATGTATTTGAAATGAAGAATTTATTCACTTATAAACAACTGTGAAAGTACTGTGAAGAAATTTAATGATTAAATGTATCTAATTTATAATGATTATAAATGTTATCTAATTTATAATGATTATAAATGTTATCTAAATATATAATAACCTTAATATTGAATTGTAAACATAAATTGAAATCCTGTTGACAAATACTATTTAAGCAAGAATTGTTCGTATTGGAAAGCAATCTGTTAAAAGGTATTGTAAAGCAAATGCTATGAGATGCGCACTTAAGAACGTAATAAAGAGTTTTGGAATATGTATTGTTGAAATGAAGGGTAAAAAAAAAATCTGATAAGTATAATTAAAAGAATTATTCCCTTTACATTTTATAATAACTCAGTTACAAGTTTTAAATAATACTTTAAAAAAAAAAAAAAAAAAAACTTATTTTATTCCCTTTCAGAAATGTTCAGAGAAAGTCAAATACTATTCTCTAATTTAAAATGAACCGAATAGAGCATTAATTATAAATTGACTTACATTTTTCGATTTAAAAGAAGCCAAAAAAATCATGTCATATTTAAGAAAGTATTTTAGGAAGAAGCTCTATAAATAGAAAAGAAATAATGCATAGTTTTAATATTAATAATACAATAAACTTTGATCTTAATTTTTGTCCGAATAAAATCGAATTACCTTAATTTTTTTTTCTAATGTAATTAACGAAAACTTGTGAAACTATTTCATTCAAATTAAACCATTCTGAGAAAACTGTCCTGTGAAAAGTATAGCATTTAATTCCGTTCAGAATGAAATGTTGTTTAAAAATATGTTGTTTTCACATATTTAGGACTCTGAAGTGTTGTAGAAAAAGAAAATATATACATTTATATGTATATTTGCGACGTAATTACAAAATATTTACACCCGAACGCGTCAAATCCCATAGAACTCAATGGTAAATGACCCAATCTTTTGGTCACCACGTAGGGATCGCCGGTGCTTCAGAGCAGGGTACGGAAAAACTTGTTTAGGGCGACTCCATCCGTAGCCTTCGAGATTAGATGGCCTGGACGCCTATTCTATGATCACTGGATCTGTCTACAATTTGAGGGACTAGCGTCTACATCCCAAAACGGCAGCCTATGAGAGAGGCGATTCTATTATTTTCATCGGGGAGTAGGGAATTTAGAATGGTTTTCTGAGGAACGCCAGCGCCAGTGCGCGATGTTTGCTTACATTAGGAAGTTCAGAAAATTGCAAAGGTGGATTGCCTTAGTTTCTGCGGTTACTTTCAGGGAAATATTAGGCAGTTTTTTTGGTTTGCTGATACATGGCAAATACATAATTTACCTTTATAAATCCGCGTTTATCTATTTAAACTTCAGAAGATTTAAGATGAAGTGAATATATTTAACACAACAGAACCAAGCTTAAGACTTGTAAATCTTTTAAAAAAACAATACATCGATAATTAAAAATATTATTTATAGTTCATCACTAAAAACTTTTTATAAATGCATAGTTATCATATAATTAACAACTCATCCATGCATTATCTCATTATTTATTATAATTAAAAGAGAAGATATTTTTTACAGTAATGTTTAAAAATTTGCTGTTGTCTTTTAAAAGATTTACAAGTCTTGAAGATTGCGTTCTGTTGTGTTAAATATATTCTCTTCATCTTAAATCTTCTGAAGCTTAAATAGATAAAAGCGGATTATAAAGGAAAATTTTCTACTTGCCCTCTATCAGCAAACCGAAAAAACTGCCTAATATTTCCCTGTAAGTAACCGTAGAAACTAAGACAATCCAGTTTAGTAATTTTTTGAGCTTCCAAATGTAAGCAAACATATAGTCCACTGCCGTTGCATTCCTCAGAAAACCATTCTAACTCCCCTACTCCCCGATGAAAATAATAGAATCGCCTCTCTCATAGGCTGCCGTTTTGGGATGTAGACGCTAGTAATTTGAGGGAACAATATTGGCTCAAAAGAACCGGTATGGACAGCAATCACAACTTATCGGAGAAAGCCATTCTGTGGTCCTCAGTTGGAGGGCGGGTGGGTCCATTTAACTTTACTGGAAGGGGACAAGGAGCTTTAGACCAATCGCAGTACAGACGAGTGACGAAATTTATAGCGCACGCTGGCTGAAGTTCTAGGAATATTCTCCCATTATTTCACTAACTCACAAGCTGCATTTGTAGTTCGAGAAAAAAAAAAAAAAAAAAAAAAATTGCACAAAACAGTATTATGACCAACACGAAGTAGAATATGCTGCTGTGTTATGTGAAAGAAAATCTCTTTTTTAATGGGAAAGTTAACGCAGGAATTTAGAGCTAAGAAATAAAGAGTGATATGGGATACCACGAAAGCAATGGTAAATAGATAAGAGTAAATGAATTAAGCTTACTTCAAATCCTTTTAGAAATAAACAATTTTAATTATTTAAATTTATAATATGATTAATTTGCATTACAATCTAATAGCAAACTTTTTTTTTTTTTTTTTTTTTTTCATGTTTACATTAAAACTGTTTTCCCGCAATTTATTTTACAGTTACTATTCGAAAAATATTTCTTTAAATAAGAAATTAGAAAGAAAATATTTCTTTCTTAATATTTCTTCCCTTTTTTATTTTCTTTTTCTATGAAAATTATTTCTTTCGGGAAAAGAAATAAAATTCATTCGCTATTACAGTATGGCCGATTGCTGCTGCATTCAATTATCACACACGCATCAAAATGCTTTATTTTAAATAATTTATTCTATAATTAACATGAAAGAAAATATTTTTTCAATATAAAATATATAACCAAAATTAAACTAATCTATTCTGTATGTGTGATTAATTCGTTTTGCAATTTTTGTCACACAATTACTAATACCTTTTTTTTCAATGTTAGATTGCTGTTGTTTTAATTTTGTATATATATAAGAACTGCTCAGTTTAAATATTCTTCCTTCTCAAAAGATTTTGTTCTCTGAAAATAATTAAAAGATAGTAATATTTTCACAATGGAAGTGCTAAAGTAAAAATAAAAAGTCCTTATCAAACTAGCGTTTCGACACATTTTAAATAGAAAACTAATAATAATCAATATCTCTTTTACAATATAAAAATGAGAATGCTATGAACAGTATTTTTATTACTTATTTTTATTTATTTATTTTTTTAAAGTTTGCAAAGAAACAATGATTTTTAATACTATAATAGGTTATAAAAGTACTATTCCATGAACAAACCCTCAGTCTTATAGCATTGTTACTTTATAGCATAATACAATAATAATACAGTATAATTCTGCTAAGAAGCCCACCAGCCGCCGAGCGGTAGAGTCGCTGAACACAGGTAGTTTGGTCCGAGGTTCGAATCCCGCGAACGAGCTGGCCGACGTTTTCGTGGCTTTCCCCATGTGTAACGTGTACACGAGCCAGTTTCCCTTAGAAAGTTCTCACTTAGAAACCAGTTTTAAAACGTATTAAAATTACACACACAAACATACACACACAAAAAGAAAAAAAAAAAAATCTGAAAGCCTTCAGATTTTATATTATTCCCAAAGGGCCATTTTTTTAACGTTTTGCGTGTTACCTTTATTTATTAAATATCATGTTTTTCGCACTTAAACCATAAAATTCAATTCAACAGCGATATCATATAATTTAAAAAAAGCATATCTTTAGAATTTCCGATACATAGTCTCGCGCGCTAGAGATGAAAATGTTTTTTGCCATTGCTCGCTTTGAAATCGTTGGGTTTCTTAATCAAAAACTCATAAATGCTTAAAAAATATGATATATGAAATAGATAGTAATACAAATTCCCAGTTCCAAATTTGGGCCTCCATGTGCCTATATTAGATGGAGGATTACGTTATTCGGTATTTCATGGCTCTATGTACCGTTGTTTCATCACAGTGCGAGAAACATTCATACATTCTGCAGATTCCTCATTATTTAATTTCTTTAAATGTAATAGAGTGCGATAATACTTGATGGCAACGATTTGAAAAGTGAAACGCCATTTATCGTGAAACGCCACAAAATGGCAAAATGAAATTAATAGCCCCTCTGAGCTAAAACTTATTTTTAAAATTATCACAATAGTAGTAGTACAACTACTGAAAAAATATTGTAAATCTATTTTATAGTTTTATTATTATTATTATTATTATTATTATTTTAAATTTTTATTTTACAGTAGTGTGAATTTCGCGTAATAATGAACGACATTTTTGTGTTAACAGTATTATTCATAAGGTATTCAACTGTTAGATTTTAAAGTAAACGTAATTTTTGCTGTACATAAATCGAGTAGAAGCTTATCGGATGTCTATATTTGTATTAAATGAAGAAGGTTTATGTGCTTGATAAATTATTATCTTCTACATTTTTAAAGCGTACAATTACAATTTATATCTATAATTTCAGGAATAGTATAACCTTTCTTTCAGTAGAAATTGCGTTCTTGTTTTCTGAATGTGGCTCCAAATACTCTCTCAGTTCATCTCAAATTAAAATAACTATAAATTTTGGCAGTCTGAAATACGCAATGAAAACATCTTTTGGCAGAGTAAAAGCATCAACATATTTTCTATAAATTCGCCACCGATTCAGAGATCTACGACCGTATTCTTCGTTTAAATATTAAAAAATCAGCGGCGAAAACACATACAAAGTCTACTTAGTATGTCAACTGGACAACCCTGATTAACGACGCGGCAACACTTTTTCACGCGCTCTCGACAACTTCCGTACTCAGAGAATATAGGATGTGGAGCAGACCTGGACGGTTATTCTACGGTACGAGAGTCGACAGCAAGTTGTGGGCTGCCAGATGTCGCTGCTAGTAAAAAACAGGTCTGCCCGACATCCTATATTCTCTGAGTACGGAAGTTGTCGAAAGCGCGTGAAAAAATGTTGCCGCGTCGTCAATCAGGGTTGTCCAGTTGACGTACTAAGTAGACAATGACTTTGTATGCGTTTTCGCCGCTGATTTTTTCATATTTAAACGAAGAATACGGTCGTAGATCTCTGAATCGGTGGCGAATTTATAGAAAATATGTTAATGCTTTTGCTCTGCCAAAAGATGTTTTCATTGCATATTTCAGATTGTCAAAATTTATAGTTATTTTAATTTGCGATGAATTAAGAGAGTATTTGGAGCCACATTCAGAAAACAAGAACGCAATTTCTAATGAAAGAAAGGTTATACTATTCCTGAAATTATAGGTATAAATTGTAATTGTACGCTTTAAAAATGTAGAAGATAATAAGTTTATCAAGCACATAAACCTTCTTCATTTAAGACAAATATAAACATCCGATAAGCTTCTGCTCGGTTTATGTACAGCAAGAATTACGTTTACTTTAAAATCTAACAGTTGAATATCTTACGAATAATACTGTGAACACAAAAAAGGAATGTCGTTCATTATTACACGAAATTCACACTACTGTAAAATAAAAATTATAAAACTATAAAATAGCTTTATAATATTTTTTTCAGTAGGTACTATTAGTGTGATACTATTAAAAATGAGTTTTAGCCCAGAGGGGCTATTAATTTCGTTTTGCCATTTTGTGGCGTTTCACGATAAATGGCGTTTCACTTTTCAAATCGTTGCCACGAAGTATTATCGCACTCTATTATATTTAAAGAAATTAAATAATGAGGAATCTGCAGAATACATGAATGTTTCTCGCACTGTGATAAAACAACGGTACCTAGAGCCATGAAATTCTGAATAACGTAATCCTCCATCCTAATAGAGGCATCTGGAGGGCCAAATTTTAACTGGGAATTTGTATTACTATTCATTTCATATATCATATTTTGTAAAGCATTTATGAGTTTTTGATTAAGAAACCCAACGATTTCAAAGCGAGCAATGGCAAAAAACATTTTCATCTCTAGCGCGCGAGACTATGTATCGGAAATTCTAAAGATATGCTTTTTTTAATTATATGATATTGCTGTTGAATTGAATTTTATGGTTTAAGTGCAAAAAACATGATATTTAATAAATAAAGGTAACACGCAAAACGTTAAAAAAAATGGCCCTTTGGGAGTAATATAAAATCTGAAGGCTTTCATATTTTTTTTTTTTTTTTTTTTTTTTTTTTTTTTTTTTTTTGTGTGTGTGTGTGTGTGTGTAATTTTAATACGTTTTAAAACTGGTTTTTAAGTGAGGACTTTCTAAGGGAAACTGGCTCGTATACACGTTACACATGGGGAAAGCCACGAAAACGCCGGCCAGCTCGTTCGCGGGATTCGAACCTCGGACCAAATTACCTGCGCTCAGCGACTCTACCGCTCGGCGGCTGGTGGGCTTCTTAGCAGAATTATACTGTATTATTATTGTATTATGCTATAAAGTAACAATGCTATAAGACTGAGGGTTTGTTCATGGAATAGTACTTTTATAACCTATTATAGTATTAAAAATCATTGTTTCTTTGCAAACTTTAAAAAAAAAAAAATAAAAATAAATAATAAAAATACTGTTCATAGCATTCTCATTTTTATATTGTAAAAGAGATATTGATTATTATTAGTTTTCTATTTAAAATGTGTCGAAACGCTAGTTTGATAAGGACTTTTTATTTTTACTTTAGCACTTCCATTGTGAAAATATTACTATCTTTTAATTATTTTCAGAGAACAAAATCTTTTGAGAAGGAAGAATATTTAAACTGAGCAGTTCTTATATATATACAAAATTAAAACAACAGCAATCTAACATTGAAAAAAAAGGTATTAGTAATTGTGTGACAAAAATTGCAAAACGAATTAATCACACATACAGAATAGATTAGTTTAATTTTGGTTATATATTTTATATTGAAAAAATATTTTCTTTCATGTTAATTATAGAATAAATTATTTAAAATAAAGCATTCTGATGCGTGTCTGATAACTGAATGCAGCAGCAATCGGCCATACTGTAATAGCGAATAAATTTTATTTCTTTTCCTGAAAGAAATAATTTTCATAGAAAAAGAAAATAAAAAAGGGAAGAAATATTAAGAAAGAAATATTTTCTTTCTAATTTCTTATTTAAAGAAATATTTTTCGAATAGTAACTGTAAAATAAATTGCGGGAAAACAGTTTTAATGTAAACATGAAAAAAAAAAAAAAAAAAAAAAAAAAGTTTGCTATTAGATTGTAATGCAAATTAATCATATTATAAATTTAAATAATTAAAATTGTTTATTTCTAAAAGGATTTGAAGTAAGCTTAATTCATTTACTCTTATCTATTTACCATTGCTTTCGTGGTATCCCATATCACTCTTTATTTCTTAGCTCTAAATTCCTGCGTTAACTTTCCCATTAAAAAAGAGAATTTCTTTCACATAACACAGCAGCATATTCTACTTCGTGTTGGTCATAATACTGTTTTGTGCAATTTTTTTCGAACTACAAATGCAGCGTGTGAGTTAGTGAAATAATAGGAGAATATTCCTAGAACTTCAGCCAGCGCGCGCTATAAATTTCGTCACTCGGTCTGTACTGCGATTGGTCTAAAGCTCCTTGAAGCCTTGTCCCCTTCCAGTAAAGTTAAATGGACCCCCCCCCCGCCCACCAACTGAGGACCACAGAATGGCTTTCTCCGATAAGTTGTGATGGCTGTCTATACCGGTTTTTTTGAGTCAATATTGTTCGCTTAAGTTGTAGACAGATCCAGTGATCATAGAATAAGCGTCCTGTTTTTACAAGTGTCTAGCCCCTCAGATACTAGTTTCCTCCCGATTCCTCCCTGATCATTTGCGCAGATTCACGCGCAGCGTGTTTACTCCAAGGAGCTCGGCGTGGCCAAAGCCGATTTTTTTAAAATGGCGTGCGTTTAAAACGTTACGAACTCGGTGCGCTTTACTGAGTGTAAATTAATTTCTTTTGTTTTTCTGAAATAGTTTTCTTTTTAATTGGTATACATATTTATTTGTTCAGATGTTTTATTGTAAATCTTTACATAAAGGAAGAATTCATGATTTAGTCATCTACAGATCATCGCCCAAAGCTATTAGAGATACAGATATCAAAACTTAGGAGCTTATTCCTTTTGTACCGAAGATGTCATTTAAGAAGCGATTTTTAAGATTCGGTGACCAAAACGTGTTTTTATGCTTTTTCATATAAGGAAGAAACAGATGTACATAAGGTTATTGCTTTAAAATGTATGGAATATGAATACCTAAAAACCAATTTCAAACGTTTTCAAAATTCGGCCCCGAAGGGGGGGGAACGTGTTCTTCACATATTCCTTTCACACATCAGATATCCATAAGACAAACTTATGAATTATTGCTGTAAAATGTAAGGAATACGAATAAATGCTGACATCAACATGTGTGGGGAGGGGGACTGATTGGCTTAAAATACAAGTTTATATAATGTACAAGTAAGCCTTATTAAAGGTACACACCAGGTATATAAAGCTAGTTAGTATAAAAAAAACTTAAGGTTTCTATTATTTAATGTTATTAATAATTCAAACCCCAAAATAAAAATGTAGCAGCATGTGGCAATTCAAAAAAACTGTGATGAGATTGTTACAATGTTCAGTTAATTTTAAACAATTCTACACATAATAAAATGGCTGTGAATGTACATGGGGTTGAATAATTAGAAAATAAAAAACTTGACAAATATTAAATAGTAGAAAATATTGCTTACTGTTCAAATTTGGGATTGACTGAGTTTCTCCAAAATATATTTATCTACATTAAAACGTTTGGTAATAATCTGTTGACTGAGTAGTATAAAAGTCAATGAATGATTGATTATATGGACAATATTTGGTATTGTTGAACTTGGGGGGGGGGAAGGAAGACAGTAATGCAAGGAGGATGAACAAAAATACACTTACTCATTAATCACAGAATATGTCAGCCTATCACGAGGACCTGAGATAAAGGTTCAAAACCCTGTTCTGACCTTCTACATCTGTTCCTGATCATTTTAAGGACCAGAGTTGGAATTATCTTATTATTAAAGAGAAGTTCTGAAGAATGAGAGAGTATTATATAAATAAGAAAAAAATATCATCTGACACATATAAAACACTTACAGGCATTCATTATTTGATGTTCAGATTTTGAGCGTGAAGGTGCATTTGCCCCTCGCTTCCTATTTTAACTTCTCTAATTTTTCTTGTCCTTTATGCTTGATCAGATAGCCTGGCTCAGTAAAAGTAGGCGGCCAGTGCAACTCTGATTAAAAATCCAGTTATAACCACGTGCAGTGCTGATAAGGACCACGTGTTTCTGAGACTCCTCCTTTATTTTCTTCTTTCTAGGTACTATTTCTTTCTCCTGATGAGAAGGGACCTTTAGCTGCCCTCGAAATCGATTGAGTGTTTCATTATACTTACGCTAAATACAAGGTTGTTTTTACGATTTTGATTCACTTACAGGCAGTTGAAAGAAGATATTTTAGATCATAAAAATGGACAAAAGGAATTGTGAATAGGTACTAATGACTATTGTTAAAATACAGTGGCTCCCAAAAGTGTTAATACACTTATGATTTTCATTGAAATAGGGCTCTATCCATTAATCAAAAGTAAACTTTCTGAATGAGACTTTAATAATAAGATTTATAATCTATTCGTAACAAAATTACATGAAATATTTTTAAAATTTAGCAAACATTTATTTTTAAGAAATTAATAATCAAAAAAATACAAACATTTTATCTCACAAAAGTCTTCGTACACTTCAAAAAAAATCTTGACATATTAGTAAATATTTTCATTTTTCATTAAATTAATATTTAGTAGGATATCCTTTAGCATCCACAACAGCTTTTAAACGTCTGAGAATAGATTTTACTAGTTTTTTTTTTTTTTTTTTTGGGGGGGGGGGTAATTTCTGTATCAATGTTCACCCATTCTTTCCATCATGGCTGTTTTAAGTTCGCTTTTCGTTTTGATGTCGTGATTTCGTACTCTAACTTCCAGCTCTTTCCAAATGTGTTCTATGGGGTTTAAATCTGGCGACTGAGGTGGTGTTTTCAAAACTTGTGGACAATTATAGAGACACTACTGGCAAACGTTGAGAGCCGTATACTTAGGATCGTTATCATGATTAAAAATAAAGTTGTTTCCAATACCCAAATTTTGGGCTGATAATTTTAAATTGTCTCTTAAATATTTAAATAAAAAGAATGATTCATTATGCCATCAATAAATACCAAATTACCTAGTCCTGATGCTGTCATTCTCCCCCACAAGAACACCTCCACCGCCATGCTTAACTGTTCCAACTAAGTTCTTAGAATGAAGTTCCTCATTTTTTCTTCTCCATACAGTGATTCCACCATCGGAACCAAAAATGTTAAATTTGCTTTCGTCAGCAAATAGGACATTATTCCAGTACGTTTCGGGTGTATTTATCATTGATTTTTGCGAATGAAAGCCTAAGCTTTCTGTTTTTCTCACTAACAAAATTATTTTTACAGGCAGAACGTCCATGTAATCCAGTTTCTCTGAGAACTCGTTGAACAGTTTCAGGTGAAATCGAAGTAGAAAACTTTGCATTAAATTCTGCAGAAACTTTTACAGAACTCAAATGTGGTTTTTTTACAAATTTTCTAAGAATAAATCTCTCATCACGTTTAGTTAACTTTCTCGGTCGACTTTTTCTTACCTTGTTTTCAATCCGATTTTCTTCTTTAAAGCGTTTTATCACATACTGCACTGTAGAATGGGGTAAATTAACTAATTTATTAATATTGCAAATTTATTTACCACTACTATGGTGAAAAATGATCAATATTCGAATGCTGTAATTTCTTTACTACTGCGACCCATTTTTCAATAATAAATAGAATATTATGAAGTAAACAGTAAACAATTAAAACAAACGATTTTTTAAATGCCACCAGAATGTAAAAATTTAAAAAAAGCGACAAATGATTATTCTAATTTTAATTTTATCGAAAAATATTTCAGTGTATGAAGACTTTTGTGAAATAAAATGTTTATCATTTTTTTATTATTAATTTCTTAAAAATAAAGTTTCACTATATTTTAAAAATATTTCATGTAATTTTGTTACGAACATATATAGATCTTATTATTAATCTCATTCAGAAAGTTTACTTTAAATTAATGGATAGAACCCTATTTCAATGAAAATCATAAGAATACGAACACTTTTGGGAGCTACTGTATATATTTTTCACTAGATGTGTTAAGTTTCTTCAGTGAAATTATGTGTAAAATTTTTGTGGTCCAAAATAATTTTTAGAACTGTATTTTTGTCTTCATTCTGAGAAGTTACTGTAGAAGTTTTTGTCAGTTTCCTTTTCGTTTTGTATTTGAGAATCTTTTGAGTATTATATTTTTATTAGGTGGAATATCTTTATTAGCAGTTTGGGAAACGTATTTCTTGCGCATTTAACATATCAGCAGCTTCTAGTTGTAGTGGTGCTGATTTTAGAATCTTGTTTAACATATCACATTGTTTGGCAGATTTTAATGAATCTACTAATTCTAAACATGTTTGTTATACAGTCAAAAGTCGTTAATCCGGACTCGTTGGGACTTCGGCGATTCCGGATTATAGATCATCAGTTTAAATCTGGTAAGATGGCATGCAGAAATTATAAAATTAAAAATATGAAACCGTAATTTATGAAATAAAGAACAATTATGATCTAAAGGGTATCAAAATTTACAAAAAAAGCTTAATATTTATTTGTTTACTTTATTAAACATTTCTTTCAATATAAGTTGTTTAAGTTGCTTCGTTTTTTATGTGATAATACATTCTCTTTAATTCTATAAACAGACATAATTTCTTGTTCAGTTACACAGTTCCGCTGTTCAAGTCTTATAATTGCTGTGTCGAGAATACCGACTAATTTGTCAATCGAAATTTTTTCGTTTTCAATAACCTCTGTCACTTTCTTCGCTATCGGAAGCGAATTATAATGACGAAGAATTTGATTTAAATCATATCAAAGACGGAGTACATCCAGATGAAATACTACATTTAGTAAGGAATTATAAGCCAAATAAAATAAAAACATCTGCCCTGAAAATAAGGATAGTGCTGACAGATCAACTTCCAATTCATTGCGCGCCCGCCGCGGCGTTAAAGATAAACAAACGTTAAAGTTTAGATAAACAAAGGGTATGCCTTTATCCATATTTTGCAGCAATTCCACTTTTTGTTTAATGGATTTCGAAACATACTTTCGCTTTGTAGATGATTTACATATTAGTAAATATATATCAGAAATTCTATTTGGCATAATCGAAAGTTCAAGCTTACTTTTATAAAATTACTCTAACAGTCTGCAAAAAATAATAAGCCGAATACAATTCGAAGATTAAGGAACAACGCGATCTGCAACATTAACTGAATTAGATAATTTTAGCTTAGCTTATACCGTCCGTTATACATTAAACGCGCATTCGTAAACGTATTTTGCGCACACGCATATTCGCAGCCGTAAAAGTCGAAGTTTCGACACATGCGCAGAAAGTTTGTAGCTTTGAGGTCCGGATTATGGGTGTCTGAATTAACGACTTTTGACTGTAGTTCATTCGGCTAATCTTTGGAATATGGTAACAAGTAGTTTGGCGACATTTTGGTAAGGCGATAAATGTTACTAGCTAGGACTTTAGCAGTGTACATGGATAAAGTCAAGAGTGTGCGCAATGCCATTTTTGTGCAATTCTGGGATTTTTTTTTTAACTGAAAATAGGTCGACGTGTACCTGGATGATACTGTATATGTGCAGTTCTTAAAAACGCGGCAAGCAGTGTGCGATTCTGCACTTTCTCTCAATTTCGCACCTAATCTTCGTCATGATTAAGCATTTTTGTTCCATAAAAGTTCTAGTATAAGCGTAATTCGGCTAGCAGATTGTTGGAAAAAATGTTGAGTAAAAAAAAAAAAATGCCTTTACTTCGTGAAAACAAAACTAGCAGGTTGCTGTAGCAGGGTTGGTTGCCAAATTTTCGCCAAGTTACCATAATCCAAAGATTAACCGTTCATTCTTTCTGTGTTCCACATCATATTGTTTGTCAGATTTTAATGAATCTACTAATTCTAAACATGTTAGTTCATTCTTTCTGTGTTCCAATGAGAGGGTCTGTGATTTTTTTTTTTTTTTTTTTTTTTTTTTTAGCTACTTAATTCAAAACTCATTTTCATCATCTATACTAAGTGGATAAGTCATTATGCATTGTAGTTGTAGTATAAGCAGTAGTATTTCTAGTGTGCTGATGTAAGTAATGTATTTAATAAGTAGCAGTATTTCTAGTGTGCTTGCACATACTCCACCTAACTTATAAGGTATTTCTCCTTCTTGGTGTGGTGGTCTGCACACTGGGCGCATATTCCAAAAGTCTGCGGTTCAATTCCTAGCGAAGCCATTGCTTATTTTTCAATCTCTCTTGCTTCCAATGTAAAATTCTAATGTCTGTACAGTGGCGCTCGAACTAAAAGGGTGTTAGATGATTGTCCTCCACACCCAGGATTTGGTGATTAGGTCCCATAAAAACCCCAATCGTCCTCTAAAAGGGGGACATAAAGTATTTCTCCCACCTTCTTGGCATGCCTTCATGGTGTGATGTGTATCCAGAGGTCCATGGTTTGATTCCCGGCGAAGGCGTTGAATATTTTACATCTTGCTTGCTTCCACAAAAATACCTAATATCTCTACAAATTAATGAATCAATACAGCTGCATACATATCAATGAATGCATATATTACACTCGGTGCACTGTATGTGACATGTACAAGTTTTGTTACTTTCATGTATAGTGTATATTTCTGCATTATGTGTTTATGAAACAGACCACCCATTCTTATTCTGTATTACTTATAAACATAGTGTTTCATTTGTTTTATGTCTGATTCTTAAATCCCAAATCTTACTTGTTAATTTACCTTTATTTGCTGTAATTAAGTGATTAATCATTTTATCTCTTACAAATCTCATAATACCATATATAGTGTTATCCAATCTCTTAATTTTTTTTCCATGAAGATAAATATATTTTAATGTTCGGTGCATTCGTTCGATGTGCATGTTTGTGTTAACACCACTGTGAAGTCTATAACAGTATACCCAGCTAGATGTATTTTGTAAATAATATGTTTCAAAGTAATTTGCTAATTCAATAGTGTCAGGATCTTAAGTAATTTTATTGCTGCTTCTGTCAGTATATGAAAAGTATGAATGTCTTGTTCTTCTAAGAGAGATCTAATAATTTTATATGTTTTTGCCTGTTTTTCAACACCATTGATTTTTTTAAAAATTGTTTCTCCAGGCTCTATGAATATGCCATGCACAAAAAAGACATTTCTGTAGTAAACCCATTTCAGACTCCCAAGCATTAAAAAAGATTCAGCCATATCAGACATAAATATTTGTGGTTGTATTTGCCCAACGTTTTCTTTAATACATGAAAAAAAAAAAAAAAAAAAAATGATAGCACTGGCTGATCACATCGATTAGAAATTAAAAATGCACACAGGAATCTTTGGTGTAAATCATCTATTGTAAGTAAAGTTATGAAATCTGTATGCATTTACCCCATGTGTACCATCAATACATATACAAGTCAGAACAAAATTTTTTCAGTATCTCTCTTTGTGCTTCTGTCATCATTATCAAAACAAAATCATTTCCTTTTAGAAATGAATATTGTGTACAATATTCACTCATGCTATCTTGATCCCTGGGTTTTATAAAATGAAATGCATGGATGTTCAGGATTTTGAATTTGAGGTACCCAAGTATCTACACAAACCTAATCATTTTCATGTTTAACAGAATTAGAAGACAAATTGAAAGATTTTTAATGTTGTAAATCTTGTTTTGCAAGTAAATGAACCCTCTCAAGCCCAGCATCTAATTTCATCTAAAATATTATCCAGAGAAATTTTTGCTGCTATCTTTGATGCAATATTTTTTATTTCATCTGTTGTTAAAAATAAGTGACCTAAATCATTCCAATGGCCAATATGTATTTTCTGATATGACACTACACATTTGTCATCTGTATGTTCTGTTACTTTTAATGCAGCTGGGCAATATGCATTTATTTTATTGCTATTAAGGATTTTTAAGTGATGCAAACCTTTACTTTCTGATATAAAATTTCTTAAACAGTGGCTTTACACCATGTATATTAAATATGCTTACTCCATAAGAAATTTTGTCTTCATATTATTTTCAATTTCTGCCTTCCATGCCAAAAAATCATTAAATGAATTAAATTCTAGCTCAGTATGATTCAAATCAACATCATGAACATTATTGAAATGAAATATTATCTCTCGCTTTTCAAAATTAGCATAACATACAGGACACACATAATTAGCTGTTAGAAGTATGAATTTTATTTTGATGATATATCCAATTTTTTATGTCACTAAATTTCGGATGTCAGTCCTCACATTTGTAGCTTGGTGATCAACCACTTTTTAGAGAATCATTAATGTATTATTATTAGAGTGTAATGTGTTGGTATGCCGTTTCAAACTGCATTTATTTTGGTACGTTTTTAAGCAATCAGAGCATACAAAATTACTCTCAGCCACACTAAAATTATTTGCACAATCAACCATACTATTAGAACTTAGTTTTCAGAGACTCAATTAATGTAGTATTCTTGTAATGAAATTTATATGCATCGCGTTTCAAATTGTATCTATAGTTGAAAGTTTTAAACAATCACAGCAAACAAAATCACTCTCAGCTATACTAAAATCATTTGCACAATGAACCATATCACTCACAACACAACCAGAATTTTCACCCTGAATTATCGCTCATGATTACACCTTCCTAATTTTGATTCGATTTAGAATCAAAAATACCTTCTGAGGAAACAGAAGTACTTGGCCCAGAAATGGGCAATTTTTCTTGATTTTGTGCAGAAGATATAATAGTCGAAGCAAAATAAAAATTACACGCTACAATACATAATCTTTGCTAACACAGCAGGGCAAAGAGCAGAGTAAATAATAGTAAATACGAGGCGCCTTCAGGGAATTGACGACATGCGCAATAATCTGCGCAGATGTTCAGGGAGAAACCAGGAGGAAACTAGCGTCTGAGGGGCTAGACGCTTGTCCTGTTTTTTACTAGCAGCGACATCTGGCGGCCCACAACTTGCTGTCGACTCTCGTAGCGTAGAATAACCGTCCTGGTCTGCTGCAGAATCACGTGATTTGACGTCACGTAAGGCGTCTGAACTTTCACCCTTCGCCCTGCATTGTGTGGACACTGCAAGCGAAGACTTCTTATTACGTTGATCGTGTGCTGTATTGTTTTATTATTCATGTCTTTTTTATTGCTAAATTTAAGTAATGTTGTTAAGGATATTTTCGTTTTTAAATTGAGATTACTAGGTAACTTATTTGTTAACAAGAATAACGATCGACGTCTATGTAGAGCTGTCTTCATCATGCCTGCACGATTTTGCGTTCCAGCATGCAAATCCAATTACGATGGCAGCAACGAATATGTATCAGTATTCAAATTTCCAAAAGATACAGTAAAACGGGATTTATGGATCAAAAGAATTTTAACGAAAAATTTTATTCCAAGTGATCGCAGCGTTGTGTGTGAAAAACATTTTCGAAAAGATGATATTATTCGCTATGATTATTTACCAACAAACGAAGGTACTTTTATTCAGATGTGTAGAGGGCATCCTAAATTAAATAACGATGCTTACCCATGCATTTTTTCTGGTTGTCCAAAATACTTATCTGAAATTCCAACCCCTCAGAGGATGAGCAAGAAGGAAAAAAGAGATAAGATGGAGAAGCATAATTTTAATGAATTTTTGAGAAAGAACAAAATAGCATCATTTGAGAATTTTTCTTCTATGTTACCGAATAAATTAAATATTTCAGATACTTCAAATATTATTTTACACAAATCTGTTGCTGGTATTTATATTTTATTGCTCATTTTTCATCCACATCCTAAAATTGAGAAAAGTATCTTCGTATCGCTTCATATGGATATAACAGTTTATTTAGGAGATGAAGTTGTTCCAGTTGAAAGTAAAGAAGAACCAGTAAAGAAGTTGAACAACATTCTTTACTGGTCAAACTTACCGAGATATATGTACAAAACATTAACATGTTTGATGTTCATGAAACTTGTTTAATGTGTGGAATTCCATTTTCTAGCAGATTAAAAAAATAATGAGCACCATTTCAAATATTTGTTTAAACAATTACCGTACATATCCGCATGAGTCGATACCGCGTATAAGTCGACCCCCCCCCCACACACACTTCGACATAAAAAATTCGTAGAAAATAAGAAACCCGCGTATAAGTCGACCCCCCACTTCCGAAATCGATCGAGAAACTTCGAAAAATTTTTTTTAAGTACTACATTTATTCAAAATCATCTGAGATTCAGTCTCGAACTCTGTATTGTTACAATCACTACTAGAGCCTTCGTCGTCATTTTCACTTTCAAAAACAGCATCATCTTCCGTGCCGTCTAGTTCGTTGCTAATACAACATTTTTTAAATGATTTTATAATAATTTCAGAGGGACTCTGTTATTAGTTCGTCACATAATTTAAGTCATGAAATTACTTCAAGTAAGTGACTTATTTGATAAGTCGTCCAATTTGAGTGCGGGAAGAAAACAACTGCATTATATAAAGAAATTTTTGAACTTCCGCTTCTTTTAATTTTTTATGGCCCCGCGTATAAGTCGACCCCCCCCCACTTTGAAGTCTTTTTTTTGTCCAAAATATCTCGACTTATACGCGGGTATATACGGTATACTAAAGTTCTTCAAAATAATATGCATACAAAAATCGATGAAAGGAAACTTAAAAAAGTCAAGAATACGTGATGGAAAAGATATGAGTATGTAAATGACATTGTTTTATTTTTTAAAAATAGTGTACTAAATATGATGCAGTTCAAATATATTTTCAATAATGTACCTTTTACATTTAAATTTATTAATCCTTTTGCTGTTTCCTTATTATTTGATAATACTTCATAATTTTCAAAATAAATTATCAATTGCGATTAATTATTGCTTCAGTATACTAGTACAACTTGCACAGTATTTGCTAATTAGACAGAAATGATGGTTTGTTCTATGTATAGTTGTTTTGAGATTTTCGTTGGCAAAATTATTGATTTTACGCTTTTGTGGAACATTTTATGGATGGCTTTTATTTGTAAATATATTATTTATTATGCATCTACATATAAGTAATAATGTAAATATTATTAAATGACGTAAATATTATTATAATTATTGCTATAGATAACATATAAATATGTGAAAATTATTCATTTTCTGTAATGTTGCAGGAAAATTGTAATTTATTTAATTTACAAAGTTTTGAGGTTTAAATTTTTTCTGTGGCTTTTGAACTGCTTTTCATTTTATTAGATAGTAATTTAAATGAATTAAAAATGTATTTGCATAATGTTTGGAAGCCCTGAAATATTTATAGTTTCAAGAAAAAATAATTTTTTATGTCTTTTAATTTGCTAAATTATATTTACTATTGTTAGTGAATTATTTATATTTCTAAATTTTTTCATTCCTCTCCTTCTCCAACTGTAAAGACATTTTTATGTTAATAAATAACAGCCTTTTTATTTCCTTATTTCAAAACTTTCTTTTTTGAGTGTATCCTAACAAATTATTACAATACAGTGTAAAAAAAATGCACAAGATAACCTAAAACATGGCATAGAAAATTTCGTGAATATTTCTTAAAAAATAATATTTATTAAGTTATTAATCTTAACTGAAATGAATATACGACCTTTTATATACGTTTTCCCGTCAAGTCTCTGGAAATTTAATCATTATTAAAAACAAAACACTCTTAAACATCGAACGAAACGCTCGCATTCAAATCTGAAGCAAAGAAAGTCACGGAAGGATCGGACGCCTTTCGTGACGTCACTCGCAGCTAACCAGGCCATGTTATCTCGAAGGCCACGCTCCATCTTACTTCCTACCTCCATGATCGAAGTCCCCCCAAACGCTTGAGCATTCAAACATCGGCTGGACGCTCGAATAATTTCCTACCTAGTGCTTTTCCCCCATCACGTTACTGCATTACTCATTTGTCTCAGGTGTTGTTAAATGACATGTCTATCATTCTTTTGAAGCTACTAAAAATAGTTCTATTATTTTAATGCACCTTATCTTTCCTTTGTTTACTGTCACTGTTTAGCTCTTGAAGCCCGAAGTTGCAATCTCGTCCCAAGGGGGAATTTCACACAGGGTGAAAGCGTCCAAGAAAGAAGTTCTCGCTTTACTTAAGCCCTGTAGCATTCAATTTGTCATAGGGGGAAGGAAAAGCATTCCAGGAGAAATTCCTTTTAGCTGCTATTGTAAAGTACTACTATTTTGAAACCTTTCCTTTAGGTCGCCTTTGTTAATTTTCAGATAAGATACTAGGATAAGATAGGAAGGAATTTTTTCTCTCTTCTGCGTCTCTTTACTTCAAACTAAGGAAACATATAATGGTGAGATTTCGTAGCTAATTAATTGTCGAATGGTGAAATATTAACTTTTGACACTGCCTTAAAATGAAAATTCGGCTTAGCAACAAATTCTTCCTAGGTACGCCTAACACCAGTACATAGTCTAATCAGTTTTTATTTGTTTTCAAACTGAATTTAGTTTAGAATTACATGTACTGATTAACAGTTTTAACTTATACTCGAAAAGGATGTTTAACTATTTGTTTCTCGCATAAATCTCTAGTTCGCGTTCACTTTGTTGCAAACATTGTGTGACAGCTTATATTTATATTTATATATTAAACAAATCCCATTGTATTTTTGTGAAATTAGTTTCGTTTACCATTTTCTTTGGTTTATTCAATTTTTTTTTTGTTTTTTTGTTTGTTGAATCCCTGCCCCCGCATTGTATGGTAAATATTTCTCATCTTCCTACAACATTATTGTTCATTGTTCTTTCTTACATTTTTGTCATAAAAGCTTCCCCCCCCTTCAACGCAGTTTATATATATATATATATATATATTCTCTTTTAGAATAAAAGAAAGACTTTATTGATTATATTTTTATTGCATTTTGCATGCTTGAAACAGCACTATTAAATACAAAAAGTACAAAAAGGGGAGAAAATACACTTTTGACGACACTGGAAAAATTGGTGAAATTAAAAACCATAAAATTCCAAGTGGATTTATTAACTTTATTCGTTTATTTATTCGTTACTCACCAGAGATCGAGCGGTAAAATCGATAAACACTGATAGTTAGATTCGATTCACATTTCGGTGAACTAGCTGGGTGTATGTGGCATCATGTGTAATATGGGTACCAACCCAATTTCCCTTAAGGGGGCTCATACACCTGAAACCCCTTATAATCTTCGAATATGTGATTGTTGCAAGAACTGGGATATTTTATTCATTTTAAAAGCAATTACTTCCAACCTTTTACAGCTAATTATATAATATAGCTGCTTTGGGAACTAGTAACCAGAAAATTTGTGTTGCCACAAATAGTTTTGTAATTTAATCCTCTTTGTGATAAAATGTTTCGTCATGTTTCCACCTTGCACGCAAAGCTGTGAGGCACGAAGGTCATCGTACAAGTGGCAGGGAAAAGTTTTGCGACAATGACTGTCTCCGCACCGCACTCTAAATGGTGGGTAGCCGAAAAAATTTCTCTAGCCGAAATTTTGGCCACAGCCGTCTTTTTGTGACTCTGAAGCTCTGGCCTATAATTAGGTCACATGTATTTTAAGCGTTAATTAAAACCGAAAGAAGCTTACATTTTCGAGAATGACAGCAGTCTCGTCTGCTGGAAATTTATATTGAGTAGAATGCATCTTCTTTGTGTGTTTCATCTTTATCCAGCACCGTAATTTGCTCTTATTTGCATCCTGTCAGTCTAAATATTGGTGACTAACTACTAGTTTATCTCTGTTTTAATCTCGAAAGCCTTTTTTTTTTTTTTTTTTATCACAATAAACATTACATTAAATTTGACATTAGCCACTAATGAACAGATTATAAATTTTATTCTTTTACTTTTTCTTGAAAGAAATATATAAATCTGAATCTCTTTCAATTATTGGACTTTTTCCAGTAGAAATATCTGTATTAAAAAAAAAAAGCGTTCATATTATTGGGATGAAATTATTTCCCAGCAATTTCAAATCTCTTTTGTGAATTTATCCATGCTCTGCGCTATGCTTTTAAAGCTTAAATTTTGAGCATGAATATCTAGAATCTGAGTTTCATTCAGCTCAGTACTCATGGAACTTGAAACGTCTTCTAAGAGTACATGTTATTTTTTCATTCCTTTAGAAGTAATTGTACGCTCTTAGATATTTATCAACTCAAATATATAAAAGTCTGATTTCTCTCTAATGAACGTTTAAAGACGTCTTCTGAGTGCAAAAACTTCTGAGCTAATTAAAAAAATATAAAAGAATTTCCAATTATCACAAAAGCAGCATACAAAATACCTGACAGGTAAGGTTTTCTTTTGTTTGATTATGGCAAAGCACTGGAGGGCTATCTTCCTAGACGGAGAAATGCCTTTGTGGAGGCCTTTCTAAGGGAAATTAGCTCGTATACACGTCAAACATAGGGCAAAACTACGAAAAAAAACAGCCATGCAGCCGAGCCTGTTTACCGGAATTTGAACCTTAAATCGAATTACCAGTGTTCAACGACTTTACCGTTCAGCCGGTGGTGGCCCCTAGCAGGTAAGGTAATTAGTCTAATAAATAGCGTCAAATAGGTTAGGTTACTTAAATATGGCAAAATACAAGATGGCTATCTGTCTAAGAAGAGAGATGACTTTGAACTTTGAGAAGGACTTCTAAATAAAACTGTATGTTATTCACGTAACATAGGGGGAGGTCCTAAAAAGCCAACCATGCAACTAGCTCGATTGCCTGAAATCGAATCCGGTTGAACTTTAAGCATTTAGCGGTCTTAACCACTCGGCTACTGGTTACAGTAAAAAAAGAGCAAAGAATCAACATGCTTGAAATGTTTAAAATTCAACATAGATCTATAAACACACACACACGTAAAGATAAAAAAAAAAGATTTTAAATCTGAAAGGTTTCTGATTCTAAATTACGTCCAAAGGGACGTTTTTTAACGTTTTGTGTGTTACCTTTATTTATTAAATATCATATTCTCTGCACTTAAACCATAAAATTCAGTTTAATAGCAATGTCGCAGAATAATTTTAAAAATAAGCATATCTATAGATTTTCCGATACACAGTTTCGCGCGCTGGAGATAAAAATGCCCCTCCCCCGTAGAGTGTTGCCATTGCTCGCTTTTTAAATCTTGAGTTTGCTACTCAAAAATTAGTTAAAGATTTACAAAATATGAAATCGATGAGAAAACAAAGTCCAGATTTTAAATTTGGTCTTCCACATGCCACTATTCGTAAGAGAATTACGTCATTCAAAATTCGATGGCTCTACGTACCGTTGTTTTATCACAATGCGAGAAACATGCATACATTTATGCAGATTTTGCCGTATTATATTAAGCTGATTTAGTTTAATAAATTAAGTTAATTTAATAAAAATTTTATATAAAATGTTTTTGTATACAATTTTATACAAATACAACGTTACGCATGAGATATTAATTTTAAGAAGGTTTTGTGCTGACGAGATTCCAAAGCAATTTCGTTTTCCATTTAGATTTCATAAAAATGTCAGTTTCTCGCTTGCAGAGTGATTTCTCTGAACTAGCCGATTAAAATTTCAAGAAATGTTGTCTAATCATGTAAATAATTGTACCAGCATAATTTTAAAATCGATAATATAACTTCTGTTATATCACAAGTTTAGTCCCAGTTCTCTTTGATGCTGATATAATTTTCTAACTATGTGTAATTTCTTTATATCTCATACTTGTAAACAATATATATTACAAGCAACCTTTATTAAGTGTACAAAAAGTAAACAGAATTATTAAAGTAAATAAATTTAATAGGAGTATAATATGGCAAGCTGTAATATAGTCATGCAAATGAAAATATGTCTTGAAGGCGGAAAGTTCTAGACCCAGTGAGAACGATACTTTATACTTGGCGGTCTCTCGTTGGCTCTCTTCCTTCACTGCAAGCTCTACTCGCTATGCCCTTGCTGTTCTTTTCAACAATATATAACAGAAAATCTCCTGATTTCGCTACCTGTGATGAAACAAAGGCTATTAGTCATTCAAAATAAAAACGTACATCAGAATAATATTCGATAATTTTTTTTTTTTTTTTTTTTTTTTTTTTTTTTTTGTACATGCATATCTGAAAATCCGGGTAAACTCCCTTTCAGTTTATTTGACGACGATTTATCCTAGCTCTCCTAATGAACTTGTACCCTTTCTTTAGGAAATTGAGTTTTCATTAATGCCCTAAAATTTTTCGATCTTTTAGACGGAACTTCATTTACGGCACCCACCTGAAAAAATTATTGTGAAGGATTTGTGGCTGAAATTCCGTGGAGAGATCAGTTTACAGCCTAAAATGTGCGGTGACTTACTAGATGAAATACACACCTGAAAGCATCAGGTCTTGCTTAGTAACTCAGAACATGAAAGACCCCCCCCCCAAAAAAAAAAAAATTTTTTTTAAGCTACTTATTTATATATCTATTGTTTGGTCTGGTTTTTTTTTTTATTATAGCAAAGCATTCGACGGTTATTTGCCTAAGGGTAAGGATTTTTTTTTTTTTTTTTTCCCCTACTTCAAGGCACTTTTCGGTTCGTACGGTAATTTCAAATATAACAGATAAAGAATTGGTTGTCCAACGCAAGTTAGAAAAATGGAATAGGCTGTACAGCCTATTTCATTTTTCTAACTTGCGTTGGACAACCAATTCTTTCCCTACCTAAAAGTGAAGCCATGTTGCTAGTAGAGAAAGCTTACTAAACTTAAATTATCAATAACTTTGAAAAAAAAATCTAAAAATATGATTAAAAAATGAGCTGCTAAAATGTCGTAGGTAAGCAAATAAAGATACTGTTTTACTAGCGTAATAGTAGCACTTTTTTTGTTGTCAAAATCTAGGTGCGACTATAATGCGGAGAAATCTATTACACATTATTATACACTGTCATGCTAAAACATTACTGGTATAAGAAAATACATTACAATAAATTTAGTAACTTACTAAATGTTTCCAGATTAGGTGCTGTTTGTTAAATAGTCTTTTCGTCAGTTGCACATAAAAGAGGCATTTTTTATGGTAATATTTGGCGTCGAAACACTATAAATGGCTGTATCACTTTTTAAACTGTTGCCACCAAATATTATTGCCCTGTATTATATTTGAAGAAATTAAATAATGAAGAATTTGCATGAATGTTTGTATGTTTCTCGCATTGTGATAAAACAACGGTACAGCCATCGGATTTTGAATGCCGTAATCCTACTGAGAATATGGGCATCTGAAAGCCCAAATTTGAAATTTTCAAGGATTCCAAAGTGAGAAATGACAACGTTGTACAGAAAACACATTTTTAATCTCCAGCACGTGAGATTGCGTATTGGAAAGATCGAAGAACATGATATTTTATAAATAAAGGTAATGCACAAAATGTTAAAAAAAACGTCCCTTTGGACGTAATTTTAATTCTTTTTTTTTTAATAGACCTAAAATTCGCAAATAAATCACTGTTGTAAGGTAAATTGATTTTCAAAGACTCTCCGTCATTCTATAAAATGTCATGTTTGTGGTGATCCACGGTTTGAAAATGGTTTCTGAATCAGAAGAGATTCGTGCACTAACCTAGTGCTTCGCATTAGAGAGTAAAGAACATCTATGATATAAAAATATACTTTTATTTACACAGCGAAAACGCGCAGCAACATTATTAACGAAAGCTCATTCTCCTAATAACATACTTCTTTTTACACTCCGCTTGCGCATGCGCAATGACAATTACCAAAGGAGCTTGGCAGATACTGCCATCTGTTGGATAAACTATTCGCTACATATTCCTCCCACCTGAATTTACTGGGAGGTAAATTCACACATCTGTTAAGTATAATATATGCATAATAGTACAGTATACAATATTGAAGTATAAAATTATGCCTACCAAGATGTTCTAATTAAATTGAAATACAAATTTACCTGGAGATGCAGCATTCCATAATTTTCTAGACATATTAACAGATAATACTAAACCTAGAAAAATAAAAATAAATCAAATTATTAAAAAGTATTCAAACAAGTACAAAACATTTCACAGACGTATCACTGGTTTCACAGTTCTACCACTGCTGGTAGTCATAGGAATATTTTCAGTCATATCCTTTTGGACTGGGTTATCCAGCTCAAGTCTGTACAGTCTTTGCACTGGTCTCAGAAACTCAGAAGTCTCTGTTTTTATGACAGCAAGTCTTATTTGTCCATCACGACCAGGTAGCAGCTTTATGACACGCGCCAGGTTCCAAAAACCACGTTTTTTGTTGTTATCTTCAAGTAGAACAATTTCACCCACCTGGAGAGGTTTAGCTATAGAGTTTTTAATGGACTGCTGACGTAACTGTCCTAGATATTCCACACGGAATCTTGCTCTAAGTTGTTCTCTCACCTTTTGTAGATACTTAGCTCGTTTACTCAGTTTTTCCTTATCCACTGTATCGATATCAGGTACTCCTGATTTGGAAATCTCCCGCAAGAACATTTCTGGAGTTCATGGGGATGAATCTTCAACGTCTTCCGACACGTAGGTAAGTGGCCTAGTATTGATTACTCTCTCACAGTCGCATAGTACTGTAAGCAACTCCTCGTAATCCAGGGCAGCACGACCTAGAACTTTTCTCAGAATCTGTTTCACCATTTGAACTAAACGTTCCCACCAACCGCCCCACCAAGGTGCGGAAGGAGGAATAAATTTCCACTGAATTCTTTGCTCAGCGGCTTTTGATCGCAGACTCTCCCAATCAATTGTATGCAGAAGGCTCTCCGCTCCTTTAAAATTACTGCCATTTTCTGAGTATATTATAGATGGTCTTTCGCGACGAGAAATGAAACGTCTCAATGACTGGAAAAAAGCTTCATTTGTCAAGGATGTTACTGACTCCAGATGAATGGCCCTATAGACCGCACATGTGTAAAGAACAATATAAGCTTTTCGACCATCCTTAAGGTAGAGGGGTCCTGCCAGATCGACACCCACTATCTCAAAAACATTTGCATCACGTACTCTATCTTTCGGCAAAATTCCTGGAGTTACATCACAACTTTTGGATTTAAATCTTTGACATTTAACACATTTTCTAATGCAGTTTTGTACTGTCTTACGAGTTTTGAGGATCCAATACTTTTCCCGCAAATGAGACATCACCATAGAAGTACCAGCATGCAGCAGCTCATTATGTGCATTCATTATTAGTAAGTTTACTACTGCATGATCAGATGGCAAAATGACAGGAAACTTAAAGTCATCAGTATCGTCGCGATAAGAAATATTGGTTTTAGCTCTGATCAAACCATCACGATCAACTATAGGTCTGAGGTCTTTAATTTTATCATCGTTCACACTCTTAAATGATTCTCTTTGAACCAATAACATAAGAGTTATCTCAACTCTTTCAATTTCCGAAACTGACAAAATTTTGGAGGTTTCGTTTGTAATTCTTCGTAATTTAAAGTAAAACCTAAGAATCCAACCTAACATGCGTACAATTTTCTTTATGGATGAAAAGTACCTGTAATACCAATTGTCAGGTTTAGAATCTTTGTTAAGAGTTGTCAATACTGATTTACGCCTTTCTGAATTTATGATCTCTTCGTCCGGCAAATCGGTGCCTCTTGACCATGACGATTCTGGTTCTAACAGCCATGATGGGCCCTCCCACCATTTCGACAGCAAAAACTGTTTAACTGAACAGCCTCTAGAAAGGAGATCGGCGGCATTCAGCTCCGAAGGGATGTAATGCCAATCTTCTATTTCTGTAAGTGTTCTGATTTCTTGGACACGATTCCAAACGAAAGTTCCCCACCGTACGTCTCGCTGGATCCAGCACAAAGCGGTTGTTGAGTCAGTCCAGAAGAATGTTCTTAAATTTGGCATGTTCAAATCTGAAAAGACCATACGTCCGAAGCGTGCTCCGATTAAGCAGGATAATAATTCCAAACGAGGAATGGATATACTCTTTAAAGGCTTAACTCTAGTGCGTGCTTGCACAAAATTTAAATAAACCTTATTTTCGGTCTTCACTCTTAAGAAAATGCAGGTAGCATAGGCATGCTTGCTGGCATCGCTGAAAACATGAAGACTTACATCTTCGTTAACCGATCTGTCAATATTAAGCCATCTAGGAATTTTGACATCAGACAGCAGTTTCATTTCCTTTACCCATTGTATGGACTTCTTTTCTAAATGTTCTGGCAATTTTTGATCCCAATTTAATCGTAATTTCCAACACTCTTGCAATATCACCTTTGGGAACAGGGTAACGGGAGAAAGGAAGCCTACTGGGTCAAATAACTTATGCGCGCAAGAAAGGAGTGTTCGTTTACTCGCGACAATCTCCTCTTTCTTTGGTGACTCAATTTTACAGGAAAGAGTATCATCCTTCAAATCCCAGTTTAACCCTAAAACGCAAACGAATGTATCTAATTTAGAGTTGGGAATTATTTCGGTTTCACAATTCGACTGCCATCCTCTAAGATTAAACTTTCCCAGTGACAATAACATTCTCGATTCTAGTACAAATCTATTCAATTCTTCAACATTCTTAAAACTAGTCAGGCAATTATCAACATAGAAGGACTCCTTCAAAATGTTGGCTGTAACTGCAAACTGATCAGGGGCACGATTTAAATGATAGTTCAACGTAGCGGCTAACAAAAATGGACTACAGTTAAGCCCAAAAACCACGCGACAATGTCTGTAAATTTTAGTATTCTCTTCTTCTGCACCTTTCCAAAAGAAACGCAAATAATCTCTATCCTTCTCTCTTATACCAATCTGCAAGAAAGCTTTCTCAATGTCTGAAATTACTGCAAGAGGATATTTCCGAAAACGATTCAACAATGTTGGAATTATTTCTATTAGGTTGGGACCTTTCTCAAGACAATCATTTAAGGAAAGTTCTCCTTTGGCGTGTGCCGAAGCATCAAAAACTGGCCTTACTCGCGTAGTTTCACTAGATTCTTTAAAAACCGGCCTATGAGGCAAATAGTGCTCTCTATCTACTTCGCCTTCATTTACCTCTTCAATAATTCGTTCCTTCAACCAAGTTTTAAATACTTCCTGATAAACTTTAATTTGATTCGAATCTAATAATTTCCTTCGCGTATTAGTCAGGCGTTTTTCTGCCAACGTTTTATTATTAGACAAGCGAGAGGGGTCCAGTACCCAAGGTAATGCAGTTTCATATCTCCCGTCTGAATCCAAATTCAAATTTTCCTCAAAATATTGCATGGTCTCCTCATGAATTTCAGCTTTCGTTTTAGACTCAACTGGGTCATTTATACCAATAACGTCTAACTTCCACAAGTTTTCTGCTGATCTTTCGTTTAGCAATAAAGAAACACATGCAAGAGAATCATTTATACCCGAAGATTCCTTCGCTGGAATTTTACCCATTAAAATCCATCCCAAACTTGTTTCCATCGCGACCGGACCACTTTGTAAACATTTAATATTTCCGGTGAATAATTTTTCAGCAATATCAGAACCTATCAACAATTTAATGTCACTTTCGTTTTCGAGAGCATTACCCTCTACATCTGACACTTGAATATTTAATTTACGAAGTTCTTTCAACCAAGGACCTTTAGGTATTTTCTTAACATCAGAACAGATAACAGATTCACTTAAACAATGCACACTACATACATATTTATTATCAAGGCTACTCAAATTAACTATATATTTAGAATGCAATTTTTCTTTTGTTTCTACACCTCCGAATAATTTATGAACTAATTTCACTTCACCAACACTGTTACATTTCAAAGAATCTGTAATATCTTTCGTTAAATAACTTCTCTCGCAACCCATATCTATAATCCCTCTGACTATCCTTTCCCTGTTGCCATTTTTTACCCTTACGATTAATGTTTGTAGTAACACATCGGAGCTCGCGGATCTGCTAGCCAAAACATTGACCTCGTTTTTCGCCACAGGCTCTACTTGTTTAGTCTCTTTCAATTGAGAAGGAACTTGTTGACACATTACTGCCAAATGCCTTTTCTGGCAAATTAAACACTTAACCTTGGACTTACAGTTACGAGAAATATGGTTTTTCTTCAAGCATAATAGACATAAACCCTTCTTAAATATTAAATCTTTTTTATCCTGATATGTAAGCGTACTAGCTTTAAAACATTTTTCTGTTAAATGTGGCTTATCACAAAATAAACACGATTCCTCAACTTTCTTAATAGGAGCATTTTCTTTAAATTTGTCTCCTGTATACAAATCATTACAAGTAGGAATATTAGACTCATCATTAATGTAACTTTTAGATTTTCTACTTTTATCAAAAGAAAAACGCGCTAATTTAATTCTCTCTTCAGATATCGCTTCATTTTTCAAAAACAGAAGAATAGATTCAAGATCGCTCTTACCTTGTTGTGACGAGCTCTCCCGTTCCCTCTCCCACACGCGTAAGATGTCAGGGGGCAGGCAAGATTCAACTAACGGAAAAATAACACTAGCGTATTTATCTTCAGTCACACCGAGAGATTCCAGAGCACGCAATTTTGTTTCTAAACTGTCGTACAACGATGATAGCGCAAAGTCCTTTTTGGTTGCATTATTATTTATCAACACAAGATTCAATAAATCCCGAACGTACACTTGTATAAGAATATCTTCACGTCCAAAACGATTCTTTAAATGTTCGATGACTTTCGGATAATTTTCTTTAGTTGTCGGGAAACTCTGCACTATTTCCCGTGCTTTCGATTTGGCAGCAGTAGCCTGGATCAGATATACGAATTTCAAATGATCATCTAGCACTGGATCTTCGTGTATCTTACTAAAGGTATTCCAGAAATTCAACCATTGTCATGGATCACCTGTAAATTCAATCAAATTTATTTTCGGAAGCTTCAAATTCGTTGCCGTTGTTCTTGAATCAACAGTTCTGGTTTCATTTACCGATGCATGAGTCAGCAAATTTTTCTCTAGTTTCACAGTGATTTGCTTCACTTTCATCCTGGCTGCTATTAATTTCTCCTTGTAAGTCTCACATGACTCAAATTCTTTAGTATATTCTTCTTGCGAGACTTCTTTCGATTTTGATAGGAGATCCAATATTTCTTCATCCAACTGTTGTAGTCGAATTCCTTTATCTTCCAGGATTTCCAGGAACGATAATAGAACATCACTGTTCAATTCTGACTCATTCAAATGTCCATGTAGGCTATTATATGCTTTCGTGAAGGCTGCACGCAGTGGTATTCTTCTTACTTTCAAGGCTTCCATTTCTGCTGTTAAACCATCAAAAGTGTCCTTTACCCAACTAATGCGTCCTGTTAGACGGACGCCACTTTTTATTGTGGTGATCCACGGTTTGAAAATGGTTTCTGAATCAGAAGAGATTCGTGCACTAACCTAGTGCTTCGCATTAGAGAGTAAAGAACATCTATGATATAAAAATATACTTTTATTTACACAGCGAAAACGCGCAGCAACATTATTAACGAAAGCTCATTCTCCTAATAACATACTTCTTTTTACACTCCGCTTGCGCATGCGCAATGACAATTACCAAAGGAGCTTGGCAGATACTGCCATCTGGCTGATAAACTATTCGCTACAATGTTCGTTTTCGCCCAAAGCATTGGATGTGCCGCACATACATCATTTCGTAACGCACGAGCGCTGCGACTATTACGCGAGTTAGCACGGTATGCAAATAAGAACGACGCATGACAATGCAACGTTTATCAGAGATTTTCTAGGATTTTAAAGCTGTTCTTTTCTAGACCCTATATAACAACCCACTAGTGTCCGAGCGATTAAAATCGCTGAATATTGGTGTTTCCCACGTGTAGCGAGGAATCAGAGAATTTCCTTAAAATATCCCTTTCTCCTCCGAAGGCATTCCTTCTGTTAGGCAGACAGGTCTTTCGCGTTTTGCCATATTTCAATAACCTAAATTAGCTAATTAAATCTCGGAAGCAAACTATGAAATAAAAAACGAGCAAATGCATGCAGAACCATATGCATGAGTTACATACGTCCATGCTTTGTTTATTAAGTATAATTAGCAATTTTTTGTTGTCAGCCAGTTTTGTTCACACATTTACAGCAGTTCATGTAAGAAGTTTTTTTGGTCCAAAGGAGCAATGAATACCGCACATGAATAAATATAAATAATTAAAAATATTGCAATGAAGGACTATTAATTTCGTTTTGGCATTTTGCGTCGAAAGCTTTAAAAGGCTGTATCACTTTTCAAATCGTTGCCACGATATACTATGAATACAGCTCATAGACATCGCAGAAATTTATGAAAAGTTTTAATTTCAATCTCATAAGGAAAAGTAGAGAATATTCAACTGAAATAATTCAAAGGATTAACGTTAAATATAATTAATGAAATTTCGAGAAAACTGGAATTAGATGTTTAAAATTTCTGTGAGTTCTTAGAGCTCTTAAATTATTAGCAGTATCAAGCTTTTGACATATTTCAGTCTGACAATATAGGTAACTGATTTCACATTTTTCAGCACAAAATACGTTTGAAGAAAAAAAAAAAAAAAAAAAATTTTTTTTTTTTTTAAATCCAAAGGGGCAATTTGCCCAGAAGGATTATTAATTTCGTTTTGCCATTTTGCGTTGGTTCACTATAAATATCGGTTCATTTTTCAAATTCTTGCCCCCAAATATTAGAGCCCTGCATTATGTTTAAAGAAATTAAATTATGAAGAATCTACATAGATGTATGTATGTTTCTCGCATTGTGATAAAACAACGGTACCTAGAACCATCAAAATTTGAATAACGTAATCTTCCATGGAATATTGTCATGTGGAACTCCTAATTTGAAATTTGTTTTATTATCGATTTTATATTTTGTAACACTTCAACTAATTTTTGATTAACAAAATAAACGATTTCAAAGGGAGCGATAGCAATACTGTACGGAAGAAAAAAAAAAAAAAAAAAAAACATTTTTATCTCCAGCGCGGAAATTCTAAAGATAATTTATCAATGACAATAATTACATGTTTTAATTTTTACTTTTACAATTGTAATATTATTCTTCGTGATGATTTAACTCCAGTCCCCGTTAAAACATTATTAACATTTTGCTTTCAAATTACTTCAAAACATCTTTTAAAATATAACTTACCAGTATGGATGCACACTTTTAAAACAATTCTACTTTAATTAAACTTAGGAGATAATATAATCAATTAATCAATACTGTTTAGGAAATAAATTATTATTAACTAACTTTGCAGCAATTGCGCAAGTAATAATAACTTGTATTCGCACTAAATGGATTTAAGTTCATACAACATTTTATATATATATATATATATATTAGCTAATGTAAGGTTTGAAAAATACATTCAGAATTCAGCGAAATTCTGAATGTCATTTTTTTTGGATGCTGCAGTTTCATAATGTACAAACGATGTTTGTACATTATGAAACTGCTGCATGGGATGATCTATATGTTGATTACGTGTTCGAACGTATGGTTTAGCTTATTTGCCGCAAAGCTCTGAAGGGCTACCTACCTAAGGAAGGATACCTTAGTGGAGAACTTTCTAAGAAAAATTGGCTCGTATGCATGTTGCACATGGGAAAACCCTGAAAATGCTCAAGCAAGCAGGTTGTTCGCCGGGAGTCGAAGCATCGGACCGAACTACCAGTGTTAATCGACTACCGTTCGGCAGCTGGTGCACCCTCAGTACATTCATTGAAAAATGATCAAAACCATAATTTATTTTATAATACTTAGAGTATAATGAATTAAAAAAAAGTATCAGATGACGAAACCTTTAAGAAACTGCATTTTGCTTACCAAACACAAGTCAGTTGTTTTAACAACAATTTGTTTTTTCATATATAAATAATTAACGAACACTTATCACTCTATATAAGTAACTAATGAGCAATTACTAACCTGGGTGCATATGTTATTTGCTGCTGAAACATTAAGGAAGCGATTGTTAGTACACAAAGGGCACGATGAAAAAATTATCGAAACGATAATATAATCTTTTACAATTGCACGTACAAAACCAAATGAAACTATCAGATTAATTTTTTTTTTTTTTTTTTTTTTTTTCCCCCAATGGTTGTCACTAACAATTACGGGTGTTGGCCACCACTAAGGCCGGAAGCCTGAACACTTTATTACGGAGGCGGGGAACGGGCTATGAAGGAATAAAAAATCTACACCTATGCCTTCTCCGGTATTCCAACTCGGACCCTTGATACGACAGTCTGAGTCACTACACACTTCCCCGTCTGAATGTCAGATTAAGTCAAAAACAAAGTCCATCATTAAGATTCAGCGTAAATTTTTTATAAATTTACACTGATTCTTAGCTTTGGACTTTGTTTTTGATTGTTATTCAGCGTGATATTTAAACGAAATTATCAGATTAAGTATTGAAAGAAACTGCTGAAGGAAAATTAACTGCAAAAGGAACTTGCTTTATGTGTATAAGAAACCAGTGAGTAATTAATGGGTACTCATTACTATATACATATAAATCACTAATGAACGCGAAATGATCTTTTTTTATTTAAATTATAATTATTACATACAATTAAATAACCGAAGCAAAATATACATTACCTTTTCAAATTTCAGGTTGTATATTCGTTGAAACACCAAGGGAGCAATTTTTTTTTATCAGATTAATGCAAGGAAACATCATTAACGTGATAGAGTTCATAATTAATATGGCAGTAAAAGCAAACATTTCTCATAAGAGCACAGGCTAACATAGAATTAATTTTTTGCAGAAAATATCTGAAAACAATTATCAGTTCAATCATTCAGGCCTTATTCTGGCTTATAATTTGTGCTTAATTTAAGAAGTACTCCAGATTTAAAAGTATGGGTATCAGCTTGATTCCGAAGTGCCACTGAGGATATAATTTAGAACTCATTATTAAAACGTGAAAGTTCTAGAACGTAATACACATATAAGGAAATAAAGACTATAATAAATATAAAGAATATAAGAATCATAATTGGTGTTTAATTTACAAAAAGAATATAAAGCTAATAATTTGTGTTTCATTTAACAATTAATTTCAGATTTAGAAGTGACGGTGTAATATCAGCTTGATTTTCAAATAGGTGATGATAAAAATCAGAATAATTTATTAAAATGTGAAACATCTAGAACATAGGTGTGTGTGTGTGTATTGAGAATACGGCAAAGCACACTAGGACTATCTGCCTAAGGGGATGGATGCCTTTCTGGAGGACTTTCTAAGGGAAACTGGCTCGTATACACGTTACACATGGGGAAAACCACGAAAACGCCCATGCAGCCAGCCCGTTCGCGGGATTCGAACCTCGAACCGAACTACCAGTGTTCAGCGATTTTACCGCTCTGCCGCCGGTGGGCCTCATCTAGAACATAATACACATATCAGCAAATAAAGAATAAAATATACATATAGCGAATATAAGGTTTATAATTTGTGTTTAATTTAACAGGTACTCCAAATTAAAAAATATAGGTGTAATATCAGCTTGATTCTAAAATTCCGGTGATGATAAAAATGAGAATAATTTATTAAAACGTGAAACATCTAGAACCTAATACACATATCAGCAATTAAAGAATGTAATATGCATATAAAAATATAAGGTTTATGATTTGCGTTTAATTTTACAGGTACTCCAAATTTAATAATATGGGTGTAATATCAGCTTGATTCTAAAATTCCGGTGATGATAAAAATCAGAATAATTTATTAAAACGTGAAACATCGAGAACATAATACACATATCAGCAATTAAAGAATGTGATATGCATATAAAAATATAAGGTTTATGATTTGCGTTTAATTTTACAGGTACTCAAAATTTAATAATATGGGTGTAATATCAGCTTGATTCTAAAATTCCGGTGATGATAAAAATCAGAATAATTTATTAAAACGTGAAACATCTAGAACATAATACACATATCAGCAATTAAAGAATGTAATATGCATATAAAAATATAAGGTTTATGATTTGCGTTTAATTTTACAGGTACTTCAAATTTAATAATATGGGTGTAATATCAGCTTGATTCTAAAATTCCGGTGATGATAAAAATCAGAATAATTTATTAAAACGTGAAACATCTAGAACATAATACACATATCAGCAAATAAAGAATGTAATCTACATATAAAGAATATAGGGTTTATAATTTGTGTTTAATTTTACAGGTATTCCAAATTTAAAAATATGGGTGTAATATTAGCTTGATTCTGAGATGCCAGTTATAATAAAATTCAAAACTGATTATTAAAATGTTTTCCTTTCTCTCTCTCTTCCAAAGAAAGCGGTTGGAAGAGGTTAAATTGTTTGTTAACCTCACTCTTACGAAATTTCATAAGCAGTATATGATTAAAAATATTATGGATAAGAGATGGAGGATTCTGAGGGAAGAGACAACTCTCATTCCCAGTTCTTTAAGAAAGACCGTGGCAGCTGTATTTAGACATTTGAGGGGACATGAATGTGTGCGAGACCACCTCTACAAAACTGGAGGGGTGGATTCTTCAAATTGTATTTTCTGTGTCTCCAGTCAGCCGATGATTTTTGAACAGTTAAATAATTATATTGCACTTTCTTGGTATGATTTTGTTAAAAAATACTGGAAAGCCCGTGAACTAATGGCTTAAGCGCTAATATTTGGCTTTTGTCAAATAAAAAAATTATTAAAACGTGAAAGTTGCAGAAGGCAATACATACTTCACAGAATAAAAAATATGGTATTGCAAAAGCAATACGGAATTTCAATAACAATCATGTATGCAATATTTAAAAAAAAAGAAATGTTTTTCATAAAAAATTATAAGCAGAAAATAACAAAAAATCTGCAAAAAAAGGAGTGTAGTAGAATTGCAATAACAATAAATCCTGCATTATTTAAAAGTGTACAAAAATTATTTTCAAAAGCAAAACAGTAAGCTGAAAGTATTATAAATCTGTATTAAATGCTAAAGGAAAGCACTGCAAAACACATAATCTTTCATTGTTTAAAAAGTATTTCCCAAAAACAAAGTAATTAGTAGAAAACGTTAAAAATCTGGATAAATGGAAACAAAAGCATTGCAGTAACAATGAATCATACATTATTGAAAAATGTAAAAAATTATTTCATAAAAGCAAACCAATAAACAGAAAAGAATTAAAAGATTGCATTAAGTGGAACACAAAAGTTCCTCGTTTTCAGGTATATGGTTTAATTTTGCCTTCATGAAATCATTCAGTTAAAGAAAAAGTTCATGATCATGTATTTAAATATTAAATTAAAACTGCAAGCTTTAATTTTTTTTCTTCAGTTTTGTTAACCATTCGGAATTTTTATAGTATTTTATTATCATAGTTTAGCTGCAAGCTTTAAAAAACATTAATATATATTTTTTCTTTTTTTAAATTAGAAAGATAGAAGTAAATTGTAATTTTAGAAAATAGACTTGTGTAAAATATTAGCTAAATATATATATTAAAAATCTACATAACTGCCAAAGAAAATTAATTGCAAGGAAAATTTTTTTCTTTAGCGCACAAAAAAATAAGCAGAAACTGTACTTACATACTATTCCGTCATCCGGCTAGATAGAGAGATTTAGCTGGAATAATGGATTAGAAATCTTCCTTTAGAAAGCCGCAGTAGGTATGGCGACTGGCAACCATTGCCGAAATTTCCGCCAGCGGTCAACGAGATAATACATAAGTACAGCAGAAATTAATTATGTCTGCATTAAATGGAAATAAAATTTTCTTCTATTTTCAAGCATGTGCTTGAATTTTTATGTTAATGAAATCATTTAATTAAAGGCAAGTAAATTCCATGGTCATTTTTCATGTTATCATGTTAACCAAAAAATCAATATTGCTAGAGTCCATCCATTGTTATGGTTTTTTATTATTTACCAAGGAAACATTTTTGGGCATATCCTAAAAAGTGTTTTAAAACAGAGGCTCGACAGAAATTTTCATAAATATTTTTCTGTTCTGTTTTTGTTTATTTACCAAATCCTGCAACAGTTTTGCTCCTATGTTATTTTCTACCAATTCTTTCCATTCAAAGGTTGAAAAAATATCTTCCGCATGTTTATCGGTAAATTCTAGTACAATTTGGTACAAATCATCATCTGAATGTAAACAGGCTATCTGAAGGACTTTTGTCACAGTGGTGATATTAAGATAATTCAATTTCAGATAGGAGGAACATTTTTTCTTCAGCGCATGTACATCGTACTTATCGGCTGCAGCATACAGTTCCTCAACAGTTTTGTCCAATGTATTTTTCAAGCAACCAGAATACATATATAGAAGTAGATCGTCCATTATATCAGGACTGATGTCTGTAATTTCAACTATGTTGTCCTTCGACTCCCTCATACTGCTCAGGAACATTCTGGAAAACACCGGAGATCGAGCGCTTAGAATAAATTTATGTGCCGGGAATATTTTCGAACCGACTGCTATATTCACGTCCGATAATGTTCCACTTCTGTAAAGGTTTTGAAAGTCATTTTTGAAAGAATGGCAATTAAGAGAGGATACAAATGCAGGAGATGACTCCACAATCTCCGAAGAATGACTGCCGTTCGAAAATTCAAATTCACACTTGAGTAACAACACATCGTCTTCTGGTTTTCCACAATTATATCGGCAAAACTCTGCACACTTAAACTTTTTCTTCTTTTCGAACGTATACTCTTTCTGAGCAAAATAAGTTTCATCGTAGAATATTTTGCTTTTTACGAAAATTCGTTGGGATTGACTATCAGAGAGCTTGCAAATGAAAATATCGAAGATTGTACCACATATGCCCCGTTTTCCCATGTGAAACTCTAAATTCCACAGGCAAGACTGCAGAATATTGGCAGAAAATACGTGACTATATATAACAGTATTTCTATGTAGGCTGGAAAAATTTTTAATTGGCCACTCGAATGATATCCTCTCCGTGGTGATTCGGGTTCTTATTTTTTGGTCTACATAGGGTGTACACTCCAGATTCGGAAGCCCGTACTTGATTTTAGCCAGGTGCAGATTCGGTAAAATATCAGGTTTACTGCAGTCTAGTTTTCCAGTGTAAACATATTCCAGCATAGCCTCCAGGATATCTGACTTCACATCCAGAATTTGTTCGCAAGTTTCTTCAGCATGCAGCGTTTCCACAAGTTTGGGCCATCGTACTGATAAAACAGCTTTATGCACTCTGAATGTCGAATCACCAGTATGTAAGACGACGTCTGTAAACAAAGAATTTCTGTAGGAAAATTCAGGCAGTTTTTCTTCTTTATTTGAGTCATCCATAGGCTGAAAAGTGCATTTTATGACCAGACTATCACGTACCAAGGAACGAAAAGGACGATTTCTTTCAAATGCATAAAGAAATCTAAGACCATTAGAATTATCAATCTCCACTTCGTTAGGGATGCTGCGGTATACTTTTCCGTTGGAGTCTAGTATTTCAGCACTACATTTCATAGTGCATATTTCTGAAATATTATCATCTCTGGTGACATAAATGCGCACATAATTTAGATCATAAAAACCCTGAGGAAACACTTCCAGATGGAATTTCATGCCGGGCAATGAATTCGAAACAAAATCTGGACTGCGTAGACTTTCCCCTCTTGATTCATGGCATATATTACTAACGTCTTCAATAATCCACGTGAAAGTAAATTTGTCGTCTCTTTCCTTCTCCATTACATATAGCGAATTCCGTTCCAGAGATTATGTGTTGTGATAAAACTAAACAACACAGTTATCAGTTTTGCTTTCAGGTTAAAATGAGCAAAGTCTTTATTCTTTGCTTACTACGGAGGGTGTCAGTTGAAGTACTCTCAGACGACTGACTGCCAAAGAATGCTGTTGCATTCAGCCAAAGAATTTGTAAGGGATCTTTGCTTCAACTGCGCCAAAATTGGCGAACTTGTATTACGAAAACTGTGTCGCCGACAGGGCTGGACAACTGTGTGGTCAGATTGTGCGGTTTTTCGCAAATTTGCAACTTTTCACAAACCTCTGCGACTAAAATTCATATATACGCAATTTTTGAAAATTTTTGCTGCTCTGTAATTCTCTGAGGCTACTTTTGCAGCTTTAAATTTTTTAACACATAGTAAAATGCTTATATGTTAAAAAATGTATTTACTGAAATTAATTTATAATAAGTAAATAAATAAATAAACAATTTATTAAATAGAAGTTGGTTCTTGCAGTCCTGAGATCGCGCCAGTCGCTAATACTTTCGCATGTTTGATTGATTGCTTTGTATAAAGTGTAGGCTACGAACTGCGCTAACTTTAATTGATGGTGTCCTTCTATGGCTTTATTTTCCTTTTTTTATCTTTTTCATTTAACATATGACGTATTATACATTATTGTATGTTTTTTCTTTTTCCCTAGATATGAAAATTCTAATTTTATCATATGATACTTTTTGATATTTATGATATAACATTTTACGATATTTATATATCATCTTACATTTTATGTATTATTCTTTATTTTATTTCTGTGTACTTTATGTGTATCCTTCATCTCTTGTACTTACGTATTTCATATTTATTCTTATTTATGTATTTTGCATTTATGTAATTATGTATTTTTATTTACAAAATTGATAAATGCTTGTGATATGAATGAGAGGCCTGATTACCACTGGAGGAGGCAATCCAGGCGATGTAGGCTATGTACATCCGCTGCTTGGTATTAAATATTCTTCCTTTTTGACGTCTTCGTATTCAGTGCTTCTCTCTTGATAATAACTTATGTATTTCCAAAGAATTGTCAATAGCTTTCTTAATTTCCTGTGGCCGGTTAGTGTTTAGGAGCCATGCCTCTTCCGTCTTTGAAGTTTCTGGTGCTTCTAACATTTTTACCTGTACCTGTACCTGTCTAGATAAATAATAACATATCTCCTTAGTTATTAAAGACTGGTTTTTAACTTTCAAATTTACCATTTTAGGTAAATAGTTCTAATTTAATTAAAAAAAACTCTTTTAATTAAATCTAAAAATTAGGTTATGAGCTATTTTCTCCTTTCTTTCTGCATTCCTTCGTGGTTTAACGGTTAGTACACTCGACGCGTATTCGAGAGGTCCAAGTTTGAGTTCTCGTGAGGGTCTTGCTTGTTTTTCATGTCTCCTATTTCAAAATAACTTAATGACACTACAGCGGCGCCCCGAACGAAAAGGTGACGGATGATGATTCTTCACCACCAGAATTTGGCGATTGGGTTCCTTAATCCCCACTCGCTCTCTAAAAGGGGGAGTATTTAAGGTATTTCCTCCCTCCTTTCTGCCCGCTTTCATGGTTAGCACACTCGGCTCGTATTCGAGAGATCCAGGTTCGGCCCAAGGCCCAAGGCGATATTTTCCGGAGTACCTTTGCAACTTAATGCAATTACCTCCACAACTTCGTTAAGGAGAACTGAGGTGATTAAGACAAAGCACTGGCTGAAGGGTAATGAAGGAGACCATTATGGGTTTACGGGGAAGGAAGTGAATAAGGAGTCCACACTATGGACGATAAATTCTTTCTGCTTTCAACCTGTTTTACTAGGTTGAAAGAGAGAGAGGTGATGAATAAAGGCGAATTCCTGAATGCGTTGCATTAATGGATTCGGAAAGATTGGAAGACAATCAGCCGGGAAACATAATTTTCCAGGGCTTGGGAAAGGTAAATTAGGTAATACGGAAAACCGCAGTAATTGCTAATGCCTTGGGGATGGGCTGGGGGGGGAGAGAGTCTTGCGACTAAAGCTCGGAGCAAGGGAAGGTGGAACGAAAAGAAGGGGGGGGAAAGGATTCAAGAGGCGAAAAAGTTCTCCTACCGCCCGTGGCGAGAAGAATAGGAGCAACTTTTGAAGCGGAAAGAACCGTGAAGAAAGTTAACTGTAGAAAAGACGGAGAAGTTTTAAGATAGTTAAAGGGAAGGCAAGCGAGGAAAAGTGAATTAAAAAGGGGAAAAGAAATAAAAATAGAGACAGGATTAATTTGGATTACCTGATTGCAGATGATGACTGAAGATATGCAAGCTTGTACATTTGTGCAGATTGCTGGAACAAAAATTCATGGAATAAAAGTGTTATGAGTAGCATATGGGGGAGTTAGATTTTAAAGATTAGAATATTAGTTTAAATTTTAATAATTAAACAGTTTAAGTTAAATAATTAAGTTAGATGATAAAATAGTAACGAAACGTTAAAACTATTGCAAGTCTGATTTTTAATTGTCTGGGCCGTGTTTTATGAAAAGATGAAGTCTTGGCAAGTGGAGGAGCATGTTACCTATAGCAGCACGGATATAAAACCGAGAAACGAGGCCGAATTAGGTCCGGCGGGCATGTGGAAATATAGAAATAGTTAAGGGTCGCCAGGTTAGGCCCGTGAAGTGCTTGTTAATTTAAAAAATTTTTAGAAAGAATTCCTAGTCAAGCAGACACCTCCGCTTTGGCTTCCTAGGAAAGATGTTATAAGTTCTATCAAGAACGCTCCTAGGTCGCTTAGCTGAGCTGGGCTCAGCTGGATCATAAGCAGGAAGTGAATGCAAGACTGGGTTTTCGATCTGTGTTAATCTATTAAAGAATTTGGCCGAATTTTGCCGGAAAAAGGCATCCAGGGGTAGAATTTTGAGATCGTTATGAAGCACTTCATTACGGACGAAATAATGAGCATTTGTCAGAATACGAAGCGTGACGCTCTGGAATACTTGAATTTTCTTCAGGTGGCTATTGGCAGCAGTTGACCAGACGACAGCATCGTACGTCAGGATCGGTAGAATGGTACTCTTGTATAAAAGGATCTTATTATTGAGGGAGAGGTTGCTTGTTCTTTTGAGGAGAGACATCAGTTGGGTTCTGGTAGTTCTTGCTTTGGAGATGGCATAATTGATGTGGGTATTCCAGAGCAGCTTCGCATCTAGATAAACTCCCAGATATTTGTAGGATTCCACCCAGGGTACATTTTCTTCAAATAATCTGAGTGGAGGGAGTTGACTATGGACATTCCTCTTTCTGGAAAAGAAAACTGTGGCGGCACTTTTTGCGACATTAATTTTGATTTTCCAGGTAATGAGCCAGGACTCCAAGTCTGTTAAATACAGCTGTAGGTGATTGAGAGTGGCATGTAATGTTGGGTGCTGTGAAATGATGGCTGTGTCGTCTGCATAGAGTGCTAGATCGACACTTGGTGTTTGTGGTATGTCATTTACATACAAGTTGAAGAGCGTAGCGCTAAGAATTCCTCCCTGAGGCACCCCAGCCAAGATAGGGCGAGGAGAAGAGACAGAATATTTTACTTTGACAGAAAAGGTACGATTAGTGAGGTAAGAGTGCATTATGTGCACAAAATTAGCCGAAATTTCAAGTCGCATGAGCTTGAATAAAATTCCGATATGCCAACATCTGTCGAAAGCCTTTGCTACGTCTAAATAAACAATAGCTGTAGGCTTTCCACTGCGAGATCCTGTATGAATGATTTCAACTACCCTCAGTAGCTGGGCCTGAGTTGAGTGTTTAGCACGAAAGCCGAATTGCTGAGGAATAATAATATTTCGGTTTCGGCAGAAATCATTCAGGTATCTAAGCAGTATAGCTTCGTAAATTTTACTAAGTGAAGACAGAAGGCTGATCGGCCTATAATTTTGAGGGACCTTTGGGTCCATTCCAGGTTTTAGAATAGGAATGACTAATGCATTCTTCCAGCTATGGGGATAATATTTTAGCCTTAGCATTGAATTTATCAAAACTGCTAGGTAAACAGTTTAAAATATGAATTTAACTGGTAAGTTTTTAATCATGCGATTAGAAATCCTATCCAGGCCAGGTGCTTTTGCGGGGGTGAGATTTTTGATAAAAGCAGAAATCTCAGTCATTGTTGTGGTGATGGGTTCCTCAGAATTTGTATCTGAGGAGAGAAATTCTTCAACTTGGTGTTGGACTTCATGCGTGTGCTCTGCACAGGAATCGAACATGAGTCCAGTGTTAGGTGAAAATTGTGTTTGAAGGCTGTCTGCTATGCGTTCAGCCTTTTCGGTGTCTGTTAGTGCCATCCGGTCGTTGACCGTGCCCATTAGGGGGGGAATGTCGTGCTTTGGTTTGCGAAGCCGTGCGCTAGCAACCCAGAGGCTATTATCAGAAGTCTTTAAGGACTTAAGATAGTTTGCGTATTTTTCGTCTGTGTATTTCTTAATGTCAGACTTGATCTCATTCTGAATCCTTCGCAGTTGCACTCGAAAGTTTTCCAAACGTGTATTTTGCCAATCTCTGCGAAGGCGGTTTTTAATTTTGATTTTATCTTTAATGTGATCAGGTAATTTATAATAATTTTGCCTGAATTTGGGTTTGGAAGCGGCTGTAAATGCGCTTCCTAGGGTTTGGTTGAGCCTGTCAATGGCTAAGTCAACCTCCTGATTATCGTGAATTTTGATAGGGGGGAGAATACCATTTTCCAAGACATACCGAAAGTTGTCCCAATTTGTGGAGACTTGCGCCTGTAAATTTTGGTTGATTTTGGATGTTTTAAGGGTGAGGTGAACCGGATAATGGTCAGAGGACAATTCCGGAATCACTTCGATCGAATAATCTACTGGGATATTTTTAAATAAGGCCAGATCAATAATGGAAGGAGCACCTAACCCCCCAGGAAACTGGTAATGGGTAGGTATGTTTGGCGCAATAATTTGGATACGGGCGTCCTGAGCCCAAATTTTGAGTTTATCGCCATAGTTGTTGGCAGTGACACAATCCCAACTTCTATGACGGGCATTTAAATCTCCTGCGATAATCAGATTATTTGCAACACCACTTAATTTTCTGAGATCAGAGATAAATGCGGGTCCCTGTCTCGGAGGCATATAGCAGGACGCTACTGTTATTGGGGGACAATTTGGAATATGAATTTGTACTATAGTCGCTTCTAAGGCCTCCAGTGAGCGTTTTACATATATGCTAGTACCGCCACTAGCACGAACAGTGTCACTGATGCATACCTCTCTGTCATTTCGGTAGCAGAAATAATTCGCGATGTTCGCGCTAAGTCCCTCAACCAGATGTGTCTCCTGAACGAGGAAGAGGTCCATGTGATGCTCATTAATAAAATCCCGGACTTCGTGAATCTTCTTCTTGATTCCATTAGCGTTCCAGTAGGAGATCAGGAGAGAATCTTCACCAGTTGCACTATTGAATGTGAAGCTTTTAGTTTAGGAGGCCACAGTATGCCTCGTAAATGTAAAATGCTCTCTCAGGCCCCGTGGAGACATATCGGAGCCTTGGGAGAGCATTTCTAAAAGCCTCTAGGAGAATTTTGTGCTCAATTCCAAATTCAGATGCAATTTGGAAGACACTCCTAAGAGTGTCCGTGCAACTGCCATCATCTGCGGACTGGGCTGGAGCCTGGGCTGGTGGTGGTGGCGGAAGGAGAGGACTCTTCTTCGGGACTTGCTTCGTCGCAGGAGCTTGCTTCGTATCTTTCGTAGATGATGGTAGTCCGGGATTTTTCCGTCCGGAAACGACATCACTAAAAGAGGGGTCCGTGCTGCTGATTGGAGCTTTAACCGAAGCCGGTACGAATTTTAACATCCCGTTATCCGATCTAATAGGGGGGGTTTTATTTTTATTTGCCGGGTTTCTGGGGCAGTGAAACCAGTTGGCTGCGTGCCGCCCAAGGCAGTTCGCGCAGGTGTTGGCTTCCTCCGGGTCTTTGGTACATTGGTACGCGTAGTGCGGGCCGGCGCACCTCAGACACCGGATTGGCAGTGTGCACACTGCGGAACTGTGGAAGAAGCCTTGGCAGCGCCAACACTGGCTCGGCCCCTTCTTCCCGATGTGTTTCTCAAATTTGATTTCGATGCCAAACATTGAAGTCTCTTCAAAAATATCATAGACATTCAGAGACGGATTTAGCTGGACTAAGAATAATGGCATAGGATAACGGGACCTGTGCCTACGGAGCTGAGTGACACTGATAACAGAGTATCCTAAAAGTTGTAATTCGGACTTAATTTTCTCAGCTTTTGCAGAATTAGGTAAGCCACGAAGTATAGCCTTTACGGGCCGATCCTGTTTCAAGTTAAATGACTTATATTCGGCGCCCTGATTATTTAGAATTTGGGCCACCGAACGATAGTCCTCTTCGGACTGCATTTCAATGCGTAAAAACTTGCCTTTCATTCTGCAAATAGCCGTAGGCACAGTTGCTTGGACTAGAGATGTAAGAAACTCAAAATCTTTGGGTTCAACAAAGAAGAAAGGTATTTTCCTTTTAGCTTTGTTAGAGCTTTCAGTAGGGGGGGGAGTACCGTCTCCGGGTTGCTCCACGAGATCATTTTTCTCTTCCGCCCTAACCGCAGGTTGGGTGGGAGGCAATTCCTCCTCTGGTTGTTCGCTCCAAAATGGAGGCAGGCTATTGTTCGGGACCTGTTTTTCTGGGGAAATCTGCGCTCCTCGTGAAACAAGATGGCGAGGAGGCCGCTGAAAACCTTCATCATCTATTTTTCTAATCTTTTTAGTTTTTGGTAATTCCGAATTTTCTCGTGAATTTAAAGTTAGTTTCTGGATTTTTTTGGTGCTAGATAGTAATTTTTCTGCTTGTAATTTAGCCGGTTTTAATATTTGCTTAGAATTTTGATTTTTGGCCGAATTTTGATTTTTATCCAAGGTATCGGATTTTAGTGAGATTTCATCATTACTAAGTTCCTTAGCCGATTTCAATAATTTTTTAATACATTCTTCCTCAGTTGGGGGAATGGCAAAGAGAGGCAGATTCAGGCGTTTAGCAAGAGTGGTAAGATTAAAAAGCGTTACCTTAGATTCTTGTTGCACGCACTTGAGGTCGAAGCTTGCCAGCGGTGTTGATCTCCTCGCTCTGGATAAATTCTGCTCTAGGTCAGTAAAACGGGCCTTGAGTAGGTACAGCTGCTTTATCTGGATCAAGAGGTCGTCCGGATTCATCTGATGGTCAAGATTGATGTCAGAGACAGGGCCAGTCGAGTCTGTAGACGTCGATGTATCCATCTCGGCGCTTGCTTCGGAGGGGTTGCCGGCCATGATTTCCGGCGTCGCGTCGCTGCAGGTGGCTTGTGGGGAGCTCATTGTCATGCGTCCGCACTCTACGAGAGACACCCTGCTAATCCAGGTTCGGGTCTCGCCGTGGACATTGCTCATTTTCATGCCCCTGCATCAAAAATCCTTATGTCTCTAAAAGGTTTGTGAAATGGTTCTAAATTCACACCAGTGTTATTGCAATATATGCCTTATTAAGCTTTCAATTTTTAATCATTCAAGTGATTTTAAAGTTATTTAATTTTTTTACAAATTCCGTATTTTAATATTAGAAACGATTAGATATTTTTTCTGTTTTCCAATTTCTCTAACTGTACTTTACTATTCATTTGCTTTGACATACATTTGATTTATAATACACATGTAATGAACACTAGATTAGAATTATGAGCATCTGCAGCACTTTCATAGTTCATAAAAAGATTTTCGAACACCCTTATATTTATATCTTGGGATTTCAACTTCCTCTTCATCTATATCTTTTTCATATATTGTTGTACTGTATTCAAGTTTTCATGTGTCTAGAAATAATATATTGTTATATTGTATTTATGCCAACTTATATTTAAATGGTAACTTTCATAAACTCTTACATTATTATTCCAGTTAATAGAAAATGTTTCTAACACCTTGGTACAAAGTAATCCTTCAATATGCAACTTAGTTACCAATCTAGTTTAACTTAGCTGCAATGCTAAGGTTTAATTATCTGTAAAATTAATTATTTGAAATTATTTGTAAAGAAAGATGGCAGCTAAAACACGCTCGCTGTTGTAAATTATAATACAACGAGTTCATGCAATGTATAATATACCTCATCTATAATTTTTATTAAATTTTCCAACAGTATTGGAATTAACGGCAGATACTTCTAATATTTTATCTTTAGACTACAATGATTTAAATTGCCATTTCCTTCTTCACTGATGCTTTTATGTTATATTCCTGATATTTCATAATGGCATACAAATAAGTTTGACTTATTTCCCAAACATGTATATCTATCACTGAACATACTTTTATTTTTACGAATACTGTATCTTCTCTTTTCTTTAATTTTTATATTTAAGAATACTGTATTTGCTCTTTCCTTTAATTTTATTTTTACGAATACTGTATCTTCTCTTTTCTTTTAATTTTTATATTTAAGAATACTGTATTTGCTCTTTCCTTTAATTTTATTTTTACGAATACTGTATCTTCTCTTTTCTTTAATAAATTTTTCAACATATAGCATCTGATCAACCTAATTTCAAGAGGTCTTACGATCAGGCGGTAAAGTCACTAAACATTGGCAGTTCGACCGAAATTTCAAATCCCTGTGATACCTCAGCCAAAGAATATGTATTGTACATAGACTTTCTTTGCTTCAGCTCTTTGTTTGTCTGTACTCAATTAATGTGAAAAAAAATGCGTTGCAAAAACTTCAGTTTATGAAGATCTTTTTAAATTTCATCTTTAAAAACGACAAAGTTTTATTCATTGATAAATTTTACATTTATCTTAGCGTATCTCTTTACAAACCCCATTAATAAAAAAAATAAAAAGTAAAGAAATAAACTCGGTTTCTACGACTGATACCTTGGTGCAAATTATACGTATGTTTTTACAAAAACATAGACTTACGGATACGGGTATCATAAATAATAAATTATGGATTATTTCTCCATCTAATTTGCTTAATATGTTTAATCCGGAATTTTCCTGAAAGTACCAAGTACTATCCTTTAACATATTTATTTCTGAACTATACTTTAGTACGCAATAAGCGGACGTATGCTAGTTAACTGCATTAAATTTTCCAGTCTAGTTTAGACCCCATGACGGTTGTTGTCAAAGAAAGTTATTAAATCAATAATAATTGAGAGATATAATCTAAGAAATATTTACTTAATATTTACATAATTTATAATAATATTATAACAATATTGGCTTTAGTATTGTAATTAATGAAATGTGTTTCCAATGCTAATATGCGTATTTACTGCTACCTTTTTTTTTTTTTTTTTTTTTTCTGCTAGCTCTTGCTTTATCACTATTATTCAAGTAATTTGCCCGTTTATTAGATATTCTTTACTTGTTCTTGTAATATTTAATCCTATTTGCTATTTTTTCTTTCCTCTTGGCTGCTTTTGGCTTCGAAAAGTAAAATTAGATAGTAACCCTCAGCTTTTGGAAAGGAAGGGGTCTTCTTCGGAATGAAGTTCTGAAATTCCTTGGAAGGCAGCAAAGGGGAAAACCTTTATTCCTGGAATTCATTGGAATGTGTTTAGAGCATGGAGGTAGGAAAGGAAGGAGGTGTCAGTCAGCACTAGAAGTGAAGCACTACTTTGAAGCTTGGGTCACCGGATGGGGTGTTCTTTGTTTACATTTAGAAGCTCGCTTGACACGGTTCTGATAGTATTTCGACACACGACAGTTCCATACAAATCGAAAAAGGGACACTTTCGTATGAAAGAAACATTCATAGTGGGATGGATAATAGCAATTTGTATAGTTTAGTGACATTTACGCAAAAATCACATCTTGGTAATTTTTCGATAACTAACAACAGCGCGATTTTGATTATGAATTTGTTTTACAAAATTCTAAGCTGTTCAACTACAAAAATATAGATTTTAAGAAAAATGTTATGCTTAAAGAATGAAAAATGCCTTACGGTACATTTAAAATTGTATACGTCTTTCGATACCCTTGATGGAGTATTCGCTACTTTTATTTTATTTTCCAAACGCCAAAATGTTTAAAATAAAACAAATTTTTTTCACATCCATATATTATTGTTGCATATTATTGCAAAAAGCATGTATCTGCCTTTGACAAAATACATAAATATTCATTAAATTATTTATAAATGTATTTGAAATGAAGAATTTATTCACTTATAAACAACTGTGAAAGTACTGTGAAGAAATCTAATTATTAAATTATCTAATTTATAATGATTATGCATGTTATCTAAATATATAATAACCTTAATATTGAATTGTAAACATAAATTGAAATCCTGTTGACAAATACGTTGTAAAACTATTTAAGCAAGAATTGTTCGTATTGGAAAGCAATTTGTTAAAAGGTATTGTAAAGCAAATGCTATGAGATGCGCACTTAAGAAAGTAATAAAGAGTTTTGGAATATGTATTGTTGAAATAAAGCGTTAAAAAAATCTAAAAAGTATAATTAAAAGAATTATTCCCCTTACATTTTATAATAACTCAGTTACGAGTTTTAAATAATAATTAAAAAAAAAACTTATTTTATTCCCTTTCAGAAATGTTCAGAGAAAGTCAAGTACTATTTAAAGTATTTCGCTAATTCCTAATAATTCTCTAATTTAAAATGAACCGAATAGAGCATTAATTATAAATTGACTTACATTTTTCGATTTAAAAGATGCCTCAGAAGCCAAAAAATCATGTCATATTTAAGAAAGTATTTTAGGAAGAAGCTCTATAAATAGAAAAGAAATAATGCATAATTTTAATATTAATAATACAATAAACTTTGATCTTAATTTTTGTACCTTAACCGAATAAAATCGAATTACCTTAATTTTTTTTTCCTAATGTAATTAACGAAAACTTGTGAAAATATTTCATTCAAATTAAACCATTCTGAGAAAACTGTTCTGTGAAAATTATAGCATTTAATTCCGTTCAGAATGAAATGTTGTTTTCATATACTTAGGACTCTGAAGGGTTGTAGAAAAAGAAAATATATACATTCATATGTATATTTACGACGTAATTACAAAATGTTTACATCGGAACGCGTCAAATCCCATTGAACTCAATGGTAAATGACCCTTGGTCAAAGAATCTCTAAGGAGATCTTTTTAGAGATTCTTTGCTTTGGTTACCACGTAGGGATCGCCGGTGCTTCAGAGCAGGGTTCAGGAGAAACTTGTTTAGGGCAACTCCATCTTACTTCCTACCTCCATAGTTTAGAGGGGGGGGGGGAGACCTTGATGCGCGCAGTTGTGTTATACCGGTTTAAAGTTTGACAAAAAGCAATTAAACTGTAGAAAGTTTATCTTCAAGACTCGTTTTGACCAAAACCAAACATCAAAACAGAATGTATTTGGAACTCTTAGATTCCATACTTCGAATGAAGATGCCATTGAAAGAAAATAAAAATCTGTTGTGTTTAGTTCGAACCATCACATCCAAGCATATATAAAACTCAGATATTTATTTAAAAAAAAAAAAAAAAAAAAAAAAAAAAAAAAGAGTATAACACAACAAGGGGGAGGGAAAAAAAACAGGATGTTGAAGAGCTATTAAATTAAATTTTTGTTTGAATATCTGCAAAATAAAAAATGTGCATTTTTATATGATTTTTTCTGCTAAATATGCATTTAATGCTTAAAAGCAGAAAAAATCATATAAAAATAGATCTTTTTCTGCTTTTAAGCATTAAATTATAAAGCATTAAATTTTAATCATATTTTAATTATTTTAAGCATTAAATTTTAATCATATAAAAATATATCTTTTTCTGCTTTTAAGCATTAAATTATATATTTATGAAGTATGTGTCAGTTTAATGTATTCTGTAATGTATTTTACGTTATTTCAAGTACTGGTAGATTTATTTTAATATGACGAAATGCTTTATCAGAATTAATTTTCCGTATTTATAAAAACATGTATTTGTATGAGCTCTATAAAACAGCTACCTTCAGGTCAAAATTTCCTAGAATCAGAACTCATAGAGAGTATTAGTATTTGTTCTATAATATATTTTATTTCAAATTTTAGATTAATTTTTAAGAAAATATTTTCACAGCTGGTATATACAGTCTAAGCAGAAGTGTTAAAAACTTAAGGAATTCAGACATGAATGTCAGTTCATAATTGGAATAAGTATCTCAATGCATGTATAATATTCCAAGACATCATTCTTTAAACTTTTTTCCTTATTAAAATTCTGTTAAATATAAATCTGTTAAAAATTCTGTTATAAAAACAAATCAATATTCAGACACTTTTATTTATTTATTTAGCACATATGTTATTTTATTTATCACATATGATGTAATTTTTCTCTTTCCCATGCTAAGAAATGCTAGCGAAGTAGATGCAGGAAAAGTAGAGAAGATTACACACACACACATATCCATATTATATATAAAGAACTAAAAATATTATAAGAAAACGATGTTCACTCGAGTTGTAGGCCTTTTGTGTATAGGGCAATTTAAAAATTTTTCTTTGAATTAATAGAGCAAAAAGTATGAAATCCACAATTTTGTTCCCTTCCCCCTTGTTGTGCACTTGATGTAAATCAATTCGGACCATGTGTGTGTGTAAAGGTCAAAGGTGAACAAGGTGAGGGGTCAGAGGAGAAGGGGGTGACCATGCTTTACAAAGGCTCCAGAACCAGACAAGCAGCTAACAATGCAGTGGCTTGATGAGCTAGAATCTAAGTAAATTCCTGAAAGAGGTGTCAGTGACTGTTGGGAGCGAGAATGTGAAATAAAATACACAAATAATAGAACACCAAAAGTCTTAGTACAATAATACTAGGTAATCTAAATACAAAATACGAACAACTGTGCAATGATGCTAAATCAATAGTATGAAATACTGGTAAATAATACACAAAACATATAATACAATACTATATAAATGTGTTATTTTGCAAAAGAGACTTAGTTGGGAAATTAGAATCCCTTGTCACGTGATCTGCGCACGGTCTCACATCGCTATCTTCCTATGCTATTATGTAGTGAATATTGAAGTACGTGCAATATTGTGCTTTACAGAAGAAGTTTTCGCTCATTTTTTGTGAAGGAATTTCCCTACCTAATCAATTTTTAAATCTTAATGCAGGGTTTCGTTTGAAACATAAAAATTCGCATTCGTAATAGTGCGTAAAAATCTATTTGGCATTATTTGTAATTTTAACATATCTCTTCTAGAAGAAGCTCCCAATGCGGGCGAGGCATATGAGAAAACAATAGAAATGCAAATGACCAAACAATAAAAATGCAAATGTGTCTTTTCTTGTATAATTCGAGACATGAAAAACTTCCCAGCAGAGGGGTAAGACTGTTAATCACTCCCGAAGCCTTTTTCGTAACACTTTTAATGTCGCCTGTCTACGTAAATTTGTTATTAATCACTGTTCCCAGATATTTGGCTTTTTTTTTTTTTTTTTTTTTTTTTTTTTTTTTTTTTAAATTGGAATTGCAACATTGAAAAGTCGCAATTTCACATTTAGCGGAATCTTCTTCTGACAATTAAGAGCTGCGATTTTTTAACGTTGATAGCTATTCGCCATTTAACGCACCAGTTTTCAACGTGTGGCAGGTCTTATAGCTTCTGAATAGCAATTTCTGCTCTCATAGACTTTGTTGTTAGCACGGTATCTTCCGCATAACACCCTAGAAAGAAGTTATTATTTATTTGCACTCTGAGTCAGCTACGTAATGCAAATAAAGTATCGGCCCAAACTATCCCTGGAGCACGCCAGTATTTAATCTTTCTGTATTCAGAAATATCTTTACCCACCGAAACAAAGAAGTTCCTGTCTTTGATGAACGAGTATATTAGTTGAGTGATTTTCTTACTGAAGTTGAAGGAAATTAACTTGTAGATAAGACTCTCAGCATGAGTAGCGCCATACATTGCTTATTACGAATTGCATCACCGATGATTTCGATCAACCTAACGAGTTGTTTCGTGGTAAGTAGGCCTCTTCTACACCCAACTTGCTCAGGTGGAAGTTTGTCAAAATATGATTGCATTATATTTAGAACAATCCTTTCATAAATCTTTCCTAAGCCAGGGAGAAGGCTATTAGACCTTCTGTTAGTGGCATGTTTTTCCGGTTTTGGCAGTAAAATTACTTTAGCCTGTTTCAGCTCTTGGGAAAATAAAAATTCTCTAAACAAGCATTTATTATCCCGCTGTATCTGCTAATAATATTTCCAGGCAGGTACTTCCTTGCGAGGTTTGTAATCTCATCGTACCCGCGGGCTTTTTGAATCTTGAGTCGTTTGACAATATGTATGACTTCCTTTGATGAGGTAAATTCAGTGTGATTTCGAGCCGTGGGTGCATTTGTCTAGTTTTTAATGGAAAATCTTGCATCCTTTACAAAATTATAGTCGCAGGGACTGTCATTCCGTGAGAATTGTTTCTTCTCAAGTATCCTTTCTGTGCTGAGTGATGCTATTTTTGATGTCCTTATTTGATTCATTTAGTATTTTTGAGTAGCGGATCCCATGCAAGATTCCATCTTTTTCTAATTTTATTTCGTTCTTTGATTTCGACTCTGATGTATCTAAGAAGCCTTCCTGCATGCTGTTCTCCTGGTACTTTTCGAGTTGCTTTATTGTAAACGTCGTTTATATTATATATTATGAGTGAATAAATGGATATCAGAATCAAATCTCACGTGTAGACTTGAGGCTAGAGTGATATGAAGTGCGCTGAGTAAGTAGATGATAAAACTGATTCCAGTCCGTAATTTTCTTAAATTTAGGTTCCACATTTTTTTGTCATTCCAAGAGTTACAATTACAGGTACATGGTCTGGATGTCATTTCTTGTTTCACTTCCAGGCACATGGGAATAGAGGTGGTAGAAATAACAACATCTAAGATAGCTGTCTTTCGTGGATTATTTGGCAAATAAGTGTAATCGGACAGAACGTACAAATAAACAGTGTGGTTCATTATAAAATCAAGTAGTTTCTCCCCTTTCCTATTTGTTCCGTCTAATTACTCCATTCACACTTCTTAGCGTTTAGGTCGCCAAAATAATGGGCTCATCAGGTGGAAGAATATCGACAAGCATAGGCCCGTCAGGCATATTTTTTCGGAGCATTAAATATATACAAGTAAAATACATAATACGATAGACTGGAAGCAAAAGTGAAACAGTGACTAAATTGTGTCCATTTCTTTGGTCCTCATTTATTAGGCAGGATTGCAATGGGTTTTTGACATAAATTGCAGGTCCCCCGACTCGATGACTCAATTTATCACATCTACACCACTTAAAATCAGGAAATTTCATCTTTCAACTTGGGGTAGCATGTGTCACAGATATTAATGCAATGTCTATCTCGTATGTATCCAAAACGTTTTGAAGTTCTTAAATTTTACCTTGAACGCTTCTAGCGTTCCACACTGTTAACTTAATGGGGGCTCTGTTTAGGTTGTTCTTGCCCATTATCATTATTGTTTTAATTAGTGCTATGGTGAATCGTGTTGTTTCATGTGTTGTGTAAGTTGGAAACCTGCATTTTTGATAACTGCGACTAGTTCTGCCAAGTCGGCAAAAAAGTTTTTGGCCTCACTAAGAGTGTCTGAGTAAGTACCGGTAGAAAGAGCCTGTGAGTAACTTTTATTTTCTACGACACTTTTGGAATAGAGCTTAGCCTGTTCGACTTTCGTTTCGGAGAATTTCCCATACCCCTATCAGTTCTTTTGACAAAACTCGCATAAATGCAACACACAATGCTGTCATCAATTCCTTGAATAGTTTTGAACATATAACAAATAATTTTCAGAGAAAACCTTTTCATTAAAAAAAGCATTTCAATACCATTGAACAAATTTTGAAGTAAAATTCACTTTGTATGATCCTCTACAAAGTCTTACTTTTGAGCTAATGGACGCAGGATATGATGATAAAACAAATACTGCATAAGTCATTTTTTTCTGTTTTAACTTGTGATTTTGGAACAAAAACTTGTGCTTATTACCAAATTAATGTGGAATCTAGATGCATTGTTTGGTTTGAAATTATTTTCTAAATGCAAAATGCTATGATGATGCTTAAAACAAATGTTTACAAGTATCTGCAGTCTTACACATTTTAACTTTATGGACATTAGACAAGCAATTAAAACAAAGTTTATTAGTTTTAACAAAGTCTATTCGTTTTTGCACTGGTAAGTTTAAAAAATTAGAACACCTGTGTAAAAAATTATCTTTACAAAATAAACAAGTAGAATTAGTAATCAGAGAAGTAACCTTATTATACACTGGTTTATCTGATTTATGCGTTTTACTAATTAATTAAAGGTTTACTGTTCTGTAATGTTCTAGCGTAATTCTCCAAAAATTCTATCAAGTCATTCAACTTTGGTATTTCGTCTTTTTTTAATTGACGCTCCCACCACAACTTTGTCGAAACATCATGTTTTTGCAAAATAATATACATCAACAAAGGATCACTAAAATGATCTATCTTTTGATCTAATATTATCAATGAGCGAGTTATTTCGTTTACATTATCTACTAAACTTAATATCGAGGATGCAGATTCCGTTTGTATTTGTGAAACGTTAAGTATTCTTTTAAAAAAGCAAATATCTGTTCTCTTTTATTAGAAAATCTCTCTTCTACTAAATTCCAAGCAATACTGAAATTTTGATCAGCTATGGGAATTGACTGAATCAGCTATGGGAATTGACTGAATAATGCGATAAGCGTCATTTTTCAAAGAACTCTTTAAATATTGTAATTTTTGAGCTCTGGAAAGATTTGGATTGTTGCGAACACTAGCGTTAAATAAATCTTTAAATGTTATCCATTCTGTTAAATTTCCGCTAAATGTGGGTAAAGATAATTTTGGTAATTTTAAACTTTCAGAGATTGATTCAGGTACGACAGGTTTGTCGCCATTTGCATTTACGACCTTGGAAATCTTTAACTTACGAAAAAGTTTTAAGTGAACCTCCTCAATTTTCTCTAAAATCGACTGTTTTTCCTCAGCAAAAGTCTCTATTTTCATCATCACAATTTGTATACATTTCGCTAAATAGAGATTTGAAATCTTCCTTAAAGATTTTAGATTTTTCTAAGATTAATTCACTTTCAGCATTATCTAAGTTATCATAATCTATTTTCTCGATGAATTTCGTTAACTGTATTTTCAAAACTTTCTTTCACTTTTTTTCTGTATCTGACATTTTAAAAATATTCTAAATTCTCGATTTTACCAATACTTTAATTACAATAAAGTAGCAATAACGAAATGTCAAATGCAATTATAATGCGTTAACTTTTCACTCACCTCGAACACTGTATCCATTGCGTAACTCTTGAGAATTCTAAACCGAAAAGTGCATTCTTTAACAACTGCATGAAGACGTAGAATTCTTTTTCACAAGCGCGATTTTTCTTCTAAGCTCCGGCGTATGAGGACCAAATTAATGTGGCGCAGCGGTATCTTAAATTTAAATTAATAAACATAAGAATACATCAATACGAGGGGACTGTAGTTTAACTTTTATTCAGCAGTTTCAACTTTAGAACACAACGCAGCACAAAGTAAAGCGAGGAAGTTGCAATTAGCGTTTGCAATAATTCAAGAACAAAATGCGAGCTGCGCATATGATCTGCGTATTGCGAAATAATATCTCACAGACAGGCAGAGAGCTCTGGTGACCAAAACAACTTACAATGTGTGAAAAATCTTAACAACTATGTAATTCAGGTAAGTCAAAGTTCTGAATATATCTGTAGTATTAGTAAGATATTAACGCATTTACCCTATGTAACTAGTTCAAATAACGTTTTCTTTCAAATGCCAATTTTCAGAATGAGTGGGCTTTCATTTACAGTGTGTAAATTGAATTATATTTTTAAATTATTCATAAGACTTCTGTTGGATGGTGACATAAAATTTGCATTTTAATTTCTTTTATCAGATCAAGTCATGTAATAAAAGAAGTTGGCAGTCGATCTTAACATAGGAAAACATTTCCATTTTTTTTTTATACTTCTTATTCTTAACATAATAAATTTCACAGTGCTTCAATCTCCTACACATGAGTGTTGAAGAAATTTTTGCAAAATGATGAGAAATCTCAGTGCTCAGTATATAAAAATGATATTATTGAAATTTGATTAGTCAAAATTTTATAACAATAAGTGATATCTCCCTAGAACAGAATACTTTCCTGGCTGTAGTTAAATTAAGTGCATCCCTAAAATTTTCACAGTATGCTATTAATTTTGAAGGTAAAATTACATGACTTTTTCTACAATTACTCACATGTAAGCTACATGTAAAATAAATAAATAAAAAAAAAAAAAAAAAAAAAATCCTTACTTTAAAATTTCTAGTGTCTGTATTTAAAAATGCAAAGGTGGTTAATTTGATTGTCCTAACACTACAAAATTGAAAAGTATTAGAAGCAAAATATTGTTGTAAATAAATATTATAATAAGAGGATAGAAGGTATAATTTACATATCTGAAATACTTTTTCAGTAACTGCTGAAGGGCACTGGAAAAAAATCTATTCGAATGTGAGTGAGGTGATATTGATATTTACAAATCACAGGTGGAAATATAAGGAATGTAGGTAGTCTAGAAGTTATTTAAGGCAGAAAAATAAATTAATTAAGCATAATTCTCAGTTGTGAGTTTATATAAACATTCTTTTCATAACATTTATATCCATTAAATCATCCTCTGAATATGTCTCTTAGTCCACGTAAAATTTTATTAGAAAGAAAATGTGTTTAAAGCTATAAATTACACAACTAATAAAGCTGTAATGACATGTTTCAGGATCTTTGTTTTTAAATTTCATTAAAATGTTGTATGCAGACATCATATCTTGGTTTGTGAAGAACTGATCAAAAGAAACATTGAAAATGATGCAGATCAACATGATACAAACGTATTTGTTTCAGATGACTATCCAAAATCTTATATCTAAAGGTAAAGGAAGAAATAATTTTTTAGCATCTGTGTTTTTCGAACGGCAGAGTCTTTTTATAACAATGGCAAGAAAATTTTCTCTCAGTCTTCAATAATAAAAGATGAAAGCAGTGTAAAACAAAGTGTTTTGCTAGAAAATAGGGATTCATCATCTTATGCACATCTATTTGTCAGGTACAGGGCAATTATATGCCGATATTTAATATTATTTCATATACAAGAATGCTAAGAAGCTGAAACCCAATATATATCTGTAATATATGTAAGAAACTTATGAGAGAAAATTAATATTTGCACAGATAATTAGAATTCTGAACGCTATTTTCCATTGGAATTCCTTGTTCTTTATTAATTTTATTTTCTCGTTTTGCATGAAAATTTCTATGATGACATATTTTTAAAAATATATGCTGATGGCTTATATTATTTTTATCCCAGATTATTATATTCTTCTCCAAGTGTAAAATATTAGTAATCATTTATTGAAAGCATTTATTTGGATATTTTTTATTACCTCCACATATTGTGAAATCAAATAAAAATGCATATTTACCAATTTAGTCATTTTTAAACATTAAATTTCTTATTCGTAAAACTATACTTTTTGCAATTGTTTCCAGAGATAAAAAGTTTGTTTAAAAGTTTTAATTGAATGTTTAAATCAATTAAACTTTATGTTTTAATGTTCAGCAGTGTGTCAATTCATGTTCGTTTTTCACATACGTACAAATATATGAATACATACTTCTATAAATCAGAATATTTTTTGATGATTTTAAATTCATGAAATGTATTTATAATGTAGTTTAATTTTCCTTCATAATAGATTATACAAAAGTGCTTTCATAATTTTTAAACATGAAAATAAGAATTTCGTTAGTGATTAAATCGATTGCTGTGATTTTATGTGTAGACAAGTTTTTTGTAGTTTGAGTAATAATTAATTCTAATTTAATAGACTCATAGTACATTCAAGAAAAATCCATAGAACCAAACAATTCTGATACTAAAAATCCAATCCTAAATCAAGCTAGCAGTGTTTTATGGTCTAAGCAATTTGTTGCTGTTATCCCTATAAAGAAATATGATTAGAGATTATCATGTGTTTTTATTCGATCTTAGCACAGAACTCATATATTAAGATTAGCATCCATTTTAGGAATGCTGTAGATTTACCACGGTTTGTTTTACAGAATTTATAACATTTACTTTCTTTTACCGTGTTTATATTGTTTGTAATACATTCAAGGTAAAATGCTTTATAAATCACTAGAGGAAATTAATATAATTTCAAAAAGAACATCCATTTAAACTCTGCATAATTTATATAAAGCAGCAGTGTCTCTCCTTAATGGTGTAAAAACTGGTGACAAGTATTACTGTCGCCAAATACTTTGTTAACTTGAATATATATCAGATGTAATGTACTTGGATGGATGGATTTCCAGGACACATAGCTACAAACTCTTTACGGTATGAGTTTATTTTAAGATTGCGTCAAAAAGAAAATTATTTATTAATGTATCTCTATGCAGATTTCAGAATACATAATCGCACTGAAAGTTACCCAACATACGCTGGTGCAGACTCTGAATTTCAATTTTTTTTTAAATGTTTCTTTATTTGTATAAGGTAATGTGGTATGCAAGTTTACACAAGACTCTTTCTAACAGAAATGAGGTAAAGATACATATACCATGTAAACACGTTTTTTGAAAAACAATTACCGTATTTTTAACAGTTCAGATTCATTCTTTCAACCAAATACAAATAAACTTATTCACAAGATCAGTAAGTTATTTTAAATATATCCCACACTCCACACAATTCTCCATAACTTTCATTCATCAAATAAAAATTTATCTAATGAAAGAAAGGATGTTTCTCCTCGCTTTTCTGAAAGCCCACAAGGTGTGTTTGGCGTTCGTTACAAAGCCTACAAGGCGATAAGTCGCCATTCCGTAAATGATAGCTAAAGAGACATTTAGACGTTTCATCCAATGCGAGCAGGTCGTAGGATAAACGTTCTGTAGGCTTTGTGAATATGCGTGTCGACTAGCCAAAGAATCTCTAAGCCAAAAAAGAATCTTCCTTACAGATTCTTTGGTCTAGCTTCCCTAATGGCAGTTAATGATTGTTCACCAAGTGAATGGGACACCTTGGAACCTGTCTTCAATCTGTGTTGGTTCTGCCTTGTGAAAGGGGCTTAATAACCAATCAAAGCATTCGCTAAGCGGAAGTGAATGCAGGTCACAGAAGTTGCTCAAATGCAAATGTTTATTTTAGCAGTAGACGAGTAGGTAACATAGCTAGGAAAGAAATAACGTTTGTGCAATGGAGAAAGAAATCGACTGCGATTTTACATTTGTGTGGATTATTAAAAATTTCAGCATGTGCCATCAGACTAAAGAGCAATATATTTGCAGCCCTTTCTTTGTCGTCGACTCTTTACCTGGCAAGAAATGGTGCCTTTACTTATATCCTCGAGGTACATCATGTGAAGATGACATAGGTATCTTTCTGTTCAGAAACGATGATTCTCCAGAAGATTGCAAGATAAATTTCAGCTTTCAATTCCTAGATAGTAATCAAAGGAAAATTCTCTCAAGTGGCAGAATGGAACTTACTTCCTACCTCCATGTTTTTCACAGGGGGGGGGGGCTGAAAAGTAGGGAATAATCTTGCTCGTGGTCTTGGGGGTCGTTTAAACATCTAACTTCTCTACATTCAGTTTTATACAGAGGAAAATACAAATTGAATTCTTCGAATGAATGCAATTTTGTACAATGAAAATGTATTACTTAATGATAAACTCTAAGATAAATAACATCTTTTTTTAAAGCCATAGGTGTAGAAAGACAGATATTTGTTACACGAATGAATTTGTAGTAAATATTGAGTTTTTCATTTCGAATGCTATGTTCCATGTATGCGAAGTAGCTGAGTATGTGAGATAATAGTCATAACCGAATGGCTTTCAACCTTTTCACGGCTAAGGACTGTTTCTCAATTACATTGTGGTCGCTGCTTTTTGGTTAATTTTCTAATGACATATAAAGAATAACTGTTTTTATTTGAGACTTAATAAATGAATAAAATAACGCAAACTAGACTGCAGAAAATTCTTAAGATTGAAGTTAAATAATACTAAAAAATACATTATTGATGCACTTTTGTGTTTTATATGTAGTAGTATTAACTACTACTATAATCCTTAAATGGAATCCTTAAATTATATCTATCTATGTATAGGTATATATAAATGGAATCAAATATAGAACAAGGTATAAAATATCTTTATTATACAATGTTCATTACCATACGTATATTTACGTAATATCAATATAAATAGTTAGTTAGGTTTCGTACATATATAATTTATTTTTATATTTTGTATTTGTTGTATTAGATTCAGTATTGTATACGTATCTGAAGTTTAATTTGTTCTCTTTTTGGGTTACGACTTTAAGTGAGAAAGAATTGTTAGGGCCTTCATAGGGATTACATTATTATACAATCAGTTAGGATCCTACTTTTCCTTTCTTTTAATCATTATATATATTGAAATACTACTTGATAAGTATACTTAAAATATAGCAGTTTTTAAGCTACTTATTTATATATCTATTGTTTGGTCTGGTTTGTTTGATTATAGCAAAGCATTCGACGGTTATTTGCCTAAGGGTAAGGGTGCCTCGTGGAGAACTTTCTAAGCAAAACTGACTCTTATGCACGTTACACGTGGGGAAAACGCCAACACAGCCATCCCCGTCGATCCGGATTCGAACCCCGGATCGACCTGCCAGAGTTCAACGGTTTTACAGCTCAGCCGCTAGTGAGCCACACACACACACACATCCACACATATACATTAAATAGTATTTACATGTCGTTTATAAAGTATAATTGAGTGCAATTTAATCATAAAGAGAAAATATTCTACGGAATTACTTCACTTCGTAGACTTTTTGCTAAGCTTCACCATATTTCTTAAAGAGAATCGCAACGCTGATTCCATTTCCTAGACCTTTATGTATCTTATTTTTTTCTACACTGAATTATATTTAGAAAATTATTTCACTTGGTTATAGCTGAAAATGCAGTTTTTTTATTGAAGAATTTAAGGGTGAGAAGAGAATTATGCCCTTTTCTAATTATTCTTGAAGCATTTAATTTTTTTTTAAAAAAAAGCGCACATTAATACGGATCACTGAACTAAAGTGCTCGATACAGGACAGATTAATTAGCTACTAAATTTTGATTTTCGTTGAGTAAAAATGAATTCATCTGCATTCTATAAGAAAGCAAATATTCAAAAAAAAATTTTTTTTTTTTTTTTTTTTTTTCTTTTTTTTTTCCCCCCGATTCTTGCAGTCATAATATTTTTCTTAAGTATTCAGCTAATTCATATTCAAATATTCCAATCCATTACAATAAGTAATAAATCGCTACAGTAAATAAATAATTAAAATCAATTAAATGGAATTTTAATTGATTTTAATTGCCATTTTCCCTCTGATAAACCCCTCTTTAGAGTTCAATAGCAGTCGATCAGCTTTTGTTGGGGGTTCATTTTTATTTATGGGTATGCTTACGCTATATATGTATGTATTATGCATTGCTCATACTCATCAATTGCAGCTTTTAATATTTTTTGGAAAAAAATCAATATGAGAATCCAGAAGATGATTCTTAGCGACGCTAAAACTATTATTACTAGGCACTCTCATGCCAGAGAGTTTAAAAAAAAATCGCATTGTTTAAAGGTAGATTCTATGCTCATATTTTAGTCTAAAATTAAAAGCTGAAAGTCAAAATTAAGGGGGTTGCTCTTAGAAAGCCTCAATTAGAAGTAGTTATAGGAAATGTTAATCAATACTTATAATCTTATGGATTAAACACTTATTCCTTATTTGATCAGGTGTATGGCAAACAGATATTCGTCATTCATAAAGAAAAGAAAAGTGAATCAAAATGAGTTATATTCTTGTTTTTCCGACTGCAAAAACATCTTAAGATACTATCGGATTTAATCTTTAAATTATTCCAGTAATAATCAGAACAATGGGGGCCATTATTCTTAACTATAATTTACTAATGCAAATCCTATTTTGGTTTCAAATGGCTTTCATTAATTACGTTAATGATATACTGGTACTGAATGAGACCTAGAAACACTTATTTTTTTTAATATATCTCCCCTTATGATCCCCGACACAGCCGTTTACTTTCCCCTTCCGTAATTAACGTCAGTCTCCTGCTGTTGACCGCATTTGCCAAGCCACCAAGAAGAGAAACTAACTTCCTACCTCCATGGGGAGCTGAGAGGGAGCTCTCGAGAAGAATGGTCAGGCGTGGGAGGGAGGCTTATCTGAAAATGGGGACAGGGAATCTTATCGAGTAGGGTTAGTTGCTACGTCACAGAAAAAACACGTGTGCTTAGATTATTTTCTTTTTTAATTTGGTGATTTAAGCATTTAGTAGTTATATGGTAATGTGTAAACTTGGTTATTTATATTGAATTCTTAAAAACGTATACCAAGTAGGTGTTTTAAGTGACTGATACAGTTAATTTCCTTAATCAGATATTAGCATATAATAAAATGTTTCCTTAACAGTATAACTTCTCTGGAAAATAATTATTTTCTTTCTTGCATTTACCCGAAGGTTGAATGTCTATAATATTACTACATATAATGGGTTTCATACAGACAATAAATTTTAAACCAAATTATAAGTTTATTAAAATACAAATAATACTGAGTACTATACTATTTCTTAATTTGGTGATTTAGACATTTTTATCCATATGATTGATCACTTACTTACTGAGTTTTTAAAAACATACTATCAAGTACGTGTGTTAAGTGACTGATACAGTTATTTTCTTCAAACAGAAATTACTATACAATAAAATGTTTCCTTCACAGTATAATCTCTTTGGAAGATAATTATTTTCTTACTTGTACAAAACTGCTATATGTCATCACAATTATATTTATTAATTTGCCGGAGGTGATTTCCTTCGTTAATAAATTTTTAGCCTTTGTGTTTTTCTTACGTAATACAACTATTTTACTACGTATATGATGATTATTTCCTAGATACCCTTAACGACATTTATTTGCGAATTTAATGACAGAGTGATCCTATACAGTCAGAATTTTACCTTTTTTCTTAAATCTTCTTTTCATAATATCATATATACTTTCCGTATCGTTACTACTTTCATTTTTTATTATTAAATTCATTTTACCCAGAGTTTTTCATACTTGTTAGCCATACTTTGAACTTATTTGTTATATTTTACGAGTGTAATTACTAAAACACGCGTTTTTGTGTGTTATATTATTCAATGTTAGATGCAATTTTTTAACTTTTTTCGTTTTTTTTAACGTTAGTGATCTTCAACATATTCTGCATTTTAACTTATTTCATATATTTTCTGATCATATAGATGACTTGTATTTAATTTTAGATGTAATATTTCTAGCTTGTTTTGTACATTTTAACCTTCATTATATTTAATATACTTTAATTTTTAACCAATTTATATTTTCACACTATATACATGACTTTTACTTGATTTCTCTCATACATTTTAACCTTCATAATTTCCAGTATTGTCCTAATTTTAACATAATTCCTATATTTTCACATCATATACCTGACTTTTATTTAATTTTAGGTGTAAATTTTAACTTCTTTTCTATATTTTAACGTTTTTAGTTTCCAACATTCTTTGAATTTTAACTAATTTGCTATATTTTCACGCTATGTGCATGACTTTAATTTAATTTATAGCTACTTTCATACGTTTTAACCTTCGTAATTTCAAATTTTTAACCGTTAAGGTACATTTTAAACATTCGTAATTTTAAAGTACTCTAATTTTGAACTTGCTTATTATATTTTCTTACCATATACCTGACTTATTTAATTCTAGATGTAAATTTTCACTCCTTTTCTATTTTTCATCGCTTTTAGTTTTCAACATACTAAGAATTTTAACTAATTTTTTATATTTTCACATGACTTTCATTTAATTTGTAACGACTTTCATACGTTTTAACCTTCCTAATTTTAAACAGGCTCTTAATTTTAGCTTAATTCTCTATTTTCTTACCACGTATATGAGCTTTATTTAATTTTAGATGTTAATTTTTAAAGTATTTATACTCTTAGTATACTAGTAATTTTGAACTTGTTTATTACATTTTTCTACCATACGCATGAACTTTTAATTTTAGATGTAACTTTTATACTTTTCTGACACTGTTTTTCTGTCTAGTTTCCAACATATTCTAAAGTTTAACTTTGTTTTGTAGTTTTTGATTGTAATTGCGCTTTTGATTTTACTATTTCAGCTAAATTAGCATGCTTAAATTTCTTAAACATAGACTTCAATTAAGCATTTTATTTTACAGTCTTTAACTGTTATTCATATCCAATTCGTTGAATAGTCGTTACTTAGTCAATATTTTATAGTACTATTTTAATTTGTCAATTGTACAATTTATCATTCTGTAGTACTCTTACCATGACTTATGCTACTATTTTACTTCATCGTTAACTTCATTCAAATTTTCAAACTTTATAATTTCCTGCATATTCTGGTATTTTCTTTTAATTCTTAATACCCTTTATATCTGAATATATGTTTTTAAGCTCTTCAATGTGACCAATGTTCAGTTTTGAATCTTGATTCTCATTAAGCTACTAGTTTGATAGATTCCGAATTTTTAGAATGAAATCTCAACTTTCATCCATAATTTTAGAACCATATTCATTCTTTTATCTACTCATACAAAATTCTTTCTTATTATTTTGAACGATCAGTACCTTTTAATTCAGTAATTTGTACTAATTGAATGCATTCTATATCACTTTAAATGTCTCGACTATGCAAATTTTCACTACCTTTTCCTACACTAAGTACGGATATTTCTGCCTTCATGAACGACTTTCATGTGAAATTGACGAAATTTGACGTTACATGTACAAAAGAAATTTCTAAGATAGACATTTCCAGTATTGAATAAGAGATGAATGACCATCGATTTTACCCAGTGGTTACAATTTCATCTCTTGAAAGTTTGTTTTATTGATATGCATTTATTTCTAATGCATAATGATAACACATTTTTTTAACTTAAACCAGTTCCAACTTAATTCACTAGACAATTTCATATATAGACTATTTTTTAATTTCTTAGACTAAAGTGTTCTTTTCGCAAATGTCAGTTTGCGTTAATTTATTTACCAATTTATTTCCTTATGAACGAAATCTTGTGAAGTACTTTACACAACATATATCATTACCAATATACCTATATTTACAAAAGGAACCAAAGCGAGAAAGAGTAAGAGACATTTTATCCAAATCTCCACTATAATTTCGAATATTTGAATCTTCTTCATCACAAATACAGAAATTTCTTCGTACAATACTTATCATAGCAGTTAAATATTCCTTACTAATACACATTTAATGAGGAATAACTCATTTTCAATACAAAATTACACCCAAATAAGTGTTACGTTTTTTATAATTGTACATATATGTTTGCATTATAGGAACTTTCTATCCATTTTCGAGAACTGTAATTTGCTATATATTACCTCTTTCTGAGAAAAAACTCCAAAGACCATATAAATCATTTGACTTTTCTTGCAGTATTCCCACAATACGGAATAACTATCTTAGAACTATTTTCTTAATATTAAGAACTAAATATGAAAATTTTTCACTATAGAATATTTAAGGTTTTACCCAAATGAGGATATAACCTTTGCCGAATTAAAGTTATTTCCCAGAATTCCTAACAAATGTTTAGAAAATGTGCGATAGAAAGCAATATATTTACCTAAAAATGAGTCTTAACAGATTATTATCAGCTTATTTACTATCAGAGGGAAAAACCTGAAATTCACTTTATCTACCCTTGTCAGTATACATAGAAAAGTCATGAATCATTCTATAGTACAAGTAGGATTTTACATATATATAATACTAATCCAAATAATTTTAATTAACTTTCAATTAGAATTTTTAAAAGAAAAGAATATTTATGCGATACATTATATAATTACCCTCGAGCGTTGTTGAGGAAAATGCAATTAATATCCACTTACACGCAATGAAAATCCCACTCATTAGAAACAGTAAAAAACCTTACCGATACTTAAACGAAATGTAAAATCTCGTAATGCATTAATATAAAACCTGAGTAACAAATCATTTCCTATAAGCAGTATATGGTTAAAAAGAGTTTTCGTATAACTTATCAATTTTAAGAAGTAAGAGTAAGGTCATGAACTAACGTTTTTAGACATTTTCCTTTATTTTTTAAATCTACCCTTTTGCAGGAACAAGAAAATTCAGTGATACTTCTATTTTATTTTTATGTAGGCATACGCATTTTTCCTAACAGACGAAAATGTGAATATCTCACTTTTCCAAAGATTTAGCTTTAAATTTACTTTCATTGGAAAAGGAAACTAAGTTTACTAAAAAAAAACAGGATATCTTCTACTAAAAGACATTGAAACAATCACGATCACATCTATATGTAGCACTCAGTGATTTAGTTTCAAACCAAATTTTGATATTGTTTAATCATGCAAGCAACGATTTTCATTTTTGAATTAAATTTTATACGACTGCAACAGATTTTTCAATGGCTTTCATACTCACACTGTGTAAAAGACTTCTAGTTTTGACTATTTTAATTTATAATATTGAGAAATACATTGATTATTTTCAGAAAACGACCTTTCATAATCATATTTTACCGCTCTGAAACTTTTGAATAACACTTTCTACCATAATGACAACCAGATACTACATTATGTTTTACAAAAACATGAAATTTTTTTCTAATTCCTCTTCTAGAGATACTAATAAATTCTGCTATAGAAAGAAGGTTCAATTCCTATTATAACTCTATACACTATTTGCAAAGAGAAAAGACACTCTAGATGATAACATAGCATCATTATCACCCATATATTTTTTAAAATTTAGAACAATTTCAGTAAGGCAAATTATCTACAGAGTTTTCAAATACGGATGTATTTCTGAAAGGAACTGCCTAACATACCGTTCATTTACTTCTAAACCATTTAAATAAAGCCAACCAATTAATAAAATATTTGAATTTTCGATAAATTTAGTACATCTATACAGTTATTTGATTCATGAAGTACCAAATTTTGAAAATAATAAGAGTAAAAATATCACTATTTTAGAATTTAGGAACAGATCTTCAATAATGAGAGTGAACATATACTTCATGCAAGATTTTTATCGTTTCATACCAAACATTTCACTATTTCATATATTCTAAGAACATAGCCAATCGTTTTCGAAGAATATACATCATTTCACATTAATTAGAGAGCGCCATATGAATTTAATTGCAGGTGCTTACTAAATGACACTAAAACTTTCAAGAAAAAATTCAAATATTTTTCATCCTTCATGAAAATTTGTGAATAATAATGATATCTCAGAGCAAAGAATGACATTTTATACCCATATTACTTAACATTTTTTACTGCACAAAACTATTTTAAGTCCCATATTCGAAGCTCAGCATCCATAAATTTCACATAATACTACAGTTACACAGTGCAAACTATAAGAAAAGCTGGATACTCTATATTACATACAGACATAGACTACAATACTCAAGGACCTACTTAAAAAATACATTAAACTGTTCAAAAATTAATCACATTTATATAATTCTATGCATATTTCATAAATTAAGGAAATTTGACGTTTTTAGAAATGTAGCATCACGTTTTCCAAGACAATGGCCAATATAGAATCCAACCTTATAAAAATGAATCATCTAAGGTATGATGGGGTAGTTTCAGTTTAACAGGTTGTCACTTTCCTAATCACTTGTTTACCAGTTTAAGATAATAAAACTACTCCATCATACCTTAGATGATTCATTTTCATAAGGTTGGATATATTGGCCATTGTCTTGGAAAATGTGATGCTACATTTCTAAAAATGTCAAGTTTGCTTAATGTATGAAATAGGCATAGAATTATATAAATGTGATTAATTTTTGAACAGTTTAATGTATTCTTTAAGTAGGTCCTTGAGTATCGTAGTCTAGTATTATGTGAAATTTATGGATACTGAGCTTCGAATATGGAACTTAAAATAGTTTTGTGCAGTAAAAAATGGTAAGTAATATAGGTATAAAATGTCATTGATTCGTTGTAATAGTTTGCGTATGAAAAATATAAACTTCTATTTTTGGGGAAAAAAATACCGGCAATGTATCAAATCATGTGATAAATCTGATTGGTCTTCTAGCTCGACTTAAGTGACATAACTCGACATAAAAATATCTACACTTTTCTATGGGAATTGACATTTTGAAAATAGTTTTCTATTTTTGATACTGTTTCATCGCGCTAAGTGTTCAAGCTCTTATGAATTAAATTCTTATGGCACTCTCGAATTAATGTGAAATGATATATATTCTTCGAAACCCATTGGGCTATGTTCTTAGAATCTACGAAATAATGAAATGTTGGGTATGAAACGATAAAAATCTTGCATGAAATTCGGTATATGTTCACTTATTATTGAAGATCTCTTCCTAAATTTTAAAATAGTGATGTTTTTACTCTTATTATTTTCAAAATTTGGTACTTCATGAATTAAATAACTGTATAGATGTACTAAACTTTATCAAAAATTCAAATATTTTATTAATTGGTTAGTTTTATTTGAATGGTTTAGAAGTAAATGAACGGTATGTAAGGCAGTTTCTTTCAGAAATATATCCATATTTGAAAACGCTGTAGATAATTTGCCTTACTGAAATTGCTCTAAATTAAAAAAAATATATGGGTGATATGATGCTATGTTATCATCTAGAGTGTCTTTTCTCTTTGCAAATAGTGTATAGAGTTATAATAGGAATTGAATCTTCTTTCATAGCAGAATTCATTAGTATCTCTAGAAGAGGAATTAGGAAAAAATTCATGATTTATAAAAAATAATGTAGTATTTGGTTGTCATTATGGTAGAAAGTGTTATTCAAAAGTTTCAGAGTGGTAAAATATGATTCTGAAAGGTCGTTTTCTGAAAATAATCAATGTATTTCTCAATATTATAAATTAAAATAGTCAAAACTAGAAGTCTTTTACACAATGTGAGTATGAAAGCCATTGAAAAATCTGTTGCAGTCGTATAAAATTTAACTCGAAGATGAAAATCGTTGCTTGCATGATTAAACAATATCAAAATTTGGTTTGAAACTAAATCACTGAATGCTACATATAACTGTGATCGTGATTGTTTCAATGTCTTTTAGTAGAAGATATCCTGTTTTTTAAGTAAACTTAGTTTCCTTTTCCAATGAAAGTAAATCTAAAGCTAAATCTTTGGAAAAGTGAGATATTCGCATTTTCGTCTGTTAGAAAAAATGAGCATGCCTACATAAAAAAAAAAAAAAAAAAAAAATAGAAGTATCACTGAATTTTCTTGTTCCTGCAAAAGGGTAGATTTAAAAAATAAAGGAAAATATCTAAAAACGTTAGTTCATGACCTTACTCTTACTTCTTAAAAGTTGATAAGTTATAAGAAATCTCTTTTTAACCGTGTACTGCTTATAGGAAATGATTTGTTACTCAAGTTTTATATCAATTCATTAGAAGATTTTACATTTCGTTTAATTATCGGTAAGGTTTTACTGTCCCTAATGAGTGGGATTCCGAGGATGAACGCTGAGGAGGTAGGACACGGTGTCTGACGCGCTCTCGCCGACGCAGCCGATTTCTGGGGATTTTTGTCACAATAATATCATGGATACTTCGAATAATGCGAGTGTTGTGGATTTAAACATCGTGGATACTTCATCTGTGCAATTGGATGATAAATCGAAGCTGATTGTGACTTTTCAATTTTTTGAAAGAAATTCAATGACAAAAGCGGCTTATGAAGCGAGCCTCTACGCCGCTGGACGCAGCTGGATATGATCAACTGGGCCGATCTGGTAGGACATTCCTTTTCGTAATTAATGATATTGCAAATGCCCTTGATGTTCAAATTTTCCACCTTCCCCCGAGTAGGATGATTTTTTGAAAATTCTTGACCAGGAGAAACTGGATAAGATTCATGTAGCTAAGGAGAAAGAAGTTCTCCGTAAGGAGAGATTAAATAAAGTAGTTAGAGCTCGAAAGCCTAAATTAGCGCGAAAGCGCAAAGGGCAAAGCATTGATGAAGACGGATTTATTACCGCTGCTTCTGGCAAGCAAGGTAAACCCGTCGTGAATTTAGACAGTGATTTTTCAGATAATGAAATTATATATGTGGATCCTAATGTTAAATCTGATGCAAATACTAATCTTAAATGCAATGAAATTAGTAAATCTAATGAAAATGTATTTGAAAATGCTAAAAATAATGCAAATTGTAATGATAATGTTCTTAAATCCAATATGGCTGCCAAAATGGCGCATAGTAATAGCATTTCGGCCGAAAGGTCAGAGGTCACGGTAGTCACCAGGAAAATGTCCAAGATGAACCTTTCAAAGAATAAGTACGAAGCCATTAAGGAGTTTTTGTTAGGCTCGGAGAAAGAGCAGAGTATTCCCAACCCCGTTTGTACCACCCCTGGCAGCCAGGAGGTAAAGTGAAGAGAAACAAATTCTTCTAGGGAGCATGTGAGGAGAGTCCCCCCCCCCCACCGCAGCAATCACGTATTCCGGCAAATCATGTTAAATCAAACAAGCAGTGGTAGACGCAATTAAATTTTTTGCGTGAGATTGCCCCTAATATTCAGAGCAGGCTCAGTGGACCCTATCTAAAAGTGTTCGTTGAAACCGAACTTGAGTTCCGGGAGGTTACCCGCTGAATGAAAAAGGCTGGCATCCAGTACAAGACATTAGACTTACAACAGGACCTGCAGATCAAAATTGTCATTATAGGCCTCCCGGCTGAAACAGAAATTGAGGACGGGAAAGATGAAGTCGAGGCGATGGGCTTTAAAGTGCATCAGTGCGTTCGGCTTACTCGGCCACGTCCCAAACATCCAATGCCACTTGTTTATTTACAAGTACTCCCACACCCCTTCATCAACCATCTGTTTGCTGTCCATGACATGTGGGGCACAGAGGTCAGCATTAAGCGTTATCGCGGCCGCAATGGCCCTACTCAATGCTTTCGGTGTCAAGGTTTCTTCCACTCTTCGGAAGTCTGCACCTTACAAATCCGTTATGTGAAATGCTGTTGGCCACACTGGGCTTCTGAATGTACCAGACCCATGGATATTCCTGCTACTTGCTGCAACTGCGGAGGAGATCACCCGGCCAACTTTAGATCTTGTCCTCGTTTTCCAGGCGATCAACAGACTCGTGGTAAAAAATCCACTCCTAATAGGGCCGCTGCCTCGGCAGCTCCATCTCAGGGCACGGAAACCACCCTGGCAAACGCCGAACCACCAAGATATCCCACACATGCTCGCCCCAGTGGAGTTAACCCGCTGAGTTAGGCAGCGGCGACAGGAAGTGCAACCAAGGAGCCGGGACCTGATTCCAGACATCCAACACTGCCGGTTACAGCAAAACCCAAATCTGTAACCCCAGCAGTCACCTCAGCAGAGAGTGCCGAATCGGACGATATTTTCGCCTCGACTCATTTCAAAATGCCTGATTGATATCCCCCGCGACCCAGCGGTAGACAAGCATATTCTGCTACTTGCTTTGAAAAAGGCAATGCTTAGGCAGCCTGACGCCTTAAAGAGAGCATTCTATATATATGAAAGTTATATTGAACTTTCAGACTGAATTGGCTAAACTTTCGCATATGTCTCCTGTTATAATTGCACAACCTACAATTTACGGTCTAAAATTCAACTCTCAACCTGCAATAAGCCCTGTCACAAAAAACTCACTTTCCATTTGCACTTGGAACGCAAATGGTATTTATAAAAAGATCCATGAAGTGAGAGATTTCATTGCAGAGCACGATCTTGATGTACTTTTGGTCAAAGAGACCCATTTTATCCAAGGGCGAACTCCCAGAATTGGAAACTATGACATTTACTCGACTGACGGGAGTAGCATGATAATGGGCGTTCTGCGACAGGTGGGTCAGTGGGTCAGGGGGCGTGGTCAATGACATCACAGAGGGCGGGGCCAAAGGCAACGTCATCACACTAGGAGGCGTGGTTTCGAGTGGAGTTGAGGTGTTCGTAGACTACTGATTGAGTTGTAGACCTCCTGCTTTTCATTTAAAGTTAGTTTTTTAAAAATTGGCAACGGGAAATATTTTCTGCATCTTAATTTTGATGAAATGGCGATGCTGCCCTCTCTTGACGAAAAAGTGAATTATATGTTTTAGAAATATATTTTTAAGTCTAGTGTTAAATTATTTAATGCGCGACTCTGAAAACAATGTAAAAGAAACAAATATAAAAAAGACTTTCCTTTAATGATAGTTCATCATGTCATGAAAATGAAACTACAAGATAATTTGTTTTTGTTACTCAATTTTATTCTGATACTTTTATCCTTTCTAGTTTTCCATGAAACTTTAACTTATTTCTTAGGTTTTCTGTTCATAATAACATATTCATTTACTGTCATATTTTTTTAATACTTAACGTTTCTAATTTGTAATATTTTATTTAATTTCCACATACTATTTTTTTTCCCACCTTTCATAAATTTCAGTATACCCTGATTAACTTATATGTTATTTTTCACAAACGTTCCCACACATGCTGTTTATTTGTTACACTACTTAATTTTAGATGCAATTTCACACTTATTTTAACGTTATAATGTTCAATATATTCTGAATTTTAACTTCATTTACTTTTTTTAAACCATTCTAGTATTCTATACACACTTTAACTTAGTGGTTTGAAATTCTATTTAAAAAGAAACGTTTATTTTTCGTGATCTTAGTTCTTTTGCTAAATTTCCTACAGAATTTCTAATTTCTTTCACATGTTCAACAATATTTTCCTTATATTACCGAATATTTTTTTAAAAACTTAAGTCTATAACTCTTAATTGCTTTTTTTACGTTCACGATTTCCCTCCTGTGTTTATATTTCTTAATTCTAGTTTAACTTATTTATTATAATGTTTTTATTTCCGTCTCATCACTCGTAATTCCAACATTTTATCCCTTTTTATTCATTTTGACGATATAAATTGTTTTCATTTACTCCATATTCAAATATTTCCTTACAATTTTTATAATACTTGTTTTATTCCTCGATCATAATAGATCATCTACAGGTTTTACTCAGAAATTTCCATTCATAACTTTACAGTTTAATACCATTTATATCTAAATGCATTTCTTTCTCATATAGTTTTATGGTCTTCAAAGTTTCTAACATCATGTTTAGTTTTAAATCCCGATTACCTTTAAGTGTGTTGATAATTTTCATTTCTAATTTTACAACCACGTTCAGTGTTTCATCCACACATACCAAAATATTTCTTACATTTTCTGATATTTAGTCTATGTCATATTTCAGTACTTCAAATGAATTTACACTGCTCACACTATTATTTTTTCATGTTTTAGAGACACTAATTATACTAATTTTACTATTTTTCCTGCACTAATTGCATCTATGTCAGCACTCATGATAAACTAGCAACTGTTTTGCATCACATGCATAAAGAAATTCTTAAAACCAACTTTTTCAATATCGTACTCAAATTACTGTTTTCCAGATGGGAATTACCAGTATTCTTTGGTTTTACTCTGTTACATCTTTTTAAATTTTAACATCTTACTTTTAATTCTAACATACATCTTTTAAACAGTTTTTTCTTTTAATGATAGCCTTACCTTATTTGTTCAAATTAATTCTTTCATTCACCTTCTTTACTACCTTTCAGTACCTTCATAATTCACTATGCAAACGCAATGTCTTTCACTGACATTCTGTTTAATAATACCACAAGTTTCCTTAATTGACAAAAAGCGAATTATTTCTCATTTCAAAATAGAACTACTATATTTTTGCACAAACATTACCTTTATCCATTCAAGCCACCCCTTAACCTGTAACTGACGTAGCGATAGGAAAGGAGATTCTTATCATATGCTCTTTCGACATTTGAGGTTTCTAGAACTTCTTTGACAAGTATATCAATACCATCAGAAAATATACTTAACACTTTTACCCAGTTTAAAGGCAACATACTGTTATAAGAATGGTTTTAGTTAAATTTATAACACAAATAAACGCATTTTGTGCTAAATAGGCATAAACATTTAGATTCATAATATTTCTTTTTAATCCGATGTAAGACTTGAATTTCATTCATGATACGGATTCTAATTTCATTCATGATACTAATTTTACTATTTTTCCTGCACTAATTGCATCTATGTCAGCACTCATGATAAACTAGCAACTGTTTTGCATCACATGCATAAAGAAATTCTTAAAACCAACTTTTTCAATATCGTACTCAAATTACTGTTTTCCAGATGGGAATTACCAGTATTCTTTGGTTTTACTCTGTTACATCTTTTTAAATTTTAACATCTTACTTTTAATTCTAACATACATCTTTTAAACAGTTTTTTCTTTTAATGATAGCCTTACCTTATTTGTTCAAATTAATTCTTTCATTCACCTTCTTTACTACCTTTCAGTACCTTCATAATTCACTATGCAAACGCAATGTCTTTCACTGACATTCTGTTTAATAATACCACAAGTTTCCTTAATTGACAAAAAGCGAATTATTTCTCATTTCAAAATAGAACTACTATATTTTTGCACAAACATTACCTTTATCCATTCAAGCCACCCCTTAACCTGTAACTGACGTAGCGATAGGAAAGGAGATTCTTATCATATGCTCTTTCGACATTTGAGGTTTCTAGAACTTCTTTGACAAGTATATCAATACCATCAGAAAATATACTTAACACTTTTACCCAGTTTAAAGGCAACATACTGTTATAAGAATGGTTTTAGTTAAATTTATAACACAAATAAACGCATTTTGTGCTAAATAGGCATAAACATTTAGATTCATAATATTTCTTTTTAATCCGATGTAAGACTTGAATTTCATTCATGATACGGATTGTCTCTTGATTTTCTTTTTGTTTACCTTACACTAATAGAAAATTTTTATTTTACAAGTTCAGCTTTTAATGAAATAGAAATAAAAACTACGATACACCTGCTGTTTTTAAGAAAAGGAACTTTGATATATTTCTGGAAATGTAAATGCTTTTAGAGTTTTCTTTCAATAACGTTGATTTTCATTACTTTACTAACTTCAATAATTCTCTTATTAGCTAATATGAATGAAAGAAGATTGTCAAAAATGTGACACAGTATAATTCTTACGAACATATGTACCTTTACCAGCATACAGATATTACCGATTGAAATGAAGAAAGATACAGATATTTTACTCCAATCTACATTAAATTAAAAAAAAAATATTTAAACTTTCATACATTCCAAAGAATAAACGAAAACTCAATAGATATTGTCATGTTTGTATATATGAGATAAAAGTTTTATGAATGGTATTTAAAGTAATGCTTAGAACTTCATAAAAGCGAACATTCACTATGTTAATACACATATCATCAGTTATTTACATTAATCAATGTAATATTAATCATTACATGTACTATATGCATATATATTTAAAGTTTAATTGTCTTACAATTGAATAATTAACTATTGAGAGAAAGAGGTTCATATCTTACACTATTTAATTCACATGGAACAAATTTTTCCATCAACCACATTGAACCAAGTTTATTAAATTCGCCAAAGCTCTTTTATTTCTGCATTTTCACACTCACGACACATTTTAAATGTAACTATTGATTACCATTTCAAACACCGATATCATAACTCAGTGTTAACTCAGTGTAACTACATCATAACTCATTTTTTCCCTACTAACTACAATTTTATATATTCAAGAAGTACATCTAAGACATGATCATTTTCTATCTTCTAGCAAATCGATTCAATTGCGAACATACTATTAAGACTTGCGATTTTAGAAGACTTGCATGTATTAACGATGTCAACGTTTCTTCGTTTTTATAAGATTCACATCAAATCATGTCGCATTCGAATGTGGTGTAAGAGATCACTTTTTCTTTTAAACACTTGTAAACAATGGATGCAATTTATAAGAAGAGAAGTATCATGCTGTTTCAAAACATCATCATCAGCATATTTCTGTTTCTTTTGACACCGGCAACATTTAAAAAAAACAGTTTCGTGAGATATTCTTCAAATTCTGTTTTACTTGAAAAAATGTCCGAACTTTCAATACGATGTAAAGTTTCATATTGTTTTAAATTCTTATGCTCACTAAATATTTTTTATCACGATTTACTCTTAAAAGTAACTTTATAAGTTTTCATATCCTTTTTACATGAAAAGAACTTGTGATTATTCACTACAAAATTCTAAGGCGACTTTTCAAACTACAAACTTAAATTTCTTAGGACATACACTACATCTGATGTTTCTTTCATGAGATTTCAAATATCTCTTCAGATTACTCGTATTCAAGAAACCTTACAAATATATCACATAAGTTCAGCGAATAATTGCTTCATAAACTCTTAAATTTTCAACACGAATGAATCACTTGAAGCATATACTGCACTGTAAACATACAATACTTAAAAAAATTGTTATAAAAAATAAAAATACATTCATTTCACCAAGAAGCTTTTCTATTTAAAAACATTTATTTATTTCCAAAGAACAAGTTTCTGTATTATACATAAAATATACTTAGAATTTTCTTTCATTAGTTAATATCAAATTAACAACAATATCCATTTACTGATATTTGATATACATGTTTGCTTTAAAATTAAAACTAAAATTTCAATATATTTCTATTAAAAAAAACATAAGGAAAATAAAAATACTCATAACATCAACCAAAGACAGAAATTTAATTAGAATAGCTGTACTTATATTAGTGCATTTTTATAATCTTCATAACATTTCGATTCAAGAAACCTATTACAAAATAAATGAAACATTTTTTTCTGCCTTAAAGAATCTCTTATATTTTTAAAATTAATACATAAAAATATATCTTCCCCAATATATTTAATTCTATCCTCAACACTTATTATAATGCAATCATGTCTTGTTTGTGAAGGATGATTTACAATACAACCTTCGCATTTAAATAGTTTTTTAATCACTGAATTTAATTCAGTTTTGATAGAGTTTATGAGTTCTTTAAAAAGTTCATCATCATCACTTACCATATCCGAACAATTGTTTTTACATTTGATTTGCAACGGTAAAATAATTTCAAAAATACTTTTATATAAAGTATTAGATACATCAGGAATAATTTCTTTCAATTTTTTTAAAATATCACAGTTTACTTTTAGGTATGTAGGTTTTAGTTTAAAAGAATTTTCATCTTGTTTAAAAACTTGTTGAAAAATACACTCACCTTCTTTGTTGAAAACTACCAACTCATTATTGCAAATGATGCTGGCAGTCGTATAGACAAGATTAAATTCATATATTTTTGAGGAAAATTCTTGCCATGTTGCAGGAGTTATAACAGTAAGGTTTCTTGAATACGAGTAATCTGAAGAGATATTTGAAATCTCATGAAAGAAACATCAGATGTAGTGTATGTCCTAAGAAATTTAAGTTTGTAGTTTGAAAAGTCGCGAAGCTTCTCGTCTTAGAATTTTGTAGTGAATAATCACAAGTTCTTTTCATGTAAAAAGGATATGAAAACTTATAAAGTTACTTTTAAGAGTAAATCGTGATAAAAAATATTTAGTGAGCGTAAGAATTTAAAACAATATGAATCTTTACATCGTATTGAATGTTCGGACATTTTTTCAAGTAAAACAGAATTTGAAGAAAATCTCACGAACCATTTTTTTTTTTTTTTTTTTTTTTTTTTTTTTTTTTTTTTTTTTAAATTTTGCCGGTGTCAAAAGAAACAGAAATATGCTGATGATGATGTTTTGAAACAGCATGATACTTCTCTTCTTATAAATTGCATCCATTGTTTACAAGTGTTTAAAAGAAAAAGTGATCTCTTACACCACATTCGAATGCGACATGATTTGATGTGAATCTTATAAAAACGAAGAAACGTTGACATCGTTAATACATGCAAGTCTTCTAAAATCGCAAGTCTTAATAGTATGTTCGCAATTGAATCGATTTGCTAGAAGATAGAAAATGATCATGTCTTAGATGTACTTCTTGAATATATAAAATTGTAGTTAGTAGGGAAAAAATGAGTTATGATGTAGTTACACTGAGTTAACACTGAGTTATGATATCGGTGTTTGAAATGGTAATCAATAGTTACATTTAAAATGTGTCGTGAGTGTGAAAATGCAGAAATAAAAGAGCTTTGGCGAATTTAATAAACTTGGTTCAATGTGGTTGATGGAAAAATTTGTTCCATGTGAATTAAATAGTGTAAGATATGAACCTCTTTCTCTCAATAGTTAATTATTCAATTGTAAGACAATTAAACTTTAAATATATATGCATATAGTACATGTAATGATTAATATTACATTGATTAATGTAAATAACTGATGATATGTGTATTAACATAGTGAATGTTCGCTTTTATGAAGTTCTAAGCATTACTTTAAATACCATTCATAAAACTTTTATCTCATATATACAAACATGACAATATCTATTGAGTTTTCGTTTATTCTTTGGAATGTATGAAAGTTTAAATATTTTTTTTTAATTTAATGTAGATTGGAGTAAAATATCTGTATCTTTCTTCATTTCAATCGGTAATATCTGTATGCTGGTAAAGGTACATATGTTCGTAAGAATTATACTGTGTCACATTTTTGACAATCTTCTTTCATTCATATTAGCTAATAAGAGAATTATTGAAGTTAGTAAAGTAATGAAAATCAACGTTATTGAAAGAAAACTCTAAAAGCATTTACATTTCCAGAAATATATCAAAGTTCCTTTTCTTAAAAACAGCAGGTGTATCGTAGTTTTTATTTCTATTTCATTAAAAGCTGAACTTGTAAAATAAAAATTTTCTATTAGTGTAAGGTAAACAAAAAGAAAATCAAGAGACAATCCGTATCATGAATGAAATTCAAGTCTTACATCGGATTAAAAAGAAATATTATGAATCTAAATGTTTATGCCTATTTAGCACAAAATGCGTTTATTTGTGTTATAAATTTAACTAAAACCATTCTTATAACAGTATGTTGCCTTTAAACTGGGTAAAAGTGTTAAGTATATTTTCTGATGGTATTGATATACTTGTCAAAGAAGTTCTAGAAACCTCAAATGTCGAAAGAGCATATGATAAGAATCTCCTTTCCTATCGCTACGTCAGTTACAGGTTAAGGGGTGGCTTGAATGGATAAAGGTAATGTTTGTGCAAAAATATAGTAGTTCTATTTTGAAATGAGAAATAATTCGCTTTTTGTCAATTAAGGAAACTTGTGGTATTATTAAACAGAATGTCAGTGAAAGACATTGCGTTTGCATAGTGAATTATGAAGGTACTGAAAGGTAGTAAAGAAGGTGAATGAAAGAATTAATTTGAACAAATAAGGTAAGGCTATCATTAAAAGAAAAAACTGTTTAAAAGATGTATGTTAGAATTAAAAGTAAGATGTTAAAATTTAAAAAGATGTAACAGAGTAAAACCAAAGAATACTGGTAATTCCCATCTGGAAAACAGTAATTTGAGTACGATATTGAAAAAGTTGGTTTTAAGAATTTCTTTATGCATGTGATGCAAAACAGTTGCTAGTTTATCATGAGTGCTGACATAGATGCAATTAGTGCAGGAAAAATAGTAAAATTAGTATAATTAGTGTCTCTAAAACATGAAAAAATAATAGTGTGAGCAGTGTAAATTCATTTGAAGTACTGAAATATGACATAGACTAAATATCAGAAAATGTAAGAAATATTTTGGTATGTGTGGATGAAACACTGAACGTGGTTGTAAAATTAGAAATGAAAATTATCAACACACTTAAAGGTAATCGGGATTTAAAACTAAACATGATGTTAGAAACTTTGAAGACCATAAAACTATATGAGAAAGAAATGCATTTAGATATAAATGGTATTAAACTGTAAAGTTATGAATGGAAATTTCTGAGTAAAACCTGTAGATGATCTATTATGATCGAGGAATAAAACAAGTATTATAAAAATTGTAAGGAAATATTTGAATATGGAGTAAATGAAAACAATTTATATCGTCAAAATGAATAAAAAGGGATAAAATGTTGGAATTACGAGTGATGAGACGGAAATAAAAACATTATAATAAATAAGTTAAACTAGAATTAAGAAATATAAACACAGGAGGGAAATCGTGAACGTAAAAAAAGCAATTAAGAGTTATAGACTTAAGTTTTTAAAAAAATATTCGGTAATATAAGGAAAATATTGTTGAACATGTGAAAGAAATTAGAAATTCTGTAGGAAATTTAGCAAAAGAACTAAGATCACGAAAAATAAACGTTTCTTTTTAAATAGAATTTCAAACCACTAAGTTAAAGTGTGTATAGAATACTAGAATGGTTTAAAAAAAGTAAATGAAGTTAAAATTCAGAATATATTGAACATTATAACGTTAAAATAAGTGTGAAATTGCATCTAAAATTAAGTAGTGTAACAAATAAACAGCATGTGTGGGAACGTTTGTGAAAAATAACATATAAGTTAATCAGGGTATACTGAAATTTATGAAAGGTGGGAAAAAAAATAGTATGTGGAAATTAAATAAAATATTACAAATTAGAAACGTTAAGTATTAAAAAAATATGACAGTAAATGAATATGTTATTATGAACAGAAAACCTAAGAAATAAGTTAAAGTTTCATGGAAAACTAGAAAGGATAAAAGTATCAGAATAAAATTGAGTAACAAAAACAAATTATCTTGTAGTTTCATTTTCATGACATGATGAACTATCATTAAAGGAAAGTCTTTTTTATATTTGTTTCTTTTACATTGTTTTCAGAGTCGCGCATTGAATAATTTAACACTAGACTTAAAAATATATTTCTAAAACATATAATTCACTTTTTCGTCAAGAGAGGGCAGCATCGCCATTTCATCAAAATTAAGATGCAGAAAATATTTCCCGTTGCCAATTTTTAAAAAACTAACTTTAAATGAAAAGCAGGAGGTCTACAACTCAATCAGTAGTCTACGAACACCTCAACTCCACTCGAAACCACGCCTCCTAGTGTGATGACGTTGCCTTTGGCCCCGCCCTCTGTGATGTCATTGACCACGCCCCCTGACCCACTGACCCACCTGTCGCAGAACGCCCATTATCATGCTACTGACGGGTTGTCAGTGGCAGACACGCAAGTGGTGGCACCTGTATCTATGTGAAAAATTCGATTAAGCATCTCATGATACCTCCCCCTGATTTGGAACATTTGGAAGCGAGTATAATAAAAATTTTCATGCAAAATTCTCCCCCCTCTTACTATTGTTTTGGCCTACCTTACCCCAGAAGGAGCTGCTCGTGGAAGAAATGTTTTTCCTGTCAGTAATTTTGATAAACTTTTGGCAATTTCAAATCACCTAATAATTGCTGGAGATATAAATTCACGCCATACCGCATGGTTTTGTTCTAGTAGGAACAGGTTTCGCATTCATTTAAATTCATGCGCTAAGAGCACCCATGCGCAGATCATAGCTCCTACTGCCCCGACTTAGTACCCTGTAAGAGGGTCCCCTGCAGTTCTTGATTTGGCTGCTTTCTATAATGTTTACTTTCGGCATGAAATTAAAGTGATTCAAGAGTTAGATTCTGATCACTACCCTGTTATGACTACACTAGATATTCAAAATCGATACTCAAAATTAGAGGAGCAAGTCTCAACAAATTGGGACGATTTTCGGTTTATTTTGGAACGTACAGCTACCCCCCTATCAAAATTTCCAGCAGTGGACTTTGACAGGTGTATCAAAAACATGGAGTCTTTACTGAAAGAAGCACTCACGTGTTGAGCATTTCTTAACACAATCCATGACGCCTGATCTCAGGCCGACTGATCCAACTGAGGTGCTAGAGTTCATTGATAAAATGAAACCGAAGAAGCCCCTGGCATAGATCAAATTTCGAATCGCACGATCAAAAATTTCCCCAAAATGTATATTGTATGGATTACGATCTTGATTAACCTTATGTATTAAAGGTGTTACTTCCCTGACTGTTAGAAAATCGCCGCAGTCATTTCTATTCCAAAATCGGGTCAAAATTTAAATCTCTCCGTCAATTACAGGCTTATTAGCCTCTTATCATCTCTCTCAAAAATTTATGAATATGTTTTACTTAAACGCTTGAATGAATTCTGCCGTGATAGATTACTAGTTCATGCGGCTTGGTTTTTCGGCGCAACTCATTAAAATTATCAACTCGTGCCTGATGGGTAGAACCTTTCGTGTGCGGGTTCGCCACGAATACTCAACTCCCCGTCCCATCTGTGCTGGGGTAACGCAAGGAAATTTGCTCGGACCTCAAATGTTCACCATTTTCATAAATGACATACCGATGTCACCTAATGTCGATCTACCTTTATATGCGGACGACACAGCCATCATGACTCAACATTCGAACACCTCCACGGTAATTTCGGCACTGCAGAATTATCTTTCAAGCCTAGAGCTTTGGCTCGGACTGTGGAAGATCAAAATTGATGTCGCTAACTGTGCTGCCACTTTATTTATCCGAAGTACTTTCCCAAATTTACCTAACTTGCAGTTCTTCGGAGAATCAATTCCCTGGGTTCCTACTTATAACTATCTAGGAGTGATACTTGATTCAAAATTAACTTGGCAACCTCACATCCAAAAACGATTTCCAATGCGAAGGTTGTCAAAACCCAATTACTGCCTTTTTTCGCTAGTAATAGCGATCTGTCCTCGAAAAACAGGGTTTTGCTCTATAAATCAATGATAAGGCCAGTTCTGACATACGCTAGTCCTGTATGGTCCAGTAAGGTCAGGTAGGAATACTTGTTCACATATTAATAACAATGGAGTTGCTGTCTAAATTAATGCGAGCAGAAAAATCGAGGAACAGGTGACTGTAACAAGAATGAGGTAGTGCAAACATAGGCAAATTGAATTCATTAAGAATTTTTAAATACAAAAACATCAAATACTAAGACATGAACGTGGAATAACTATATACATATACCTATTATATGCACAAAAGTGAGAATGCAGACAGAAAATTCGAAGTGTAGCAGATAAAAAGACTGTAAATAAATATTTATATACACAATTATTTATATTATAGCCTACATCAGTATTTGAGATAGTAGTTAAAGCAGAAACCAGTACTTATTAATTAGACGATAGAATGGAGGATGGCTTTAGACCTTTTTCTGTTTGCTGCAGAGTTTGTATCATAATTCAAGATTGGAATTGAAGGGTTATTTGGTGTTTACGTTCCTGTGTTAGAATGGCGCCGAAGTGGATGATGTAGTTTCGATTTTAAATATCCTTAATAAATTCAACCACTCTCAGTCTATTTAAACTAAAATGAATACGTTTAATAATAAAACATTGATACGTAAACATTTTGTAATAGTTCAGCAATACAGATAAGCTTTAAAATAAGAATTACAACCATTACAGGTCAGCTACGCTTTTAGCGACCGAATTCTACGAACGACAAATCTCAAAAGGCGTGTTGCCAATGCAGGGCAACGAAAAGGTGGAAATTAATTTGATAGGCGTGGAAGTAAACATACTCCCACCCTATCAGGTTTAGTCCTGATACACAGGCAAAGGTGAAAATTTATTATTGAAGACACCAGTTTTAGTTTGGACTGTAGCTACGCGAACTAAGCCGTCCTTGCCCGGATGGACATCGATGATCCGCCCTAAAGGTGGAGGTCTATCTTCAATGACAAGAACCACCGTGTCGACCTTCAAGTTGGGTTTGGTGTGCTGCCACTTGGATCTCTGCTGAAGAGAAGTCAAGTATTCCCTTTTTCAGCGATTTCAAAAATCCACGTCGTAGATTCTGTGCAAGTTCCAACCTAGAACTGCTTCTGCGAACGGACTGATGTGTCTCTGGAAAGGAAGTCAAAGTATCACCTGTAATAAAATGAGAAGGGGTTAAAACATTAATAGAGTCAATATCAGAATCGTTCACATAAGTAAGTGGACGTGAATTCAAAATAGCCTCGATCTGGGTAAGTAGCGTTAACAATTCTTCGCAAGTTAAAAGAGTCTCTTTCAATACTCTTCTCAGATGAAATTTCGCTGAGCGAATGCCGGCTTCCCATATTCCTCCGAAGCGGGGTGAAGCAGGCGGTATAAAATGCCATTCAATAAATGACTTAGTTAGTTCTCGGGAAACCGATTCTGTTGCATACAAGGAAGACCAAATCTGGTTTAGTTCTTGTAGTTTTCGGCATGCTCCCACAAAATTGGTACCGTTGTCACTGTAAATGTGCCGCGGTGCCCCGCGACATGAAATGAAACGTCTAAGTGCAGCGATAAACGAGTCTGCCGTCAGGTCACTGACTGCTTCTATATGCACAGCTTTAGTCGGCAGGCAAACAAACAGAGTCATATAACCTTTCGTTGTTTTAGAACCACGACCCTTATTAAATTTCATGGTAATAGGACCAGCGTAATCCACACCAGATGCGAAAAAAGGTCGTTCCAAAGTCACACGATGTTCAGGTAAGTCATCCATCAATTGCGGAGTTGAAGCAGCTTTAAACCGATGACATATTAAGCAATGGTTGACACAACTGTGTATCAGTCTCTTCCCTCCAATTATCCAGTAAGATTGCCTGATGAGGTGCGATAATAAAGAAGGACCAGCATGAAGGTAAGTAATATGAAGTTCTTTCACTAGTAATTCACTAAATTTATGTCGAGAAGGAAGTATGACAGGATGTTTGATGTTAAATGCTAAAGATGAATTTTGAAGACGTCCTCCCACCCGTAAGATACCATCTTTATCTACGAATGGATATAGAGAACGTAGTTGGCTCTTCTTGGGTAAAGGTTTCTCTTCCTTAATACATTGCTGCAAATCATCTATGAAATAATGATTTTGAAACCAACGAATAATAAACTTTTCTGCTACTCGAATCTCTAGAAATGTTAGCGGCATAAGGCAGCTGGAGTTAATACCACTACGCGAAATTTTCTGAGTAACAAGATGCTTCTTGCAATTAGTAATAAATCTTTGGCAGTAAGCCAGAATACGAACAATTTTACAACGAGAAGAATAATGCTCGAACAAATTAGCTAATAAATCATTCGATTCACGTATATGAGAAATAAAAATAAGACCAGATCTTTGTTCAGCCTTTACTTCAGTATCATCTTCAGATCTTAATTCATATTTAGGCCATTTTTTCTCTTCCTGAAGCAACCATGGTGGACCATTTCACCACAATGTACAATTTGGTAGGAGTTGAAGTTCAATACCATGAGAAACAATGTCTGCAAGATTTTGTTTAGAGGGAACATGATTCCAAAGTTTAACAGGTATCACTTCTATGAAAACAACACGAAGAAGCAAACGTCACTTGAAAGGAAGCGTAACTTTTGCCAATCTGAGCGATAAGTGATTCTTGTTTGGCTTTCAGCCTGTTTACCAAGTGAAGATGGTAAGCCGATTTCGCGGAAAAGCGGTTCTTAGAACTGTTCCTTCAAACGTTTTGTTCCGGCAACAAATATCGTATGTGATAACAGCATAAGGGATATTCATAATCAAAGGTATTGTAATTCTAAATACAAGGTCACATAGATTCTAAAAAACGATCGTTATCTACCGAATCTTCGCAAAGTTTGCACGTAAAAGTATGGAATATTTTGCTTAATTAATTAAAATATAATGAATGATTTATAAATTAAAAATTTGCCTCGATGAAATTCGTGTAAAAATATATTAGTGCCTTTATTAGTTTTGCACGGGGAGAGTGTGTAAATAATTTCATAATATTATATAGTTATATAAATTAGTATTAACTGCAGAAAGTCAATATTTCGAACTGTGAGATTATCTGCTATGCCGACGATATATTGGTTACGGTGGAGGGAAAAAAATGGAGAAAATGTTTTAAAAAGTAGAAAATAATTTGAAAGAATGGAGTGAAAGAGAGAAAATATATTTTAATAACTAAAAAACTTGTGGACTTTTTCCCTCGGGGTAGGAGAAAGACTAGACCCGCCCCCAGAGTTGAAATTTAAAGGTAATCGTATCAAATTTGGTGAAAATATGAAATATCTAGGAATTATTATTGATAGAAAATTAAATTTTGCTGAACATTTTATTAGAATCACAGATAAAATTAAAAAATTTTATAACTTTAGTGATACTTTGAAATAGAAAGAGTGCCACCCTGAGAGAGATATTTAGAAATATGGTCGTTCCTAAAATATTATATGGAGTCGGAGATTGGGGTTGCCAGGCAGAGGAGGTACTTAAGATTAGAATGAAATTGGACACCCTACAAAGAGGCTGGATGCTTGCCATTACAAGAACCTTCAAAACCGTTTCGACTGAAGTTGCCTGCGTCCTTGCGGGTGTTCCGCCCCTCTCGATTTTATACAAATTATGCAACAAAAAGTTTCTATTAGCTAATAAAATTTTTAAAGATACTGAAACTGGACAAAAAGTAGTAACGAGTAAGGCATTTCAACAAGAGAATGAGGCTATTATTCACCCAATGACACGAATTTGCATTATTTTATGATTTTGATTTTCCTTCTGTTGGCGAAATAGACGTTTTTACAGATAATTTGGAATTGATGGGGGAGTATATAGCGCTGTGGTACTTTATTTTCATGAAGAGGATATAGACAATGTGAGAATAAAACTGAAACCAAGGAATTCGGCTTATCAAGCAGAACTATACATTTCGACAGAGGCTTCGAATTGGATTAATAAAAAATGAACAGTTCGATGTTTTATAAATATTTATACTGATGCCTTATCTACACTACAGGCACTCGCACAACCAGATCATAAAAATCGACTGATTAATGAAATAAAACACTTGCTTGAAAAGGCTGAAAGAAAACATATTGTTAAATTAGACTGAGTGAAAGCACACAGTGGAATTGTCGAAAATGAAAGGGCGGACACAATTGCTAAAATGGCGGCACTTGATGAAATGGAAAACTGGATTTATACAGAATGGAATTTTTGCTGGGAGTTGTCTAATAAGAAAAATGAGTTAATGAAAAATATAAAATTAAATAAGAAGATTAATATTATAAATAATGTTGATATAAATCAGGAACTGACTACCCATAGGCGTTTTTTCCGGCTTATTTTAATCGGTTTCATCTACAGAATAATGATTAATGCTTAATATGTGGCAAGTTTGGGGACGCCAGGCACTTCGTCGATGAATGTACGCTTACCTGGAATGCAAGAAAGAAATATAGAAAGAATTTTTAGGAAGATTTTAAAGGGAACTATTCAAATTTGAAAGATTTTGTAGAAACAATAATGAAAATTATAAATACGAACAAAGATAGAATTGGAATTCGGCAATGAAACTCAGATTTTGGACTTTTTTTGTGTGTGTGTGTGGTTAGTCCTATTATTTGATCATACGGTCGGCTTGTGCCGGCTAGAAAGAATGGGGTTGTGCCCTTATAATGATAATGATAAATTAGTATATTATACATTCTAATTTCAAGTAATTTCGTGTTTGTATGTATACGCACAAATCAATATGTATTAAAATAAACCAGTACATAATATTCGAATATTCTCTGTTAAACAGTAAACAAATTAAAACTTTTTGTGTTTCCAAATTTTGTGGGAAAACTCTTCAGTGAATAGGAAAGAGATAATCAGTCTGCTTTGAATGCTAATAATGTTTACAAGAGAAAATTTTTATAATATTTTTTAAAAAGTGGTTTTATTTATGTTTCTTTCGATGTAAGTAAATATTCAATCCAGAATCGAAGTCAGGATGAAACTAGGAATTCTTAGTATTCATACTTTCTCAGCAATTAGTTATTATGCATCTAGCCGTATATAAAGTAAATTGATTGAGCAAGAAATGTATAAAACATTTCATTTTAATCTGCAGTAATAAGTCTTCAGTACATATGAAACGATTCGTAAACTTGTATGACTTTTAACAAAATAAACCACAACTACATGAAACTGACATTATCAGGTTCAATGTTCCTTCTAACTTTCTTCGGGAACATGCAAGGACCTGACTCGGAACAGAGAGCTTACTAAAGCTATGTTCAAAACTGTGGGAAGTAAACAGGATGCACAAGAAGGGTATACAAAACCCTTTATTTTTCTCTATTTACAATGACTTCCGTACTTCGGAATACACCTACCCGCTACTTGGGGTCAAAACGTAAAAGTATAAAAATTAAAACTAAACTCTAATTTAACTTTAAAATAATACACGCGGAAGATTGGCCTTATATTAACAGGAAGCGTATATAGTACAGAGAACTGTGAACACTACAATACGTTTAAAATTTATCAAGAGAATTAAAACCTCTGGCCTGGACGGCAACAAGCAACTGCGTAACTTCTAAGGTAAGCGGCCTGCTTCGACTCACTGCTTCCTCTCTCTCGCTTGGCAAAAAGCCACAACTTAAATACTTGGCGTTCGCCAGACAAACTTTGCATAAAAACCTTAACGCTTATAATTCTGGCCGGAAGTAGAAAATAAGAAGTGATAGTAAAGATTTAAAATAAAATAAACGTTAGTAAAACTTAAGATCCTTACATACTTCCCGCCAGAGTTAATTAGTTTGAAACTGAGGTCTAAAACGATTTTGTTGAAAACTTTTAGCTCTAGAATCTAACGCGAGGCCAATCTTTTACAAATATTTTTCGCTAGAAACTAGAAATTTAAAAGAAAGAAATTAGTTTTTACAATAGCAGCTCCCAGGATACACAAATTTTTTTCATCTGTCCTGCATCTAAACAGGAGCTTTTATTCAATTCTGGTTCCTTCCAGAGATCTGGAAGGAAAACTAGTTTAATGAAATGTTACACAATGAAATGGCAAGTAACATGTATAATTATATTTCACTTAACATTCTTATTTCATTCATGACTATTTTAATTATCTCTCCCCGTGCTCTCTGACATGTGTTGTAAAAGAACACCAAACACGAATGTGTTTCTGTCTACGTGTTCCACACTTCCTCCTACAATCAAAACACTAACGTGTTAAAATTCAACATAACAAGACCTCTTAACACACCCTAATTTCAACTCTAAACCCTGAGGTACTATTCTAAAAGTGGCTAACTCTAAAGTGTAGCGTCAGAGAGCCTAACTACATCATTCAACCTTTAACACATATTCGCCATGCTTTAGTCTTTTTACAGTCACACGAATAAAAAAATTTTAACATTCACTTTTACCATATCACGGTATTTCTTAACATTTAAAATAACAGTTCACATTGTATATAAGAACATATCAACATGCCGTTAATTTTACACATTTGAAAACATACATTAGTAGTACATTGTTAACTTCTATTCTTTTCAAAGCAAGTGCCAATTCTTTCTACATTGAAATAATATATTTCAAAAAGTCTTTCAGACTAAAACTTCTCTCTTGCTAGAATGTTTTAAATAAAATTTATACAATAACTTTTTACAATATTTAAGTCTTTACACAACGCTATTATACATCAACTTTAGTTTTACGCGCGAGTAATTGAAAAACATAATACCAAAATCGGTAACAACTCATTTCTCGCCCTTTTGGCGATAAAGGTAGACCTCGCATGAGGTAAAACTTCTTGAAATCTGCCACTTGCAGTAAGAATGAAAGATTAACTTAAGTTTGCAAAGTAACATAAAATTTTACTTATCTTTGTGATATTCGGACATCCTTTTCTGGGCCCAGTCCTTAAACGTAGAGCAGGTAGTTGTTTGATTTATCCTCCTTCTTGTACGGGCTCGCCCTTCAGTGCCTTCCTCTGGAAGCTTCCTTTTTTCACCAGTTCGGTCACCCTTGAATACCTTCTTCTTCTCCTCTGCTTGTGGTCTTGGCCGTTTGATGGCAGCTGGTCTTGGCGGAACCGGGAAACTTCTATCGTGTTCCTGCTTGGACCTCGTTGCTGGCCGTTCAAATTTTCCTTGTAACTTTCCCTCCGCCGCTGATGGCCCTTCCGCAGTTCGGCGACATTTGCTGCGGAGAGTCCTGTCAGATGAGTAGATCTTCCGTTTTAGAGCCGGGTTACAGTTGCCGTCATTTCTCCTGGTTCTCTTCACATACGTCGTCCTTCTCCCTTCTTCATTCTGGGGGGTGTTCGTGAACTCTCTTTTCTGGACGGTGGAACGGCTTCTTTTTCTTGCTCCCTTCAATTTTTCCGCGGGGAAATTTTCTTTTCACCTGCTCCTGCCTCTTAATGGCTTGCCCTTGTACTTGTCGTTTTTCCACCTCTGGAGCTTGTGCCTGCGGTGTCTGCCGTGCCGGATCCTGCAAAAGATCTGAAAATATTTGCATTTTATTACGATCGAAGTAGGGTTTGATTTGATCAATGTTTGCGGAGCAGGTTTCACCATTTCTGGCTTTTAACACTACTAACGCGTGAGTTATTTTTTCTATAACATATGGTCCTTCAAATCGTGGAAAAAATTTGGCAGTCTTATCTTCTGGTGCTGAAGAAAGTGAATGCTTAATTTTTAAAACTTCATCCCCTACTTTATAAGTTACTCCCCGTCGTTTCAAATCATAATAGAGCTTCTGTTTTCTTTGTGCTACTTCCGTATTCTTCTTTGCTTCCTTAATTAGTTTTTCTATATCACCCATTTTAAATTCTGGGGCTCTTTGTTGCACATAAAATAATTTATCTAACGGCGTTATAATCTTTCTGCATAGAAATAACTCAGCAGGAGTTTTGCCCGTTGTATCATGTTTTGCGGTCCTAAGGGCGAAAGCAAATTCATTGACATAGTTATCCCAGCGTTTATGAAAATTTTTAACATAACTACGGATAATTTTCACTATATTTCTATTGACCCGTTCCGCTATATTTGATTGCGGCCGATACGGGACCATTTTTAAATGACGTATGCCCAGTTTTTGGCACATGTCTTCAAATATATTACTTACAAATTGAGGACCATTATCCGATATAACTTTTAGGGGCGCCCCGTATTTTAAAATATATTTATTTAAAATAGAATCAGTAACTAATTTCGCGGAGGCTCGTTTTAAGGGAACAATTTCGGTCCATTTACTAAAATGATCAACCATAACAAGGAGATAGCGACTTTTATTTAACTGACTTTTTGGGAAAGGGCCCAATAAATCGATGCCAATTATTTCATTTGGAAATTCGGATTTAATACTATTTAGAAACCCGGCCGGGCGGAAATTAATATAATTAACTGCTTGACATGTTGGGCAGGACTGGACATACGCCCTTGTTAACTTTTGCAGTTCAGGAAAGTAGACTACCTCCCGTACGCGTTGGATAGTTTTTCGAATACCAGCATGAGAAGCTAAAGGGCTGTCATGGAGCTCCTGCAGGATATTTAATCTAAGACTAGCTGGGATAACAGGTCAAAATTCGTTGTTGGAGTTCGTAGTTTTTGTATAAAATAATAGACCATCTATTAGTTCGTAATGGGCCGCCCTATTTCTTATCGCCACAATGTCTTGGTGGCTAAAATTTTCAGGATCCTTCAAATACTCATAAATGCTTCCAAACTCAGGATCCTTACCCAGTTCGGTTATTACAGTTTCTCGGGAATTTATTGTACATGCTGTAAGCATTGCCACCTTTACGGTATTACCTTGTTCGTCTATTTTAATTCTTGATAGGGCATCTGCTACGATATTTTCCTTTCCGGGGGTATGCTTGATTACCAGATTATATTCTTGCAGCTTGAGTGCCCATCTTATTAACCTTGGGGATAAATTTTTTCCTGAGTACAATCTAGTTACCACCGCATGATCAGAGTACACTGTTATCGGCGCCTTTCCAAAATAGACTCGGAACTTTTGCACTGCTAACAGAACTGCAAGTGCCTCTCTCTCGGTCGCGGAATAGTTTCTTTGTGTTTGATTTAAAGTTCGGCTAAAAAATGCCACGGGCTGCTGATTTTGCGAAAGTACCGCTCCTACCGCGTAATCCGAAGCATCCGCTGAAATTTCTAAATTCTTATCCTTTTCAGGAAATTTCAACACAGGGGCTTGCGTTAATGCTTGTTTTAATTTTTCGAAAGCACTATTGGCTTCGGCCGTCCACGAGAATCTTGCCTTTTTCCTTTTTATTTTAACAATGGTTCAGCAATAGCTGCAAAGTCTTTTATAAAGGACCTATAATATGAACAAAGTCCTAGAAAAGAAGAGAGCTTCTTTGCCGTGTTTGGAGTCGGATACTTTTGTACAGCGATTATTTTTGATTCATCTGTCTCGATTCCTTTTTGAGATATTTTGTAACCTAAATATTTTAATTCAGGGGCTGCAAATTTGCACTTTTCGACATTAACTTTTAGACCGGCCTCATTTAATAAAGAAAACACCTGTCTTAAATCCTGTACATGTTGGTCGAGATTATCACTAGTAATAATGATATTGTCTAAATAGATAAATGTGGACTTTCCAAGAACAGGTCTTAACACAATGTCCATGCATCGCTGAAATGTTGCCGGGGCCCCTGAAAGGCCAAACGGCGTACGCAAAAATGCATAAGTGCCAGACTTGGTTATAAAAGCAGTCTTAGGCACGTCCTCAGGCCTAAACCCTATTTGAAAATAACCAGTCGTTAAGTCTAAAGTCGTCATAAATTTGGTTGATTTTATGTTCCCTAGAATTTCTTCAATGATCGGTAACGGATATACCGGATATTTAGTTATGGAGTTTAATTTACGGTAATCAATAGCGAATCTCCACCTTTTTGGATGCGTCAAAGGATAGTCATTATTTTTCTTACATAAAACCACCGGGCTAGCATAACTACTTGAGATGGGCGTTATGATCTTTTTACGTAGCATATCGGTAATATGCCATTCTATAATTTTTTCCTTATTCTTATCATACCGGTATGGTTTTTGGCGAACTGGCATTGCATCTCCGGTGTCAATACTATGGTTAGTAACCTGAGTAAATCTTGGAATATCACTAAATAACGAAGCAAATTCACTTACCACTTGTCGGATTCTATCTTGCTCGTCATTAGGCAGGTGGTCAAGATTTACCATCGGCGGTTCAGCCTTTTCTGCACCAACTGGTTTCATTGTCAGCTTAAGGGACGCTTCATTAAAATCCAGTGTTGGTTGTGCGTCTGAAAGAAAATCTATTCCCAAGATTATATGTGCTTGCAGATTCTTTACTATAAAAAACATCACCTTTACTTGTTCGTCCTTGATACGGATATACAACGGTACTTTACCTATGCACTTACATTTTTCTCCTTGCGCCGCTAACACTGTCGTATTATCCGCATTATATATGCGGTATTTGCGAAAATACTTCCTAAAAAAATCTTCTGCCACACAGGAACACTGCGCGCCTGTATCCAGGAGTGCGGTGGCTGGGATATTATTCACCAACACTTCAATCTTCGGAAGAGTCAAATTTTTCACCATTACTGTATTTAACTTGTAGGAAGAGGGGTTTTCGTGGCCTTCGGATTTCCGCACCCTCCCGTCAGCAGAAATCCGTTTTAGTTTAAATCCTTTTTTGTTTCCATGCTTTCCTTCTTTTTCCACTGGCCTTGAGTCTTTTTTCTTGGGTTGCTATTGAACTGTCGACGTTCGCCGGCTGTTTTTGAATGCTCGGGTTTCCTTGCCCACTGATTCGCTTTGCCTCCGTAGCCGTGTGCTTGAGTTTGCTGTAGTCTTGGCGTACCAAATTGGTTTCGCTGTTGATATTGACGTCTTCTTTCGACGTCCGCCGTTCTTCTACTTTCAAACTGGATTGCTAGCTCAAATAACTTTTCCAGTGTAGTCGGATTTCTTAATTCAATAAAGTCTTGCACTTGAGGCAGTAACCTCGGCAAAATCACTTGAATTATTTCAGGATCCGGACGGTTTCCATACAAGAGCTTGAAGACGTGAATTTTTCTTAAAATAAAGCTTGAGAGGTTTTCGATTCTTTGTTGATATATACTAAAAAGTTCCGTTTCTAATTTCGCACGATCCTTTACAACAGGGAAGGCTTTTAGTAGGGCAGTCTTGAAATTTTCGTAAGTATAGGTGGGACTTCCTGCTTGACCCAAGAGACTTCTGCCTATACATTTGAACCAGTTAAGCGCTTGGCCCCTCAAAGCGCTGGTAGCTAAGGTAACTTTTTGAAACTCGTGCACGGGGTAGAGCATGAAGTGGTCATCCAATTTTTCCAAAAAACTGGTTACCGGTGAGTTTCCATTAAATGTTGCTTCTGGTTTCATCGAAGCGCGCATGGTCTGGACGATGTAACCAAATCCTTCCAGTGCGGCAGCTGGCATTTCTGGATTCTCAGCCGTTTCTGCAGGCAGCACAGGTTCTTCTTGAAACTCGGCCATGGTTATTCTTCTTCGTTGGGCGCCACTATCAGGTTCAATGTTCCTTCTAACTTTCTTCGGGAACATGCAAGGACCTGACTCGGAACAGAGAGCTTACTAAAGCTATGTTCAAAACTGTGGGAAGTAAACAGGATGCACAAGAAGGGTATACAAAACCCTTTATTTTTCTCTATTTACAATGACTTCCGTAGTTCGGAATACACCGACCCGCTACTTGGGGTCAAAACGTAAAAGTATAAAAAATAAAACTAAACTCTAATTTAACTTTAAAATAATACACGTGGAAGATTGGCCTTATATTAACAGGAAGCGTATGTAGTACAGAGAACTGTGAACACTACAATACGTTTAAAATTTATCAAGAGAATTAAAACCTCTGGCCTGGACGGCAACAAGCAACTGCGTAACTTCTAAGGTAAGCGGCCTGCTTCGACTCACTGCTTCCTCTCTCTCGCTTGGCAAAAAGCCACAACTTAAATACTTGGCGTTCGCCAGACAAACTTTGCATAAAAACCTTAACGCTTATAATTCTGGCCGGAAGTAGAAAATAAGAAGTGATAGTAAAGATTTAAAATAAAATAAACGTTAGTAAAACTTAAGATCCTTACAACATTATTAACAATAGATTTTATGCAAAAAAATATAATTAGTGATCTTACTTCACTAATGAATTCTAATTAAAGTACAAATACAAAATGATTTAAATTACAAGAAGATGAAACGGGTGTAATAATTTTTTATTACACTGGTATTATTTTATTTCTTATCAATTATTTTATTTATATTAATTTATCTCATTATAATTCATTATTATGATCGAATAATGAATAAAATTATTTTTTAAATATAAATCAAGCAAGTAACTAGGCACGATTCGGTTACTTAGTTTGAAAAAAACATTGCAAATTAAAACAGAAATCGTGGTATGTTGTTTGCAGTTCTCATTTTTTGGAACATGTCATTTGCAGCGTTTAATTTTGTCCCTATGTTAAATCTGTTACTAGCATTTCTGTTAATCCAAAAAACTTAAAGAAGTTAAATAATGAAGAATATGCATGTATGAATTTATTTACCGCGCACTCTGAAAAAATAACAGTACTTAGAGTCATCAAATTTTGAATAACGTAGTCAACCGGCAACACATGTGCACATGGAAGACCGAAATTTGAGATTCCAATTTGCTTAATTATTAATTTCATATTTTGTAAAGCTTCAATGAAATTTTGATTCACTAACTGAACGGTTTGAAAGCGAGCCCTGGTAACACGGTTCGAAATAAAGCATTTTAATCTCCATTTAGTCATTTCGGGAAAATATGTTTACAATTTACATTTCAATTTAACAAACTTGACTCAATGAAAGCAATATGTTATAGTAATACAATGAAAGCAATGTGTTACCGCTGCCGAAAGTAAAATTTCTTTCCCATGACAGCGTGTTGCCATTCATTAAAGCCTAAGATGCTTTCAAATTTAATCTGGAAGTTTACTAAATAATAAACTAAGCGATTAAAGCAACAAACACAGTTCCAATCTGTGCGAGCGGAATCATCGGAATGAAGTTCTATACCCAGTGTAAAACTCTATGTTGCAGTGATTGGTCCTCCTTATGGATGATACTCTATGTCCACATAGAGCCAACGTTGTTAACGACTACCTGGAGAGTGAGGGCATATCTCTCATATAGAATGGCCATCGTATTCACCCAACCTTAACCCATTGAACGTATTTAGGATGACCTTGAGCATGCATACTGTCTTTGCACTTTTACCTCCTCCAGATAGTCTCAGGCAGTTTGCAATTCGGTGTTAATAAATCTTTACTTTTCTGCTTTTGTTCCTTTTACCATTACATGCCTAACTTACTAAAGCGCAGATAAATTTAAAGAGTAAATAGAAAATAAATATTGCTTAATTGATCTTGGATTTTTTTTTTTTCGTTTTTTACTAATATAATGTCTACATTAAATGAAATTTAAAATTACAGGGGGAAATTGTGATATGACTAATATGATGAGTGCAATAAATGCATTCAAATCTCAATGTATTATTATTGAAAGCTCATTTAATGAAACTCCGTTACCATACTCTCCAATCCCAATCTTATCATGAGAAAGTTGCGTTAGAAATTGTATGAGGTTGAAACTTATCACATATAAAAATTAGACACGTTATAACAAGAGATTTCGAGATTTCTTAATTTTGTGCATTACAGGTTTTGTAAATTTGTGCAAATATGTTCAATACTAATAAAATTAATATGTCTATGATTTCCGAATATTTTCTTTGGAATAATATCGAAAGCCTGTAAAGACCGTATTTTATTCTGACCAATTATTTTTAGTTTTAAAAAATTTATTTTCCCTCCTAATTTCAGTTTCCTGCCGGAATGTAAATTTTTAATGACGCAGTATGCAAATCTACACGTGTTTCAGAAGCAGTATTTAAACTGGGTTTCAAAAGTTCAAAATGAGAGTAGCGAAGTTAGTTCGAGTTTATGCTGCGTGTCTGAATTTAGTTCTCTAAGTCGGTGTTAGACACCTTTCGGTTTGTACTGATAATCTAGGCTCAGATTTGTTGTCCGCAGGCGATTTAGCAGTTTAGATAAGCTAAGGAGACAGTCGTTAGCCATTCAAATTTATTAGTGATTTGTTATATTTTTATTTTCTATTAAATTTAAGTTAGCCACAAGCGGTGGTAAATTGTCAGCACCAAGTGCGTGCATCTTGCTAAATTTAATTCAAATAAAAATGTTATTTAAAACCTTTTTCTGCAGTATTTAATCTTCAGTGTCATAGCGAGTATTCGCTACTTCGTCTTTCCCGTACAGTCAACATTTTATGCTTCCAAAAAGAGTGGGACCTCTATAAGCCTAGCATTACACACAACAATAAACCTGCAAGATGACCATATTTTTTAAAGCAGCAGCTTATAATGAATACAGTTGAATATTTCTCAATATTTTTTAAAGAAAATACCAACATAATTTACATAATGCATATATAGATAAATTTTCGTGAGACTTAGAGGATGAAATATGATCTATCCATGTACACACACACATATCTGTATGCATACATACATCAATACAATTTAATTTTTAAACAATGGATATTTTAAGAAGAATGTTATCCCTGAAGATTTATTTTGTTGTTTATCATAAATGTGAGAGAAAAATTTTGTACTGATGGCTTGAATTTTTTATTATTTTCTTTTTTATCTTTATTTAAAGAATCTTTGCTGTACTATTTTGTTATTAGCTGGCATGTTTAAAACTGGGGGTTTAAAGTGTGTTATGCTCGTATATTTTCATATATTCGTCATATTTATATAGTTTCTTCATTTTTTTTTTACTTCATTAAGTAATTTTCATTACATTTTTTTTTACTTATTAAGTAATTTTCATTAAGTGTAAAAAGTGGTTTTATTTATGTTTCTTTCGATGTAAGTAAATATTCAATCCAGAATCGAAGTCAGGATGAAACTAGGAATTCTTAGTATTCATACTTTCTCAGCAATTAGTTATTATGCATCTAGCCGTATATAAAGTAAATTGATTGAGCAAGAAATGTATAAAACATTTCATTTTAATCTGCAGTAATAAGTCTTCAGTACATATGAAACGATTCGTAAACATGTATGACTTTTAACAAAATAAAACCACAACTACATGAAACTGACATTATTAACAATAGATTTTATGCAAAAAATCGTCTATCGAATCTGCAAATTTATTCATCACTGCCGTTTTCCTTTCTGCTAATGTCAAAGTTTGGAATGTACTCTGCATTCACTCATTTATCATTATATCATTTGTGTTGTGCATTATCAATGAAGGTTCACCACAAGAATCATCAACTGTATTTGCTTGAGTGTTTTTCTGCATCGGGCATAAATAATGAATATGCTTACACATATTCCACCTAATTGAAGAATCTATACGTGTGCATGTATCTATGCATGTACTATATATATGTGTGTATGTGTGTATTGATTGCAATGTTTATATATATATATATATATTTATTTATTTACTATCGACAATTTAAGGGAAGGATTTTCTTGTGCTTCTTCAATTTCAAATCAAAGTGCCCAACCAGTTTTGTCTGTATTCTTCTGAACCATCAAATAAAAGGTTGGTAGTTTACAATATATGTATACATGTAAGATTTTGTAAGATATAAAAAAATACGATAGCTGTTTTAAAAATAATTGGCGACCGGCAAAAGATGCCACAAAACCAGAAGGTTAGCTGCCTAATTAGATTCCTCCCTGGCCTAGGAAAGATTTATGACAGGATTATCCTAAATAGAATGCAATAGTATTTTGACAAGCTCCCATTGGAACAATTTGGGTTTAGAGGGGGATTATCCAACACTAAACCATTGATCAGATTAATTTAATTTATCGGTGATGCAAATCATAATAAGCGATGGTGCCTTTCTCATGCTAGACGTGGCGAAGTCTTTTGACCGCGTCTGGCATGAATAGCTTATCTAGAAGGTTCATCCCCTTTAATTTCAGTAGAGAAATTATTCAGTTAATTTACGACTTTATCAAAGGTAGAAAATTCTTTGTCTCGGTTGGGAAAGACACTTCAGATTACAGAAGACTGAATGCTGGCGTGCTCCAGAGCTCGATTTTGGGCTCCATAATTTACTTATTCTATGTGGCTGATTTTCCCAAGGTTCAATTACATAATAATTATTTCCTCGGGTGTTACGCGGATGATACCGTGCCATCCAAGAAGTATTTGAGAGCGGAACATGCTATACAGAAATTAAAAGACCTTACGACACAAGTTGAAAATTGGTGTGTACAGTGGCGAATTGCCATAAAAACTCAAAAGTCACAACTATTCATTATTAGAAGAAAATTTTCTGGAACATCGTTAAATGTTGAATTACAATTTTTCAATGTAGATATATCTATTGTTAAAATGGCTACCTTTCTGGGAATAATAATCAATAGCAAGCTCACATGGACGGATCATATTAAAAGTGTCACAAAATGTGCTATGGGAGCAATTAACAGTCTTTCCCCACTGTTTGGAAGCTTCTCAACTCTCGATCTTTACAAGAAAACACACATGAACACTGCCCTACTGTTCGCTCTATTTTCTTGAATGTTTCACATGCTTGGGCAGCTTATTCTAAAAAAAGATGTCTTAAAATTAGAAGTTATGCAGAACAAATTCCTTCGTATGACTCCGAATGTGCACTTTTAGGTTTCAAATAAAATCCTACACAGGGACGTAAAAATAGAGTACGTCGAAAAATATTTTCATCGAATGAATGATAATTTTTGATCAAAATACAATCTTGTTCTTACCTAAGCTTTGAGTACATAATTCTAGAAGATAAAAATATACGGCGATACCCAGCTCACTTCACCAGGGACTCCAGCTTTCCGATTTAATCTATCTGTTACGCTATATACACATTTTGCCATAATTTACTAATTGTTATGCATATTTCATTTTATTATTTAGTATCCGAAATATTTTTATGTATTATGCATCTTATGTATTCTTGTTATGTATAGTATTATACAATGCATCCTGTATTATGAATTATTCTTTTACGCTTTGGTGCTTTGTGTATGTTATTTCATATTTTACCTCTGCAGTCACAGACTCTCTTTTCACACCTAGTCAGATTTTCCTGAGTAGAACGGTGCGTCACCGCCGTACCTAGATGGAGTGACCTTACCTCCATCCAAAAATAAATTATTTCGAATATATCAAGGTAAATACAAAATTAAAAGTTCTAAGGTTTAAGCAAAAGTCTGAAAAATTAGAAAAAATTCCATAAAAGTCACAAGTCTATAAGGTTATCATATATATTGAGTAGTAGGTAAAAATATCGAGCTAGCGACGCGTGATGATAACATGTGAAAAATACGAGCACAGGAAGTTACGAAAATATAAAACACATAATATACAATATTAATATAATAAACACACACACACACACACACACACACACACACACACACAAAAAAAAAAAAAAAAAAAAAAAAAACATAAACTGACAAAGTAGTCAAAATAAACTGATAAAGTAGTTTGTGCTACAACTTTGACAAAGTAGACAAAGTTGTAGCACAAATTTTAAACTATATTGCATGTCGAAAGATGTTCAAAGATGAAAGAGTCGAGAATGCAATAATCAGATTTTTCGCTCCTCTGCCTCTCCATTGCTTGGTTTGGCTGGAGTTTTGTAACAAACATGGAGGTAGGAAGTAAGAGGAGAGGCTCTAACCCAGTGTTTCCCAACCTTTTTTCTGCTATGCCCCACTTAATTCTCTCTAAAAGTTTTAAGCTCCCCCTAGCATATACATAATTTTTAATATTTAAAAATTGAAATGTTCACGAAAGAAACTTGAATGATAGCTTTAAGGAAGAAATGACTACGAAATTTTGTGAGCAAACACAGTAAGTGAACTTTAAAAACGTGGAGAACTGAAATTCAAGAAAAAAACTCATTTTAGTGAAAGTTTTTCATTTTAAGTATTAGTAATTTTTATTATTTAAATTTAGCGAGTTTCTTGCGCTGGATACTTGCTGCAAAGAAATTTTATGTTAGGTTCCAATTTACGTAGATAACTTGAGTCTCAATTCTCCCAGTTTCATTATATCCAACCGATTTTTTTTTTTTTTTTTTTTAACAACAGCAAATCATTTATGGCCTAAATCCGCATTCAACAAAATATGAAGATGGAAACGGTAACAATAGTTCTATTGCAAATTTTGTTGCATTTGGATATCTGATTCTGGTTTCCTCACAAAGCTATGTCATCGCTCCTTTTATATTAAATGCTCATTATGTTATGACTCATCATTTTGCATTTTTGAGAGTTCTCCTTTTTACTGCATATTTCAAATATCAGCCAAATCCATTAGCATTGGCTGCATCATCCAAGTTGGGAAATCAATTTGTTTTAAGTAATAAAATCTTTTAAATCAGCCGATAAAATTTTCAGATGATCGACAATAACAAGTATAGTGGTAGTCAAGTCACTTTTTTGGAGCCAATGCGACTTTTAAAAAATTTTGTGGTAAATAGTACATGCCTGACATCATTCAACAAAGATAATGAAACCAAATATCTTCCTTTTGCATCGACATAAGTTTTATTTGCACCTTGAAGTTGTTTATTTAATACATTTAATTTTTCAAAAATATCGGCTAAATAACCCACAATTGCCTTGCTATCATCCGTTAACGGATTTTTCATCTCAGGTTTGTCGCTTATAAAATAACTAAGAGTATCAAATAGTTCCATAAATCTTTCCAAGCAGCTCCCTTTCGACAGCCTTCTTACTTCAGTGTCAAGTACAAGTCTCATATAGTATTCATTTTGTTCTTCATAAAATAACTTGAAAAGACATTCACATTTGGCCCTAGCTTTAGTAGCATTGATACACTTTATAACTGAATTTAGTACTTCATTTAGAACAGGCGAATTGTTTTTAGCTACCAGGTTTTCTCTATGAATATCACAATGCACAAGAAGCATTTCTGAATTCTCATCTTTTATCAATTTTAAGCAACCCTTTTTCTTATTCCCTGCTTTATTTTATTTTTCAACCATCATATTAGGAGCACCATCTGCTGTATAAGATGTATTATATTTTTATTGGTATATTTTTCATATCTAAGTAATTTTGTAGCTTACTATAAATATCTTTGGAGGTAGTGGTGCTTTCTAATGATTTACAGAAGAATATTTCTTCGGCAAAATCTCCTTTATGAATATATCTTACATAAGTTACAAGTACGGCCTCACTGTCTCTCAAAGTTGGTTCATTCCATTTGCACCAAAAAAAATTTTTTTCAGCTTTTCAACAAGTTGTATTTCAATATCCTCATTTAATCTTTCTACTGCAAACAGTATTGTTTATTTAGTGGCATAGCTTTAACGTCATTGTCATCTTTTTCTAGAATAATCTTTCATCTTTTTCTAGTTTTAAATGCTGATATTGATGGTTTGATTCAATTCTCCCCTATAGTGCGGTTTAATGAAATTTGATAAATAGCCTCAAGAGCATAATTAACAGTTGCATTATGAGCAGCAAATATAGAGACTTTAATATTACTCTTTCTTCAAAAATTTTCCTTAAAGTTTGAAAATAATTCAAATCTGAATTAATATCAGCATTATGTTTCGCCTTCAAATGTGCCTCAGGACGACCTAGTTTCATTGATTCGTTGGTCAAGCATTATTGGCATAAAAGACAAAAGTTGACCTTTTATGGACCGGGTATGAAACCAAATTTTAAATATGCCTCCGAATACCGTCGAACTTTTTTTCTTGCTTGCACCCAAACAAAGCTGAAAGCAGGCTGCTGTTTTCATTCAAGGAAAGAATAATATACCGGTTGCCATTCCTACAATAAAAAATAAAATAAATTCGTTCGCTGAAATGTGCGAGAAACGTCTGGAAAGCATAATGCATCAGTTATTTAAATGCCTTTAAAAGCATTTAAATGTCCATGTCTACAGCGAATTCTTTATAAAATATTTAAAATGCACCGCAATTTAAAAACCTTTTTACATATACATCACTTACATTTTTCTTTATTTTGGGGAATAAAAAATGAAATTTCGAAAAATTTTGACTTCATGAAACATATTTAGAACGTCCTTTGTCCCCTTAAACTCTGGACGAGTCCATTTTCGAATTGCCCCCTTAACAGTCGCATTGCCCCCTTGTGGGGCGTGAGTCTCACGTTGGGGAACACGGCTCTAACCGGTTTTCTTTATACACTGCTTTGAAGCACTCGCGATACCTTCATGGAGACCAAAAGATTCACTGACTTCAATGGGTTTTGACACGATGGGATGTAGACATTTTGTAATTACGTCGTAAATATACATATAAATGAATATATTTTCTTTTCTACAATGTGTATGTGAAAAGAATACATTTTGAAACAACATTTCATTATGAGCGGAATTAAATGCTCCAGGGCTTAATTTCTAAGATTAGAAGTGCCGGAGCCCTATGGAAGACCATCAGAAGAAAGAAATAAATAAATAAAATGAATATTAAATAGTTAATTATTATCAAATTAATGTTTATAAATTCTTATTTAATCAATAATTATTATATAATTAATTCATTATAATTTAATCGATAATTATTAGATAATTAATTTTTTTTTGAAATAATTAACGATTGAAGTAATTAACTAATTAAAATTAAATAAAATGTAAAGAAATAAATTGAAATTTAATACGCGATTTAATATAATTTTGGATCTACATGGTACTAGAATGGAAACAAATTATATAGGATGCGAAAAGTTTTGAAGTTAAAATTCCATTTAATTTATTTTAAATATTTATTTATTTATTATATTGCTTTATTACTAATTATAATGGATTGGAATATTTGAATATGAATTAATTGAATATTTAAGAAAAATATTATGACTGCGAGAATATAAAAACATTTTTTTAATTTCCTTTCTTATACAATGCAGATGAATTCATTTTGACTCAAAATCAAAATTTAGTGGCTAATTAATCAGTCCTCTGTCGAGCACCTTAGTTCAGTGATCCGTATTAATGTGCACTTTTTTTTAAAAAAAATTTAAATACTTTAAGAGTAATTAAAGAAGGACTTAATTCTATTCTTATCCTTAAATTCTTCACTAAAAAAACTGCATTTTTAGCTATAATCAGGTGAAATAATTCTTTCAATATAATTCAAAGCATAAAAAATAAGATACATAAACGGCTTAGAAATGGAACCTCTGGCATTGAGCATTGAGGTTCTTACAAGAAATCTACGAAGCGAAGTAATTCCGTGGGGTATTTTCTAACTCTTTATGATTAAATTGCACTCAATTATACTTTATAAACGATATGTAAATATGATTTAATGTATATGTGCGGATGTGTGTGTGGCTCACTAGCGGCTGAGCGGTAAAGTCGCTGAACACTGGTAGTTCGGTCCGAGGTTCGAATCCCGCGAACGGGCTGGCTGCATGGGCGTTTTCGTGGTTTTCCCCATGTGTAACACGTATACGAGCTAGTTTGCCTTAGAAAGTCCTCCACGAAGGCATCCCTCCCCTGAGGCAGATAGCCCTAGTATGCTTTGCCATAATTAAATACACACACACACATACATACATACACATTGATATAACAAATATCTGTCTTTCTACTCCCATGGCTTTAAAAAAAGATGTTATATCCCTTACTGTTTATCGTTCAATAATGCATTTTCATCGTACAAAATTGCATTCATTCGAAGAATTCAATTTGTATTTTCCTCTGTATAAAACTGAATGTAGAGAAGTTAAATGTTTAAACGACCTCCACATTTTCTCCAGATCCCGAGCAAGATTATCCCTCCTTTTCAGCTCCCCTCGTTAAAAAAAGGGGTTGTAAATTTAGAACTTGACCGCATAGGCTGATTTCCTTGGAATAACCCAGGACTTAAAAGACTATTTATCCCTGGGAATAACCGGCCTTCACTAAGCTCCTATATACCAGGCTGAATTATCAGACATTCGGGATGCCAAGTGGGAGTATTAATGGCGGCTGCATAGTTAGCGGTACAACAATTTCTTGTGCTTTTTTGTGTAAAATGGGCGGATGTGCAGCTATTAATTGCTCAAATCATTCACGGAAAGGTCATATATTGGTAACATTTTCTAAAAAGGAAGAAAGAAGCAAAATATGGGTAAAGAATTGCCGAAGAGACAATTGGAAACCTAGTCCAAGCGCTCAACTTTGCTTAATAAACATAATATTATTTACGCCTTCATTTAGAGTTTATATCTTCTCCGATGTTTATAATGTGCAAGTAAAGTGAAATTCTTGTGTGCAATAACCTAAGTATCTGCTAATTTCTGTCATAATAGCTATAATTAAATTAGTCTAGGGTTAATGTACCCGTCGCCAAACATCGCCAATGTGGATGTTTTGAATATGGAAAAGAAATTTCTCTTCTAATTTAAGCCCACCAGCGGCCGAGCGGTAAAGACGCTGAACACTGGTAGTTCGGTCCGAGGTTCGAATCCCGCGAACGGGCTGGCTGAATGGGCGTTTTCGTGGTTTTTCCCCATGTGTAACGTGTATAAGAGCCAGTTTCCCTTAGAAAGTTCTCCACGAACGCATCCCTCCCTTTAGGCAGATAGCCCTCGTGTGCTTTGCCATAATTGAATAACCCACCCTCTTCTAATTTAAAGCGCAGATTTTGTTTTCCTGTGCCAATTGGGGAATTTATACTAATGTAACATGAAAATCATTAGTATATTGAAATTTATTAAACAATGAGTAATAATTTGAGAATAATAATTTGGAAACCCGAGTTAAAATCTGAATGTTTGCTAAAGATATATGTAACATAATGAGTTGCAATATCGTTGGAATGATATATAATTTTTTTCCTTATTTTATAATCACTGTTGTTGAAAAGTTAGATGTGTTGTTTATGCACGGTGCCCACTACCGTTTCTTGGTTAAAATAACTTCCAGAATTTTGACACTGACATCTGAAGTTGATAGAATAAATTGCATAGTATGAGACAAAATATATATAATTTGATTTGAATAATTGCAAGGATTGTGCAAGTATCATATATTTATAATCCCAGTATTATTATACAATTTGGCAATGGAGTAAAGATTTCGAAATGAATGCAGAACATTCAGATAAGCACAGAAAACTTGTGAAAATCTGCATGTGTATTTTTCAAAAATAATTGTGTTTTTAATGCATGTGTAGTGTTTAATGCATGCATAACAATCAAATAAATTAAGAAAGTAATTATTGATAATTTTTTTGTTACCAGACGCAAGCATCTTATCAACAAAAGAGCTCATAACGTTTCATAATCATCAGTATCAGCCAATAAGAAACAAATCGACTGCCTTGAAATAAATAAAATAATTTTAGAAGGTATGTGTGTTTTTTATTAAATAATTTCTGCGTATTATGTAATATGTATTACTTTTTCCTAGGCTTGGTATTATTTTCTTGTTTGTAATATATAGAAATACAGCATATTTTCCAGTATAAAATTTCAGTTAAGTTTTACTTAAAAGTATGGGAAAGTAGATTTGTTTCGTGCATGATCTTTATAATACTGGTATGAAATGAAGGAATTTTAATCAGTAAACAATTTTAATGAGTAAACAATTTTTATGTTAATATTGAAATGTGTTTCTTTAGGTACATTTTTCGGCACTTGTGGATCATGTCAGACAACATGCAATAGGAAAAAAGATGTCCAGCGCGCATAAGTTTTCCCATTTTGTTATTACTACATATTGCTTTATTTGAAGTACTGGATGATTGTGCTGTTTTAGTGAACCTTCATGAATATGTGTCAGAATGTGTATCCTGTATATTATGTGTATCCTGTTTTTGAAGCATAATGGTTTTATTCATTTTAGTAATGCATGAATAAAAAATGGTATGTATCACTTCATTTTATCTAAATTTCAAGGATAATGTTTTTCATTTTTATATGGCATGTTATTTCTCAGTATAAAGGGTAGTGAAAATAAATTGGTATGTGTATCTGTCTTTGAAGTGTAATGCTTAAATAAAAAGATGGTGTGTGTTCCCTCATTTTAACAAAATTTCAAGGATAATATTTTTCAGCGCTGTACTGTTTGTATTTCTCAATGTAAAGGGTAACAAGGGGGAAAAAACTGATATGTTCATCTGTTTTTTAAGCAGGATAATTTTATTTATTTCTTTAGTGATGCATATATCTATAGAAGGTGTTTGGTCCAACTGAAGTTATAACAAATCTAATTTTACTAGACCTCCCCCTCCCCTCAGGAGAGCGGTAAAGACGCTGAACACTGGTAGTTCGGTCCGAGGTTCGAATCCCGCGGACGGGCTGGCTGCATCAACGAGATAATATACTGGTAGAGAGCTTATTGCAACCTTCAACCGGTTCCAATATTAGTGTCACGTGACTGCTGCGCGAATTCCGAAAGTCCGGAAATACTTTACATTGCTTTCTATGGGACGAAAGACTGCTGCTCTGCTTGGTCACATAAAATTTAAGTAAAAATGGTTATTCGCTGCAGCGCCTACGGATGTAAAGAAAGTTTCGTGAAAGGAGGACCTGTAACCTTTCATAGGTAAGTTAAAACTGCATGATTTATTATTTTATTTTCAGTATTTCTGTCGTTTTACTATCTCTGTTGAATTGGTTGGAAATTTTCAGCCATATTGTACAAGAAAATTGCCGCCGTATATGACATTTTCAGCATGTATTATTAGCATCAAAATGTATTAAATACTGTGACACTATTTACTGGATTCATCCTTTACAAATAATTGAATTTTATATGTTTTTTCCGTGTATTCCGTTGAAATAGAAAGCTGCGCCAATTGGCGTTAACTTTTTTTCGCCAAGTCGTACGCGTTTTGATTTCATAAACAATTACTGCTTGCGATAAAAAAAGAAAAATGCTGTTATTAGCATTAAATTATTGAGAAAAGATTGTGCGATATATTTACTTTGTTAAAAAAAAAAAAGCTGAAGATCTTGATTCATGCAACATTAAACATAAACAGTTAAACAGCATTATTTTAAAAATCAGATTACTTTTATAGAGCTCAATGCTGTATCATTATTTTCTATAAAATCAATTAAAATAAAAATAATCTGGATTATAATTCTGTCTCATCTACGATGCTGTTAGAAATTTAATGTAATTGAAAAAATGTGATGTAAAAAACTTAACCATATTTTAAATAGTATTTAAAAAAAAAAGGAGAGTGAGAGAATTTTTAACTGTAATATCGTTTTGATCCTAATAATAAATACTGAGCTGAAGTTTGTTACCGTTTGATACATATTCAATATAAAATATTTGTTATAGTTAATAAGATGTATTCATCCCCCCATGACATACACATGAGTGTGGAAATCAGTAATTAAGATTGCATTATTTTGTACCAGTAATATTATCTCAAGAAAAGAGAGAGCATTTTTATGTTTCAGTAATATAATCTCAAGAAAAGAGAGGTGGTGCTCATTTTAGAAGTTGAACCTGCATGCAGTGAAATATAATTTTGTTAATAGATTTTTATTAAGAAAGAATTGTTGATGACAAAATCAAACTAACTTTTTTCAACATTGCCTTGAGCACAAATTTTTCCCATCATTAACAATCTAATTTGAAAGTGACTCATTTTCTTTTAAATTTCACTTGACCCTCTTTTCTCTAGAAGGCACCTTTTGACCTGTAATTTGATGTATTACAAATTGTGTTTTTGAATGTATGTACTATTGTAAAATAATTTTAAGAGGACTTTAAGGTGGTCCAAAAGGACCCTTTGATTTCCATTCCAATACAGAATCACGAAATAAGAATTCTCATGTAATAAAAGGCTAAAGGGAAAAATGCCATCCCCATATACAGACAATTATATTATTGTTTTGACTCTAATTGTAGGTACATTTACATTTATTTCCAATGAAAAATTACTACACTTTGTAGAGTCATTAGGATTTTTTTAGAGGCCAGCAAGATGAAAAATTAGCAAACGCCTTCGCCGGGAATCGAACCACGGACCTCTGAAATACCGGCTCAGTGTGCAGAACCACTACACCACGAAGGCTCGCTAGGAAAGTGGAAGAAATACCTTATATACTCCCCTTTTTAAAGGGCGACTAGGGTTTTAGGGGACCTAGTCGCCAAATCCTGGGTGCGGAGAATCATCATCCACAACCCTTTTAGTTCGGGCGCCACTTGTAGAGTTATTAGGATTTTTTTTTAGAGGCCAGCAAGATGAAAAATTAGGAAACGCCTTCGCCGGGAATCGAACCACGGACCTCTGAAATACCGGCTCAGTGTGCAGAACCACTACACCACGAAGGCTCGCTAGGAAAGTGGAAGAAATACCTTATAACTTTTAAAATTTCATGATATTTTTCAGCATGTACTTAAAGAATTCTTAAATGATTCTGAAAAATTACCATTCTTCTGCAGTATACCTGTATGACCTGGAATACATATATGTGTGTAATTTAATACTTCATTTGCTACTTTAGTACAATTAAGTTTTTTTTTTTTTTTTTTTTCATTTATAGTTTCCCTAAAGATCCAGAAAGGCAAAAACAATGGGAAGTACAACTGCGGCGGGAAAACTTTAGAGTAACCAAGTATTCAAAGTTATGTTCGAAACATTTTACATCAGACTGCTTCGATAGAACAAAGTTTGGAGGCACCTGGTTAAAGGCCACAGCAATTCCAACGTTATTTAATTTCCCTTCTCACTTACAAAAAAATGTTTACAAGCGAAAGTCGTCAAAAAAGCCACTTCAGCCCAATCCAGAAGAGTCTATGCACTATTCAGAAAGTAAGTGATGCTCTATTTTCAATTTCAGTATCATGTACTTAACATACTTATTTATGTATGTGAGAGAGAGTCAAGGAAGAAATTGTACTTTGATTAAGTCTAACATAACATGCTGTGATGTAGTAATTTTTTTCTTTGAATTCTATTAATTGTATTGGTTTCAATATGTTAAATAGCATTTTTAGAGAGAAAAATAGTTTTGTAAGTAGGTGAATTTTGTTGCATTCTAGACTTATATTCAGTTTAGAATTTCCAGAATGCTTGTAATTTACTTTTAGCCTACTTTTTTATTTATGTTTATGTTTCAGTTTCATTTGTAAATTAAATTTAATGAACTTAGCTTGAAAATTTTATGCAATTGCTAATTAAAGCAACTAAAACACTTGAACTATTACACGATAAAGTAATCTGAGATTATGGGAACTTTTAAAACTAATTTAGTTTATATCTACAACATCTTGCCTGAACTCTAATAATTGCTTGGCATCAAAAGGATCCATTGTTGATGGTGACAGTGGCTTCATTTTGTGGGAGCATATAATCAATTTAGAAAAATTTCAAAAGGTATTGAAAGCTTGTGAAGAAAAACCCATTATTTATTTTTTACTAATTTAAGATGGCAAATTACCCTCAAAATCTCCTTGCTTGCTATAAATATTCATGTTTCATAACTTTTAATTCTGTTTCAAAGGTATTGAAAGCTTGTGAAGAAAAACCCATTATTTATTTTTTACTAATTTAAGATGGCAAATTACCCTCAAAATCTCCTTGCTTGCTATAAATATTCATGTTTCATAACTTTTAATTCTGTTTCCTCTCAGAAAGACATTACACAAATAAAATAATCCTTTTCCTCCACACCAAATCAAATTATTAGCCATAAAATTACTGAAATGCGTTATTAAGCTCCATATGAGTATGATTTATAAATAATAATAATTATTATTAATATAACACTTATATTTAATATTTCGTCTTGAAATCTGTTGTAGGTTCAGCAAGTACATCTGTAACTCCTGAAAGAAGGAAACGGCTGCATTACTTGGGAGATTTTAATGATGAGGATGTTACATCTCCAAGTAAAGCAAAAAACGTTCTTGAAATAGCTCAGCAGCAAAATATCAGCATGAAAAGAAAAATTAAATTGTTAGATAAACAGAACAAATGACTGAAGAAGCGTGTGGCCTCTTTAGACGAGCTGCTCACTGAGTTTAAAAACTCAGAATTTAATATCTGATTCAGCGTCAACAATTTTAGGGGTAAGCTTAACAAATTTTTACAATATCCATTTTGTATCTCTCTTACAATTATTTTATCCATAATTTCCCAGAGAAATTGTGCTTTTAACTATAGTTTTGGTTTTTAACTATAACTTAATTTAGGGGTAATTCATAAATGATGTTGCACATTTTCATAAAATTTTTTATCCTCCTTCCCTTGCCAAATGTCAGGCTATTACATAAACATATACTTTCACTTCTGATTTAAAGCTGGGAAATGCTGATCTAAATCATTTAGTAAGAATCAGTAGAATTTTTATTAATCCCAGGAAAGTTGTTTTAGCCCCAATAGAAAGAAATACCCTCAATTTTTGTAATTTCAAAATTTAATCAGCTGATTTTAAATGCTGTTTTTTAACCAAAATGTGTGTGATGTCACACTTTTTATTACTCTTCTTCCCCCTTGTGACAATTGCACAAACCCCCTCCCCCATCAGAGCGTGACATCATTTTTGGATGGCCCCCTTATCATGCACCCTAAGATATAATGAATACTTGCTGAGAATTTTCAAAATGTAATAATCAGAAATATATGTCTAATCAAGTAATTCTTTGATTAAGGAAATGACATGCAGGATGCAATGTCACAGGTTGTATTTCCATTAGTGTCATGAAAATATTGCATCTGTAGGTTTTTTTAATATTTTTGAGGTGACCATTACATAAAAATGTTATAAGTTATTGCTAAAACTCATCTATGTTTTATTATATTATATTTAAAATTTTTATGTTTAATATTATATTAAAATATTAATTTTTTTGCTCCCTTCCTCTAGTTGTCTGAAGCTGCAGGGGACTTCATAGAAAGACTTGAATGTAGTAATTCAAGAGCTGAATATTCAGAAGACCTCCGAACATTTGCCATGACTTTAAATTTTTATTCGGCAAAAGCATATAATTATGTCAGACAAATGTTCAACGACAGTCTTCCCCATCCTTCTACTTTAAGAAGGTGGTATGGTAAAGTTAGTGGTTCTCCTGGATTTACGAAGGAAGCCCTACAATCATTGAAACATAAAGCAGAAGAAGCTTTAAAGATAAACAAAACCATTTATGGAGCTCTTATTGTCGATGAAATGACAATACGACAACATGTTGAATGGGATAGAACTCGTTTTACTGGATATGTTGACTTAGGTACTGACATAGATGATGATGAGCTGCCTCATGCAAAAGAGGCTTTAGTTTTCATGGTGAATGCCATTAATGGAAGCTGGAAGGTTCCAGTTTCGTATTTTTTGATAAATGGGTTAAATGCTCTAGAAAGAGCCAATCTTATTAATGAGGCCCTTCATTATCTTCAAGAGACTGGCATTAGAATTATAAGTTTGACATTTGATGGTTGCAGTAGCAATATTGCAACTGCAAATGCATTAGGTGCAAATTTACAAAGCAATAATTTAATCAATTATTTTCCACACCCTGCCACCGGAGACAATGTGTATGTCACAATGGATCCTTGCCATATGTTGAAGCTTGTTAGAAATTGCTTGGCATCAAAAGGATCCATTGTTGATGGTGACAGTGGCTTCATTTTGTGGGAGCATATAATCAATTTAGAAAAATTTCAAAAGGAGCAAGGCCTTCATGCTGCAACAAAGTTACGGGCACGGCCCATAGAATCGTATCGTGAAAAAATGAAGGTTAAACTTGCAGCCCAGGTTCTCAGTAATAGTGTTGCTGATGCTTTTTTATATTTAGAAAACGATTTAAAACACCCCACATTCATTGGCTGTGCTCCAATCATAAAATTTTTAAAAATATTCAATAGCCTTTTTGACATCTTAAACAGCAAAAACCTATTAAGTAAAGATTTTAAATCTCCAATTAAGCCCCAAAATAAAGATACTATATTAAATTTCTTAAATACAGCACAAGAATACATAAAAAACTTGGAAAAAAATTGGAGAATACATATTGCATAGCAACAGGAAAACAGGATTTTTAGGATTTTTAGTTTGCATCAATAGTATTAAATCGTTATATATTGAGCTGTGTGAAATTTCACCTCACCCATTAAACTTTTTCCTGACATACAAATTATCACAGGACCACTCTGAGTTATTTTTCAGTGCCATACGCACAAAAGGTGGTCACAACAACAACCCTACTGCAAAACAATTTAAAGCAAATTGCATCGTTTTAGACGATACAAATATTTTAAATGTGAGCAGTTCCACTAATATGTACTTGAAGTCAATCAATTTCAACTCCACAGATACCTTTAAAGGTGATTTTAATTTTTCTGAGAATTGTGTTACTGAAGATCATTCTTTTGCATTAACAAGCTGTAAACAATTCTCAGACTTTGTTAGTGATGTTGTTGCATACATTGCTGGTAGTGTTGTTAAAAAATTGAAAAATGCATTAAAATGTGATACTTGTATATATTCTCTGTCTGATGTTGGTTTAACAGTTGATTATACACGAAGTAAATTATTAGGTAGAAAAAATAGGGGAGGATTAATAGTTCCATCTGGTAGTGTTGTGAAGATATGTAGAGCAGCTGAGAAATCTTTTCGAACCACCCAAGCTTCTGAAAACTTAAATAAAAAAACATTATGGCTTCATTAATTTCAGATAGTGTTAAATGTATAATAGAAAACTCTCCAAATATATTTTTAGGCATGCATGAACATATTTTAAATCATGAGCCTTTAGATAACCATAGAAGTTCTTTGATAAAAGCCATTCTGTTTGAATACCTGAAAATACGACTGTACTATGCAGGTAAAGTTGAAACAGAAAAACTTCAGAACAAAAACGTACGTAGTGTTAACACAAAAATTACACTTTTTAAGGGACAATAATATTTTAAGTTTTATTCAAGTCCTGTATTTTTAAAAATAAAAGCATGTATTTTTAATTTGTAGTTTGTATTTTATTTACATTGTTTTATGTATTCATTTTTTAAAAGTAAATATCACATTCTTTATATATCTATAAAGATTTCAATGGTTCGACAAGCTAATTTTTTAAAAATTTATACCATCTCCAAAAATAATAATAATAAATAAAAAAAAGTTTGATAAGTCAAATTTTTCATATCAGAGCCATATATAGGGTGCAACAAACAACGGTGCAAATAATTTAAAGCGATTATTAAAAATATAGATAAAATATTCAGGAAAAAAGAGGTTATTATTTCATATTATATTGCATTATTGTATTTCATAAAGTTATTCATGTAGTATATAACAATAACTAGTTTCTATATTTTGGCCAAATTGTGTGTTTTTGTTTTAAAAAGCTCATTACTTATTCACATATCAAAAATAAGAAATTTGGAATATACTTGACTACCATTTTGAGTAGGTGATTTTTAGTACTTGTTCTTGATATACTTTAGAATAAATAATTTTAATAAATAAAATAAAGCATTAATCCACTTAAAATAAAAATATACTACTTTGTATGAACACCAAACTTTTAAAATATGAGCAGGACATGCTTTTCAATCGAAAAGCTTTATTTCTTCATCAGATGCAAGTTGGATCCTTTGCAACTGGTGAAGAGCGAAAACTTTTTATTCAAAACGTGCGTTCTGCTCACGTTTAAAAGATTAGTGTTCATGATAAGTAGTATATTTTTGTTTTACTTAATTTTTGAGTGTTTATTTGTAATTAAGCCACTTACTTTATAGTAAATACTATATTTAAATGCACATTTTCATAATGTGTTTATTTAATTGGGATACAGGAATAAAATAGAATATGTATTGTCATGTTTGAATTTATAATTCAGAAAGAAAATTTTATTTTGAAAATGTACATTTTACAGCTGATCTGCAAAATATGAAATCTTACTAAATTTAATGTACAGTTAAGGCAGTAGCTTCCAAGTTTGCATGAAATTATTTTCTGGACATTGCTGAATTTATAAGCACTTTAATATGCAAGTAACTGAATAAAATGGGCATAATCAATTACTTAATAAAGATCTTTTTAAAAATAAAAAATTCTTTACTATCCTACATTTCCATAATGCAAGTACTATTGCTAACACCGAGAGGTCAAAAGTAAATGAAATTCTTCCAAAACTATTTCTGACTTTAAATTAATTAAAATTATGTTTACTTAAATATATGAAAGTAAAATATTTTTCTTTAATATTTTACTTTCATATATTTAAGTAAACATAATTTTAATTAATTAATTCAGTATAATTTATCTTTTTGTATCATAAACTATATTAAGTTTGGACAGTAATAGTTTATAGTTCCAGCTGAAAGTCAACAGTATGTAAGTATATATTTCATCAATGGCATAAATACATGTAATACAATGTGATTTTCTTTGTCTCTTTAGGATGCAATGCATTAAAATTAAACGAGATTTTTTTACCTTCTCAAATATTATAACAGTAGTGCAATTAATTTTTTAACGTTATTCAAATTAAAGTTTCCATCTCATTTTTTATTATTTATTTTAGATTTTCTTCCTAAAATTATTTAACCTAAACATCTTAAACAATGGTGCAAATAATTTAAAGCGATTATTAAAAATATAGATAAAATATTCAGGAAAAAAGGGGTTAAGTTATATCTAAATATAATTGTAAAAAATCGAACAACCTAATTCGAGGTCGTTGTCTGCTGACTGCTAGGAGACGGAAATAAAAAGCACTACTTGCCATATCAAAAGCGGGCCAAACTGGCGATGAACAGTCTAAGCTATCACTCCCCAAGAGCGCCAAGAGCATTAGTCACGTGGTATATGTTGGAGACATCCTAGCAGACGAATTCTCTGTGGGTGAGCAGTCTACCTGTTATAAGAAGTCGTTGGGCTGCATGGGCGTTTTCGTGGTTTTCCCCATGTGTAACGTGTATACGAGCCAGTTTCCCTTAGAAAGCCCTCCATGAAGGCATCCCTCCCTTTAGGCAGATAGCCCTCGTGTGCTTTGCCATAATTAAATAATCCAATCCAATCCTCCCCTCAGGTGTAGAAAAGTTTCAAGTAATTTTCAGGTGCAGAAAGTTATTTGCACACTTCTGTTAAACTTATTATCATTAATTTTTTATATAACATGTTGTTAAGTTACACATTTTACTACTGTGTAATAAACTTGTACTTATGGCAAAAAATTAACTATAATTTTGCATCTGATGAGTAATATCATATGCTTCTAAGAATATTACTTTAACTTTTTCCATAATTTTTGTATTTCAGGAACATGAAACTGTTATTTTGATATACTTAAATAATAAAAGTGTGTATCTGAATCAATTAATGGATACAAATATTTGACAGTTATTTTTAGAAGATATTTGCCATATCTCTTCTAATAATTCATAAAGTATTTTAAAATATAGGTAAATAATTTTGTGCAGAATTCAAATTTAGGATATGTGACTTACATGGATAAATAAATATATACAAAATATAATGAATCGTGAGACTAAATGATTTTTATTGTCCTGATTTGCTTGGGCTTAAGAATGTACTTTCTGCCCAGTGGAAATTGTCATCAAACTGTTCTGAACAGGCTTTTTGTTGATAATAACTTCCAGGCTTATCAGTACCTCCTTTTGAATGGAGGGTATGCAATTGTAGTACCCAATTTAAATTACATTGTAATTATAATAATATTGTGGTATTAAATAAGTGATTATAATTACAACTTAGGTAATTTCATTTTAATTATATTACATTCTATCTGTGAACTCTTAAGTCATTACTTTATGCAATTATGTTGTAAATGCACAATATAATTGCAATAATATTCATAATTACAAAATAATTATAAATGCAGTTACATCTTAATTAGAGGCCATTTTATTACTTTTACTTTTAAATTTTCGCAAAATAACTTCCCATTAAGGTTCATTTGGAGGAAACTATGTGCAAATACTAAAAAATAAGTTACACTAAATTTATATATTTTGTACAGGACTTTCTTGCTACAATGCTGTTCAATATATGTTCAATACTTTTGTAAATTTAACAACATTCTTTGTAATCACTGTGTGAGAGGTTTCTTAGTTATGCTCTCTAATAAAAATGTTTTTCAAATTAAGTATTATGTATAACAACTAGCAATTAAAAAAACTTGACTGCATGAAACTGCTGTTGCTGTGTAAAATAAAAAATAAGCTTTCTTTTATGCTTTGAAATGAATTACATGTGGTTAAATTGTCCTTTTACAATTTAAGAATGTGGTCAAGACACATTCCTAAATTGTAAAAGGACAATTTAACCACATGTAATTCATTTCAATTATTAATATAAAATATATAAACTATGAATTATTTTGTAACGTAACTCAAATTACAAAATTCATTCTTATATGTTCAAATTTATTATCTTTTATGCAATAACTGTTTTTTAATTTAGGTAAAAATTGGATTTTTAGAAGTATTACAAATACAATGCAACACAAAGGTGATCTGATTGGAGGGGAAGGACTTTTTATTACGCTTTCTAGTTCGTATTTATATTACATTTGGAGAAAAGCATCCAAAACTCAGAATGCTGTACTTTCTTATTCCATATATGTTATGAAATATTTCACACATTTAAAGGAAAATGTTTCTTCAGAGTCTTGCGCAATTATTTTCATATATCTCAGACTTAACTGATAACATATTCTAAAGTTATTTTTTGAGTATGAATTTACAGTGTTTTATTGAAATTTTTGTTAAAATGTCATTAAGATAAATTTATTTTCACATTCTACATTTTAACTATTTAACCATTTGACACTATTGAAAGTTTTTATTCATATTTATTTATTTTACTCTGCTAACTAAACTGAAACATCTGAAGCATAAGCTATTTTGAATATGTTTTACAAAATATACGCGAAATTTTTATTTAAGTGGAAACGTCTATATACTATTTGAGAACTAATAAATTATCCGAAAAGTTTATATGCGCTGAATGACGCGCGTCTATAAAATCAATCTTAAAAAAAGAACAGCAGATATTCAGCCAGTGTGTGCGATAAACGCGCCAAAATTGGCAGCGCTTTCCCTTACTCGCCAAGAGGGAAAAGTTGGGGGATTCAGCCTTAGCCTTCACAATAGCCGATGAAAGCATTCGCTGAGCGGAAGGGAGTGTAGGTCATAGAAATTACTCAAATGCGAATGTTTACTTTAGCAATAGATGAGCAGATAGGATAGCTAGGAAGGAAATAACGTTTGTGCAATGGAGAAAGAAATCGACTGCGATTTTACATTTGTGTGGATTATTAAAAATTTCAGCATGTGCCATCAGACTAAAGAGCAATATATTTGCAGCCCTTTCTTTGTCGTCGACTCTTTACCTGGCAAGAAATGGTGCCTTTACTTATATCCTCAAGGTACATCATGTGAAGATGACATAGGTATCTTTCTATTCAGAAACGATGATTCTCCAGAAGACTGCAAGCTAAGTTTCAGCTTTCAGTTCCTGGATGACAATCAAAGGGAAATTCTCTCAAGTTCTAGCCTAAATTATATATTTCAAAAAGGAAAACCTGATTTGCTTCGGTCATATGGCTTTTCCCGTTTTATTAAAAGAAATTTGCTTTTAAAATATATTATTTACGACACACTAATTATAAAATGTATGTTAAAACCATTTTCTCAGACTAATAAAAAAGAGATACATTCTTTACTTTCTTACAAAACTGGATTGTTCACGGATGTGGTCTTGCGTGGACGTGGTGCAGAATTCAGAGTGCATAAAGCTATGTTGTGGGCGAGGTGGCCTAACCTGGCCAAAAAACTTCCGAACAGGATTTTGATATCGGATCGAACGTTCTGGAAGCCATGATCAATTATGTTTACACTGGAAAATTAAATTTCAGCGGATATGTGTTCAACTTCGAGGAGGTCTATGCCACTGCAGCAAAATAAGGACTCCTCATTCTCGGTTCTACACCTGGTAGTATAAAAACGTATGAAAGTCACATTCATACAGAGAAAATTACTCTTTTGTGGCCAATAGCAAATTTCTCCAGCCTGCCTGTTAACACGCATTTGGATCGCCAATTTAAAACGGATATCCTGGAATGGAGTTTAAGAGTACACATCTGTGAAAAAACACAGACTGATCAGATCTTTGATATTTTCATTTGCAAAATACCTGATTCTAAGTTCGAACCCGTTTTTGTAAAAACCAAAGTATCTTTCGATGTTGCTAATTCTTCTGAAAATCAACATTTGTTTGAAAAGGATGAAAATTGGAAATGTGCTGAGTTTTCGCGGAGCATTTCTACAGATCCAGAGGAGATAATGCTATTCATGTGCGAATTTAAACTATCTAACAGCAGTGTTTCTTCTAAGATTGTGGAATCTTCTTGCTTCTTTGCAACTTCGAACGGAGATAGTAACGTAAACAGAAGTCTTCGAAATCTTTATGAAAATGGAACATTATCTGACGTTACTGTAGTAGCGGATTCGAGAATATTTTCCGTGCATAAATTTATTCTGTGTTCCCAGTCTTCCGTATTTTCCAGAATGTTCGAAACCGAAATGGCAGAATCGCGAAACAACCTGGTCGAGATTTCAGACGTGGATCCTGATGTTATGCATGAAATGTTTCATTTTCTATATACTGGAAAAGTGGAAAAATTATCTGAAGGAACAGTTATACAACTTATGCAGTAGCGAATAAGTATGATGTTTCTGCTCTCAAAAATGTGTGCTCGTCCTTTCTCAAATCCAGTATTACTGTGGTAAATGTTTGCAAAATTCTCCAGTTAGCTGATATGCATTCCGATGATTATTTATACCAAAGTGTTTTGGAATTTTTTTCTGCTCATGCAGAGGAAGTTGTCTACAGTGATGAATGGAAAACATTATGCAAAAATGAAATGTGTGCAAAAATATTGGAATATATGGTAGTGTCTAAAAAATCCAAGACACAGGATTCTTAAGCAAACGTAAAGATTAAACTTCGGTAAGACATGTAATCATTGTAAACAATATTCGTAGTAATATTTACTTTGCCAGTTGAATAACGTGGATTAATTCATGCATCGAATGCTAAAATAAAGTTTGAGTTCATATATCAGTAAAAATTAATTTTATTTTTCAAAGATGGAAAAGCAGATGCAAGAAGTTTATCATTCTGTAATTCTTGTATGCGATTGTATTTCACTTTACTGATTTTCATAATATATCTTAAACACACTTTTAATAAGGTACAACTTTTTATATTGTGTATCTTAATTATAATATTAAATTCCCCAGTTTTAATAACATGGCGTATTTCTTTAATTTAGTTTGCTGTATAATTTTCAGCGTTGTTTAAACCTCCTATTTTCCATGATAAATACCAAGCTTCCACTTTTTCTTGCCTTCATGCTTTAGTGTCATCATATATTTGTTTTCTACTCGTTTATTATTTTTAAAACCTTCGTTCAAAACTTTGTGAAAGAAACTTTTAAGTCCATAATCAATAAAAATATCGACTGTACATGTATAAAACTTGACTTAAATCTGACAGATCACTATTTAAATGTATATGCCTGCTTTTTGAAATAATAAGCCATGTAATTTCTTCATATCAGTGTCTACAAAGGAAAATGTGGAATTATTTGATTACTAGAAGGTACTTGATCCCTTACCGAACAATATAGAAAAATAAGTTAGAAGAATTTCAAAATCTGGTGGTATATTTAATGTTATACTCACTTGCGAAAATTAGAAACATATAATAATTTTCAACAATTTTCTTTTAACGCAAGAAACTTAAAGTATGTATGCTGATGGTAATTGTTTTTTAAATTTTTATTGGAAGGTTAATTTCTATTTTTATATGATACTGATTGCTGAAATCATGTAAATTGTGTCGAAAATTAGTTCCGTTTATATACTATCTAATTGGTTTTTTTTTTTTTTTTTTTTTTTTTTTTTTTTTTTTTAAGACATACTATAAGGATGTACGATTAAAGATTATGTGAGGGAGTAAGTATGCCGTGGACAAGTTTCATGTAAGCTTGACAGAGCTTAATTGCGCCAGAGCCCGGCTCCGGTATTTCCCAATTTCTGAAGTAAATAGTTATTCTAGCCGGAGCCCTAAATAGAACGCCTGCTGCACTTCTTTTATGTAAATGAAATTTTTCAGCAGGCAATTTAAAAAAATAAAATAACTGTACGTTAAAAATCGGTTATGACTTCCGAATACATATCTGTCTTTCTCTGGGAAAAAAACGGACGGAGGTGTTAAGGTGGTCTACTACAGCGGAATTACAATACTAAAAATTTGTTTACACGCAGAATCGCTAATTAAGAAACTATGTTGCGTGAAATTTGGCAGAAATATAAAGCAATAGGTCAATTTTGGAATCAAAATGTTAGAATCAGGTTCGGAATGAAATTTACTTAAATATTATATTTAAAAAAAATTAGTTTGAAATACGTAATTTTAATGTGTAGTTTGGAAAGCCATCAACAGATGGCGCTACGAGTTAAAATTTAGCTTTGTAATCTTATTTCTGCAAAAATTCACGAAGTAATTGATTTTGATATCAGTTATAAATCATATTTTTTTCTAAATAATATTTAGAAGCGTTTCATATATTCCTTTATACACAGTTTTCACTAAACAGTGTCAGCTGTCAGCGGAATGACGTTTACGGCAACCCTATTGCATTGCTATTCCGCACTCGTTTTGTTTACATTTATTTGTACTGTGGTCAGTTAGCAAAAAAATGTGCGAAAATATAAAGGACGACAGAAAAAACAACCTGGTTTTAATAAAAGATCCAGAATTCATCGAAAACATCGAGCTCAAGAAAAAAATATGAAATTAAATTCCCGAGATGTGGAAGATTCCGAACGAGCGGATGTTTTCGAAAGGTGAGAAATAATTTATTCTTTATATCGACTACCTCGCGTTTATGATTTCGTAGTAAGTTAATTCCGAAGTAAAATATGCGTATTTTTTTTTATTGAAGGTCAGAAATTATTGATACAACTGCATCTGTGTCAAAGGAGAATCATTGCCCGGATGATTTTTTTACAAAGTAAGTTTTTTTTTTTTTTTTTTTTTTTTTTTTTTGTATGTGTTTGTGTGTGTGTGTGTATGAGGGGATGCTAATAATTGTTCAATTCTTTTATAACAATTTATTCCTCCATTCACACTAAATTGTTGGGAAATATTGAAAGGGTAAATTCCAATTCACAAGGAATTGCTGAAATAATTGAATCTTTTCAAAAGTATGAGCATGTTCTTGCGATCTAAATTGAAGTCACCATCATTACATGGTATTATTGGAAATTTTATAGTCATATGTTTGCTACGAAATGCTTTGTCAGTTACCTATGGTATATTTTTACAGGTGTATGCACATTTCATTCATGTGTTCAACTTGCTTTTTTTTATTATGTCATTTACTTGGATGTTAAAACTTTCTTTTAGCGTTGGAACATTTTATTATCATTTAGTAAAATTTATACATAAATATATATTATTGCTTGTTTATTTATGGTTCTGTGTATTTGTCATGCATGCATGTTGTGAAGTGTAATTTTTGAAAAATATGTCACAAATGGTAAATTCCACCAAAAGCTGAATTGAATTGATATTGGGATGCAGGTAAATAGAAAATATCTGCCGTGTATTTTGAGCTTCAACCATACTAGTGCCAAGAATGGGACCAATACGCTCAGGCTTGCTTAGCCTTTTTGCCATTGTCCAAATTGAATTATCTCTAATAGAAGGGAAGTGAATGCTTTCTCTGTATAACAATAAAATATCTGTCTGATCAAAAATCTACTTATAAGAAACTTTTCATATGTTATGTGACAGACTTTCTGCTAACAGAAGTCCTCAGCTCTGTTCTTGTACATGTTTTTTAATTTTGGTTCAGATGTGTACTTCTCAAAGGAATTCTTCTCATAGGAAGATTGTCTGAACATTTAAAAACTATATTCTGCTTTTAGGGGCCTAATATTTTAGGCCCCTAAAATTAATATTGAAATTTCTAAAATGTTGAAAAATATGTTATCTGGATTCTGTGCAAAAAAATATAATCCCTTTTTCATTTCTGCATTTGCAATTCCTGCATTTTCTTTATTCCTACATTTTTTAATTGGAAGGAATTTCATTCACAGAGCTCTCTAATTTATTCTTACAAATCATGTAGTAATGTACCATTTTAGATAGATATAAATAACACATTTTGTAATTTTTTTAAACTGGTTATACAGCATGATATAATAGCTACACAAGGTATGGCGAAACAGTATACAGCAATATCTGTCGCACTGTCTGAGATGGGTGGTAGTCATACATAGCTTAATGCTTAAATTTGTTATGTGTTATTTATTTATTGATGTTTTTTTTTTAATTATGTTATAGCAGTTTATTTCTTTCATTCTCAGGTCTAGAAGTGAAAAATTTGACTTTTCTACGCCAGAAGTTACAGCTAATGTTCCTAAGACAAACCAGGCTTTCTTGAGGTAAGTTGGTTTATTTCTAAAATAGATATTAGCTGTGCATGATATTGAAACTCTTATAGTTACTTAATTATGGTTAATTAATTATGTATTAATTTAGAAGTCAAGCAACCAAAATCAGCGTTATATTTTCAAATAGTGAATATTTCAAAATATGATGCTGATTTTTGTTGCTTGACTTCTAAATTAATACTTGGTTGGCGTGTTATTGTATCTTAATTAAACTAATTATGGTTCTTTTCTTCTCAGTTCTTATCTGGACATTTCAGTTATTGACTCTGACGTAGAAGGTAGAAATACAAGCTCTCTTTTGAGGTAAATATGTATTTCTCTATGCCAAAATTAAAATGTCATCATTTATGTTTTTCTTTTATGGTGTTACATTATGTTGTTTACATACTGATAGCTATTAAAACTGTTAAGTATAATATTGTAGCTATCAAAAAGAGGGGGGATGAATTTGATTTGTACCAAATTTGGACGTTTTGCATGAAAGAACTTGAAAATAAAAGATTTTTTTTTAATATATTCATTGCAATCAATGAAATTTTCAGACGGGACACTGAAGCAAATGAAAATATTTTGGGGTTCGATTCTTTTGATGGGAGCCTCATCAATAAGCCTACTATCTTTTTTAAATATTGCTTCTTTTTCATTGTTTTCATGATGTTTTATTTTCCCTTCATGAAAGATATTTTTAATAATTTAAATTTTGTTAATAAAATATAACAAAATGAAATCTGTGATTACATGGCTATTATTTTTTCCATATATATTTATTTGTGGAAAGCCAAAAATTTTATCATTTTACAGAATTTTTAAGAAAAATATAAGGATAAAACTTTTTAAATAATTCTGATTACTACCTTTGCTTTCCTCTCGTAATGTGCCTCAAGTTAGAGCAATTAGAAAATAAATTTAAGTCATGTGATCTTTTTTTTTTTAAGTTTTTTTTTAGGCTTAGGAGTATAAATTGCTTATCCCCACAAGACATTGCATCTTCTTAGTATGCCATCCTAAGGCTCCGTTCAGATGATGGTATAAATGTCATAGACACATAATCATAAGGCATAAAATGTGGGAGTTCCATTCACATCTGCGAGAGAGGGTCTAAGCCATAGCCAATTAGAGAAGCTAAATTTGTGCATGCATGTATGTGTCTACAGCTTTCTCTCTCAATAGGTTTCATGTATATGCTCTGATTGGCCGACTCTTATATCAAGTCGACACAAAGTTGAAAACTTCAAGCTTAATGCCCAAACTAGTTTTTGTGACATAGCAAGGTCTGACTATGTGAAGCGTTGTTAGTTGGGAATTATGACATTTATACAACGGCTTGAATAGAGCCTTAGAAAGCCATTTGGTAACTGAGGTATCCACCATGAAAGAGTTATTCTTGCCCCTCTGAATTCAGTGTTTACTGGAACACGAACATTTTATACTCAGGTGTACAGGCTCTTAATGTGAAACCTCCGACACACAAAGTACTGACTAATATTGCACGAGCAAATGACACTGCGAGCATGGAAGCAGCAGTTGTGAAGATGACTCATCTTCTTGTAGTAATATACTGATAATCCAGTGTATTATTATTGTTAATTTATTTAAAACTGACATTTATTTAGATCTGTGGTATTTATAAGGCAGTTTATCAATAGCAGGTAGCATCTTGCCTCTTTGCTTTGATCAGGGCCTGTGCAACCAGTGGTAATTAAAATTTTTAGAATTTAGAGACTAGTGCACAGCAGAATTTTGTAATTTAGCAGAGGGTACTGAGCAGCAGAATTTAGAGGCATTTCACTGAGTGGCAATAGTGCTATATGTTACATTTGCTATCTGCATTATTAATTTGTGAAACAATTTCAGCTGTTTGAAAATGCATTTTTCTGTTAGAAATTTGTATTTCTTGCAATTTCTTTTTTTTTTTTTTTTTGGTGGGGGGGGTATGTGATGTACTCTGTTGTCGAGTGTATGGTGTTAAAAATATTTTATCATATTTTTTTTTTTTTTTTCAGGTGTAAATTTTGTGCATGATTTGGCTTTCATTGAGACGTCTCTGGGTAAGGAGTTACTAAGGAAGAGAAACTTACATGCAGTGTCAAATGTATAAGGAATATAAAAGATGCTGTATATTAGTATAAGTTTGAATAACCATAATAAAAAAATTTCTTGAAAATTGTGTTTTTTCTGTGAGTTATTAAAATTGGAAATAATTAATTACAACATTTATGAAAATTTTCGAAAATAAAAATACAAGTAATATTTAAAAAGTACTGCAAAACTCATTTTTAAGTAGAAAAATTATTCTCAGATGAAATCCTTTCGATTATGCAAAAGGACTCTTTTAGTATTTGAAAGGTTCATTTGAACCCAACAACTGAAACTAACGTATCTCCAGTTCATTGATACCAACCATTTTTGAAATGCTTTTAGAAAGTAGTGGGTTCATTGATACCAATGTTGGTATCAATGAACCCACTACTTTCTAAAAGCATTTCTGTCAATTACTAAGGGCTAATGAACAGGTGTTGAATTCTCAAGATGAATGTTGTCGAAACAGAAAAAAGTGTACTTCAGAACATTTTGCAGTAGCTCAAAGTCACGGACCTGATCTATACTGTAGTCAGGGAGAAATTATTCCCCTTCCTTTTCTTTCAAAAGCTGAGTTTCCAAACGCACAACGGGAGGCCGTTGCTAAAAGTTGTGGAGTTTTATAGCTATTCTTAGCAACTTGTGAGCTGTTTTTCAGATAACACAGTAAATCTCGGGGAGGGGGGATTTGAAATCATGATCACTGCCGGTACGGCAGAGGTACAGCAAAATTGTAAAATTCAGCGAAGCATCAAGCAATAAAATTTTAGAATTTTGGGGGAAGGGCACTTGACAACAGAATTTATTGCGTACAAAGTCAGTAAAATGCATAGCGCCGTACCTGATTCATGATACAGCAGTATTCATTACCAATAGCAAACTTGTTTGAGGATAAGCTCGAAAAACTGTTTTCTAGTTGTTACCTAAAATCGGTAAACAAATCTTTGAAAGATTATTCGATTATATCGTTACTAATATGGTAAAAATTTGAAAAGCAAGCAGAAGCCGTATCTCTATGGTCTTCACGTCACGATTTATTTTTATTTGTTCGAATATGATATTTAGATCTCTCTTCCTACAAGTATGTGTTTTCGTACGTATAAAGTATCAAAAATAATAAAAGTAATTAATAAATTTTCTCTAGTTGCTCTGAAAACTACATCTGAATATAAAGATAAGAAAGACATCAATAAATTGCTGTTGTTATTTGCTGATCATAATGGTAATCAACCGAACGTGATCACATATACCGTCTTCAAAACTTTGATTTTTATCAAGCTTCATATAAATACTAGGTTTTTGTTAGTCACGTAACTTGGCATCCTAAATTTGAGATGACAGATGAAATAACACTAGTTCTGAATTAGCTCACTCAGGAAGTAAAATTTTCTCCTTCCCGTCAATATAGCATATTTATAGCTCCCAATGATGGCGATCACTAACTAAATATGTTATGGATTAGAAGCCTATTTCACTCCATAAGTTTTTCTTTATTCGCTTTATGTGCATGCATGCTAGCTTGTGGAAGAAATTAAAAAGCCCTTTCTTTTTTACTTAGATAATCGAATGTATACGCCAGACATTTATTTGTTGAACTGTAATTATAATTTGGAACGTGGTGCTAGAGCCGTTGGAGCCGAACCGAACGCCAGTTTGTTTAGAATTATAGAGTTTGATTACGCCAAAGCAGGTGAATTTGGAAAACACCAAAATCGTTCATGCATCCAACTCGTTCATCGAGGCTTGAACTCCGGATGAACTACCAGTGTTCGGCGGCTCGCTTGCTAGAATTTAGGGAGGAACTGATTGTTAGAATTGCGTTAGGCTCTTTGAATGTAGCAAAGCCACGAGGGTTACCTTCTTAAGATGGCAGGCCTTCGTGAAGGAATTTTCTGAAGACTTAGATTAGGTTATTCTGGCAAAGCACAGTAGGATGCCTTCATGTTGAACTTTCTTAGAGAAATTGGCTCCCCATACACGTTACACATGGAGAAAATTATGAAAACGTCCATGCAGCCGGCCCGTTAGCCTTGATTCGAATCCAAGTCGGAACTACCAGTGTTCAGCGATTTAATTCCTCTACCGCGGGAGGGCCTAATTGCTGAAGGGAACTGGCTTGTATTCATGTTACACACGGTGAAAACAAACAATGCAGCCAGCTGATTCGTCTGGCATCGAACCCAAACCAGTTCGAACTTCCAGTATTCAGTAGTCTTAACCACTCGGCCACTGGTGGTGTGTGGGTAGGAGCCACAGATAATGTAGTGAGTAGCAAAAATCCCTAATAGTGGCCCTGGTTACTAGTAGGATTGTAAGTATATTGGTAATCATCCGATTTACAACAAGGAAATTTCGGAGCTTAATTGTAAAGTCAAATGCGACACTCCGATAAACGTGGTATATGTAGAGATGGAAAAATTTATTATTTAAAATATTTGTATTTATTAGTAAACATTTTATAAAATTTATTCTTAATTTAGCGTTTAAGAATTCTAAGAGAGTTATCTGAGTATTTTTTCCTCCTCTGGTAATCCAATAAAATTGAGTAAATTTATGTTCTGTAATATCTTTGCGTGTTATATACATAGTTTTTTTTTTTTTTTCGTTCAAAGTTAGACAAGTTTACACAAACAATACAGGTCGAAAAAAGAGCTGGTCTGCGCCCGGTGAGCCTGTCGGCAGCGCCGCAAAGCGTAATTTGACTAACGAAAAGATCATGATTTGGATCTGGTGAGATCCATAAAAATGAATCTCTCCATTAGTCGCACTATGCATCACATAAACGTCAGCTGTGCGCCACATGAGCTGACTCAAGCAGATAAAGTCAGACGTGTTCGAACCTGTACTATTCTTCTCGAATATCAACGCAAAGTTAAAGTTCTAGACCAGATAGTCACTTGTGTTGAAAAATAAATTTATTTCAACAACATAGGCCAAAAATTTAGTTGATCTGCGCCCGTGAGTCCGTCGGCAGCATCGTAAAGCGTAATTTGACTAACAAAATGATCATTCTTTTGTATTTGGTGGGATTGCCGTGGTATTAATCACAAATAGTATATGGAAAAAGGTAAAACCCTTGACAGTAAAGGATACAACGAGATGCTAGTGCATGTTGACGCTGCTATCAAGGAAAAGAATCGAATTGAGTTCCGGCGCAAAAAGGTAACGTTCCATCAAGATAATACCATACGTGTCTGCATTCACCGGCTGGCCTCTGTACGGACTCGAAAGGGATCTTTCACCACACCCACCATATAACTCCGACATTGCACGTTCAGACTTCTACCTTTTTTCACACTTGCAGCTACATCTTGCTGGTCCTATCTTCACTTCTGCACAAGACGTCCGAAATGAGGTTGACCTGTGTTTGGACTCGGGCCACCAAGTTTCCGAGCCGAAGGTTTTGAAAAACTACCAAAACATTGGCAGAAAAGCATAGATTTTTGGTAGTGATTACTACCCGCACTAAAGATACTGACTGCTTTTTTTTTTTTTTTTTTTTTTTTTTTTTTTTTTCATAACTTTATGAAGAACGTTCATGCTTAAAATTTTCGTTACAACCATTAAATTCTGTAATTTATGAATTCCTTCCCACTTCTCATGTATTTATCAACTGTACTTTATGAACCTGATATTCCTACAATTATCAGCTGTACTTTATAAATCTGATATATAGAAACGCAATTTGATTTTATGCATTTCAGTATCAAGTGAAATTTTTAAACTAATCGTTCATTATAACACTTTATGTTGTTTTCATTCAAAGCTGAACTCAGATAATGTGCCGAGGTTGAACTACCAGTAATAGGCGACTTTAGCGCTCGCCCGCTAGAATTTAGAGAGGAACTGAGTGCTAGAATTGGGTTAGGCTCTTTGAATATAGCAAAGCCACGAGGTGGCAGATAGCAGATGCCTTCGTGGAGGAAGTTTCTGAAGGCTTAGTTTAGTTTATAGCAAAGCTCCCCATACACGTTACACACGGGGAAGATTATGAAAACGCCCATGTAGCCAGCCCGTTCGCCTTGATTCGAACCCAGGTCGGAACTACCAGTGTTCAACGATTTAACCGCTCGGGCGTGGGTGAGCCTAATTGCTGAAGGAAACTGGCTCGTATTCATATTGCACAACAGGAAAACAAACCATGCAGCCAGCTGGTTCGCCTGGGATCAAACCGAAACCAGGTCTAACTTCCAGTAATCAATATTCTTAACCACTCAGCCACTGGCGGCGCGTGGTAGAAGTAAGAGCCACAGATATTGTATTGAGCAACAAAAACCTCTAATACTGGCCCTGGTTACTAAAAGGATTATATATTGGTAATCATCCAATCTACAGCAATGAAATTTCGGAGCATAATTGTAAAGTTAAATACGACACTCCGATAAACGTGATAAAGATGGAAAAATTTTTAAAAAAGGAAACTTACTATGCAAATACATGTATTCATTAGCAAACATTTTATAAAATTTGTTCTTAATTTAGCGTTTATGAATTTTCAGTGAATTATCTCATCGGATTATTTTTTTCTCCTCTGGTAATCCAATATAATTGAGTAAATTTATGTGCTGTTAATATCTTTGCCTGTTATGTACATAGTTTTTTTTTTTTTTTTTTTGTCGTTCAAAGTTAGATAAAACTGAACGTACGTTACACTGAAATTACTTTGTCTAGAAAGTAAGCGCTTGGATAGAAACAGATGTGGGATTTCATTTTTAGAAGACATGAGATCACTTTCTATAAAGTAATGTTATAAAATTTTGAATTTGAAATAATCGTACTTCGTTTTTAGTAGCGCAGAATGATAAAGATTTAATGAGAATATAGCAAAGCATCTTTTTAGAAACGCTGTTATAATTTTGCTATTTTATTTTTTTATGGTAGGTCAAGGAAAAAGGCAGGCTGCTAAATACGGTAACAGCACATTGCTCTGTTTCATATATAGCGAATCCGCTTTGAAATGAGGCACGAAGCAGTAAAGTAGCTGAACACCAGTAGCTCAGTCCGACTGGCTGCGCTTTCGTGGTTTTACCCTGTGTAACGTGTATAGGAGTCAATTCCCCTTAGAAAGTCTTCCACGAAGGCATCCTTTCCCTTAGGCAGATAGATCGTACCGGTGTTTATGTTATCAACAGTACTGGTTATTTTCAAAAATGATCATCCTAGAAAGGTGATTGCGAAAAAGTATTCACTTCGCTTATTTATACGTTATGCATGAATATACTCTTTTTAGTCAATCTAACATATATAAATTACTAATGCTCAAAACAAATTCAATTTTCAATATTCTGTTTCCTATTTTTTCAATATTCTGTTTCCTATTTGTTCAATGAAACAAATTCATACACAGCAAATCCAAATGCTTCGCTACAGGAAGATGATAAACCAGCTGAGTACGTGATTACAGTTGCATCCGGAAAAGAGTATTGGCTTTAACTTATAACTCGAGTAAAGACGAAACACTTTCGTAGTTTATTTTTATCAATTATTGTTCATTGAACGGGAGTTGGTTTGTTCCCCTTCAAAAGTCAACTAATTTCCGATCAATGACAATGATTACATGTTTTAATTTTTCCTTTTACAATTGAAATATTATTCTTCGATGATTTAACTCCAGTCCCCGTTAAAACATTATTAACATTTTGCTTTCAAATTACTTCAAAACATCTTTCAAAATATAACTTACCAGTATGGATGCACACTTTTAAAATAATTCTACTTTAATTAAACTTAGGAGATAATATAATCAATTAATCAATACTGTTTAGGAAATAAATATATAATATATATATATAATATATAAATATATACGATATACAATATATATATATAAATGTTATCGTTTTTTACGATGTATCTATAATATGTATCATTTTACTTTACTAAAATATAATATTCAATTTTGTAATTTAGGAATTTCTTCCCCCTTATCATGTATTATCAACTTGTACATTACCCCTTCAATTATCAGCTGTATTTTATAAACCTGAAACATAGAAACGCAATTTGATTTTATGCATTTCAGTATCAAGTGAAATCTTGAAACCGATTGTTCATTATAAAACTTTATGTAGTTTTTATTCAAAGCGGATCTCAGATAATGTGCCGCAAATTATTTCAACACTAAGTTTTTTGTGCAAATAATACGTCCTGCTAGTGTTTTTGTAATAAAATGCATGTTATTAATTGATTTCGAATTTTCGTTGCATCTTGATATTGCTGCCAAAGATATTCAATCAAGAATAGTATCTTTTACTACGTTTATGTGTATGGATACATAGACCATTTCTCCGTGTACTAGAAAAATTTCATAATGGTTTATCCACTTTTTGAAGTAAAAAAATAATAGTTATGAGTGTTATACGATTTTATAATACAAGTAAAAAATATATATAAAGCTCTGGAAAGTGCTAACACATATTTATGGAATATTATGGATGGTAATTTATGAAATATTATGGATGGATGAGTAAATGGAATATTATGTGCATGCTATATATGTATACACATATCATCAAGTATAAAATCATTTATATATAATTTTTATGTCGCGATGAAATTACCGAAATGCTTAAAAATCTAGTATTTTTAAAAAACTGTTTTCTTCCGCAGAACAACGGCAAATTATGAAACATTACGCAACATTGAAAAGCGTGATGAACCAATTTTGCGAAAAGAAATAGCGACTGCTGCACGTATCTCACAGATATCTTTCATTCAACACAAAAGTGGAAAAGTTCTATTCCTGTTCAAAACATACCCTGCAGTCTGAGTCACAGACGGAAGAAATGACAGCAGGTCTTTTGTTCAACTGAGGGGAAGTGTTTTACGGCTTACTCACTTTCCTGCCAAACGAGTACAGTGGAAGGGAAGCTTCGTTGCCATAGTAACCAGGCTGTAGGTAGTCTTACAGATTTAAGTCTTTATCGCTCAACGTTCGTATCGCCATCTGTTATTAAAAATCGACATGAGAAAGGGGTATTAAACGCTCTTAAGAATTTTAAGGGAAGAAAATTCCCCATCCGCATATCAAATGCTTATCTTTCAGGCAGTGCAAGGAATTTATAAGTTAGGATAAAATATTTTGTTTCCGAAAGTACTAAATGTGTTACCGTGCAGTTCCAGCGCTGGTGACCTCGTAACTGCAAAACGTCTATAGACCTGAACTACGCAACCAAATATGTTGGAAAAATTAATACTTGTGTAGACCCTATATTTGTGCTCATGTTGTCTTCGGATCGGATTCGGGGGAAACTTTTTGCCCAGTCGCAATCTGCTTGACAGCTAGAATTATCGCGGTCAGAAAGCTTAGGCAAAGATTATAGGAATCTTCCCTTTTTGTTTTGGAAGCTACACCTCTCCGTTAAAATTTCGTTCCTTACTCTCATATTGTTTCTAGCTCTCTGTGCTCTCTCTAGTGACGCCTTAATCGGTTTACGGTTTTACATTGATGTTTCGGGAAAAGAATGTTTTTTCTTATTTCTCTCATCTCTTGAAACTGTACGTTATACATATATTCAGGGCTTGAATTCAGCCGGAGAAAGGCTAAACCAATGCTTAGTTTTCCGAATGCATTTTGATTTCGGATCTTCAAATAAGATAATGCCCAATACTTTGTTTCTTTTATTTAACTATTTATCATGTATTTAATAATTTATTAAATTTTTATATCGTCATATTTCGAATTTTAATTAAATTTAATTTTTAATTATTAGTCATTATTTTTATTATTTATTTTATTTTTTTAATTTTAACTTGTCCCTGACGCCCTTCCATAGAGCTACGGCACTTCTGATTTTTGAAATGAAGCCCTGAATATAGGTATAATTATTTTCTTCTTTTTAATGGCAGTAGCATGATAATGGGCGTTCTGCGACAGGTGGGTCAGTGGATCAGGGGGCGTGGTCAATGACATCACAGAGGGCGGGGCCAAAGGCAACGTCATCACACTAGGAGGCGTGGTTTCGAGTGGAGTTGAGTTGTTCGTAGACTACTGATTGAGTTGTAGACCTCCTGCTTTTCATTAAAAGTTAGTTTTTTTAATTTGGCAACGGAGTCATGGCGTCCTCTAGGGACGAAAAAAGAAAATAATCTATTTAGGAATTGCTTATGGCGTCCTCTAGGGACGAAAAAAGAAAATAATCTATTTTAGAAGTTTCTTTTATTAAAAAAATGTTCTATGATTCAAAATATAGGATCGAACCGTGAAACAAAATATCTCACCAGCTGAGTAGTTTGAAGATTTTAACCACTAAGCTGACGGGATACATTCAGATTTAGGTAAAAAAGCCTATATAAGAAAATGGAATTTGAATCAGCTCATCAATTGCAATTATGCCTGCTCCAGGAGAAGCCACCGTTGCGGTGTGTTTATACACTGTTTTATGTGTTATTTTATCATCCATCTATATTTTTACAGAATTTCATAAAATTCCTATTGATTTTACGCTACGTCTTAACGACAGTGGGAACTTATCATTATCCATATGAAGAATAATTCAATAGGTTATGAATATGAATTTATCGTATCAGGATCCGGCTCATGTTGCAAGTTTTGGTGGTGTTGAAGCTTTACATCGTGCTGCAGGAGGTAAAGTTTCCAGGAAAGAGATTCAAACATGGTTAGAGGGAATAGATGCGTACACGCTTCACAAGCCAATTCGCCGAAAATTTCCAACGAATAGAGTAATCGTGTATTCTATAGATCAACAATGGCAAGCTGATTTAGTGGATGTTTCACATTTACGTGTTCATAATGATGGTTATCGATATATATTAACCTGTATTGACATATTATCCAAATATGCATGGGCTATTCCTCTGAAACAAAAGCGGGGAGAAGATATTGTGAAAGCGTTTCAAAAAATAATGAGTCAACGTAAACCAAAATTCCTTCAAACGGATCAGGGGCACCGAATTTAAAAATAAAGTGTTTATAAAATTTTTAAAAAGAAATCAAGTTAAACTTTTCAGTACATTCAATACTACTAAAGCATCCGTGGTGGAAAGGTTTAATCGCACTTTGAAAACAAAAATGTGGAAATACTTTACGACTCGAAATACATATAAATATGTAGATATCTTGGACAAATTAATAGAAAGTTATAATGCTACTTTTCATTCAAGTATAATGCGAGCTCCCATAGAAGTCAATTCAGAAAATGAGAGTGACGTATGGTTTACCTTGTATAAAGATCATCCTTCTAACGTTTCTAAATGTATATTCGCTGTAGGAGATGTGGTACGTGTTTCCAAACTAAAGCTTACTTTCGAAAAAGGCTATGAAACCAATTGGACGGAAGAACTATTTGTGGTGACAGAGTGTGTTAAAAGACATCCAGCTGTGTATAGAATTAAAGATTTACTTGGAGACTCAGTAAAAGGAACGTTTTATGCACAAGAGTTGCAGAAAGTGAGACTGAAAGAGGAATATCGCATTGAAAAAATTTTAAAGAAACGTATACATAAAAATCAGACAGAATACTTTGTAAAATATCGCGGTTATCCCGACAAATTCAATCAATGGATTCCAGCTTCTAATTTACTGTCAATATAAAGTGTGAGAAAATACTGTATCCCAATCATTTATGAAAATGAGTTTCTACGTAACACTTCCGAACGATAGCTCTATGAATTATTTCCCCGAAAATAAAATTTCACATTTTATAACACGTTTACCTGTTCCCAGTGAATTAAAAGGTATGTGGGAAGTTGGTTTGGTTGAATTGCTATATCCGCACACATGGCACAATGTGAATGCAGACAATAACTTAATTGGATTTGTTTTAGAGAAAGATGGTGAAATGTTAGGTCGTAGATTACCTCCAGGATAATATGAAACAGTACCTGATATTTTAAAAGCTATTTATATTAAAGAACATCAAAATAAAATAATATTTAATTATAACCCAGTAACAAAACGAGTGAAAATCAAAGTGAAAAATAACGCTAAAGTGATTTTACATGGTGGGTTAGCCCAAATGTTAGGTTTTGAACCTATGGAAATTACATCTACAGATGATAGTTCCGAAACTGTTGTAGAAAGTCCTTTTGCAGCCGACCCCTGTGCACATTATCGTGTATTAATGATATATACGGATATTGTAGAACCTCAAATCGTAGGAGATGTTTTAGCTCCTCTTCTTCGAATTCTAAGAGTAACTGGTAGCGATGGAGAAGTGGTGAGTGCACTATTTGATAGACCTCATTATTTACCTGTGAATCGGAAAATGATAGACACTTTGGAAATCGATATAAGAACGCATATGGGAGCATTTACGCCATTTGAACGAGGAAGGTCATACGTGAAACTTCATTTCCGTCAAAAATACTTGTCATAATGTATGTACCTTATCAGTGTTGTCAAAAATCTTTTGAAGATTATTATGTACAACAAACAGGATATGGATTGAATTATTATCAAGGTAATCTTTATCAGAGAGGATACGGATTAGGGGGTCTATTCAGATCCTTCTTTCGCGCTGCCGTACCTCTTATTAAATCAGGAGCCAAAGCAATTGGAAAACAAGTATGGCATAGTGGACTGAATTTGTTAAATGATGTATCACAAGGACAAGATGTAAAAGAGACTGCTAAGCGTCGACTGAAAGAAGCCGGAAATATATTAACAGATAAAGCTGCTACTAAAGTGAAGAACATGATTGGTTCTGGACGAGTTAATAAAAAGCAGAAACGTAGGAAAAAGCGTACCATTTCTCACCGATCAAAGAAGGTGAAAGCACAGGATATTTTCTCTTAAAAAAAAAAGTATGACTTCGTATATTCATCGAGACTCTCCCGTTTGCGTCAAATCTGAATTAGATTTATTTACCATTCCTCCTACGCAAACAGCTATAGAAAAAGGACAGTTTGTGGAATATCACCCTCTCGCAAATATACGAGATGGAGGACCTATCGAATTTAATATTTCTGGCAGTGGTGAAGACTATATTGATCTAGCTGGTTCTTATATACACGTGAAAGTTAAAGTAGTTAAGGCAGACGGATCCAATCTAACGGACAAAGAACCGGTTGCCCCCGTAAATTTATTTTTACATTCTCTCTTTTCGCAAGTAGATATAAGTTTAAATGAAAGAAACATTTCATCAGCGACAAATACCTATCCCTATAGAGCCTTCATCGAAACATTATTGAATTATGGGGAAGATGCAAAGAAAAGTTTACTCACCTGCGAAGGATTTTTCCAAGACACTTCACCTAATAAAATAGATGTCTTAGCTCAAGATGCGGATGCTGGACTAAAAGCTCGCGGTGAACTTATAAAAAAACAGTCAAAGTGTGGATTTGATAGGACAATTACATTGTGACATTTTTCAACAAAATCGACTCATGTTAAATTTAGTTGATGTGAAAATTAAAATGGTGCGTAGTAAATCTGCTTTCTGTCTAGTTTCTACTGAGAAAGATGCCGATTATAAAGTGATCTTGGATCATGCTTCTTTGTTTATCAGAAAAGTAAAAGTAAACCCTGGAGTCTCTCTCGGACATGTAAAAGCGTTGGAAAAAAGTTCTGCTAAATACCCTATAGATCGAGTATTATGCAAAACATATTCAGTATCTAAGGGAAGTTGGTCTTTTATGCAAGATAATGTATTTTTAGGATTGATGCCCAAGCGAGTCATTATTACTTGTGTAGAAAATGCTGCAATGAATGGACAATATTCAATGAATCCTTTTCTGTTTGCCCATCATCATGTCAACTTTATATCGATTTATGTAGATGGACAACCCGTTCCATGTAAACCAATGGACCTTGATTTCGAATCTAATCATTATGTGCGTGCTTACCACAGTTTATTTTCTGGATTTAATCGCGACAAAGGCATCTATTTATCTCGAGAAGAATTTGTGAAAGGACATGTGTTATATGCTTTCGATTTAACTCCAGATATGTGTACAGCATCAAGGCAATTTGCGAGTAGAAATTAAATTTGCTAAAGCTCTCTCTGTGACTCTCTCGGTGCTAGTCTATGCAGAATTTCAAAACGTGATTGAAATAACAAAATCTCGTCATGTACTATGCGATTTTGCTAATTAAGCAATGGACAGCCTTGAAATAAACAGAGCACTCTCTCAGAATGCAAAGACACGAAAAGCATTTCTGGGAATTTTTGCAAGTGATCGACTCCCTATCGATATCAAGAAATATCCAAGTTGCTTTATAGCTAATGTAGATCGTGCATCTGAATGCGGTAGTCACTGGTTAGCCTTTCACATTTCATCCCCACAGCATTTACAATTTTTCGATTCCTATGGACATGACCCATCCTATTTTCCTGGACCGATAGCCAAGTATGCAGAACGATTTCCACAGATGGACTTTAATTCGATGACTCTCCAAACTAATGTAACGGCAGTATGTGGTCAATATTGCATATACTACTATTTACATTGTAAATGTCGTGGACAATCTCTCAATGATATATTGTTATCTTTCATACCTCAACATATATCTAATGATATTAAAGTATATAATTTTGTAATCAAGAAATTTCATGTAAGATCTTCTTTCTATCAATAAATACATTTAAACTTTATACATTATGTGTCTTGTCTCATTTAATATGGAATTTCCAAAGCTACAACATCCTTTCACAATGGTGATTTCGGGACCCACTGGATGTGGGAAAACCTATTTTGTACGAGAACTGTTAAAGTATAAAGAGGAAATGTTTTCAACGATTCCCGATAAAGTAGTATGGTGTTATGGAGTTTACCAACCTCTGTATAATGATATACCGAATGTTACTTTTGTCGAAGGTTTACCAATTAAATATCAAGAATATTTAGGTTCCAACACATTATTCATCGTAGACGATTTGATGAGCGAGTGTGGGAATGATAAACGTCTGACTAACTTATTTACAAAAGGAAGTCATCATTTAAATTTAAGCGTTATTTTTATCACACAAAACTTCACAAGGGAAATGAAATGCGTGAAGTGACTTTAAATGCACACTATTTGATTTTGTGTAAAAACAGAAGAGATGTCAGTCAAATCGTACATTTAGGAAAACAGCTCTTTCCGCGTCATTTAAAGTTTTTTCAAGAAGTATATGAAGATGCAACCAAGAAACCTTTTTCTTATTTATTCATTGATCTGCGCAGTGAAACTCCGGAAGAATTACGTTTACGCACCCAAATTTTACCTAACCAAGTACAGTATGTTTATCAAATGAAACATTATTAAAAAATAATAAAAACAACAGCTTTATAAAATGCATCATCATTTTATAAAATGACGCTGGTCAAGAAACAGCTAAGACAGTTACAGCTGTTAAACATTTGTCCGTTAAAGTTACGGAAACAGCTATTAAAGAAAATTAATATCAATTGCATAAAAAAAAGCTATATGCGAATGTAGTTTAAACATACTCAAAGGAAACGTTCCATTGTCAGAGCAACAAAAGAAGTCTCTCTGTAAGCATAAAACAACTTTACGAAAATTAGGAAATCGTAAGATTTCTCTTGTGAAGAAACGAAAATTAATTTTACAAAAAGGAGGTTTTTTAAACGTTTTGATTCCTGCTGCTCTCAGTGTTCTTACAGGACTAATCAATGGAGTTCACTAAGAAATATGTGTTAGTTCCAGAAGAGATGATGACAAAGCATACCATTTCTGATAAACAGTTAAGTGAATTGGATAAAGCCATGATGCATATTTTAAACAGTTCAGATGACGATCGTGAGAAATTAGTGCGTTATTATGAACTTTTACAAAAGAAATTGAACTTAAAGGAATACAATTCACCCTTTAAACCTCCTAAAGACGACTCACAAAATTCTTTAAGACGATTCAGCTGAGATGAAGAAAGTGAAAGAGGAAGAAGAAGCCCCCTCATCTGTGACAGACGGCGACAAACAGATGACTGTAACTGATTATTCTACTGTTATCTTAGACAGTGTACCTTTACGAATGAGAAGAAAAGCACAAAATGCATTAGCTATTTTAAAGCGACATCCTGATATTCTTAAGTGGAATGATAAAGGCGAAGTACTTTATCATAAGGAAAAAATTAAGCATTCAAATATTATAGACTTATTCAACATCCTTTTTACAACCAAAAAGAAAAAGATTAATATTCCTGCTAAAAACGAATTTTTAAAAGCCTTGACTGAAATCAACATGCCAATGGACTATATCAAAAATGAAAATTTACAGAATCATGATGTTAATATGAAAAAAAAAAGTATTGCATGTTAAATCTGTAAAACATATACGTTCTCCACGAAAATGGGAACCTTATTAAATGAATAAAATTATTATTTTTACATATAGACTCTTTCTTCTCTCTACAATCAATATTTGTTTTACATCGTTTTTAAATGTTATGAAAAAAAAAGTACTGCATGTTAAATCTGTAAAACATATACGTTCTCCACGAAAATGGGAACCTTATTAAATGAATAAAATTATTATTTTTACATATAGACTCTTTCTTCTCTCTACAATCAATATTTGTTTTACATCGTTTTTAAATGTTATGAAAAACATTCATTTCACCAAGAAGCTTTTCTATTTAAATACATTTATTTATTTCCAAAGAACAAGTTTCTGTATTATACATAAAATATACTTGGAATTTTCTTACATTAATTAACATCAAATTAACAGCAATATCCATTTACTGACATTTGATATACATGTTTGCTTTAAAATTAAAACTAAAATTTCACTATATTTCTATTAAAAAAACATAAGGAAAAAAACATAGTCATAACATCAACCAAACACAGAAATTTAAATAGAATAGCTGTACTTATATTAATGCATTTTTATAATCTTCATAACATTTCAATTCAAAAAACCTATCACAAAATAAATGAACAATTTTTTTCTGTCTTAAAGAATCTCTTATATTTTTAAAATTAATACATAAAAATATATCTTCACCAATATAATTCATCAACACTTACCGTAATACATTCTTGTCTTGTCTTGTTTGGGAAGGACAGTCTATAAGGCGTCATTATATTATTGCGTTATCATGGTAAGATAGGTTAATGGAAAACTCTGATAATCACTGAAAACTTATTTGAAAGAGTTGTTATTCTTAAGTTTGACATTACTTATACATATATGCATAAGGGTAATCTTAAAAGCATCATCCACTTATCATGATAGAGTAATGGAAAATTTCTAAAACTCTGATAATCATATGTGAAAGAATGTATTATCTTAAGGTTGTTGTTGCTATTCCAAGTTTGACAATACATACAGAAGTGAAGGAAGATCCTTGATAAGCGTTGTAGACTTCACGTTATGATAAGGGTTAATGGAAGTTGAAATCGTATTCGAAAGAAAGGGTTATCATAATGTTGTTGTTGTCCTGGTTCAGATTATACAAATATGAAATGTTTCGAGAACATTCTTTAATCCCTATAAAAGGTGTTTCAGAAATGGAAAAAGTCAGTTCACTTCTCAACCTTGAAAAGAGCAAGTCTTCCTGATTTGATTCACAGAGCTTAATTTTTTTTTGCGATGGCTTTCGAACAAGATCACCAATCTGTTTCTTCCAATGTAAGTATTAGAACTGTTATATATTATTTTAATTATTATTTTTTTTTCAGACTAGATGAACTTTTTAAAATGAATTATAATCAATCTATTTTTTAATGCATGATTTATATGTTTGCTTCAAGTATGATTTGAATTCAAAGAGCTTTTAATAGCCTGCTTTTTACATAGTTTAGAGTTCAAAAAAAATTTTTTTAAAGCATTTGTAAGAGTCTGAAGGAAATCAGTCGAGTTTGTATATCGTTGCATGATATTTTTAATGCATGAATGAACTATTTTTTATGAGAAGATGCTTTTAATTTGAATCTTTATTTTAAAAGTATATTTATTATAAGATAATGAATGAAGTATCAAATACTGTTAAACATTAATCATTTTTGAATATTCTAAAAAAATATTTTTTATTAACACAGTTTTTTTCTCTTTTTTTTTTTTTTTCTTAGTTTATCGACTTTGGAATTCAGGAGGAGGAATTCAACTCTCTAACTTCTGAAAGAATGGAACCTCAACCAAGTACAAGAGAGGTAACATTTTTTTTTCTTTTTAATACTGACTTGCAGATATAGTTATTTATTCAATGGTTCTCTTTCCCTTCAGTCGTTGTTGTACAATGTGTGATTATTAGGAAAAAAAGTAGTGAGAGAGAGATTTTTAAACTAAACTAAAATTCTTTAAACGTAAAGAGTTAATACTAAATGATTTCTAAAATGAATTATGTAATTAATTTTTTTTAGTGAGGGATGATTAAAAATGAGTAATTTTATAATGAAGAAAGCATGCATATTGAAAGCCGCTTTTCTATCTTTCACAGGTTTGCGACATATGTGGTAAAAGTTTTAGCAATAAAAGTCATTTAGTTCGTCATTCGAAAACACATGAGGGAAAAATCTTTCACTGTGAAGAATGTCAGGCTCAGTTTACGAGAGCAGATAGTTTACGAAGACACATACAAAATATTCATGTTAAAAAAGATAACTTTTCATGTGAAAAATGCAACGACGTGTTTAGCAGAAAACATGATCTAATGAAACATGACCGTACTCAACATGGTACTGTTCAAAGTATTAAAAGGAAAAATAATAACCCCCATCCACTAAACAAGCGTATGAAGCATGCAGCGTCGGCCTTAAATGTCTTCAGTTCTTATACAATTATCGCCACCAAAGAAATTAATCAAGATCTAGAAATATTTTTAAATAATATCAAATTAAATATTATGTCGAAACTCGAGGAAGAAATCAATGAGAAAAAGGCTTTAAAATGGTACATTATAGTAACAGCACAGTTCTCTAGAATAGGACATGATGGAGAGGAAGAGGTTATTAAACCACATTTTACATCTACCTGCCTCACAAGTTTAACAATAGAAAATGTTGAAGAACAATTGAATGAGGCCTATAACAAGATAAAAAAATCATTTGAAGAATTTTTACAAAATGGCTCTGGATGAACATTAGATAAAATTGAAAAATTAGAACTCTGCACAGCACGATATCATCCCTTAGCCGCTAGTAGTTATATACCTCTTCCCAAAGAACTTGCCATGAAAAAAGCTATTTTAAACATTCAAAATGATGATAAAAAATGTTTAGTGTGGTGCTTACTTGCACACAAATATGATCTTTCTAGAGAAAATAAACCAGAACGAGTAAAACATTATAAACCCTATGAACATGAAATAAAATTAGGAAATATTGAATGCCCTGTTCCTATTACAAAAATATCATCTATTGAAAAACTAAATAATCTTAGAATAAATGTATTTGGATATGAAGAAAAAGAAGTCTTTCCTCTCTACATTTCAAACAGAAAAGAAACTGATTGTATTAATTTACTTTTAATCAGTGATGACACTACTCAACATTATTGCTTAATAAGAAATATGTCCCGGTTATTAGGTAACCTCACAAAACACCACCCAAGCATGTTCTATTGCATGAGATGCTTGCATAGATTCACCCGTGAAAACCTGTTAGAAGAACATGCAAAATACTGTCAACATCAAAACATACAGAGAATTAAAATGCCATCAGAAGAAGAAAAAATATTAGAATATACCAATTATCAATATGAAGAGTCTATTCCGTACATTATTTATGCTGATTTTGAAGCTTTAATTGAAAACATAGACACTTGTACACCTGATGTAGCTACTGCGTCTTTTACAGAAAAAATACATCATCATAAAGCTTGCGGATATGCTTACATAATTGTAGGACCTGATGGGAAAAGCGTTAAACCTGTAACAGTATACAGAGGTCCAAATGCAGTAGACCATTTTATACAAAATATTTTACGTGAAGAAGAGGAAATAGCTGAAAAATTATATAGTATTGTACCTCTTTCCATGACATCTCAAGATGAACAAAATTTTAAAAATGCAACTCATTGCTACTTATGCAAAAAAAATTTGAATAATGATCGTGTAAAAGATCACGATCATCTTACGGGAAAGTATAGAGGAGCTCTGCACAATAAGTGCAATTTGAAATTTAAACTTCAAAAGAAAATTCCTGTCGTATTTCATAATTTAAAACACTATGATGCACATTTAATCATGCAAGGCATTGGTAAAATTCAAAACAGGGAGTTTCATGTTATACCTAATAATATGGAAAAATATATTTCTTTCAGTATTAAAAGAAAATGGAATAATCTAAGAATATCTTTAATTTTTATTGATAGTTTACAGTTTATGAACGCGTCTTTGGAAAAACTTGTATCTAACTTGCCTGAGGAAAAATTTAAGATTTTAAAAGAAAATTTTCCCAATGATCAAAACATAAAATTATTATTACGGAAGGGAATATATCCATATGAATACATCAACTCTTTTGATAAATTTAAAGATACTCAGTTACCATCCATAGAGAACTTTCGAAGTACTTTAACTGGTGAAAGTATATCTTCGGATGATTACATTCATGCTCAAACTGTTTGGCAAGCTTTTCATATTCAAAATTTAGGTGAATATCATGATTTATACGTAAAAAGTGATGTTTTACAATTAGCAGATGTGTTTGAAAATTTTAGACAGCTTTGTAAAACTTACTATAGTTGAGATTGTGCGCATTTGATGACTGCACCTGGATTAGCTTGGCAAGCCTGCTTAAAAATGACTGATCAAGCTTTGGAATTATTAACGGATGTTAATATGCATTTATTTATAGAGCAGGGCATTCGTGGAGGTGTGTCCATGATTACCCAGCGTAAGTCTGTAGCAAATAATAAATATCTGAAAAATTTTGATTCAACTAAAGAAAGTAAATATATCTTATACCTTGATGCAAACAATCTCTACGGGTGGGCTATGAGTCAACCCTTACCCTATGGAAGTTTTGAGTGGGTTGAACCTCATAAGAATGTCATAGAAAAGATTTTGACTTTATCAGAAGACAGTTTGGATGGATACATCTTGGAAGTAGACCTCGAATACCCCAAAGAACTTCATAATGCCCATAACGATTACCCCTTAGCTCCAGAAAAAATGAAAATAATAGCTAATCATCTTTCACCTTATGCAGTCAGTATACTGAAAAATAATAAATTTATCTCGAATACTAAATTAGTTCCTAATTTAAATCCTAAATTTAATTATGTCATCTATCATAAAAATTTACAGTTATATCTCTCTTTAGGTATGAAATTAATGCATGTTCACAAAATTATAAAATTTAAACAAAAAGCTTGGTTACAACCTTATATACAGTTTAATACAGATCAACGTAAAAATGCACAGACAGGATATGAGAAAGATTTTTTTAAACTAATGAACAATAGTGTGTACGGTAAAACTATGGAAAACGTGAGGAAACATGTTGATGTTCAATTAGTCAATACTGAAAAAAGAGCGAAAAAATTGGTAGCGGCACCAACCTTTCATAATTTCAGAATTTTTGATAACGATTTGGTTGGAGTACAAAGGTTGAAAAACTGTGTTAATTTAAACAAGCCCATTTATGTAGGATTTGTCATACTAGAACTTAGTAAATATCATATGTACAATTTTCATTACAATCATATCAAAAAACAATATGGAGAAAGAGCCAAGCTACTTTTTACTGACACAGACTCTCTCACGTACGAAATTTTAACAGAAGATGTATATCGAGATATGAGTTTTCATACGCATCTGTACGATATGTCAGATTATCCGAAGACTCATGCTTTATACAATATCAATAATAAAAAGAAAATTGGATGCTTCAAAGATGAAATGAATTCCGAACCAATACTGGAGTTTATAGGACTGAGGGCGAAAATGTACTCTCTACTGTTGGATGAAAGTGAGAAGAAAACCGCGAAAGGAGTTAAACAAAGTGTTATTAAAAGGAAACTTAAACATAAAAATTATAGAGATTGTTTAGAGAAATCTATCTTCACCAGAGAATTACAATATAATATTCAGAGTAAGAACCATCATCTTTTTACCATGGCTATAAATAAAATCGCACTTTCAGCTTTTGATGATAAAAGATATATTTTAAAGGATGGAGTACACTCCTTAGCCTATGGGCATATCAATATAAATAATGTTTAATGGAAAACAAAATGGATTATTTTTAATGTTGTCAATGACTTCACAGTGGAGTTATGGGAAGGGGCTGGCACCTGGGTATTCAAAAAAACCCCATGACTGTGAAACTGTGAAGAGAGACCCTCAGGTGTCAGAAAGCTGAGGCTTTCGATAAAAGCCCATGTGTGTGTGTGTGTGTGTGTGTGTGAAATTTTAATGAGTATTATGTTATTCTTTCCAATATTTTTAACAGTTATTTCTTTCCAGAAAAGCAGATATTTTGTTTCAGGGTTCAATCCTATATTTTGAATCATAGAACATTTTAAAAAAAAAAAAGAAACTTCTAAAATAGATTATTTTCCTTTTTCGTCCCTAGAGGACGCCATAAGCAATTCCTAAATACATTATTTTCTTTTTTCATCCCTAGAGGACGCCATGACTCCGTTGCCAAATTAAAAAAAACTAACTTTTAATGAAAAGCAGGAGGTCTACAACTCAATCAGTAGTCTACGAACAACTCAACTCCACTCGAAACCACGCCTCCTAGTGTGATGACGTTGCCTTTGGCCCCGCCCTCTGTGATGTCATTGACCACGTCCCCTGACCCACTGACCCACCTGTCGCAGAACGCCCATTATCATGCTACTAATGGCGTAGTGCAGAAAATTTTACATGGAATGAATCTTCTGTATTAATTATAGATTTAAATCTATAACATAAGCACAGCTTATGGTATTTTAATACTATGCGTGAATGTGAAAAGTTCTCTTATTATCAGATTTCCATCTTTTATCTCCATGACGAGAAGGTGTTCAATTCACAAGTTATATACAGGGTAGATTCCAATTTTCTGATAGAATACTGAGATGACATGAAATTAGAGCAGAAATGATGAAAATGATATTAATAAAAATACCTATTAACTATTTGCTGCAGTTAATGTTTATTTATAAACTTCATTACTTAGCTTGTTTTTCTGCCTTTTTAAATTTCAGTTCATAGTTTTACTATTTTAAGTTTGTTGATAAATTCCTGTCCATAAATTTCATGGGCCCACCAGCGGCCGAGCGGTAAAGTCGCTGAACACTGGTAGTTCGGTCCGAGGTTCGAATCCCGCGAACGGGCTGGCTACATGGGCGTTTTCGTGGTTTTCCCCATGTGTAACGTGTATACGAGCCAGTTTCCCTTAGAAAGTCCTCCACGAAGGCATCCCTCCTCTTAGGCAGATATCCCTCGAGGCTTTGCCATAATCACACACACACATAAATTTCATGCAAATTGCCAGACTGGTTTTAAGGAATTGTTACCTGTATTTGATACAGATAAATGGAAATAAAAGTTACAATGATCACTATTTATTTCAAACTGTATTTATTTAATTATGAAATCTCAGGAAAGAAATATTTAATTCCAAATATTATTAAGTTTTGATTTGGAAGATTTATTTCAAATAAAATGTTCAGTCTTGCTTGGTACAGAACACATGAACGTTAAAAAAAATATTCACATTTTTTACTTCATTAAAATACACTCATGTCCAAAATTATCTTTACATTACCCAAAAATGATGATATTCAATGAAATATCCAATCAATGTGATCCGTATTTGCAGGGAATGTGTGAAAACCAAGCTTAATTAGCATTATCCAATCAAAAGTAATCAAACGGTTTGTGATATGCAAATCTAGGCGTTCAAGGGTCATCCAAGGGTGAATCAAGCGCTTTGCGCAAACTGAATATTTGAGTGAATTTCTGCAACACAGCGTTTGATTTCAGTGTGTAGGGACTCAAAGCGGTTTGTTATGGCTTCGAAGTATCATTTGGAAGAATCTGTAAAGTGGCGAATTATCGGCCGTTTAGAAGCAGGGCAGTCAATCATGGAAACAGCCACATGTCTGAATATTTCAAGACAGACAGTCTCTAAGCTATGGAAACAATTTCAAAATAATGGAAGTGTTGTAAGGAGGCCTGGACAAGGTCGGAAACGAATGACAACTGCTTCTGAAGATCGGTATCTGGCATTAACTGCCCGTCGTAACAGAAAGGCTACTGCTCGCCAGTTAAGTTCAGAGCTTGCAGCTGCCACTGGAACTGTTGCATCACGGCAAACAATATACAGAAGGCTTAATGAAAAAGGCCTTTATGCCAGAAAGCCAAGGGTATGTGTTTTACTGTCTTCACAGAAAAAGAGGGATTGCTTTAATTGGTGTAAAGAACATCAAAACTGGACTGAACATCAATGGTCCCATGTTCTCTTTACTGATGAGTCGCGGTTTAGTTTAACTGGTGATTCTAAACGTGTTTACATCTGGAGGGAGTCAGGAACACGAAATGATCCCTCGAACATTGTGGAACGTGACCGTTTCGGTAGTGGAGGTGTGATGGTATGAGGTGGAATAATGATCGATGGACGTACGCCCCTACACGTGTTCAGCAGCGGATCTGTGACAGGCCAGATATATCGGGATGAGGTCTTAGATCCTTATGTAAGACTTTTTAGGGGTTCATATGGACCTGACTTTTTATTTATGGATGATAATGCCCGTCCACATCGAGCAAACCTCGTTGATGAATTCCTTGAATGTGAAGACATTAAGCGAATACCTTAGCCACCAAACTCTCCTGACTTTAACCCGATAGAGAACATATGGGACTACCTTGGAAGAGCAATTGCACGTATACATCTTTCTCCTAGAGATGTAAATGCTCTGAAGACGGCATTGCCGGAAGAGTGGAGATTAATTCCCCAAACTGTGGTTAACAACGTTATTTCCAGCCTTAAAACACGCTGTGATATGTGTGTACAAGTCAGGGGAGATCATATTCCATATTAAATTCATAAGACTTAATTGTTTTTCTGAATCATTCCTTTTTTTCTTAACTCTCTTTGTCACACTTTATTACCATTTTTATTGTTTCGTACTACAATTTTATATCATATGAGGTGATCTTCAATTTTTTCTTTTGCATTTATGTGTCATCATGTTATGTATGATTCCACGAAAATTCATTAAATTATAAGTCATAGTCTCTGAGAAATCCGTGTAGTTCGGTCCGAGGTTCGAATCCCCCGAACGGGCTGGCTGCATGGGCGTTTTCGTGGTTTTCCCCATGTGTAACGTGTATACGAGCCAGTTTCCCTTAGAAAATCCTCCACGAAAGGCATCCCTCCCCTTAGGCAGATAGCCCTCGTGTGCTTTGCCATAATTAAATACACCTACACCTGAGAAATCCGTGAATTTATGCATGTAAACATAATTTTGGACATGAGTGTATATTTACTTACTCGTGATTAAGATCATATCTTATTCTGTGACAAAGAACCCTGCTAAAAATGTCCCATAGAAACCAGTAAAACTTTTTATGGGTTTTTATTGACTTTTACTGGTTTCTGTTGGTCTCTGTGGGTTTTTCTTACTGGTTTCAAAATGACCCATAGAAACCAGTAAAACTTTCTACTGGTACCTATAGAATTTTTGATGGTCTCTACTGACTTTTACTGATTTCTATTGATCTCTGTGGGTTTTCTTACTGGTATCAATTGACACCCACACAACCAACATTTCAATGGCAGAACTTTGTACTGGTTTGTATAGGTTTATATTGACTTTTACTGGTTTTCTTACTGGTATCAATATAATAATAAATCTTCTGTTGGTTTATATGGGTTTATGCTATTTTTTATCTGACATTAATAGACTTCTTGTAAACAATAAAATTAACAGAATGAAAATATGATCTCTTTAAGACCATCAGAGTAACCTGGAAACGCAGGTGGTCGTTTTAGAGAGGGTTTTTACTAAATATGCTTATTTATTTGATTTAATTTTTTTTGGTAACAATAACAGTAATTATATACACCACACACAACGAGGTCTCTCTAAGGCGACCAGCCGCAAATAAAAATTCATCTTTTCAAGTGATCGCCTTAGAGAGGTGATGCTATATACCAATATATACTTACGTTCTCAGATATACGTTTATCTTTTAGAGGTGGTCGTCTTAGGGAGATTGCATCTACGTAATGAATCTCTCTAAGGCGACCAGGCACACTTGCAGAATTTTCTTTGTGAATGGTCGCCTTACAGAGGGAATATTCAATACCAAAGCATACTTATGTTTTCAGAAATACTGGTTTCTTTTAGAGGTGGTCGTCTTAGGGAGGTGGTTTTTGCTACGAGTTGGTTCTCTTAATACACACACATAAGCACTTACATTTCTGATATTACAAATAAACACCGGTATCAACCAACATCTCTTTAACGCGAACAAGTTCATTCACAATCGCAAAACTTTTCTCCCTGTTAACGCTGACGGGGAGAAAAAAATTCCCCCTCCCTCCCGTACTCCCTCCCCCACTTTCAGAAGTTTCCCAAACAAGCAATATGGCGCCGCTCTAGTTATTGTTGTGCTATGGTGGTGTTATTTTCTTCGTGGTTGTAGTAATGCAATATATTATTTACTATGATTTACTGTATTACAAATTTTACTATGTTTTACTGTTTAGAAATTAGTAATAAATAATAAAATACCAGCACTGACTATGAATATACCACTAAAGCCATGCACGTGTAATCGTGTTTAAACTAGCCAAAAAAAAAAAAAAAAAAAAGAGGAAAATCTGGAAAAAGTTCATTCGTCATTCCTTTCTCGAGTTCTTGAATTATTCATGAATTTACAAAACCGAAATTTTGGCATTAGCTCGCTGAAATTATTGCCTGTCCGAAAAACAGCCCTGCCCCATGTATATATTTATCATGCTAAGAGATTAATTTATAGGCTGTTTGAATCGTATTGCATTGTTTGAATTTGCGTAATAATTTTGAACCCATACACGAATTTCAGCAAAACCGTTCAAACATACGCAATCGAGAATGAGTATACTATTCCTTAGATGTCTGGAACGCATTCTGAATCTTCAAATTATAGTTTTCATAATCGTCTTTGAAAATTTGCAGGGGCATATCCTGAATTATAACGGAAATGCCACTATGCCGGAATTTTATGATATTTGTTTAAATATAAATTATAAACGTTTAAATTACATTTAAAAGAAAATTCTCTATAGTATTTGTGAATTAAAATATTGCTGAATATTACATAACGGGTAAAATAATGGAAGGCAGATAATAAAGTTCGTAAATTAATTTTGATATTTATGCAGATCGCAACATCATTTCCTTAGCTTTGTATTTTCGAGCAATTAGTTCACAGATGACATAAAAAAGTAAGATCAAATATATTGGCATATTTAATATAGTTGACAGTATCATTAATGATAGTGGTAAATTAATTAAAACGCAGTTTTAATTCTTAAATGGTTTAGTAAAAAAAAATTTAAAGTAAATATATTAATAAACATGTCTAAAATATCGTTTCATACCGTATAACTGGAATATTCTTTTCACACACTGTGAATGTTATAATGATTTATTTATGATTCATAAATTTTACCAATCGAGGTTGAATATTTGTATTTTGAAACATTATCTATAAATTTTTCCCTACGTTGTTCATATTAACAATGCAATTGTTAACTTGAGATTATGTAATGGATATAAAGTAAAGGGGTCAATTTGAAAAAAAGGATTGTGGAATAAATAATGCTAAGTTATGTGAATACATCACAAAAAGTATTTAAGTGGTTTGCATATGAAATATCTACAATAGCTTACATTTGTTTTTGGACACTTGAATTGTTCTGCGCATACATCTTCCTTAAATATTGAAACATAGTCTTCAAATGCTTTTTTTTTTCCTCTGTTTTAAACTTTGATTGTTGCAAAATCAAAGTCCTTAAGATATTCCTTGCACTAGAATAATTTATTCAAAATGTGTTAATAAGTAATTCACATAACAATTGGGACACCCGAAACTTTTTTGCGATGTTTTGGCCCACGTGCTTTTCCTTATATTTTGTGTTGAATGAAAATTTATCACAAGAATTAATGTGTGCATTCTAAACTTAGCACTTGTTTGGCAAAATATATTAATATTTCCATATCTGAAGTAAGCATGGAAATGCGCTACAAATGAATGCCAAATTCCATGAAAAATTTAATTATTCATTGTGCGTATATTATTTACACTCATGTCTATAAATTAAGGATAATTCGGAGTCACGCGGAAATCGAACTCTAAAATAAATATATCGCCTGTAAAATCACTACACACATCTTCAAGAATCATATGCAAATTTCAGGAAGTAACCAGATGACACCGATGGTACGTCACAATGACGAGAGTGTAAGAGAGTGATATATAAGGAATACAGGCAAAGAAGTAAAATTGTTCGCAGGCGCTTTATAAGCATTTCAGTGCAATAACCGAATAGTTATGACACAAAGGACGCATTTGGATGATTTTTTACATGGTAGAATTATCGGCCGTCTGGAATGTGGGCGTACCCAACTGGAAGTATCAGACGAACTTGGAACTGCCCAGAGTGTCATCTCCAGGCTTTGGCAACGATTCCAAGATGATGGTAATGTGAGTAGACGTTACAGCACAGGTCGCCCCAGAGTTGCAACGCCGAATGAGGACCGGTATTTGGCAGTTACTGCCAAAAGAAACAGGCGGAGCACAGCCTCAGACCTGTCTCGTCAGCTCTCTTCAGCCACTGGTACGACAATTTCAAGACAGAACGTGTACAGGCGCTTAGGGCAGATTGGTCTATATGCTCGTAGACCTGTCAGATGCGTTCCGCGTACTGCAACTCACTGTCGCCTGCGGTTAGCCTGGAGTAGAGAGCATGCATTGTGGATACCGCAACAGTGGGCTTGTGTGATGTTTTTCCGACGAGTCCAGGTTTAGCTTGCAGTCTGATTCTCGCCGGACTTTCATATGGAGAGCTCCAGGTACCCGTTACCACCAAGAAAACATGTTTGAACGACACCTTTACGGTCGTGCAGGAGTGCGCGTTTGGGAAGGAATTATTCTGGGTTCCAGAACTGACCTGCATGTTCAAATTGGAACCATGACAAGCCAAATCTATCGGGACGTCATTCTGGAACAACATGTACATTTGTTTCAGGGCGCACAATTTGTGTTTATAGATGACAACACCCGTCTTCACCGTGCAAACATCGTAAGCGAATGCCTTCAATCGGAGGATATCACCCGTATGGACTGGCCAGCATTCTTACCGGACTTGAATCCAGTAGAGCACGTGTGGGACATGCTTGGCCGACGAGTGCAGCCCGTCAACCTCCTCCTACATGTCAGCCGGAACTTCGGAGAGCATTGCTTTTTGAGTGGTGTAATATCCTCCAAGATCAGATCGATAATTTGATACTCAGCATGCCTAGGCGTTGTATGGACTGCACTGCATCGTCTGGGAGACATACAATGTATTAACAATCATACCAACCATGTTATATTGGTTTTTTGTAAATAAGTTGTTTTTGTAATTTGCTCCAGGGAGAAAAAATCGCTATTTTTTTAATAATATCAAACATATAGCATCTTTTTTTGCTCTTTACCTTTTGTTTAATAAATAAGCTTTACAAATAAGTCAAATTGTTTTTGCTTCTAACTCTTCCTTTGCCTGATTTTGCATTATCCTTAATTTATGGACATGACTGTAATATTCAGTATTTTAAACTACTTTCAGGATGCACTTTGAGAAAGCAAAAATCTGTGGGTGCAAGTTTTTTTAAAGTTACTCTTGTGCAAGTGAAGCATAATATAAAAACAAAACTTTTAAAATACCATTTGTAAGAAAAACCAAAATTTGATTTATAAGACTGAGGCTTTTAAAAAAAATTTAGTAACATAAGGTGAACTTCTGGTGTTTTCTTTCCTAAAGGAACCACATGCAAATTTAAACTTTTTACGCCTTTCTTAAAATGTTGCCGTGACCAAAATTTCCATGATCTAAAATACTTTTTTGCTTCATTTCTTAAATTAGAACTATAGAAATGTATAATTGTGTGAATTTATAACTTGCTTTTATAACATTTTTATAATTTGTCTGACTATAAAATATATGATGAGTAGATTATGGAATATATTGCACAAAATTTACACATCTCAAATCTTGTATATCTCACAATCTAATAGCTGTATGTGAATAACCATCAATGGGTGATCACCGAAGCATCAATGTCTTTATTAATACTATATTGACATAACTGTCGACTTTTTATTTTAAATTTTATGCAAATTTTGTACATAACTTAGACCTTTAATTTAACAGAAATCTGAAGTTGTTGTAATAAAAACTCTGTAATAAAAGTATGAGTATAATTTATATATATAAAATTTGCCTGTACAGCAAGTACTTAAATATTTATTTTAACATCTTTAAGTGTAATTATTAAAGTTTAGATGTATTCTTTACAACCATACAGTGCAACTAAACGTTAGGTAGACATTAAGTAAATTATCGCTAATTAACAACTGAATTATGAGAATGGCGTAAAAGATCCTTTTCTAAAACTAAATAGGAGTAGAAGGCACACTTTATGCTTGCAACTCAGACAAGCACTTTCCATCCGTGGAACAGTGTTTGGTACCTGAGCGACAAGGCTCCACCCCCTTGTAGATAATTTTAAGAACTGCGAATACTATGATGAAATAACCTAAAAGATATCTAAGGTAATTTGTTTTTTTATAATAAAGTCTCTAAAGTGAATAATTTATAATTCATATTTAAGCCAGAAGTTCGGGAGTGCTAATTGAGCGATATCAAATCAATGCAGGTCAGAAGTCGGCGATCTGGTGAGCGTGTGGATAAAGTCAAGGTAAGGCGAACACTGGTAATTTGAATCCGATACGTAAGATATAAATACTATGAACGTAAGACTAAAAAGAATGCATAGCAGATACAATAAGAGAAGGTTAACATACTCCGTAAAGGCATTGTAATAAATATTACATAATATATACATTCAGTTGGGCCATGGGCCTGTTCCAATTTGCTAGGTCATTGTGGTCATAATTGCATAATTTTAATGCCGGTTTTTAATTGTTTTTTTAGTCTTTCAATGAAAGCTTTTAGCACATTTGTAATAATGTGACCTTAGTTGCTCCATATCTTCTTCATAAATTATATTGTTGCAGATATACCACTCAGCTTTAACTAATTGCCTAAGAACAGAATTTTAGCAAGTCTGTCATTTTTTCCTATTATATTTTTGGTATAGGCGCAAACTGGACTAGCATAACATAGTAATCGACGGAGAGCGGACTTATAAATGAGTAACTTGTTGTCAATTGATAAAACACTGTTATGAGCAATTAAACGGTGTACTTTAGCTTTACAAACTCAAAGTTTTGGATAATAGATGTAATGTGTGGGGCCCTTGTAAGAGTTTCGTTGAGAATCACTCCAAGATAAGGGACCTGCTTGGCCCAGGGAATAGGTGTGCCACTGATGACATTTGGTGACATTTTCTTGAATTTGCTTTTTTTTGGGGGGGGGGGTGAACATAATTGCCAGTGTTTTATCCACGTTGACTTGAAGTTTCCATTTTGTTATGGAAAATTCAAACACCATCAAGCATTTCGCAGTAAGCGAAATTTGCTTAACATTGTTCAACTCAATGTGCGGTCTGCCATTACGCGAGCCGGATACGTTGGGCCTTGGGCTACATCCGGCGTAACAGGTACGAATTAGACTGGATTGTAATTTTAAACGCTCAAAATTTACTCAAAATTTTTATATTCATCACTTATATAAATTGCATGTGTGGATTTACACATCTTATAAAAACTGTACGGAGTTTGCTTTGAATTAACAAAAGACCTCCTTGAGTGTACTTCTGTTGATAATTCTACTTGCATTTTAGAGCACCTGGTATCTTTTCTCAAGAAATACCATGAAATCTGTCCAATTAGAAAGCCGCTTATTATACGCACTTCGAAGAATTCACGAGTTTTTTTCTCTAATATAGGAAGAAATATTATGATATCCAAAAATATGTGCCGCTTTCTTACATGTATAAAACAATACACAGAAAGTAAAAATAAAATAAAATTATTTACAGGGTACATAAATACACAAATAAGGTACAAAATAAAATACAAATCCAATTAAAATAAATATTTACATATGTGCAAAGTGTTCGTGCGCTATCATAATTAAGTAGGGAAATTTGCATTCCTCGTGATATGTGCAGCGTACGGTCTTATTTTGTAGTCCTCTTGCAGAGGTATATAATCAAACGTGTTGAATTTAACAAGGTACGGGCAATTGACAGCTCTATCGAAGAAACTGCTGTTGGTGCGGTGAAGAAATTTGTCAACAGGCTCAATTTTTAGGTCTCTGTGAAGCGTGTCATTAGAGACAAAGTAGTGTGCATTTGTCATTAAACGCAGGGCTTTGTTTTGGAGAATTTGCAATTTATTTATATCTCTATGTGTGGCCGCCGCCCACGCCGGGGACGCGTATGAGAAAATGGGACGGATACGCTCTTTGACATGACACATTTTATTATTTAAATCAACTTTATTTATTGAGCTAGCGGTGGCTGTTAAGAAATGTACCGCCAGTAGTTTTCTTCGTTGCACTCTAATCAAGTAGAAGGGGCCAACCCCGTAGGCAGTAAGCGAAGAGGCGTCCTCGCCGCCTGCCTTGGGTAATTCAGTTTGAATTAGGAGACACCTTTGCAGAAATAATTTTAATAACAATTTATAATATCTAGAACAGCGGTCATTTCGTAGGACTGCCGAGCTTTCTAGTTATATACCTTCGCAAATTAAGAGGCACTGATCAATTTGCTGATGCATCAAATATAAAAAAATTGCATAAAATCAATATATTTAAGGAAGAGTAAAAATATGCAGGCACAATTTAACGTGCATATTTTTTATTTCTTAGAATGATTTGCAATTAAAAAATCACATCAATGCCATACCAGGGAAAACTCGATTCGTCACTTTAATTCAAATGAATCAAATGAAAATATATATATATATATATATATATATATATAAATAAAAATAAAAATCTGAAAGGTTTTAGATTTTAAATTACGTCCAAAGATCTTTTTTTTTAAAACTTTTTGTGAATTACCTTTATTTATTAAATATCATAATATTTTCTAGATTAAACCATAAAATTCACTTCAAAAACAATATAGTCAAAATAATTTTAAATTGAAGATATATCTATAGAATATCCAAAACACAGTCTCACGCGCTGGAGATAAAAATGTTTTTTTCTGTAGATCGTTGCCGTTGCTCGCTTTGAAATCTTTGAGTTTGTTAATTAAAAATTCGTTAAAGTTTTACAAAATACGAAATCAATAATAAAACAATTTCCAAATTTGGGCTTCGAGTATTCAAGAGTTCAGGTATTCTATATCAAGAGAAAACTGAACTTTTAGCGAGATATCTTCCCAGTCCGAAATTTAAAATTTATTATTATATTCGTAATATATTGTAATTAAATAATGTTTTAAAGAAACAGTGATCAGTGTAATTTTCATTTACTTTTGACTGTATCGGATACAGGTATACAGGTAACCATTGTTTTGTTTTGAACCCTATCAATCAATAAACCTAAAATAACATCAATAAATCTAAAATTAAAATAATAAACCTATGAATTGAAAATATTTTTAAAAAATTAAGATAAACAGAAGTATACAATCCCAGTAATGAAATAAAAAAGACAAGCATTAAAAAATGACAGCAGCAATTAGTTCATAGGTAATTTAATTAATATTTGATTCTGCATTTTCTACTATACTTTCATTAAAGTATTCTATCAGAAAATCGAAATCATGCCTGTATTTAACTTACGAATGGAACACCTTTCCTTTTCACCGAGAATCAGGTAATGGAACTTTTCACACTTCAGCATCATATTAAAATATTATTAACTATGTTTATGTTATAGAACTAAATCTATATTATAACGTAAGAATATTTCATGTAAACTATTTCTGAGACGAAAATAGTTATGCCCGTATTACATAACATTGTGCACGGCATACATACTAAAATCGTGATCTCTAATCGTATATTCTCATCACATGGTTTAACAATATTCCATTTTGGATAGCTAATAAATAAAGCTAATTTGAATTACGAATTACATTTTTGCAATGACTCTTTATAGCAAAAAATAACATAAAATTTAACTTCTTAAATTTGTAAAAGGGATTTCAGAGAATGTTTCAAAAATAGTAAAAAGACCATAAAGTACAATTATGTAACTCAACCAAATCATTAACGTAAGAGAAAATGGAAGCAAGTAATTAACACACCAAGAAATAAAATAGAAGGATTAAATAACGTTGAAAATTACTTAACAAATTGAACCAAAGGAACAGGCCATTTTATTAAAATTAAAGAGTATTAATTCAAAGTAAGTTATACCATTGTATCTTATCAAAATTGCAACTGTGTGTTTAAGATATGCTATTGAAAATTAGCAAACTGATGATTATAAACGAAAATCATAAACTAGAATTACAGAATGATAAACTTCTTTGCATTTGTAGTTTTCAAACTGATCAAAATAAAATTCGTTTTTAATGATGTAAGCTCGAGAGTAAATTTTACCACTTGAAGCATTAAATCACATGATTAAACTGGAAGAGATCATAAAAACTTATTAAGAATTATGACTGTGAACTATCTTTACAGTAATAAATAAAACTTACATATTTTACGGAAATTTAACCTTGCTGAGGATGCCTGCTGCGAAATTGGCACATGAATCATTTTTTAATTTTAATAAGAGCTGTCACATCTTGTAGAATTTTTACACAAAAATTCTTGTCGGGCAGCTCTTTCCATTCATCTGTTGAATAAATTTCCTGCAGATGATCAGAAAAAAATTCCAAAGCACCTTGGTACAAATTATCATCGCAATGCATATCAACTAACTGGAGAATTTTGCACACATTTTCGACAGTAATACTGGATTTGAGAAAGGACGAGCACACATTTTTAAGAGCCGAAATATCATACTTATCAGCTATAGTATAAAGCTGCATAACTATTTGTTCACAAAATTTTCCCACTTTTCCAGTATATAGAAAAAGAAACATTTCATGCATAACATCAGGATCCACATCAGAAATCTCTACCTGGTTGTTTCTCGATTCTATCATTTCGGTTTCGAACATCCTGCAAAACACCGAAGACTGAGAAGCCAGAATAAATTTGTGCACGAAAAATCTTTTCGAACCAGCTATTACAGTAAAATCAGATAATGTTCCATTTTCATAAAGATTTCGAAGGCTTCTTTTTAAGTTAGTATCTTCGATCGAACTTGCAAAGAAACAAGAAGATTACACAATCTCGGAAGAAAAACTGCCATTAGATAATTTAAATTCGCATCTGAGTAACAACATATCACCTGGGTCTGAAGATATATTCCGCGAAAACTCAGCAGATTTCCAATTTTCATCCTGCTTAAACAAATGTTCCTTTTCAGAAGAATTAGCCTCATCGAACGATATGTTGGTTCTCACGAAAATCGGTTTGAGGTTATGATCAGGTATTTTGCAAATGAAAATACTAAAGATCTGATCAGTTTGTGTTTTTTCGCAGATGTGTACTCTTAAACTCCATTTATTAAATTCCGGGGTATCTATCTTAAATTCGTGATACAACTCTGTATTAACGGGCAGGCTAGAGAAATTCTCTATTGGCCACACAATGGAAATTTTCTCAGTATTCATACGAGTTTCCCACGCTTTCATACTACCAGGCGGTGGACTTAGAATGCGGACTCCATACTTTTCTGCAGTGACAGAGATCTCCTGGAAGTTAAGCACGTATTCTAATTTTCCAGTATAAATATATTTGATCATGGCTGCGAGAACGTTCGGTCTAATATCGAAATCTTGGTAGGAACACTTTTGTTCATCGAGTCTTTTTGCCAGTTCAGGCCACCTCGCCCACAAGATAGCTTTATGCACTTTGAATTCTGAACCGCGAGCTCGTAACAAGACGTCCGTGAACAATCTTTGATCTGTTATCTTTGATTTAAGCCAGATCTCTTGGCTTCTGTAAGCATGAGTTAGTGCCAACTGTTAAACTTCATTTAAGTTAAATAAAGTGTCCTTTACACCCTTTCTCTGTCTCTGTGGTACTTACAAGGCATAGGGAAAATTCACCAGTTGTCTTTTAGAGTTCTGGTCTAATTTTATGCGATCTATGATGGCCACGCCTATAAATTTGGATAATTTGATTGACACACCTCATCACATCCCAAAGCACATCTCACTACCTTCGCCCCTACAATAATACTTTTCCATTTAGGGAAAGATAAGGAGAAGCATTTACAAAACAGGCATATATGATTTTTTCCGATAAGAGAGTGAGTGAGTGACGGAGGAAGTGGGCACCATGCCTGTACCATATAGCGCCACGTCCACCTTTATCTAAAGCAACCTTGGATGTTAAAGAAGGGGGGCACACAGGCATCTCACACCCAGCGCCTAACCCTGCCAGCCCGCCACCTCAAGCAGCCACTGGAAGTTTATATAAATATACATAAGTAAAACACATGACCATAGAAGGGCCTCAGTCGTACATACTTGAGGTTACAATAATTACTTGAAGTTGTTACAAAGAGAAAGAAAGAACTTGAAGAGTTACAAAGAGTTGTTACAAAGACATTTACATCTTGTTACACAATAATATAATCTTGAATGGTTGAAAGTTAACAATAATACTTGATACATTACCAATACATAGTGGATAGTTATACATAACTAATACATATTAAATACCTTAGGTTTACATCATTAATCCAGTGCCTGCTTTCGATTCGATATTTACCTAGGATATAAGGAGCTGATATATAATTATTTTCATAAGAGAGAAGGCAATCAAAAACGACCTTCTTCAATAAGCAAATTAATAACCCCCTTTAGTTTCTATCAATTTTTAATACATAAAACATGCAACGCCTCCTCCGGGTACGCCTGCGATATTATGCAGTTTTCACCACATAGAGAATGATAAATGACTTAAGACAGCGGCTCTTTTGAAAACCGCGATAAAGGGACATTTCGAAACAATATTACGGAATAGTAAACGCTTGTATAGTAACAAGAGACAGTCCCAAAATATCTAAAAGTCTGGAAACTCATATTTGGTTCTTTAATTTTATTTGCACGACATAGTAAGTCGTCCGTATACATTTCGTCATCGAGCGCTCACAATACATTTAGCAATATCATTTAAAATCCATAGCTTTCTGTTTCAGACATTTAACAACTGGAAATGGTGGTGAAGGAAAATGATTTGCAACCACTTCTCATTTATATATGCATATCGCATTCCTGGAATTGTATCCCCATAACATGAGTAGATACTTGGATCTTCGGAATCCGTAATAACTTGACGATGTATTTTCTCCACATCACCTGCGAAAGTAATTTTTAGGAATTTGAAAATTGATTAAAAACTTCATACCTATTCCTAACGACAAATTTATCACATAATATTTGCAGGATGCTTCAAGTATTACACTTAATTTTGTCGTAGTGCTTGAACGTTGAATGATCGCTGAGAACAGTAATATAACCTAACTGTTTACATTCATAAATAAAATCTTCATATTACTTTTCGAATTTCAGACCACTTTTGGAGTTTTGTGCCACGAAATGGAAAAGGTGTTGGCTGGAATCATCCAATGCAAAGGGAAATAGAGAACCCGCTTTTGTTTCTGAATCATCTAAGTTTTCATCATCTAAGAATCATCTAAGCAACAACTAAGTTTCGAAAGAACCCTGTTGTTGTTGTTCTTACTTATGCTTACTTGTCTGATACAGACATCAGCCCAGCAAACGAAATACCTCCTGGCAAGCAGCGCCAGATACGCCTGTCGTTGGTAACTTGCGCACCTTACCGGTGACAGTGCCAAATAGCTCAGTTCCGCCCCCAATTTTTAAGGAGAGCACCCCGGAGGGTCTATTTATTATAGTATTTGAATAGAACTTGTGGTAATTCTTCAGATGATATAATTTTTGTGCTCTCTTGAGTTATGAAATGAATCGGATGTAACGTTGTTAATGAACCTAGCGCCTAAGTGTCGCTATGGTAAGCAAATATAGTGAATTTTAAAGGGTGTATTTATTCTATTTATTCTATTGTGGTTCATGCGCTATCGACGAAGTAGATGTAATTCAAAATTCGTTAACTCTTAATTCAATATGTTTAAAGGAAATGCAGGAAAATTGCATATAATTTAATATTCCGAACAAGGAAGTCATGTGATGTACACATCAGATTTTTTTCATAGGTTGCTTTACTTCCTGATCTTGAATACTGTCTTGAAATTTCTCTTCATTACAATATCGAATTGACTAAAAATCTTCATTATGGTTGGTAATATAACTACTTAGATCTTGTTGCACTTGAAGCATACAAATATTTTAGATTCAAGTGCTGGGAATTTTGTTTAGTTTGTTTAAATATTTTATGTAGGTTGAGATCATCAAAATTTCTGTAAAGTAAGTTGATAGTACAGAATTATTATTATTATTATTATTTTATTTAAAGGAAGTACAATTAAATTTAAATTTCGCAAAGTCAAGTACTAAATCTTTGATGAAGCTGTTTCCGCTAATGAAGAAATTTTGAATGATAAGATGCTTGTGAGAGAGTGAATGAAGGTAGTTAAGAATATTTTTTTTTAAATTTGGCTCTTCAGATAAATCCTGGAATTTGCACTGTTATTTATAAAAGTCTTAACTTTTTTGCTTTTACTTCTGGTAGCTCTTTGTGTTTTCTTGCTGAAAAGACTTAACAGTTTGTAAACAGTAGCTTAAAAATCATGCTGATTATTGATAGAAGAGTTTAATCCATATGGATAAAGCGTTTTGAACTGCAAAACAAAGAGAGATTCCTTAAAATGTCTACTTTTATGAGGCACAATATTTAAAATCTTGATAACAATATTGTTAAAGTCGTGTAATTTAAAATCTTCAAGTTTCTTAGTAGTCGAATTAATACTATTTTTGTTGATCGAATACCTTTAATATGTGATCTGTGGTTGTTGATTCCAATGTTAAGAGTATTTAAGATTTCAAGTTTTACATGTAATTTAGTAAATGCAGCTAAAGGTTTTTGCAGAGCAATTGTTCTATAGTAGCAAGTGGTATTGAATTTGACTTTTGTGTCGTCGGGGAAAATTGGTCCTAAATTTCTTACTTTTTGTCTGTCTTTCTCTATATACATATATACAGGTACTCTCTCTCTCTCTATATATATGTATATATATATGTGAGTATTCTATATATACACATACTCTCTATATACATATGTATGTAGTGTCAATGTTGAATGTCACATGGCGCTCAGTTGCTCATTGTATAATTCGCTCTGGTGTTTTCGTTTAGCCGTTGGCCTCGAGATATATCGAAAGAATGATGAGGATGAATTTTAAAGACGAAATAACACTGTATTCTGTGTTATGAAAATTAGTATATACTACTTTAAAGTAATTAAACCATATTTGTTTATCCTACTTTAATGTCAAAACAATAATATTTTCAATCAGTTAAGTCATAATAAGAAAATAAGGAATAAAAATTTAAATGAAAAATGAAGAAAAAGGTAAAATAGAATTTAGAAACGAAGTTATATATACATATATAGAGATACATTTTTGAATGTAAAATAAATACAACTTTCTTTATTTCTTACTACAACCCTTCACGGCGTTTCGATTTTGATAATGTTTGTAATCCTGGAGAAAAATTACTAGAAACTACCATTCTCAGCCAATCAGGTTCTTTCTTTAGATTTATTACTTTTCAATTTTCATTTTGTAACTTTGCGGTTGAATTGAATTTTATGTGGTGTAATAACTAAGAAAACCTTATTTTACTAAATTTTACACACAAAACGCCAATAACAAAAAGACCAAAAAAATTTTTTGCAAGCCATCTTACTAAAAAACTGAACATTGATATGATGAACTAATAAAGGACGTAAAAAATATATAAAAAATCTATGCCAACACCTAACACTGCGTCGGGAACTATAAACATATATTGCTTTCAAAATTTTGGTAAATTTGATATTGAATTGTAGTATATGGTGTATGTGCGAAGAAAATGATGCTTAATAATATGGCTAAAATGACAAAAAGAAAGTTAGTAGGATTGAGCGCTACAGCGTAGACTCATCCTGAGCATAAAAACTCCCTTTTCCCGTTAATATCTGAAATCTTTCAGATTTTTTTTTTTCAAATTCCTTGTTTTTTAACATTATTTTATTTATTAACTTCTGTTCTTGTTTTTGAAAGTAGTCGAAAGAATTCCAACATTTCTAATTAAAAAAATCTGATGTGTGCACCACATGACTTCCTTGTACGGAATATTAAATTACACGCATTTTTTTCTTGCATTTTATTTAAACTTATTGGATTGAATTAAATTTACTTCGTCGAGAGCGCATAAACCACAGTAGAATAAATGCACTCTTTAAAATTCACTATATTTGTTTACCATAGCGACAACCTGGCCCTAGGTTCAGTTAACAGCGCTACATTTCAATCATTTTTTAACTCAGAATGCAGAAAATTTATATCATGTAAAGAATTATGTAATCGTTGCCACATGTTCTATTCAAATGCTATAATAAATCTAAAACGATATAGAAAAGAAATTAAGCAAAGAAGAACAACAACAACAAAAAAAAAAAAAAAGTTTTCCACAGACGATTCAGTATTTCTCATTCAATTAATTCAGCTCTCACTTCGCTACAAAGCAAAAATACAAAAAAACTCAAAATGTCTGTATTCAAAATTATGAAGTAAATCTTAAACACTTATTTGCTCGAATAAATTCCGGAATGGATTAAGCATGATTTAATTCGTAATAATTAAATGAAGGCGTTATTTTTGTTATTGCGAAGCTTACTTTCTCTAGATTGGCAACAGATCTACTATTCTGTTGTTTCAAATGTAAACAAGCGATGGCCGACATGGCAAAAATTATTAGGCTTAGCGGCACTTACACAACATTTAAATTGTTGATAATTCTAAAAATATTGCATACAGATTTACTAAAGGCATAAAAACCTTAACCGGAAGATAAGAACAGCATAATTGAATCATTTTTAAAACAAAAAATTACAAACATATAAGAATAAAGAAACTGAGATCATTGAGCCGAGTAACAAAGTGGATATGTATATTTATATACTTTTGGTGGGGCCGATTGCAACCAAAATACGAGGTGCACATATATATGTTATATACAAAATTTCAATGTTCTGAGGCTACTCGTTTTTGAATTATGCGAGATACGTACGTACGCACAGACGCCACTAAAAATTCTCTTCAGAATTCATTTTAAATTAGTTTTACAATTTTTTTGGGGGGGGAAGAATCTTTTATTCTGTTCTTACGAACAGATGTCAAGCAAAAACATCATTAAATTGCATTCGATAGCGGTGAAGATGGATATTTGCGTTGAAATATGATGCCTGAAACTTTTCGTGATTACAATACTTGTTTTTTACTTCGTACAAGGAAGTAAAAAACTGAGCCCTGTCTATAATATTACGACAAGTTTTGAGATTTTCACGTATGTTCTATAAAGAAATGATCTTCAGTACAATAGTTTACCTAAAATACCTTCAAAACTTTATGCAGATAAGATAAAACATGCAAAAAGTATCAAATAGGTTTTTAAATTATATACAAGCCTTCGCGAAACAAGAACTGCCTTCAGAGGCATTCATCAATCTGCCAATTCCACAAAGAGATAAAAGTAATAAATTTGAGTAAGAGTAAAAATATGTAGGCGCAATTTAACGGCCATATTTCTTACTGCTTAGAATGCCTTGCAGTTAAAAAATCACATCAATGCCATATAAAGGAAAACGCGATTTATAAGTCTATCTCAAATAAAAAAATATTTAAAGACTCGGAAAAAGAAAAGAATACACAAAAAAAGAAAACTTTTTTTTCTTTCCTCCAAATATATGTGCTGAAAAACATGAAATCAGTTTCCTATATTGTGAGAGAGAGCTATGTGAAAAGCTATAATAATTTAAGAGCTTTTATGAACTCAGAAAAATTTCAATCTTCTAAATCCAATTTTCTTATTTTCCTTCTTATTTGATTAACGTAGTTTAAATAATTGATTATACGTGGAAATAAATTATATTAATGATGACCAAAATTGAATTACGACCTTTAATTTTAATACGTGCATTTCATTATTTTTCAAGTTATGCGACATTCAGCAATATTTTAATTCGCAAACACCATAGACGCCTTTCTCTAACATGTAGTTCAAATCTTTTTATTCAAAAAAATATTTTAAAAAAGTATTCCCCAGCATGCTTTTAATGAAAATTCAGGATACGGCCCTTAAGCAATAAATTTTTAAAGAAGATCATGAAAATTATAATGTCCAGATTCAGAATTCGTTTGAGACAACTAAGGAATAGATAATTCATTCACGATTGCATACATTTGCACACATTCGCTAAAATTCATGTATCTGTTACAGATAAATTAAAACTATTGCACAAATTCAAACAATGCAATACGATTCAAAGAGTCTTTAGATTAATCCCTTAGTATTATAAATATCTACTTGGGAGAGGGCTCTTTTTCGGGCACGCAGTAATTTCAGCGAAATAACGCCAAAATTTCTGTTTTGTAAATTAATAGAGTTCAAGAACTCCGCAAATCGATGACGAATATGAAACAAAAATTGTTGAATATTTTATATAAAAATTGATCATTTAGTAACAGGCCAAAAAGTGCAAGCTATAAATTTTTGTTTTGACATAGGGGGGGGGACCGGACATGATGTTACCTTTTCACAGATTTTACTTTTTTCCTGATGCAAAATGACATTTTTAAGAAATGATTATTGGCGTGTTTCTTTTTCACAGCATATGGTATTTTAATCAACGATAAGTAAATACGCTTAAATTAATTTAAATATTTTTTTAAGGTTCATGTATCCTATATCAAGGAACGATTGAATTTTTTATTAAAAACATATCTTCCCAGTCAAAAATTTAAATAATTTAGAATTAAACATTTTATTCCTAACATACTGTAATTAATACATAATATTTCAAATAAACAGTGATCACTGTTTTTTTTCCCTTTTGACAGTATCAAATATAGGTAACCATTCTTTTGTGTTAAACCCAGTCTGCCAAATTTGCATGAAATTCATGGGCAGGAATTGGCTCTAGCGTAGAATTGGGTCCCCTTCGATTAGCGACAAATTTTGGCGATGAAACCCCATTTCTGGCTACCACGATAGTTTTAACTTTGTTTTAGCTTCCTGATTTTTGTAAGTGAAAATAGATCAATGTGTACATGGACAAAGTTAAGGCAGTGCGCAATGGCTAGTTTGTGCAATTCTCTGATGTTTTTATAAGTGAAAATAGATCGATGTGTACATGGATACCGTGTTTGTGCAATTCTTTGGCTTCTTATTTTGGTTTTGTGTAGCGACCATCTTGAAATTTTGCTTTCCTGGCGCCAATCTTGGCGTCAAAAGAAAGTCCCCTAAAAAACAAGGGGCACCCAATTGTAAACTTTTGCCTAGGAATTTATCAATAAACATAAACTCAAAATAATAAAACTATGAACTGAAATCCAAAAAGAACAGGAAGGGCTTAATCCTAGTATCCGGTGCTCACGGGATTTGGCGACTTTTATGATGAGCAGCAAAAACGGGGCATATACGATGAATTGTAAACGGGTATTCAAAGAATATATATAGTTATACATAGTATATACTATGTACATAGTGTATAGTATATACATAGACATTCTTCGGGTCATTTTTGGTGTTGGCGATAATTTTCAAAATCGCGCCAAGGCTGCACCGTATACTAGGATTTCACCACAGGAAGTATACAACCCCAGTAATAAAATTAATAAATAAACTTTACCTATAGCAATTAGGTAATACGTATTTTGATTAACATTTCTTTCTTATCATTTTCTACTATATTTTCTTTAATATATCAAAAAACCGAAATCATTCCTGTATTTAACTTACGAATTAAACAACTTCCTTTCCACCGAGATTCGGTTAATAAACGAAATTTTCACATTCAAGGATTGTATTAAAATACTATAAGCTAAGCTTATTTTATACATTTAAATCTATATTATTACGTAAGACTAATTACATGTAACATTTTTTTACGATATATATTAAAAAGACCAAAATAATTATTCCTATATTATATGAAACTTGACCACAGCATTCTTACTTTCTCAGATAATAATCTCTAAGCGTATCGTATGCTTAAAACAAAATTGGGTAAAGTGCAGAATCGCCCACTTATTTGTTTGGCGCTTTTTACAAGAGTAAGAAGAATTGGATTTTTGTTAATTTTCTTTGACTTTTTAAGTGAAAATAGGTCGATGTGTACATGGATAAAGTCAAGGGAGTGCGCAATGACATTTTTTTTTTTTTTTTTTTTTAAGTGAAAATAGGTCGATCTGTACATGGATACCGAGTATGTGCAATTCGTAAAAGCGCGCCAAGCAGTGGATGATTCTGCACTTTCCCCAAAAAATTTCCGTTTTGGATAGTAAATAAACATAGTTAATTTTCTACTCAAATTCCCTTGATTTCAGCAATAGTGAAAATAGATTACATCATATAAATATAAAAAAATAAGTACTTAAAGCTGCAAATAATATAAAGAAATTTACCATCAGCATACACACTTTAAGCAAGTTGAACTTGCTGTATTTAGCAGTTAGTTTCTCGAGTTAAAATAATATTGCTGAAAATGATTATTTAGATACTGTTTACTCAGGAATCGAGTACTTATAGTAGTAAATAAATACATCCGCTTTCTCCTCTCTACAGACTGACTACAAGCTCAGAAGGTACACATATAAATTTAAACTAAGATTTCACAGTAGTTTCATACATGCACTGCATATATTTTGCGGTCGAAGCGGTTAAAAAGTTTCTTTCATGAAGATTAGAATGAATGTTTTACAAATTTAAAAAAAGAAAAAAAAGTATATAAAAGCCTTATACGGCACAACACCAAGGCAAGAGAAAATGAAAGCATGGAGTTTAACAAGGAAAAAATGAAGCGTTAAATAACGTTAAAAATTAGGCAAAAAACTCAAAAGAAACACACCATCTTATTAAAATTTAGGAATATTGTATTATAACTAAAGTACAGAATATAAAATGTTGTAGCTTATTAAATGTGCAATTCTCTCTTTAAAGCATGCTATAAAATAGGAAAGTGTATGATAATCATTAACAAGAATTACAAATTCGAATAACAAATTTGATAAACTTCTTTGCATTTCGATTTTTCATACTGCACAAAATAAAATTAGTTTTTACTGAGGAAAGTTCGAGAGAAAATTTTACCAGTTGACATATTAAATATTTCACATCATTTCACTGGAAAAGATCATAAAAATATATTTTAAGAATTATAACTATGAACTTTGTTTACAATCATTACAAAACACTTACAAATCTTAAGGAATTTTAGCCTTCATATTTGAAGAGTCCTGTTGTGAAATTGCACATAAATCATTTCGTGGGTTTATTATGAGCTATCACATTTTGAAGAAGTTTCCCACAAATATTCTTGTTCTCCATCTCTTTCCATTCATCGGTTGAATAAATTTCTTGCAGATGATTTGAAAAAAATTCCAGAGCTCTTTGATACAAATCATCATCGCAATGCATATGTGCTAACTGGAGAATTTTGCACACATTTTCGACAGTAATACTGGATTTGAGAAAGGACGAGCACACATTTTTGAGAGCCGAAATATCATACTTATCAGCTATAGTATAAAGCTGCATAACTATTTGTTCACAAAATTTTCCCACTTTTCCAGTATATAGAAAAAGAAACATTTCATGCATAACATCAGGATCCACATCAGAAATCTCTACCTGGTTGTTTCTCGATTCTATCATTTCGGTTTCGAACATCCTACAAAACACCGAAGACTGGGAAGCCAGAATAAATTTGTGCACGAAAAATCTTTTCGAACCAGCTATTATAGTAACATCAGATAATGTCCCATTTTCATAAAGATTTCGAAGGCTTCTGTTTAAGCTATTATCTCCTATAGAAGTTGCAAAGATGCAAGAAGATTCCAGAATCTCGGAAGAAAAACTGCCAGTAGATAATTTAAATTCGCATCTGAGTAACAACATATCACCTGGGTCTGAAGATATATTCCGCGAAAACTCAGCACATTTCCAATTTTCATCCTGCTTAAACAAATGTTCCTTTTCAGAAGAATTAGCCTCATCGAACGATATGTTGGTTCTCACGAAAATCGGTTTGAGGTTATGATCAGGTATTTTGCAAATGAAAATACTAAAGATCTGATCAGTTTGTGTTTTTTCGCAGATGTGTACTCTTAAACTCCATTTATTAAATTCCGGGGTATCTATCTTAAATTCGTGATACAACTCTGTATTAACGGGCAGGCTAGAGAAGTTGTCTATTGGCCACACAATGGAAATTTTTTGAGTATTAATGTGAGTTTCCCACGCTTTCATTCTACCAGGCGGAGGACTGAGAATGCGGACTCCATACTTTGCTGCAGTGACAGAGATCTCCTGGAAGTTATGCACGTATTCTAATTTTCCAGTATAAATATACTTGATCATGGCTGCGAGAATGTTCGGTCTAATATCGAAATCTTGGTAGGAACACTTTTGTTCATCGAGTCTTTTTGCCAGTTCAGGCCACCTTGCCCACAAGATAGCTTTATGCACTTTGAATTCTGAACCGCGAGCTCGTAACAAGACGTCCGTGAACAATCCACTGTTATAAAGCACTGCAGGAAATATCTCTTGAGGATTACTTTCAGAAAATGGTTTCAAAGTATATTTTATAACGAGAATATCGCTAATAAGAGCCCTTAAAACAACATTCCTTTCAATAAATTCTTTATATCCCCAAGCATATTTTCCTCTAAATACAGTGCCTAGGGTACGGTTTGCTTTTAGGGTGGGAGATTCGATTTTATTACAAGCGATGAATTTAGTAACGAAACTTACTGTACAGGCTTCTTGAAGATCATCCTGTCTGCTGAGAAAAGTACTTATGTAATTTTCATCCGAGTTCCCTCTTGGATATAATTTAATGCACCATTTCATGCCGGGTAAAGAGTTCAATTCAAACAACGGGCTGTAAATATATTCTTTCTTTGAATGCTGGAACATACTGAAATTTTTAATAATCCACACAAACGTAAAGATTTCCTCGTTTTGTTTCTCCATTGCAACTAGATTATATCCTTTTACCAGCTTGTCTGTTGTTAAATAAAATTTCGCACTGAAACAAGTATCGTGTGACCTTCGCTCAGTTTCAATGACAATAATGAGCTCAAGCAAAGAAAGTCTACGAATCATGGAGGTAAGAAACGAAAGAGTTGCCAATCCGGCATTAGAAGTGAAGCATGGCCACACAATGGCTCCGAAGCTTCGGTCACCAGATGGGGTGTTTTTGTTTACATTCAGAAGCTCGCTTGCCAGCGCTCTGATAGTATTTCGGCACACGACAATTGCATACAAATCGAAAAATGGGACACTTCTGAATAAAAGAAAAATTCCTGGTGTGATGGATAATAGCAATTTGTATAGTTTAGTGACATTTACCCAAAAATCACATCTTGGTTATTTTTCGATAACTTACAACAGCGATTTTGATTACGAATTTTTTTTTTATAAAATTCTAAGCTCTTGAACTAAAAAAATATAGATTTTATCAAAAACGTTATGCTTAAAGAATGAAAAATACCTCACCGTACCTTTAAAATTGTATATATCTTTCGAGACCCTTGATAGAGTATTCGCCACTTTTATTTTATAATCCAAACGCCAAAATGTTTTAAATAAAATAAATTTTTTTCACATCCACATGTTATTGTAACATTTACTTTTTAAAAATTAGTGTAAATTACTTTACTCGAAAAATATAGTGAATGCACAGAAATTAAAAATTTCCACATGCCGGAACTGAAAAATGGTATTTATGCATGTGCTGGCAAAAAGCATGTATCTGCATTTAACAAAATACGTAAATATTTATTAAATTATTTATAAATGTATTTGAAATGAAGGATTTATTCATTCATAAACAACTGTGAATGTTACTGTGAAAAAATCTAATTATTAAATGTATCTAAATTTATAATGATTATAAATATTACCTAAATATATGATAACCTTAACATTGAATTGTAAACATAAATTGACATCCTGTTGACAAATACGTTATAAAACTAGTTAAGCAAGAATTGTTCGTACTGGAAAGCAATTTGTTAAAAGGTATTGTAAAGCAATTTCTATGAGATGCGTACTTAAGAAAGTTATAAAGAAGAGTTTTGGAATATGTATTGTTGAAATTAAGGGTGAAAGTATAATTAAAAGAATTATTCCCCTTACATTTTATAATAACTCAGTTACAAGTTTTAAATAATATTTAAAAAATAATCCTTATTTTATTCTCTTTCAGAAATATTCAGAGAAAGTCAAGTACTATTTAAAGTATTTCGCTATTAAATGAAAAGATGCTCTAATTTGAAATGGACCGAATAGAGCATTAATTATAAATTGACTTATAGTTTTCGATTTAAAAGATGCCTCAGAAGCTAAAAAATCATGTCATATATGAGAAAGTATTTTAGGAAGAAGCTCTATAAATAGAAAAGAAATAATGCATAATTTTAATAATGTAATAAACTTTGATCTTAATTTCTGTAATCCTTAACCGAATCAAATCGAATTACCTTAATTTTTTTCTAATGTAATTAACGAAAATTGTGAAAGTATTTCAAATTAAACCATTCTGAGTAAATTGTTCTGTGAAAAGTATAGCATTTAATTCCGTTCAGAATGAAATGTTGTTTAAAACTGTTTTCTTTTCATATACTTAGGACTCTGAAGTATTGTAGAAAAAGAAAATATATACATTTATATGCATATTTAGGACGTAATTACAAAATATTTACATCCGATCGTGTCAAAACATATTGAACTCCGTGGTAAATTACCCAATGTTTTGGTCACCAAAGAAGGGATCGCCAGTTCAAAGCAGGGTATGGGGAAACTGGTTTGGGGCCACTTCATCTAACTTCTAGCTCCATGCTACGAATACATATTCTTTGGCTCAAGTACTATACACTATTTGGATTCCGAGGATGGACGGCGAGGGTGACGGTCGCTCGTGTAATGAGCTCCCGCCAACGCAGGGCAATTCCGGAAATTTTATCATGGGTAATGATATTAATGATGAAGCTATGTGTGAGATTAGGGATCAGGCTCCCTCTGTGCAATCAGCGTCGCCAGATGACGAACGCATGAATCTGGTAATCAAGTTCTACGACTTGAAGCAGCAATTCGAGGCTATACAGCGTCAGAAAAACTTCATGAAGAAGACGCCAACACCACTGGACTTAAATGGATACGACCAGCTCGACCGGGCGGGTAAGTCACTCTTTCATAAGATAAATGATATTGCAAATGCTCTTGATGTACCTATTTTCCACCTTCCCTCGACCAGAGAGGAATTTTTAAATATATTGGAGAGTGAGCGCTTAGCCAAGATGGCTGCCGCTCAATCCACAGAAGATCCTCGTAAGCAAGAGGCATCTATTCCCACGCACGAGGTCATGGAGGTAGGAAAGGGTTACTTCCTACCTCCATGACCAAATACCACCAGAGAACTGACCATTTGCACGTGGAATGCCAATGGATTGGCACCTAAAATCCACGAAGTTCGTGATTTTGTAGTAGAGCACGGTATTGACGTGTTTTTAGTCCAAGAGACTCACTTTACCCCAGGGAATTCTCCCAAAATTGGGAATTATGACATTTACTGTACTGGCAGGGTGTCACAGGGCAGATATCCCAGTGGTGGCACTTGTATCTATGTGGATATACTGGATATTTGAACTGTCATTCATAAAATTGAATTTTAGGCCGTTATTAGAGGTTCATCACTGAAAAACAGAAGACATGGGTCTAAAAATGCCGAATTAGGTTGAAAGCTCAACATAGCTTTCATAAATATAAAATGCCCTCATTAAAGCATCTGCTTGCCTGAGTTTAGGCATTGCTTTTTTAGAGCATTAAACTTGGGATATTTCTTCGGATGAACATAGTGGCAGCACATTTTGCGACATTAATTTTGATTTTATACAGACCGAGCCAGAGTTTTAATGTCGAAAGGTAACTCTGCAATTGGGAGATTACCTGGAGGGTGTTGGAGTGTTGTGAAATGATGGCTGTATCGTCTGCGTATAACGCAAGATCGATATTTGGGGCCTTAGGAATATCATTTACATGAAGGTTAAAGATTGAAGGGCCAAGGAGGCTACCTTGAGCTACCTCAGCATAGATTGGGCGGGGAGAGGAGAATTCGTGGTTAACTCTCACGCGGAAACTGCATCCGGTCAAGTACGAGTAATTAATTTTAATGAGATGAGCCAAAAAACCAAGCCGCATGAACTTGTAAATAATCCCGTCATGCCAAGTCCTGTCAAAGGCTTTGGCAACGTCCAAATAGACAATACCAGTTTTCTCTCGCTTACGAAAGCCTTCATGAATGAATTCCACTACACGGAGTAACTGGTGTACCGTGGAGTGTTTAGGTCGGAAGCCGCATTGTTCCGGGATTAGTAAATTTTGATCCCGACATTCATTCAGGCGATTAAGTAAGACGAATTCATAGATCTTAGAGAGAGAAGATAACAGACTTATGGGTATGTAATTGACGGGTAAGTTTAAATTTTGTCCCGGTTTCGGAATGGGGACGACTGCTGCAATTTTCTAGCAGTCGGGGAAATAGCTTCTCCTGAGCATTAAATTTATGAGTACCGTGACCCATACGATAAACATAGGGGGGAAGTTTTTGATCATGCGATTCGAAATAGAACCTATGCCAGGTGCCTTGTTAGGTTTCAATTTGTCTATGAAAACCATAACTTCGGTAGGGTCCGTTGGTCTGAGTTCATTTGTGATAGGTTGTGTTAAAAAATCTTTAACCCGTGCTTGTATGCGCCCCTGTGTAACTGGACGGTTACATTAGGAGTCGTGATTTGGTGTGAATTGAGTTGCAAGGCTGTCAGCTATGACATCAGCCTTTTCTGAGCCAGTGTAGGCCATCTGTGCGCCATCGACCGTTTGAAGGGGCGGAATGAGTTCTTTATGTTTGCGTAATCGGGCGGTTGCGCGCCAAATCGATTTGTCTTCAGTCGTTAGGGGCTCAATGTATGTTTTCCACTCCGCTTGTTTTAATAAGCGGGTTTCGGTCCTTATCTCGTTCTGTATCTTGCGAAACTGGTCACGGATATTGGGATCTCGTGACCTTTGCCAAATTCTTCGAAAGTAGTTCCGCTGCTTAATTTTGAATTTAGTCTCAGGTGGGAGCTTAGCACCTGGGTGTTTGCGTGGTTTTGAAGCCGCAGCTCTCGCGTCTTTCAGTAAAGACTCAAAACTTTTAATATGCCTATCCGAATTGCTGGAAATTTTGATGGGAGGGAGTGAAGTTTTTACCAAAATAAATCTAAAGTCGTCCCAATTTGTTGAGACTTGCTCCTCTAATTTTGAGTATCGATTTTGAATATCTAGGGTTATCAAAACGGGGTAGTGATCAGAGTCCAGTTCCTGAATCACTTTTATCTCATGCTGAAAAAATATATTATAAAAGGCAGCCAGATCAAGAACTGCAGGGGACCCTCTAACAGGGTAAAACGTCGGGAGGGTAGGAGCTATGATCTGTACATGGTTACTCTGGCACCATGAATTTAGACTAATACCATACCTGTTCCTATTAGAACAAAACCATGCGGTATGGCGTGAATTTAGATCACCAGCAATAATTAGGTGATTTGAAATATTCAAAAGTTTATCAAAATCACTGACAGGAAAAGCTGACCTTCCACGTGCTGTAGACAGTGGAGGTAGATAAGCTGAGACTATTGTCAGCGGGGAGGAATATTGAAAAGCTGGCATTCCACGTGCTGTAGACAGTGGAGGTAGATAAGCTGAGACTATTGTCAGCGGGGAGGAATTTTGAAGGAAAATTTTGATGATTGTCGCTTCCAAAAAATTTAAATCAGGGGACGGTATCATGTGGTGCTTTAACGAACGCTTCACATAGATACAATTGCCACCACTGGGATATCTGCCCTGTGACACCCTGCCAGTACAGTAAATGTCATAATTCCCAATTTTGGGAGAATTCCCTGGGGTAAAGTGAGTCTCTTGGACTAAAAACACGTCAATACCGTGCTCTATTAAAATCCTAATTTAATGCTCTTCGGTGAACCCATTCCCTGGGTCTCTTCTTACAAATATCTAGGTGTTTTACTAGACTCAAAGTTAACTTGGCAGCCTCACATCCGCAAAATCATAGCGTGTGCGACAGCTGTCAAAACCGCCCTACGCCCTCTTTTAGCTAGTAATAGCGACCTGTCAACTGATAACAAAATCTTGCTCTACAAATCAATGATTAGGCCTGTTCTTACATATGCGTGTCCCGTCTGGGGCCCATCTGCACTGACTAACAGAAAACATGTCCAAATTTTTCAATCTAAAATGCTTCGGCAAATTTTAAAACTCCGTGGTTCGTACGGAACGAAGAGATTCATAATGACCTCAAAATTATGCCCATTAATCGCTATATACAGCGACTTTCGGAAAAAATTTTCAAAAATATTCAACGTGTTGCAAATCCTGTGCTTCATATGCTACCCGTATACGATCCTGCTGTTGCTTCTTCCCGGAAAAGACCCAGAGCGATTTTTAACCGGGAATATTCAGCTCTTCCATTTAAACGGGCTAGATATGAGCACACTGACAGCCACGTGAATAACTACCTCTCGTTCCTTAACCCCTCCCCGCCTCTGAAGTTCTTTAATGCACACGGCATTAACTCGAGGAAACCCCCTTTAACCTTTCTTTAATAAGAAACATCACAGTCAAATAGGACTGATTTAAAATATTTTAACTTATCAATTGTAAACTGTAAACTGTAAAAGATTTTTAATTATAGCTTCTTTCTTCCTTTAAAAAGGAACCTTTTCAGGCGCTTAACAGCGTCCTTTTTGGCCTTTAAGTACCACATAGAATAGCGGTCAAAAACGGAACTTCTCCCTCCCAGCTGATCACTGGCAGAACTACTTTTTCGACCTGTAAACAGGTTCCCCCCTCCCTCCATCCCTGAAGAATGCGCATCGGAAAATCTCCCCTGCGTGTTCTTCACCTCTGACGTATGCAAAACATGATTATCAAGGTTCAAGGAAACTTCACCTTGTATTTTTCTAGTCTAAATTTTATGGCTGCCCCTATCTAAATTATTCTGGCCCTTTTTCGGCGCAAAATTAAGACCTGAGTTTTTTGTCTTTTTTTGACTCAGTGTGAAGGCACTTATTCCAAGTCATTCGGCTTTTGAAAATTTTACCCTATTTGACAATCCCCTCTTTTTGATGATGTAATTTTCTTTGAAGATGTGGAGGTAAAGGCGTAATTGTCTATGAACTCCGTAACTTGCACTTCCTTGATCCTTGATCCTATACACTATTTGAAATTTAGGTGTTTACATTATTCTTTAACGCTCTCATTGGCTATTAAGCACCTTTTACCAGAGGTGCAAACCTCTTCTTGTTTCCTATTCATATATGGTGGTGCAATCATTCTCTGCACGATTCCATTGTTCGCCCTCAATTGTTGCAGTTTGGCTTCACAAGGCTTGGTGATGCACGGTCACCCCTTCTCTTTACCTTTGACCTTTCAACCATCGGTCCTGATGGTCTTATGTCATCGGCCTCTAATGGCAACTACTCATAGAGACGGATAAATGGCGCTTTGTGCTACAGGGATAAATAGAAATGCTAGGTCATTCCTTTTGTTCGATTCCTGGCGGACGCGAGCCTCATGGAGGGGGTGAACTGGAAGTAATCTGACGTGTCTCTGTTGCACCCAACGACTTCATATAACAGGTAGACGGCTCACCCACAGAGAATTCGTCTGCTAGGGTGTCTCCAACATATACCACGTGACTAGTGCTCTTGGGGAGTGATAGCTTAGGCTGTTCATCGACAGTTTGGCCCGCTTTTGATATGGCAGGTAGTGCTTTTTATTTCCGTCTGCTAGCAGTCAGCAGACAACGGCCTCGAATTAGGTTGTTCGATTTTTTACAATTATATTTAGATATAACTTAACCCCTTTTTTCCTGAATATTTTATCTATATTTTTAATAATCGCTTTAAATTATTTGCACCATTGTTCAAGATGTTTAGGTTAAATAATTTTAGGAAGAAAATCTAAAGTAAATAATAAAAAATTGAGATGGAAACTTTAATTTTGAATAACGTTAAAAAATTAATTGCAATACTGTTATAATATTTGAGAAGGTAAAAAAATCTCGTTTAATTTTAATGCATTGCATCCTAAAGAGAAAAAGAAAATCACATTGTATTATATGTATTTATGCCATTGATTGCCTCTCTTTTCTTGAGATTATATTACTGGAACAAAATAATGCACTCTCTTTTCTTGAGATTATATTACTGGGACAAAATAATGCAATCTTAATTACTGATTTTTACACTCATGTGTATGTCATGGCGGGGATCAATACATCTTATTAACTATAACATTGTTTCATAAGAATAAATTGAATTTAATTAAAAAAATTAAATTTAAATACAAATTTAATTAAATATTCCTTGCACCATTGCTGCAAGGAATGAAATTTAAATTTAAACAAATTTAAATTTAATTTTTAACAAATAATGATGATTTTAACAAATAATTAATTAATTTAACATATAATTAATAAATTTTTAACAAATAATTTTTAACAAATAATGGATTTATTTTGCACTTGATTTGCTTGATTATGCTTCTGAATTTAAATGATATTGTAGATTAGTTCGAGTATTAAATCTTTTTTATGTTTGCACATTTTTTTTAAAACTATTTTGGTTTTTTTTAGGATTGAAATTTGCTTTTTTACTTTTATACGTATTTGTTAAAAATTAAATTTAAATTTGTTTAAATTTATTAACTATAACAAATATTTTATATTGAATATGTATCAAACGGTAACAAACTTCAACTCAGTATTTATTATTAGGATCAAAACGATATTACAGTTAATTCTCTCACTCTCCTTTTTTTTTAAATACTATTTAAAATATGGTAAGCTTTTCACATCACATTTTTTCAATTACAATAAATTTCTAACAGCATCGTAGATGAGACAGAATTATAATCCAGATTATTTTTATTTTAATTGATTTTATAGAAAATAATGATACAGCATTGAGCTTTATAAAAGTAATCTGATTTTTAAAATAATGCTGTTTAACTGTTTATGTTCAATGTTGCATGAATCAAGATCTTCAGCTTTTTTTTTTTTTTTTTAACAAAGTAAACATATCGCACAATCTTTTCTCAATAATTTAATGCTAATAATAGCATTTTTCTTTTTTATTGCAGGCAGTAATTGTTTATGAAATCAAAACGCGTACGACTTGGCGAAAAAAGGTTAACGCCAACCAAGGAGAGCAGCAGTCTTTCGTTCCATAGAAAGCAATGTAAAGTATTTCCGGACTTTCGGAATTCGCGCAGCAGTCACGTGACACTAATGTTGGAACCGGTTGAAGGTTGCAATACGCTCTCTACCAGTATACGATCTCGTTGGTTGCACCTGCTCTGATTTCGCGCGTTTAAAACTGTAGTTTCATTCAGTAGCGAGACTATTTTCTGGAGGTCGCATATCCAAAATCGCAAAAACAGCACAGATCGGAGAATTTGGAAAAACGTCTAAAGCATATTTTTACAAAGACGCAGATTAACGCATTGCTAGAAAAGAAGGAAAAAATGGGAATTCCTTTACCTAGCACTAGCACATTAAAGAGATGGTGCGCTAAATTTTGATGTAGTCCAGGAATTCAGAGTGATGTTCTTGCTGTAATGAAGGAAAGATGCGAATATTTGGATTCTGTAGAAAAATATGCGTTCTCAGTTTCGACGAAATGCACATAGTTTCCAAACTCTGCTATGACTCTAAAGTGGACCAAATTCTCGGTGCTTTTCAAAAAGTGCAGTTTGTTTTAATCAGAGGTCTCATTTCGCAGTGGAAACAACCAATATTTTTTTATTTTAACACTCCAATGAAAAAAGAACTTCTTTTTTCACTCATAAGACATATTCAATCATCTGGAGTAGAAGTGAAAGCAATAGTGTCTGATTTAGGAGGATCTAGTACTTTGTGGAAAGAGTTACAGATTTCGATTAATAGTTCTCAGTTTCCAAATGCAGTATTGCAAAAGAAAAAAATATGGGTTTTTGCAGATTTAGCGCACTCCCACAAATTACTTAGAAACCACTTTTTAGATAAAGGATTTGTTTTAGCAAATGGAACTGTTTTTAATGTTGATATTATTAAAAAGGTTTTAAATAAAGATTCAGGAGAAATTAAATTGTATCCCAAACTAAAACCAAATTATTTAATGGTCAAGGGAAACGAGAGACAGAAAGTCGCTTAGCGAAAACATTATTTTCAAAAACTACTTAAGAGCTCAGGGAAAAGCCAACTTACTGCCTTTCCAAAAAGGAATAATAATTTCAATAAATTCTCTTTTTGGTCTACACCAGGATTTGAAATCATCGTACGATACTAAATATATTTTAACCTCTAGATTAACTCAAGATGCAATTGAAAGTCTATTTAGTCAGATTCGAGGGCTTGGTAGGTTTAATGACCATCCATCACCCAGTGAAGTTATACGCCGCTTAAAGCAATTAATACTCGCTAATAAGCTGCCAAATTTATCTTCAAAAGTATGCATGACTAAAGAAAGCAGAAATATTAATTCATATTTAATATCAGAAATACTTGAAAGGGCTTTGAAAACTGAGGAAGAAGATGCTTTTCCATTTTTGGATTTGGATTTCAGAGAGGAACCTTCTCCTATGGCTTAGGAATTAGAATTGAATTCCGACAGACAATTTTCGACCGCCGAAAAAGAAGCATTAACATATGTTGCAGGTTATATTGCCTATCGTGTGCGAGAGAAAGACCCATCATTGGGAACAATATCTAAAAACCAATATTGATGAACCAATATTTAATTCAGAATGGATTAAATTATTGTCCTTAGGAGGTTTGACTACACCTTCTCATTCATGGATGAATACAGTTTATGAGTTCGAAAACATATTTTGTGCAGTTCATGTTACAACTTACTATAAAGGGAAGCATGTAATTGGCTCTTTAATTAATAAACTGGAGAAACGTTATCCTGAAGTTAACAGAGAAGCAATTCGTTTATTTTGCAGAGTGCGAACTTTTATTAGAATACGTTTCTTAAATAGAAATGCATATGTTTTTTCCCAAAGAAAAGCAACCCAAAAGGCAAAGAAATGGATTGCTTCGAATGTGGCAGCCAATAAATAATGTTTCAACAACTTGTAGTTGCATTGCGACTGTACAAATAGGCATATATAATGTGTTTTGATTTGAAATATTTCTAGATGACATTTTAGAAGTTAATAGCGTAAAGCATATTTCAAATGAGAACTAATTTTGCTAAGTTATTGTTACAGTTATTTTTATTGTATCCTCTGTTATTATTGATTCGATTTTGTGCTAGCTTAGCATTCTAGATAAAATATATATAAAGTATAACATTAAAGTAATTGGCATAAGAAGACCTGCCCCCTTAACTCCTACTTTTGAAAAATTAAATAATTTTTTTAGGTACTGCGAGTAAAGTTGTTTTGTCTAAATTAAAATAACAATCTTACATGTATTTATTTAAATGAAATATTGATGTAAACCTAAGTTACAAAATTATTTAAAAAAAATATATATGTTATTATATTGAATCGGGAGAAAAATATGCCAATGTAAAATTTACAATTAGGCTGAAACTCAAACTTAGATTAGCAGAAATTTTGCCATATATAACCATACATGCTTAAAACTATGCCAATTTAAGGTTATTTTTTGATTAATTTTAAATAGCTGTTATTATAGTTATCTTAGAACAGTAGTACAGTTCTCTTAGTTAACATGCAGATAAAGAAATGATTAGAAACAAACAGGCATTTAAAGAAAAAAAAAAAAAAATAATCCCTGCAAATTTAAAAAAAAAAAAAAAAAGAAAAGAAAAGAAAGAAAAGAAAAGAAAAATGGGAACTTTATGCTAAGAGTAGCGCATTTTATCTATTATTTTAAAATTGAGTAAGTACTATTAAATTGTTTAATGTTCAGTGTAAAATGCATACTGCAGTAACATTGTCTCTTCCAAATTATAGCAATCTTTCACACAGCTCATTTTAAACGCTGGTTCTTCAAATTTAAAACGCTAATTTCTATGTTGTCAATTGCATCTCTGCGCTCAGTGGCATCATTGCTACGTCATCACTCCCCACTGCCTGTTTCAGCGAGAAAAGCTCTATGAGCTAGCCCTTCTCTTTTAAGTCCTGTTTGTGCTACATCTCGGCGATACTGGTACCGACTAAACCAGATTCCACGCACGAAGAGATTCTTTGATCAAGCGTCTTTGAAGAGATTCTTTTGACCTCATGCTGATGCAATGCGGCCGAGCTTTGGTTTCCAAACTTTGATACTTTGATAGTTTTGATATGCCTGTTTCAGCAGGAATTATATCCCGCTATTACAGGCACCTCAAATAACCCCGGTTAGGGGAGACATAACATACAGTGTGTAACGAAAATATTATCAAAAAAATATCAGAACTACGCTTAGACTACCCGTCAACGGTTGTTCTGCACAGGTTCTTAATATATACGTATATAAACCTTAATAATAATTAGAAACAGTGAGTCTACTATTAGAATAACTGTTTACAATTTCAATATTTATAGAAAAAGAAATAAATTTTATCTACTTGGATTCTGCACATGCTTCTTGACGAATGAACAACGTTATTAATACTTGACATCAGTATTTTCACAGTTTCCAAAGCAGGAACTAGGATATTATTCAATAAACAGAACAAAAATACGATACATCATTCAATTCAATTCATATCAACATTAAATTCATAGAACACTTCTATCACTAAGCAAACATGGATCAGAACGTGAATGGCAACGCCGAAAACTGATGCCATCCACAAAAAAAGGATACATAAAACTCGCGTCATTAAAAATTAATAGTCTCCTATTCATTCAATAAAGTTATTCATAAAACTGTCTCGTGGATATCTTCCGAAGTTTATTGACGGCATTACGTAACATCCTCCCACCTTGATTTGCCACCTTCGAGGTAAATCAACAAAGTTCGAAAATTCAATAGCCCAATCTCTTAGGTATCTTGATTATTCTGCCGCTTCTTGACGTCTGAGGAGCTGCTGAAACATCCTTCTGAATTGGAATGTCATTCTGTGATGCTGCTGGTGGGTCATTAGTAGTATGTTGATCTGGTATAATGGGATCCCCAGAAGAATTAGCTTCTAGAGGGTCAATTTTTTGGACTGGATGAACGAGATGACCAAGTGGAGTTTTGACTTTGACGACTCTCACATGGCCGTCTCTCCCTGGATACAGTTGTTCAATAACTGCAAGTGGCCAATTAAGTCTCTTCGGGTTTTCAGAAGCAACAAGCTCCACTTCTCCAACTTTGAAAATTTTGTCAGATGTTGCTTTTTGCACTAACTGACCTAAGTATTCTTTCCGGAATCGTCGTCTGAATTGTTCACGCAGTTCTTGGCAATAACGTTCTCTCTTTACCAGTTTGTTCCTATCCAAATGATCAAGATCAGCCGTTCTAATCTCTTTTACATCTTGAAGAAATTTGGATGGGGTTAGAGGCCTCAACTCATCTGCATCGTTGGAGATGTATGTTAACGGGCGGTTGTTAACGGTGGCTTCTGCGTCGCAAAGAACTGTGAGGATTTCCTCATACGTAAAGACGACTTACCAAGAACTCGAACAAGTAGATTTCTCACTATGCGAATTAGTATCTCCCACCAACCGCTCCACCATGCTGCGGTTGGGGGAATGAATTTCCAGTTAATTGGATTTAGAGTTTCAAGAGCAGTTATCTTTTGCCACTCAATTTGGTTCAATACACCAAAGACACCGATAAAGTTCGTGCCGTTGTCACTATAGATAACTGTCGGACGGCCTCGTCGAGCGATGAATCTTCTCAACGCGAGTGCACAGCAATCTGCACTTAAGGATGTCACGATCTCCAAATGTATTGCTCTCTAGACTGCGCATATAAATAGCACCACCCAGGCTTTAGTACTTTTTCTAAGAATAAGGGGACCACACAAGTCAATTCCAGTCACTTCGAAAGTTCGAGCGTCCTGTGCTCTGTCTAAAGGTAAATGAATAGATATGGTTGAGGTGACTTTGTTGTGAATCTCTTGCAGGTAATGCATTTCTTGACAATTGATCTAATTGTTTGTCTAGCTGAAATAATCCAGTATTCTTCTCTAATCATTGGCATGAGCATTTGAACACCGGCATGAGAATTCTTTTTATGGTATTCGAGCACTAGACTTTGTACAATATGATGTTTTGACGGAAGCAGAATTGGATATTTAAATCCAAATTCATCATCTCTTGCGAGAATCTTTGTTTTCACTCTTATCAGTCCTATTTCATCTCTGACGACTGAAAGACCATTTATTACATCTCCAGTCTGAGAAAAACTTTCACGTTGAACTAGTAGACTCAAAGTGTTTTTTGAATCTTTTAACTCGGCTGCAGACAAGAAGAACCCATGCTAAAATTCTTACAATTGCTGAAAATTTAGAATATTTTTCATACCACTTAGATGTATCAGTACTCACACTAACGTTTAATACTACAGTTTCCTTTCTGATTTCGGAAGAAATTAATGCCTCATTGGGTTTAATTTCAAGGCGTGGCCAACTATCCTTCGGATTCTTTAACCAGTTAGGACCCTCCCACCATGAATTCTTTAGAATTTGATGAGGGGTACAACCACGAGATGGTACATCAGCTGGATTTAACTGGCTTGGCACATAAGAAGATTTTCCTCTGAAAGTGCACAAATCTCTCTGACACGATTTCCTACAAAAGTTCCCCATTGATCATTGCGCTTGATCCATGACAGAGCTGTGGTGGAATCAGACCAGTAATGTTTTTCAATTTCGTCTAAGGATAATGCCTCTACAACATACTTCGCTAGACGTACTCCTAAAACACAAGTTAAAAGTTCAAGACGTGGTATTGTCATCTTTTTTAAAGGTGCAACACGAGATTTTGCGATCAGAAAATTTACATATGTGTCACCATTGTTTTCGCAACGTAAGAAAATCACGGTCGCGTAAGCTCTCTGGCTCTAGTCACAAAAAACATGAAAAGTCCAAGTTTGTTTGTTTCCATATCGTGTTCTGCGGGATATTTTCAAATCTGAAAAGATCTGTAATTCACAGTACCATTTCAAAAATTTTTGTTTGAACTCTTCTGACAGTGGAGAATCCCAATCTGCTTTAATAGACCAAACTTCTTGAATCAATAACTTAGCCGGTAATAATACAGGAGCTAAGAACCCTAGCGGATCGAAAATCCCCTGTGTTAATGACAAAATCTCTCTTTTTGACAGGTTGTATAGATTTCGCACAGGCTTAATATGAATAGAAAGGCTATCATCCGTTCTATCCCATAGAATACCCAAGACTGAAATCTGATTCTTAGAAAGAGATTCCGAATTATCATTCCTCAAAATTTTATTAATGTCGTTTATAGGACCGAATGTCCCCATCCGTAGGTCCATTTTAGCTTCTGCCAAAATGTCAATTGATTTATCCATAAAAACCTTCAACTCTTCCTCGGTGTCAAGAGACGTGACACAATTATCGACATAAAAAGAATTTCGAAGCTTTTCTGCTACGTGATTTCGCTCCGCAGACACTCGAGACAAATGGAAAGAAATGACAGCACCTAAAAGATACGGGCTGGATCTAACATCAAAAACTACCCTTGTGTGACGATACACCTTTATGAGACCATCCATCCTTTTTCCACCAAAGGAATCTTAAAAAATCTCTGTCCTCTTTTTTAAGTTCAATTTGTAAGAATGCGCGTCTTATATCAGCCGTAACTCCTATGCGTTTCTCTCTGAATCTTAATAATAAGGCAGGTATTTCTTCGATCAAATTCGGTCCCTTTACCAAACAGTCATTAAGAGAAGGTGCTCGTTTAGATTTACATGATGCGTCAAATACCGGCCCTACCTTGGTGGTAAGACTATCCGGTTTAATAACAGGATGATGCGGCAGATAATGTCCTTTAGACTTAAGATAGCACACCGAAACTTCCTCTATCAAGCCTTCAGCAAGCCATTCTCTAAAAACCTTATCGTACTCTTCAAATATATTCAAAGATTTAAGTCTTTGTGTTGTGCTGAGAAGCCTTTTTTCCGCAATATCGCTGTTGGATGGTAAATCTATGTTATGTTCTAACCAGGGTAGACCAACACAGTATCTCCCCTCTTCATTTTTACCTAAGGGAGCCTAAAAACTGTTTTCAAGCAATATCTTCTTCCGCGTTCTTTGTAGAATTACTGCTGGAATCTGAAATTCCTATTGTCTCTAAGTTCCAAAGATCGGATACGTTTAGGTCCCGAAACGTCAGACTTACATTCAGAGTAGATATACCAGTACTTTGTGGTTCGGAATGCTCCTTAAGTCTACCACAAACAGTCCATCCTAATGTAGTGTCAATTGCAGTCAAACCTCCATCGAGCTGTTTTACTTTCCCTGTAAGAATTGTACCGTAAATGTCACTGCCTATTAACATCTCTATCTTCGGGCAACCTGTTCCTATGTCTGAAAGCCATATCCTTTTACACTTAAGTTCTTTTAAAATAGGGCCCTTATGTACGCGTGCTATATTTCTACATATAGCTTCCTGATCCAAAAACACAAATTCCATTTCTTTTCTCATATAAGGATTGAGAGAGGGTAGCTTGATCCGATACTTTTTATGTACGTTCGGTTCAATTTTAACCCCTCCAAAAAGCGTGTGAGCTACAGTTTCCTCGGCAATGGGAATTAGTCCTAATTCCTGTACCGTAGACTTCAAAATGTATGATTTTTGTGATCCGCAGTCGAGAAGCGCTCGTACTTCTCTCGTGCCTGATTTTCCTAACACATTGACTTTAATGGTCGTGAGAGCTACTTCAGTGGAACACATCTGTCCCGCCGCGAAAAGGTGCTACACTTTACTGGATGCTGGATACTTTTGAAGATATGAACATTTTTAAATTCAGCGTTGGTCAACCAGCTCATCTGCATATGAAAAGTTTTCTTTCCTTTATATATTTTTACATATTATGTGTAAATAACTTCTGATTGTATATTTAGAAACCTTGTTACTTACTCTAACTATATATGAAAAAGGACGGCTCTAGCTCTTTTGGTTTTAAAGAAATACGCGTTTTGAAACTTTGAGTGGTGTTGGATTTTAATGGATGCCGATTGTTGACAATTGAAAGCCTTGTATTTTGCACCTTCCGGTCAAGTCTTATTACGAAGTGGAAAAATCTTTTGAAACTGTTTTTTATGTTTTCTAGGAGTAAATAATTGATAAACTGGTGCACCTGCGTTTGAAACTTTCGGCCCGTTGGTCGATTTTTCTATTTTTGTGTAGAAGTCAATTTTAAGCATGTTTGAATGTTTTTTGGCCTGTTTCAAAAGTATTTTAGGCCATTTTTGTATTTTATGGAATTTTATTATGGGATTTTGTTTATTTGCTTATTGTGCTACTTTTATGTAATATTGATGTATTTAAATAGGAAAATTTGAATGTTGTGGTATTTTATTGATTTTTAGAGATTTTTAAATTTATCATAGCACGATTGTATAGCGTGCATTGTGTAAACATATATTTTTTATTTGCTTTTATTAAGCTTTAAATGTAGTTGGATTTGAAATTAGTGCAAATTAATATTCTGCGTATTTAGAATTTTGTAAATTCTTGTAGTGTATTATTTTGTAGTGTATATGTAAATTTGTATATTATTATTTTCTTTTTAAACTGTCTGTATGTACTACAGAGTGTGCGGAATTTTGATACTTTTGATAAAAGATTGCAACTGAATGTTTTTAACTGTATTTATGTGTTTTTAATACATTATATTTGGAACCCGACCACTTAATATAATTTCATTATGCCTAATGCAGATGATAAAATAGAAGATGAGGTTAATACAACTGAAGATGAAGAAAGGGACATTGTGCAAATCGTTAATAGTTTACATAGAGTTGTCGATAAAATCAAAGCTCAGCGTAAAATTGGATGTACTTTAACTGAAAAATTGACTTATGGACTAAACATGATTTTGACTTGTGCTGGAGTTCTTGGAGATAGGAAAAACTCTCAAGTTTCCGGCTGTGTTAGATGTGAAAATTCTAATGAAGTAATTGCTTTGAGAGAAGAGATTATGAAAATGAGAAGTGAAATGACCTCCGAATTTGAGAAACTGCACGGAGATGGATCTCCTACATATGCTAAGGTCACGGCTAAAGGATTGGATGAGATAGTAATTAAACCTGCGGTTCCAGATATTAACGCATATGATGAAATTTGCGATAAGTTTAAACCGAAAGAGATTGGGATTAATATTAAAAAGTCTTCATTTGGAGAAAGAGGTGAATTGAGATTGAAATTGGGAGATAGAGAGGAAGTTAAGAGGCTGGAAAGAGCAATTGCTGATGATGAAGGCCTAGAAAAGAATTTGATTATTAGGAGGAAACGCTTTATAAGGCCTCGTGTGATTGTATACGATGTTGATAATAGTTTTACAAATGAGGAATTGGGAATTCTTTTAAAGAGAAATTGTTTGTGTTCCGGAGACTGCGTTAGACCTCTTTTCAATTTACAAACAAGAAATCGGAATCATAGTCATAGAGTATTCTTAGTGAGCGCTTCTTGCTAGAAAGATCAATTATTGTCAAGAGGTATTAACCGAGGTTGGAGAAATTATGACCTAAAACTGTTTCTTAGACCTAGAGAATGCACAAGGTGTTTTTCGTTTAGTCATTCCAAAAAGAATTGTCAAGCTGAAATTTGCTGTTCCAAATGTACGGGGGCTCACTTGAGTAAAGAATGCAGTAGTAAAGAATTTAATTGCAGTAATTGTACTTATTCTAATGAAAAATTTCAGACTAACTTTGATATGAAACATAATGCCATGGATAAAAATTGTCCATGTTACTTGAGTGAGTTAAATTTCCTGAAGGATCATCTAGATATTGATTGTGAGTTTTAGACTTTTTTAATTATTTGTGGTTGGGTTCCAAGTTTTTCTGTTTTTTCTGTTTTATTGAATTTTATTCAATTTTATTGTAAAATTTTATTGTAATTTTATTGAATTTTTATAATATATTTGTTCTTTGGAGATTAATCATGAAAGAGTCTGGTATGAAAATTTTGAGTATAAACTTAAATCATTGCGCACTTGCCCAAGCCCAGCTCCAGGTACTTAAAGAGGTTATTGGTTCCTCTCCTGAAATAATTTGTATGCAGGAGCCCTATACGGTACAGAATGAATTGGCTTTTCAAATCCTGAATAGAGATCCGCATATAATATTGGAGGAAGAACGGGAATTATAGTAACTAAACCAGATGTTGATTTCACACGAGACTATGAAACTGATATTATTACAGCTATTTCTATTTATTTGTCTTCGGGCAGACTGGGCATCATTACAGTTTACTTCTCTGCGGCAGAACACATAGAGGAATCTCTCTCTCAACTGGAATCTGTGATGAAAAATTATAATAAATTCATTGTTACCGGTGATTTTAACTCTAAACATCCAAGCTGGGGCGCAGGAGATGTTGATGCAAGAAGGCGATTGGTATTTGACTTTATCGTCTCTAATAATATAATTTTACTAAATGATTTGAGTTTTCCTGCAACTTTCAAATCTACCATCGGTGAGGGATAGACTGATCTTGTTATGACCTCACCAGGTTTGTCTATCAATTCTGGAGCTCTGCAAGTTCTGATGGATGAGAGTCTTAGTGATCATCGTTATTTGCAGTTGAATTATGATGAAAATATTCATTGTGCTCCTAAGATTGTTTTAACAAGAGATGTCCACCGGATTACAAGATATTGTTATAAAATTGCTCCGATAATGCAGAAATTTAAATTAGATTTATTGAAGTGTGAGGACTCTGATACAATTGAAAAAATTTTTGAGGATCTGTCTATCGATGTTAAAAAGAAGTTACAAACAAAACAAAAGGGAAGTAGGCAGATTTCGTGGTAGACTCCACAACTTACTTGTATGCGACGCCGGATACGTGCTTTGAGGAAAAGTTCGCAAATTTTGAATTTAGCGGACAATATACGTAATGAAAGGAAAATTGCATATAAAAAAGAATTGGCAACTTATAAACGTCTAATTCGGAAGACAAAATTTGAAACTAAGAAAAAATTTTTTCTTAATAATCTTTATTATTATGATGGTTTTTATCGAATTGCCTCTAAAAAAGTGAGACGTGCTGTTGCTCTGTATAATCCTCAGCCCGTTGACAATTTGATTGAACTCAATAGACAGAAGCTTTTGCAATCACTCAAATTGGGAGCACCTGGGGATATTTCATTAGATGAGGATAGACTTTCTGATTGTCCATTGGATGACGCTGTAATTACAGAGGCAGAGATCAGAAGTGCAGTTGAACAAATGAGGCGTCGAAGCGCTCCGGGCCCGGACTGTTTTAATCCTATATTTGTTCAGATTTTAATTTTTGCATATCTGGATATTTTTATAATGCTTTTTAATTACTGTTTTAAATTTTATGTGTTTCCAAGAAATTGGAAAATCGGTGGAGTTGTTTTAATTCCAAAGCAGAATGACAGATATAGACCAATTGTACTTTTGAGTGTTTTTGGAAAAGTGTATGAAAGAATCTTGGTTGAGAGATTGAAGTTTTACCTGAATAGTAGAATGATACTCAGTCGGCGACAGTATGGTTTCACAGCTGGCTGTTCTACAGATGATGCATTATATGATACTATTGACTTTATTAGAAGCTATAAGAGTTCGCATCGCGTAGTGCTGCTGTCCTTGGATGTTTCGTCTGCATTCGATTCAGTGTGCTGGAACTCTATTTTACAAACCATGATTAACCTTAAATTGCCAAGGAATTTGATTCAATGTTATAGGAGTTATTTTAACAATCGCAAAATCTTGTTTAATGCTTTTAAGGATGAAACTGCAGAGATAGAACTAGAGATTTTCATTGGTTGTCCGCAGGGCTCCTGCAGTGCTCCCCTGCTCTGGAATATCATATTAAACAAATTTCTTATTTTGTAATTCCCCAGTGATGTTAACTTTATTGCATATGCAGATGATCTTGCTGTTTTGATGTATGGTGCATCATTGGAAAAACTCGAGAAATCATTTGAGAATGTTATGTTAAAACTGGAAAACTGGAGAATCGGCGAGGGTCTTGAATTCAACTTAGAAAAAACTTTTGCAATCATTTTCCCGCGGGCTGGGATCAAAGTGAGAGCTCCACGATTTAGATATCAAGGAAAAAGAATAAAGTTCGTTGATGTTATTAAATATTTGGGAGTCAAAATTGATTGTAAGTTGACCTTCGCAGATCATTTTAAAACAATTCATCGGCTCTCAGATGATATGTTAATGTTTTACAGGAGATCTTTTTCTAGTGAGACACTTTGTAACAAATCATGCATTCTTAAAGATATTTTGAATAATGTAATTATCCCTAGAGTTTTCTAAGGAATTGGTGCCTGGAGATCCAGAGCCGGGGATTTGGTCAGGTTGAGGAATAAACTCGATGCGATACAGAGGAGCTGGTGCTTAATGATTACAAGATGTTTCCGTACTGTCTCAACTGAAGTGCTCTGCGTTCTAGTCGGCACGCCGCCTCTTTCAATTTTATATAAATTATATTTTGAAAAATTTTTGTTCAGAACTGGTAGACTTGATTTTAAATTGTATAAAGATATTTTGATTACAAGGCATATGTTTGAAAGAATTAATAATATTTTGGTACATCCTTCTGATTTTTGTGTTTTGGAATTTGATTGTAAACTTCCAATAACTGGAGAATTGTATATTTATACTGACGGGTCCAGGCAAGATGATAAATTGGGTGCAGCATTTGTGATTTAGCATTATGGAACTGAAATTGAAAATAAAAAATATAAGCTTAATAATTATAAGTCTGTATTTCAATCGGAATGTTGTGCTTTACTTAAAGCCCTTCAATGGGTTAAGAAAAATTTGACTTGTGTTAATTCTATTCATATATATACTGATTGTATGTCTTTGCTTCAATCCTTGACCTCGGCCCGTCCTACTAATTTATTAATATTTGATATTAAATGTCTATTGAAAATTTTGATGTAGAATATGTGCATTCATTTACACTGGATAAAAGCCCATGTTGGCTTTGTTGGAAAGGCCGACGTGCTGGCTAAAGAGGCGACCACTAATGATGATTGTGAATATAAATAGAAATTTCTGGTTCGAGAAGTTATGCAATTAGAAACATGAAAAATTTTTATGATGATATTTGGAATACTAGATGGAATGAATCAGAGAGGTGCGTGGGTCTTTTGAAGTCTATTAAAATTCAAAATGGTATGCGACCAATTAGTAATATTGATTTAAACAAGTTTTTAACTGGGCATGGAAGATTTCCCGCGTACCTCTCGAGATTTAATTTACAAAATTCAGACTTGTGTGGTCATTGCCATCAAGTTGAACGCAGATCTTGGTAACCGCCGTAGTTGCCTGAACGGTGTCTGGTTCTGTTGCCTTTTCCTGCGTTTTCTGTGTCTGCAGATCCGGGCAGAGAGAAACTGTGTGAGCCTTACCACACACATAGCAACGTACAAACTGTTTACACGACTTAGCAACATGTCCAGGCGAAAGGCACTTTAGGCAACACCTCTTAAGCCTAATTTTATTATTTTTCTCGTCTAACGACAGAGAGCGTGCTTCGAAACAGTTTCGAAACAGTGATGCAGTTTATCGCAAAAAAATACAGTTATTATCTTTCGTCGTAAGGAAACCTGCCGCCGTAGGGACATTCGTTAACAGTTTCGATTTAAATTTGCTTTTCAATTCTCTTTTCGATTTATTGCAATACTTGTCTTTTTGCCCAAAAATTTCAAATCCACTCCTCGCTAACTTAAGTCTTTCCTCCCCTTCCACTTCGCATCATAAAAATTTCATCAAATTAGTTAGGCGAGAAATATTCCGACTTTCCTTTACTTCTCCAAAAACCAGGCTTCTTTGCCAGGCTGTGAGGACTTCCTCCGAGAGGCATGATTCTACCATGGGATATAACCAACAAGCATTGCTTTCCGTTTTAATATCTAAGGATTCGAGAGCTCTTAGTTGTGCTTCAGTCTTATCAAATAATTGCGGCAATGGTAATTTTTCACTACTGCCTGTCTTAACATTCGTTACAATCAACTTTACAAGCTCTCTCACGTATACCTCAATTAATAAATCATAATTCCCAAAACGTTCCTTAAGAGCACTAATAGCTTTTGAATAATTTTTCGCAGACATTGGGTAACTGTCAATAAAGTCTCTAGCGCGCGTCCTTTGTTTCATGCTTTGCACAAGATATTGAAATTTGTCAGTTTCGTGCAAATCAGGGTCCTCGTGTATTTTTTCGAACTGAGACCAAAACGGAAGCCAGTTCAATAATTCGCCATCGAACTTCTTAAGCTCTATTTTCGGGAGCTTCAACGATCTAGTATTACAGGGTGAATTAGTAGAAACAATACCTTGCGACCTAGTTTCTAAATTTATCTGTTCTAAGGCACCTAACTTCTCACTAACTAAGCGAGAAATGGTAATAAATTCATCCTTATAAATATCCCAGCTTTCTATTTCATCGTTAACTTTTTTCAGGCGTTACATGAGTCGAAATTATAAAATTCAAAATCTGCTCGTTAAGTTCCTCAATATCTTTCTGTAACATTTGTAACTCTGTAAATTTATCTTTAATTATACCTGCTGAAAAATCATCCTTACCAATTTCGCTTTTCAAAACATTAACAGTCTTGGTAAAGGAAGAACACAATCCTCCGCGTTTTGCAGTTAAAGGATTCATAATAAAACGATCCTATTCATTCAATAAAGTTATTCATAAAACTGTCTCGTGGATATCTTCCGAAGTTTATTGACGGCATTACATAACACAGTGCTTCGCAGGAATACCTTGATAAGAAACTGCAGGAAGATTGTGTAGATGTGGCCCAGGCCAGTGTAAATGAAGAAGTCATACTTTGAAACTTCAAAATTGGCTGGCAGAAGTTAGGAGTATTTATAGTCTCCAAAGCATGTGTGTTTCGTTAGTACTGTCTAACCCTAGCATGGTTTATGCTTCACGAATGAGCAATGACAAGCTTCGTTAGCGTTATTGGCTGGCGTCCGCTATACAGACTTGGCAACGTATCCTGAGATTGACAACTAAAGACATACTGCTATTTCATTAAATTTTGTCACTTTGCAGAAATTAAACCTGAATAAGAAGCTTTGAACAAGTTAAGCTGTTACTGATTTCTTATATCTAGCGTGATTAGTAGGGAAGGCAATTTTGTATGTTTGGAATGTTCGAAGACCTATTTTGGGTTATCTTTTAGATTACCACTAAGGTAAAATAATATAACCAGGAATATGAAAAGAAAGGACCCATGTATGTTATTTTGTTGAATGCCTGTCCAAAGATGAACTCTTATGTTAACTGTAAATATGAAATAAAAATCAAATTTGTAAAATGAGGTTAAATTAATTGATTATGTTATGCTTTATGGTGACATTTCTGTGTTACTTGGCAACATTTATAACCTATCTTGACCTCATCTGACGACTTTATTTCTGTGAATAAAACTTATTCTGCAATATATAGATAAAATTACCCCAATTGTTGATCACATTAAGCGAGGTATTTTCCATGATTTCGCACACAAACGGGTACGACTTCGTCAAATCGATCACAATATCCTAGTGAGCCGCTGTGGCATTAAGCTGTGTCTACAATTGTTTTCTTTGTCAGAAGAAGTTATTCTCCGAGAGGTGTTGTAACTGATTTCGAATTTTTGTTCTTATTCATTGTCACTGCTAAAAAGTTTTTTGTTTGCTGCTGACGCATGGGGAAGACGGTAATTGAAACATATTTGCGTATTTTTGATCATACCTTATTCTGATCATAACTATTCATTGTTACATATTTCCACGTATAACCAGTAAATAAACTATATTAATTAATTATTAATTCTTCTTAGTGCCAGATAAAAGTTGATTACTGGCATAGTTAATGTTTATTATTGGTAAAAATCAGCTACTGACTTTTTCAAGTTTCACTTATCATATCATGAATATAGCTTACAGACATCGCAGAAATTTATTGAAAGGTTTACTTTCAATCTCATTGGAAAAGTAGAGAATATACAACTCAAATAATTCAGAATATAACCAAAACTACTATAAACAAAAGACTCAAAAGACCTTTTTAAATAGTTTTAATTAACAAAACACAATTAAGATAAAAAGTTACAATTAAAGGCGTTATAATTACACATTTAAGTTACAAAGTAAATCTCGGGGAACCAGCATGCTTAGTTCATGACTCCCTTTACATCGACTGAAAGCTGTTCTTTTTTTGGCTGGTGTTTCTTCCGGAGACCGCTAGGTGGCGCTCGTTGAGCCATGGGGTTACAATACAATGAATATTAAATATAATTAATGAAATTTCGAGAAAACTGGAATTAGAGGTTTGAAATTTCTTTGAGTTCATATAGGTTCTAAATTATTAGTAGTTTCAAACTTTTGACTTATGATTTTTGTTTCAAACTTTAAACTTTCGAAATTTTGACACAATTTAGGTAAGTGATTTCACATTTTTCAGCACAAACTATGTTTGGGAAAAGAAAAAGAAAAAAAAAAAAAAAAAATGAGTCCTTTTTTTAGTCCAAATGGGGAATTTGCCCTGAAGGACTATTAATTTCGTTTTGGCATTTTGCGTTGAAAACTATGAACGGCGAATCCCTTTTCAAATTGTTGCCACCAATATTTAAAGAAATTAAATAATGAAGGATCTGCATGTATGTATGCATGTTTCTCGCTCGCATTGTGATATAACAGCGGTACCTAGAGCCATCAAAATTTGAATTACGAATCTTCCATAGGATATTGGCATGTGGAAGCCCTAATTTGAATTTGAAATTTGTTTTATTATTGATTTCCCATTTTTTAACACTTCAACGAATTGTTGATTATCAAACTCAACGATTTCAAGGCGAGCAATGGCAACACTCCATGAAAAAAAAAAAAAAAAAATTCTATCTCCAGCGTATGAGACTCTGTATCAAATATTCTAAAGATATGCTCATTTTAAATTTTTTTTGCGATATTGCTGTTGAGCTGAATTTAATGGTTTGAGTACGTAGAACATGATATTTATTAAATAAATGTAAGACACAAAACGTTAAGAAAACGCCCCTTTAGACGTAATTTAAATTCTGAAACCTTTCAGATTTTTTTTGGGGGGGTGAGTTGTTACTGTGCTCTTCATTTGAATTAAAGTGACAACTCGAGTTTTCCTTGATACGGCATCGATTTGATTTTTTAACTGCAAATTTTTCTAAGAAATTAAAGATATGAACGTTAAATGGTGCTTGCATATTTTTACTTTTTCCTATATTTACTTCATTTTATAGAATTTTATCTATTTGATGTATCAGCAAACTGATCGGTGTATCTTATTTTGAAAAGGCATATGTGTATATGATATTTAGGCAGTCGGGCAGATGAGTGAAGCTTGGCAATTCGGTCACATCAGTATTCTGATGTGACAATTCTCACATCAGATTTGCTGTCGCTGAGTGTAAGGCGGTATCCAATGATGACACAGAAGGATTTAAATTTATAGCTTCATATCTTTATTCATTTCAAACGAGATTCAATAGATTATTCTTTACTAATAAGATTAACTTACTAATAAGAGACATTAAGAGTATGAAAAAAGACATGAAGAAAAACATCTAGGACACAGTTTACAGGCTTTAACTGTCCCCTATCACAACTCATGATCTTTCTCATATAATTAGAATTTTTTTTAATTATATAATTTTACAATGGAACCTATGACTTATAAATAAACATATAATATATAACTAGATTTAGAACTATAAGACAATAATATATGAAAGAATAATGCTAAATAATAAATTACAATCATAAAAATCCTCAATTTTTGTCAAAATCTTCATTGAGAAGTAAAATTGTTGTTGTAAAGTCCTTTTCATAAAAATAATTGAAATCGAATGAAAATACTGGTTAAAGTCTATTGATGCCAATACGTCCACAAGATAAAAATAAGCTCAAAAATATTATGCACTTTTTTCAATGAATATGGTTCCATAATAAGTTTTGAATAGAAGATGTTTAAAATTTTTGCGGGGAGCATCTCTTCATGTAAAACTTAGAAGATATACAATTTATGCATAATGCATTATGCGCATTCATTCTTCTCATTGTAGGTAATTAACAATACATTGACATATTGACCTTAAAAAACAATTCAATATAAATCTTAATAATATGACACAATATTTAATAAGAACTATAAGATATTTAATAAGAACTATAAGACAATTATATATGAAAGAATAATGCTAAATAATAAATTACAATCATAAAAGTCCTCAATTTTTCTCAAAATCTGTTTTTGTTTGCTGATGGTTGGAGGTGTGCTAGGTACAAAATATCAAAAAACCTCCGTTGCCTAAAAAAAAGGTAACTGGTTTTTGACATTGCACATTGTATCAAAATGTTTTTGTAAAAATACAAAATCCTACAAAATTAATATTTAAGATAAATAACTTGTATGATCAAGTTAAAGCCTTTGCTAGAATTTTGGGAAGTAGAAATGAATATTACCCTACAACAAGAAGAAAAAGAAAAGTTAAGTGGGTTAGAAAGGGGGTCCAAATTTTGAACGGGAAAACTCTAAGAAGAAGGAAAGGCAGGATAGGCAAGCAGCCAGACTGTGGGAAAAAGTCAAGATCGGGAAAATAATTTGCCATAGTTAGGGTTTAGGTCTAAATCAGGTATTAAAAGGTCATAATCAGGAACATTTTTAATAGAGAATTTTGAAAAATTAAAATTAAAATAATTTTGGACAGAGATAGGAATTCTACTAGTTCTAACAGTTAATTTAAATTCACTTGCTGGCTTAAATGGTTTTAGTATAGTTGAATGAACAATTTCTGATTTCTTTTTAGTTAGAGGATTAGGTTTATCAATTTCAAAAGTAACTTCGGAATATTGTTTTAGAATTTTGTAAGGTTCTGAAAATGGAGGAGAAATTTACGTGTATTAGGGTAATGAAATTCTTCATACATTACTAAATCACCTATTTGAAAAGTACTCGGTTTGTAATGACTATCATATCTTTCTTTATTTACATTATGATAATCATCAGATCTTTTTTATCTATTTTTCTAGCTTCTTCTATTGGTGGATATAATTCTTGATTTTGAATTAAGGAATCATAAGATAATTTTCCATACATTAAGTATGATGGTGGCAATTTTGTTACAAAATGAGGGGTGTTATTATATTCTTCAGTTACTTGGGGTAATCATTTTGTTCACGCAATATTACCTTGATAAGAATTTAGTTTACATTTTAATCTATTTATAATCGTTTGATTAACATGTTCAATTTTACGGTTAGTTTGGGGGTCTATTTGCAGTAGTTAATAATTGTTTTACATTATGGTTCCTTAAAAAGTGCTTAAATTTTGAAGATGTAAAAGCAGCTTTCCTATCACTTAAAATCTTTTTAGGGACCTGAATTTGGAAAATTTGTTTCAAGCAATTTATATAAGTATCTGTAGTTACACTTTTAGAAGCAAAAGTCCAAATATACCTGGTTGCATGATCAATAATTATGTGAATATACGTTTTAGTAGAATTATAATATTTTAAACCATCAACGGTATCAATAGTTCAAAAGATTCACTGACCGATGGTAAGTTTTGCAGTAAACCAAATTTCTTTTGTTTACTTTTCTAATTAAACTGACATACTTCACAATGCTTGTAATAATTTCTAACATCTTGAGCAATTCTTGGCCAATAATATTGAGGAGATAATAAATTTAGCATTGAGGACACGCCAATATCACCAAATTATATATGTGCTTTTTCAAGTAACTTTGTACGAAGAGACATTGGAATTGCAATTTTATACAGTCCTTGTTTTTTAATAGTTAACATCATTCATTTTCTTATATTTAGGATTACAAATGTTGTCTAAATTTTGATTTTCTTTTATTTCTTCTAATGATAATAAATTAACTTGCAGTCTTAAATGCTGACAAATAGGATTTCTAGGTAGCATGTCAGCTTCAACATTAGTGGATCCCTTTTTATACTTTACACCAAAATCATACATAGATAATTTTAAAGACCTGTAGGATGTTTTATATTTTTAAGCCAGACTAGAGCAGCATGGTCAATATCTACATTAAAATAATTACCATGTAAACAATAATAAAATTTATCGATTGTATCGATATAAAGAATCCAGCTCAGTAATTGCATAATTTTGTTCATAAAATCTTAATTTTCTAAAATGAAAAGCAATTGGATATAAATTACAATCAGGATGTTCTTGTTTAAAGACAGCACCTACAGCTTTTATAGAGGCATCAACAAATACATGACAAGGGTATTTAGTATTAAACAAAGTTAAAATAATCCTAGAAATTAATGCATCTTTGAATTTTTGAAAAATTTGACATTCATCAGTCCATTTATAGGGGGTATCTTTCTTAAGTAAATTTGCTAGAGGAGCTTTAATTTTAGCAAAATTTTGAATAAATTTATGAAATACATTAATACTTCCTAAAAATCTTTGTAACTCTTTAACATTGTTAAGGGGTTGCAATTTCTTAATAACCTCTATATTTGCATTACTGGGCTGGTATTTACCTGCTTGAATTTCATTTCCTAGGAAATTTATTTTTTCTTTAGCAAAATTACATATAGTTTGTTTTAATTTTATATTTTTGCTTTTTCGCATATATTAAATATTATTTTAAGATGATTTAAATGTTTATCATCATCAAAATAATTTAAAGCAAATTGAATCTGATATTTGTTTAAAATTTGTCTAAGAGCTCTTTGAAAAACAGCTGGGGAATTCTTCCAACCACAAGGTGAAAATGTCTAGTAAACTCATAAAGTTCAAAATTTGTTGTAAATGCTAATTTTTCAGTATCCTTTTTCATTTAATTTTATATGCCAATAGCCTGATGCTAAATCCAATATATTGTTCCGTTCCAGTCTAATATTTGAGCAGTATATTTCATAGTACATAAGTCTGAAAAATTATCATTTCTGGTGACGTAAACGCATATATATTCATAGCAATCCTGGGCAAATATCTCAACATGCCATTTCATGCCAGAGTGAGAATTAAAAACAAATTCTGGACTGCGTAGACTTCCCCCTCTTAACCCACGGCACATACTAAAGTTTTCAATAATCCACGTGAAAGTAAATTGGTTGTCTTTTTTCTTCTCCATTACATACAACGAGTTTCGTTTGGCACAATGATGTAAAGTAATCTGCGCTTTTCTTACCCAACCTGTTATCAGTTTTTCTTTTATGATATAAAGAGATAAGTCTTTATCTGTCGTTTACGTGGCGACGATAACAGTCAAGGGGAGCACACCCACTTTATTGATATTTCTCCAAACTGCATTGCTACTGAAAAGAATTTATAATGAGAGTGTACTTATTCTCTATCCTGCTGTTTTGTATCTCCCGTTCTACTGGGCCGATTGACAAAATTCTAATTGCATTTCTCATGTCTCGTAAGCGCGACTTAGGATATATATTAGATTTGTATATAGCATTGTTCTAACATAGGTTAGGTATTTTGACACAAAACCGGACTTTTTGTGAAACAACACACCATTCCCCCCCCCCATTTTCTGATTCTACGACTCAAATTATGCCTAGATATTAAATTCTGTAATTTTTAGTGAGAAATTTATGGAGAAATTTAAAAATTTGCTTAGGCCCATTTTTTTCAGTTTGCGCCAAGAATAATTCACTTGGAGAACTTCTTAATTTATAGCAACCTATTTTCCTTCCTTTTTTTTTTTTTTTTCTTATCCACGAGCGGAAAAAAAAATCATCGTTCATACTTTCAAATAATATTAACAAACCACATTTTCGTTATTATCGCTTATAATAAATACGCCAAATTTCAAAACGCGCCAAAATGTAAATTCACGTATATCTTAGAAAATTTTGAACAAAAACTCTAATTTTTTGCAGGTATACTTAGAAATACATCTACTTTAAAATGATGGCGAAAATTTTATAGGTTGCAATTCAAAATTTTTTTCGAAAAATTCATAAAAAATTATTCAAAAATACAAAAATAAATCAAAACAACGGGTGAATTTTGTTTGGAACGAAGCTAAATTTCGAAATATGAAAGGAAGAATCAAATAAGTTTAATAAAGAAGATATTAATAAATAATATATCAAATTCAATTAACATTGAGGAGCTAAAATATTGAGAGCTATTTTTTTTTTTAACTACTCGTGCGAATTTTACAAAAACTTGGCAGTCTGGTATATTTTGAGTCGTAGAATCGAATTATGTAAAAAAATAGGCATGCCATTTCAGAAAAAGTCCAATTTTGTGTCAAAATACCTATGAAATCTAATACATATTTTAAGTCGTGCTTTCGAGACAGGAAAAAAGCTAGTTGAATTTTGTCAATCGGCCCAGCAGAACGGGAGATATAGAACTGTCCCTTTTTTATTCGCAGTGTACTAATAGTCACTTTGTTTATGCTTCACCTTCACCCAATTTTGCATTCCCATTCTTTGGTTGCAGCCCTTAATTGTATTTCTACCGAACTTGGCGACTTTGCATTTCAAAAATGAGCGTCGTCGACTTGACGGAAGTAACCCTGTTGGCAGGAAGGAAATGAAGCATTCGCTCGCACCAAGCCGAATCGATACAAAAATTCGGGGTGTCTCAATGCAGTCTTTCCCAGTTCAGGCTTCCTGCAGGCAACAACAACAACAATAAAATCGTGCCATTTCATTCATTTATTTCTTTTCTGCAGGTATTCGTGATAAAAAAATAACAAAAAATCTGCCCTTTTAGCTACTTTTTCAGATGATGGAACAGTTTTTAAAAAAAATTATTAGCCTTAAAAAATTCAGAGGAATTCCTAGTTTAAAACTCTATTATATGCCTACCACACTGACCTCACTCATTCAATATTAAATCTGTTTTCTATTTGGGAATCAAATATTTATTAACGAGACAAGCAACTAGAAAACAAGGTAAAAAAAAAAAAAAGGAGTATTTTTTAAGGGGATGAAGAACTTAGCACTTAAGTCAAAAATGGAAGCCAAATTAGTAGCTCCGTTTCGTAGGTATTCGGGGGGAAAGTGAGGATTTTTCAGCTTTGCCTAGAATTTCAAATGTTTCTCTGCAACGAAACCCATATTGTTCAAAAATCAGTCACTAAAATAATGAAACTGTTTTATTAGATAATTATGTTAGCAGCATGGCTTATGATTTTCGCGGCTCTTCGGACATTTTTTAGTTCACGAGACGGACATTTTTAGTTCAGATGTAAGGTTAGCTCAATCCCAAAAAATTCCCAGCTTTCGCTTTTATTTAAGGTACAGAATTCTCAAAATATTTTAGGGACTATTATATAGAAATCGATTTGGTTAAGGCAATAATAAGGCGAACGCGCGCTAGTCAGAATCTCTGGCTCTCTAACGAAGTCAGTGGATCTTCGACTTAAATACCGCTCTTACTCATTTGCATTAACCGTGATTCTAAAAACACATTCTGGTAGGAAATTGTAAGCTGAAATTAGGAGGGACAGGAAAGTAGCTTGAACTAAAAGATAATATTAAAACCTTACAACATTATTAATATTTGCGGAAAGTATATTTTTATAATGGTTTAATTGAGTGGATAACTCTTGTAATAACGACCTTTTGCTTCCAACAGGAAAAGAATATTATAAAGTGTGGCCATTACAACAAAAATTGCTTTAATACGCAGTTGGGGGCTCTTTGTACCACTCTTTGCAATGGAATAGTATTGACTGTCCTAATATTCCCAGCGTCCTTCAATATAGACAGACATTATCTTCGAAAATCAAAGAAACGTTAAAGATTCAACATTCAACTATTTAGATAAATATTGTACGTTTTCCTTAAAAAAATGAAAAGACATAACAAGATATTTTATTGTAAATCGAACAATTCATTTTCCCGCAATATTTTAATAGATTTAAAAGCTTTTCATACACAGTAGAGCTTAGAGTAATTTGGCACTGTATAGGTAATTTTCACAAATATTTAGGGAATTATTATATGTAATGAACAGTTGACTGCATGTTTAATGCTTAGCTGAAATCAAAGTTTGGCATTTTCAAATAATTGAAAATTATAATGACAAAGGTTTTCAGAAAGAAATGCAAATTCTATAAACAAAGTGAAAACTCTTTATTTCATTCTATAAATTATGATCATAAAATTTTTCTAAAATCTTTAAGTTTTTCGGAAATTTTCTGGAGTCAATTTCAGTACCTACCAAATCCCTAAATTAAAAGTAAATACACTCAAATATATTCCCTGTTCTAAATATTATATTTGAGAACTTCTGCACGTATTTTAAAAATTTCATGTTAAAACAAAATCAGGTAACTTTCGAATCTTACATCTTGTTTAATTAGTTTTTAATTAATTTTATGCATTTTTGGAATTTAATAAAACTTTCACATATGATAACATTTTACTGAAGTATATCAAAGAAAGACCATTTGTTTCCTACTGCAGTTCAAATCCTAGTTTTTCTAAGATTTCAAAATGCTACTTTTACAGTGTCTACATAATTATGCCTCACTAGAGGCCAAGCGATTAAGATCTCTGAGTGCTGGGGGTTTCTATCTGGGTTCGATATCAGGCGAATGGGTAGGCTGCATTTTTTTTTTTTTTTCCCCTTCTGATGTGTAACAAACAAGAAGCCAATTTTCTTAAGAAGTCCTCCGAGCAGGCTTTCTTTCATCCACGCAGATATTCCAATAACCTAATCCTAGGTAACTGATCTTCGGAAGGTTAGGTTAGGTTAGGTTATTTTGAATATCACAGAGCCACACGGGTTATCACCATAAGATGAGGGATGCCTTAGTGGGGATTTTCTAAGGGAAATTGGCTCGCATTCACACTAGCGAGGAAAACCAACCATGCAGCCAGCTCTTTCGCCTGGTATCGAACACAATCGAGGTCGAGCTACCGGTCTTAACTACTAGGCCACAGGTGGAAAATATTAAAAAAAAATATATATATTCCATTTTTTTTTAATCCATGATTGAGTTTCATTCGTTTATGTTTTGTGTAATAATTATGCCTACTGATTTTGTTATCAGCCAATCAAATAATTTTTTTATCAGCAACTTTTTACACATTTACATCAGTTTCATGCAAGAAGGGTTTTCTCCCCCTTAATACTAAAAAATTTAAGGTTTAATAACTACAATACAATTCTGAAAATTATTTTTTGATACTGAAATTTTAGCACAGTACAAACGATATTCACTCCATAGGATAATAAATCGGCTGAATATTTATTAAATATATTTGTATACATGAAGTGTATTGAAAAACTGATCGAAACTACAGCTTATTCTAATAATATATATTGTTTAAGTAAAGTATCAGATAAAAAATTGTAGGAAACTGCAGTCTGCATACCAAACACAAATCAGTTGCAAGATCAACTTGTAACTAATAAACACTTATCGCTATGCACAAGTTATTCGATCCCATCGATGCAGGAACATGAAAAATGTACAATGCCCTCGCCGCAGCTTGAGCAACAAAAACAGTTGATAACACTTGATATAAAGAACGAAACTGAATGAAACAATAGCTGGGCAACATTCACATGATTAAATATAACAAAAGCATACTAAAATTCAAAAATCAAAATTTGAGATTATTTCTATGGTGAAAGAAAGATATAATCGAACTTCTTCTGATATCTTTTAAACGACATAGGAATGGGTCTGAAGAACAAGTTTGATAATATAACGCCCTAAATTAGATACAAAATGTTAATCGTGGAATTAAGTATTAGATACATTTTTAACGTAATGTAATATTCATATCTGGTAGACGTTTAAACATACGTTATTTAACCAGTAGCATGCAAAGCAATTTCTTTTACCCGTAGATCTCAGTGCCATTTAAAAAACCGCAAAGAATCAGATGAAAAAAAAAAAAAATGTTATTATTAATAACGTGATACTGAACACAGAATGGCATACGCGTGTATTAGCCGTCAGTTGCCAAATACACAGCCGACTATAGGCAATAAAATATACTTTCGACATGCCTAGACAGATACTATAACATGAAGTTTATTCTTCGCATATAGTTGGGCAGTGGCATTAAACGGATTGTTATTTTCCGAAACTTGTCTCTACTGTAACGTCAGAACACACGTGTCGGGTGAAAGAAAAGACCGGTTTTCTTTTAAAATATTTATTTTAAAAACTTAATAAGAAATTCTTGAATTGTAATTAAAATAATCAAATCATTTCAGCCATAAATCATACAAAGGCCGCTGACGCGGCGACGACGCTGAGACAAAAAACGTCTAGGTATAATACATATTCTTTGGCTGAGATGCGTCTGCTTTCACTCGTTTACAGCATCAAAATCTCACACAAAAGAGACTCTCTTTTGTTTTATTCAAGCATTGTCGGAAAATACCTGGAATGGGGTAATTACTGCCCCTTATGTCCGGAAACCGCACCAGAGGTTTTCCGCGACACCTTTCCACAAAGTTCTGTTATCAATTTGTCTCTGAACAAAACAGGAGGTTCTTATCATTAAGCATCTGTGTGTCCGAGGTGTGCATATGTCGTCACACTACCGCACCAGTGGCCGAGTGGTTGAGGGCACCAGTGGCGAGTGGACTTTTGAATTTCGGTAGTTCGAGTGAACGAATGCATGGTTGGCTTTCCTGGTTTTTGCAGTATGTAACGTGAATACGAGCCACTTTCCCTTATAAAAGCCTTCACGAAGGTATTCCTCCTCTTGGGCAGATAGCCCTTGGGTACCAAGCCTGGTTTGGTTATTTAAACGACGAACGAACTATACGAACTCTCTTAAGCAAGAAACCAAGTCATATCATCGAACTAATTATCAGTTTTTATTCTAACACTTTGTTGGAATTTGTCAGCATTATGTTTCCAATGTATATCTCACATCATGGGCAATTTCATTCCGTGAGAATTGGAATATCGCAAATTTTCGGCAAAATAATACTACAAGCTTCAAAACAATGGATTAACTGCACTTTATTTATTTCTAAATATAGTAAATATGTGATGCAAATTGCACTAATTAATGAATACGATCCAAACAAATGTTGTCCCCAGCATTTGCAAAGGGAAAAGAATTGACAAAAATATGACGCAAAGTTGTTCTAATCGCTGTGCTAATTGTAGTAATGCTGTTCTATAATGCTATGATGTTCTAGTATGAAGCAATACTGTTCTTATATGTGCTTGTCCTAAATGGTCCGATGCTGATGCTGAAATAAAAAAATATTTGATGTGAGGAACACATGACTGTCTTGTACGGACTATTAGATTATGCACATTTTTTGCTGCATCATGTTTAAACTTATTTCCTCGAATTTAATTGAAGATATATTTCTCATGCAATCAATTCACTTCTCACTTCGCTGCAAGGCAAAAAAAAAAAAAAAATGTATAAAAACTCTAACCAACTTCATTAAAAATTTTTAATTACAGAAAATCTTAAAACACTAAATATGGTATCAGTTAGAAAAGCAATTTTTACCATGTAAATGAAAGTTTCTAGGGGAAAAAAAAAAAAAAAAGCAGTTCGACCAGCGGGCAGGAAGACAAAATTGAAAACGAAAGTGACCCCACTAAGCGAAAAGACACTGCAGCTGACTAAAGTCATTATTCTACTTCGAATTTAGAATGCAAATAAACGGCGGCCTCGTTAAACTTATCGCCACTGAACTAAATGCATAAACACCTTAACCAGAATATAAGAACAACATAATTCAGTCACTTTTAAAGAAAAAAAATCACAATTCATCAACATGAGACAGAGTAACCGAGTGAGAATATATATGCGTTTGGGTGAAGCCCGTTTCAACGGAAAAGGGAGGTGCACAACTAGATGTTATAGCAATCCCATATACAAAATTTCAACCTTTTGAGGCTATTCGTTTTTGAGTTACGCACAGACGTCACAAAGAAAATCTCTTCTGAATCCCTTTTAAATCCATATTATTCCATTTTAGAAAAAAAAAGAGTCTTGTACTCTCCGTAGGTAGAGAAGTCATGCAAAAGCATCGTTGAAATGGATATTTTCATTGAAATAGGATATCAGAAATTTTTCGCGATTGCAGTATTTCCTTTACTTCGGACAAGAAAGTAAAAAGAGTCCTAAAACTTTTTAAGTGCATTATGTATAGGAGATATCACAAGAAATCTAAATGAGTTTATTTAAAGAGCTATGTCTCTGGCTGTTTGCAGTTATTTCAGATTAACCTATAGACAGGAAATGAAATACTTGATTGAAAATTTTATCACAAATATTGATTATTAAGAATAAATTCTGGCGAGTTTTACTAATAAAGAGGTTATGTTTCGTAATAAGAAATTTTAAAAAAGAGGCTTGAAATCGTCTTTTCAACAAATAAAAAAGAACACTTGCAGTCCAAAGCAATTAAAAATATATTACTTCTTCCAGCATGCAATTAAAGTTAGCTCCTTAAGTTAGCTTATGTATAGCTGTCATCAAGTTCCTTTTTAACATCGAGTTAAAATTTTTATTGCAGTAATATTTGATTGCATCAAAATTTGCTGTCATTTTGGTTGCCGACATCACATTAGGAAGAAAAGTCCTATGCGATATTTATACTTCATTTTCACCTTTCAAAATGTAAATGTACTTCATCGTTTTGACATGTATAAAATATCCTATTGCATAAGATAGTGTGGTAGAAAGTATTTTTGCATATCTTCTAAGATTTTTTGCGTTGTCCTGCGCTTGTGGTGTAAGTGGTTGAAACATACATCTGGGAGTATGGAGATCCATGGTTGGAATCCCGTCGAGGAGAGTTTGTTTATCATGTTTCTTGATCCAAAAAGTCAATAATTTTTACAGTGGCATTCGAACGTAAAACGCAGTGGATGATAGGTCTTCACAACGTAAACAGAGTCGACAGAGTTTCGTGCCTCTCTCTAGTCGTTCATTATTGGAAAGGGCATACAAGAAATTTTTGCATTCCTCCGTGCGTGATTGCCTTTAGTAAGTGCTTTTGTAAATGATTGTCAATGGGTAGATAACTGGTTCGAATCCTAATTAAGGAATGGTTCATTTTTCATATTTCCTGCTCCGAAAAACTTAACAATCATTAATTTATATTACAACCTTGTTTATTCCGAATAATATAATATAAATTTATGTATATTTGTCTTACATATTTACAACTGGCCGCCGAGACGGTGTAGTGGTTAGGGGAGCCTATTGCAGTACCGAATGGCCCGGGTTCGAATCTCGGTCTTTGAGGCATGAGGGCACTCTAAATATACATATAATGAGCTAAAAGTCCTCCTGTGTGTATTTGTGGTAGGGAAGAGGGTATGCTTGCTGAAAATAAAATGAAGATTTTATGGGCCTCGGCTGTCAGTCACCTATTCATTATGGGTCAACATTTCTAGCCATCAAAGTTCCTGCTGTTTATTACTTTTGAGTTTGTTTCTATTGCATGTTTGTCTTCGAGTGTCATCTTTCTAACAAATGCAATAAAGCCTCTTCATGTTATAATGGAGTGAACCATCGTCAATCCGTTGCAACTTTCTTTCACCAAGTCATCTTATTACATATTGTTACGAAATGTACAGGAGCGGTAAGATGGCTTCCCCACAAAGCAGTTTTAGGGTTGCCATAAAATAACAAGGAAGGCACGGTTGTCACATTTGGCAAGAGATCGCCCGTTTGGCGACAAAATTCGCGATATGCCATGGACGGATGGAGAACCTTCTGGAACGCATTCTTACTGGTTTCGCCCAGAATGGTCTCAATACAAGCCAAAAGCTATATAAACCCTGCTTGTCCGCAGTCACTGAGTGTGTGCCTCGTCTAGCGAGCTGATAGTCAGTCATTGAGTGAGTGTGCCTCGTCGAGAGGGCGAGAGTGTGTGCCTCGCATAGAGTGCAAGATAGTTAGTATCGAGCTGGTGTCTCGTCTAGCGAGTCAATCCCTGCGGAGTCGATCATGTTGACAGCCGGGCAGCGAGTGCCGAGTGGGTCGTCGAGTGCACCGAAAGAGTCTCGTAGTGTATCGCGGTTAGTCCATCATCGAGAGAGCGTGTTGAGCTCCGGTAACGACTGAACCAAAGAGTCGGGAGCTGTGGTGTGTCGTCGACTGCATCGCGAGTTGTAGCGTGAAGAGTCTCGAGAGTACGTGGAGTTCCGAGGATGACCAAGCAGAGTCGGGAGCTGTACTCTGGTGCTTTGCCGTGAAGCTGTCGTTACCGTGATAGCCTGATAACCTGGAGCCAGTGTCGCTGATCGTGTCAGCATGTTTATAACAGTTCGACGACTGTAAACAAAATTTTAGAGTTGTCCTGATTAATACCGACCAATAAAGTGTGTTTCGATACTTCATCAAGTGCCGTGGTTATTCACTCCAAATCCACACGAACATGAAGGAAGAAAATAACCTAACAACTGGTGTCAGAAAAAAAAAAAAAAACGTAACAATATATACACTATATATATGTTATATATATATATAATCTTTCTATTATACTTAAAGAAGGTGGCTCAAGTGCTAACGCATCGCATAGCAGCTTGGAACTTTGGGATTATAGTGGCGTACAGCAGGTAACTTTAGCCTCCTCTTGCCAGCCTCTCATATGGGTGGTCAAGAAGGGGAGGTTGACGTTAATGACGACGAGAAAAGTAAACGGGTGTGTTAGAGGTCATAAGGGGAGATATATTGTAAGAGAAAGTTGTTTTTAGGTCTCGTTCAATATCAATATATCAGGAATAAAATCTAGAGTGGAACTAGAGACAGAACTTTCCTCTACTCTTTATTGTAAGTCAGTTGTTACCAAAATGTGTACATGGTACCAAAGTGCAGATAAGTTATATAGGTCGCGAAAGTTTTGAAATGCTCTTATATTCTTTTATTATATTCTTTTATCTCTCTTATTTTCTTATATTCTTTTATGTATTATTAAGCAATTTAATAATATCAGTATGAACGTTTTGGATTATTAATAACATATATCTACTTATAATAGCTAATTAAATTATATTTATCGGATGATTTTATTGATTATACCTATTTATTTATTTACATTTCATCATTACATTATTTTCGCCTGTAGATTTCCTTTTCCTTGCTCCTGAGCAATATATATATATATATATATATGTTGGTCTCGAAACCGAAAAACTTGGGTGTGGTGTGGTGTATTTAATTATGGCAAAGCACACTAGGGCTATCTGCCTAAGGGATGGGATGCCTTCGTGGAGGACTTTCTAAGGAAAACTGGCTGGTATACGAGTTACACATGGAGAAAACCACGAAAACACCCATGCGGCCAGCCCGTTCGCGGCATTCGAACCTCGGACCGAACTACTAGTGTTCAGCGACTTTACCGCTCGGCCACTGGTGGGGCCGAAAAATTTGAGAAACGCTGCTGTAAACAAATAATCCGATCCAATTCAAACTGAACAGCATTAATTAGCACTAAAATAGTCTATGAAAAGCATCATAATTTTTTAAAAAAGCTTTGTTTATCTAACATGAAATTAATTACTTAATCATCTTACGAGTAAGGAGATTTTGTGTGTTTATTTAATTGAATACGGCGAACTATATGAGAGGTGGCTAACAAAGTCATGCTTTCGTGGAGAATGTTTTAGGGAAAATAGGCTCATTTTTTCATTAGACTTAAAGAAAACCAGGAAAATATTTATAAACAGCGATAAGCTGTAGCGAAGTTCGTGCAGCCCCTTTGTTATTTTTGCATATGTTCTGCCAGTCCAAAGCTTGGATAAAAAGTGGAGGAAAGCTTTCGAAATTCTTTGAAACTCAGAAATACATTTTAAGCAACTTATCAGCGTCATAAATTTTATTCAATTATGAAATTTAATTTTGACTTTTCGAGATGTTTATCATACTTGCTGTTTCATTTCACATTATTCTGTATTAAGGTACCATAGCCTTAAACATTCGTCTCTGTCGCAAATCGCGATTTCTGCGAGTTGCTGTCATTCTCTGAGCATAAGCTCTTTAATTTATCTTTGAAATTATAACAACTCATTGCTTTTCAATTCAACAAGTGAGTAGTTTAAAAACAGTCACAGATACTCTTTATAGGTATTGTCTAATGACATTTTACCAAATATAAGCAAATAATTAATTTTCTTTCTTTTGTTTTTTTTTCATATAATAATAGTTTATAGCTTATCATTACAAAAATTGAGGTAATTAAAAAATAAGCGTTTTAATAATATAGTACATAAACATTAATAATTAAATATTTATAACTGTTTTACCTATATTTCTTACATAAACATTAATCATGAATTATTTATAACTATTTTTACCTATATTTCTACGAATATTCACACCATTAACGAAATTAATGAAAACCGTTTGAAACCAAAATATGATTTGCACTAGTGAATTCTAGTTCAGAATAATGGACTCTCCATTGTTTTGTATATTATTGGAATAATTTAAAGATTACATCTATTAGATTAGTCTATTAGATGGTTTTGCAGTAGGAAAAACGAAAATGCAACTCATTTTGATTAACCTTTCTTTCCTTAACAAATCTATTTACCGTACACTTAATCAATTAGTGTTTAGGTAGGTGGAATCGTGTGCGATGATATCTACTCTTAAGACTTTTGCAGCTATGCTCCGTACTTGCGCTACCAGAAACAACACTTGGAAGCTCGCAAGACTGAGTATTGCAGTTGTTGGCACAGTCCTGTACTAGCGATATTTCTCAGATACTTGGATACTTCGTACTGATATAACATAGCATTCGAAATACAAAATCTTTACAATGTAATTTATTGATGTGACAAATATGTGCCTTAAAAAACGATGCATTTGACTTATAGTTTATACTTATAGCTTTCATTAGCTTATTTTCGTAGTACAAAATTGCATTCATTCAAAGAATACCAATTTTATATATTTCCCTCTGTTAAGCAGAATGCACAGAAGCTAGAAGACCCCTCATATTTTCCTTCAAACCCCATCTCCCCTTCTTCTAATGTCCCCCTTTCACCTCTCTTGGTAACATGGAATTAAGAAGTAAGACTTTCTTATCTCCATGCTTGATAATTTACGATTTAATTGCAAATGATCAGTATTCTCCTTCCACGTAGCAGCACCACAGGTTCGGGGTTTTATTCCCGGGCTGGGTAAGGTCAACACCTTCTTCAACAGCAAGAGAGTGTTAAGTTTGATCCAGCCGGGAAATTGAGTGGGTCGACCAAGTTCGATTGGGGGCAAACACCAGTGGTCCGGTCATGAACTTATCTCCTAATTCCATGGGTCCTGCGGCAAGCTCATTACTTGTTCAGGGTCGGTCGCCACGCGGTGAGCAGTTGTGTCGCCAATGAATGACTATTCAACTATTGCTCACTATGCGGAAAATGTCTACTATCTGCGATAACCAGGCCGAGTGAGCCTGGAGATCTGCGGCATTATTTATAAAAATATCAGAGTTGTAAAGAAAATTACATACACAGAGTTTTACATTGAATATGCATTGTCACCATAATTCTGTAGATATATATATATAAACAACTTCTGATTAATACATATTTGTTTTGGTTCCTGGAAAATTGAACATAATAAGCGGTTGATTTTATTAACCTGCGAGTTTAATAAACAGTGGATACGGTAATCTCTCTCTATATATAAGCGGCTGAAGTGTTTGTCGCCGATAGTTTATTGGTTGCTTCCGTAACTGTACTAGCCAATGGTTTCTCATATACATTTGGTTTTCAAATTTAAGTTCAGAATTTTCTTTTATTGTTGCCAAAACTATGAAATACATTGTTGCCAATAAATGCATTTTCCTTTAAAATTATTAAATCTGTTTTTGTTCTTTAAACTGAATTTTTAGCTGAACGCAAATTGAGCGTGTCAGGGGGAACGTGAACACTTGTTTGCATTGGCAATCATCTGTTTTTGAAATGGTTTACAACTGTAATTATATCTTTATTCCACGAATTCTGTTCACGAGTATATTTGTTATTTAGTATTCTCGCCAGATTGGGATCACGTATTTACACTTTGCATTTTAAACAAAAATTCATTTTGTGCAGTAAATAAGCTAATTCAGATTAATTCAGTTTGAATTAGCAAAACAAATATGTATTAATCAATAGCAAAATCACCGTCGTTTATTAAACTCCTCTCTACCGCTTATTAAACTCGGACTGGCAAAAAAAGAACTGATTGTTCAATTGCAAAGTATCTTACTTTTATCTATTAAAGCTGTTTGTAGTTCATCCATTTAACTTCTTGTGGACGTTGCTTATTCATGGTTTAGCTATGGAATGCTCCAATAAAGCGAATTTGACTGAGAAAATGCTTTCAGAGCTTTTTGTCCGCAAAACAACAAGATTTGAATTATATATTTTTGCGTAACATCTGTATGTACGCATACAGTAACGAACTCTTTTTCCCAAAACGGATTGTAAAATGGTTTCAAAAGAGATTTCTTCGTGACATCTGAACGCACGTGTGTATGTATCTCGCATAACTCAAATACGAATAGCCGTAGAATGTTGAAATTTTATATATGGATGCAGATTTCTTTGCAGATGATGAACAGTGATCTGTCCTGTTTGCCCTCGAAATCAGTAGTCTTGACTAATATCTGCCTCAAACACAAGGTCAAAAACATAAGAGAAGAAAAATATATATAAATGTGCACAAATTTTTACAAAGCTAAAATTTTCTATTTTAAAATATAATAGAACAATTACATAAGTACGATAACATTCACGAAATCATAGTATACAATTCTATATATACCAAGACATCATTATAAGAAAATATACACAAATTTATAATACACTATTTCGATAATATACAATTCGGCAAAATAATAGAACATTTACATAGATAACACAGACATACACAAATTCACAACGTTAAATTTCTTAACCCAAAACGTATCTATAAGGCAAACGTACGCAAATTTATAACGCTAAATTTCGTACCCCAAAATATAATAGAAAACTTATACATGTAAGACAAATCATTTTAATTACAATTTATAATAGCTAGGACAGCGGTCATTTCGTATGACCGCCGGGCTTTCTAGTTGTTTTATAACTATATGGAAATTTCAGAAAAAAGAAAAAGGAAAAAAAAAGAAAAAAATCTGAAATTTTTCAGATTTTAACGGTTGCCTAAAAGGTTTTCTTAAGGTTTTTTACGCTCTTGCTGAGATCGCAGTCTACCAGTCCGTATCACTCACTCCTGATGACATTTTTTTTTTTTTTTTTTTTTTTTTTTTTTGTGTGTGTGTTTCTTTAGCTTTATTTTTAAGCATAATTTTCTTCGCACTTACGCCATATACAATTGAACAGCAAAATTGCAAAAATTTCAAAAGCAGTATAGCAGTTTACTTTTAGTTCCTGATGCGGCGTTAAGTGTTGGCATACATTTGTCTGTAATTTTCAGTTCATCATATCAATGTTCAGTTTTCTGACTAAGATGGCTGTACAAAGCACTCTTTTTTTTTTTTTTTTTTCCTTTTTTGTCTTTTTATTGTTAACGTTTCGGGTGTTTACTTTATTTATTAAATATCCCGTTCTTGGCGCTAGGCCACGTAAAATTCGAATCAAGCAAATTCAGAAAATGTTTAAAAAGAGCATATTTTTAAAATTTGCGATAGACAGTCTCGCGCGCCGAAGCTAAAAATGTTTCATTCGTTACAGTATTGCCTCTGCTCGCTTTGATATCGTTGAGTTTTTTAATCAAAAATTCGTCAAATTTTTACAAAACATAAATTAGATAATAAAACAAATTCAAAATTCGGAATTCCAGGTGCCCATATTCGGGTGCAGGACTAAGTTATTCAAAATTGTATAGCTCTAGGTACCGTTGCTTTTTTGTAATGCGAGAAACAAGCAGACATTCATGTAGATTCTTCATGATTTAATTTCTTTAAATATGTTGCAAGATGATAGCATTTAGCGGTAACGATATGAAAATTGATACGCCATTAAAAGTGATTCAAAGCAAAATGCCGTTTCGAGAGTAATATCTCATTAGGGGCTAGCGTTCCTATTAGGCTTAAACAGACATCACACAGTCCCCCAAAAAAGCATTTTTTTGATTTACGTAAAACAGAAAATATATTAAAAATATCATGCAAATTTCATTAAAAAGATTTTGTTCCCGTGCATCCGATGGTGGCAAACAATAACATTGTCAGATTTTTTATTTATTCATTAAACGAAGATATGAGCAAAAGGTCGTTCAGACATTAAGCTAAGAAATAAATTTAAATCGATTATTATTATTATTATTTTTATTATTATTCCTTCATTTCATGATATTGTCATCCACAAGCAGTGTGTGCAAAATTTCAGCTCGTTAACTTATCAGGAAATTGTTTAAAAATCGACGAAATACTTCTGACCGTAACGGCAAACACCAGTGGGAGCTAAATAAAGGCTTATAAAAAAACGTATAATATTTATTTATGTACCAAAAATATACGTATTTTCAGTCTGAATTATTTTCAGAACTATGCTATCTATGGCTAATCTTTAGAATATGGTAACAGGTAGTTTGGCGACATTTTGGTAAGGCGATAAAGGTTACTAGCTAGGACTTTAGCAATAATCTGACAAGTACACAGTTCGAATCACAGATTATTTTGTCTTAGAGAAATGAGAGATTATGAGACATGTCATGTGACATTTTCCGAACAATTCCGATCGTGATTTTAGCTAATAAGCACTTAGAAACAATTTCGCTGCTAAAGTGCAGAATCGCCCACTTATTTGTTTGGCGCTTTTTACAAAAGTAAGAAGAACTGGATTTTTGTCAATTTTCTTTGACTTTTTAAGTGAAAATAGGTCGATGTGTACATGGACAAAGTCAAGCGTGTGCGCAATGCCATTTTTGTGCAATTCTGGGATGTTTTTTCAAGTGGAAATAGGTCGACGTGTACATGGATACCGCGTATGTGTAATTCTTAAAAACGCGCGAAGCAGGCTTATTCACAAAGCCTACAGACCGTTTCTGCTGCTGTTTCCTCCGATTGGTTAAAACAGGAAACGTAGGGTTACAGAATCTAGTGCTTGGCTGGCGACTTTTGGTTCATCGCCTTCACAATTTGTATTTGAGCGTCGTGTACCAAAAAGTGGGCACAATCTAGCGGAGAAACCGCAGCTCAGCGGTAACGAGCGCGGGAAAAGATCTTAGGCTTCTAAATCGCCGGTTCTGCCCCCGCTTGTAGCTTTCATAAACTCTGCTTTGCACGGATTTATTTTCATTTTAACTTTATTGAATGACTTTGTCTTTTTCGCCTTCGCGTGTGGTGTTAAAAATTAAACTCCTTTATTTTTCCTATTTTTGTTAATTTTAATTTTTCTTATTTTTATTTTTATTAATTTTATTATTATTGTACTCTTTGTAGTAGGTACCAGTAGCAAGATTACTATCCAAAATCCCGAAAAGCATTTCAATAGAAATAGTGCTTAATGGAATGAAATATAATTTTAGTTATACTTACTCATAATTTAGGTAAAAAGAATAGGTATCCGACGCCCTTAAATGTTTACTGAATGTTTTCCTTTGGTTCATTTTTTAATATTCCTTTATTTGTATAAATGAGCTACGGAAATTTACACGACAGAAATGACGAAAAAGTGCATATGCTATCTCCGTGTAAACACCTTTTTCTTTTAAAACAATTACGTACTTTTAAAAGTTTAAATTCAAATACAAATAAACTATTAATAAGATCAGTAGGTTATTTAAAATATATTCCACACAATTCCTCTAAGCTTTCATTCATAAACTGGCCCACCAGCGGCCGAACGGTAAAGTCGCTGAACACTGGAAGTTCGGTCCGAGGTTCGAATCCCGCGAACGGGCTGGCTGCATGGACGTTTTCGTGGTTTTACTCATGTGTAACGTGTATACGAGCCAGTTCCCCTTAGAAAGTCCTCCACGAAGGCATCTCTCCTCTTAGGCAGATAGCCCTCGAGGCTTTGCCATAATCACACACACACACACACATTCATAAACTAAAAAAATATCGAATGAAATAACGTTTGTTTGGCGTTAATTACCACGCCTACAGGGCGATAACTCGCCATTTCAAATATGACCGCCAAGCACATGTTTCCTCCAATCAGAGCAGCCGGTAGAGAAATGGTCTGTAGGCTTTGTGAATATGCGCGAAGCAGTGGGCGATTCTGCACTTTCTCCCAGTTTCGCACCTAATCTTCGTCATGATTAAGCGCTTTTGTTCCACAAAAGTTCTAGCATAAGCGTAATTCGGCTAGCAGATTGTTGGAAAAAATGTTGAGTTTAAAAAAAAAAAAAAAAGCCCCTTTACTTCGTGAAAAAAAAATGGCGTTCAAAAAAGTAACTAGCAGGTTACTGTAGCAGGGTTGGTCGCCAAATTTTCGCCACAAATCGCCAAGTTACCATAATGTAAAGATTCACTCTATCTATTTCTGAATAAGATTATAAAAGTATTTTAATTGCTTAGGTCAAGGGTTCTCAAACGTTTCAAATTTTGTACCACATAAACTTGAAACAAAAATATGTGTACCACCATAAAAGCATTTCGAAATTAAAAATGAATGCATCCTAAATGGACTGTATATAATCAAAGAATAAAACCCTTTAAATTTATATTATCTAATTACGAGTATATTCGTACATGAAACTTACATTACAATGAAATATAAATAAGTATACTACGAGTATACTGGAGCGCCGCTACAATTCTTGGAAAACGGGAAATTGGTTTGGTTTGGTTTATTAGATTACGGCAAAGCACTAGAGGGCTATCTGCCTTAAGGGAGGGATGCCTTCGTGGAAGACTTTTTAAGGGAAACTGGCTCGTTACACATGGGAAAACCACGAAGGATTCCAACCTCGGACCGAACTACCAGTGTTCAGGGACGTTACCGCTCGGCCGCTGGTGGGCAAACGGGAAATTTTTCGAAGCTCTTGGAAAAGTCGTCATTTCATATTAAAGCTAGAGTTGTAAAAGTGAAAAGCTTGAAAAATATTTGTGTTTTCGAGTAATAAATAATTAAATAAAATGTTAAAAGAGGCGCAATTTTACATTCATTTAATTTTTTCTGAAAAAATTGTACCGCTAAAAATACTGTAATGTACCATTAGTACCATTAGTACCACAGTTTGAGAACCGATGGCTTAGGTGAAACAGGAATGGGTCAGCATTAAGATAAATAAATTATTTCATATAAAGAAAGTGTGTTTTTTACTCCCTTCTGCAAAGTTTATACCAAGCTTCCCTAGCAAATCGCTGTCTGAGACGTTTCTCCTCTATGGTTTCATTGATGTTATACAGTAGGGTGCCCGCACTTATTGTTCTAACTTTATAGGAATAAAATGAATAATGAATCGTAATGCATTGCTTTTTTTTAAGCAGAACGTGGTGCCTACTCTAACACAAGAAAGTACCAAACCCAAGGTGCGAGAAGTAAGTAAAATACATACTACAGATTTATATAATACAATATACAAATGCAGTACAAAAAATATACAAATACCATAACCAAAATATATAAGAAATTATATTATTTTTAATGGGATTCTTAATTATTAATAATATCGGGAATTAAGATAGCCATTGGCCTTCTTTTGTTGCTTGAATCATTTGTAATTATAAATTCTAATTTCAAAATTATTAACATTTCTCTGTTTTTTATGAAAAGTTTTAGCAGGGTGACAGTAATGCGTTCTTAGTTGAACAATTTTGAGTTTCAGAACATTGTTCTGGACAGTTTGCAACTGCTTTCTGTTGGTTCTACAAGAATACATCCGGACTGGACAGGCGTCAAATAGCACGCGGCGCAAAATGGATTTGTAAATGAATAATTCGTTCTCAATAGATAGAAGTTACTTAGAACAATTAAGGCGTAGAGTCCAACTTTATACACTCCAAACTTCAGAATAACAGAATGTATATGTGAGAGACCATGCGAGCGAATTAGTGAGGATAATTTCAGGTAAGACCTCGGTTATGCTTAGATTATTAGTTATCTGAAGTTATTCAGATAACTTCAGTTATGTTTAGCCTAGGACGTTTCGCCTTTTAAAAGGCATGACTATCTTGGTGTCCTGTTCCATATTAGCCACAGAGGTTCCCCTCCTTGCTGCCTATGTAATTTTGGACAACCAATGAATGATGCTCATCTCAACTCGTGTTCTGGACTCATTTGTTTTAATTGCACGTATAAAAAAGTACTGGGAGGCCAGAAAATAAATGGTGTAATTGCTAATCACTTGCGAACTTGAAAGTAAAATATTTTGTTTTAAAGAAGCAAAAGTAATTTACTTTTCTAATTGTATAAATTGTTTGAATATAAAGACAACTGACTAAAAATTCGTCATTTTTATAACAAAATAAATAAGCACTTGGTTCGCGAATTCTGTATTCCGATTACCTACGACCTGAAAATATTTAGATCGAGTATGGACCCATTTACTTTAATTATTCGGTATTCTATTGCATTTTCAGGTGATTACACTGAGATAAAAATTACATAGCAAAACTGTGAAAAAATAAAGCTCTACTTGAAAATATATAAAGACATTAGTAGATATTATTACAATCAGTGCAGTAATTTCATCTCGGGGTTGGGGGGAGGGAGAAAAAAACGGAGCGTTCGCGTGTAGTGCAGCGAAAATTTGCAAAACTTTTCGCGCTTAGAATTTTAAATTCACGGTTAAGATTTTACATTACACTTTTATTTATTTATTTATATATTGAGAGAGAAAGGTTATGTGGCAAAGAAATAATGACGTAAATAACGAGTATGTAATTTAAAATAAAAAATATATCACATATCTTTTGACTGAAAATTATAAAGATAAACCAATTAAACTCTGAAAAAGTGTCACATCATTACCAAGATGAGCATTTAAAATTCACTGGGAATGGTGTTTTTGTGCCATACAAAGACATATTTTCGTCATTAAGGACACTTAAAAGAAATATTATTCGGTACCGAAATTATTTATCAGCGCTGACAAGTAACGGAAGAGAACTTATTGTAATATCGGGAAATGGTTTTACTTTAATCCGGAAGTCCAGCAAGAATTAAAGTAATTCACAAATCAAACTACCGGTTTTAATTTTGAAAAAGGATTAATCAGCAGTCTATTTTTGTTGATCTTGTAATGAAAAGATGCCTAAAATTATTTAAATACAAAATTAATCTAACAAGTATGATAAAAATTAAAAAATAATTTGAGGAAATTAGCGGATTTATTCGATGTTCGCGAAATAGTAGAACATTATTCCGGGGATTTAGATAATTTTGTGTAATATACTAGGATGCAATAAAGTTGCTGCCAATTATATATTGATAATTTAGAGAAAAAACAATATTCTTTCCCTCTGAACTTTCTTGGATGCTGGAAAACAATAAGTTATTGATAACAACCAAAAAAAAAAAAAAAAAAAAAAAAAAAAAAAAAATTCTGCTTTATTTTTTAAGAAAAATTTAGAATTTTTACAAATCAATCTTTCAGAAGAATCACAGATTTTATAAATGAATTTTATATATTCTAAACATTATGTTTTCAGAATTCCAGTTTATATGAATGAATTTTATAAAGTTAGAAATGTATAATTTCATAAATTATTCAATATTATGTATTATTGTATATTAAATATTATTATTATATATTATTGTATATTAAATATTATTATTATATATTATTGTATATTAAATATTATTATTATATATTATTGTATATTAAATATTATTATTATATATTATTATAAATTATTTTATAAATTCAAAGATACATAATTTTATAAATTGTATATAAAAAGTTCATTTTTGATAAATGAACTTAAATTATAAAATTTATAATGAAATTAATTTTTGCATGAACTATTTTTTCGCTTTCTTATCAATTACTACATCTAGTAAAAGTTTTACCCAAAAGTTATCTTTTGAGATATTCTTCCATTCATCACTAGAGAAAACTTCCTCTGCATGCGCAGAAGAGAATTCGAATACACTCTTGTATAAATCTTCATCGGAATGTATACTGGCTAACTGGAGAACTTTGCACACATTGTTAACACTGAGATTAGATTTCAGAAAAGATGAGCAAATTTCCTTGAGAGCAGAAACGTCATACTTATCAGCTGCTACATACAGACGCTCAGCTGTTACAGGCAACACGTTTTTGATATTTCCAGTGTATATGAACAGAAGAAATTCATCCATTACATCCGCTTCGATATCTGAAATTTCAACCTCGTTTCTTACAGACTCGCTCATCTTAGTTTTGAGCATCCTCGCAAACACAGATGATCGGGCGCAAAGAATACTTTTGTGAACGCGTAATGTCTTGGATCCGACAATAATATTAACATCAGATAAAGTTCCAGTTTTATACAGATTCCGAAAATCTCTGTTGAAGTTAGGACAAGTAATAGAAGACACTAATGCAAAGGAAGATTCTGCTGTTTTAGAAAAGTAGTCTTGATTAGCAAAGCTAAATTCACATTTAAGTAGGATAACCTTCGAATCTGGAAAAACGGGTAGCGAGAATTCTGCACATTTCCAAGTTTCATCCGTTTGGAACAAGTGTTCATTTTCGGAATTTCTGACATCGAAACAAATCCTACTTCTTACGAATATTGGTCTGTGCTCCCGATCACCTAAACTCCTAATACAAATATAAAAGTTTCTAGCATATTTTGAGTGTTCTGGTATATGACAGGTTAAATTCCATTTACAAGACTTTAGAACATCTACAGAAAACTCATGACTATATAATAATGTACCAGTTGGGAAGCTGGAGGTGTTTTGTATTGGGCATTCAAACGTTATTTTGTTTGTATTAATATGGGTTTTTACTTTCTGTGCCACAACATGTACACATTTTAAAATAGGAAGTTCATATTTCGCAGCAGCCTCATACAGTTTTGGTAAGATTTTAGATCTAAGGCAATCTATTTTCCCAGTGTAAACGTATTTTACCATGGCTTCTAACACGTTTGGAGCGATATCAAAAATTTGTTCATGAGATTCGCTTGAATCGAGTTTTTCTGCCAGTCTGGGCCACCTCGCCCATAAAATAGCTTTATGTACTTTGTAAGTTGCATCGCCAGCACATAGCTCTACATCAGCAAATAATTCATTTCCACAGGATAGTTCAGGAAGCAGTTCTTGTTCAGTTTGGTACACTGGATCCATAACGCATTCTATGATGAAAATGTCATTTATCAAGGATTTTAAAAAAGAATTTCCCTGTAGATAAGTGCTGAATTTCCAGCTGCTCTTACTTGAAAATATATTCTTAAGGTAGTAGTATGAACTAAAAATCGATTTTGCGTTGGTCTTCCTTCCATAAATGCAAAATCTTATATTGCAGTTTTCTGGGACATCATCATCTCGCACGAGATAAATTGCTACATAATTTTCAGCGGAATCGCCTTTCGGGTATATTTGCATGAGCCATTTCACGCCGGGTAAAGAATCCAGCACAAAACTCGGGCTACAAAGACATTGTCCCTTTGACTGATGGCACATGCTGAAGTTTTCAATAATCCAGGTGAATCTAAAGGTATTATCCTTCTGCTTTTCCATGAGATCTAACCGGCTAATTATTCAGTGAAACGGAACAAACGCGTCCGAGATGCGCATGTTATCTAACCATGCAGTAATTTCTCGCTAGCTTGTCAGATAAAAGCATTGAACCGCTTCCTCTTATCGCAGACGTAAAGGTGATACTATCCCAGCTGGTATTGTTTAAAGGGGCAGAAATTCCCAACCTGGATCAAATCGGCTGATAAAGATTAAATTACTTGAGGTCTGAGGTTATCAGAAATTATCTACACGCGATTCAAAGCTCGAAGCTGAGAGTTGCATTCTAATTGGGAACTATTAGAAGTTCTGTTTCCTTTCAAAAAATTCCCTAGATAAAATTAATATTTCCCATTTCATTTTTTTTTAACAATCATGACATTATTTGAGAAGTCATTGAAACATTCCGATGCAGTTAACTTTCGTTTAACTGCGGTTTTTCTGGACACTGCCCTTTTTTTATTCCCACTGTTGCCATGTGTAGCTTGCAGATAGCAAGCTGTATACCGGGTGTCATGAATTAATAAGTACACTGCAGGTAAAGCAAATGCATGAGTGCGGCCGGAGGACAGGATGCAAGGAGAAAGAGGGCGTCACTACTTTGTCACGTAAGATTTGGACACTGCGTTTACAGTTTCCCGGTTAATCCGAGGGTATTTAAGTCCCCTCTAGTGGCCAAATGCTAAAGATGGCTTAATACTGGTAGTTCGACTCAAGTTTGAACCAGGGCGAACGAGCTGCTTACATGAGTGTTTTTCGTGTCCTCCCCCATATGTAACATGAATACGGGGCAGTATTATTTATCAAGTCCTTCACAAAAACATCTTGCTCCTTAGACATGTAGCACTCGTATGCTTTGCCATATTCCAACAACGTAACCGACGGCAGATGAGAAACACAGGAAAGAGAAATATCCCATATTCTGATTAAGAGAAAAATACTATTAAAATTTACCTGTAATTCAAAGCAGTTTAATTTGAAGAATAAATTCATTTGGTTTCTTAAATTAAACCTGTATTCAAAATCTGAAAGAAATTAAATCAGAAGAGAAACACGCCAAAGTGAAACATAAAATTCGCAAACCAGCAACCTTGTGTTTAGCGTAGATTTATTCAAGAACTCAATCGATTTCGAGGGCAAACAGCTACAAGTCCCTCTTTATCAGGAGCAAAGAAATCTGCAAGACTGAGATTCTCTGCAGTCTTGCTAACTGAGTCTTGCATATTTCTTGTTCTTGATGAAGACGGACCTGTACCTATTTGCCACCGAAATCGATTCAGTTCTTGACTAAATCTACACCCAACACAGGGTTCTCGATTTTCCAGTTTTATAAACGAAAGTACTTCAAGTAATGGAAAAATAATCAACATTAGAAATAAAGGGAAAAAATTATAAATAGCATTATGCAAGAATATTTATAAGAAAACTTCAACAATGCCTTTGAATTCCAACTGGTATTAGATCTTATTGGCCCAAAGAGGCGTTAGCCCAGAAGGGCTGTTAGTCTCGAAACGGCATTTTGCGTTGAATCACTTTTAAAATTGTTGCCACCAAATATTATCGCCCTTTATTATGTTTAAAGAAACTGAATAATGAAGAATCTGCATAAATGCATGTATGTTTCTCGCATTGTGAAGAAAAAAAAAAGGTATCTAGAGCCATCAGATCTTGAAGAACACAGTCCTCCACCCGAACATGGGCATTTGGAAGCCCGAATTTTGAATTTCGAATTTGATTCATTATCTTTTCATATTCTGTCAAACTTTAACGAATTTTTGATTAAAAAATTCAACGATTTCAAAGCGAGCAGTGGCGACACTGTACGGAATAAAACATTTTTATATTCATCACGGGAGATGAAGAAGGTTAGAATAGATGGAGTAAGCCTGACGTCACAAAAACGAAGCCAAGGAAATGTCAGCCATGGACCTTATAAGAGATGTCTTATAAGGTTCATGATGTCAGCAACGTGACGTCAAGACTTATCATGGCCGCCATACAGCGTACGGGTAATACTACGAAACATAATATACTATAGTTAAATAAAATTACACTGAATTTGAACGCAGGGTCAGAAAAGTGTTTTCAGGCATAATTTGCATAAAATATCATTGTAATTTCCAGTAATATTTCAGGTTTTACCATGTTTACATTTGTATCACTTTCTTGGTAAATTATATATACTAAGTGAGCGTCATTCTGGCAGCTGGTGTAGAGCCAGTTTTTGCAGGAAAAGTTTTTTTTTTTTTAATAAATGCCTTATTTGTCATTTTGCAGTAAAATAAAAAACAGTAATCAATCATCTAGGCTAACCGTTTAATATAACTATATATATAACTATATCGCCAAAATATCGTTGATTATTGTACTTCAGGTTTTAATATTTAAGTAATTAAGTTTATTTTAATGTTATTCGCATTATTTAACGTGTGTTCTTCCTTATATATTTATTTTTTATTAGGTAATAATACTTTTAAATTTCAGGCCATTTGCTCTGGCATACTTGTGAAACTATTTCTAGTAGTAATATGACATACTATCAGGAAATTTAGTACGCATATTTTTTACTTATGTACGTTGTTAATAAATATAAAATACTTGAATTTATTTAAAATATAATTAAATATATTTCTTGCTCCCTTTAACTTCAAAATGTCTGCATGAAAGACATTTTAAAATCCCGATTGCGCAGATACCAATATCGATCTTCAATGGAGAAACGAAGACCTATTAGAGTTATAAAAGTAATGGTTTGAGAATTATATAGAGATATGTATGTAAGATATAACAAAATACGATAGCTGCTGTAAAAAATAATTGGCGACCTCAAAATTAACATTCTAGATTTTGTGATCTCCCCCTAAATTCATCTATTCCCCAAAATTCTTAGCATATTTAATTATGATTGAATAAGTGTCTGCCAAATTAATTGGATATGTGTGAAAATAAAGACTGGAAATTGTAAGAAAAATAAATAATATATCAAAGATTAAATTAGCAGCGTAAATTAATTTTCCTTCTCTATTCTAAAAACAGTGACCGCTATTTGCACTGCGTCATTTCGAGACTAATCTATGTCATATGATTCTCACATAATTCTTCAAAAGTTTCTTTCAAAAGCTTTCTCAAGTTCCCGTAATACAGGAAAAAATAAAAATTCGTCGATCGTATCAGGATCAGCATCTGAAATCTCAACAATGTTCTCTTTCGATTCGATCATTTCGGTTTCGAACATTTTAGAAAACACAGATGATCGAGCACAAAGAATAAACTGATTTCTAAGTGAGGACTTTTTAAGGGAAACTGGATCGTATGCACATTACACATGGGGAAAGCCACTAAAACGCCGGCCAGCTCGTTCGCGGGATTCGAACCTCGGACCAAACTACCTGCGTTCAGCGACTCTACCGCTCGGCTACTGGTGGGCTTGTTAGCAGAATTATTTCTACTTTATAGCATAAAGTAACAATGCTATAAGACTGAGGGTTTGTTCATGGAATAGTACTTTTGTAACCTATTATACTTTAAAAAATCATTGTTTCTCTGCAAATTTAAAAACAAAACAAAACAAAAAATACTGTTCATAGCATTCTCATTATTATATTGTAAAATAGATATTGACTATTATTAGTTTTCTATTTAAAATGTGTCGAAACGCTGGTTTGACAAGGACTTCAACTGCAGGAGACCCTACACTGATTGTTTTTACTTTAGTACTTGCATTGTGAAAATATTACTAACTTTTAATTATTTACACACAATAAAATCTTTCGAGAAGGAAAAACATTTAAACTAAGCAGTTCTTATATATATATAAAATTAAAATAACAACAATGTAATATTAAAAAAAAAAGGTATTAGTAATTGTGTGACAAAAATTGCGAAACGAATTAATCACACATACAGGATAGATTAGTTTAACTTTAATTATATATTTTATATTAAAAGTATTTTCTTTCATGTTAATTATAGAATAAATTATTTAAAATAAAGCATTTTGATGCGTGTGTGATAGTTGAATGCAGCAGCAATCGGCCATACTCTAATAGCGAATGAATTTTATTTCTTTTCCTGAAAGAAATAATTTTCATACAAAAAAAAAAAAAAAAAAAAAATTAAAAAAGGGAAAAAGGGAAGAAATATTAAAAAATATTTTCTTTCTAATTTCTTACTTAATGAAATATTTTTCCGATATTAACTGTAAAGTAAATTGCGTGAAAACAGTTTTAATGTAAGCATGGAAAAAAAACGAAAAAAAAAAAAAACTTATTTTGCTATTAGATTGCAATGCAAATTAATCACATTATAAATTTAAAATTTAAATGATTCAAATTGTTTATTTCTAAAAAGATTTAAGTAAGCTTAATTCATTTACTCCTATCTACCGTTGCTTTCATGGTATCCCACATCACTCTTAGACCTAAATTCCTGCGTTAACTTCCCCCTTAAAAAAGGGGATTTTCCTTAATATAACACAGCAGTGTATTCTGCTGCCTGTTGGTCATAATACTGTTGTGTGCCATTTTTCTTCGAACTACAAATGCAGCCTGTGAGTTAGTGAAACAATAAAAGAATATTCCTAGAACTTCAGTCAGCGCGCGCTATAAATTTCGTCTCTGGTCTGTGCTGCGATTGGTCTAAAGCTCCTTGAAGCTTTCTCCCCTTTTAGTAAAATCAGATCGACCCATCCGACCACTAACTGAGGACCACAGAATGGCTTTCTCCGATAAGTTGTGATGGCTGTCCATACCGGATTTTTGAGTCAATATTGTTCGCTCAAGTTGTAGACAGATCCAGTGATCATAGAATAGCCGTCCTGTTAACAGTAATAGAACTGGAATAGTTCGCGAGAATGGAGGAACGTAAGCTTGATAAATTTATTTTCACTTGGATTATTGAAAACGCAAGCATGTGTCATCATTCTAATGGAGCAATACTGAAGAGTCGCAGATTTACTTTACCTTCTTTACCCAGTATGACATGGTGTATATATCTACTTTCGCGCTTAAACACGGATAAAAATCAAGTAAAGATTTACCTCAAGAGAACTGATGATTTTCTAGAAACTTGCAGAGTAAAATTTAATTTTCAGTTCTTGGATTCCGATGGAAAGTTGATTTACAGTAGTGAAGAATATGTAAGTCAATTTACAAACGATGCTGGTCGGGGACGCACTAAACGTTTTGCAATGAAGCTTTTTACCTGTTCCCTCATAAATGACATTCTCATTATTAAATTTAATATGGAGGCAGTACTTAAGGCAAACAAGGAAGAGACACTTCTTTCACTTCCGTACAGAAATGCATCTTTCACGGACGTCGTTTTATTTACTGGTGGTGCTGTTTACAAAGTGCATAAAGCTATTTTATCGGTGAGGTGGCCCAAATTGGTAGAAAAATTGGACGCTCAAGATGCGTCCCAACTAGTCATGAGTATTACGCCAGACGTTCTAGAGGCCATGCTCGAGTATGTTTATACGGGAAAACTGGATTGCAGTAAACCTGAGATGTTAGTCAAATTGTATGATGCTGCAGCAAAACACGAACTGAGTTTACAATGCATGCCTGTAGTAGTACAGAAAATGCGAACCCGCATAAATGCACAGCAAATATCGTTTGAGTGGCCGATCGAAAATTTCTCCCGCCTTCCTGTTGAGACAGTATTATACAGTCAAGTATTTTCTGTTCGTATGTATAAAGATGCTTCCTATAGATGGACTTTGATCTTTCATAAACGTGATGCGGGTTTTGATATTTCCATTTGCAAGATACACGATGAAAGAGTAATTCCATTTTTCCTGAAAAGCAAAATATCGTTGTGTGGATCTCATTCTCAAGAAAATGAGCATATGTTCGAAGACAATAATACTTGGAAATGTGCGGAATTTTTCGAAGATATTTCCACAGATCAGAGTGGTGATAAATTATTACTTAATTGCCAGTTTACGTTTTCTGATTGCCATTATATTAATGAAATGATGGAATTCTCATGTGCGTTTACATCATCTATTCATTGCCATGATTTTAGTATAAATATTCAAAATCTTTTCGAAACTGGAGAATTCTCAGATGTTGACATAAAAGTTGATTCGAAAACGTTTTCTGCTCACAAATTTATTCTCTGTGCTCGATCACCTGTGTTTTCTAAAATGTTCGAAACCGAAATGATCGAATCGAAAGAGAACATCGTTGAGATTTCAGATGCTGATCCTGATACAATCGACGAATTTTTATTTTTTCTATATTGCGGACACTTGAGAAAGCCTTTGGAAGAAACTTCGAAAAAATTATACGCTGTAGCTGATAAATACGATGTTCCTGCGCTTAAGAAAAGGTGCTCGTCTTTCTTCAAGTCGAATCTTGATTGCAAAAATATAAGCGAAATGCTTCGATTAGCTGATTTGTATTTGGATGATGATTTGTACGAGAGTGTGTTAGAATTTACCAATGCACACGCAGAAGTCGTTTTCTTAAGTGATGAATGGAAAAAAACCGAGAAAGATGACTTGGTGGCAAAATTTTTGCAAGATGTAATACTGAGAAGGAAATAGGAAATTACTAAGTTAAAAGAATACTGTTCACAATACTGATTATTGGATTATTTCGAATCTCAAATTTTCATGAAACTTATATAAATGTTATTATTTCCATTTTGGTAAGTTGTGGTGTAACATCCAAGTTGAACAAATCGTTTATTGTGATTTCATTCAGTTAATTTTAATTTTATTATATATGATAATTAAATGTGTTTTCTGGTAAAAGTTTACAATCGGATGCCCCTTGTTTTTTGGCTATTCTTTTTTGACGGCAAGATCGGCTCCAGGAAGGCACAATTTCAAGATGGCCGCTACATAAAACCAAAAGAAGAAGTCAAAGAATTGCACGAACACTGTGTCCATGTACACATCAATCAAAACAACATCCTAGAATTGCACAAACTAGGCATTGCGTGCTGCCTTAAATTTGTCATCAATCTATTTTCATTTAAATAAAATCAGGAAGCTAAAACACAGTAAAAACTATCATGGGTAACCAGAAGTGAGGTTTTATCGCGAAAATTCGAAATAAATTGTCGTTAATCGAAGGGGCACCCAATTCTCCACCAGACCGGAGTTTTCGGGGAAAGTGCAGAATCGCCCACTGCTTGGTGCGTTTTTAAGAATTGCACTAACTCGGTATCCATGTGCACATCGACCTATTTTCACTTAAGAAGTCAAAGAAAATTGACAAAAATCCAATTCTTCTTATTCTTGTAAAAAGCGCCAAACAAATGAGTGATCGATTCTGCACATTAGCCAATATAATAATTTCTTCAGATTTAAATTTTGTACATAAATTTCGTTATATAGCTCAAAAATAAATAAATAAAAAAAATCTGAAGGGGTAAAATAGTAATAAAGGTTAATTAGTATTTAAATAAATTGAACTTCATTTTTTTTTTTTTTTTCAAGTTTTTAAGCCAGATTGTCATGTAATTTGGAAAATGAAGCTTCAAAATCTGCAATCTCAGTTTCTAAAACTGTATACTGAGTAATTTGCATAGAATGTGTTCTTTTCCTCTTATTGTTTACTTATTATTAGATTATAGTATTTTAATTTTAGCTTAGGTTTAACATGCATGTATTTAATGCTTGGCCTAACATTTTTTGCTCCAACCGAGATAATTTCGTAAACGTACAACAGAAATTAAAATCTACTATAAGTGCTTATAAGGTTAAATAAAGAAGTGGTTAACAGCGATAATAAGTTGTTTTAAAAAATTAAATTGAACATACCTTATTTTTAAGAAGTTATTAGTATTTACCACTACTTTGAATTTTCTTTAAAAATTCTTTATTATTTTATGGCATCGAAAACTTCGCTGCAATTAAGTTCCATGTTAATTTAACAGCTTTTAAGATTGCTTCAGCCATTTTACGTTTTTCTTCAAACCATATACTATAAAGAATGCTGTATGTAAATAGTACCGATGTGCCTGGGATTTTGCAAATGTGTTTTATTACTTTCACAAAATTGGGCTATGAAATATTTTTGTCGTTGAAATCACTGAAAAGTCGTAGCCATTTTTCTTCACAATTTTTAGTTTTTCCCAAATTTCTTAATTAGTTGAACAAAAGGCTTTTGTAATTACTATTTCAATAAAAATTGGTCCACGCTTATTACATTATTTGAGACAGTTTCATCACTTTTTGTTCACCTGAAGTGTCAGTTTCGGAGCACGTTGACTCTTCGTTGTTTTTCCAAATAAAAGATTCTGCTCCACTAAAAACTGTTTCCTCATAGCACAGTGTAAGAAAGACATCTGTCATAAAATGCTGTAAAAGTTTTAGGATCGTATTGATATTAATAGTGTAGATTCGGCACTTTCAAAAATTTTTCCGAATAACCAGAACACAGGGCCCAACTAGACCGGGACTCAAGGATCACACCTTGAAAGCGGGATACTGCCGCTCAAAGCAGGATGTTTGGCAAGCCTATTAATATTTCAACGTTTTAATGTATCTTAACTTTATATTCTTAAACACGAAAGTATGTTGGTTTTTCGTATTATTTACCTTATGGCCTCAAATTGGCGGATCGCATGCGGTCACCCAAGCAATCTTATGCGAAGACATTTCAATTATATTTTTTTTAAACGCGGTGTTGCAAAATTTTCAAGATTTGAGTTATTTGAAATCCTAGGTTTCATTACTTTCATTTTTACTGAAAGCAGACATGAATAATGCACCATAAAATTTATGAAAAGCTAATTAATTAACATTGTGATGTAAATCGTATTCAAAGATTTGAAGCTATATATTTTATTAACTTTCTTCGAACTTGCCAAGAAAATAAAAACTTAGTTATGAAGTTTTGCACTGAGAATAATCACTTTGCTTGCTTGGAAATACATTTATAGGTGAACAGGTACTTTTTCACAGTTGAAAATTGTTAAGAAAGAACCCGATTGATTTTTGAATATCTACGATGCATGATGATGGTAAATTCTAGTAATTTCTGTGCGCGGCAACAAACTTTATTAGAATCGAAACTCCATCAAGTGTCAAGCTGTAGTAAAAAATATAGATGTTTTCTAATTATTTACATATAAAAATATGTATTTCTATTTATGCATTGAAGAAAAATTTAGTAAATAAGGAGAAAGACACTAGGTTGTTATTGTTTCAAAATTTCGATTCCTGGTAGATTTTCTCAACGTTTCAAAACGTAGAAAGTTTTCATAATTTATTTATTTTAATTTAAATTAAAGTTACTTAAAGATTAATGAAACATGTAAGAATTATTTGAATGAAATATCAGTCTAAGAATAAGGGAACAGCTTTAGTATTGGTCCTTTTGGCAATTTTTTTATTTGGCGATAAACTTCGGTCGCCAAGGTAGACCCGATTTTGAAGATCGGAAAAATATGGCGGATTGTCAACAAAACCCGATCTAGACTAAATAACAATCCTAAAAAATAAGCTCTTAATCAGAATAAACAATCTTTCTCTAATTTTCAGTATTTCTAGTACTGCAATGATAAATTCTTGAAACACTACTGTAAATGAATTTATGACAATTATTATGTTATGAGTAATGAAATTTACAAAATGTTAATATTTTTAATTACAAAATATAATGTATTAAACATTAATATTTTAAGTAGTTAGTTCATATTTATATTTTATTATATTAGTACTTAGCTAATATTTTTAATTTACAAAAGGTTAATTTTTATGTTTATGAATAATGAAATTTACAAAAGGTTAATAAATGCATTTCAAACTAATATATGTTACTTTAGTTTCTTAGATTCTGTTATTAAAAGAAAATAAAAAAATATTTCAAAATGAAGGAAATCAAATTAAATTATAATGGGCAAGTTTTGTACTAGTGTTAGAAATATTTTTTATGATTAAATATTGTAAATGGTAAAAATATTAAGAAGTGTGTATTTTTTAATCCCTCAATTTATTACAAGTAATTTATGATTATAATTTAAAAGCTAAAATTAAATTATCATAATGAGTAAATTTTGTACCAATGGTAATAATACAACAATCATCGTAAATGATGATTTCTGTGAAAAATTCGAACAGTCATTGGAATCCACTAGTGGTGCAGTGATAGCCACTGAACAGTGGTAGTTCAGGCCGGCTATATGGGAGTTTTAGTAGTTTTGCGTAGATGTAATGTGCATCTGAGCCAGTTTCTCTTAAAAAGTACTTTATGAAGGCATCCTTCTTCTGCTAGCCAGGATATGTATTTATTTTCTATTCATAATTCTCTCTTATTTTCTTATTTCTTAATTCTAAATCTTACTTCTGAAGAGAAGAAGTGTTGCATCTATAGGTCGAAAAATATGGTCAATATGTTTGCAAAATCCTGTCAGTTTTGGAAAGCATTTAAATAAACTAAATAATTTGTATGCGATGCAAACAAAAATGCATTACACTATTTCATGTACTGAATAATTAATCAGGGAACAAAGTATATTGTAACGTTCCTTTATTTTGTAACCAGAGTTATTTTATGCTTGGGATCTTTACTGTCAATTTCCTCCATCCGTTTTCTCACCAGAATCCAAATGAAGTTTTTATTTTCTAAAACAAACCGTGTTTTGCCTTTTGAGGCCACATTAATAGGTTGCTAGATAAGAAAAGATTTGTAGTCTTCAGCCTTGCATTATAATTGCTGATAGTTGAATTCCAGGCCAGTTAAGTTTTTAACCAACTTTGCATTAAATTGATTTGTGCAGCCTTTGGGCTACAAATTTATTTGAATTTAAATTTTACATTTTAACTTAATTGTTATCATAAGTTATCTTGCCACAAGTGGTTGACTGAGTCGTAAGCACAAAGTGTGCCTTCTGTTCTGTACATCTAAACTTTATAATAGAATAAAAGTATATCTTAACTTAATAAGAATATATCTAAACTTTATGATAATAACATTTAAAGACATTGAAATCAGTATCTAAGTGCTTGCCATGTAGTCAAATTTTTATATATAAATTGTACTTTTATTATAGAGTTCTTATTACAAAAAATTCAGATTTCTATTAGATAAAATGTTTAAGTAATGTAGAAAATTTGCATAAAATTTAAAATAAAAAGTCGACTGTTGTGTAAACATACTATTAATAAAAGTAATAATACTCAGTGAAGGTTATTCATATACAGCTGTTAGGTTGTAAGATTTACAAAATTTGAGAACTCTAAATTATAAGCAATATATTCCATAATCTAAGCAACATTATATTTTTTATAGTCAGGCAAATTATGAAAATGTTATAAAAGCAATAATGAAACCTGATTTTGGTCCTGATTTGAACCTATGAATTCATGCAATTACACATCCCTATAGTTCTAATATGAGGTAAATAAGTATTTTTAGACCATGGTAATTTTGATCTCCTTAGCAAAGGAAACACCAAGAGTTTACTTCATGTTAAACTGAAAATGTGTTTTTTTCCCCCCTTAGGAGGGGAGTTTATAATAATATGCAGACTTGACATATGAAAAAAATGTCAAGACTCATGTGATGTAATATTAAAAGCGCCAGTTTTAACTATAAAAAATTCGGCTTTTTAAAAAATATTTTAAATGTTGTGCTTTCCTAACACAAAAGTAACTTTAAGAAAAACACACAATTTATCCCTCCTGCCATCAAAGCTCTGATACCTATCAAATTCCTTAAAGTTTCGTGGACAGAAATGGCGGCATGTTTGAAGCTCAGTATTTAGGGTTACCAAGGTTATCATAATTTTACATTTATCGCTCCAAAATGTCGCCAAACAAATTTCTTGCCAAAAAGGACTAATACTAAAGCTGTGCCAGAATAAGAATGTAGAATTTAGCTGTCAATATATTAGAATTGCAAAGTGTAATTGACAATAATGTTTTATAGGCAGTAAAAACTATAGATTTCGGCTAGTAAAAAAAAATAATATGAATTTCTTTTCCTTTGCATTTACTTTGCGATATTATTATTATTATTGTTGTTTATGTATGCTTTGAAAAATATTTAGTAAGCAAAATTTAAAATATTTTTTATTTTCTTAAAAACTTTTCATTTTATTAAAAAGAATTCTCTCCGGTCAACACTTTCCAAGCATTCGGCCCGAATGCAGTCTGAGTTTGAGACCGCTGATTTAACTAATGTTGAGCAAGCCCATGGTGCAGAATTCAAAGTGCATAAAGCTATATTGTGGGCGAGGTGGCCTGAACTGGCCAAAAAACTCATGGAACAAAAGTCTTCCGAACAAGATTTCGACATTGCGTCGGACGTTCTGGAAGCCATGATCAAATATGTTTACACTGGAAAATTAAATTTTAGCGGATGTGTGTTGAGTTTCGAGGAGGTCTATACCACTGCAACAAAATATGGACTCCACATTCTCAGCCCTACACCTGGTAGCATAAAAACATCTGAAACTCACATTAATACTGAAAAAATTTCCTTTGTGTGGCCAATAGAGAATTTCTCCAGCCTGCCCGTTAACACAGAGTTGCATCACGAACTTAAGGTAGATATCCGAGAATTTAATAAGTGGAGTTTAATAGTACACATCAGCGAAAAAACGGAAACTGATCAGATTTTTGATATTTTCTTTTGCAAAATACCTGATCGTAAACTCAAACCAATTTTCGTGAGAACCAAGATATCCTTCGATGATGATAATTCTTCTGAAAATGAACATTTGTTCGTAAAGGATGAAAATTGGAAATGTGCTGAGTTTTCGCGGAATATATCTACAGATTCAGATGATATATTGTTACTCAGATGCGAATTTAAATTATCCGATGGCAATTTTTCTTCTGAGACTCTGGAAACTTCTTGCATCTTTTCAACTTCGATCGGAGAGAGTAATTTAAACAGAAGCGTTCAAAATATTAATGAAAGTGGAGCATTATCTGACGTTACTATAATAGCTGGTTCGAGAAGATTTTCCGTGCACAAATTTATTCTATGTTCACAGTCTTCGGTGTTTTTCAGAATGTTCGAAACCAAAATGACAGAATCGACAAACGACCAGGTTGAGATATCTGATGTGGATCCTGATATTATACATGAAATGCTTCTTTTTCTGTATACAGGAAATGTGGAAAACTATGCGCAGAAACAGCTATGCAGCTTTATGCAGTAGCTGATAAGTACGATGTTTCTGCTCTCAAAAATGTGTGCTCGTCCTTTCTCAAATCCAGTATTACTGTCAAAAATGTGTGCAAAATTCTCCAGTTAGCTGATTTGCATTGCGGTGAAAATTTGTACCAAAGTGCCTTAAAATTTTTTTCTGATCATCTGCAGGAAATTTATTCAATCGATGAATGGAAAGAGAGGTCCAACAACAATTTTTGTGTGAAACTTCTGCAAGATGTGATAACCCACAAAATGATTTACGTACGTTTTCGTAATTTCGTTAGCAATTATAAAAGTTAAAATCCCGTAAGATTTGTATGTGTTTTGTAATTATTATAATTCTTAAAATATGTTTTATGATTTTTCCAGTTTAATGATGTGAAATATTTTAATACTTCAAGAGGTAAAATTTTTTCTTGAACTTACACCAGTAAAAATTTATTTTATTTTCTTCAGTATGAAAAATCAAAATGCAAAGAAGTTTATACTCCTGTAATTCTGGTTTATGATTATCATCCACTTTCCTAATTTTCATAGCATGTTTCAAAGACAAATAGCACTTTTAATGAGCTGCAACGTTTTCTAATCTGTAACTTAGCTATAATACAATGTTCCTAAATTTTAATAAGATAGTGTGTTTTTATATTTGAGTTTGTTTCCTAATTTTTAACGTTATTTAATCTATTAAATTATTAACATCTATTTTAATTGCTAAAGTCTATGCTTTCATTATCTCTTGCCTTGATGCTTTTAGTTGTACCATATAATTGGTTTATACTCTCTTTTTTATATGTAAAACATTCATCCCAAACTTTATGAAAGAACCTTTTCAACGTCGACTGCAAAATATATGCAGTGCATGTATGAAACTTGACTTAAATCTGTGAGATCTTAGTTTAAATTTATATGTTTACCTTCTGAACTTGTAATCAGTTTCTAGAGAGGAAAAAGTGAAGGTATTCAGTTACTACTAAAAGTACATGATGCCTGAGTAAATAAATTAGTAGAGTTTAAAAGTATGATAATATACTTAATGCTATGCCCCTTTGTGAAAATTAGTAACACATAGTTATTTTCAGTAATTTTGGCTTAACATGAGAAATTAATTGCTAAATGCAGCAAATTCCACTTGCTTAAAGTATATATGCTCATGGTAAATTTTGTTTTATTATTTACAGCTATGAGAAGCTTAGTTTTGCATTTTTTTTTATTTTTTTATTTTGTAAACTATTGCTATAATAATGTTATTTGTGTGGAAAATTAGTTGTGTTTATTTACTGTCCAAAACGGAATTTTTTTTGAAGTATACGATGAGAGTATACGCTTAGAGATCATTATTCGAAAAAGTAAGAATGCCGTGGACAAGTTTCATGTAATATAGGGATAATTATTTTGCTCTTTTTAATACATACTGCAATTTTACATTTAATTAGTCTTACGTGATGATATAGATTTAAATGTATAATATAAGCATAGCTTATGGTATTTTAATACAATGCTTAAATGAGAAAATTTCACTTATTATTAATCTCGATGAAAAGGAAGGTATTCAGTTGGTAAGTTAAATACAGGGAGGATTTCGATTTTCTGATAGAACATATTAATAAATAATTATAGTAGAAAATGACAAGGATGAAATATTAATCAAATACCTATTAACTATTTGCTGTAGGTAAAGTTTATTTATTAATTTTATTACTCGGATTGTATCTTTCTAGCTCTTTTCTGGATTTAAGTTCATAGTTTTATTATTTTAATTTATTGATTTATAATTTTAATTATTGATAAAATCCTATCCATGAATTTTATGCAAACTTTCATAAAATGTTTTTGATAGTTTATGCAAATTCAATTGGGCTTCAAATGCAAAATTCTTTGGGTTTAAAACAAATGAATGGTTACCTGTATTTGATACAGTCAAAAGGAAAAATAATTAATGTTTATTTCAAATATTATTTATAAATATTATTTATTTCAAATATTATATTATATAATATAAAAGGTAACATCATGTCCAGTCCACCCCCCTATGTCAAAACAAAAATTTATAGCTTGCACTTTTTGGCCTGTTGCTAAGTAATCCACTTTTGTATAAAATATTAATCAATTTTTGTTTCATACTGGTGATCCATTTCTGGAGTTCTTGAACTTTTTACAGATTTAAAAACAGTAATTTTAGCATTATTTCCCTGAAATTACTGCCTATACGAAAATGAGCCCTGTCCCAAGTACATATTTATAATGCTAAGGGATTAATCTGAAGACTCTTTGAATCACATTGCACTGTTTGAATTTGTGCAATAGTTTTAATTTATTCGAAACAGATATCAGAATTTTACCGAATGTGTTCATATGTGCGCAACCGAGAAGGAAAATTCTAAACCTTACATATCTGGAACAAACTTTGAATGTAGAAATTTCAATTTCATGATCTGATTCAATTCATGATGTAGTTTTCCTTATCTAATTTAAAAACGTCTTACCTAAGAGGCATATGCGGAATTTTCACTAAGAGCATGCTGCTGAATACTTTTTAAAATATTTGTTCAAGTATAAAATAAAAAGGTTTGAATTAGATGTAAGAGAAAGCTGTCTATCGTATTTGGGAATTGAAATATAGTTGAATATCGCGTAACTTGTAAAATTCTGAAATACATGTATTAAAAGTTAAAGATCGTAATTCAATTTTGATTGATTTTTGCAAATCGCACCATCATTACTATAATATATTTCCACGTAAAATCAGTAAATAAAGTACATTAATCAAATACTAACGTAATGTCGAGGACATTAAAACCAGTTTGAAATTTTTCTGAGTCAACAAAGCCCCTAAGAAATATGCACATTAAATTGTGCCTACATATTTTTACTCTTACTTAAATTTATTAATTTTATCTCTTTGTGGAATCGGCAGATTGATGAATGCCCCTGAAGGCAGTTCTTATTTCGTGGAGGCATGTATATAATTTAAAAACGTATTTAATATTTTTTGCATGTTTTATCCTATCGTTGTAAAATTTTGAAAGTATTTTAATTTGCTTATTTTACTGGACATCCATTCTATAAAGATCGCACGAGACAATCTCAAAACTTTTCCTAATATTAGCGACAGGGCTTAATTTTTTAAATTAGAAATGTTGGAATTCTTTAGATTTTTTTCAAAAACAAGAACAAAAGTTAGTAAATAAAAAAAAATACGGGAAATTTTTTTTAAAAAATTAATCTGAAAGAGTTCAGATTTTAACGGTCGCCCAAAAGAGTTTTAACGCTGTCGCTGAGCTCACAGCCTACCAGTCTGTTGTAGCGCGCAATTCTGCTAACCTATTTCTGGGTTAGCGTTTCTGTTAAGCGTCATTTTCTTCGCAGTTACACCATATACAATTCAACCACAAAATTACAAAATAACAGTTGAAAAGTAATAAGTCTAAAGAAAGAATTTGATTTGCTGATGTAACGTAGTTTCTAGCAATTTTTCTCCAGAATTACAAACATTATCAAAATAGAAACGCCGTGAAGGGTTGTAGTAAGAAATAAAGAATGTTGTACTTATTTACATTCAAAAATGTGTATCTATATATGTATATATAACTTCGTTTCTAATTTCTATTTTACATTTTTTTTTTTTTTTTTTTTTTTTTTTTTTCATTTTAATTTTTACTTTCTTTATTTTCCTATTATGATTTACCTGATTGGAAATATTATTTTTACATTAGTATATACAAATACTGCTTAATTGCATTACAGTAGTATATACTAATTTTCACAATTTTATTGGCATTTTGTGTATAAAATTTAGTAACTAAATAGGGTTTTCTTTGCTTTTACACCACATAAAATTGAATTCAACTGCAAAATTACAAAATAAAAGTTGAAAAGTAAAAAAGGAAGAACCTGATTGGCTGACAACGGTAGTTTCTAGTAATATTTCTTCAGGATTATAAACATTATCAAAATCGAAACACCGTGAAGGGTTGTAGTAAGAAATAAAGAAAGTTGTATTTATTTACATTAAAAATGTATCTCTATGTATCTATATATAATATCGTTTCTAAATTCTATTTTACCTTTTTGTTCATTTTTCATTTTAATTTTTATTCCTTATTTTCATATTAATTTTTATTCCTTATTTTCTTCTTATGACTTAGCTGATGGGAAATATTATTGTTTTTACATTAAAGTAGGATGAACAAATATTGTTTAATTACTTTAAAGTAGTATATACTAATCTTCACAACACAGAATACAGTGTTATTTTGCCTTTAAAATCCATCGTTATCATTCTTTCGATACATCTCGAGGCCAACATCCAAACGAAAACCCCAGAGCGAATTATACAATGAACAACTGAGCGCCATGTGACATTCAACATTGACACTACATACATATGTATATAGAGAGTATATATACATATAGAGTACATATATACGGAGAACATGTATATATGTATAGAGAGAGAGACAGAGAAAAAGTAAGAAATTTAGAACCAATTTTCCCCGAAGACACAAAAGAAGTCAAATCCAATACCACTTGCTTCTATAAAACAATTGCTCTGAAAAACCTTTAGCTGCATTTACTGAGTTACATGTAAAACTTGAAATCTTAAATACTCTTAACATTGGAATCAACAACCACAGATTACATTTTAAAGGCATTCAATCAACAAAAATAGTATTAATTCAACTACTAAGAAACTAGAACATTTTAAATTACACGACTTTAACAATATTGTTATCAAGATTTTAGATATCATGCCTCTTAAAAATAGACATTTTTAAAAAATCTATCTTTGTTTTGCAGTTCAAAACGATTTATCCATATGGATTAAACTCTTCTATCAATAATCAGTATGACTTTTAAGCTACAGTTTACGAACTGTTAAGTCTTTTCGGCAAGGAAACACAAAGAGCTACCAGAGGAAAAAGCAAAAAAGTTAAGACTTTTATAAATACTACTTTACCACAGTGCAAATTTCAGGATTTATCTGAAGAGCCAAATTTCAAGAAAAATATTCTTAATTACCTTCATTCACTCTCTCACAGTCATTCAAAATTTCTTCATTAGCGGAAACAGCCTCATCAAAGATTTAGTACTTTGCCAAATTTAAATTTAATTGTACTTCCTTTAGATATAAAAAAAAAAAATTTCACTTTCTTCACAGAAGTTTTGATGATCTCAACCTCCATAAAATATTTAAAGAAGCTCAACAAAATTTCCAACACTTGAATCTAAAATAATTGTATGCTTCAAGCACAATAGAATCTAAGTAGTTATATTACCAACCATCACGAAAAGGATCTTTCGTCAACTTTGAAGAGAAATTCCAAGACATTATTCAAGATCATGAAGTAAAGCAACTTATGAAAAAAGGAACTAAATTGAAACCAATGAAATACATTCCTGAATTCCATTTTATCGAAATTATTTCTGCAGATATTGATAGGTTCATATTTAAACCAAGTTCTCTACTAAGTTTATCTTCTTATCTGTTTAAGGAATGGGAAAATGAAATAATTTATCAAAGCAAAAAGAAAATTGATTACCTAAAAGGATTTAAAGGAATTACAAACTGGAAAAATTTACTTCTGAAGTTTTCGCAATTAAAACAACAATTTACCATTACTAAAATTGATAAAGCAAGCAATAATTTCAGTACTTTATGAAAAAAGCTCTATAATTCTAATTATTGAAAATGAACTGAAAAATTTAACTACATATTGTAATTCTGAAAATAAAGAAAGGAAATAACAAAATTTCTCTTTTTACTGTAAACAATAGATTTGCCACTTTTATGCAACTCCAAAATTTGATAAAAATCATGTCAAATTTAGATTTATAGCAAAAAGTACAAGAAACTAGAAGATGAATTTTTATTACATTTTCACAAACTTACTTAAATCAATATGTCATTTAGTTTTTGATAAAACTAATACTGATAAATCCTACTCTTGTATTATTAACGACAACTTGCAAACAGCTGAAAAAAATTAAAAATTTACACTATCAACTGCTATGACTTTGAAAATCTCTTCACATCTCTTTCACTTAAAGAAATGTATGAAAGTCTGAAGCTACCCTGTCTATTTTCCTGAAATGCTTACTAATCTGTATTTGCAAAAATGGAAAGACTTTCTCTATTTCTCGCTTTTCAATAACTTTATAAAATATGCAAACATCCTTTACCTACAAACAAAAGGTATTTCAATGGTAAATTCTTGCTCAACTCACTCATATAAGCTCTACTTGTTATCTAAAGAATATAGATTTCTTTTTTTAAAAAAAAGTTTTCATATTATGATTTCAATAAATTTGAACACACTTTCAAATATATTAATGATATTGTTATATTCGACAATGATAATCTTATTAAAAACAGCAGCATCAATTCCAGCTATTTTTCCAGTGGCGGGCTTAAGCCGTTTAGGCGTTGGCCATTATTAAGGACGGAAGCGACGATCACTTCATTATGGAAGCCGCCGTTGTCTCCTATGAAGAAACAGACAAAGTACATTCATGCCTTCTTCGAGATTCGAACCCGGGCCTTTCGTAACGACATTCAATGTTACCGATCACTTTCCCATCTGGGCGGCATCTTCCATATATTTAAAAAGTAAAAAAGTATATAATGTAATTCTGTGGAACTTACGTCTTTCGTATATTTAAAAAGCGAACAAATATGCAATGTGATTCTATAAAAGTACTGAATGTTTTGATTAGCTATATCATTAATTAAATCAATCAGATTAACAAGTAAAAAGTTGATTTCTTAAGAATTGCATCCCATTGCTTTTAAAAAGTCTAGTTTGTTAATGATTAACAGACAGATTGAACATGAAAAAACTAGATTAGCCAGAAATGATGTAGACGACTTGTGTCGCTTTACCCAGAACATTAATCTAATCTAAGCTACATAAATATTGTACAACAAGACAGAAATTTTAAACTTTTTAGGCGAGTTTAAACTCTATAACATTGTTTAAGTTTTCTAGTAAAATAGTTGTTTAACGTCATTTATAACTTAATTTCTTAATGTCTGATAGTGTTTATTTTCAAAGCTTTTCTTCACTTTTGAATACCGACTTACGTAACCAATTAAGCTTATTCTTCATTTTAAAATGCTTGAAAATCAGGCAAGTTTTTCATAACATTTTTCTGTGATATATAATATATATTATTCTTTCCTGTGTTTTTTAACAGTCCGTGATTTTAAGCTAAGCTTTCATATCCTATCAGTATTATTGCATTAAATCGAAAGCTGACTGTAGAACTGCGTTTCTAAATGATAAATAAAAGCTGAAATTCGAAGCACCTCAGTTAATCATAGTATTAAAATAGCCTTATCTCCTTTATTTATTTCGCTAAAAAAAAAAAAAAAAAAAAAAACGAGCTGCATGATTGTATAAATCTTAAAACGCACGAATATTTTCCTAATTTGACAATTTCGAAGAATTATCTCACAGAAACCCTTGTCTTCAGCAGTAGACAGAATATCACATCCCTCTTACCCTAGTACTGAGTGTAACAGAACTTAAAAATTGATGGTTGCTGTCCTTTCGGTAAAGACATAGTCACAAACTTACAGTCAAAGCCTTAGTGTTCGTTGAGAACGTTCCCAAATCAGACTTCACACTTTTGTCCCAATTTGAGCTTTAAAGGGAAAGATTCGGTAATTTTATTCTCAGTTCAGCCCGATCAAGAAATACCCCCTCATTTCATTTGTGACCCAATCTGTGTTTTTACACCCTCTTCTATAAATCAAAGAACATAAAGTCAGTGCTTTCAACGACATAACACTTTTTATTTCGTATTATTTTAATGGAAACAACTCATCTCTCAAAAATCTTAGCCATTAATAATATTTTGTCGTGATTTTGAAGCTATAATATAACTTTGCTTAATTTCATCTAAACAGTCTCAGTCGCTTCAGCTAGATGAGAATTCTAGAAAAATTTAAAGCTGTGTGACGGAGATTACAACAGACGTTAGAAGGTGTAAAATAACCTTTCATTTAATTCACAAAAAAGTTAACAGAAGGTACATATTGTGCTTACGGAAACATTTATGGCGTAAATAAAAAAGTAATGGCGCAGGTGGGTTCAGACTTAATATTGATTGGCTTGACAAGCCTAATGGCGAGAATAAGGCAACGCCGCAGATAAACTGCTCTCAAGCGAATCGCAGCGTAGCCTTCAGCTTGCTGAACGCGTTGTTTTCTGCCATCTAAAACATTCCTTTAATAAATACTAACAGAAAAATTCATGCTCGCTTTCAGAAGAGTATATAGCTAGTATATATATCTATTCTGACTGATATGGCGACTTTATTTCTGTTAAAAAAATGTATTCTATTGACAATATTACCCAATTGTTGATCACAATAAGCGATGTATTTTCCATGATTTCATACATAAATGGTTACAACTTCGGCAAATCGATAACAATATCCGAATGATAACATCAACCGCTATCACATAAGGGGACGTCTACCAGCGTTTTAATTTTTTTTTCTGTCAGAATAAATTATTCATCCAAGGGATTTGTCAGTTAATTTGATTCATTTAATAGGATTTGATTTCGAATTTTATTTTCATTCATCGTCATTGCTAAAGAAGTTTTTTAGTTGCTGCTGACGAATGAATGAACTAACATTATTCCATCAAGAAAAATATTTGACATACTTTTTTTCTTAAAATCTTAATTCTGAAACAAAACCAACTTTAAACCCTTCTTCTGCTGCACTTAAGAGATGAGATTTTCTGTGAAGATCTTCATATAGATATTTCCTTATCTAAAATTTAGATAAATCAAAGCAAATGGCAATAAATGTGAAAACAAACCGAATTGCACATTTGAGAATTCGGCATCTCTGAATTTTTTTACAAAATGGATCTCGAAAATTTATTCGTTTGAGAACCCAGTATAATTCGACAAGTATTTCACCTGAAGTATCTTAAATAAACGTATATTTCGGAAACTTTACGCTCATTTCAGGAGAGCCATTACATATATATTCCTCCACGTCTAAAAAACTAACACTTCCAGCTGAATTTAATTTTTCAGGTTTTGCTATTTGTAACGCATTAAAATTTCATAATATATAAAAATAATTATTTCTTTCCTTTTTGACAAAATTAAAACATGGGAGTTATATTAAAACAAAAGTATTAATCTAGAATTAGATTTACTATTTTGGGTAGGATGAAGTTACGAAGAGAAAAATATGCCTTAAGCCATTTTGTAGCGCAGTTAACATTGCTTTGGCTTGTTACACCAGCTTCCATTGGATTCTAGGTAAGTTATGAATTCATATTTCAACATATTTTTCTTGCTATTACTCAAAAGAAACAAAAAACTAGACCTGTTAGTAAACATATTAAAAACTAAAAATTTATAAAATATATCAAGTCTGGTACGAAAACGCTAACAGTCGTCACCTTGATAACTATGCACCAAAAACTGCCTGATTATACATTACAAGTAGGTATCGGTGTTAAATATAACGCATAATTAGAAGTTAATTAAAGTGAATGTTAAACATAATTGTAAGTCTGAGGCTTATGAAGATGAATATTAAACACAAACCACATCATTTATTAAAACCAATCAAATAGATAATTTGTACAGAAGCACTTAAGAGATAAATTCTACTCTTCAAATACCAAATATAAATGGAGTAATACACGAACTCATGAAAATATGCTAATATATATGGCATAACTGCACTGAATTAGGTGCACAGGAAAGGAAAATTACACAAACTTGATCTAAATTAATAAACAGATATTTAAATTTATTCTTCATCTTAACGTATTTTGTAAAATGCTAAGTTGAGACATTTTCTAAGTAAAGAAGTAAAACTGTAATCATTAATTTATTATTAATTAAGAAAAGATGTAAATTCTACATGAAAGAACAGAGAAAAATATTTTAATCTCAATGTACATTATAAAATGTAGTAGGAAATATAAATTTCGTACAGATGTGAATTTGCATTATATGAGAAAAATGAAATTTGTTATTCACATCTATCATACACAAAATTTCCATAATTTTCACCAACTTCTTTGTTACTTACCAATAGACATATAAAAAATTTATAGCTAAGTTCCTAAACAGGCAAATTAATAGAGAAGTCCAAGTGAATATAAATCATTTTTTAAGTTTTCTCTGAAATACTATATCCTGAAAAAGTTTCGCAGCAAAGTTAATTTTCGCGATATCTGTCCATTCATCAGAAGAAAACATTTCTTCTGCATGTTCACATGTAAACTCAGACACACTTTCGTACAAGTCATTGTCAGAATGCATACAAGCTAACTGTAGAATTCTTTACAGATTTTGAACACTGAGGTTAGAGCTAAAAAATGATGAGCATTTTGTTTTCAAGGCAAGATCATATTTATCAGTTACCTCGTAGAGTTCCTCAGCTGTTTCCTGCAATGAGTTTTCCAAATTGCCTGTGTAGATAAACAGAAGGAACTCATCCATTAACTTTAGACCATTTCAACAGCTTCTTGTCCAAGAGACACTGCTGTATTCATATGAAGTGATAGTTAGATACATTTCCCAACCTTAGGCTGTAGATTAAAACTGAGCAATAAAATATAATTTCCATCAGCAGATTTTATGTCAAATTAAATCTGAATCATCTGAAATGTTTAGTTTATTCCATCATGAAGAAGAAAAATCCTCAAAGATGCAATTTTGTCCTTTTTGAAAAATTCATTAAAATATGTTTATCCGTATTGGCTCTTTTGTTCCCTCTGTGCTCATCCTCGGAGATGTCAGATTATCAGATAAGTATTTTGACAATCAGAAAAAATTCATGGATAAGCATCGTATATAATTTAGGGTGTCCTTTACAAACTTAGACAACAATGCTTTCATCTTTTGATGAATAATCGTACCGAATGATATCATCTTCTCAAAAATATTTCTCACATACAACGCTCACTCGGAATTATTTTATCTAGAAATCCCGTTTTAATGTATCTTTTGGAAACTTGAATATCTATATATATTCACTGGTTTTAACATATTTCGATTTGTAGACTGAAACGCAACATTGTGCGGGCATGAAAGTAGACTTAACTCATTGTAGCTATATTTATTAAGAAATAAGTAAACTTAGCCACCGGTTGTAGGAAAAAATGTCACACGGAAAAAAGGGAAACGGAAAGAATATCCCCGGAAAATAAGGAACGGAAAAAGTGTCACCCTTCGTTTGCAATGGGAAATATAAGGCATGTTTAGAAAGATCGCCAAGCTGGGTGATAAAAGTTTTATCTCAATAACTGTAACTTCGGATGACCGTAAACATGTGCGAGTAGAAGCAAGAAGATGTGTTGGCTGCTTGTTTCTTCTATGGAGCCTACCTCCATGGTTTCTTCGTTTTAAGGTTAAAAATAGAGGGTTGTTTAAGAGGGGGAAGCTTTCGCGATGGAAGCCAGGGGGGGAAGGCGGGTTGTCCAGCGTCGGCCCAAGGCGTTTTGCTTCCGGAGTACCTTTGCAAATAAATGCAATAACCTCCACAACTTCGCTAAGAAAATAAATTGAATAATTAAGAGTTGAGCATAGCTAAAGTGAGAGAACGAAACCGTTAAGGGTTTAAATACTAGAAGTGAATGAGAGGTCCACTCAAAGGACGAAAGTTTCCTTCATCTTTCAATTTCGCTTAGGAAAGGGTCAAAGACCTCAAGCGATAAGAAAGATAGAAGAAGAATTGAGGCGATTTCCGCACGCATTGCGTGAATGAAATCGAAACAGTTGAAAGAAAATAGGGTGAGAGGAACTTGCCTCCGGCCCCGGGAAAGTTTATGTCATAGCTACTCTGGAAAGCAGCAGATTCGCTAATGCCTTGGGATGAGCGGGGAAGGGAGCCGGTCTGACGACCAAAGATGGCTGAGGAGGCGGCCAAAAATGGCGGAGGAAAAATGTGGAACGCTTCACGATCAAGGAGGTTAGAAACCTCCTTGTTCACGATTTTGCGTGTCATCCTTGCGCAGGGGCCATGCTAATCTTCTCTGTATCGTTCCAATTTTAGTATACTGCCGAAGCGAGTAACATCCAGTGTCGGTCATTGTCAGGTCTTTAGTAATTACTCTCCTGGCACCGCATGTAGTTAAGCCTTAAGCTGCGGTTTCGTGAAACATTTATTGACACACAACAGAAAACTAATTCATCCTGAGCTTTGGTATAAGAAACAGTTGTAGATGCAATTTCAAGTTACGGTTTGCGATAACAATAGGACTAAATTTTTTACCTAATTAATTTTTGCATAATTTTTTTTTCTCATTTGATTTTAATTAAAAGTAACGCATCTGCACAGGAAACAATTGTTTAATTTTGCACTTAAGTTTGAAAACAAGAATACCACAGTTATTAAAATTAAGAGGTTTATTTCAAAATTATTAGTCCCTGAGGGACTAATGTTTTCATTTTGCGACTTTGCGTCGAATCACTCTGAATGTCCGTTTCACTTTTCAAACTGTTGCCACCAAATATTGTGATAAAACAACGGTACCTAGAGCCATCGAGTTTCGAATGACGTAATCCTACTGCGAATATGGGCAACTGGAAGCCCAAATTTGAAATTTGGGATTTGTTTTATTATCGATTTTATATTTTGTAACGAATTTTTGATTAACAAACTCAAGAATTTCAAAGCTAGGCATGGCAATGTTGTACAGAAAAAACATTTTTATCTCCAGCGCGTGAGACTGTGAATTGGAAATTCTAAAAATGTCTCAATTTAAAATTATTTTGCGATACTGCTCTTGAACTGAATTTTATGGTTTAAGTGCGAAGAATATGATATTTAATAAATAAAGGTAACACACAAAATGTTTAAAAAAAGGCCCCTTTGGACGTAATTTAAAATCTGAAACCTTTCAGATTTTTTATTTTACTAAAATTTTAAAATCTTATTAAAATGGATCCTATAACCACGCGATCTGGATTTAAACATTTAATATGCAATAAACCCTCTTACGGCGACCTCTTCCAAAATAATTTCTCAGAGTAGAAATTAACACTTGTACCGAGCATTATCTCTTTAAGACGACCACTTCCACCAAAGACCAAAATAATTAGAAACGTGGATGATCGTATTAGAGAGGATTTAATGCATTTTACAATGCACCAATCCGTAACCTACTCAGAGCCGGACCATCTAGTAGCCCATAAACGATTGGCGACCATCTCCTTAAGACGATCACTTCCAAAAGTGACAGGCATTTCTATGGGTATAAACAAACGCTTGCACTGAATACCATCTTTCTAGGGTGGTGATCTTCACAGAATACCAAAAATCAACTAGAAACATGGATGGATTAGGATTATTCAATTATGGCAAAGCGCACGAGGGCTATCTACCTAAAGGGAGGGATGCCTTCGTGGAGAACTCTCTAAGGGAAACTGGAAATTGACTCTTATACATATTACACATGGGAAAAACCACGAAAGTGCCCATGCCGCCAGCCCGTTCGCGGTATTGGAATCTCGGACCAAACTACTAGTGTTCAGCGTCTTTACCGCTCGGCCGCTAACAGGCTGAAATCTGATGGGTGGCTGATGGATATCTTAGAAAGGATTTTTACTTATAGTAGTTATATTAATTACAATTACGTGTAAAGCTTATGGAAACTTAAAAGCGGCCGAGCGGTTAAGTTGCTGAATACCCTGGTTGTTAGGTCTGGGTTCGATTCCTAGCAAAGCAGCTTTTCGTGGTTTTTCCCCTATATAACGAGCTAGTTTTCCTTAGGAAGCCCTCCACAAAGGCAACCATTCTCTTAGGCAGATACCTTTCCTGCGCTTTGTTACAGTCAAGTAAATCAAACCAAATTAAAGAAGCTTATTCATTCTACTCTCCAAATTGAGCTCCAAATAAGTCATACGTGGGAGCTTTTCGTATTCATAACGTAAATCGTATCAAAATGGAAAATTAAATAAATTTAAATTATTTAACTTGGTTATCTAGAATTCCAGTTTTTAATTTATCTCTTGTTTCCAAAAATCTGAGCATGAATAATTGTGTAATAAAGCATAAACCGATAACTTTGAAATTCAGAGAATAATTGAAATGGCGTTTGACCACTAGCAGCCTAGAGGTAAAAATCGTTGAATATTGGTAGTTCGACTGGCGTTCAAACCATGGCAGATGTGCTGCTTACCAGGAAAATTTCGTGTTTTTCTCCATGTGTAACATAAATACGAGTCAGTTTCTATCAGACGTATGAAATAATTTTTGTCAACTACCCGCTATAAACATTCCTCCATGAAGGCATCCATATTCACTTCGGCAGATAATCTTATGGTACTTTGCCATAACCTAAATAATCTGATTTGATGATCATTCTAATCTTTTCTCATACTGAAGCCTATGATGCTTTAATTAATGTTTTATTTATCATAAACTGTGTTAACTGCTTTAAATTAACCAAATTAGGATTTTTTTCTGTTAGATTTCCTTTTTGAAATTTTTGACATCATTTTAGAAGCCTAAATATGTCAGATCGTTTTAGTAAGACATATTATTTGTAACTGTTTTACATATAAGTACAGAGATTCTCATGACGGCGAACTCTAAAAGTGTTTTCTACAACATAAATAAACAGGCTTTTATACATTTGCCTCTCTAATGCAACCATCTATATAAGTGGCCTAAAAATCGCTTGAAGCGGCCGTTAGTGGTCGCTTCAAAAAACATCTTCCATTGGAGAACTGGATTTTCTAGAGGCATTTCACATTCATAAAAATCTTTCTGTTCTAGTTAACGATCCTAATTCCAATCCAAATTTGCCTTCGGTTTTTAGAGAAATTATGTTTTAGTTCTGGTTTCGCCAACAGATGGCGCCACTTGCTTATTCTTGTCCAGGCTTTCTTATCTTATCTAATCATTATTTCCTATCTTGTTCATTTGCGGTTTTGCAGCTGAAGATGATGGTTCGGTAAAACCATCGAAACTAGTCCTGTGAAAAATTTTTGTAGGTATAACGCTGATTTTTGTTGTTTGACTTCTGAATTAGTAAGTCTCATTATATTTGCATTTTTGCGGCATTTAATAATTTCAGTTACATGTCTGCCTTATAAATTATAATATTGATTTTTCAAGGTCGTGTAACAACTTTCGATATAAATTAGAATAGTAATAATCTTTTACATTCCATTCGGTTTATTGTATTCGTATGAAAGCCTTGAATCAATTGTTGATCATTATTTTGTACGTATGCTACTGCAAAAATTTAAAAATTCTTAATTATGATATTTTCCAATATTCGGACTTTAAATGCCCAAGTTATTTAATTCTATGCGAAGATTTAAACTTTGTGCATTTACAATAAGAAGATCTTAATTCTGGAACTTTTTAACATCTGAAGCTGGTTAAAACTGGTTGAAATGTGTTGCAGTCGCAGTTCGTATGGAAAACCATTCTCACACTGATTTGTTTTATGCTCAATTTATAGCAATTTCCCTAAGTAACTAAATTTTAGATTTATATCATTTTTTTTTTTAAATTGTGAAAATAAACAAAAAGAAAGGAGAACATTTTTCTTACATTATAATTATTTTCAGTTCATCTTTTATGATAAATAGTGTATTTTTCAATTTTCCTCAACTGTCAAATCTTGTTGTATTTCTAAATATCTTTAGATTATTTACAGTCCCTGCAATTTTAGAGTTTTTATGTTAAACTCTAAAATAGTTATTAGAAGAATTATTAGAAGCATTTGATGTAATTAATGACGCACGTCGCCCATAGATTCGCAAATTTTGAATTTTTAATATTGTTGCAAGCACTTGAGCAGAAAATTCGTCTTTTCTGGCAAATTGCAAATTTTAAAATTCAAAAAATTCAACTCCATCAATCCAATTTTCAGACTCAATTAAAGGCACTGAAGTTATTTTACATTTAAGAACTCTCGGTGATTTACAACTCCTCGGAATTGGTACTCAAGAAATGATTTCAAAAATGCTCTTTACATCTATTAATAATTGTTCTATCCCTTGAATAGCTAGTATCTACCGCATTTTCTCCTCATTTCTTCTTTGGTAGTTATTTGAATCATGGCAAAGCACGGGAACTGTCTGTCTAAGAGAAGGGATGCCTTCGTGGAGGACTTAATGAAGTATGAGAAAGGGAAACTTGATTGTATTTACCTTACACATGAAGAAATAACTAAATTATCTTGCAACCAGCTTGTTTGCTGGGATTTGAGCCCCTGTCGAACTATCAGTGTTAAGCGACCGCCAGAGTCGTAGCTACGGTTTTCAGCGCCCAGGGACAACTGAAGATATCGCGCCCCTTACTGCTTGCCAAGGATGGAAAACATTTAAATCTACAATGTCGTAATATCAGTTTGGCGCCCCTTGGATTCTGTGCCCAGGGACAGATGCCCCTCCTTGCCCCCTTCTAGCTACGGCCCTAGCGACTGCTGGAGCGCTGATGAGCTGCATTATGTATTCTGCTTAAGAATATAGAACACAAATTACTGTCAATTTTATTATATCATCAGTGTTTGGTAACTTTCCTTATGAAAATAAAATTGTTAGAAATATGAGTGAAAAGACATGTAAATATTTTGAATTTGGATTCAACTTAATCCCCTTCATGTAACATATAATGCTGTAATTTACATAATAGCATTTAAAATTTTTGAATATATTAACACAAAAGGATACGGCAATGCTGTTATGGCATTCGACAAAATATGTCTCGTTTACGTATATACACCAATCTTTGCAGAAGGAAGAAAATTATAGATAATGCAGAAAATTTCTAAATTCAATTTTGCCAAGTAAATTTTACATAAAATGAAAAAACAATTTTCAGTACACATAAATAATTAATTGAATGAATGTAAATTTTTACTTCAGAATACATAAACTTATTTTCAGCTCAATGTAAAACTGTTCCCACGCAAAATTTATATTATAAGAAAAAGTTAAATGTCTGTTATGTCGAATATTTCTTCACTTAGATTGCAGAGACATTCGATATTTTATGGAAGCGGGAGACTTGAAAAATGAGCAACCCCCTCTCCGGGAATCGAACCCCGGATCTCTGGAATACGCGCCCAGCGTGCAGACCACTACACCACGAAAGCACGTCAAGAAGGCTCAAGTCTAAAATTTATGCATATTTAGTATTAAATTTATATTTTGCATATTAACATTTAAACAAATACCTGACTAAATTACTCCTGGACGGTTGTGTATAAGCATATGGTTTGTTTGATCAAGTGCGACTCATTTGTAAAGTATTAAATGGTGTACTCGCTTGCAAAACCTTTTGAATTTTGTGTTTCTTGAAAAATCGGCAATACTAAGTATGATTGCTAAATATTACATTCTTTTTAAGGGAACATTATAGTATAATAAAAAGAATATTTTCTCCTGGGATATACTTTTATCAATGATATGTTACTGTAGCGCAGTTTTGCTAAATTCCTATAAATCAGTTCTAATTATTCTAAGCTGATTTACTAAGACTTGGAATGATGCTCAAGGCCGGCGCTAGACGTTTTGCCGCACGGTGCCTGCTTTACAACTTCAAAATTCTGCCTCCCAGCTCTTTCCAAAGTTCTAAAAATTTTGCGTTCTCTCAATTCTGCCGCCCGGTGCGGCCGCAGCTATTGCATATGCTCTGGCCCTGATGATACTAGGAATGATTAGGAAACGATAATTATTGTCATTTCCTCATAAACATGATGCTTATTAAAAATTACAGATGTTTTAATTAATAAAAACCTTAAAAACTGGTTGTTAGTAGCTTTAATTTTGACTCCATACACTTTAACAATTAAAAAAGCCAAAAGATAGGAAGTTTCTTTGTCAGCTCTTTTTGAGTCCTTTTCTAATACTGCTAAAATTCTGCATGATATTTGTTTTAGAACTGCTAAGAAACTGCTAACAAAATTTTAAATACAAAAGTTATACTGCAATTTTAAGTCTGAAAAGTAATTAATTCAGACTTGAAAGCTCTTGAAACATAGAACTTGAGCTCAAAACAATAAGAATAGAACTTTGCATTCATTTTTTTAATTATACGATTGTTGCTTCATTGATAACAATGTTATAAATAGTTCATTTAGAATTACACTACAATTACTGCATTAGAATCCATATTTCTTACTAATTATTTAAACATGAAAAATTAGAACTATAATGTTTATATGTACTTTTTAATCTCCAAAGTCATAATAAAGTTTTCTCATAAATAGAAAATTGACTGTTTTCAACAGTTTTCACCTCTTCGTCAAGAAACATTTCTTTTACGGTCCTAATTAAAAATTACAGAACAGCAGAACATAATCTATCTCACGAAATTTGCTAAAGCAAATTCTTTCGCATTAATTTTGAATTTTATTTAACTAAAATTTATTCAATATTTCGAGTTCTGGATAATCAAATTAGCGGTATCATTCTAAAGCTTCAAAATGTAATTAAGGAGCTCAGCTTCGTTTTTAATGATTCATTTTACCACGCCACTGGGGAAAAAAAAAATATCTGAGTTTTCAGATTTTCAATTACGTCCAAAGGGCGTTTTTTTAATGTTTTGTGTGTTACCTTTATTTATTAAATATCATGTTCTTTGCACTTAAACCATAAAAATCAATTCAATAGCAATGCCGCAGCATATCTTTAGAATTTCCGATACACAGTTCCGCGCGCTGAAGACAAAAAGTTTTTTCCCACCCGTAGAGTGTTGCCATTGCTCCCTTTTAAATCGCTGAGTTTGTTACTCAAAAATTCGTTAAGGTTTTGCAAAATATAAAATCGATAATAAATCAAATTCCAAATTTCAAATTTGGTCTTCCACATGCCCATATTCGTAGGAGGATTACGTCATTCCAAATTCGATGGCTCTATGTACCGTTGTTTTATCACAATGCGAGAAATATACATACATTTATGCAGATTTTTTATTATTTAAAGGAAAATCTGAAAGCTTTCATATTTCATATTGCACCCAAAAGGATTTTTTTTAACGTTTTGTGTGGTACCTTTGTTTATTAAATATAATGTTCTTCGCACTTTACCATAAAATTCAATTCCACAGCAATATCACAAAATATTTAAAAAGCGCAAAATTTAAGAATTTCCAATACACAGTTTCGGGCGCTGGAGATACATTTCTTTTTTCGTACAGTGTTCCCGCTGCACGCTTTTAAATCGATGAGTTTGTTAATTAAAAAATTCGTTAAAGTTTTGCAAAATTGGGAATAGCTAATAAAACAAATTCCAAATTCGGAATTTCAAGTGCTCATGTTTGGTTGGAATACTACGTTATTCAAAATTGGATGGCTCTAGGTACTGTTGTTTTTTGAAGATGCGAGAAACATTCATGCATTCATGCAGAATCTTCATTATTTAGTTTCTTTAAATATAATGCACGGCAATAATATTTTGTAGCAACAGTTTGAAAAGTGAATCAACGCAGAAAGTGAAACCACGCAAAATGTCGTTTTGAGTCTAATAGCCCTTTGGATCTAACGCCCCTTTGGGCTTAAAAAAAATATATATAAATGTTAAATTAGCAAGTTAAAAGTCAGAAATAGAAACATTTAACCGATAAGAAAGTCAGAACTCTTTACTACCTCGCTCGAAAAATGCAATTTTGAATAAAATGATAATTTTGCTTCTTTATTAAATTATTCTTATAACAGGGCTTGCATGAATGGATTATATTCTACTACAAGAAATTTTTTCATACTAATAAATTGCCAGAGTTAGCGACAGAAAGTACAGTAAACCCTTTGTAAGATGATCACAGGTTCATAAGATTTTGGGCTTTTGCGAATTAGAGAAATAGCTCTCAGCACCGATGTCTAAGTTCTCAGAAATACTGATCATCATAGGAAGATAATCACCAGAAGAAAGCTCACTGTTCACATTCGGAAGTGCATTATTCTATAAATGAAAGTACATTAAGCAAATTCGATTGCGTGTATGGCCGTATCTATTTATATATAGGAAAAATTTTAATATAAAATAAATATAGCGTAAAATATATGTTACCGTTAAAGCGTATAATTAAGTTATTTCCTCGAATAAGTAAGTATTTAGCGGGGGGGGGAACTAGGCAAGCCGGTTTAGCTAATTATTTTAAAATAACTATATTAATTAGTTTAGAATATAATATTCTATAAACTAACCAATGATAAATGCCGCCCAGACGGTGTAGTGGTTAGGGGAGCCAACTGCGATACCTAACGGCTTGGGTTCGAATCCAGGGGAATGCATAGTTATAATTGTCCGTCCCTTCATAGGAGGCAAAGGTGGCCCACCTATTAGGTGACTGCATAATAAAGTGACAACTGCTTCTGGTCAAGTCAGAGTCGGCTGAGGGACCATCATTCATATTTAAAAAAAAAACTTAATAACAAACAAAAATTCTCAAAGGTTTCAGGTTTTAAGCTACGTCCAAAGAGGGCGTTTTTTTTTTAACGTTTTGTGTGCTACCTTTATTTATTAAATATCATGTTCTTTGCACTGAAACCATAAAATTCATTTAAAAAAGCATATCTTTAGTAGAATTTCCGAAACACAGTTCCGCACGCTGGAGATAATTTTTTTTTCGTATAGTGTTGCCATTCCTCGCTTTTAAATCGTTGAGTTTGTTAATCAAAAATTCGTTAAAGTTTTACAAAATATGAAATAGATAATAAAACAAATTTCAAATTTGGGCTTCCAGATGCCCATATTCGCAGGAGAATTACGTTATTCAAAATTCGATGGCTCTATGTACCGTTGTTTTATCACAATGCGAGAAATATGCATATATTTATGCAGATTTTCATTATTTACTTTCTTCGAATATAATGCAGGACTCTAACATTTGGTGGCAACAGTTTGAAAAGTGATTCGCCATTTATAGTGATTCAACGCAAAATCGCAAAACGAAAAGAATAGTCCTCCAGGATCAAAGTCTCTTTGGACTTTAAAAAAAAAAAAAAAAAAATAATGATAAACCGTTCAAGTGGGAAAAAAAAAATGACACTATAAAATATCTGTCGTTTTATAAATTAACTGATGATAAACCGTTAGTGTTTAGAAAATTATATTTCATATTACGGATAGATTAAATAATAACGGAATGCATAATATAATATTATTGCTAGATTCGTTAAACCGTAATAAAAAATAACAAACTATACTACGCCAATAGTTCTGTTTAGCAGCTTTCGTGTGCCGTCTTTACTGACAATTCGTCATTTATCAACACTTTAATGTGAACAAGCTGTTAGCTTCCAGTTAGGGATGGATGAAATTTAGTTTAAAGACCGGCAATCATTATTTAACTGAGGAGAAACATTTGCTCCCCGTGAATTCTTTCCTTCCGGGTGAGGTGGGTCGGTTTCTTTAAGGAAACAGGTGAAGCAAATCACGGGGCAGAACATACGATTTTTCCGCAGGCAAGTTGGAAAAACCTGCTATCGAAATGACCTTGCTCAGCTGCAGCTAGCTCAACGTCTTAAGGCCCGTCCACACGAGGACGCTCCCGACGTAGTTGACGTAACTTTTTTGACGCCGGCGTAAATTCGCAGGACGCAGAAGACGTAAAACTGAGTACGCTCCTGTTCAGCTTTTTCGCCCGCGACGCGCGCGTATAGCCAATAGCCGACCGAGTTCTTATCACGTGTCATAATCAGAAAACCTTCTTGCTTACCCGTTTCAATATGGCGTCAGAGCCACACAGAGATGAGTTTTTGCTTAGAAATATAACTGTATACAGCAATAAAATAATCAGCATTGTTCACGTCATTTTCAGATTTCTCAAACCGTACATATTAGTATACATTTAAAATTCTCATTAAAGGGGAAAACTGTATTCTTATAAAGCAATGATCCGACCAGTATATCCATATGCTTCACCTATTTATAACACCGTAAGTAATAGGAACTTAAATAAATTACAGTTTCTACGAAATCAAAGTTTCTGCCTTACAAAATTCTCCTTAATTATTATAAATATTGGCTATATCATGTGTAATAAAAAGCTCTATAAATATCCCAATATTACATACACCAAAAACTAACTTCAGCAATATAATAATTTCTAAAATAAGGCAGTTGACTGTGAAAGAGTATTCAATAAAATACAATTACGAAATTTTGGAGGAAAGTTACAACTTGTGTCATACAGCAATAATTTATTGAAGTTTAATTAAATTACCTTTGCAGCGACTTCTACTTGTTACATTATTTTTCACAAATGCTGCTATCACAGATAGCTGAGTGGTCAGCGCGCTGCTTTGGTAGCGGAGGAATGGAAAGGTGGCAAGTTCGAACTCAGCCGTAGACGGTATAATTCAGTTAGCTTTTCTCATTTTGAAACGTCTTTCTTATATTTAATCATGAATCATTATATTCTTATTTTACCTATTATTATTGTTTTCATTTCTTATTTTATACATTATTATTATTGTTTTTAATTTAGTTTAAGAATGTGCAATGCAAATAGAAATCCTTATGTAAAAATATATCTGCATCTCTTTATCATATATCATCTATAAATTCTCTCTTTATTTTTACTTTATTGCATATTTTATCATGCACATAATTTCTCATAAACTGTCCGAAGTTTGAACCTCATTCTAAATTCAAAAATAAATAAAAAGAAAAACAAAAGACCAAAGGAGAGCGAGTTAAAAAAATATGAAGTTGGTTTTATTATATGGTGGATGGTGTATATAAAGAGAATTAAGTAATTTAATTCTCTTTATATACTGTATTCCAAACCAATTTTATAAATCCTAATTTTCATACGATATAGAATCTGCAAGTCTGTCAAACTGGTCGATACTCATCCTGAAGGAATTAAAAAACAAGTAATATACCCCCCCCCCACAAACAAAAAAATTAAGTCAATTCCTACTTAGGTCCACAAAGAAAAGTTTAAAAATGTAAAAATAAATAAATAATAAATAAAAATAAAATTTTTTTTAAATTAAAAATTTAAAAAAATTTAATATGTGAAAAAGCTGTATTAACATCAAGTGTCATTCACTGCAAGTTTAAAAAATTGTATTTGAACTTGAGTGGATGAATAAAAAGCATTTTATGTACTGAAAATTTAAACAGGATATAGGGAGAGTGTGAACTAATAGTAGGAATTTAATAATTCCAGATATTCCTTTCGCAAACAAGGCACTAAAAAAGAAAAAAAAAATCTCTTTGAACAGGTCGCTCTAAATAAATCTTTCGGACTCATTCTTGCCATTTTTTGCGGTATTGCCTCTGCTTAATAATTGCACATAATAGTAAAGTTTCAGCTATAAAAAAAATCATCTGATTCGGACAACTTGCCGCAAAACATACAGAAGAACAGCGAAGTAATAAGATACAGCTCTGTTGACGCTATATTACAGCGTCACGTGATTTTTGCGCAAAATAATTCTATTGGTTAAACGCACTATTCGCAAGCGTACTCGTTTGGACGCTTTTACGCTGGTAACGTAAAAGGCGCGTTCGTCAGCTACGTTTCGAGCGTACTCGTGTGGACGGGCCTTTACCCTTAAAATCTCCCTCAAGAGAGCCCGCTATAACCCTGCCCGTTTGGCAGGTTTCCCCATCTCCAATCGGCGACATTATTTGGCGAGATTTTAGAGTTCCTTATTTTCCGAGTGACATTTTTTCCGTTCCTTATTTTCCGGGGACGTTCTTTGGTTACGATGATCACATTCACGATGATGTGGAGGTTATTGCATTTATTTGCAAAGGTACTCCGTAATTCAAACGCCTTGGTCCTTGGTCCAACCCCCATTGCCTAAAGGGACAAGGATCCACGCACCCCTGACGACAATGGGTAATGGCTGTCATTATCGCGGGGAGAAGTCTTCTTGATGTTTTGAGATAAAAGCCTTACACTGTTTCTCAGGAAACAAATTTATTACCAGTTACAAAGTGAATGTATATATAAAAGGAATTAAGAATTTTCGTTTTAGAACAATTATTGAATAAAATAAACAAGTTTTTACAAAATAAACTTTTATTTATGACTCATAAAATTATTAATGAATTGAAATGAGAAAAATAATGTATTATATAATTTACTGGGAACGCGTGATTAAATAATTCTCTTTAAAAAAATTTCGACAAATTTATATCACGAATAACAAACGTGCGGTTCTCTTGATAAATTTATAAATCTTATACTTTTGACAATGCGATTCGATATTTGATCTCGTTATTTAAGAATCTATTATTCTTCTTATAAAACTGTACAGGAATTTTTCAAAGGGGCTCTTATTCCCATTAATCTGTACGACAAATTATTTTTCTCCTTTTGGTACAATTTTTTACTTCCAAAATTCCTCTTACCTCATAAAAGTATAAAGTTTAAAAAATTCACCCAAAATCAGAAATTATATTGATTTTTTTAGCAAATTTTATTTCAAAAACTACTTTACGCTTTGTAAAGTGATGCAAACTTAAAATCTGTGAGATTTTTAGTTTATTCTTTAAATGGAAATATGCGCAAAAATTTTTTTCAACATTAAATTTTAAGACCTCTAAATCGAATTTTATAAAACTCGGTTTACCACGCGTATTTCCATCCGTAAACGGCGCGAGTACAAAATTTGAACTTGGTAGGTTATCAAGAAATAGTCTAAATATCGATGACGAGCTTCTGATTATAGCGACAAACACCGTGATTGAAATGCATACAATTTTTTAAACAAACTTGCCGACTCTTAAATATAATATTTTTTAACATTTTGACAAGTTCGGTAAATGTTGATATCAGATAACCGTCATTTTTATAACATTCTTGGTATTATAAAGCATGTATGTGACAGTCATACACGATTCCCGACAGTTATGTTCATTTATCAAAGTGGCTGCTTTTGAGACAAGCACAATTATATAATGTGATGTTCTACATCCTCCACTGTCTATGATACTCATTATCGATATGTAATTATGTTCTATATCTATACAGAAATATTGGTAAGACCGAGAGAGGTCAACAAAATTTTCGCAAATATTTAATTATTTGAGTTACATAATTACTTATACTAGCTCAGGAAATTTTGAGTCATTTAAAAAATAATCTTTTCTTTAAAATTCTTTTTTCGCTCCCCCTTACGCTTAATGACTTTATTCTGATGAATGGAAGTTATGAAAACTAAAAGCTGAGTATATAATTACAGATCTCCCTAATAAATGCTTTACAAATACAACTCTTCATATTTCAGCAGAAGTTTTTGAAAACGCATTTATATAGGTTGTTGTAGAAATCGACAAAATTTTATGCCAATTTAAAAATTTTTTTCTTCCCCTAATTTTCAGTTGCTTATGAGCGTATTAAAAAAACTTTTCCGCTCAAAATTTTATCTGTTTTAAAATATTCGTAATCGCACTCGATTTGATGTTTACAGTTTTTTCCCTGCGATTTCTCTAAAAAGAAAGAATTATAATTGTATTTAATAAAGAAAATTTAATGGATTTGGAATCTGCGCAAGAGGACTGAAACTATCATAGAGAGAATTTCTAAGGGAAACTAGATCTCATCCACACTGAACGTAGAAAAACCCCGGAAAACTTTCATAGAACAAGCGCGTTCGTCAGGATTTGAACCCCTGTCGAATTACCAATATTCAGCGGTTTTAGCGATCGGCCACTGGAACCCCCACCAGCCCGATTTAAAAATCTTGTTTAGAAAGCTTTCATCTTCATTTAGAGTGATAGGTGCCGTAGTTTGAAGGTTAGGATTATTTGAATACAGCAAAACACACGAGGACTATCTGCTTTTAAGGAGAAAGATGCCTTCATAGAGGACTTTCTAACGAATAGCTCATGTTATACATAGAAAAATACCTTACAGCCATCGCATTCGTTCGTCTGAGTTTGAACCCAAATCAAACAACTAATATTTAGCGGTCTTATCGGCCACTGATATGGCTCTAGTATAACCAGACTTATTATTATGTATTATTAGATATGTATTACCAGACTGTATGCATCTAAATTAAGAAATTTTAAAAAATCTTCTGAGGTAATCTTCAACCCAAGTTAAGTTTTTTAATGTTAATGAGTAATATAATTATGAAAGAGTTCACGTCATTTGTGTCATTTTCAGATTGTTAGTTAAAATTAGTGTGGTTTCAATCAACGATTATTTAAACCTGCTACAAGAAAAAAAATACATGAAAATTTTCCTTTAAAATATCAGGAATTATTGAAAAAAAAAACTTCTGTAATTTATAAACGAGGAAATATATTTAACAAGATTTTATATGTGTGAAAAAAATAATGAATTATGATCTCTTCTAGTGGAGATCTTTGTAATTATATTTCTAATTCCAACATCAAAGTGAGAAATTTGTCGCTGAAGCAACCCAACACTATCAATTTTTGTAAGCTTCTATTTTCAGCGACGGAATAGATCAGCTGCATGGAATTTTCATGATTTTTCTCTATATATAAACTTAAATGCATGTAAGCTTTCCTTAGAAAGTTCGCCGGAAGTGGAATATTTCTATCTTAGAAGATAGATATCGCGTGCTACCGAGTACAAAATTTGAACTCGGTAGGTTATCGAGAAAGTTAGCAAATCCAAATACAGGGTCGACAGTAATATGTTTGGGGCTCTATTCTAAAAATTAAAAGTAGCGAAAAACACCCTACATCGCCCCCTTTTACTTACTTTTATACTTTTATCTAAGAATTGTATATTGCATCCATAAAAAGTTCTCTAAATTAATGTTATTTGGATTTCCAAACCATTTTATGCTAAAATATATCTTCCCAGATGGTCGCTTTTACTCACTGGGAGTCGATGCTTCTTGAAGATGCCGATTCATGAGTGAAAAATTATTTTATTTCTTTTCCGGTTTCCCCTAATCGTTTACACAAAGGCTGACCTTTCGGGAGAAAACAGCCTATCTATTGGTGTTAATTCGTCAGTAAAAGAGATACAGCACTGAACGGAGAAAAGTACATCTTTTTTTTTTTTTTTTTTTTTTTTTTTTTTTAATTTGTAGAAATCTGGACTTTCCTTTTCCCTCAAAATTCAAGCAATACGAAATCTACTAGAAAAGATGTACTCTCTAAGGTATAATGTTAAATGATCTAAAATTCACTTAGCTCAAAACAAGTTTTTCTAATACTTGCGCAAAGTAAGATAATAATAATTTATTTACTAAAGAAATATTGATTATATTATCTCTTAATATAAATTTCCTAGAAGTATCAAAAAAGAGGGAACCCGTATGTGGGAAGTTTAATTCCGAAAATTGTGTTTCAAAGTTAACTTGAATGTAAATTATGTAAAAAACGTTTTACGGGGTTGTTTCACCTATCAACATACTGTAATGGGAAAGCGATACCACAAAAAGTAAATTTGAAAAATTTGTGAAAGGCTGAATAATAGGCGGACCTTGGATTTTTTCGAAGCAAGAAATGCGAAAATTCAGCAGGGCTGTCATTATTCTTCTACCAACAAAGTCTTCCAAATTGTAATTGGAAGAACATCCATTTGTAGCAAGATAGGGAGAATGGCATAATTCCTTATTTTTTCCCACTTATAGGGCGAAAGAGAAGGAAGCACGAGACTCTGTCGGCCTAATTCATGTGTTCACGAATTATCGTCTATCACGTTTCCATAGATTCCGTTTTTCTGAGGAGAAAATACGAAAAATTTTCTATGCTCTCTCACGGATACGAAACGCAGACCTTCCGACTGCTAATCCGATCTACTATCACTTACATCACAACAGCCCCCCCAAAAAAAGAATGAGATACTTTCTTATAATACATGCGGATATGCAAACTGATGATTCTAAAATTTTATTATCATAAGACTGGAAAAAATTAAGGATTTAATTCATTTTTATACATTTTAAAAGAAATTCAATTTTTCAGAAAGTTAAGATGAAATATTTATTAGAATGTCAAATTTAAGCATTTCAATTATTTATATAATAAAGGATAAACTTTATATTTATAGAGAAGAATTGTTAATAATATCCCTATGAATTTAGAAAGAAATTTATTTCGAGTGATATGTTTAGCTTAAAAGTAACGGGAGCAAAACTGTGCAAAAACAAAAGCCACACGTATCGTAATTATCTCCTTTAAATTAATGATATCTATACCGCTGGCAAATTGTTACTTGACATGCATAATACAATATTTACGCATAGTTGATCCTTTCTAGACTAATACAAGCATAGCATATTTCTATGGAATGATTTGCTATAGTTAATTTAAGTTTCACATACTTTCATATTTAGGGAATTAATTACATAACACTGAAGATTACTCAATGTAACATAAAAGATATGCTATCTGATTTATGTTTAAAATGACTAAATTTAAATGTTATATGCTCACATGTACACATACTCCAGAAACCTGACACATTTCGAAATTTAAGATAAATCAAAATTACCGGAATATTTTGTCAGAAAGCAGTTTTTTAAATTTTGGTAAATTTCTTGCGATTTTGACATAAATTAGCCTGATCAACAAAAATGCAGTGCTCATGAGGCCCATTAGAACACAAGTGATTAAGGTCACTGAACCACAGTAGTTAAATACGGCTCCGAATACTGATGAACGAGCTAACTGTACGGATCTTTTCGTGATTTTCCCTCCATGTGTAACATTAATACAAGTAATTTACCATTATAAAGTACTCCCCCAAAACATTCTTTTCTTAAAGTAGAGAGTCCTCATATGTTTTGAGCTAAATGAAAGAAACGTAAACAAAATTCGGATGCATGCAATTCCCTGATGCATTAAACGAACGCGAACCAGTTTCCTATAAATCCTGCCTGAAGGCATTTTATCTTTCAGGTTCAGAGGCTTTGTCTGCTTTGCCTTTATTCATTGAAATCAAACAACAGTAAACAACGTCCCCTAATAACGACAAAAACCTAACATCGGAGAAGGAAAGAGGTGATATACAGTTCTTAAGCGAAAGACTCTTTGTAAGTGTAAAGTGTTACATTGTGGCAGCCGAATACTGGTAGTTCAACCGGTATTCGATCCCAGGCGAAAATATTGAGCGCATGATTTGTTTTCGTGGTTTTCCACCTGTGGAATGCGAATACGAGTCAGTTTTCCTACAAAAATCCTTCACGAAAGCATTCCTCTTCTTATGCAAATAGCCCCCATCTACTATGTCATATTCTAATAGCATAACCTTTTCTACTAGACAGAAGAATCTCTTTTTTTAATGTATGAATCCTAATGGTGTCAAAAACTGCAGTTTTCTTTTTTCCCCCCTCTTCAATGCAAAAAATACACATCGATTAATCGATGTTACTTTACATAAAATCTACGTGAATTCGTATTTTTTCCACTATTTATTTATGTGTTGCAGAGTTTTCATATCCGTGAACTGCAACTTGACGCGGACAATAAGCTTGTCTCTATTATAAGTGCAGAATGTTTCATATTAACTTTCTAGTTTCTAGTTCTAAATTTTGAACATAAGTGCAGAATGTTCAAAATTTAATATTTTGTAAATGAGATGGAAAGAAGTTTGCACGTAACATTAAAACATAGTCTCTAGTTTCTAGAAGTTTACTGTCACTAATTTTTCAAACAGAAATATCGTTTATAATGTACATTAAAGTTGTATATTAACTTATAGTAGCAGGGAAAGAAAGTCGAAAATCATTTCATTCAAACGTTTTGATCATTTCATTCAAATTTATACAGCAACCGACACTGAAATATTTAAACGATGGCATTAAGATTGCTTGCTTATTAAAAGTTGTCAATAATATAACATTTTAGTTTGTAATAAAAAAGGTTGCTTTAAACTGAATAATTATAACATTATAGAATATTAAATTTTTAGTTAAAATTTTAAGTTAATGAATTAAAACTGTGATAATTCACTAAATTTTCATAGACAAATACCTCAGCAATCCTTGTGAAAGTTAAAACGCAGTTCTAATTTAGAATTTAAAAATTTAAAGGTAGTATTAATAAATTTGACATTTGTGAAATTTTTAACAATTATTCAACCTGAATGACAATATTGTGTATTTCTTTTGAAGCAATTAGGCATGAATCAAAGACTGGACGATTTTAAGGTGAAGCTTTATTATTAATAACCAATAAATAAAACAAAAATGCACATAATTTGACGTAATTGACATCCAACTTGGTAAAAAATATTTCCTTCTTATAACAAAAATTTTGAGGATACAATATTACTAATCGTGAAAGAAATGGGATGTGTTTATATTTCTTGATAAATTAAATAGAACAATAGTAATAAGTATAATAATTTTAGTTGTAACAGAAATAAGTGCCTTTATTTTATTTTTGACCCAACTTAATAATACTTTACACAACCAATCAGTTCGCAGGAAATATTTTTTAATATATAGTTTAATTTCCACTAAAATCTCTACAGAATTTAATTTCAAATATTTAATGGAACTATAATCGACTTCTGTATTCATAAATGTGGTTATAAGAAGCATAAAATGAAAATTAAATATTATTGTAGGGTTTCCATAGAAACATTTATTGCTTTATATTGCAATATCTAGATTAATAGGAAAGGCTATCTTGCTGAAACGTCGTAGAAACTCTAATCCTTAATTTTTGCTTTATACATACACCTCAGTCATAGAATAAGTCAGGGACACGGGCTAACGTTTTTACAGAACACAAGTTGAAGGCTTTATGGTCCATCCCTGCCCCAAATAATCCGAGGGGAAAATTAGGAGGATCTAAGCTTTGAGTACGCTTCAGTTTTACAACTCTCTCTTCTTGAATGCTTAACAGACGGAAAACGAATAGGGGGAAGAAATGTTTTTGCTCTAGGCAAAACCATTTTGAGATATCCTGAGTCTTGGAGGCAAGCCCGTTTTGAGGACAAAAGTGAAAACTTTTGTGAGACATTTTGGTCTGTTTTTGCCGTCAAAGTGAAAACCGGCAATGGGTTAAGTGGAGGTAAGGATAACGTCCATGCATAACGTAAACCTTGATTGAGGAGGTCAAAGGTGAAGAAGGGGGTGGCCGTAGGTCACAAGACTCAAGGACACGCCAAACAATGGAGAGGTATGACAATTCGAGAATCAAACTAAAACCTACTTATAAAAAGTGCCAGTGATGGTTGTGAGTGAAAATGTGAAATAAAATAGCACAAGACAATAAATACATAATACAATAAATTCAAAATACAGTGAGCTGACACAAAATTTCAATAAGACAAAAATACTAGTAATATATAATCAGTACGTACAATACGATACAGAGAAAAGTACATTACATCGTAAGAGACACTATATCGGAAAATTTGAGTCACGGGTGAGGTGAGCTCCGAATAGCCTGATATCACAATCTTCTTCCAAAATTATGTAGATTTAAATGAGGTAGAAAGAAGTGCTATTTAAGGGAAGATTTTTGGCAGATGATTTCAGAACGTGCTGTATGTTTGAAGGCCACTTTGCTATTTTGAATTACTGGAGATTTGATTCTTTGGTGTTGAGGGCTTCTAGCCAATGAGCTTGTTTCCGCCGACTTCTACGAGTCAGAGCCTTCCTGCTCGTTAACTCATATTGTAAGCTGTTGAGTTAAATTTAATACATTTAATTTGAAATTCAACGTCATCCTGTTCAATCCAAACTCTCCTGGTATTCATACCAGGAGAGTTTGGATACCAAATAAAAAAATGAAAATTCTTCATGCCAAATAAAAAAATGAAAATTGTTCTCATAGTAGGGAAATCTGTGCTTTCTTAGCGAAAAACCCTGGCCGCTCAGATGGTTAAAGTTCATTAGTTTATGCTACCGAAGAGAACGAGACTCTGTAATATATTTTGATAAATTTAATAACTAAGATTTCTTCACAGTAACATTCACAGAGTTTATGAATGAACAAATCCTTCATTTTCAAATACATTTATAAATAACATAATTAACATTTACTTTTATAACTGGAGACAAATGCGTGTTTTTTTTTTTTTTTTAATTCTTACATATCTATACATATTTAATATTTTTTCCTTTTCGGCATGTGTAAATCTTTATTTTCTGTGCATTCAGCATATTTTCTGAGTCAAGTAATTTACAATAAATTACCCTATATCAGAATTTTTCCATAAGATATATGTATAAATGTAAATTGAATGAAGATTACATGCATTATTTTTAACACACACTCAGAGAACAGATTATGTTTCACGTAACAGTCGAATAAAATGAGCCCCATCCAGTGGTCAAATGGCTAAGACTGCGGAATGTTGAAAGTTTTACTCGAGTTCATATTCCAGGCAAATGCGCTTTCAGCATAGTTGTTTTTCATGGTTTCCCCCGTGCATGATGTAAATATGAGCAAGTTTTCCTTAGAATTTCCTTCAACAAGGCATCCTTCCTCTTAGGCAGATAGCCCTCGCACGCTTTGCAATATTTAAAAAATGTAACTTGACCAATGTGCCCAATAAGGAATATTTTAACTTTCATAATTTTAGATTTACATTTAGCTGTCAAGTTGCAAATTTTTTTACTTAAAACGCATTTCTGTATACATTCATTGCCGAATTTAAATTTTACGTAAATTAAATAACCAAATTTAATTTTCATGTAAATTATAATTATGATGTAAATATGAGCTACTTGTCCTTAGAAAATCCTTCACTAAAGTATCACTACTCGCAGATAGTTCTCGCATGCTTTGCAATATTTAAAAAATTTAACCTGACCTATGTACAGAATCAGAAGTATTTTATGTATTTACATTTTACATAAAACACGTTTCTCTATACATTCATTATCAAACTCAAATTTTCTAGTCAGATTCCTTCCTGGAGGAAGTTTCTGAAGGTTTAGTTTATTATAGCAAAGTACAGTAGGATGCCTTCATGTTGGACTTTCTTAGAAAAATTGACTTCCCATACACGTTACACATGGAGAAAACTGCGAAAACGTCCAGGCAGCTGTAATAACTTACTTACATCTTCTTTATCGGTGGTTCTTGTGTTCTATTGGCCAAACAAAGACACTTTCCTTTAACTAAATCTATTTAATGAAGAGAAGGCTATGTACAAATATTATATACAGATTACAGAGTATCTAGTTTATGTCACTCTCAACCACTCTCATCAACCTCTCAACCCTCACTGCTGAAAACTCTTAATTAGCTAAACATACGGGCGGCGCAGCGCCCTCTATCTCTTTTTTTCTACAGCAGCCAGCCCATTCGCCTGGACACGAATCCAAATCGAAAATATCAGCGTTCAACAATTTAACCGTTGGGCCTAGTTTCTGAAGCAAACCGGCTCGTATTCATGTTACACAAGGGGAAAACCAACCATGCAGCCGGCACATTCGCCTGGGATCGAGCGTAAACCAGTTCGAACTTCGTGTATCCAGTAGTCTTAACCACTTGGCCACTGGTGGGGCACGGTAGGAGCCGCAAATACTCTAGTGAGCAGCAAAAATCCCTAATACTGGCCCTGGTTACTAGTAGGATTATAATTATAAATTGGTAATCATATGGTCTACAGCAATGAAATTTCAGAACATAATTCTGAGGTCGAATGCGATACTCTGATAAATGTAGGGATGGAAAAATTATAAAAAAAGAAACTTATTATTCAAATTACATGTACCAGGTCGAAAATATCAGCCATAAAACATGTCATAAAATTTATTCTTAATTTAGCGTTTATGAAATCGGAGAGAATTATCTCATCGGAACATTTTTTCCTCCTGGTAATTCAATATAATTGACTGATTTCTGGTAAGTTTATGTTCTGTAATATCTTTGCGTGTTATATATTTTAAAAAATGTACAGAATTCTTTTATTTTCATTCAAAACTAGACAACATTCAACATTACACTGAAATTTACAGAAATTAAGTGCTTTGAAAGAAACAGATGCGGCATTCTACAGAACACATTCTGTAAAATTAAAGTTATAAATTATCGTACTTCCGTTCCAGCGCCCTCTATCTCTTTTTTTCTACATCACTCCCCACCTGTACTCTTTAATAAGAGTACACAAACTTACTTACATAACAATATCAACATTAATTAATAATGGATTAATACTAAATGGTATGACATATATAAATGAATAATATAAAAGAATAATCTATACTAGTATATATCAAAGCCACAAATGAACATAATAATTAATAATATAATAAAACTCAATAATATCAAAAGTTCTAAATTAAATCTCGAAAGGATATAACATCTGGATCGATCTCCTGAATTGTCCTTTGGGCGTGCGAACAAAGCACGCTCGAACATGTCCATCTCTTCCTATAATCACGTTTTCAATTACACCCATGTCCCAAAGTAGTTTGGATTGTTTTGGTCCTTCTACCAACACAACGTCTCCAGTCTTAATGTTCCGCTCAGTTTTAGGATTAGCAAAGTTATGCGCATTTCTAAGATGGAGTAAATATTGCTCTTTCCACTTGATCCATGTTAATTTTAAGAGCTTAGATTGGTAAAGCTTCCTCCTGGTTAAAGTCTCTTTGGCGGATACCTTATTAAAAATTTCCAAGAAATGCTCGGGAAAGTTAAATGTACCACGTCCTGGCAATAAAAACTGTGAAGGTGTGAGCGGGCGAGGTTCACCCAGCTCGTTGTTCTCGTATGTTAGAGGTCTATTATTTAGCACACACTCGAGTTCAGTTAATATTGTAGAGAGCTCTTCGAAAGTCAGTAATGCTCTCCCTAAGATTTTCTTCAGAGGTTCATACCTGAGCGTTCCCCACCATGGGGAACGCTCAGGTATGAATTTCCAGGTTACCTCCTTGGATGTCAAGAAATCACTCACACTTGGATCTGCTTTGATTCTTTTAAATCCTTTAATTATTTCACATGTGCTGCGGAAATTCTTCGCATTATCTGAATAAATCACTTTGCAGCTCCCTCTTCTTGCTAAAAAACGTCGTAATGAAAAAATGATACTTTTTGCTGACATATTTGAAACTACTTCAATGTGTACAGCACGAGTGACGGCGCATGTAAATAAGGCTATGTACACCTTTTTGTGGTTACCCGCTTTTTCTCTAATAGTAACTGCTCCCGTTAAGTCAATGCCTACAACTGTGAAAGGATTACTTTGGACTACACGATCTCTGGGTAACTGACCCGTTAACTGTTTGGCGGGCTTCACTGCGAATTTTTTACACACCAGGCAAGCGTTAATAACTTTCTTTACTACTTGTCTTCCTTTAGGTATCCAAAATTTATTCCTGACTTTGGACAATGTTGCCATGACTCCTGAATGGAATACTTTTATGTGTTCACTAAATATCACTAGTTCGGTGAACTTCGTTTTGGGCAGAATAATGGGATGTTTTTCGTCATCTATTAATTCTGCTTGTTCCAAACGACCTCTGACACGCAAAATACCTCTACTGTCCAGATATGGTGCTAAACTGTAAAGCTTAGAATCTGGTGTTATTAGATTATTCCTCTCTAGTTGTTGAATATCCGAAAAGTAATTCGCTCTTTGTACTTGTTTTATCCAGTACTCCTCAGCTTCTTGGATCTCCAATACAGTAAGAGGACCTTCTTCACAGGCACGTAGCTTGGCGACAAACCGCTTTACCCAAGCTGTAACTCTCAACAATTTTTCGAGACTGCTGAATTTGGTAATGTCTAACGCATTTTCTTCTTCTGGAATAGTCACTTGAACATAAGTGCTTAAACGTTCCAAATTTTGAGAATCAGTTTCTACTTTAAACTTCTGCTCAGGCCATTGATCTTCAGAATCTTTCAACCATGATGGACCATGCCACCAGTTATTATCTTTCACCAATGCATTTGCTGTTTCACCACGAGTTAATTTATCTGCTGAGTTTTCCGACCCTGGACAATATTTCCACTTATCAGGCGAGGTACAGTCTTGTATTTCTGCAACTCTATTCGACACGAACTGCTTCCACTCACGCGCTGACCCCTTTATCCACCACAAGCAAATTTCGGAGTCCGTCCACAGAACTAACCTACCTACCAAATCCTGAAACACTTTCAATAAATATTTCCCTAACCTAGCTGCAATTACAGCCCCCATCAATTCCAACCTAGGGAGGGACAACTTTTTTAACGGAGCTATCCTACTCTTCGACATTATAAACGACGTACATACCTCTCCTCTCTCATTCTTATATCTAATATGCCACCGCTCCATATTCCACTACTGACGCATCACTGAAAATATGAATTTCAACCGACTGACCTTTACTTAGAACTTCTGTAAAGTAGTACCTCTCTATTTTCAACGCGTTTAATTCCTCAATTTCAGCGCACCACTTTATCCATTTGCACCGTAACTCCTTTGGCAACTCTGCATCCCACTCCAAACCTCTCTCCCATATTTCCTGCATCAGTCTCTTAACTCGTACCACAAATGGAGAAATAAATCCGACTGGGTCAAACACCTTAACTGCTGTGCTTAACACCGATCTTTTACTATTTCTCAACGATTCTAAACTACTCAACAATGATGTAACGTCTACTTTCAAACCATCCTCTTCTAAGTTCCACACCAAGCCTAACACTTTCAACTTACTATCTGTCTCAGACCTACTTTCTTCACACAACCCTTCCTGAACCCACAAGTCATACAGCTCTTTAGAATTAGTGTTTAGCTTTCTCAAATTAAAACTCGCGTCTCTCAAAATAGATACCGCCTCTGATGAAAGACTGAAAGCTGATTCTACACTTTCCCCTCCATAACACAAATCGTCTGCATACAGTGAGCTATTTAGCATCTCGACACAGTTTTTGTTTGTTTCCGCATATTTCTTTAAATGATGTTTGATCGTTGTACTCAATAAAAACGGTGAACAATTACATCCAAATAATACTCTGTTCATTTGCATAATTTTAAAGTCCTCACTGTCATTATCAGGATACCAGAGAAATTTTAAATATTGCCTATCTTCCCTTGCTATCCCAATCATCAAAAACGCCTTTTCTACGTCACCGCAGAATCCAATTTTAAATTTTCGAAAGGAAAGAATGATATCCAAAATATTCGGATTTAGGTTTGGGCCCTTTTCTAAGCAATCGTTTAACGATAGCTTTCCTCTTTCGCTACTGCTGCAAGTAAACACCATTCGAACTTGAGTGCTGTTTTTATCTTTACGGACCACTGCTCGGAATGGCATAAAGTATCCCTCTCTCGTATCCTCACACTCTTGAATAATGTTGTTTTGTGTCTGAAATTTAATTATTTCCATAAACTGTTCCCTCACAAAGCTGTTACTTTTTAACTCTCGCTGCACCCTTTCGAACTGCCTTTTCGCTAAACCAAAATTATTTTCCAAATGCTCTGGACTCCTATTCCACAACAAGCGAGCCTCATACCTCCCGTCTACATATTTCAAATCCTCTTCAAATTGTTTAATTATTCGCTCATCGCCAGAACCCCTTTCCGACGCGCACTCAGAGATTCCTAGACTTTCAATCCCCCAAAGCTGACGAATCTGATCCGATATTTTTAATTCCTCTTCCGAATCGATGTGTATAAACAAGCCGGTGGAGTCTGACCCTGAACTTAACTTCTTACTCTCTCCCCCCCACTCTACCACTGAATGTCCAACCGAATATGCTTTCATGCAGTACTAAATAGTCTGTTAACCGATGTGTTTTCCCCGTTAAGATGCAGTTCAAGTAATCATTCCCAATTAAAATCTGTACCTCTGCCACTTCACTATCGCAGCTGTCAGATAAGTGAAATCCTTGTTGGCGAAGATTGTTTATAATTTCTGCAGATGGCCTGGGTAATGCATTGGAACATATGGTTTTTACTTCGAGTGCTTCGATGATTAGAGTGAACCCTGTCTTATTTTTTAGAGAAAGTCTTTTTCTTTTAAATTCTCGCACTGGCGGATTCGAAGATGCAAATGTATGAATTCTTAATCTTTTTTTACCAATAGTTGGTAAACTTGCTTTTCTGGAAATAGACTGACAAACATAAGATCTTTCGGAAGCTGAATCGCATAACAACCTAACGTTAAATGTGGAATTATTTCCTACCACTTGACCTCTCAATGTCTGATAATAAATCACGTCATTAGGAATTTGCTTGCTCAGTGTTTCGAGGAATAGTGAACTAACGTTTGTCTCTTTTGCTGCGCTCGCAGTATTTTTAATGGATTTATTTTCTTGCCCTTCTGCATCACACAGGCTCTCTAAATGCGACAAAGATTTGCAAATATTACATTTAACCCACTTTGCCTTACAAAATGGTTTTTTGTGACCCTTTTTTAAACAGCGCTTGCACTTAAATTGATCGTATAATGCTTTGTGTTTCTCTGAAATACTTAAGTTGCAGTCTTTAGAAAGGTGAGATTTAAGACAAAAGTCGCACATATAATTTTCGACTGATGTATTAAGCGTCGCCGCTGATACCATTTTCTTTTTAATTGGAGCAACACTCTTACGATAGTTGTCGGTATTTCTTTCACTGGTTATCGAAAGTGTTTGTTGTTTAAGACCCAGAGTTAGTGACTTTTCGCGCGCTTCTACTTCTCTCTTTAGAAACAACAATAAATCTGACACTGTTGACTCTGTGTCGACCTTTTGCTCCCTACTAAACTGTAACACTAAATCTTGCGGTATACACTTATATAAAATAGGAAGTAATAGATTGCCGTAAGAATTAAAATTAACATCTAATGTCTCTAAACTTCTTGTTTGAACTGTTATTTCATCATATAGTTCTCTTAAACTGGATACATCACTTGAACGGCGTACTGACTCTAAAGCTAGGAGAACGTTCATATGCGCGCTAACTAATATTTCTTTTTTCCCAAATCTGTCAGTTAAGATTTCGATGGCCTTTATATAGTTTTCTCCTATTAATGGCAATCCGCTTATAGCTTTTGCAGCTGAACCGGTGAGTAAAGATCTTAAATAGTTAAACTTCTCAACATCTTGAAGCGTATTGTTTTCGTGAATGGCAGCTTTATACTGAGCCCAAAATTCAGTAAATTTACATAAATCGCCGCTGAAAGTTTCTAAGGTAATGCGAGGCAATTTAGTATTATAATTAGTTTTGATTTCCGAAACTTGTGAAGTTGTTCCGGTTTTACCCACATTTTGAATATATCTATTGACTTTAGATTTACATCTAATGATGGATTCACTGTATTCTAAACAATGTTCTACTTCTGTCTCTAATTCCTGAACAGTGCTTTGAGCATTAATAACTTCATCATATTTTAACAAGCTAGTTTCTCTCTCGATTAACACTGAAAGCGATTCCTGCAACACTTCTAGGTTCGGATTCTCGCTTTGCAATTCCTCATCTAATTTCCTTATTAATTTTGTTACACTGGTACGAACCGAACCTCTAATTTTTCTATTTCTCTCGACAGTTTCTTCAAAACTCATTATCAAAGATAAATTGCATGCAGATAAAATGAAATGACTCACCTTCGGGCCTGATGCTACCAAAACTTGATGTATGTAATAACTTACTTACATCTTCTTTATCGGTGGTTCTTGTGTTCTATTGGCCAAACAAAGACACTTTCCTTTAACTAAATCTATTTAATGAAGAGAAGGCTATGTACAAATATTATATACAGATTACAGAGTATCTAGTTTATGTCACTCTCAACCACTCTCATCAACCTCTCAACCCTCACTGCTGAAAACTCTTAATTAGCTAAACATACGGGCGGCGCAGCGCCCTCTATCTCTTTTTTTCTACAGCAGCCAGCCCATTCGCCTGGACACGAATCCAAATCGAAAATATCAGCGTTCAACAATTTAACCGTTGGGCCTAGTTTCTGAAGCAAACCGGCTCGTATTCATGTTACACAAGGGGAAAACCAACCATGCAGCCGGCACATTCGCCTGGGATCGAGCGTAAACCAGTTCGAACTTCGTGTATCCAGTAGTCTTAACCACTTGGCCACTGGTGGGGCACGGTAGGAGCCGCAAATACTCTAGTGAGCAGCAAAAATCCCTAATACTGGCCCTGGTTACTAGTAGGATTATAATTATAAATTGGTAATCATATGGTCTACAGCAATGAAATTTCAGAACATAATTCTGAGGTCGAATGCGATACTCTGATAAATGTAGGGATGGAAAAATTATAAAAAAAGAAACTTATTATTCAAATTACATGTACCAGGTCGAAAATATCAGCCATAAAACATGTCATAAAATTTATTCTTAATTTAGCGTTTATGAAATCGGAGAGAATTATCTCATCGGAACATTTTTTCCTCCTGGTAATTCAATATAATTGACTGATTTCTGGTAAGTTTATGTTCTGTAATATCTTTGCGTGTTATATATTTTAAAAAATGTACAGAATTCTTTTATTTTCATTCAAAACTAGACAACATTCAACATTACACTGAAATTTACAGAAATTAAGTGCTTTGAAAGAAACAGATGCGGCATTCTACAGAACACATTCTGTAAAATTAAAGTTATAAATTATCGTACTTCCGTTCCAGTAGCGCCGAATGATCAAGATTATATGAGAATACAGCGTTTTAGAAACGTTGTCATAATTTTGCTATTTTGAATTTTTATGGGAGGGCGAAGGAAAAGGCAGAGTGCTAAATGCAGCAAGAACACCTTGTTCTGTTCTATATATAGCGAATCCTCTCGTATACACGTTACACATGGGGAAAAGCACGAAAACGCCATGCAGCCAGCCTGTTCGTGAGAATCGAACCTCGGACCGAACTGCCAGTCTTAAGCGACTTTACGCTCGGCCGCTGGTGGGCCATGCTGTCTAAATACCAGAAAGTTTAACGAAATAATGCATTCTGTTGTTGCGACTTATCTCACTTGTCTGGCAGCATCATCAGAATAAGCCCGCGAAATTCATCGTGGCAAAGGGAGTGCAAGGTTGCGCCTATCGTTGGCAAGATCCTCGGGCACCGTACAGGGGACAGTACGACTTTACTCCGTTCTTACACCCCTTCTTACCTTACCACCAACCTCTTGAAAGGACTTTTGGTTCCCTATATTTAGAGTGTCCCCATGCCGCACAGACACTATACATTTACAAAAATGTACGCCTTCTGCGGGATACGAACCCGGTCCCTTCAGTACGGCAGCCAGTGTGTCTCTAACCACGGTAATACTACCTTCCACATGGGCAAAGGCTAAGAATTTTTCCTTCCTGTCCCGCAACGAGTAAGAGCAGCCGAAGATGTCCCTCAGCATGCTAAGCGTTTATCGCATCAACTGGAAGAAGTGAGCGTTCACTGTTCCGCACTGAACTTGAAGCAATTTATTATTATGTTTCAGACATTATGATTATGCATTTATTATGACTCAAAGGGCAGATTTCTGGTTTGAAGTTCACGTAGTACATCTACATTACTGTAAATATAAGTTAAAATTGTTTATTTAAAACTGGATTATTTAATTTTTTGCCTTCTTTCATAGAAGACCCGAAATAAAATAATCATCTTTAAAATGATCATGAAGCATCTCTTTAGAAGACTGAAGCATGATTTAAAATTAAACAGAAGACTTTTAATGGGCTTAATTCAAATGAGGGTTAGATTTTCCTCTAAAAAATAAAAATTGCTTAAAAATATTGACACTTAACAGGCCTATGCAGTAACGTGTAATGCAAAAACACGAGACACTCAAATAACATAATGCAAGAAAAAAACGAATTAATAGGTTATGACGTTAAAGAAGAGCTTCTTTTGCCGTGGTTAGTGGTAAGCTATGAATTTGACAATTTCAGTGAGTTAATAGTATATCTTAACGCATGAACCATTTCACTCTTCAATTCAATCGATGTCCGGTTCCGTTATTTCTAAACATTAATCTTCATTTTAGTCAGACTGCACATGAGTTTTAAACGAGAGAGACTCCGTTGAACAGCTGAATTGCAATATTAATAGAAAATACTAAAGCCCCATTTTGTTGAGCACTTACTTACTAACTGATACTAATACGAGATACAGAATGAACGACTCAAGTTCCCCGGCAAGAACTATTGGTGGAAGAATGCTGGCAGCCGAGGAAAACAATCCTCCTTGTAAGAACGTGAAACTATCAGGAAGGAAATTTTTAGTCCAAAGGGGAACTTTCACCATATGCAATTCAACAGCAAATTTAAAAAAAATTTAAAAGCCGTATAGCAACATATGTTTAGAATTACCCATGCAGTGTTAAGTGTTGGTATTATTTACATTTTATAATTTTTTTCAGTCCTCAGTTCATCATATCAAAGCTCAGTTTTCTAACATGACTTGAGAAATTTTTTTTTTTTTTTTTTTTTTTTGTCTTTTTCTTATTAACTGTTTTATCGTGTGTTTACTTTCTTTATTAAATTTGCCCAGGAGGACTATTAATTTCGTTTTGGCATTTTGCGTCTATTCACGATAAGCGTCGTTTCACTTTTCAAAGTGTTGCCAGTATTATATTTAAAGAAATTAAATAATGAAGAATCTGCATGAATGTATGTATGTTTCTCACATTGTGATAAAACAACGGTACCTAGAGCCATCAAAATTTGAATAACGTAATCTCCCACAGAATGCGGGCATGTGGAACCCCTAATTTGAATTTGAAATTTCTTTTATTATCAATTTCATATTTTGTAACACTTCAACGAATTTTTGATTAACAAATTAAACAATTTCAAAGCGAGCAATGGCAACACTGTACGGGGGGAAAAATTATCTCCAGCGCGCGAGACTTTGTATGCGAAATTCTAAAGATATGCTCATTTTAAAATTATTTTCCGATATTGCTGTTGAAATGAATTGTATGGTTTGAGTATGTAGAACATATTTAATAAATAAAGGTAACACACAAAACGTTGAAAAACGCCCCTTATTTAAAATCTTAACGTAATTTAAAATCTGAAACCCTTCAGATTTTTATTTATTTATTACCGACTATATTCATTGCATCCAAACGGATTAGAGCAAAATAAAAACGCATTTATAACTCTGAGCGATGAATACTAATAAAAATAGTATTTACTTTTCTTTCCTTCTCCCCTTGGACTCTAGAATGGAGAGATTCTAGAGTTCTAGAGTCCATTGCTATCCATTCTAGAGTTACCTTTATTTATTAAATATGTTCTTCGCTCTTAAACTATAAAATTCAGTTTAAGACCAATATAGCAAAATAATTTTAAATCTTTAGAATATCTTTAAAATTTCCGATACACAGTCTCGCGCGCTGGAGATAAAAATGTTTTTTCTGTAAAACGTTGCCATTGCTCGCTTTGAAATCCTTGAGTTCGTTAATCAAAAATTCGTTAAAGTTTTACAAAATATGAAATCGATAATAAAGCAAATTCCAAACTTGGGCTTCCATATGCCCATATTCGCAGTAGGATTACGTCATTCATAATTCGATGGCCCTAGGTACCGTTGTTTATCACAATGCGAGAAATATACATATATTTATGCAGATTTTTCATTATTTAATTTCTTCAAATATAATGCAGGACTCTAACATTTGGTGGCAACAGTTTGAAAAGTGAAACGGACATCTATAGTGAACCAACGCAAAATCGCAAAACGGAAACATTGGACTTAAAAAAAAAAAAAAAAAAAAAAAAAAACACTAAAGTGACAAAAATCCCCAAATCCCCTTTGGACTAAAAAAAGACAATAAATAAATAAATAAATGAAATAAAACATTTGTATTTTTTTCTTTTTCCCAAACATGTTATGTGCTGAAAAATGTGAAATTAGTTACCGATATTGTGAGACTGTAATATGTGAAAAGTTTCATTCTAATAATAATTTAGAAGCTTTATAAACTCAAAGAAATTTGAATCTTCTAAATCCAAGTATCTCGAAATTTCAGTAATTATATTTAACATTATTTCTATGAATTATTGGAGTTGAATGTTCTCTACCTATCCCATGAAACTGAAAGTAAACCTTTTTATAAATTTCTGCGATGTCTATGAACGGTATTCATAACATTATAAATGAAACTGAGTAACTGATTTTACCAAAATCAACATTAACTATGCCAGTATTCAACGTTTATCTGGCACAAAGAAGAATTAATAATTAAAATAGTTTATTTACTGATTATGCATGAAAATATGTAACAATGAATAGACAGGATCAGAATAAGATATAATCTTAACAAATAATACGTAAATTTATTTGAATGAACCCCAAAATTTAAATATTCTTTTAAAGGTTAATGTATTCTATATCAAGAGAAGATTGAAATTTTCATTAGAAACACATCTTCCCAGTCAAAAATTAAAAAAGTTTGGAATTAAACATTTCATTCCTTGTACACTGTAATTAAATAATACTTGAAATAAACAGTGATCAGTGTAATTTTTATTTCCTTTTGAATATATCAGATATAGGTAACTATTACTTTTGTTTTAAACCCAATTTGGCAAATTTCCATGAAATTTATGGACAGGAATTTATCAATAAACCTAAAATTAAGATAATAAAGCTATCAATTGAAAATATTTTTAAAAAATTAAAGAAACAGAAATAAACAATTCCAGTAATAAAAATTAAAAAAAAACTGAAACTTATTTTATTACTTTTTCATTCTCATCATTTTCTACTATATTTTTATTAATATATTCTATCAGAAAATCAAAATCTTCCGTGTATTTTGAACACCTTTTCTTTTTTTCGAGAATCTGATGATAAGAGAACTTTTCACAGTTAAGCGCTGTGTTAAAATACCACAAGCTATGTTTATATTATAGATTTATATCTATATTATTATATACGACTCATTTCATGTAAAATTTTCTGCCGTATATATTAAAATGGAATTCGGCAACGGCATACGTACTTCCTTAGATCAGAATCGTATACTCTCATCGCTTGTTTTAAACAAAATACCGTTTTGGATAGTTAATGATTATGTGTTGGTTAGTTTTGCAAGTGGGTATAACCAGGGGTGGGTTAAACCAGTTGGGGGCCCCACGAGAAATAGTAACTTAACCTATATGTTTGAAATATCGGTTCGCAATTAGTTCGGAGGTATAATAAATAATTAAATAGATATTATTTATATTTATATTTTTAATTCTAAATACTAGTATTTTAGAATCATTAGGTTAATTGGAAGCAGAAAAAATGAAAAATATGCAACCGCCTTCGCCGGGAATCGAACCACGGACCTCTGGAATACCGGCCCAGCGTGCTACCGATACACCACGAAGGCACGCTAGGGAAGTGGGAGAAATACCTTATAGTATATTTATTCAAGACTAAAATACCTAGAAATTAAAATTATTAAGCAGGAAGTTTAGTAAATTTTCCCCTTGATTTCGTTCTGGCAAATTCATCGATTATTTTCGAGCTATCGTTATTAATTTAACACTTCTTGCTCAATATGTAATATAGCCGCAGTGTTTAACCTTTCTTCTGACATCGTACTTCTTAAATAGTCTTTCTTAGAAATTTTTTCCGTAGGAAAAGTTTATGACATTTCTCAGGCAGCATGATATATTACTTCTGCGGCAAAAAAAATGTGTCTTCATCTTTTTTAAAAAATGTTTAAAGCTGTCGTCCTTCATCGTCAAATTCTACAACACTTACATCATCTTTATAAATCTCTTTTAATTTTTCTATACAGACTTTTAGTTCTAAATTCGACAAATTTAAATTTAAAAATATTTTTAAATTTTCTTTATTATTTTTAAATACTTCATTTCTATGAGCAAATTCTGCCATTATATTGTCACAAATATTATTAAAAGAATTAAAAATAAAATTTTCGCGCTCTGAAAGTGATTTAGATTCTTCAATACACTAATCAATTTTTTTTTTTTTTTTTTTTTTTGTGTGTGATCTGCGATTCCGCTCTTCAAATGTCAAAGATGTTACGGAAGTCTCTTCTTTTCCTATGTCAAAAAATTCATGACGGAAACCTGCAATAAAATTTTCCAAAGATATTAACAAATCAGCTCCTTTACATAGGTTGGACTGAGTGATTGCAAGGATTTGCTAGTGGCATTGATTCTCCGTAAAACGATATTCCAGATTATTACCATGATTATCGTTTGATATCTCCACTGCAGTTACTTTTTTCCCCGAAAGTTTCATTGTTTTGTTCCAAGTCAGATTTTATCCAAAATTAAAATAGAAGTACCAGAAAGAATTTTCTAGTATTATTAAATGAAGCTAAATTAAAAGAATGCTTAGATTTGAGAACATTTACCTTCATTCAAAAATTCGTAATTTTAAAATTCTAATTAAGCTTCATAATATGGTAATTTTTTAAATTGTAATAAAACTGAAATGCCATCTGAATCGCGAATATTATTACAAAACTATATAAACGACATTATATAATTGCATTATAAGTAACATATTATTCAAATATTATAATAAATGCTTATACTTACCAATTTAACATTTAGGAATATTTTTTTTTTTTCCCTGTATAAACATTAACAAGGCAGACTGAAACTACACCGAAGAAGTCAATCTGAACTGTGGAAGACAGCAAGCATTGTTTAAAATGTGAGAGCCATATGCCAGAGGTTTGAGTTACAACATTCACTGACGACCTTTGTGTAGAGTGCCGACAAATTTAGTTAGAAAAAGTCGTTTGAAGCTTAACGGCTCGTCCACAGTGGAACAAATAAGCACATCCATGACAATCATTTTCTATAAGGCGATCTCCTCTATTTGGGAGCTCAAAATTGCTCGGAGCTACACGTGTAGTCGTTTTCGGGATGTTTCAATTTTTAAGAACGGAAAAAAATAAGGATAGAACGAGAGAAAATTTAAAGTGCCACATCTCTTACGATTTGTTACTTTTAAATGGACTAATGATTACACTATTTTATTGAGGTAACTGTAGTAAACAATTTTTATTGATATTTGTTCTTTAATTAGAAAAGGCTTGTATTTCCAGATCACCGTGTGCTCACAGGGGGGGGAGGCCGCCAGGTTTGCCAGCCGCTTAACCCGCCTCTGGGTATAAAATTCAATACATTATCACATACCATAACTCTACTAATTTATATTCGTCTGCTGTTTGCTCAAGAATCAAGTACTTTTAGTAGTAATTAAATACCTCCACTTTTTCCTATCTAGACTGACATGAAGAAATTAAATGGCCTAAAAGTTCAGAAGGTTCATATTAATTTAAACTGAAATCTCTCATAGTTAGGTCAAGTTTCATATATACACCGCGTTTATTCTGCTGTTGATATTTTTATTTATTACGCGGTACAAAAGTTTCTATCATAAAGTTTTGAATGGATCTTTTAAAAATAAAAAGAGGAGAGCGTAATACAATTATGCGATACAACTAAAGCATCAAGACAAACGAAAATGGAAACATGGAAATTAAAATACGAACAAGGCAAATGCATGTCTTATATAACGTTGAAAATGACACGATAAACAGCATTAAAGAAACATGGTCTTTAATTTTTTTGAATTACAGGACGATAAACTTATTTGCTTTCCGATTTTTTTTAACTGAACAAAATAAAATTAATTTTTACTGATGTAAGTTTGGGAGGAAATTTTACTACTTGAAACATTAAATCTTTTACATGATTAAACTGAGGAAGATCACCTATTTCAAGAATTATTACTATGAACATCGTTTACGATAGTCACAAAAACTTACATATCTTACGGAATTTTAACCTTTGCATTTGTTGATGAAAGCTGCTATGAAATTGCACATAATTCATTTTGTGGTTTCAATGCGAACTAATACCAAATTTAACACATCTTGCAGAACTTTCATGCGCAAATTCTTTGTTAGACCATCGTTTCATAATCAAAGGTTTCATCATTGATCGTTAACCAAACGTTTAATTATCGATCGTTTGTGCACATTCTTCTGCATGAGCAGAAAAAAATTCCAGCTGAATTGTTTGATACAAATCATCATCGCTATGCATTTCAGCTAACTGGAGAATTTTGCGCACATTTTCCTCAGTAATATTGGATTTGAGAAAGGACGAACACTTTTTCTTCAGAGCATCAACGTCATATTTATCAGCCGCTGTGTACAGCTGCATAGCACTTTCTTCACATAGTGTTCCCAGATTTCCTGTATACAGAAAAAGAAGCATCTCATGTATAATATGAGGATCCACATCAGAAATCTCGACCTGGTTGGTTCTCGATTCTATCATTTCGGTTTGGAACATTCGGGTAAACACCGAAGACTGAGAACACAGAATAAATTTGTGCACGGAAAATCTTCTGGAATCAGCTACTACAGTAACGTCAGATAATAATCCACATTCATAAAGATCTTGAAGGTTTCTGTTCAAGTCATTATCTCCGATCGAAGTTACAGAGACGCAAGAAGACTCCACAATGTGAGAAAAATAACTGCCGTTAGATAATTTAAATTCGCATGTGAGTAACAACATATCATCTGGATCTGAAGATATAATCCGCAAAAACTCAGCACATTTCCAATTTTCACCCTCCTTAAAAAAATGTTCATTTTCAGAAGAATTAGCTTTATCGAAGGATATCGTGGTTCTCACGAAAATCGGTTTGAGGTTATCATCAGGTATTTTGCAAATGAAAATACCAAATATTTGACCAGTTATTGTTCTTCCGCAGATGCGTACTCTTAAACTCCATTTACTCAATTCCGGGATATCTGTCTCAAATTTGTGATACAACTCTGTGTTAACGGGCAGGCTAGAGAAATTCTCGATTGGCCACACAAACGAAATTTTTTCAGTTTTAATGCGAGTTTCATACGTTTGTATACTACCAGGTGTAGAGCTGAGAATGCGGAGTCCATACTTTGCTGCAGTGGCATAGACCTCCTCGAAGTTGAACACATACCCGCTGAAATTTAATTTTCCAGTGTAAACATAACTGATCATGGCTTCGAGAACGTTCGATCCGATATCGAAATCTTGTTCGGAAGATCTTTGTTTATCGAGGCATTTTACCAATTCAGGCCACCTCGCCCATAACATAGCTCTATGCACTTTGAATACTGCATCATGAGCACGCAATATAACGTCCGTGAACAGTCCAGTTTTGTAAGAAAGTGAAGGGCGTACCTCTTCTTTTCCATTAGTCTCAGAAACTGGTTTCAAACGACATTTTATAATTAGTATGTCACAATTAATAGACCTTAAAAGCAAATTTCTTTCAATAAATTCTTTATAGCCACACTGCGTTTCTCCTTTACGAAAAAAAACGGGTACAGTAGAACTACAGATGTTTGTTGGAATTTCCTTTTCATTGTGATCTAGGAACTGAATTTTGAAAATTAGATTGCAGTCTTCTGGAGAGTCATCATCTCTGCACAGATAAATATCTATGTAATTCTCCTTTGATTTACCGCGAGGATATAATTTAAAGCGCCATTTTTTGCCGGGTAAAGAGTCTACGTCAAAGGACGGGCTCCTAAAACGTTCTGCCTTTGCCTGATGGCACATGCTGAAATTTTTAATAATCCACACAAATGTAAAATTATAGTCGATTTCTTTCTCCATTGCATCCACGTTATTTCCTTCTTATATTACTCCATCTGTTGATAAAATAAACATTCGCATTTGAACACGTTTCTATGACCTTCATTCACTACCGCTTAGTGATTGCTCTGATTTGTCTATTGAGCCCTTTTCACAGCAGCAGATTCTACCCGTGGTTGAAAACCAGTTCTTCATACATTTCCCCTTCATTCTCCCTTACACTGGGTTCTTATCGATCCCAGAACCCCACACTCCTGGTGGGTCGCCCAACTTCACTCCCGCTAGAGAAGATGAATTGAGGGGGGGGGGAGTGAATTGCTATTGAAAATACGGCTGTTGGAATACTATTATAGTGTTCTTGGTTATAATTTTTATAACATCTAAAGGCTTTAATGCTTTAAGCAGCGTATTGTTTGTTCTCTTTCACAGAACCATAATGTTCCATGCAGCTCTTAACTATCGTGGGTTCCCAAAAATATATATTTTAAATACTTAATTCAGTAATGTCTTTTATTTATGCTGTTACGGTATTAAGAAGCAGATCAGATTTTACGAGTAAAATTATAATGAAATAATATATTTCCAATGTTTTTTTTTTTAAAGGATGGTTGGTGTTACACAAAATAAACGATTATAGTTAAAAAAAATATATTATAGTTTTATTGGTTATTTGTGATGGCTGAGAAGTTTTATGCACTTTTAGCGTCACAACCAATGACTGGTGTATGTAATCTAAATTCAAATGACTTTAAACTGCCTAAAAGTAACAAAATGTATAATTTTCTATTTTTATTTACAATGATATTCTAAACAATTTGAATACTATTGAAATCCTTGGCATTGTTAAATATCTTATGAATAAAGACAGGCAGTTGTGGCAAACCAAAATGCTGAAAGTGGTAACTAAATTGATTTAAGAAAATGGCACTGAAATATCGTTTGGGGCAAATGAATAGCTCTGACCAGTCCCATTTTGAGATCCTACGGCCGGCTTGTGGCAGGAAGGAGGATCGGGGCTGTGCCCTTATAATGATGATAATTATGTTAACGGTTATTAAGTTGTGAATTCACCAATCCAACTTTATGCCCTATAAATAGCACTAGTTATTAGATAACGTTTTCTGAATATTGATATGAATAAGTACCAGCGCCGGATTTAGCGTTTTTCCCAAGTGGGGCAAGAAAGTAAAACTGCCGCCCTCACCACTTTTCCTTTAAGATTCTCTAACAAATTTTAATTTTTTTAATATACGTAGAAATAAGTACGGTTTGAGATAAAATATCAAATCTATTTTATAGTAAGAAATTCTTTACATGCGCCATTTTTGTTATAAAAGAAATGTACATAAATGGTTTAGTTTCTTTACTTGCCGCAAAGCATAAGAGGGCTATCTGCCTAAGAGGAAAGATGCCTTTACTGAGGACTTTATAAGAGTAATTGGCTCTTATGCAAATTACGCCTGAGCAAAACGACGGAAACGCCCACGCAGCCAGCTAATTCGCCGGGATTCTAACCCCGACCGAATTACCAGTATTCAGACTTATCGCTCAGCCGCTAGTAGCCCGACACACATACCAGAAGTTACATAATTAAAAACCCTTGCGAACCCTCCTAAATAATCAATGCTCTGAAATAATCAAATGTACATTTTCCTGAAATAGGCATTTTTTTTTTTTTTTTTTTTTTTTTTTTTTTTCAATATTTGCAACACTAAATGCCCATACTAATAAATGATACTAATAGAAAACGATTCAGTACTAAACACTAAAATAATTCAGCACAGTACAAAAATGGGAATCGCACATTACTAAATAATAAAAATTTTTATTTAAATAAATATAAAAAAATTACAAATCACTAATACAATGGATTGAATAATTTTATACCAATTTCTCTATACTAACAGTAACTTTAAGTTCAGAATAGTACAAAAAATAGAAATGACACATTGCTAATTGATATCTTAAACAAATGTATACAAGTTACTAATCCCGAATGAAATGGATTCAATAATTAGCACACCAATTTTTCTAAATTATCGGCAACTTAACCTGGCACTTAAAAATTTCATTTCCCTATAACGCCTTTACGTAGGGTATTCAAGAACTCTACTATCGTCCTCACACAGCCCGATAACGTAATAATTACTTACATATTGACACAAAAGACTACTTTTGCACTGTAATAATCAAATTTAGATTTTCTCTGAAATAACGCCTTTATATAGGCTACTCAAGAACTCTACTATCGTCCTCACACAGTAATAAACGTAAAATAACGTAATAAATCTTTACATATTCACAAAAAAAAACTATTTTTGCACTGTAATAATCAAATTTAAATTTTCTCTGAAATACGTAGTTTTGCAATATTTGATACAATAACTAGCCAAACTAATGGAAAATGATTCAGTAGCAGTTCCCCATAGTACAACAAACAGAAATGGCACATTACTGATTACTATCTTAAACAAATATATACAAGTTATAAATCACGAATGAAATGGATTCAATAATTAACACACCAGTTTCTCGAAATTAACAGCAATTTTAACCTGGCGCTTCAAAATTTCATTTCACTATAACGCCTTTATCTAGGCTATTCAAGAACTCTACTGTCGTCCTCACACAGCCCGATAACGTAATAAATACTTACATATTGACACAAAAGACTACTTTTGCGCTGTAATAATCAAATTTAGATTTTCTCTGAAATAAGCAGTTTTGCAATATTTGAAACAATAACTAACCAAACTAATGAAAAATGATTCAATACTAAATACTGAAGCAGTATCATCCTCACACAGCCCGAGAACGTAATAACTATTTACATATTCACAGAAAAGACTATTTTTACACTGTAATAATCAAATTTGCATTTTGTCTGATATAAGCAGTTTTGTAATATTTGCAATAATAACTAGCCAAATTAATGGGAAATAATTCATACTAAATACTAAAGCAGTTCAGGATAGCACGAAAAAGAGAAATGGCACATTACTAATAATAGATTAAACGAATATATGCATGTTACAAATCACTAATGCAATGAAAAATTAAATTACTTTTTATCAGTAACATACTTAAATATGTAAGTGCTAACGTTGAATCAAATATGCAGTCGTAAATAAAAATAATATTTAGTTACAACGCTCTTAAAATATTACGGGATTAAAATTTTACACTGCGAGCCTTTTGCTCTGCAAATAAGTCTGTGGCATCGTCATAATTAATTTCATATGCTTTGATTTTCGATTGCCAGAATTGCGAGACTTGATAAACGCTCCTGGCTCATCGATGATCGCAAATAGTTTTTAATAAGTTTTAATTTGTTAAAACTTCGCTCACAGCTTGCGGATGTAGTTGGAAGTGTAGAATAAATCCGCATCGCAATACAAATATTGTAAAAGGCGTCCTGCAAATTATAGGTGTATATCTGTTGCAAGAGATTGAAAGCGCTGGCCTGTTTTATGTCGCCGAATAATATTGGGGCTTGTTTTTTAAAAACGGCAAGTTCCTGGCAGAACTCAAATGCGCTTAGATCTGGCTCATATTTTCGTGCAACAAGATCTGCATCATTATTTTGCAGTTCTTCAGTTAACATATTCTATATTTCACGACCATCGAGAAATTCGAAATTTGAATTTAGAGTAGTAGCGCTGTTTACCCTCTTTTTAATTTCTGCTAAGATTCGATCAAATATACGCACAATTCATCAAATTGCCTTTTGCGCTTTAGAATTCGTTTATTTGTCAGAATAGGTTCAACTTCAATTTTGTCGGCTATTGTTTTAGACTCTTCTATCTAATATTCCATAGGAATTTCTCTCATTTTTTTGCAAAGTTTTGGTCAGACCTTCCATTAATGCGACGGAACACGCAAGAATAATATCTTCCTTTTGAATTTCAATCTTTATTCAATTGATTTTTCGAAGAATATTAGCACAAATTGTCAGGTTGATAATAAATTCAAAATTTTTTTACAACATGTAGCAGATGCCCTGCTTCGTACTTTGATTCCGCACTAAGAGAAATATATTTAATTTCTTTCAAGGATTTTACTACTTCTGGTAAAATCGTTAGAAGTATTTTCACAGCTACATATTTTGCCGACCATCTCGTCTAGCTGCTTTCTTTTAAGTTAGTTTGTATGCATTTTTTCATAATATCCCATCGAATAGTGGATCCAGCAAAAAAGGTAAATATCTTCTGGTTAATTCCAAATAGGTTAATTGCTTCGGGTCATGATGAGACAGAATGCACACAGACAAGATTCAAAGAATGAGCCAAAGATGGCACAAATTCGGCCAGCTTATTCATTTCTATAATCCTGGCTTGTACTCCTTTATAAGTACCGGCCATATTAGATCCGTTATAGTAAGATTGATCACGACATTGTCCAGTATCCAAACCCTCAAGTACATCACCACATACCAAATCACCTGGCTCATTTGTTCCGTATGCGACATATTTGAAGTGTAATCGAACATTATTGTATAATATTTGGCTTTTTTGATATCGTTTAAAATGCTATTGCGAACTTTTATATCAATAATTCCATTTTGAATTGTCTTTGATAAATATGCTATCTGTCCCTTTTTTAGGTGTTCTAACTGGTACTTAAGAGTTGAGTTATGTTTCGCTAGCAGAGTCATTAAATTCAAAAAATTGCCTTGACTAGGCCAAGGACACTTTGTGAGCAGACTGCTAAGGGGTTTCATCAGACCCACGGAAAGTGTGTGTGTGTATTTAATTAATTACGGCAAAGCACACTAGGGCTATCTGCCTATGGGGAGGGTTGCCTTCGTGGAGGACTTTCTAAGGAAGACTGGCTCGTATACACGTTACACATGGGGAAAACCACGAAAACACCCATGCAGCCAGCCCGTTCGCGGGATTCGAACCTCGGACCGAACTACCAGTGTTCAGCGACTTTACCGCTCGGCCGCTGGTGAAACGGAAAGAAAGACAGTTTGTTGAAAGGTATACTACAGCATCCATAACTCTGTGCAGGATCTCTCTTCATTTTTCTTTCTCGGTGTGAATTAGCTTTTCAATGTCATGATCGATGCCTTGACACGATTTCATTTGTTGTAGTCGAATTTTCCTTTTAATCGTGCACTCTCTGTGGATTTCAGGTGCTTCGTGCTCAGTTAATCTTTCTGAAGCTTTTTTCCGATTAACAAATCCTGTAGTACACAATGCTGATGTAGCGGCAGTGGCATGTTTCTGGTAAATCTTACAGGGTGAACAAAAAATTGCATTTTTAGGTTTAGAATATATAAACCAAGACCTTTTAATCTTTTCACTATTTGCTAATGTTCTCTACCACAATAAAGATGTCAAATGTCTGCCATCACGTTCAGTGGACGTAAAGTCTATATTTTTTGGATGCCAGAGCTTAAATTACGACGGAGCACAGCTGCGGTATTTCTTAGTTTTTGGGATAAATTCTAACTCTAGCCGGAGCGCACTGGAGCCCTAAATTAGAAGGCTTCGGCACTTCTTTTATGTAACTGAACAATTTAAGTAGACATTTGATCTCAAAAATTATATTTTTAGCAATAAATTGTATTAAAAATCGCTTATTAAATTTTAATTTATCCCTTTACGCTTTTTTTAATTTTAATTATTGAATTATTTTAATCTTTAATTATTGAATTACTTTAACCTTTTGTATGGATTTATATTTATTTTAACTAACAATTTAAAGTTTGAGTTTAGACCTTTCCTATAAGCCTTCATTCCCTTAATTGTCAGTGCCAGAATAGTTAAATGTTGTAGCGCGCAGAGGGAAATGCAAATTTTTCTACTCTGAAGTTAAAAGTCGTAGTCTACTGTAGTTAAAAGTCGAATTTCGGTAGGAGAAAGGGAGAGTTAGGCTCTAGCTGCCGCCTCTGCCGTTTGCTTATTGCTGGATCAAGTGGCTTAATTGGATTTATCTGCTGCCACTAGCTTAAAAGGGGGTTTAAGTTACGGGATCTCGCTGAGCTCTGAAGTCTAGGTCTATCGTTTGTTAATATCTTCAAATTTTAGTTTAATTACGCGATTTTCAGCTACCTCCCAAGCAGAAGCGAAGTTTGTTAGCTTCGAGTTGACGCATTGTAAATTTTAAAGAGTTAATAAAGGGTACTTTAACCCTTCTCCTGTGTAATTTCCTGCTACTCCAATTTCAGATGAAAGTTAACCCACCTAGACTCTACACTTTAATTATTATCGCCCAGACGGTATAGTGGTTAGGGGAGCCTACTACGGTTCCGAAGGGCCCGGTTTCGAATCCCGGAGAATGATGTTTAGGAATGATGTCCCGGAGATTTAGAGTGCCGCCATGTCGGTGCAGCATGGCGGCACTCTAAATATGCGGCAAGCCGAAAGTCCTCTCGTGTGGACTGGTGGGAGAGGAGAGGGGTGAGAGACCCTCGAATCCCCCGAGGTGTCCTCCCTCAAAATTGGGGTAGGAAAATAGAAGTCTCTCTTCGAAGTAGTCTCTGGCAACTTCCATGTAGGGACAAGACAACAACAATCTTTAATTATTTAATTATTTTAATAAATAATAAAAAATTAATTATGAATTAATTAAATAACAGTTATCAGTTAAATAATAGTTGATAAATATTGATTATTAATATCAGTTAAATAATAATTAATTAATTTGATAATCATTAACTATTTAATTTTAAAATTATTAATGATTTTAGAAGTCATTTTATTTATTTATTTACTCTTGTTTCTCTTTCCTGACGGTCCTCCATAGGGCTCTGGCAATTGTGCTTTTAGAAATTAAGCCCTACTGGATGCTTTTCGGCTAATAATACAGCTTGACTAATAATACAGCTTAAGAAAGATCGTTGCTGATTGTTCATTTTTTCTGTGATTGGCCAACTATCTGGGTCCGACAAACCAAAAATTTTAAAGTTTTCTTTCTGCTGCCCACTCGCACCTAAATGAGAAGATCATTTATATCCTAATTTCATGTTCTCTAGATGTTCGTTTGAGGTCGATGAAGAAGGTTGTTCTCTCAGTTACTGTAATGTAGTCTGTTTGAAAATGATAGATGAAGATTCTTCATCTTGGTTATGCAAATTGCAAGAAATATCAATATCCTTTAGAATCTCGGCATCATAGGAAGTTGAGGCAGTGTTTGACGGTTCGCCTTTTCCGTGAAGCCATTTTAAATTTTAGTTGCAATTTTTTTTCTCTGTTTGGTCCTATTTTTTGCTCTTTTTCTATATTTTGCTTCTGAGATTTTTTTCTAGACGCTCTCATGATTTGTTTACTATAAATAATATACTTCATTAAAAATGACGTAATTACAATTAAAAGTCGACAAGTAATGTTAAAACTAAATAGGAGAGAATTCAAATTAACTCAGTTATTCCGCTTCGTAAAATTATGTCAGGAAATATGGATTATAATTTTCAGAAGCTCGATAACTCAGTTTAACTTCAATTTTCTCCTATTTAGTTTTTAACATTAATTGACCATTTTAATTTCAAGAATTTAGAGATAATATTTTAGTACATCAACTATCTCTGCAGCATTTATCCAAGACTTTAACTACTTAAGTTCTTATTTCACCTATATATGATAACTGCCAAAACTAACATATATCAGTTAAGAGTTACGATTTGAAAATTTTTGAATTCTTGTGGAACATAAACAAATTCTGGCTCATTATTCTTTTAAGCATTAGAAAAATATAATATGAATATAAAAGAAAGTAAATTTTACTTTAGCTCTTACTAGATTTTCACTTAATATTTGCTCTGTATTTCCATTTAATATTTGCACAATTTTCACAATGTCTGAAAAAAAAAAAAAAAAATAGAGACTTTTAGTCTCAATCAAATGTATCCCATTTATAAGGATAAATGACTTTTTGTAGTAAGTGACTCTTCGGGTTCCTAGAAATAGGGAAAAGAAAGCGTCGCGCAGTTCGTAGCTTCTTTGCCTGTCACTTAAGTTGGCCATTGTTAGTTATCGAGAAGAACCAACACCTCCTTCTATAAGGAGGTGTTGGAAGAACTGAAGGAGGCTTCAACTAATTCCGCGGAGATGGTATACGACCGGGCAAGACATCCTGAAGCGAGCCTGCATAAAAGGGGCAATTATCCCCTGTGAAAAGACAAGCGAACAGTAATGGAAATCAAGTGAGGTTGGTCAACACCCCTTAGACCCCCTATATTTAGGGCATGGAGGTAGGAAGTTAGTTGGAGTGGCCCTAAACCGGTTTTCCCATACCCTGCTTTGAAGCACTGAATATCCCTTCTTTGGTGACCAAAACATTGGGTAATTTACCATTGAGTTCAATGGATTTTGACACGATCGGATATAAATATTTAGTAATTACGTCGTAAATATGCATATAAATGTATATATTTTCTTTTTCTACAATACTTCAGTCTCCTAAGTATATGAAAAGAATACATTTTTAAACAACATTTCATTCTGAACGGAATTAAATGCGGAATTCTGAACGGAATTATATCTTTCACAGAACAGTTTCCTCAGAATGGTTTAATTTGAAATATTTTCACAAGTTTTCGTTAATTACATTAGGAACAAAAAATTAAGGTAATTCGATTTGATTGGGTTAAGGATTACAAAAATTAAGATCAAAGTAAAATTATGCATTATTTCTTTTCTATTTATAGAGCTTCTTCCTAAAATACTTTCTCAAATATGACATGATTTTTTAGCTTCTAAGGCATCTTTTAAATCGAAAACTATAAGTCAGTTTATAATTAATGCTCTATTCGGTCCATTACAAATTAGAACACCTTTTAATTTAATAAGGAAATACTTTAAATAGCACTTAACTTTCTCTGAATATTTCTGAAAGGGAATAAAGTAAGGATTATTTTTTAAATATTATTTAAAACTTTGACTGACTTATTATAAAATGTAACGGGAATAATTCCTTTAATTATTAGACTTTTTTACCCTTAATTTCAACAATACATATTCCAAAACTCTTCTTTATTACTTTCTTAAATACGCATCTCATAGAAATTGCTTTACAATACCTTTTAACAGATTGCTTTCCAATCTGTTAAAAGGTATTGTAATTTGAACAATTCTTGATTAAATAGTTTTATAACGTATTTGTCAACAGGATGTCAATTTATGTTTACAATTCAATGTTAAGGTTATTATATATTTAGATAATATTTATAATCATTATAAATTAAGATACATTTAATAATTATACTTTTTAACAGTAACATTCACAGTTGTTTATGAATGAATAAATCCTTCATTTCAAATACATTTATAAATAATTTAATAAATATTTACGTATTTTGTTAAATGCAGATACATGCTTTTTGCCAGCACATGCATAAATACCATTTTTCAGTTCCGGCATGTGGAAATCTTTAATTTCTGTGCATTCACTATATTTTTCGAGTAAAGTAATTTACACTCATTTTAAAAAGTACATGTTACAATAATATGTGGAAGTGAAAAAAAATTATTTTATTTAAAACAATTTGGCGTCTGGAACATAAAATAAAAGTAGCGAATACTGTATTAAGGGTATCGAAAAATATATACAATTTCAAAGGTGCGGTGAGGTATTTTTCATTCTTTAAGCAAAACTTTTTTGCTAAAAATCTATATTTTTATAGTTCAACAGCTTAGAATTTTATGATACAAATTCATAATCAAAATCGCTATTGTTAGTTATCGACAAATAACCAAAATGTGATTTTTGCGTAAATGTCGCTAAACTATACAAATTGCTTACTTTAAGTGAGCACCTGATCTTTTGCTCTTACAAAAGTTAAGTAGAATGGTACATTCTACGTAACAGCGAAGATCAAAGGCCCACTTAGAGTTTCAGGAGACTGCTGGCGTGTTTCCTTCGCTGGAACCACTTTATGGGAAACTTTCGTACAACTAGTTTTTTATAATTAGTATCTAGATTTTGCAGAGTACTTGATCTTCAATACTTCTCTTTTCAGTGAATTTACATTTTGTATGCTACGCCATTCCAAAAATAAGTTTCGAATAGGAAGAATATTTGCACATCGTACTGAATTTCCTAGATCTGAAGATTTTTTTTTTTTTTTTTTTTTTTTTTACTTCCAGATTTTTACCTTATGTCTGCGAAGTTCATATGAATGTTGAATAATGGGAACAAATCCGGCATTCTGTCATAATTGACTACGATTCTGAACAATAAAATTTTAAGGAAACATCAGTTTCATTTACGTGAATAAAACAATTACATTTTCCAAAAACGTCCCAAAAAAATCTATCACAAGTGTCAACATAATCGATCTACAAATATATTTTTAAGTATTTAAGTAACTCAAAAGCTGAAGATAAATCAAGCGAAAAAGTATCAAGAATTCATTGGTATATACCAACAGCAAAGATAAAATAGTTTCCAATAGCAAAGAGAAAACAGTTTCGAAGTGTTAAAAGAGTACCGAGAGCACACTCTCTCAAAACGCTTGCGAAAAGGCAACGACATCACAAATGCATCAATTTTATGGAACATGATATTATTTAAAAATTTTCGTTCTGATTAGGAAAATACTCATTAAATTATTAAATGTGGGTATTTCTGAACGTATTTTAAAGAAATAAATCTATACATTTCTAGGGAAATTTTGCATTCTATTTTGGTAATAATACTGATAAGTTAGAAAAAAAGGTGAGCACATGTGTCTACGAAATTCTTTGCAAAAAGCGGATAGTTAGTAATCATTTCGATACTTCGCTAGAAATCAAGTGTTATACATAAAAAACCAATTTAAAATTAACCAAGAGTACAACGGAGTACATGTATAAACTATTTTGCTAACCAGTTATGAACGTTTAAGTAGGATATATCCAGAATCTTCAAAATTAGTAAGGAAACGTTCAGTTTAACTTTGAGATTTTGCTAAAGAAGTCTTTGTAATTGCAAAATGCTCATTCAGATTGTGCTAACAGAAGAAAAAAAATGTGGCTTTTTTAATAATATTTGCATGATACGTAATAAAAATGATAGCATGCCCCCGATTCAGCAATGCAATGCAAGGTGTCAAGTAAGAAAAGGTTCTAAACTGAGTTTTTGTCACATACGAAAGGCACTGAAAAAGCGAAAATTAGCAAAAATTAGCACTGGACTAGGAAACAAATTTTCAAAGGTAATCAAGTGGTATGACAATTAATCAAAAAGTATAACATGTACAAACTTTTCTTCGCAATAACTTATGAATGTTTCCGTTTCAGTAGAATGAAGTCGGAAAGTACAAATTTGGTAATGAAACACTCATTTCAGCCTTTGAGATTTTATCAAAAAGTGCAATATACACGTTCACTTGAAATGCAATGCAGCAAGTGAAAATATAACTCTGGTTCATCAATATAATATATTAGTTATGTACGATTAATTATTCATTTCGAAGCTTTTGAGTCAAAGAGAAACATATTTATAAAACAATGATTCTTAGCTTACTAGTAATTTAAATTAAGGCGCTGATGTTTCTCATGAATGTCAGATATTTTCTTAGACATGTTTCTAATGAAATTAGTATATAAACTTCTTTTAAGAAAGAAATAGATTTCACGAGAAAAATCTATCACAGTGCAAGTCGGTGATTCTTGGTGACTTCGAGAAAATATTCTGTATGAGCTGGATTAAAAGTCTCTATTATCTACATTCGAATACATCAGTGTCAGATAAAATTAATCTATTCCCATAGTATACTAAGATAAAAATTCCATTTTTCTTAATTTTCTGATTCAGCGTGGTAGTGCTATTGAAGTTAAATCTTCCAAACGTGCAAAATGTTATTAAATCAAATAATATAACTATTTAATAAAAATTTGTTCCCAAATCTTTACAAGGCGTTGTAAAAGATAAATAGGAATATTTGAAAATTCAATGATTTGCAGTGGCCGTAACGTTAAAAATTGGTAATACTCAAAGTTTTCAGAAGGTTTATGAAAACACAATAACATCATAGTCATCCGCAAATAACTTCCATCGAAACTGAAAACTTTATGCACAAAATTTACTTGGAATGCAGGAAAAGAAACATTAGAAGATTCAAAACAAAGATACTTTCCGGAATGAAATGTACAGTATTTCAGGAAGTATTCACTAACTTCTAACTTGGTTGTAATTTTGGTAAATCATATGTAATGAGCATATGTGAGACACGAAATGCATTCGGATGCGAAAACAAGATAACAAACATTTAACTATTCGGCAATGAATCTAATTTCATTGGAAATGTAATGGCATGAAAAGCAGAAAAATACATCTGAGTGGAATATCTTGATGATAATATCTGAATGTGCTTATTTTTTTTAAGGCGAAAAATGTTCACTGCAGTTTCCGTTCGGGAAAGAAAGAGTTTGCTTTTTTGAGTTGGAAAAATTTTCACTTTAATATTTTAAGACGAAAAATCTCCACTGTTATTTCCTCTATGGGAAAACCAATGTTAATTTCAAAATGTAGTTAGAAAAATTACACTTTGAGTTTAAAATTTGAAAGAAATTCGTTTAGATTTTTTAGGTCAAAAAAGTTTCACTTTAAATTTTTTAAGACGAAAAATCTGCACTGTTATTTTATCTACGCAAAAACCCATGTTAATTTCAAAATGTAAGGGGGAAAAGTTGCATTTTGATTTTGAAAAGTTTCCCTTTAATTTTTTTAGGAGGAAAAACATTTTTTGCTGGTTATGGTATATTTCATTATCGCTCTAACCTTTTTTCTTTTGAGTTGTAATATTTCTGAACCTGAATCTTCTGGAAAAAAATTGCTCTGATTTATCAAATTCCTTCTAAGTGTAGAATATAGTCTTCAAACAGAATATTTTAGTATAAGTAAATGCATTATAGACAAAAATAAGATTAAAAATACTTCATTATTTTTCATGCCCTATTCCTGAAGCTGGTTAAGCTTCTTACCCCTGACTTATCCCATTCGAGACATTTTCAGAAAAAATATTCATTTCTTGTTCATGTTTTCCATACAAGACATTTTTTTTTCCTTCTTATATGTTATATTTTACTATTGCTCTTTGGCTTGGGAGAAAGTTTTTTCATGGATATTGCATACCTCTCCTATACGTCTGCGGCTGTTCTAATAAATTACATTGCCAACTAGTGTAAATAATATCTCTAGATATATAGGTATTCTCTTGAATGTTTGCTTAATATAAAAATTTGTGAAGCATTTCTGTTTGAATACTTGCATTGGAATTTTTCTTTTTTAAATTAACTCATACTAAAATGTATTAAAAGTTCATTTGTTACCGATGTTGGACCATGATATGGAGTTCATGTCAATATTATATGTTTTGTATGGTATTTATGCAAAAAAATTTTTCATATCTGTGAAAAATTAAATATCAGATGTACTCAAAGAGCTGTAAGAACTCTAAGTAAAGTAATGTCAGTTTGGAATGCGTATCTTCAGTTAAATTGAATATATTGAAAGTAAGTTGTGTTATTATTTGGAATTCATGTCAATATTTCCTGTTATGCAGGATTTTATTTTCTATGTATCATAACTTAAAAATCATTCTCAAAATGGTGTAAGAGTTCAGTTTTTGTCAATTTGAAATGCATATCTTAAGTTAGAAGGAATATATTAAAAAGCTTTTAGACTTGTAAAATTAATGATCATACTATTTGAAAAATATATATATATATATATATATATATATATTCCGACCCGAGAAATTTTTATATTCTAAGTTGGGAAAAAGATGACGAAGTTTCACTTCCGTTACTGAATATTAATTCCATGTGCATTGTAGACATCCTTTCTTTTTAGATGTTTTACACAAGTATGGCTATATGGTGAATTTAAAATATTACATTACAATGCGGATATTCTTCTCTGTAGTTAAAAATTATGTAGATTGTTAAAAAATTAAGGCTGTGTTAAGTTTAAATATAGCAGTGTTAACAATCCGGGTGACGCTTTCACATGATAGAAATCAAGATTTAGCGTATGTTCGGTGATTTAAATACGTTGTGTACAAGAAAATCCAAGATATTTTTGTAAAATATTCCAAAGAGTCAATCTGTGTTAAAAATATATATGAATCCTCCTGCTCAATAAAAAGGAGTGTTATGAATATGTTCATGTAAATCTCTGTAGTGTAAAATAATAAGAAATAAAATGCTGTTGGTACGTATTAGACTGGGGTAGACAATAATAAGAAATTTTGTATGTATTTGAACTAAACTGGCTAGAGATGTCCATATTAGTTCAAGTAGATTTTATGTCATGAAAATTTATTATTTCTGAATTATAAGGTTTAATTCAAAGTCAAGCCGCGCTTACGGACATAAACACGCTGCGCGTGAATCTGCGCAAATGATCAGGGAGGAATCAAGAGAGAAAGGGCTATAGACCAAGGAGGTTAGAATAGAGACCAGATGCTTGTATCCAAGAGAACGGTCGCTCTCACCACGATCCCCCGGCAACTCTTCCTTCTTTCTTAGATGCTCATTTGCGTTTAAAAATGTCTCTCATACCCTCAATCTGTTTCACCCTGTTTTTACCATTATCTGTATTTTCATCAGCGATAATTTAAACATATTTAATTTTTGTGCTGGTAGAAGAACATTTTTTTAACCTACAATCCCCTGAAATAGTGTATTATATTGCAAAGAAAGTGTATTTATTTCTTTTCTTACGCGACTTTTGGACGATTAATTCATCAAAATCCGTTACTTTCCATACGTACGAAACAATATGAAGTATATTTTGCATTACTTTATGGATCCCTACAGTATGTAATATAGTGCAGCCTCGAGGATTCTTCATTTTACTTTTGCTTAAATTTTCAGGCGCGCATATTAATCTTCGGCATTTTTTCCGAAATTTGAAGCGTAAGGTTTGAAATAATTATAATAGTCATTACTAAAAATTAAACTTTTTGGATAAAATTTAATGTTCAAAATGTAGCTGGTGTCAGGTAAATAAAATTAATTTTTTTTTTTTTTAAGGTAACTATTAGTTTTTGCGTTTCTGTAGAAAAATAGTTTTATTCAGTTATGAAGATTAATATTGATTGATATATTAATCAATATTGATCAATTATGATATATGCTTTTAATTGAATAAAAAGCATATATCGCAATAACAAAAAATGCGAAATTTATTATTTTTAGTATTTATTAATTTATTATTTTTATTATTATTTTTAGTATATTTTAGTACTCATCTTTTATCCTTCGTAACCTACCACATTTTTAATTTTCTCATATCACATTTGTTTCATGACTGGTTTAATTTTTATAATATATTTGTTACTTATTTAATTGATTATTTATCTACTTATAATTTATTTAATAGCAATCGATAATGTATTTTATTAGTCCAAAGTGGTAATTTGTCCAGAAGGACTATAAATTTTGTATTTGTTACTTATTTAATTGATTATTTTTCTACTTATAATTTATTTAATAGCAATTGATACTGTATTTTATAAGTCCAAAGGGGCAATTTGCCCAGAAGGACTATAAATTTTGTTTTGGCATTTTGCGTCGATTCACGATAAACGTTGTTTCAGCTTTCAAATTGTTGCCACCAAATATTATCGCTTTGTATTATATTTCAGGAAATTAAATAATGAAAAATCTGCATGAATGTATGTATGTTTCTCGCACTGTGATAAAATAACGGTACCTAGAGCCATCAAAATTTGAATAACTTAATCTTCCATAGAATATGGGCACGTGGAAGTCCTAATTTGAATTTGAAATTTGTTTTATTATTGATTTCATATTTTGTAACACTTCAACGAATTTTTGATTTGATAATTTTGCTACAGATTTCATATTTTGATTTTGTAACACTTCAACGAAAAAATACAAAATAAAATAAAATCTGAAACCTTTCAGATTTTGTTTATTTTACTTTGTATTTTTCTTTATTTTATTTTATTTAACTTTAATTTCTCGTAATTTAGTGTTTTATATATTATTATTTTGTTCATACGGTTTTTATATATCATTTCTAGCGGGTTAACGTTGGGCTCCGGCACTTTTGATTTTAGAAATTAAGCCCTGTTTTTAGGTAATTTCATTGCTATTTCATTCATATTTTGTTATAATTTTATCAACATAAGGGTTCTCAAACGTTTTAATTTTTTTACCACATAAATAAGAATATATATGTACCAGCATGAAAGCCTTTTCCGACTAAAATTCGTTCCATTTTACATTAATTTAAATTTTTATGTGAAATTTACACACACACACACACACACCATAAAAGGATACAATTTACCACATGATACATGTACCAAATTGTGACGTATTCTGTCAGAAAGTCTAACTTTTCCTTTTATTTCACCCATGAAATAAACACCTTCCCTTTTCATTGAGAATATAATAACAACAAAAATATTCACATTAAAGCATTCCATTACATTTCGATCGGTTATATTTATATTATAAACTTAAATCCATATTCTTAAGTAAAACGATTTCATTTAAAATTTTCTGCAACATATATTGAAAAAATAATTATGCTTATATTAAGTAGAATTTTTTCACGGGGATATTTGGTTTCTAAGATAATGAATATTTGCAATCATGTATTCTCATTGCTTGTTTTTAAATGAAATTCCACTTTGGATAAAAAATAAACAAAATTAAATTCCTTTAAAAATTATGCTACTACGTCAACAATTCGTATTATAAAACAATATCAAATTAAATTTCTTAAAGTTGCAAAGACCAGAAAATTTTATAACCAATATACTAACTTACTTTTAAGAAAATTAAATTTGCACTTAGCAAATCTTTTCTTATATTAAAACAAATTTCCTGAAAGTTTTTATGTATTGTCAATTTTGGCAGGTGAGTACAATATTAAGGGGACTCATACACCTTAAACCCCTCATGATCTTCGAATATGTGACTGTTGCAAGAATTGGGATATTTTATTTATTTTAAAAGCAATTTTTCCAACTTTTTACAGCTGACTACATAATATAGCTGCTTTAGAAACTAGTAACCAGAAAGTTTGTGTTGCCACAAATATTTTTGTAATTTAATCCTCTTTGTGACAAAATATTTCGCCATGTTTCCACCTTGCGCGCATGATATTTTAAAAATGGCTAATGGTACATACTTGAAATTGGATAGAATTCTTTTCGAACTGAACCAACAATCTGATAAATATTTTAATATTGAAAAATTTTATGGACGAAAACATTACAAATTTTGTTAATAAAATATATTTTATCAACTCAAAATAAAATAAAAATTGAACATGAAATTTTTAGAATTTTAGGTTCACAGTAGTTTCCAAATGTTATAAAAGCTATATATTAAATATGGAATTAAATTATGAAACAGAATGTTTTAAACTGTGCGCGCAAGTTGGAAACATGACGAAAAATGTTGTCACAAAGCGGATTAAATTATAAAAATATTTGTGGCAACACAAACTTTCTGATGACTATTTCAGAAAGCAGCTATATTATGTAGTCAGCTGTAAGAAGTTGGTAGTAATTGCTTTTAAAATAAATAAGTTATCCCAATTCTTGCAACAGTCACCTATTCGAACATCTTATGGGTTTTAAGGTGTATGAGTCCCCTTAAATGTGTTGCTAGATTTCAAAACACCCACTAATTTTCATAGGTTATAAGGTATTTCTCCCGCCATTTTAGCATGCTTTCGTGGTATAGTGGTCAGCCCACTCGGCGCGTATTCGAGAGGTCCGTGGTTCGAGTCTCGGCGGGGGCATTACACATTTTTCATGTCTCCCTCTTCGAAATATCCTAATGTCTCTAAAAGGTTTTTTGCTCAGTACCTTTGTTTGTATTCGAATATGACCAGTCTTTCCTGCTTTGAGGATAGTAATGAAATAATTATAAACTGCATCTTAAAAATTACTTTACAAAATAAATTAGACAAATAAATAAATTATTCCTCTTAATAAAATATTATTCCTCTTAATAAAATTCAGAAACGTAACATATATTATAGCTAAGGTATACAACACAAAATGCAGTAGACAATTAAAGATGCTATATATTTATAGATATGCTATGAAATTTAGAAAAAATATGCATTATTAAAAATAATCATACATCAGAATTGCAGGATGTTAAATTACTTTGCGTCCTGATTTTCATAATTAAGAAAGATCACATAGTTTTTCCGAGTATACAAAATAAACAAAAAGAGCATTTACGCATTTTATCAGGATGCACATTAGAAATCATAATTTCGTTGTTTATGTGTTCTAAAATTTTAGTTTTGAACATTCTAGAGAACATTCAAGACAAGTAATACAGAATAAATATGTGAGTTTGTCTCGAATCAACTACTATTGTAATGTCAAATAACGTTCTATTTCCATAAAGCATCAGTTGATAAGGCTTCAGTATGAAGTACTAGAACTTTCAGAAGATGGAAAGACGTAGGAAGATTCCACAATATTCGAATTAGACTTGTATGCCGAATAAGAATATACCGAGCACTTTAATTCGACCCTAAGTAGCAATATATCGTTTAGATCTGTAGAAATGCTCCGCCGAAACTCTGCACATTTCCATTCTTTCAGTGGTTGTAACAGATGCTCATTTTCTAAAAAACAACCATCATCGAAAGATACTCTGGTTCTCACGAAAAGCTGCTGGCTGGAGGTGCAAGCATACAAGTGAGGAGGAATGTAAGGACGATAATAAGGTGAGCTACCAATGAAAATTCTAAACACTTGCTCAGTTTGCGTCTTTTCATGGATGAGAATTCTTAAGCCAACTGAAGAAAACTTCCCGTCACGTAGCTCAAGTAAGCGGCGTAAGCTTCTTTTAACAGGCAAGCTAGAGAAATTCTCTATTGGCCACAGAAATGAAATTTTGAGTACGCGTTGGCAAGTTTCGCATGTCTCTCCCGAGCCGGTTTTAGGATTCAGAATACGGAGACCATATTTTCCGGCACTGGTACAGAGCTCCTGAAAGAACGCATATCCTCAAAAATCTATATATCTAGTGTAAATGTATTTAATCATGGCTTCCAGAACGTTCGATCCGATATTAAAATCTTGTTCGGAAGAATTTCCTTCGTCGAGTTTTTGTGCCAGTTGAGGCCACCTCGCCCTCAGTACAGCTTTATGTACTTTGAATTCTACACCACGAGCACGTAACACAACGTCGGTGTGCAATCCAGTATTGTACGAAAATAATGATGATATCTCTTGATCGCCAGTCTCGGAAAGTGGCTGAAAAGTATATTTTATAATCAGGACGTCTTCTATAAGATAACTTAAAAGAAAATTCCTCCTAATTAATTTTCGATATCCATATCGCTCATCTCTTTCTCTTCCCCGAAATTTATAGGTTAAGGTACGATTTTTTATTCCGACCGGAATATCATTTTCATAGCAATCCAGGAGTTGAATACTAAAACTTACTTTGCAGGGTTCCAAACGGAGATGCTCGGATGGACGGAAATAAGGGTGACTTGTAGGGGTAAAGTTATTATCGGATAAGTTATCCTTTCTGCGCAGGTAAGTAGCTACGTAATTTTCAGAACCTCTGTGCGTATCTATCTACATCGATCTGCCATTCCGTACCAGGTAAAGCGTTCAGGACAAAACTGTGGCTGCAAATGTGCTTATAATACATGCTGAAATCTTTAATAATCCGTACAAATGTAAAATGATCGCTCATCTTCTTTGTGTCTAGATGACTACCTGTCGCCATTTCATATATTAAAATGAAAATGTGCGTTTCAGCTCGAACAGCATGAACTTTGATTAATAGGGTTTTTAACTGATAACTGAAAGGGTTAGATTAAAGCTCGAAAATAAATGTTCAAAGTAATACTTGAACTTCGTTTCTTAATTTCTGATAAATAATCTCTTTCGTCTTTTAGAACTGAGAACTTGAACATCGTTTCATAATTGCCTTTAAACCTATCAACGAAGTTAAGATTTCATTTACAAACAGAGAAATACTGGGCGCTTAATATCTCATTTAATCTCATAATTTAATATCTCATTTATGAGCAACGAAATATATTCACGGGTTCTTTATAATATTCCTTGTGAGTGCGGGACTCGCATACATAGGAAAGACCCGCAGATCCTAAAAATTCAGGGGAAAGGAACACCTTAGGTATGTGAAAGAAAATACAATAAAAGATCATAAGATATTTCACATAATAATAATACTATGTGTTATTTCACATAATAGTAACATTGGGATAAAAACTACAATTTTCAATTTGAAGTAACCCAAACTATTGCTTTCAAAAACTGGCATTTCAATATGGATTTCGCGGAAATGACATAAGTCTTTCTACATAATATTCTGGTCAGAAACATACAGTGGATGGACAAAAATATGGAAACACCTTGTGAAATGCATGTTTGAAAAGAAAGATTGATTTTAATGAAATATGTAGGTGGCGCTGGCGTTTTTGACTACTGACGCCACCTATACAACTTCGTAAATGTGCTAAACAGTTCAGTTGTTGTCGGAGTACTGTTATGTGAGGTTGTCATTGCATTATGTCAGAGTTAACAGACTTCGAACGTGGGCAAATTGTTGGAGCACGTATGGTAGGTGCTTCCGTAAGCAAGGTAGCCGAGGTGTTTAGTGTTTCAAGAGGTACTGTATCGAAGATTTATTCCGCATATTTGAAAAGCGGAAAAACATCATCTGCTAAATCACAGCGCGGACGAAAGTGTGTCCTGAATGATCGTGAAAGACGATCATTAAGGGCAATTGTGACGAAAAATAAGAAGACCACAGCTGCAAAAGTTACTGCTGAAATGAATGTTGTGTTACCGAACCCTGTGAGTACCAAAACAAATAGAAGGGAGCTTCATAAACAGGGAATTGCTGGCCGTGCTGCGATTGAGAAGCCACTCATCAGTGATGCTAATGCCCGTAACAGGAAAAGGCGGTGTTTAAGTCATAAAGCCTGGACTATAGAGCAGTGGAAGCGAGTAATATGGTCTGACGAGTCTTCTTTCCCATTGTTTCCCACTTCTGGCCGAGTTTACGTCTGGAGAACGCCATCTCAAGCCTATAATACAGACTGCTTGTTGCCAAGAGTGAAACATGGCGGGGGTTCGGTTATGGTTTGGGCAGCCATATCGTGGTTCTCTGGTAGCCCCATGATAACTGTGTCAGGGCACATGACTGCCAAGACTTATGTGAACGTTTTGGCCGATCAAGTTCATCCCATGGTACAAACTTTGTTCCCCGATGGTGATGGTGTCTTCCAAGACGACATAGCCCCTGTTCACACAACTCACATTGTCCAGGACTGGTTTTCTGAGCACGAGGATGAGTTGTCCCATCTCCCCTGGCCACCACAGTCACCAGACCTGAATATTATGGAACTTTGTGGTCTACATTGGAACGGAAAGTGCGTTCTCGTTATCCACCGCCAACATCGTTATCTGAACTTGCCACCGTTTTGCAGGAAGAATGGTATAATATTCAATAGTAATTGGCAAACATACAGGAACTGTATTTATCCATTCCGAGAAGACTGCAAGCTGTTTTGGATGCCAACGGGTTTCCTACACCATATTAAGCAAAGAAACATGTTTTTTTAAAGGTTATCAGGTTCAATGTTCCTTCTTACCTTCTTCGGGAACATACAAGGACCTGACTCGGAACAGAGAGCTTACTAAAGCTATGTTCACTAATTGTGGTAAGTAGACAGGATACAGACGAAGGGTATACAAAACCCTTTATTTTTCTCTATATACAATAACTTCCGTACTTCGGAATACACTGACCCGCTACTTGGGGTCTAACGTAAAAGTATAAAAATAAAACTAAACTCTAATTTAACTTTAGAATAATAAACGTGGAAGATTGGCCTTATATTAACAGGAAGCGTATGTAGTACAGAGACTGTGAACACTACAATACGTTTAAATTTATCAAGAGGATTTAAACCTCTGGCCTGGAAGGCAACAAGCAACTGCGTAACTTCTAAGGTAAGCGGCCTGCTTCGAACTCACTGCTTCCTCTCTCTCGCTTGGCAAAAAGCCACAACTTAAATACTTGGCGTTCGCCAGACAACTTTGCATAAAAACCTTAACGCTTATAATTCTGGCCGGAAGTAGAAAATAAGAAGTGATAGTAAAGATTTAAAATAAAATAAACGTTAGTAAAACTTAAGATCCTTACATACTTCCCGCCAGAGTTAATTAGTTTGAAACTGAGGTCTAAAACGACCTTGTTGAAAACTTTTAGCTCTAGAATCTAACGCGAGGCCAATCTTTTACAAACATACTTCGCTAGAAACTAGAAATTTAAAAGAAAGAAATTTGTTTTTTTTTTTTACAATAGCAGCTCCCAGGATATACAACAATTTTTTTTTCATCTGTACTGCATCTAAACAGGAGCTTTTATTCAATTCTGGTTCCTTCCAGAGATCTGGAAGGAAAACTAGTTTAATGAAATGTTACACAATGAAATGGCAAGTAACATGTATAATTATACTTTTCTTAACATTCTTATTTCATTCATGACTATTTTAATTATCTCTCCCCGTGCTCTCTGACATGTGTTGTAAAAGAACACCAAACACGAATGTGTTTCTGTCTACGTGTTCCACACTTCCTCCTACAATCAAAACACTAACGTGTTAAAATTCAACATAACAAGACCTCTTAACACACCCTAATTTCAACTCTAAACCCTGAGGTACTATTCTAAAAGTGGCTAACTCTAAAGTGTAGCGTCAGAGAGCCTAACTACATCATTCAACCTTTAACACATATTCGCCATGCTTTAGTCTTTTTACAGTCACACGAATAAAAAAAATTTAACATTCACTTTTACCATATCACGGTATTTCTTAACATTTAAAATAACAGTTCACATTGTATATAAGAACATATCAACATGCCGTTAATTTTACACATTTCAAAACATACATTAGTAGTACATTGTTAACTTCTATTCTTTTCAAAGCAAGTGCCAATTCTTTCTACATTGAAATAATACATTTCAAAAAGTCTTTCAGACTAAAACTTCTCTCTTGCTAGAATGTTTTAAATAAAATTTATACAATAACTTTTTTTTCAATATTTAAGTCTTTACACAACGCTATTATGCATCAACTTTAGTTTTACGCGCGAGTAATTTAAAAACATAATACGAAAATCGGTAACAACTCATTTCTCGCCCTTTTGGCGATAAAGGTAGACCTCGCATGAGGTAAAACTTCTTGAAATCTGCCACTTGCAGTAAGAATGAAAGATTAACTTAAGTTTGCAAAGTAACATAAAATTTTACTTATCTTTGTGATATTCGGACATCCTTTTCTGGGCCCAGTCTTTAAAGGTATTGCAGATAGTAGTTTGATTTATCCTCCTTCTTGTACGGCCTCGCCCTTCAGTGCCTTCCTCTGGAAGCTTCCTTTTTTCACCAGATCGGTCACCCTTGAATACCTTCTTTTTCTCCTCTGCTTGTGGTCTTGGCCGTTTGATGGCAGCTGGTCTTGGCGGAACCGGGAAACTTCTGTCGTGTTCCTGCTTGGACCTCGTTGTTGGCCGTTCAAATTTTCCTTGTAACTTTTCCTCCGCCGCTGATGGCCCTTCCGCAGTTCGGCTACATTTACTGCGGAGAGTCCTGTCGGATGAGTCGATCTTCCGTTTTAGAGCCGGGTTATAGTTGCCGTCATTTCTCCTGGTTCTCTTCACATACGTCGTCCTTCTCCCTTCTTCATTCTGGGGGTGTTCGTGAACTCTCTTTTCTGGACGGTGGAACGGCTTCTTTTTCTTGCTCCCTTCAATTTTTCCGCGGGGCAATTTTCTTTTCACTTGCTCCTGCCTCTTATTGGCTTGCCCTTGTACTCAAGGTTCTTTAATATACTAAGGTTAGGCCAGGAACGGAAAAAGCGTGCCATTGGTTGCTGGTAGTGACGTCACCCGGGAGACAAGACGCATCGGCCGACGCGTCTGCTACATGATTTTCGTAATGGAAGTAATGTAAACTAAAGCAAAATAATCATTTTAAATGTGGTAGATACACCGGAAATACCGGGTATATACTTTCCGATAAAGTATTTTGTTAAAGCAATGTTTATTTTATGCACAGAATTCGTACGAATGCTGAAAATAATTGTAAACATTAAATTCTTATCATAAAGGAAAGCATTAGGAAATGAAAAACGATATTTAAGTTAATTGAGGGAAATAAATATTGTAAAACAAGCTATTTTTCAATATTTTTCGTAGTATTGTTTGCACTAAAGAAATTTTGTTGAACAGAACACATGATGGCATAATTCCTAAGACCATGGTAAAAACATAATCAAAAAGTATTATTCTATTTAATTTCATTGCTCATGCATTTTTTTTTAATACAAATGAACTTTGACATTCCATGAGAAATATATGATCGTGATTTTCAGTTTAATTTACATATCTCAAGCAAAAATATATATAAAAAGATTTGACATAACAAATTCATATTTAAATACCATAAAATTCTACAAATTTCTTAATATTCGTCATTTATACTTTTAAATAGTATACTTATCACATTATTTTTAAAGTCACTTCATACTGATTCACTTCAGATTTTAGCAGAAGTGCATATATTTTCAGTATAATCTAAAAGTACTCTTATAATCCCTTACACTCCCAAGATTTCTATATAACATTTATCCTGACCGTGATTATTTGCTATGGTAAATAATCTTCGATATTGGCATCCTATTCTTCCTTCCATACAATAAAAATGGAACAATTAAAATACATTTTCTTACACATATACGCACAATAATAAACTTGCCCTACACCTTAGTGTGTATATGAGCCAGTTTCCCTGAGAAAGTCCTCCACGAAGGCATCACACCTATTACGCAGATAGCCCTAGTGTGCTTTGCCATAATTAAATACACCACCACATGTTAGTTTTAATTCAGCCTGTACACAAATTAAATATTTTTAATGACTAATGTATTTTTAACAGGTTGTTTCTTAAAATACTTTTGTTATACTCAAAATATGTGTTCAATATTGAATTATTTTTCTTTCTCTTATAATTAAAAACTAGTTATATGGAATCAAAATTAAAACATATGCAGCAGTTAAATAACACTGAACAGAATATCTTACTTACTCTTTCGCTATTTGTATTCCAGCATTATACACAGATTTGTTTTCCTTCAGGGTCAGGTATGTGTAAGTTCACTTACTTATATCAATTAAATTACATCAGGCATATGCATCAGTTAAACAACATTGAAGGAAATATGTCGCTCGCTCATCGATGTTTGCATCATAGTGTGGCCGATAAATTGTTCTTTCTTCTGAAGCATGTGTCAGTTTACTATGTCTCAATGCTTAACCCAGACATTGCTTCAATACATAGAATTACTTTTGGGATGTAAAGAAAGTAACCAAAGCATGTGAATTAACTTAGATAAGCAAATTTATCAACTAATCATTCAGGTAGTCACTATTGGTAAACACGACATTGAGATTAAATATCTCGCTATAAGTCTACTTCATAAAAGGAAAATTATGATAAAAAATTAAAATAGAAGTAAAATGAAAAATAAATGTAAAATTACATAAAAGTTATGTATGAAAACTACATAAATTCATTTAAAAAATAGTCAGTTATTTTATCTGGTTGTAAAGAAAGTTTTCCACCAAAAACGTTCTTCATAAAACTAGAAAAAAACAACAACATGAAGGTAGTATATATAGCACGGGTATAAATCACCAGACAAATCTATGATTTTCTGTCAACATTTTGGTAGTTTTTCAAAATCATCGACACATAAACTTGGTGGCCACGAGTTCAAAAGCAGATCAACTACATTTTGGACATCCTGCGCAGAATGGAAGATAGCACCAGCAAGATGTGGCTGCAGGTGTGATTAAGTAATCTCATGCAGTACCCAGTAATTGAACTTGTGCGTCAAATTTACGAGATACTCAGCGCAACTAATGGACATGGCACTAATGTCTAACTCTTCAGCTTTCACTCTCTCGAGACCATACGCAAGCCCTTGAGTGGTTACATATTGATATTCAACAAGTTCTCGTAGGTGGGCCTCATCAACATCAGTAGGTTGGCCAGAGTGATCTGCTTCTTCAGTATCATAAGCCTTGTTTTTGAACTTTAGGTACCAAACCTTCAGTGTCATTTGATATAACATTAGCACATAAAGTTGTACACATGATTTGGCGAAATTTTGTAGCTGACTTTTTGCAAAAGAACTGGAAGAAAATTATATAGTTCTAATCTGGTAGTGTGATAGTTCCATTTCACACACCTTGTACTTAATGGTATTTTTTTATAAATTTAAGAGCACACCGTTCTAAAGCAAGTCTCTCTTTTTCAAATACATTTTGCAATACAGTGTTCTAAAGCACGTTTCTTTCTTTAAAATGCATAATCTTTAATCATATATACAAAATATGATTCGAATTTCAAATCTTTCTTTAATCCTATATACGGAATATGATTAAATATGCCAATGTGAAATTTCGCGAAGAGGATATTTGAAGTGGCAGGATACTTTCATTAAAACTCGAAAGCTTACTTTAATTGTTGGGAAAGACATTTCATGTCATAAGAAAACACACATCTTTTTAATGCATGAAAAATATTTTCTGGTTCTTTGCTCCTTGAATGTCATAATCCTTGTTTTTGCATTTTCGGTACTAAACCTTCACAGTTTCATATGACATTACATTAATACCTAAAGTTTTACACGCGATTTGGTGACATTCTGTAACTGACTTTTTGCAACACAAATGGAAGTAAATGATGATTCTATTCTGTAGTAGTTAAAATAGATGTAGTAGTTAAGTAAATGATTCTATTTTGGAGTAGTTAAGTAGATGATTCTAATCTGTGGTAGAAATAGTTTCATTTCAGACACCTTGTATTCGATAACATATTTGTTTTATACATTTCACAATACAAAACTCTCACAGTTTCATATGACATAACAGTAGTACCTAAAGTTGTACACATGATTTGGTGACATACTGTAGCTGACTTTTTGTAACACAACTATAGTAGAAATAGTTTCATTTCAGACACCTTGTACTCAATGATAAATGATATTTCTTTTACACATTTCACAACACAGTGTTTTAAAGCAAGTTTCTTTCAAACACCAAAATTGTTTGACAAAATATGATTAAATATGTCAATGTGACATGTTTGCGAAGAAGATTTTTGCAGTGGTAGGATACTTTCATTAAAACACGAAAGCTTGTTTTGATTGTTGGGAAAGACATTTCATGTCGTAAGAAGTCTCACATCTTTGTAATGCATAGAAAATGTTTTTTGGTACACTATTTTCTAGTACTATGCTTCTTGAGTGTAATAGTCCTTATTTTTGAATTTTCGGTACCAAACCTTCACAGTGTCATATGATATAACATTAGTACCTAAAGCTGTACATATGATTTGTTGACATTCTGTAGCTTACTTTTTGCTACATATCTGGAAGTAAGTGGTGGTTCTAATCCGGTAGTGTGATAATTCTCTTTCTGATACCTTGTACACAATGATATTTTAATACAATTCACAACACACTGTTCTAAAGCAAATCTCTTTCTTTGCCAAAAATTGTTTGAGAAAATATTAGTAATCCTTGTTTTGAGTCCTTGTTTGAGCCATAGCCCTTGTTTTTGAACTTTCAATATCAAACATTCACAGTCTTATATGATGCAACATTAGTACCTAAAGTTGTATGCATGTTTTGTTGACATTCTGTAGCTCCCTTTTTGTAACATATCTGGAAGTAAATGATGGTTCTAATCTGGTAGCATTACAGTTCCATTTCAGACATCTTGTACTTAATGTTAATGGTATTCACTTATAAATTTTACAACACAGTCTTCTAAAGCAAGTTTCTTTCTTTAAAATGCCAAAAATTGTTTGACAAAATATTATTAAATTTGCCAATGTGAAATGTTTGCGAAGAGGATATTTGCAGTGGCAGAATACTTTCCCTAAAACACGAAAGCTTGTTTTGATTGTTGGGATCATGTCATAAGAAGCCTCACATCTTTGTAAATGCATGGGAAATGTTTTCTGGTACACTATCTTCAAACTCGACACTGTGTAGTAAAGAATCATATGCATTTGACTTAACTGGCAATGATTTTTTACACTCATTTTCATTAACATTTTGAACTTCTTCATCATCATCAATCGCTGTCCTGGCTGCTATTGAAAAGTATCTTCATATATGAGTAGGATGTAATATGAGGAGGAGTTATAAAGATGATGCAATCCACTTCTGTGCCTTTTTCATATCAGCCTTATTTCTTTTCTTCTTTTTCATTTCTGTATTCAAATACCTCAAGCGTATAAATGTTCGTGTCTTAACATATATTTTAATGATTTCATTATGCACATCAGGAAACTTTTGTGCAATTTTTTTACACATAGTTTGCATAATGTTATTATTTCTTGAAAGACCATCTTTCCCATGTTCACTTACAAACACTACTTCAAATTGACTTATTTTTTTTTAACCATTCCTCAGATGGAACGAGAAAAGCGTTTCTATCCAACCAACGTGTTCATCTGAAGGCAGATGGAGCAATTGTTCTGTAGGTGTTCCCAAAGAATGGTCATATTTTCTTCCACGGTAGGCTATGTAGCCTGCAAGGTACCGAAAACCCTCTACAGAGCAGTCAGCTGCAGGTTCACTTGCAAGGGTCAATCTAGAATTATCAAAAACAATATCCCTCATCTCAGTTTCACCGTCTAACATCTTCAGAGCTTCAGTCATGTCAGGTAAAATATTACCAAAAAAGTTGGAAGTAATGTATGCATCTTCCTCCTCATCAGGAGCAACAGAAGATGTGTTAGAAAGTGAAATCTGGTAGGAATTATTAGTTAACAATAAAAGACGCATTCGATACTTCACGTCTACGGGCAGTGGATAATCATAGAAATGGCCAAGACCGCGGATTCGGGAAAAAAAATTTTCCAGGCAATCTTGATTTAGTCTGGAAGTTAAAAGGTATTTAACTCCTAATTGTTTCAAATCAGAAAATAACCCCAGCAGTGATGTAATCGACATCATAAATCCTTTCTGAAATGGTAATAGGTGCTTTGCCTTGCCCAATCTCATGTCTTCACAAAAAGCATAAAATTTCTTTAAGGTTCTCTCCTGGATTTCTTCATGTATCCCATACGCACAAGATAACACTGTATCAGAGACAGGTTTCCTGGAGTTAAGAATATCAAATGAATTATTCACTAATTCAAAAAAAATTGCAGTTTCCTCTTCTTCTGGTATAAGATAGCGGATACCTTGTGCAGTATGGTTTGAAAATAACTGCGCAGCTAAATGCACACGCTGGCGTTCATTACCTTTAACAGAAATGTGACTTACGGACAACTTTGGGCAAATTTTCACTTCTTTGCAATCCATCGATATCAATCTTTCGATAGGTTCTTTTGTAATTAATTTATTTCCCGGAAGCATTAATCCGTCATCCAAAAAGTGATTACGAAGAAGTTTCAAAAGGTGTGGCACATCAGCAAACACCCACACACGTTTACTAGAGTCCTGGGGATGTGAAAAGCTGCTGTTCAGATGAGTAATCTGAAGTTTTGTCCACACAGCACGATTTCTACCACCCAAGTCAGCTACAGCTGCAACTACATAATATCCAATTTCTGCTAATGTTATTATTATATCTTTCAATATTTCTGCCGTCATTTGCGTATCAAAGTTGAAATATATTGGCTACTTCCAGCTTGCAAGAAGTCCTCGCACCATTACTACTTGAACATTTCTATGTGGGCCAACAATCTTATCTTCTGCTTGGTCATAACAGATTCTACTATCCACGTTCATTTCATCGAATGAAAGAACACACATACATTCTTTGTCTGTCATCTGTAATGCCCCAGCACGCATAACATGAATTACATCGTGTAGCAAACCAGGAGAACAGCGAAATGAACAAAATACCCATCTCTTCAAAGTCGAAATGCTAGGAAATGGAAATCCCATTTTTTGTCTGAGATAGTTATAGCATCTTTTGGATACTGCCCTAAGTGTTGCAGATTTGCAAATGTCATCTGCATTCCACTTAACATATTTTTTATTTGACATGAGAAAGCAAATTTGATTGTCCGTAAAAATTGTCCCTAAAATTTTTTTAACTGCACTATGTACTTGTTTGCTTGTTACTTTCCTGCTCATTTTCTGATAGCTACGCAATTTTCTACGAGAAGCAGTAAGTTCAGTAAAAATAATTTTCTTTTGCATTTTCAATTGACTGCACAACACATTTAATCTCTTATTTTCCTTTTCTAAGATTTGCACACGCTCAACTAAATGAGATGTGTCACTGGATGTAAACTGAGTTGCACAGTCTATCTTATCAGCTTGTAGTTTTTTCTTTTTGGGGGAAAGGGAAGCTAAATTTTCCAATGCTCATTTCCTTGTTCCCCGAGCCTGACACCTGCTTGCTCTATCCCTTTTTAGCATAAATTTAGATGACTCATTCCTGTTAGAAAACGTTCTCTCCAGATTAGGTTCAGTTTTTGAAGCACAACATATATACTTTATTGATGAGTTATTTTCACATGATGATGACGGAAGATGTAAAGTGGGAACAGCATTGGCTTTCAGCACCCTTTTAGGAGTTGAACCAAGCAATTCTGCCTTTAGATCTCGTACGTAGTCATCAGGTGTAAAATGAAGAGCACATACTCTGGCATTTTCGATGTTGAAATTATCTGCTCTTTTGCAGCGATTAGTCCATAACTTACGAAGTTCTGGATCACTTGGAAAACGATGGTATGTGATGCCTTGACTTTTAGTTTTCCTTCTATAATTCTGACACAACGCTATAGCACAACTTGCCATTTCCGACTACTTATAAAAGCAAATTAACAACACAAATCAAATGTATCACAGATCAAATGCAACGAATGTAAACAAACGCCGAGAACTAACGACTGTCACCCACATGACGTCATGCGCAGGTGGCAAAATTTTCTCCCTGCACTACGCATCGCTCGTGGGCCCCCCCTGCCTTGTACTTGTCGTTTTTCCACCTCTGGAGCTTGTGCCTGCAGTGTCTGCCGTGCCGGATCCTGCAAAAGATCTGAAAATATTTGCATTTTATTACGATCGAAGTAGGGCTTGATTTGATCAATGTTTGCGGAACAGGTTTCACCATTTCTGGCTTTTAACACTACTACAGCGTGAGTTATTTTTTCTATAACATATGGTCCTTCAAATCGTGGAAAAAAATTTGGCAGTTTTATCTTTTGGTGCTGAAGAAAGTTAATGCTTAATTTTTAAAACTTCATCCCCTACTTTATAAGTTACTCCCCGTCGTTTCAAATCATAATAGAGCTTCTGTTTTCTTTGTGCTACTTCCGTATTCTTTTTTGCTTCTTTTATTAGTTTTTCTATATCACCCATTTTAAATTCTGGGGCTCTTTGTTGCACATAAAATAATTTATCTAACGGTGTTATAATCTTTCTGCCTAGAAATAACTCAGCAGGAGTTTTGCCCGTTGTATCATGTTTTGCGGTCCTAAGGGCGAAAGCAAATTCATTGACATAGTTATCCCAGCTTTTATGAAAATTTTTAACATAACTACGGATAATTTTCACTATATTTCTATTGACCCGTTCCGCTATATTTGATTGCGGCCGATACGGGACCATTTTTAAATGACGTATGCCCAGTTTTTGGCACATGTCTTCAAATATATTACTTACAAATTGAGGACCATTATCCGATATAACTTTTAGGGGCGCCCCGTATTTTAAAATATATTTATTTAAAATAGAATCAGTAACTAATTTCGCGGAGGCTCGTTTTAAGGGAACAATTTCGGTCCATTTACTAAAATGATCAACCATAACAAGGAGATAGCGACTTTTATTTAACTGACTTTTTGGGAAAGGGCCCAATAAATCGATGCCAATTATTTCATTTGGAAATTCGGATTTAATACTATTTAGAAACCCGGCCGGGCGGAAATTAATATAATTAACTGCTTGACATGTTGGGCAGGACTGGACATACGCCCTTGTTAACTTTTGCAGTTCAGGAAAGTAGACTACCTCCCGTACGCGTTGGATAGTTTTTCGAATACCAGCATGAGAAGCTAAAGGGCTGTCATGGAGCTCCTGCAGGATATTTAATCTAAGACTAGCTGGGATAACAGGTCAAAATTCGTTGTTGGAATTCGTAGTTTTTGTATAGAATAAGAGACCATCTATTAGTTCGTAATGGGCCGCCCTATTTCTTATCGCCACAATATCTTGGTGGCTAAAATTTTCAGGATCCTTCAAATACTCATAAATGCTTCCAAACTCAGGATCCTTACCCAGTTCGATTATTACAGTTTCTCGGGAATTTATTGTACATGCTGTTAGCATTGCCACCTTTACGGTATTTCCTTGTTCGTCTATTTTAATTCGTGATAGGGCATCTGCTACGATATTTTCCTTTCCGGGGGTATGCTTGATTACCAGATTATATTCTTGCAGCTTGAGTGCCCATCTTATTAACCTTGGGGATAAATTTTTCCCTGAGTACAATCTAGTTACCGCCGCATGATCAGAGTACACTGTTATCGGCGCCTTTCCAAAATAGACTCGGAACTTTTGCACTGCTAACAGAACTGCAAGTGCCTCTCTCTCGGTCGCGGAATAGTTTCTTTGTGTTTGATTTAAAGTTCGGCTAAAAAATGCCACGGGCTGCTGATTTTGCGAAAGTACCGCTCCTACCGCATAATCCGAAGCATCCGCTGAAATTTCTAAATTCTCATCCTTTTCAGGAAATTTCAACACAGGGGCTTGCGTTAATGCTCATTTTAATTTTTCGAAAGCACTATTGGCTTCGGCCGTCCACGAGAATCTTTCCTTTTTCCTTTTTAATTTTAACAATGGCTCAGCGATAGCCGCAAAGTCTTTTATAAAGGACCTATAATATGAACAAAGTCCTAGAAAAGAAGAGAGCTTCTTTGCCGTGTTTGGAGTCGGAAATTTTGTACAGCGATTATTTTTTATTCATCTGTCTCGATCCCTTTTTGAGATATTTTGTAACCTAAATATTTTAATTCAGGGGCTGCAAATTTGCACTTTTCGACATTAACTTTTAGACCGGCCTCATTTAATAAAGAAAACACCTGTCTTAAATCCTGTACATGTTGGTCGAGATTATCACTAGTAATAATGATATCGTCTAAATAGATAAATGTTGCCGGGGCCCCTGAAAGGCCAAACGGCATACGCAAAAATGCATAAGTGCCAGACTTGGTTATAAAAGCAGTCTTAGGTACGTCCTCAGGCCTCACCCCTATTTGAAAATAACCAGTTGTTAAGTCTAAAGTCGTCATAAATTTGGTTGATTTTATGTTCCTTAGAATTTCTTCTATAATCGGTAACGGATATACCGGATATTTAGTTATGGAGTTTAATTTACGGTAATCAATAGCGAATCTCCATCTTTTTGGATGCGTCAAAGGATAGTCATTATTTTTCTTACATAAAACCACCGGGCTAGCATAACTACTTGAGATGGGCGTTATGATCTTTTTACGTAGCATATCGGTAATATGCCATTCTATAATTTTTTCCTTATTCTTATCATACCGGTATGGTTTTTGACGAACTGGCATTGCATCTCTGGTGTCAATACTATGGTTAGTAACCTGAGTAAATCCTGGAATATCACTAAATAACGAAGCAAATTCACTTACCACTTGTTGGATTCTTCCTTGCTCGTCATTAGGGAGGTGGTCAAGTTTTAACATCGGCGGTTCAGCGTTTTCTGTACGAACTGGTTTCATTGTCAGCTTAAGGGACGCTTTATTAAAATCCAGCGTAGCTTGTGCTTCTGAAAGAAAATCTATTCCTAAAATTAAATGTGCTTGCAGATTCTTGACTATAAAAAACATCACCTTTACTTGTTCGTCCTTGATACGGATATACAAAGGTACTTTACCTACGCACTTACATTTTTCTCCTTGCGCCGCTAACACTGTCGTATTATCCGCATTATATATGCGGTATTTGCGAAAATACTTCCTAAAAAAATCTTCTGCCACAGGAACACTGCGCGCCTGTATCCAGGAGTGCGGTGGCTGGGATATTATTCACCAACACTTCAATCTTCGGAAGAGTCAAATTTTTCACCATTACTGTATTTAACTTGTAGGAAGAGGGGTTTTCTTGGCCTTCGGATTTCCGCACCCTCCCGTCAGCAGAAATCCGTTTTAGTTTAAATTATTTTTCCTTTCCGTGCTTTCCTTCTTTTTCCACTGGCCTTGAGACTTTTTTCCTGGGTTGCTATTGAACTGTCGACGTTCGCCGGCTGTTTTTGAATGCTCGGGTTTCCTTGCCCACTGATTCGCTTTTTCTCCGTAGCCGTGTGCTTGCGTTTGCTGTAGTCTTGGCGTACCAAATTGGTTTCGCTGTTGATATTGGCGTCTTCTTTCGACGTCCGCCGTTCTTCTACTTTCAAACTGGATTGCTAGCTCAAATAACTTTTCCAGTGTAGTCGGATTTCTCAATTCAATAAAGTCTTGCACTTGGGGTAGTAACCTCGGCAAAATCACTTGAATTATATCAGGATCCGGACGGTTTCCATACAAGAGCTTGAAAACGTGAATTTTTCTTAAAATAAAGCTCGAGAGGTTTTCGATTCTTTGTTGATATATACTGAAAAGTTCCGTTTCTAATTTCGCACGATCCCTTACAACAGGGAAGGCTTTTAGTAGGGCAGTCTTGAAATTTTCGTAAGTATAGGTGGGACTTCCTGCTTGACCCAAGAGACTTCTGCCTATACATTTGAACCAGTTAAGCGCTTGGCCCCTCAAAGCGCTGGTAACTAAGGTAACTTTTTGAAACTCGTGCACGGGGTAGAGCATGAAGTGGTCATCCAATTTTTCCAAAAAACTGGTTACCGGTGAGTTTCCATTAAATGTTGCTTCTGATTTCATCGAAGCGCGCATGGTCTGGACGATGTAACCAAATCCTTCCAGGGCGGCAGCTGGCATTTCTGGATTCTGAGCCGTTTCTGCAGGCAGCACAGGTTCTTCTTGAAACTCGGCCATGGTTATTCTTCTTCGTTGGGCGCCACTATCAGGGTCAATGTTCCTTCTTACCTTCTTCGGGAACTGTAAAGATCGTGACTTGTAAAGATCGTGACTTGAAAAGATCATGACTTGTAAAGATCGTGACTTAAAGAGAACGTGAAATATAAATAATAGGACAAGAACTTGCATTTTACGGTGTGGCAACAAGAAGAGGATTCGGAAGATTTTTATATATTTTGTTTTAGAGAGTTTAGGATTTTGAATATTTTAATAGTTGTAAGAGTTTTAACTGTAGTAGTTAAGAGTTTAAAATTTTAATAGTTAAGAGCTGCAGCATTTTATTTTTTTGGTTCTGTTCTAAAATTAAAATAAAAGTATTTTGTTCATTCTGAAAATTTAGCTTTTTTCTTCCTACAAGGTTCATTATCCGTTATATTGAAACGAAGGAAAGGATTTTTACTGGCGCAGTCGACAGGATCGGGTTTTCCCCGCATATAATTACGAACCAAAATAACTCAGGTAAGAGCTCAATTTACCTTGTAAACGTAAAATAATTAAGTAAGATTATGAAAAGTTAATTATTGTTTCCGTCATGGAATCTTAGTTTATTTACTTGTCAAAGTAATGAATACGCCAGTGTTCAAATGTAATTTCGTTTGACTCGCCAGAGTAGGTGAACAACACATTAAGTATTGATTCCACTGATTGATTTTCGTGACGAATAAAATTAAATTCATTGTGAATTATATTTAAATAGAAAAAGAAAAGAGAAAAAAAATTTAAAAAAAAAAAAAAACTCAGAGTCTATTGGCTGAATAAAATCGAGACATGGCTTTTATGGGACGTGGGAAAAAAGAGGATTTGCTGGCTTTAGCTGCTGAATTAGAAATTCAAGTAGATCCAAGTATGAAAATCGTGGCGATAAAAAATGAAATAATTCAAAGTAATACATATGATGAAATATTTGCTAAAGAAGTGTTTTTAACGATTATTGAAGAGAGGAAAAGAAAAGAAGAGGAACAGCGAAGAAAGGAGAAAGAAGAGCTTGAAGAAAGGCGAAGGAAAGAAGAGATTGAGGAACAGCGAAGAAAGGAGAAAGAAGAGCTTGAGGAAAGAGGAAGGAAAGAAGAATTAGAAGCACAGCAGAAAAGAGAGCAAATGGAGTTTGAATTGAGGAAACTCGAAATTGAATCTCGTGTTCGACTAACACAAACTCCACCAACAAATGAAAATGGATATCATAATTTTGATTTAATTAAGCTTATTCCCAAATGCAATTTAAGACACGATGATACTGTGATTTATTTATCCTTATTTGAAAGACAAGCTAAAAGGACAAAGATTGATCATAAAGATTGGGTTTCATGTTTATTGACTTTAATGCCATCTGAAATCATTCAATTAATTGGTAGGGAATCTGAAGAAAATTTTGAAGATTATGAGTACATTAAGGCCATTTTATTGAAGAGATTTAAATTAAATCCTGAAAGCTTTAGAAAAAAATTTGTGATGCACCAAAAGAGCGCTGAAAAATCAAGGAGAGATTTTTGCTACGAAATTACAAGTTATTTTGAAGAATGGATCAATGGTCTTAAAATCACAAATTTTGTCGCGTTAAAAGACTTGATTATTACTGACCAAATTAAGAAAAGAGTACCCTACGAAGTAAGAGACCATCTTCTTGACGACTGGGCGAAGTTCGTTTCTCCAACCAAATTAGCTGATAAACTTGACGAATATGACAGTGTTCGTAATATCTCAAAACGGACTGGTGGTAGTCCATCAGCAGACAGAACTAATAAAAAATGGCAACCTCATTCTCCACTTCCAGAAAGAGCTTTCAGAAATAAATCGCTGTCCGCTGAAAACACGCCAAGAGTGTACCCATCCCGTAAGAGTGACGAACCACAAAAGCCTAGTTTCAAACTAACTCGCTATAATTGTGGAAAAGAAGGTCATACATCTAAGTTATGTACCAAAAATCGGATACCAAGAAGTGCTTCTGCAACAGCACAAAACAACTTAATACAAACACAAGCACCCCTTACAGAAAAAGAAAAACCAGAAGTGCTAACTGCCAAGATCTCTATTCCTGTCTCAAAATCAGTGGACGTGTCTAGAAACATAGATGAATTAAAACTTGTCAAAGTTAAATGTGGAGATATTATTTTAAATGGAATCGTAGACACGGGAGCACAAATCTCAGTAGTCCGTGAGAAATTGGTTGACAACATACCTTGCGAAGGAAAAAGTAAAATAGAGATATCTTCTGCTTTTGGTGAAAACGAAATTACTCCACTAAAGATTTTCCAGATGAAAATTGACGATGATTTTCATGGTAGAGTGTCCATTACGTGTGCTGTTTCAAAAAAGCTAGTTACCGATTTGCTATTGAGTTCTTCAGCTTATTAAACACTCTGTGGGAATATCGAACTGTTTAACTGTGATCGTTATTGCGATGCATTCCCCTTAGAGTACAAAGAGACAGATGATAAATCGTTACCAGTTGAAGACAATACTACAAATTTGGCTGTTGTTAATCAGATTTCCCAAGAAAACAGAGTCTCTGAAAACAACGAACAGGGTAAGACTAGAATTCAAGACACATTAAGAACAAGACGAAACTCTGAAAAAATGCTTTGAATGGGCAAATAAAAAGCAAAATTCATATACTTTCGATGATGGCATATTACTTCATTCCGAATATATCTGTGGTGAACACATTAAGCAAGTTGTGTTACCTTTAGAAAAAAGAAGGGAAGTCCTAAGAATGGCACATGAAATCCCTCTTGCTCGGTGAGAAAAAGACAATTCAACGAATCAAGTACTCATTCTTTAGGCCTACTATTAAGCAAGATGTTAAAAAATTCTGTGGAAGTTGTAAAGAACTGCCCTTTACAGAAATGGAGAAAACAGAAATGATAGAAGATAAAATTGTTGAACAGGAAGCACAGAAATCCCATATTTGAAGAAATTGATAAAGCTGAAACAATTGATGAATGGTATGAGCTACTCGACAAAGCCATTGGAAAGATAGAAGAGAAGAAAGATGATAAGGAACAACAGCTACTAGGATTGCCTACCATAGGTGAGAATGATAATGAAAATAAGCCATTTACAAAAGAAATGCCCATAGCATTTTTCAGCAAGAAACTAACGCCCTGTCAACAACGATGGTCAACCATCGAACGAGAAGTCTTTTGTGTCATCGAAGCCTTGAAAAAATTTCACACATGGATTTTCGGTGCCAAAGTGCAGATTATGTCTGATCACAATCCCCTCACCTACTTGACCCAAAGCGCCCCTCATGGTGCTAAACTGTCTCGTTCGGCCTTAGCGTTACAACGGTATAACATGACTGTGACATACCGCAAAGGAAGTTCACATGGGAATGTTGATGCTTTGTCAAGGTTAGCTGTTAACTCTTTCTCTCTCAATGAACTCTGAGCAACATTGTCTCTACGGTGACGAATGTGCTTCTTGTGGGGGGACTTGTAAAGATCGTGACTTGTAAAGATCGTGACTTAAAGAGAACGTGAAATATAAATAATAGGACAAGAACTTGCATTTTACGGTGTGGCAACAAGAAGAGGATTCGGAAGATTTTTATATATTTTGTTTTAGAGAGTTTAGGATTTTGAATATCTTAATAGTTGTAAGAGTTTTAACTGTAGTAGTTAAGAGTTTAAAATTTTAATAGTTAAGAGCTGCAGCATTTTATTTTTTTGGTTCTGTTCTAAAATTAAAATAAAAGTATTTTGTTCATTCTGAAAATTTAGCTTTTTTCTTCCTACAAGGTTCATTATCCGTTATATTGAAACGAAGGAAAGGATTTTTACTGGAACATACAAGGACCTGACTCGGAACAGAGAGCTTACTAAAGCTATGTTCACTAATTGTGGTAAGTAGACAGGATACAGACGAAGGGTATACAAAACCCTTTATTTTTCTCTATATACAATAACTTCCGTACTTCGGAATACACTGACCCGCTACTTGGGGTCTAACGTAAAAGTATAAAAATAAAACTAAACTCTAATTTAACTTTAGAATAATAAACGTGGAAGATTGGCCTTATATTAACAGGAAGCGTATGTAGTACAGAGACTGTGAACACTACAATACGTTTAAATTTATCAAGAGGATTTAAACCTCTGGCCTGGAAGGCAACAAGCAACTGCGTAACTTCTAAGGTAAGCGGCCTGCTTCGAACTCACTGCTTCCTCTTTCTCGCTTGGCAAAAAGCCACAACTTAAATACTTGGCGTTCGCCAGACAACTTTGCATAAAAACCTTAACGCTTATAATTCTGGGCGGAAGTAGAAAATAAGAAGTGATAGTAAAGATTTAAAATAAAATAAACGTTAGTAAAACTTAAGATCCTTACAAGGTGTTTCCATATTTTTGTCCAACCCCTGTAGCTTCTTCTTCGTTCGTGTCGAAAGGCGTCTGAAAACCTGTAACGTCGGGAATGGAACTATTCGCCGAGGCCATTTCGCCGTAAAGACATATTTTTCTTTATACGACTATATTATATCTTGCCGTATAATATTAAGCTGATTTAAACTAATAACTCTGTTTTGTATAAAATTTTAATTTAATTTACTAAACACTTTATATAAAATAATATATATAAAATGTTTTTGTGCGCAGTTTTATACAAATACACCGTTACACATGACATATGAATTTTAAGGCAGTAAAATGCTGGCAAGATTCCAAAGTCATTCCTTTACCATTCAGATCTCATAAAAATGTGAATTTCCTGCTTGTATGAGTGATTTCTCTGTACTAGCCGATTAAAATTTCAAAAAATTTTGACGAATCAAGTAAATATTGTACCCGCATCATTTTAAAATCGATAATATAACTTTTGTTATATCAGAACTTTAGTCCCAGTTCTCTTTGATACTGACATAATTTTTCCAACTAACTATGTGCAATTTCTTTACATCTCATACTTGTAAATAACTATATATATTAAAAGCAACCTTAATTAAGTATACAACAGGTAAACAGAATTATTAAACTAAATAAATTTAATACGAGTATAATACGACTAGATAAAATACAGTCATGTAAAAAAAATATGTCTTGACGACGAGATGTACTGACGGCGAAACATCGCGACGGCGAAACGGCCACGGTGAAATGGAGACGGCGAAAAGTCCTAGAGTCGGATTTTTAAGATTATACGGGGATTGCTGATTTGATAAGGATGGCTTTTAAATGTGACTAATCTTTCATCAAAACAAAAATTTAGGTGATTTAAGGATACTTCTTCAAGGATTGTAGTTTGAATGGTATTCATGCAGAACTGGAGCTAAGAAATTTATTATTAAAAATATTTTCTCGGTCTCGAAGAAACTAAGTTTGCCTTACGCAATAAATCTTTGTTTCTGTTCTTTCTTAAGCAATAAGTTCGAGATTTTTTAATTCAAGCATTATGATATTAACTTTCAAACATTTCATCTGTTTTAAGAGCAATAAACGAAATATTTAGGTGCTATTTAAGGGCCGAGACGGTGATATTATCAATATTAAATTTACATTTTACTTTGTTAGGTTATTTATTTGTTAGGTTATTAGTCATTAGGTTATTTTAAACAAGCGGAAAAAAAATACGCAATGCCCTCGTCGGGACTCCAACCTGGACCTTCCGAATACGCGCCGTATATGCTTCCGCTACACCACGAAGGCATGCAGAAAGGAGGGATAATTTACTCCCCCCTTTTAAAGGGCGACTTGGGATTAGGGGACCCAATCGCCAAATCCTGGTTGTTGAGAATCGTCATCCACCATCTTTTAGTTGGCGCCACTGTAAAGTCATTAGGTTATTGTAAACAAGAGAAGGGAAACATTAGCAACTCGCCGGGACTCGAACCTAGACCTCTTGAATACGCGCCGAATGTGCTACCGATACACAACGAGGGCATGCAGAAAGGAGGGAGAAAATAACCTTATAACTTTTTTATATACATTTAAGATATCCAGAAAGGGAATTGTAACCCGGAACTGTTTTTGATTATGATTTTCAGTTGATCATAAATTTAGTGACTGAGTTTAAAAATTCTTGCTCTCCTGCCCTTGGAAATGGGAAAGATGAGACATAGTTAATAATAAACAAAACAATGCTGTTACTCATTAGCTTACAATATAATGTTCAGAATGGCATTTTTCTAAAGAAAGAGCATTACTGTACATTTTGTAAAAAATAAATAAGAACTGCATTCAATAATTATACCAATTATTAATTATTTATAATTCGTCATAAGGCTATGAATAGTTAAATATTTTTCGTGGGATATATTTTTGGACGATATTTTTTGTTCTAGGATCCCAGCATTCATTTTTTGAAGTATTATCTTCTAAATAAATGTCTTGTTTGAACACGGCATTAATTATTCACACCAAACCCCTTACCAAAGGAAATGTCTTACTAGAGAGGATTTTAAACAAAACTTTTATTAGAATAAATATTTTTATTATTTTAATACTAATAATATTATACAAACAATAATTCAAGTTCACTGTGGTTAATTGAATAAGATTGCTGGATGTTGGTAGTTTGTTGTTGGCAATGAAACAGTTTAGCTGCTTGGTGTCTTTATGATTTCCCCCACGTGAAACGCGAAGTCTAGCCAATTTTATTTAGAAAATTTCTTCCCATGAAGGTTTTCTCTTAAAACAGGTAGTCGATGATTTGTTTTAAGAATTGTAAAATATAATGTATGAGAATTTTTCGTTATATGACAACACGAGCGAAATGATTTTCTCTAAAAAATATATGATCAGCGTTGCTTATTTGCCGCCGTTAAATTAAATGCAAAATGCTTATTCCTTACTACAATTTCATTTTTCAAAGAAGGTTTTTTTTTTTTTTTTTTTTTTTTTTCTTCCCAGTAAAATGTGCTATTTACAATCTACCGTTTTATTTATTTATTTATTTTATGCAAAAAGACAAACTTGGGCATATATTTCTTTATGTCATGACGACGTTCGGAATGCCCACTATTCACCGAGGGGTAAGATCGCTGAGCACCGGTAAATCCTAGCGGCTGCAGAGGTTTAGAGTTTTTCATAAGTGTAACATGAATTACCAGTCTGTTTCCTCTCCGTTCACAAATAGCCCCTGTGTGCTTTATCATGATCCAAAATCTTAAACCTTTTATCATAGCCGATGATGATAATATATTTTCTCATGGATGTGTTAAGTTAGCATAATTAGTCTAAAGGGGCTTTGTCCCTGAAGGACTATTGTTTTCGTTTAGCGACTTTGCGTTGAAAATTTTAAAAGCCTGTATAATTTTTTAAATCGTTGCCACCAAATACTATCGTTCTGTATTATATCTGAAGAAATTAAATAATGAAGAATCTGCATAAATGTATGTATGTTTCTCGCACTGTGATAAAACAATGGTACCCAGTGCCTTCCAAGTTTGAATGACGTAATCCTACTGCGAATATGGGCATCTGAAAGCCCAAATTTGAAATTTGTTTTTTATTATCGATTTCATATTTTGTTATGTATAATTAATAATTTTCATATTTTAATGAATTTTTGATTAACAAACTCAACTAGAGATAAAACATTTTTATCTCCAGCGCGTGAGACTGTGCGTTGGAAATTCTAAAGATATGCTCAATTTAAAATTATTCTGCGACATTGCTTGTTGAACTGAATTTTATGGTTTAAGTGCATAGAACATGATATTTAATAAATAAAGGTAACACACAAAACAATAAAAAAACTCTCCTTTGGACGTAATTAAAAATCTGAAACCTTTCAGATTTTTTTTGTATATTTCTACCGGAAACCGTTTGGCACATGTTACCTTATAATCAAAAAAGATTCAAATTGAATTTTAGCTTAAACATTAATTTCAGTATTAATGATATGATGAATTATATCAACAAGTATTCTTAGTATTAATTATAGGTACGTATTCATAAATATAACACATACAAAAGCTGTGTCTAATGAATCTGGCTAATTTTTGTATAAGATTTTATATCATAAAACTTTAGATTAGGATTATTTACAGGAAAACACTCGACTGTATGCCTAAAAGGTGTTAAATCGTAAAGGACGTTTAAAGGGAAACAATTTGCATTGCGTAAACCACGAAACCTCACCTACAATTAACCCATTTGTCGGGATTTGAACTCGTTCAAATTATCAGTCTTCAGCGATCTATCTGATTTTAGCGCTTATGGGTCAGACATATTTGAAAATGTGCTTGTGTATTGTATGAAAAGTGAGAGAGACAAATTTATGAATCCAAAAATTTAGAAACATGTAATACAACAAAAAAAGAGTACAATACTACTTCATGGTGTTTTAAGGATATACAGAAGACAGAAACATGTTTTCAGCTGTGCTCGTTCATCACAGAAAAACTTTCCATATGAAGTTGTTTTTTGAAACCTTTAACCCTTTTTTTTTAACAAATAATACAAAAGCACCATAGGAATTTCTTTTTCTCACATCCAACCCAAGAGCTGAGGGGACAATTAACGCAGAATGGAAGCCTGGGATAATTTTAATGTACATGCAGTTTTCTTGCATGTGTAAAACAAAATAACACCCATTCCAGGGTTTCAAGAACTCACAGAGAAAGAGAATAGAAATACAGTCTGTCTATCATAAGAATAGCTTACGCCAGTTAGTCTGCAGCTCTCTGTTGCCGTAGAAACCAGCCTTGACCCATTTTCCATAGGAGTGTCTTGAAGACGAATGATAACTCTTTTCTCCCTCAGCCAACAGTCACAAAAAAAACAAAATAACAATAAAGCAACTCTTGGTTCTGCCCTATTTGAACTATACTAGGCCTGTTGCTATAGCAACCTCTGTGGCGGGAGCAGTTCTTCTCGTAGACAGACACAAAGAATATGTATTGATTGCTTTAGGAACAATAAAACAGTAAAACAAGTCTTCCAGCTCCAAGCTTCTAACTATTAAATTAAGAACTCTTCTCAGAAGCCATTCCGACAATGTCCGCTTTCTTACTAGAGAAAGTCTTTTAGTGATGAAATCGGTCCACTTCAAACAGAGGCAGGTATCTTTTACCTGGTGATCTGGAGAAATTGCACAGAAACTTTTGTTCGAAAAACCGAGTTTTATATTTTTAAGAATTTCCAGTCTGACAGCAGATTTTGGGTATTTTTTATATATAGAAGAAAGAAAAACTAAGTTGTTTTTAATATCGAAGAAAAAATTAAAAAGCTCCTTTAAATTGTTTTGCACAGCACCGAGTAAGGAAACGAAATTTAATTTTCTTTATATTGCTCTCAGAGATTACTCTACGTGTAATACTTTTCAAGTTACGAGAATAGCGAGTTGGGTGCATGCATTTTCAAATTAGATTTATTTAATTCATGCAGTATATATGGACAAGCACACGTTCGTACATATAAAATATCTGTACGAACATGCATAAAATATATGCATAAAAATGAAATAAAATTTGAAAAAAAAAATCTGAAAGCTTTCAGATTTTACATTATGGCCAAAGGGTCGTTTTTTTAACGTGTTGTGGGTTATCTTTATTTATTAAATATCATGTTCTTCGCACTTAAACCATAAAATTCAGTTCAAGAGCAATACCGCAAAATAATTTTAAAATGAGCTTTAGAATTTCCGATACACAGTCTCGCGCGCTGGAGATAAAAATGGTTCTCCCCCAGCCTGCATAGTGTTGCCATTGCTCGCTTTGAAATTATTGAGTTTGTTAATCAAAAATTCTTTAATGTCTGACAAAATATGAAACAGATAATAAAACAAATTCCAAATTTGGGCTTCCAGATGCCCACATTCAGGTGGAAACGTAAGTTATTCAAAATTCGATGGCTCTGAGTACGGTAGTTTTATCACAATGCGAGAAACATGCATATGTAGTTTCTTCATTATTTAATTTATCAAAATATAATACAGGGCTGTAATATTTTAACAATATTAACAGATGGCAACAGTTTAAAAAGTGAACCGACAGTTGAAGTTTTCAACGCAAAATGCCAAAAGGAAATTAATAGCCCTTCTAAGGTAACGCCCTTTGAACACTAATAATGCAATTTACAAACTACTGTATTAAAATATAATTCAGATTTGTTCTACCTCATTTTTTTTCCCATTATATGCATTTACTTCAGTTTTGTTATATGCATATATTTAACTTAATTTCGTTATATGCATCCAATAATCTTTTTGACAAATTTGATTAGATTATTTGAATATGGCAAAGGAAGCGAGATCTATCAGCCTAAGGAAACAGATGTCCCTCATGGAGGATTTTCGAAGTAAAACTGAAATCATGCTAAACACAGGGGAATGCAGAAAACCCAACCATGCAGCCAAATCGCTGATTTGCGTTCGAATGCGAGTCGAACTACCAGTAATCAGCGATCTTAGCCAGGAGATCATTGGTTGGGTTTGACAGATACGGAAATCTAATAAATAGTATTTAATAAATATAATATTAATAAATGAACCAGATTTATAAAGACAAAATACATTTTTCATGTCGAACACAAATAAATCTCGGTTATATTGATAAACTGATGTATAATAACACTAATAAATTCAAATATTAAACGGAATATACATTAATTCCATATAGAAAAAAATTTTAATATATTTCGCTAGGAATATCTGACGACAAAATCTTGATTATATATGCCCTTACTTTAAATTCATCACATATCTGATGTTTTGACTTTTACCTCAAAACACAAAGAATTTGCAAACTTCAATAAAATTAATAAATTTATTTCCCTGTTGAAAATTCTCTGGATCTTTTCAATTACAAATCAGCACACGCCGAGCAGTTTTCTTTAAATAAATGGCTTGGTTTATTTGATTATGGCAAAGTACTCGAGGGTTATTTACCTAAGGTTAAGGATGCCTCCGTGGAGGACTTCCTAACAGAAACTGGCTTGTATACACGTTATACGTATGGAAAACTAAGAAAGCGTCCATGCAACCAGCTCGTTCGCTGGACCGAATCATCATTTGTTTGTTTCGTTACGACTTTTCTGCTCAGCCACTGGTGGGCTGTCCGATAACGGAAAGATCAAAATCTCATACTAGACGAAAAAAGATAGCCCAGTATCATACGAATTCATTGCCATTTCAGTAATGTGAAGCTACTTCTATTTTGTTTATTTATTTTATGGCATACTAAACGAAAACTATCTCTTAATATACTGGTAGTTTGAAGCGCATTGAAACCCATTGCCCGAGAGAAATGGAAACACTGCTAAAGTAACGGGACCTGATGTCCTAAAGGAACCCAAGTACACGTTTCTTCTTCTTCTTCTTCTTTTTTTTTTTTTCCAAAGATTATTCTAGTAAATGAAAACTCGTATACAGCTTCGGGTTCGATTCGGAGGTAAGCAGCAGGACGCTAGCGGGCTCTGCATGGTATCCAATATATACTGTTACGAAATGTACGAAGTGGTAAGATGGCTTCCCCGCAAAGCAGTTTTATTGTTGCCATAAAATGGAAACGGGGTGGCAAGGTTGCCACATTTGGCGAGAAATCGCCCATTTGGCGACACAATTGGCGATATGCCATGGACTGTTGGAGAACCTTCTGGAACGAATTCTTACCGGTTTAGCCCAGAATGTTTTCGAACACAAACCGAAAACTATATAAACCCTGCTGGTCCGCAGTCAGTATCGAGTGTGTGCCTCGAATAGCGTGAGAGATAGTATCGAGTTGGTGTCTCGTCTAGCGAGTCAATCACTGGGGAGTCGATCGAGTTGTCAGCCGTGCAGCGAGTACCGAGTGGGTTGTCGAGTGCACCGAAAGAGTCTCTTAGTGAATCGCGGTTAGTGCATCGTCGAAAGAGCGTGTTGAGCTGACTGAACCGAAGAGTTGGGAGCTGTGCTCTGAGTATCGTCGAGTGCATCGCGTGGAGAGTCTCGAGAGTACGTGGAGGTCCCAGAACGACCAAGCAGAGTCGCGAGCTGTACTTTAGTGCTTTGCTGTGAAGCCGTCTCCACCGTGATAGCCTGATAACCTGGAGGCTGTGTCGCTGATCGTGTCAGCGTGTTTATGGTAGTTCATCGACGACTGTAAAAAGTGTTTTGGAGCTGTCCTGATTAATACTGGTAAATAAAGTGTGTTTCGATACTCCATGACATAGTGTCGTCATTATTCACTCCAAATCCATACGAACCCCGTACGAACATGAAGAAGAAAATAACGTAACAACTGGTGTCAGAAAAGAAAAACGCAACAATACTTTATAAAGTATCATTTAAGTTTTTAACCAGTTATTTGATGTTAAGCAGATATTCAATCAGCCTGATTTCCATTTCCCTACCAGAATGTAGATTTCTAGCTGGCGCAATATTCAAATTGGGTAGAAAGTATTTAAAGGAAGGTTTTGGACGATAAAATCAGAGCATGTTCTGCCTGCTCGAAGGCCACGTTGGTAACTTTGACTTCTCTAGCAATTAGTATTCTGCGGCGTTGAGTTATTTTTGCCATTAGGCTTGTTTTTCCCGACTTCGGTCAGAGCCAGCTTGCGCGATATTTATACTGCAAAGCCGTTAGGCTACACTTAGTCTCATTAATTTTACTTTATCTGTTATCTTTGATTTAAGCCAGATCTCTTGGCTTCTGTAAGCACGAGTTAGTGCCAACTGTTAAACTTCATTTAAGTTAAATAAACTGTCCTTTACACCCTTTCTCTGTCTCTGTTTTACTTACAAGGCATAGGGAAAATTCACCAGTTGTCTTTTAGAGTTCTGGTCTAATATTATGCTATATAAGATGGCCACGCCTATAACTTTAAATTTGGATAATTTGATTGACACACCTCATCACATCCTAAAGCACATCTCACTACTTCGCCCCTACAATAATACTTTTCCATTTAGGGAAAAATAAGGAGAGGCATTTACAAAACAGGCATATATGATCTTTTCCGATAAGAAGAGTGAGTGAGTGACGGAGGACGTGGGCACCATGCCTGTACCATATTGGTTAATTGGTATAGCGCCACGTCCACCTTTATCTAAAGCAACCTTGGATGTTAATGAAGGGGAGCACACAGGCATCTCACACCCAGCGCCTAACCCTGCCAGCCCGCCACCCCAAGCAGCCACTGGAAGTTTATATAAATATACATAAATAAAACACATGGCCATAGAAGGGCCTCAGTCATACATACTTGAGGTTAAAATAATTACTTGAAGTTGTTACAAAGAGAATTCAAGACATTTACATCTTGTTAAACAATAATATAATCTTGAATGGTTGAAAGTTAACAATAATACTTGATACATTACCAATACATAGTGGATAGTTATACATAACTAATACACATTAAATACCTTAGGTTTACATCATTAATCCAGTGCCTGCTTTCGATTCAATATTTACCTAGGATATAAGGAGTTGATATATAATTATTTTCATAAGAGAGAAGGCAATCAAAAACGACCTTCTTCAATAAGCAAATTAATAACCCCCTTTAGTTTCTATCAATTTTTAATACATGAAAAATTTTGGCGGGCTTATATAACCCTTTGCAACCCCTCCTCCGGGTACGCCCGTGATATTATGCAGTTTTTACCACATAGAGAATGATAAATGACTTAAGACAGCGGCTCTTTTGAAAACCGCGATAAAGGGACATTTCGAAACAATATTACGGAATAATGAACGCTTGTATAGTAACAAGAGACAGTCCCAAAATATCTGAAAGTCTGGAAACTCATATTTCGTTCTTTAGTTATATTTGCACGACATAGTAAGTCGTCCGTATACATTTCGTCATCGAGCGCTCACAATACATTTAGCAATATCATTTAAAATCCATAGCTTTCTGTTTCAGACATTTAACAACTGGAAATGGTGGTGAAGGAAAATGATTTGCAACCACTTCTCATTTATATATGCATATCGCATTCCTGGAATTGTATCCCCATAACATGAGTAGATACTTGGATCTTCGGAATCCGTAATAACTTGACGATGTATTTTCTCCACATCACCTGCGAAAGTAATTTTTAGGAATTTGAAAATTGATTAAAAACTTCATACCTATTCCTAACGACAAATTTATCACATAATATTTGCAGGATGCTTCAAGTATTACACTTAATTTTGTCGTAGTGCTTGAACGTTGAATGATCGCTGAGAACAGTAATATAACCTAACTGTTTACATTCATAAATAAAATCTTCGAAATAAATACTTTTCGAATTTCAGACCACGTTTGGAGTTTGTGTGCCACGAAATGGAAAAGGTGCTGGCTGGAATCATCCAATGCAAAGGGAAATAGAAAACCCGCTTTTGTTTCTGAATCATCTAAGTTTTCATTATCTAAGAATCATCTAAGCAACAACTAAGTTTTGAAAAAACCCTGCTGTTGTTGTTCTTACTTATGCTTACTTGTCTGATACAGACATCAGCCCAGCAAACGAAATTATTCCTGGCAAGGAGCGCCAGATACGCCTGTCGTTGGTAACTTGCGCACCTTACCGGTAACAGTGCCAAATAGCTCAGTTCCGCCCCCAATTTTTAAGGAGAGCACCCCGGAGGGTCTATTTATTATAGTATTTGAATAGAACTTGTGGTAATTCTTCAGATGATATAATTTTTGTGCTCTCTTGAGTTATGAAATGAATCGGATGTAACGCTGTTGAATGAACCTATCGCCTAAGTGTCGCTATGATAAGCAAATATTGTGATTTTTAAAGGGTGCATTTATTCTATTGTGGTTTATGCGCTATCGACGAAGTAGATTTAATTCAAAATTCGTTAACTCTTAATTCAATATGTTTAAATGAAATGCAGGAAAATTGCATATAATTTAAGATTCCGAACAAGGAAGTCTTGTGGTGTACACATCAGATTTTTTTCATAGGTTGCTTTAATTCCTGATCTTGAATACTGTCTTGAAATTTCTCATTACAATATCGAATTGACTAAAAATCTTCTTCATTATGGTTGGTAATGGAACTACTTAGATCTTGTTGTACTTGAAGCATACAAATATTTTAGATTCAAGTGCTGGGAATTTTGTTCAGTTTGTTTAAATATTTTATGTAGGTTGAGATCATCAAAATTTCTGTAAAGTAAGTTGATAGTACAGAATTATTATTATTATTATTATTATTTTATTTAAAGGAAGTACAATTAAATTTAAATTTCGCAAAGTCAAGTACTAAATCTTTGATGAAGGTATTTTCGCTAATGAAGAAATTTTGAATGATAAGATGCCTGTGAGAGAGTGAATGAAGGTAGTTAAGAATATTTTTCTTGAAATTTGGCTCTTCAAAAAAATCCTGGAATTTGCACTGTGGTAAAGTATTATTTATAAAAGTCTTAACTTTTTTGCTTTTTCCTCTGGTAGCTCTCTGGTATTGAATTTGACTTTTGTGTCGTCGGGGAAAATTGGTTCTAAATTTCTTACTTTTTGTCTGTCTCTCTCTATATACATATATACATCTACTCTCTCTCTTTATATATATATATGTATTCTATATATACATATACTCTCTATATACATATGTATGTAGTGTCAATGTTGAATGTCACATGGCACTCAGTTGCTCATTGTATAATTCGCTCTGGTGTTTTCGTTTGGCCGTTGGCCTCGAGATATATCGAAAGAATGATGAGGATGAATTTTAAAGACGAAATAACACTGTATTCTGTGTTATGAAAATTAGTATATACTACTTTAAAGTAATTAAACCATATTTGTTTATCCTACTTTAATGTCAAAACAATAATATTTCCAATCAGTTAAGTCATAATATGAAAATAAGGAATAAAAATTTAAATGAAAAATGAAGAAAAAGGTAAAATAGAATTTAGAAATGAAGTTACATATACATATATAGAGATACATTTTTGAATGTAAATAAATGCAACTTTCTTTATTTCTTACTACAACCTTTCACGGCATTTCGATTTTGATAATGTTTGTAATCCTGGAGAAAAATTACTAGAAACTACCTTTGTCAGCCAATCAGGTTCTTTCCTTAGACTTATTACTTTTCAACTTTTATTTTGTAATTTTGCGGTTGAATTGAATTTTATGTGAACCATATGGACATACAGTGCCATCTTTCATTATGCAAGTGGCAGAAATTATAGTTTGAAAAACGTTCCAAGGTGCTGGCACAAATACGTGACAGTAGGTAGAGAACGCAACAATGCTCTGGCACGCATGCGTGTCGGCCGGTAGATAAGTGTGTTCGTTGCTGGCACGTATACGTGACAGTCGGCGCGAAGGGGTTAAAGGTTGTGTAAGTGCCGCTAAGCCTAATAATTTTTGCCATGTCGGCCATAGCTTGTTTACGTTTGAAACAACAGAATAGTAGATTTGTTGCCAATCTAGAGAAAGTAAGCTTCGCAATAACAAAAATAACGCCTTCATTTATTATTGCGAATTAAATCATGCTTAATCCATTCTGGAATTTATTCGAGCAAATAAGTGTTTAAGATTTACTTCATAATTTTAAATACAGACATTTTGAGTTTTTTGTATTTTTGCCTTGTAGCGAAGTGAGAGCTGAATTAATTGAATAAGAAATACTGAATCGTCTGTGAAAAACTTTTTTTTTGTTTTGTTGTTCTTCTTTGCTTAATTTCTTTTCTATATCGTTTTAGATTTATTATAGCATTTGAATAGAACATGTGGCAACGATTAGATACTTCTTTAGATGATATAAATTTTGTGCATTCTGAGTTAAAAAATGATTGAAATGTAGCGCTGTTAACTGAACCTAGGGCCAGGATGTCGCTATGGTAAACAAATATAGTGAATTTTAAAGAGTGCATTTATTCTACTGTGGTTTATGCGCTCTCGACGAAGTAGATATAATTCAATCCAATAAGTTTAAATAAAATGCAAGAAAAAAGGCGTGGAATTTAATATTCCGTACAAGGAGGTCATGTGATGCACACATCAGATTTTTAAATTAGAAATGTTGGAATTCTTTCGACTGCTTTCAAAAACAAGAACAGAAGTTAATAAATAAAATAATGTTAAAAAACAAGGAAATTTTTTTTTAAAAAATCTGAAAGGTTTCAGATATTAACGGGAAAAGGTGTTTTTATGCTGTGGGATAGATACATGTACATTAGACTTTCTACTCGAAATGAGAGAAGCATGACTCACATACACGTGTTTTTGATTATATAAACAAACGGGAAACAATGTTTCCGAATGGCGTGATTTATGATATATGCGCTAAAGCGTCGATTATTTCCGTTTACTCAGTTTTTAGAAAATAATTAGACCCTGTTAGACGTGAATTCTTTCTGTTTTTACCGTTTCAATGTCGAAGCGTCGAAAATGTTTAACAGAGCATGAAATAGCAGAAATGATGCAAAATATTTCAGATATTGATTCTGAAATTCTGATATTCTGATATTGATTCTGAAAGATTAACTGAAAGACATTTTCCAAAACTTTGTTCAGAAGAGACTGATAAGAAAATGAGACGACGATGCTTCGTTTGTTCACATTCCCGGAAAAATCCTCCAAAACGGCAAATGAGTTATTACGAGTGCAAGGAATGTAACGTAGAGTGACGTTACGTAGAGGACTGTGTGTAGATCCCTGTTTTAAAATTTTTCGTACGAAAAGAGAATTATAAGTAATATATTTAGTTTTCAGATATATAATGTTAAAAGTCATAAAATGGTGAGTAATTAAAATAAAATGTGTAAAATATGCATTAAAACAAGAAATAAGGTAATTAAAGTATATATATAAAAATATCTATAAAGCATAAGCCGTTTAAATACTCTATAGAGAATTATTAAACAATGCGTTGATACTTCGGAAATTTCATGGATTTAGGCTTAGTAGCAAAAAAGCCCCCCGCCCTGGAGAGACGCTCGCGGAAGACACTGCCGGCCTCCGCGATAAGCGCGCGTTTTCGCTACCCGGCTCGAAGGGGTTAAATTGTTGATAATTCTAAAAATATTGCATACACATTTACTAAAGGCATAAAAACCTTAACCGGAAGATAAGAACAGCATAATTGAATCATTTTTAAAACAAAAAATGCGCATTACAAACATATAAGAATAAAGAAACTGAGATCATTGAGCCGAGTAACAAAGTGGATATATATATACATATATTTATATACTTTTGGTGGGGCCGATTGCAACCAAAATACGAGGTGCACATATATATGTTATATACAAAATTTCAATGTTCTGAGGCTACTCGTTTTTGAGTTATGCGAGATACGTACGTACGCACAGACGCCACTAAAAATTCTCTTCAGAATTCATTTTAAATTAGTTTTACAATTTTTTTTGGGGGGGGAAGAATCTTTTATTCTGTTCTTACGAACAGATGTCAAGCAAAAACATCATTAAATTGCATTCGATAGCGGTGAAGATGGATATTTGCGTTGAAATATGATGCCTGAAACTTTTCGTGATTACAATACTTGTTTTTTACTTCGTACAAGGAAGTAAAAAACTGAGCCCTGTCTATAATATTACGACAAGTTTTGAGATTTTCACGTATGTTCTATAAAGAAATGATCTTCAGTACAATAGTTTACCTAAAATACCTTCAAAACTTTATGCAGATAAGATAAAACATGCAAAAAGTATCAAATAGGTTTTTAAATTATATACAAGCCTTCGCGAAACAAGAACTGCCTTCAGAGGCATTCATCAATCTGCCAATTCCACAAAGAGATAAAAGTAATAAATTTGAGTAAGAGTAAAAATATGTAGGCGCAATTTAACGGCCATATTTCTTACTGCTTAGAATGCCTTGCAGTTAAAAAATCACATCAATGCCATATAAAGGAAAACGCGATTTATAAGTCTATCTCAAATAAAAAAATATTTAAAGACTCGGAAAAAGAAAAGAATACACAAAAAAAGAAAACTTTTTTTTCTTTCCTCCAAATATATGTGCTGAAAAACATGAAATCAGTTTCCTATATTGTGAGAGAGAGCTATGTGAAAAGCTATAATAATTTAAGAGCTTTTATGAACTCAGAAAAATTTCAATCTTCTAAATCCAATTTTCTTATTTTCCTTCTTATTTGATTAACGTAGTTTAAATAATTGATTATACGTGGAAATAAATTATATTAATGATGACCAAAATTGAATTACGACCTTTAATTTTAATACGTGCATTTCATTATTTTTCAAGTTATGCGACATTCAGCAATATTTTAATTCGCAAACACCATAGACGCCTTTCTCTAACATGTAGTTCAAATCTTTTTATTCAAAAAAATATTTTAAAAAAGTATTCCCCAGCATGCTTTTAATGAAAATTCAGGATACGGCCCTTAAGCAATAAATTTTTAAAGAAGATCATGAAAATTATAATGTCCAGATTCAGAATTCGTTTGAGACAACTAAGGAATAGATAATTCATTCACGATTGCATACATTTGCACACATTCGCTAAAATTCATGTATCTGTTACAGATAAATTAAAACTATTGCACAAATTCAAACAATGCAATACGATTCAAAGAGTCTTTAGATTAATACCTTAGTATTATAAATATCTACTTGGGAGAGGGCTCTTTTTCGGGCAAGCAGTAATTTCAGCGAAATAACGCCAAAATTTCTGTTTTGTAAATTAATAAAGAGTTCAAGAACTCCGCAAATCGATGACGAAAATGAAACAAAAATTGTTGAATATTTTATATAAAAACTGATCATTTAGTAACAGGCCAAAAAGTGCAAGAAAAAAATTTTTGTTTTGACATAGGGGAGGGGCCGGACATGATGTTACCTTTTCACAGATTTTACTTTTTTCCTGCTGCAAAATGACATTTTTAAGAAATGATTATTGGCGTGTTTCTTTTTCACAGAATAAGGTATTTTAATCAACGATAAGTAAATACGCTTAAATTAATTTAAATATTTTTTTAAGGTTTATGTATCCTATATCAAGGGAAGATTGAATTTTTTATTAGAAAGATATCTTCCCAGTCAAAAATTTAAACAATTTAGAATTAAAAATTTCATTCCTAACATACTGTAATTAAATACACAATATTTCAAATAAACAGCACTGTTTTTTTTTTCCCTTTTGACAGTATCAAATACAGGTAACCATTCTTTTGTGTTAAACCCAGTCTGCCAAATTTGCATGAAATTCATGGGCAGGAATTGGCTCTAGCGTAGAATTGGGTGCCCCTTCGATTAGCGACAAATTTTGGCGATGAAACCCCATTTTTGGCTACCACGATAGTTTTAACTTTGTTTTAGCTTCTTGATTTTTGTAAGTGAAAATAGATCAATGTGTACATGGACAAAGTTAAGGCAGTGCGCAATGGCTAGTTTGTGCAATTCTCTGATGTTTTTTTAAGTGAAAATAGATCGATGTGTACATGGATACCGTGTTTGTGCAATTCTTTGACTTCTTATTTTGGTTTTATGTAGCGACCATCTTGAAATTTTGCCTTCCTGGCGCCAATCTTGGCGTCAAAAGAAAGTCCCCCAAAAAACAAGGGGCACCCAATTGTAAACTTTTGCCTAGGAATTTATCAATAAACATAAACTCAAAATAATAAAACTATGAACTGAAATCCAAAAAGAACAGGAAGGGTTTAATCCTAGTATCCGGTGCACACGGGATTTGGCGACTTTTATGATGAGCAGTAAAAACGGGGCATATACGATGAATTGTAAACAGGTATTCAAAGAATATATATAGTTATACATAGTATATACTATGTATATAGTGTATAGTATATACATAGACATTCTTCGGGTCATTTTTGGTGTTGGCGATAATTTTCAAAATCGCGCCAAGGCTGCACCGTATACTAGGATTTTACCACAGGAAGTATACAACCCCAGTAGTAAAATTAATAAATAAACTTTACCTATAGCAATTAGGTAATACGTATTTTGATTAACATTTCTTTCTTATCATTTTCTACTATATTTTCTTTAATATATCAGAAAACCGAAATCATTCCTGTATTTAACTTACGAATTAAACATCTTAATTTCCACTGAGATTCGGTTAATAAACGAAATTTTCACATTCAAGGACTGTATTAAAATACTATAAGCTATGCTTATTTCATACATTTAAATCTATATTATTACGTAAGACTAATTACATGTAACATATTTACGATATATATTTAAAAAGACCAAAATAATTATTCCTATATTATATGAAACTTGACCACAGCATCCTTACTTTCTCAGATAATAATCTCTAAGCGTATCGTATGCTTTAAAAAAAAAAAAAAAAAAAAAAAAAAAAAAAATGGGGTAAAGTGCAGAATCGCCCACTTATTTGTTTGGCGCTTTTTACAAGAGTAAGAAGAATTGGATTTTTGTTAATTTTCTTTTGACATTTTAAGTGAAAATAGGTCCATGTGTACATGGATAAAGTCAAGGGAGTGCGCAATGACATTTTTGTGCAATTCTGGGATTTATTTTTTTTTAAGTGAAAAATAGGTCGATGTGTACATGGATACCGAGTATGTGCAATTCTTAAAAGCGCGCCAAGCAGTGGATGATTCTGCACTTTCCCCAAAAAATTGGTTGGATCTCTCCTGTCCCTCACACAAAATAATGCGTAATCGGAACTGAGTACTGCTCACATCATTACCAAAGTCCCAGGTAGTAACCTTTATCGCCTCCAAAATGTCGCCAAACTACCAGTTACCATATTCTAAAGATCAGCCAAAAAATTTCCGTTTTGGATAGTAAATAAACATAGTTAATTTTCTACTCAAATTCCCTTGATTTCAGCAATAGTTTACATGGTTGATCTTTAGATTATGGTAACTTGGCGATTTTTTGACGAAAATTTGGCGACTAACTCTCTTACAGCAACCCTCTATTTTTTTTCCCCGCCGCCATTTTGTCTTCACGAAGTAAAGACATGTTTCTTTTCATTTTATCTACTGAACACTTCTTCCAACAATCTACTAGCCGAATTACACTTATGCTAGAAATATTATCTAACAAAACTGCTTAATCATGACAAATATTCACTGCAAAATTGGGAAAAAGTGCACAATACCATACTCCTTTCGCGTTTTTCAAAATAACACATACACATAAACCATGTACACATCGACTTATTTTTACTTAAAAAAACATCCCAGAATTACACAAAAATGGCATTGCGCACACTCTTCACTATATCCATGTACACTGCTTTTTTCTCATAAATTAGAAAAATTTCACGAAAATACATGACAATTTTCTGAATCTTTAAACCCGGTAAAAAGAACATATATGAAATTACCCTATCGCGAAAAAGTATATACCCTTTCCAAACATGAACATTTTCACATATAAAATAAATAAAATATCCAAAAACTTTTACCTCTAAATCATCTATTATATTATAAACGTCACCAACGAATTCATACCGCAAGCATTACAAATACTTAGTGTCAAATATTTAAATTATTTCCATGCACGTTTACTTCAACTTAAACATATACCGAATTCCGACAAACATAAAATTCACAAAATAACTATCATTTAATTAAAATTTCCCTAAACCATGTACACGTCGACTTATTTTTACTTAAAAAAACATCCCAGAATTGCACAAAAATGGCATTGCGCACATTCTTCACTATATCCATGTACACTGCTTTTTTCTCATAAATTAGAAAAATTTCACGAAAATACATGACAATTTTCTCAATCTTTAAACCCAGTAAAAAGAACATATATGAAATTACATGATCGCGGAAAAGTATTTACCCTTTCCAAATATGAACATTTCCACATATAAAATAAATAAAATATCCAAAAACTTTTACCTCTAAATCATCTATTATATTATAAACGTCACCAACGAATTCATACCGCAGACATTACAAATACTTAGTGTGAAATATTTAAATTATTTCCATGCACGTTTACTTCAACTAAAACGTATACCAAATTCCGGTTTAATCCTAGTATCCGGTGCACACGGGATTTGGCTACTTTTGGCGACTTTATGATGAGCAGTAAAAACGAGACATATACGATGTAGTCAACGGGTCATTCAAGATATATAGTATAGTGTATATACTATGTATATACACGCATAGTATATTTAGACGTTCTTTGGATAATTTTTGGTGTTGGTGATAATTTTCAAAATCGCGCCAAGGCTGCACCGTATACTAGGATTTTACCCAAATTCCTACAAACATAAAATTCACAAAATAACTATCATTTAATTAAAATATAATTAAATTCAAAAACACTACTTAAAATATAAATAAGCACATACATTAAATTAATAAAAATTAGCTTACAATCCTAATTACTTTAAACTAAATCATTGCTAATAACAATTTTCCCAATAATACCAAATTACTTTACTTCCACCTTACATTTAGAACAAATAGTTCACAGCAAGATACCAGGTAAAATAAATAACTTAATAAAGCATCTTTACTTCTATCTCGCACAACCTTGAAGAAACACTTATTACTACCCCTTTCAATCCCACTAAATACCCATTTCGAATTACCTTTAGTTAGGGCCATGGGATCCAAATTTAACGAACACTGTTTCACACAATAAAATAATAGAATAAAGCCCAATACAAAATTTCCATATTTTTTCCCGATTTTCCCCATTTTCCGATTAAAGAACCGTAATTCGTCCATTAATATCACATGACATATCCCATGATATCTCATTTCCCTCACACAAAATAATGCGTAATCGGCACTGAGTACTGCTCACATTATTACCAAAGTCCCAGGTAGTAACCTTTATCGCCTCCAAAATGTCGCCAAACTACCAGTTACCATATTCTAAAGATCAGCCGTTTACATCATATAAATATAAAAAAATAAATACTTAAAGCTGCAAATAATATAAAGAAATTTACCATCAGCATACACACTTTAAGCAAGTTGAACTTGCTGTATTTAGCAGTTAGTTTCTCGAGTTAAAATAATATTGCTGAAAATGATTATTTAGATACTGTTCACTCAGGAATCGAGTACTTATAGTAGTAAATAAATACATCCGCTTTCTCCTCTCTACAGACTGACTACAAGCTCAGAAGGTACACATATAAATTTAAACTAAGATTTCACAGTAGTTTCATACATGCACTGCATATATTTTGCGGTCGAAGCAGTTGAAAAGTTTCTTTCATGGAGATTAGAATGAATGTTTTACGAATTAAAAAAAAAGTATATAAAACAATTATATGGCACAACTAAAGCACCAAGGCAAGAGAAAATGAAAGCATGGAGTTTAACAAGGAAAAAATGAAGCGTTAAATAACGTTAAAAATTAGGCAAAAAACTCAAAAAGAAACACACCATCTTATTAAAATTTAGGAACATCGTATTATAACTAAAGCACAGAATATAAAATGTTGTAGCTTATTAAATGTGCAATTCTCTCTTTAAAGCATGCTATAAAATAGGAAAGTGTATGATAATCATTAACAAGAATTACAAATTCGAATTACAAATTTGATAAACTTCTTTGCATTTCGATTGTTCATACTGCACAAAATAAAATGAGTTTTTAATGAGGAAAGTTCGAGAGGAAATTTTACCACTTGACATATTAAATATTTCACATCATTTCACTGGAAAAGATCATAAAAATATATTTTAAGAATTATAACTATGAACTTTGTTTACAATCATTACAAAACACTTACAAATCTTAAGGAATTTTAGCCTTCATATTTGAAGAATCCTGTTGTGAAAATGCACGTAAATCATTTCGTGGGTTTATTACGAGCTATCACATCTTGCAGAAGTTTCACACAAAAATTCTTGTTGTCCATCTCTTTCCATTCATCGGTTGAATAAATTTCTTGCAGATGATTTGAAAAAAATTCCAGAGCTCTTTGATACAAATCATCATCGCAATGCATATGTGCTAACTGGAGAATTTTGAACACATTTTCGACAGTAATAATGGATTTGAGAGAGGACGAGCATATATTTTTGAGAGCCGAAATATCATACTTATCAGCTGCAGTATAAAGCTGCATAACTATTTCTTCACATAATTTTCCCACCTTTCCAGTATATAGAAAAAGAAACATTTCATGCATAACATCAGGATCCACATCAGAAATTTCTGCGTGGTTGTTTCTCGATTCTATCATTTCGGTTTCGAACATCCTGCAAAACACCGAAGACTGGGAAGCCAGAATAAATTTGTGCACGAAAAATCTTTTCGAACCAGCTATTATAGTAACATCAGATAATGTCCCATTTTCATAAAGATTTCGAAGGCTTCTGTTTGAGTTATTATCTCCTATAGAAGTTGCAAAGACGCAAGAAGATTCCACAATCTCGGAAGAAAAACTGCCATTAGATAATTTAAATTCGCATCTGAGTAACAACATATCACCTGGGTCTGAAGATATATTCCGCGAAAACTCAGCACACTTCCAATTTTCATCTTGCTTAAACAAATGTTCATTTTCAGAACAATTAGCATCATCGAAGGATATCTTGGTTCTCACGAAAATCGGTTTGAGCTTATAATCAGGTATTTTGCAAACGAAAATACCAAATATTTGATCAGTTTTCGTTTTTTCGCAGATGTGTACTCTTAAACTCCATTTACTAAATTCCGGGATATCTATCTCAAATTCGTGTAACAACTCTGTGTTAACGGGCAGGCTGGAGAAATTCTCTATTGGTCGCACAAAGGAAATTTTCTCAGTATTAATGCGAGTTTCACACGTTTTTATACTACTAGGTGTAGGGGTGAGAATGCGGAGTCCATATTTTGCTGCAGTCACATAGAACTCCTCAAAACTAAACACATATCCGCTGAATTTTATTTTTCCAGTGTAAACATATTTGATCATGGCTTCCACAACGTTCGATCCGATATCGAAATCTTGTTCGGAAGACTTTTGTTGATCGAGTTTTTTTGCCAGTTCAGGCCACCTCGCCCATAACATAGCTCTATGCACTTTGAATACTGCACCACGAGCACGCAATATAACGTCCGTGAACAGTCCAGTTTTGTAAGAAAGTGAAGGGCATAGCTCTTCTTTTCCATTAGTCTCAGAAACTGGTTTCAAACTACATTTTATAATTAGTATGTCACAATTAATAGACCTTAAAAGCAAATTTCTTTCAATAATTCGAGGAACGCCATATCTCCGATCAGGTTTTCCTTTTCGAAATAACTTTGTTATGGTTCGATGATTTGCCGCAATTTCCTTTTCACTGCAATCTAAAAACTTAAAGTTATAAGTTAGCTTGCAGTCTTCCGGGATGTCATCGTTTCTGCAGAGATAAATATCTATATAATTTTCATCTGAATTGCTTATGGCATATAATCTAATGCACCATTTCAGGCCAGGTAAGGAGTCGAAAATAAAGAACGGGCTCTCGCGAAATTCTCCCTTAGTGTCATGGCACATGCTGAAATTTTTAATAATCCACACAAATGTCAAATTAAAGTCGGTTTCCGTCTCCATCGCGGCGACCTTTTTTTTCCGCTCTATATTCCTCACCTCTTGCTAATATAAACATTCGCATTTGAGCGCGTTTCTATGACCTTCAATCACTTTTGCTAACGAACGCTCTGATTGGCTATTAGATGTCAGATGTTATACTTCTACTTAGATAAGTTTCGCTTTGTAAGAAAAGTTGACTATAAAATGATGATAAACGGAAGTGCTTGTCACCAGATTGAAGTACAGAAAAAGAGTGCGTCAATACATACTTGAATTTTGTTTGCTAGTTTCTTTTAAACCTTTTTATCTCTTACATATGAGAACTGGAACTTAAATTTAACAGCTTCCAAAAGGATGTTCTTATTTTCGCACCCGACAGCCGCATCAATAAATTCACAAAGGTCTACAAGCCACATTGTTAGTCGAGTAAGTAGCGTAGACAGAAAATTTATTAAAGGCAGGGAGTTTTACAAGATTACAATTAGTTTTTAGGGAAGAGATTGGTTTAACGAGTTTAGTAATATCCATTTTTTTATTTTATTTTCATTAAGACATGAATTTCAGCATGGCGCATTACCACATTCAAAACATTTTTAAATTTCTCATTTTCATATTCTACTTTTCGTTTCTTGTTCTTCCATTTCATTCAGTTTTTAGTTTAGTTTTCTGGAACGACCCAGAAGCCCCTCGTAAATGCTCCATGGAGCTCCAGCAGCTGCCTAACAATAAAAATAATTTATGTGGTCTCAAACTGAAACTGCATGCGGGCCGAACTGCACACGATCCGAAAGCGACTGAAATTCTGGAATGCTTTTAAAAAATTGAAAAGTTTTAATAAAAAATTATTTTTTAAAAATTTTATTATTTAAAAAATTGAAAAATTTTAATAAAAAATTATTTTTTTAACTAAATTTTAAGTATTATTTGCTATGCATTTAGAAATCACATATAAACAGCAAAAATAATGACGCAAAGAAAAGAATTCAAATTTATACATATTCTATTTAAAACATAAACGTTGTTATATGCAAGAAATTTCCTTTGGTTATTTCTGTAGTAATTTAAACGTATTGATGGGTAAATATTAAATTTTCACTCATATTTATTTCAAATAATTCTCATATATTGATTTCACAACTAAATGAAGATCAACTTAAAATAAACAAACTGCAAAGGGAACGAAATTTGAGAATAAATAATTCAGCAAATATTTGGAAACTTTTCTTTTGTTTACTAGGACCACCAGCGGCCGAGCGGTAAAGTCGCTGAACACTGGCAGTTCGGTCCGAGGTTCGAATCCCGCGAACGGGCTGGCTGCATGGGCGTTTTCGGGGTGTTCCGTCTTTTTGGTAGATGTAGATAGGTGGCGCTCTTGATGCGCGCCGATGAAAAATATATCTCTTGACGCTTGAACATGAAGAATGACGCATGTCATATTTATTTGATGCTTGATTATGTTTCATGGCCGTTATAAGCGGAATTAATATAAGTTTATCATTAATAAATGTTATTTCTATGTTCCGTGAACTCTTGAAATTTTGATTTGAAATTCTAATGCTCTCCCAACCGTGACTCCTGAAACGAAACGATCTTTGAATTTATGACTCATGAAAAGAGACACCATACATTTTTTTGGGGTCTGAAACCCGCGAAAAGGGGAATTACCTTTTGAAAGGTAAGAATTTTGATTTATTTGTTCTTGGTATCGATCTTTGAAAATGAAACATAATGGCTGATTTAGCAAAAGAGAAAAAGAAACGTGCTATTGTACGTAGTAAAGTTACTACACTTCTAAATAAACTTGAGAAATTGTTATCGGAAGCATTAAGTAAAGAACATGTAGAAGATCTAAATTCATCATATGAATTGTTAATTGAATACCATGAGAAACTTGAAACTCTTGACTCAAAGATCAATGCTCTCATAATTGATGAAAAAGAATATGATAACGAACTACTTGTATGTGAAGAGTATGATGAAAAAATTATAACGTTTAAAGCTAAGATTGTTAGTAAAGTAAAGAAAATTAACAGTAATGAAGTTGTTGAAAGAAGTATAATTGCAACTAGTAATGGTATTAGTAGTACTCTGAATGGTAATAATGTTGTTACAAGTAGTGCTTCAGTAAAGTTACCTAAATTAAATATTGAAAAATTTGCTGGTGATCCCAGTAAATGGCTCGAATTCTTTAATTCGTATGATAATGCTATTCATTCTAATCCAAGTTTATCTAAAATAGATAAGTTTACATATTTGAAAAGTTTATTATCTGGTTCAGCATATAATTGTGTTTCTGGTTATGCTTTATCTGAAGAAAATTATGATCTATGTATTAAAAGTTTAGAAGAGAGGTTTGGTCGTAAAGATGTTATTATATCAAAATTCATGCAGATGTTGTTACAGTTAGAACCAGTTAAAAGTTCTTCAAATGTTTTTGGGTTAAGAAAGCTCTATGATCAGTTACAAATCTGCGTTAGAAATTTAAGTAGTTTAGATGTTACTAGTGGTTCATACGGACAGTTATTGAACCCAATAATTCTTAAATTGTTACCTGAAGATTTAGCTCTTGAATTCCATAGAAAAAGAACATCTAACCAAAATATAGAAGTAAGTGAATTAATAGAGTTCATTAAAATAGAAACTGAATGCCGAGAAGCAAGTATTTTGATTAATAGCTCAAAAGGTAATAAATACACAGGGGTTAATCCTAAACAAGGGTTAAAAAATTATAAAGTCAAATCACAAGCTTCTGCTTTTAACACATCGGTAAAAATGTTTTGCATATTCTGCAAATCAAACGAACATACATCTGCCGGATGTTTGAAATTTTCCGACGAACAAAAACGAAAGAAATTGAAACATGAAGGTCGCTGTTACAAATGCTTTCTAAAACATTTGTCGGCGTTTTGTCAATCAAAAATACAACCATGCGAAAATTGTAACCAGAAAAATCATAATAAACTTTTCTGCCGTTTGAAATCGAAAGAAATGGAAAATGTTAAATCCGCAGATACGCTAAATAAAACTTTAGTATCTACTTCCCACTGTAACACTCTAAAACCTGAAAATAGTGTGCTTTTACAGACATGTTCTGTTATTGCTCAAAGCAAAAATAAATCGAGAATCGTAAGATTATTAATTGATTCAGGTAGTGAACGAAACTTCATCACCCACAAGTTAGCACGCGATTTGGAATTGCAAGTCATTAGAAAAGAATTTCTAACAATTTATCCGTTTGGAAATCAGCGCGGTAACTCGCAAGAATTTGATGTATGTAGTTTAAAAATAAAAAATAAAAACGATGATCGCTGCCTTGTTGTAGAAGCTATAGGGATAAATATCATCAATAGAATTCCAGGCGCCATCAACATGTCAAAACATTAAAGAATTTATGACTAAAGAGGGTTTGGAACTTTCGGATACAAGTCCCGTTAATGAGAACATAAATATTCTGCTTGGCGCGGAGCATTTCTGGTATATACAAACAGGAAGTAATTCAATGATAAATGATGGTTTGTTTATAGTACCGACCATATTTGGATACACAGTGATGGGTAAAGTAAAAAATAATAATACTCGAATTAATGCGTTGTTTTTATCTGCCGTTGAAGGAAACACATTTGATTTGCAGTCATTTTGGAAATTGGATTCGATAGGAATTGAAAATGAAAACAAAACATTTTCGGAAACTGATTTGAATACTATTATGCATTTTAACGACAGTTTAAAATTTAATAACGGCAGGTACGAAACAAAACTCTTTTGGAAGGACAATAAATCACAACTCGCTGATAATTTTTTCGTTGCTAAACAACGATTTCTAGGACTAAAGCATAAATTAAAGGGAAATGATTTCCTATATAATGAATATGATAATATAATTAGAGAACAAGTTGAAAGGGGGATTGTTGAACAATGTAAGTTTGTTGAAAATGAACCTAACTGTTATTATATGCCTCATAGGCCCGTTATACGTGAAGGAAAAGTAACAAGAATAAGAATAGTTTATGATGCCTCTTCTAAGTCTGAAGGAGCTAAATCGTTAAATGAATGTCTGATATCAGGCCCTAATTTAAATCCTAACTTGTTGGATATAATTTTAAAATTTCGCGTACATAAAGTTGCATTTTGTGCGGACATAGAGAAGGCTTTTCACCAAATTCAAATTGATAGTGAAGATAGAAATTTTTTAAGGTTCTTGTGGTTTGATCATTCTTACGACAATAGTGACAATAGTTTAGGCTTTAAGGTTTTCCGAATGTGCCGAGTGCCGTTTGGAATGACAACAAGTCCGTTTATTTTGTCCGCCACTATCAAACATCATATTAAGGGTTATGAAAAGAAATATAGCAAAGCTGTTGACATGTTAAATAAGTCCTTATATGTTGATGACCTTATCCATGGAGCAGACTCCGTTGAAGAAGTTTTCTCATTATCAACTGATGCAGTTAAAATTCTTCAAGACGCTGGTATGAACTTAAGAAAATTTGAATCAAATTCCGTATCTTTAAAAAATCATTGGCAAGATATTGGTTTAATTAATAAGGAAGATAATTTGGATAAGAAAACGTTAAAGGTGCTGGGAATGATTTGGGATTTGGATGAGGGCACATTGAAATTAGATGTACAAGAACTTTTACAACCAGTTGACTGGAAACACGTTACAAAGCGAAAGGTATTACAGATTGTGGCAAAAATTTATGACCCAGTTGGATTCATTGCACCCTTTGTTATCAGAATAAAATTCTTATTACAAGAGTTATGGGAATTGGGTATTGATTGGGACACAATTTTGCCCAGTTATTTGAGTGAAAAATTTAAAACTTGGTACTTTGAACTTGAAATTATTCTCAACTTGTGTATTCCTAGAAAATACATATTAAATGATGAATGTGTAAATTTCGATAAAATAGAGCTTTTTGTCTTTTGTGACGCCAGCCTCAAGGGATATGGAGCTGTTGCATATTTTCGTGATCCTGATTCTTGCTGTACGTCTTTTGTTCTTTCAAAGAGCCGTGTATCCCCACTTAAAAAATTAACCTTGCCTTGTTTAGAACTTATGGGAGCTATTATTGCCGCAAGAATAGTTAAATATTTAAGGAAATTATTTAATATCCAAGAAGATAATGTATTTTGTTTTAGTGACTCTAAAATTGTTCTTCACTGGATCAGGGGTACCGCTGATAAATGGAAACCCTTTGTTGCTAATCGTGTACGTGAAATACAAGATGTTGTATCACCTTCGCAATGGAAATACTGTAAGGGAAATGACAATCCGGCTGACATAGTTTCACGTGGATTAAGAGCTTCTGATCTAGTGGAAAATAAACTTTGGTTCAATGGACCAGTGTGGTTAAAAGAGAAAATTTTACCTTCATCATCTTTTGATCCTTTGATCGAGCCTATGGTGGAAGAGGTACAGGTAGAACAGCGTCAAACTACTGTATGTTCTGTTATTAGCCAAGAGGCTGAATTTGAATTGACATCCAGGTTTTCATCCTGGAAAAAATTGAAACGCGTAACTGCATGGTGTTTAAGATTCTGCCACAATATTAAACCTACATCTTTAAAACTCAAGGGTTTTTTAACAGTTCAAGAATTGGATAAGGCAAGCAATTTGATTTTTAAAATCATACAACATTCCGAATTTAGAGAAGAAATTAGACTTTTGAAAACAGGGAAGAAATTGAATCTCAGCAGTAAATTCCTGAAATTAAATCTTTTTCTTGATAGTGAAGAAATCCTTAGAGTCGGTGGTAGACTCTGTAACTCGAATCTTTCAGAAAACACAAAGTATCCAATCATTCTTCCCAAAATTCACCAAGTTACTGAATTGATAGTCAAACACTTTCACGAAGTGAACCTTCACGGAGGAGCCACATTAACATTATCTGCTCTGCGACAGAAATATTGGATCGTTAATGGCCGAGAAATTGTAAGAAAAATAATTTGGAAATGTATAAAATGTTTTAAAAATCGAACAAGCACATCCAGTCAGATAATGGGCGACCTACCTGCTTCTCGCGTATTGCCGGATAGAACATTCTCGGATACAGGACTAGATTTTGCAGGCCCCTTTTTAATTAAAGCTAGGAAAGGAAGAGGAGGAACGAGATATAAATGTTACGTTTGCCTTTACATATGCTTCACCACAAAGGCCATTCACCTAGAAGTGGTCAGTGATCTAACAACTGAAGCATTCCTAGCATCTCTGAAAAGATTTGTGTTACGCAGAGGAAAACCCAAGAAAATCTTTTCCGATAGAGGAACCAACTTTGTTGGGGCTGATCGAGAATTAAGAAGATACAAAGCTACACTTTCCTCTGAAGCAGCATTTCAAAACTACCTGAGCGGTGAAAATATTCAATGGATCTTCAATCCTCCTGCTGCCCCTCACTTTGGAGGCCTTTGGGAGGCTGGAGTGAAACAAATGAAGATTCACTTAAAGCGGACTATTGGGACCCAGGTTCTGACATACGAAGAATTTCACACCTTAATTACACAGATCGAGGCGTGTTTGAATTCCAGGCCAATAGTTTCCATCTCATCTGACCCTGAAGATTTTAATCCTTTAACACCTGGACATTTCCTAATTGGGACTACATTAACAGCAATTCCTGAACCTGATCTTACAAATAATAAGCTAACCCCTGCTGAAAGATGGAAATTGACACAGCAAATTTTCCAGAGCTTTTGGAAACATTGGTCTAGAGATTATCTTTCACAATTACAAGGGCGTACCAGATGGTTGAGGGATAAACCAAATTTAGCCCTCAATGACTTAGTCTTGATAAAGGACGAAAATTTGCCTCCATTAAAGTGGCGACTTGGACGAGTAATTGAACTATATCCTGGTGCTGATGGAAAAGTTCGTGTTGTGAAACTAAAAACTTTATTGGGCGAAATGAAGCGTCCTATACATAAACTTTCCCGCTTACCATTGAGTGAATAAGACTCTAAAAAAAAAAAAAAAAAAAAAAAACATTAATTGTATATTCATAATTTGTGTCTTTATTATTATTATTAATTCAATTATGTTTCAGATTCAGAGAATGGACCACAATTGTGGATTATGGTAATTTAGCAGTTTCATTATTTTGTTTTCCTTCTAGAGATTGTAAGTATGTTTTATTTGTAAAATTTTGTGCTAAATTTAATGTTGTTATTCAATTTAATGTTGTTATTCAATTTAAATTTGTCATTATGCATTTTTATTTTATATGATATACTGTTGAACTTTTGGAAAACTTGTTTAAATCTAAAATTGAAGATCTTTATAATAATGTTGTAATGAACCAATGTTCATCGGGGCGGAGTATGTTCCGTCTTTTTGGTAGATAGGTGGCGCTCTTGATGCGCGCCGATGAAAAATATATCTCTTGACGCTTGAACATGAAGAATGACGCATGTCATATTTATTTGATGCTTGATTATGTTTCATGGCCGTTATAAGCGGAATTAATATAAGTTTATCGTTAATAAATGTTATTTCTATGTTCCGTGAACTCTTGAAATTTTGATTTGAAATTCTAATGCTCTCCCAACCGTGACTCCTGAAACGAAACGATCTTTGAATTTATGACTCATGAAAAGAGACACCATACATGGAGCTTTTCCCCATGTGTAACGTGTATACAAGCCAGTTTCCCTTAAAACGTCCTCCACGAAGGCATCCTTCCCCTTAGGCAGATGGCCCTAGTGTGCTCTGCCATAATTAAATAAACCAAACCAAACCTTTTATTCACTAAATTTTTCTGCGTCGCATACAAAAAAAATATACATGTATATAATTGGATATAAATAAATATAACCTTCTTTCTTTTTTACTACAACCCTCCACGGCGTTTCGATATTGATAAAGTTTGCAGAGATGTTACAAGCCCAAATGTTACAAGCCCAAATGCACAGTAATCTATAGGAGATACGTCAGGGAACTTGGTGAGGATGCATTTCAAGGGAATAGCTTCAATTCCGGTTTAATTTGTCATTTTTCCAAAAAAATAGAGCAGTATATTTAGAGGTATCGCTTAGAACCTTATCCTGATGGAACTTAACACAGTGAAGATTATTTGGATAAAGAGGTGGAATTTCTTCTTTAAAAATAGATGTTAAAACAAATTTCTGATTGTTATTCGAATTAATTTTGACATTTTTTCTACATTCCTTATTTTAAGCTTTCCATTATAAGAGAATCGGGTAATAACCCTCAAGCCTTTAGAAGAACTTTCCTTGTTTGTTCTGAAACAACATATTAAGTCTTTTTCTCCTCTTTTTTGTAGTAAATCGATCTTTTTCTATTGCAATAAGATAAGTATATACATGAACTGTAACTATATATTTCCATTTTTCACCTGCCAAATAATTTCCATACAGCAATCTGCACACAGTTCTGTAAAGATATTAGGTATTTTTCGAAAACAGGAGACATGAAAAATGAGCAATGCCCTCGCCGGGACTCTAACCACGTGCCTCTCGAATACGCGTCGAGCGTGCTGACCGTTACACTAAGAAGCCATGCTAAGAATGAGATAGATATACCTTACATACTCCCCCTTTTAAAGGGCGACGGGGGATTAGGGGAGCCAGTCGCCAAATTCTGGTGGTAGAGAATCATCATTCACCCCTTTTAGTTTGGGCGCCAATGTAGAGACATAAGGTATTATTATTATTATTATTATTATTATTATTATTTTGAAAACAGGAATCATAAAAACTGAGCAATGTCCTCTCCGGGACTCGAACCAGGGACCTCCCGAACACGCGTCGAGCGTACGGACCACTACACCACGCAGGTATACTAAGAAGGCGGGTACAGTCACCCCCATTCGGATAAAAATCTCTCAAAAGTTCAGTTGAATACGGTAATAATACACAAAATTGCTCCTACCTGTGATACACATTCGATTAAATAAGGTGCGAACAGGGGCCTTGCTGGATACAGGGGCGCAAGCAAACTTCTCGGAACAATTTTTTGGAAGCAATTTTAAAAATTATAGGTTATTTAAAACCCAAAATACTAAAGTTATTGCAGGGCAGGGCAAACATTGTTCATGTATAGGTAAAGCAACATTTAATGTTGAGATAATGAATGAGACGCAAAAATCTATATTTTTTGTAGTTCGAGATCTACAAGCTTCGGTACTTTTAGGGACCGAATTCCTAAAAACAGCGAGAGCCCAAATTAATTTTCTGGATGAGACGCTGAAACTACAGATGAAGCCGTTGGTAGTGGAAGCTGTGAAACCGCCCGACATGAACTTGGAACATGTGAAAACCGAACACAGAAGAAAATTACAAGAACGTGTTTTCGTCCGCTGTTACGATAGTAAGCCTCTTGGCCATTTCGGATTTATCATCATGCCTGCTAAGTCTTTGCGAGTCAACCTGTTGAGCGTAACTTATGTGCTATACAGCACTACTTATTTTAAATTTTGACTTGAATTATAGTCTATTTTTAGTTTCACCGCAAGTTTGACAATACCATTGTAACGCAGGAAGATCGTGCTTTTCTGTTAACTATTCTGTATTTTGAATTAATAAAGTGTTATTTTCACCTTTCTTCTGTGCTGGTTTTCCGTGTAGAAATATTAAACCATAATTTTCATGTTTTTTTTTTAAGAGCTGAATAAGAGTATTTCTCTTTGGACAGCGCAAAAATATAGCCTTGGATCCATTGTTTATTTTTCAAGGTCATTTTAAAGAAAAGAAAACTTTTTGATGGTGCAGACGATAACTAAACCTTATTCCAATTTGATACCAATCACGTTTGTATTTTAAAATTGTGTAAACACCATAATCTGGAAAAAAATTATTAGAAACTATCTTCATCAGTCAATCTGATTCTTTCTTTAGACTTATTGCATTTCAGCTACGTGAAAAAAAAAAAAAAAAAAAACTTTTCATATATATATATATATATATATTTCCAAACAAAGATTTTATGCTTATTGCAAAAATTCCTAAGAAGGTACTCCTCCTTTTGAAAGGTTTGAATACAATTTAATCAAATCTGTATTTTCAAATCTCTGAATACAATTTATAGCACAATGCAAATGAATTAATTCTATTTGTATACTTTCTGGGGTACTACGCTCGTGCGTTTTTGCTAATTAAAATAATATAAAATTGGACTCCAAACCACTCAAATCTTCAACCATTTTTCTTCAAATTCTTGTTAAAATAATTAATGTCATAACAATGCTAATTAATTTGTGAGAAATGTATTCGGGAACCATGTAAAATTGCTTCGGAGAGCGCCCGTTTCAGTCTATTGTTTTAATCGATTATTAATTTTTTCCCCCATTTCTTCATTTTGTCACTTTGTCATTAGAATCACCGTAGTTATACACTTCAAAGGACGTGAATTTGTTGTTAAGAATTTCTATGCATTTTCGGAAGCGGAAAAAATCCCTTATCTGGTGTTTCATAAGCCCATACTTTGCGGGTCTCTGAACCAACATTTTGCGATAAAATGTAAATTAACCCTACTTCTGAAGAACTTCCTATTTCAGTTAAGTCTCCAAAAGACTTCATCAAATATTACGCACACACGTAATTTATATGCATATCACAGTTAATGTCGTCTTTTTTCATCATTGTTAGCCCGAAAAGGTCGTTAATCCCGAATGGCCTCGAAACGGCATTTTGCGCTGAATCACTATAAACGGCGTTACACTTCTCAGATTGTTACCACCAAATATTATCGCCTTGTATTATATTTAAAGAAATTAAATAATAAAGAATCTTCATGAATGTATGAATGTTTTTCACACAGTGAAAAAACAACGGTATCTAGAGCCATGAAATTTTGAATAACGTAGTCCTCAACCCGAACATGGGCGCATGGAAGCCCTAATTTTTAATTTCGAATTTGTTTATCATTTATTTCCAATTTATTAACAGACTCAACAATTTCAAAACGAGCAATGGCAAACACTTCACGGAAAAAAAAAAAAAAAAAAAGTTATACCGAGAGCAAGACTGTTTACAAGAAATTCTAAAGATACGCCGTTTTTAAATACTCTTTTGCGAGTTTTCTATTGGATCGAATTTTATGTGGCGGAAGCGCCGGAAATGAGATATTTAATAGTTAAAATAAACACACAAAGTTTTACTAATTCAGAAGTCAAACAACAAAAATCAGCGTAATATTTTCAAAGTAAAATTTTATATAGTAATATTTTATTACGCTGATTTTTGTTGTTTGACTTCTGAATTAGTATTTATTCGGCGTGTTATTGTGTCTTAATTACACAAAGTTTTGTAAAGGAGTTTTGTAAAACCATTTTGTAAAAAAACTGATCATTGATATGATGAACTGAGAAAAGTCTGAAAAAAAACAGAAAGCTGAACGCCAACGTATGCTGCATCAGGAATTCTAAAACGTATACTGCTGTGATGTTTTTAAAATTTTTGAAATTTTGCTGTTGAATTGTATATGGCGTAAGTAAGAAGAAAATGACGCTTAATAATAAAGCTAAAAAGCCAAAATAATAATAATAATAATAATTAAATGGGTTAGTAGGAGTGAGTAAAACAACAGACTGGTTGATTACGAGCGCAGCGAGAGCGTATCTAACCTTAAGAAACCCTTCTGGACAACCGATAAAATCTGAAACCTTTCAGAATTTTATTATTTATTTTTTATCCATAATTTAATAAAGTAATGATCGGTTTCTTCTTATACGTTATTTAAACTTCACAAAAATGATATTGTATCAAATTTAGACTCTGACTGGCACTCGTTAACTAACTATTTACTTTATAGATAATTTGATGTAATTCCATTATTCATGAATGTTCCAGCGGAAGGTGTAGCTAAGTATCTAGAAACGAAACTTTCAGAATTTCATTTCTCCTCTGTCAAAATTGATCAGTTAATTTCCCTTACTCAACTCTGTCTGATATAAAAGCATTTTGTTTTCCAAAATAAGTATCACAGCCAAATTGAGGGATTAGTCATGGCATACCCTCCCAATCCTATCCTTGCTGATATGAATTATTATGAATCAAAATTACTTGAAATTTGAAACTTCCCTGTGTGATTCCGCTACGCTGATGATACCTTTTACCTTGTTCGACGGCAATAAAAGTGATTTCAATAAAATTATTTTAATAATTAATTCCACTGACGCTACTATTCAGTTAAATTTTGAACTTGAGACATCCAATTCGTTTCCATTCTTCAACATCTTGGTCACACGCAACAAATCCAACTTCGGTACTATTATTAACTATAAAACTTAGCCTGTTTGCATTCCACAACACTTCCAATTACTTCATTCGATTAAACAGAAATTAGCCTTATTTTATTACTTCGTTTCCGTCCCACATCAAGTTTGCTCCTTCTAATCGGATTAGGATCAAGGTGTGAGTTACTGACAAGTTGTAGCTTCTGACAGAGGCTTTTCACCGAACAATTATTGACCAAGGGGTTAAAAATTCCTCATCACAACACATCAAAAATCATCCTCCCGTTTTAGGAGATTATAAGAATTCTATTATCATTCTTTTTCCATCGATTATCTATAAAAAGTGCACATCTTTTACAGAAATTCAAATTTCGGGTCGTTTTCTTTTCTCTTACAGTCCCAAAATTTAAGGCCGTTTTATCTTCTGTCACAGTTCTAAACTTAAGGTTCCCAATGGGGATATGAACTCCTGGGGTATATAATACGCCAATGGGGTTTAATTTACGTTTGTCAAACTAAAAAAGCCTTAAAATTTTGCGCGAACGAACATGAAGCATATGTTACAGAAAATAAAACCTCATAATTTATCGTAATACAGTTGGTCAGAAAATCATATTTCCCTTCTTTTTTTTTTTTTTTTAGACAAAATTATTCAAAAAAATCTTCCATCGGTGAATTAGATTTTCTAGAGGCGTTTCTAGTGCTTTTATTCATAAAAGTTTTCAGTTTTAGGTAACGATCCCAATTCAAATCAGTCTTTACCCTCAGCATTTAAGGTTTAGTGGTTTATATGGCGCACAACCTGGAAAGATTATTAGAGCCAGATACAGGTTGAAAATACAGAATTAAAACACACAAAACAATTAAGCACAAACATAAATTTAACACAACAGCAGACATATAAAATCAAAGAAGTTATAAAATGATGAATATTAAAATTAAGTTACTCATGATTCATATAAGAATATGAAATATTACGCAGGTATAGAATCTTCAAAACATGAGACATTAAAGTAAATTACATAAAAGTACAAGGGTATTATCAAATTAGATGGTAAAAGCCTGTTTATTTTAAGTGCTGAAATAAATGAGTATTGACCTCTTTCCAGGTTATTCAGTCAAGAGGCAAGTCAGAGTCATTAAAATACTCTAAATGAAGTGTGTTAAAATACAGGCATTCAATTAAAAAGTGACACACTGTCAGATCACTCCCACACAGAGAACAAATAGGTTCACTCTCGGCCTTCAAAAGGTAACTATGTGTGACACGAAAGTGACTAATCCTTTAGACGTGTTAACAACACTCCCTCTCCACGGTTTTTAGTGCTTTTCTAGTCAGTTTATTCAGCAGCTGACTATCCCAGAAGAGTTGCCATGTGTTTAGATTCCTGCCAGTGATGGCTTTCTTGATGTCACTGTAGAGGACAGGCAGATTTAACAACATAGAGACAGACTTTGCTGTTCTGTCCGCTAGTTTACTTCCTTTTATACCTGTATGCCCAGGGACCCAGCAGTAAAGAATTTCACAGCCATGTCTCTTTAACTTTTGATGTAATTTTAAGATGTCAATTAATAAAGGATTATCTGAGTCAAAACTTTCTAATGCTTTTAGAGCACTAAATAAGTCTGCGTAAATAATAAACTTTTTGTACTGTAGCTTAGATACGAAAGTGAGAGCAAGATAAACAGCAGTTAATTCAGCACTATATACAGAGAAGGCATCGTGCAGTCATTTGGTCTTAGTATGGTCTCCAGTTACAAAGGATGCTCCTGCATGTTCAACTCTCTTGGAAACATCTGTATATACAGGAGTGAAAGTGTCTTATTCACGTCTGTACTCACAAAAAAGCTGCTTATATACAATCTCACTAGTATTATCCTTACAAAAATGGTGGAAAATATCCAGAAATCGAATTTGCCGGCTGTTCCAGTGTGCAATTTCAAGATGCTTTACTGCCTGGGCTTTTACATTTGACAAGCCATATTTCCATCAATGATTCAGTTCTTTCAAAGAATGAGAGAACATTAAGAGGCCGTGCAAAGACCTTGTAACAGTCATCAAGTTTATAAATCTGGAGAGGATGGTCAGATTGCGACATAATACTGACTAAGTGACAGTCGCTTTCACGTTGACCGAAGCGAAGGTTCATAACTATCAACGTATCCAGACCCTTCTGAATAGGGAGATGTCCTACAGTCCTGATGATAGATGGGATCAAGTTTCATTAAAACAGGACGTGCAAATCCATATACAGATGAGCCGTAGTCTAATCTTTAGCGTACAAGCGATCTGTAAATGCGAAGGAGAGAGCAACATTCTGCATTCCAGGAGATGTTTGCCAAAATTTTTAGGAGATTTACTATTTTGAAGCATTTCTTCCTTAAATATAAAATATGGGGAAGGAACATAAGCTTATGGTTCAACATCATACCTAGAAACTTCAGGGAGAATTGGAATCAGAAAGCCTTGAAGATAAAGTCGAGCTCAGGATGATGATTGCGTTTTTTTTTTTTTTTTTTAATGCACGCAAACGTTCTTCTCTTTTGAAAATATAAATCCCTCACCATCTGACCACTTTTGAATCCTGTTCAGAAAAATTTGCAACTGTCTCTCCACATATCTCATATCTGCACCTTGACAACTTAACTGCAAGTCATCAACATACAGTGAACCTGAAATGGAAGGAAGAAGTTCTTTTAAAACAGAGTTTATTCTTAAGCGAAACAGAGTAACACTAAGAACGCAGCCTTGTGGCACACCCTCTTCTTGACAAAACAAATCTGAAAACAATGAGCCAACTCTTACTTGAAAAAAACTTAGCCTTCAAGAATTTCCTTATGAAAACTGTCCGGTTGCCGCGCAAGCCACTGTTGTAAAGATCACGCAATATACCATATCTCTATGCCTTGTCATAAGCTTTTTGAATAAAAAAAATATTGACACTAAATGGTTTCTTTTTGACAAAGGCTTTACGAATAGAGGTTTCCAAAAAGAAGCATATTATCCGCAGTTGTTCTACCTTTGCGGAAACCACTCTGATATGGTGAGATTACTTTGTATATTTCTAAGTAATAGACTAGGCGGCAGTTTACCATTTTTTCAAATAATTTGCAAAAGCAACTGGTAAAAGCGATTGGCCGGTTAGTTTGAGGGATTCTTCGGGTCTTTCCCTGATTTAGCTATGGGGATGACAACAGCTCTCTGCTATGCACTAGGAAAGGAGTGCTCCTTTCACACTCGATTGAAAAGGGTGAGAAGGGCAGTCAATGACTTATAGGACAAATGCTTCAGCATATCATAACTGACACTATCCGGACCTCGGCGTCATCTGCGTGTCTACATAAATTCCCTACTTAGCTCACACATGGATTAAAACGCTATTATATGGCTTCGAGATGGAAGAGTTGAACTGAATGGGAGTTTTTTGAGAGCGTGGCTTAACAGAAAGAAATGCCGCGGGTAGCTGCTGCCACCAGAAACGGCAGCAAATTCTCTCCAATCGCGTTCGCAATTTCTTCTGTTGCGCTGATCACTCCGCCATCTTTTTCCAGAAAGGAAAGTGAGTGGTCTTTCTACAGTCCGCATGCTCTTTTCCACTGTTGAGAGCGTTTCGACTATTTTTGTGGAAAGTTCCAGAACTGTGAACTGTTTCTTTTGGTAAAATAAATTTTTTCAAGCTATCATCGGTTCTATGTGAATTCAGTCTATTGCGAACCCGTACGAACGCAACAGTATTTATATATGTGGAAATGGTTGTACTTTCTCTATAAATTTTTTAACTTTTAATTTAATTGTATATTGACCCCAAACCACAAAAATTAATTCATTTATATATGTCGTATTAAAAGTAGTGAAGAAGTTCCGCTTTGTTACTTAAACCATAAAAGGTCGTCTACATTTATACTCACGTCATTTATTGAAAACTATATCATGTGCTAGGAATTCAAGGAAGAACCGCTTTTAAATCCAAATTTTTCCTTGAATTCTTTTCCGGGTATTGATTAACGCCCACTCTCGGCTGAGCGGTAAAATCGCTGAACACTGGTACAAAGAATATGTATTGTTAAGAAGGAAAGCTTCGCAGCAGCAGGAGTGGCTCCCTCCGAACGAAAAGGGAAACATTTGTGCCAACGAAAAGGGAAACATTTGAAAAGGGAAATATCTGTCGCCAAAAAGCGCCAAAGCATCGAAGAAGATGTCGAAGAAGATAAATCATCGAAGAATCATTTATCATCGAAGAAGATTTATTTCTAAGTTCGACGGTCACGTTTATCAAGAGTTTAAAGCTGTGTGACTCCACTTTTTTCCCTCCATATTGACGGAATATATATGTCTGATATAAAATCAGACATCAAACTGCGATATGGATAATGCAAGTTCAACAGTCAGTGACAGTGAAACTTCACCCAATTTTCTTATTCATCTTAACTCGTTCCTCAGGTTCCTGTAGGTCGCCGCTTTTTCAGATGGCCCAGACTTTCCTTTTACTAGCGATAGGCAGACTCTTGTCATCGATAATGAAATGACCGTCGTTTATCGATTACGAAGGTTTGCCTTAATGTTTTGGATTCGTGTATGAACTTTGTCAAGAGGAAAATGAATATCGCGAAACCTTGCAATTTAGAGGAGTACTTTGCAGACAGGAAATAGAAACTGTAAAAAAAATTTGCTTACTACTATAGAAAATCATTCTGTAAAAGTATCTTATGAAGTATGTTATGTATGATACGAGTTACGAATGTAGAGATAACGTATGTATGTGTGTGAAGTAAATAAAATCCTCTAGAACGTAAACACTTTATTTTGTTATCTAATTGAAAGTTACACGCCATTTTGTTCTATTTCTTCTTAAGTACTTATCAACATAAATTTTTATTAATTTTATTGCCTAAGATCTTGTTGATGTTTCAAGATCTGGCCCAAGTTAAAAAAAGGTTTATTGACGTTCATATTCATTAATTTTGCTGCATAACGTGTAATAGAGTTCTGTTTGATTTTTATTTGGTTTCATTGTCAGCTATTGCATGCTTTTTTTTTTTAAATAGCTGATTCTTTACAAAACATTCCATACTATATTAAACATTAAACAAGGTGTACTGTGTTAGATTTGAAAATTTTTATTATTGTTTCTTCAGAAACTCAACAATTGCCTCAATGACTACTGTATTTTTCATCATGTCTTATTGTATAAATGCAGTATGTTGATTTGAGATATAATAATTTAACAGTCAGTGTGTAAAGAAAATTCATTCTTTAGTTTTATCAGGAACATCGTTTTTCAAAATAATCTTATAATTAAACACAACTAATTCAAAAAAATATTCTGTTTTATTTTAAGTTAAATAGTTCATCATAAAATTACATGCATTGTAATATCAGGAAGTTATAATAATGAAGATATTGACGCTTTCGGAAAACAGGAAAGTTTTCTGAAATGTATTTATTTCTTTAGTGATGTATAAGGCAATGCTACTTAGCTTGTATAATATTACATTACTGTCTATTTTGACTGGCACCAGTAGACTAGGAGAAAGATAGCTGAACACTGGATGTTTGATCCAGGTACAAATACTGGTGAATGGGATAGCTACATGGGAATTTTCCTGTTTCTCCTCATGTATTATGTGAATGCAAGTCAATTTTGCATAGAAAGATCTTCTCAAAGGCATTCCTTTGCCTAAGGTACATAGCTCTTACTTAACATTACCTTACTCTGTGTAACTTAGCCATCAACACCTTAATAATTTTAATAGAAAATGACAAAAAAAAATTTTTTTTTGCTACCATATTACCACAACAAATTTAGCAGGATGCACCAAACTGTGTCAATCATGTATATGTGCATATAACAATTCTTCAGTATTTAATAAGCAACATCACCATTTTTGTATGTTCCCCCCCCCCTTTTTGTGTTTGCATTTGTCTAAGTTACAATGATTTTCATAGCAAATCATACTTTTATTTTTATAACAAATCATTTATAAACATAGTTTTTTAAACATGAAATTAATTTTAAAATATGCACTTGTGGAATTTGTCTGCAGTGGATGTAATAGTAGTTTGAATAAAATTCTGAAAAAGTGAAGCTGTATTAAATTATAAAGTTACAGAAGAATGAAATTTGCTATGTTAGTTGAATTTAAATGACCTGGAATCTTTCTCCCTTCGCTGTTGCTATACCACCAAAAGAAAAACAATTATGAACAGCATCCTGCAAACAAAAATTTGCTTGTAACAAGGTTTATTGATTGATTGGTACAGACTTGCATGGCATATTTGTTACCAAATGAATTTAAAGCAAACCAGTATGAAGGGTAGTTTTACAGTTAACTTGTTTTCAAATTGGCAACTCTGTAAAAGGGATCATCCAGCTGTACTGACACTGCATGTTCTTTCTCATATCTAGTTATTTGTTTGTAACAGTCAATTAAGATAAAAAACACTTATAACACTGCTTAGTTTTTATGCATGGTAGCTCAGTTACATGACTACAACATTTTTCCACTACTTTTTTTTCCATTCTAAACTTAGTTTAAAAAGTTATTTACCAAGATTTTGGGATGTTATATAGAAATATCATATGGAACAACTACAGTCAAATGTATTGTTTCAGAAGAGAGTATATCCTCTTACTGAATCTTTTCCTGCACTTACTGTTTGATTTAATATTTTCAGTATAGTGGAATGACCACTATGAAAACATAGCGTCCTGTAGGTCTTTCTATATAATTCCATTCAGATATTCACACTTTTATTTTTGTAACTTAATGCAGAAGACAATACATATTTACATCTATTTCTGATACTTCTAATTTTAAGGAATAATCATGGAGTCTATACTATTACATAGAAGATGCTAAAAAAATACTTAACAGGAAGTTTCAAATTATTCATGCAACAAAGGAGCTGAGGTTCATTGCAGTTTTAACAATATGTTAAAACTCATACAAGCATTTATTTCTTTTATTATAGATGTAAATCAATGACCAGTTCCTAAAGTATTGAAAGATAAAAGTCAAGGAAAAAATTCTCAGTTCATTGTGCCAAAGTATTTTGTTAATAATGATAAAATTCAAGTAAAAAAAGATTACTCATGTTATTATGTAAAATTGATGCTAAAATTCTATATTAGAAAAAATTATCGATTAATTGTGTTAGGTAGAATTAAAGAATAATCAGTCGGGCGGAAATTTATTAAATGCATAAAACATTGCAAAAGCCAGGGCTGTATTTATTCATCCATTTAAAAAATTGTGGCTTTTCTATCCAAATGGTCTACAAATCTGCAAATTCAGAAAAATATTTAAAATTGTAATTTTTTCCTGAGAAGCATTTCCATCCTCAGAAAAATAAATGTTAAAAAAGAATTGAATTCAAAATTTGTGCATTTTATGCAGAAAGTGAAAAAAAAATAATTATTTCATTATAATTTTAATCATAAAAACAGATCTGCTCAATATTACTTTTTGTAACAATAACAATAGAAAAAATATTTCTTTATTTTAAGTATGTCCAATGATTTTAAAAATTGTTTTAAATTTTGATTTTGACTTGCAGATGCCCCAGAGAAGTTGCATGACATCTAAAATTTCTCTGAAACATAGTTTAAAAACCTTCAAATTATGTGAAAAAAAGAAATGTAGATGTAAACAGCAGTGATTAAAAAGTTTTAATGACCAAAATATTTTAATTCCATCAGATTATTTGTTTATTTTGAAGAAGACACTGTAGAGACATTAGGATTTTTTTTGAAGCAGAGAGACATGAAAAACGAGCAATGCAACCCTGTGACTCGAACCAAGGACCTCTCGAATATATGCCGAGGCATGCTACGAAGGCACGAGAAATACCTTATAACACAATCTGATAATAAGATCACAAATAGAAGATTAAAATTTAAAAAATATATATTCATATTGCATATATACAAGTCTATACCATAAATTGTAACATATATAAAATTCTTGGATTATCTAATGGAAAAAAGTAATAAATGTAAATATTAATATATAAGAAGGAATAAATGTAAATATTTCAATAAATGAATGGATAAAAAATGCCCTTAAACAACCTCATGTTTAAATTACTTAGAGAAATTAATGCCAACAGAAACATTATGGTATTAAACAAATGGTAGATAAACACAAATTGCCTAATGTATTTAATTTGAATATCTGTTTTGGAACAAAAGGTGTAAACAGCGTTAACGTACTTAATAACAGAGAATAAGGAAGCCTATTTAGTGCTTGAACATACTATTTAGTGCCTTCCAGTAACAGCCACAGAGATCCTATACAAAGAGAGCTATGCATTTTGCAGGTGGTGGAGGTTGTATCTTGTGCCTTTATTACAAAGGATGGTCACAGAATTTTCAAATAGACAGGTTTTGCTGAATAATGACCGGTTAAAAGATAAGTTATTATGATGGAATTAGCCTTTGGGTATCAGAAATGGACATGTAGTTGAAGAACGAAAGCTTGCTTTAAATTACAGAGATTTCTAATACATCAATTTAATATATTTTTTAAAATATTTTAATAATATAATACTTTTCTAATATATTTATTTTATTACCCAAAATTATTTTCTAATTAACAGAAAGGTACGGCGTAAGTTTCAGTGATCAATTGTCAAAGAGGCTTCTTCTGGATGTCTTAATAATAATACATAGGAAATAAGCTTATTTTACACATGCCTTATGGCATAAGGAAAGGAACTTCTGAAGTATATTAAAAACTAAAAAGATGTACATATACACAGAAATGATTTTTAACTCTAAACAAAATTACTGGTTAACGTTTCGGAAACAAAATTCAATACTTGCCCATAGTAAGACCAACTTGTGAAAGCTTTTTTGCCAAACTGCAAATCATTGTGTAATGAGAAAAATTTCCAAAAGCCATTTTGAAGTTTTTCATAATATGACTAATAATCATAAGATACTACTTTTTGATCAGTAACATGAGTTGTTTGAACTAACTAAGAAAAAAATTTTAAATTGTATCAGTAATATAATGAGCCAATTAATTTTAAATCACAAAATACAGTGAACCATCTGTAACACAACCAGACACAGCTGCTATAAAAATTTTTCAATGGAAGTGGTTGTCTTAGGTAGGGGATAATTGATGCCAATGTTATTTATGTTGTTAAATTACCACTTTTGCCGTTCTGGTACTGTTCTCTGTCTATACATTTTGAATCTGAAATAATGCATTCGGCACGACATGCACACTGGGTGTTAGGAAAGTTCAATTCAATAAATCCAAATCTATTCAGATACAGAAATAATTGTATGATTAAAATGCACAGAAAATAATGAAAGTATATAGTTTCTTTTATTAATAATTATCTGATAATAAACAATGCATAAATCTTAACACTAAGCAGGATTATAATTTCTAAAGAAATCAATAAAAAAAAAGAATCAACAAAATGTTTGTAAACTTGAAGCACTACAGGTCTAAGTATTAAACATACTGCTGCAAGAATGAAAAATCAGCATGTGCCTACATGAGAATAAACAAAAAGGAACTGGAAAGTATGGTTAAATGATAAAAACCAAATCCTTAATACCACTATTGACAGAAAGAGACCAAAATGCAAATAAGAAGCAAATTTCCTTAAAGCTAAGAATGAAGAGGGATCAAAATTAGGATCAATGGTTAAAACTATGGGATTTTTATTGATATAAAACATCAAATGCCAAGTAAAGTGGTGTCTCCCACCCCCGGTATAATTTTTCGCTGTGGAGAAATGGAAAAAATGTTTTTTTAACTGGCAATCGTAGGCAATGCAGAATTTATGAATTTCTTTTCTTTGAACATAATTTTGTGTTGTTCAGTACAAAATTTGGGACGTGCATCTCTGCTATTTGGAGGAAACATAAAAAAAAAAAGAACTCTGTGAATATAATTAAAAAAAAATACGGGTCACTAAAATAAATAAAAATTCAGATTCTTTTCTTGTGTTCTAACATATGTAATTATTATTTCAGTAGATTCTATTATTTTTTAATCATGCATTATTACTACTTAGGCAACTATACAGACATATATAAATTTTCACTATATTTTACTGTCATTACATGCACAATTCCTGTTTTTTATTAACAAGAGAACTGAACAAAGCATATCAATACTTTTGTATCAGAAATATGAGTAAGTTTTTGTTTATTAAGACTTTTAAAGTTCTCACAATGAATTAATTCGAATGATGGAAATAATTGACTGTAGCATAGAGATTTATTAGCATTGCATCCAGTCTCGTATACAGCAAGGAAAAAAAAATAAATAAATACGAAGAGCGGCCCTTATTAATTCCTCAAGATTTTCTATATACCTCACCACAATTCCGCATAAAACGTGAACAAAGTATCGAGACTTCGTAATCGATTACAAAGTGCAAAGCATATCAGATATTCGTCATCGATGGGGAAAGGAAAGTCTGGGCCATCTCACTCTGGCCCTCAGATTCTACAAAAAAATTCACAAAGTCTGTAATCCTACTATTCCTGTACTAGATTACGATTAGAATAGCCAGGCATTCAAAAAAAGGCCTCGGGCTGTACTCAGACATCTCAATTAACTTATTGATATATTTTCTTATTATATGTAAAGTCTCTGTTTGCAATTGTTGTTATGTAAACTCACAATTTGTCACTCATATATAATATACTATATTAATTTTTCATTTCTGCATTGATTTACTCAAATTCCTATTATTGCTTGTATATTTGTGTGTTACCGTATGTATATCAATATCTATGTGCGTTACACTGGACTCGGTTGCAACTGGCATTTCTTTTTCTACTCCGCACTTGCCCTCGCCCGATGGGGCGTGTTAGCCACTGCGGTGGCTCAATCTCTTAGGATCACATCGGATTATCACCATGAACTTCATATCCACTTCATGCATTTATTCGTACCTGCTCCAACTTAGGAACTTTATGTGTTCGAAAATCGTCCAGAATGATAATCTAGGGTAGCGCTCAACGCGCGGGCACCTGAATGCAATGTACTGACGTACTGACGCTTGATCCGAAAAAGCGGCGACCGTTCCTGTACACATCGCGAAAGAGGAAAATGTCGGCCAGTTCCGGTACATCACAGAAGGGGAAATTTTCGCCAATAGGTTCCGTCGCCAAATCCCTAGGGGAATTTTCCCTCTTCTTTCTAGCTGCGTAGAAGACAAAATGGTTTACATTACGTCTACGGAGCCTTTCCTTCTTTACATAGATGTTCTTTGCCTGGTCTTCAGTTCAGTCTGAGGCTAGAACGGGCTGTCTGCATGGTCATTTTCGTGCTTTTCCCATGTGTAACGTGTATACGATCCAGTTTTCCTTGGAAAGTTCCCCACGAAGGCACGCCTTTCCTTGGGCAGATAGCTCTCGAGTGCTTTGGGATAATAAAATAAACCAAACCCAGTATTGATTATATGTCGAATTGCTACCGTACGGTAAATCCGGCGATGACTGCTTACAGTTATATCTGATGAACGATGATGACGATTGAGAGTATGTCACGTGAAATATTATATTTATGGAATAGACTGCCACGAAGAATTCATTTTTAATTCTGGATAGAGCAACAGATGAATTAAAAAATTACTGCGGATTTGGAGTTTAAATGCGAATACGTTTTAAAACCTCTGACAAACGACACTCTAATCTGGAACCAATATCTGAGACGTAGGGTACCAATACCTCGAAATGCTTACAGAAATGCATTTATCACGGACATTGCTTTTCGGAACAAACATGCCGTTGGGGACTCAAACTACTAGAAGAAGAAATTAAAAAAACAATATTCAAGCATTTTTTCAATAAAAAAAAAACAATATTCAAGCATATTTTCAAACAATATTCAAGTATTTTTCACTAGCATTCCTTTCCGCAGGTTTATCTGGCGAGTAACACAACGGTTTGTCTTATCAATTAAAACAAATCTAAATAAATAAAACTGACCGAAGGAGAATAACACGTGATACCTATAACAGCCAATGAGAGCGTTAAAGAGCGATGTTTAAGCATCTGAATTTCAAACCGTTTATAGTAAGTACTCAAGCTCATTTTTATCATTAAATGAAACTGAGCGAAGGTTTCACGATATTTGTTCAGATGCGAAATTTTATTTAACAACAGACGAGCTGGTGAAAGGATATAATTTAGATGCAATGGAGAAACAAAACGAAGAAAACTTTACGTTTGTGTGAATTATTAAAAATTTCAGTATGCGCCTTCATTCAAAGAAAGAATATTTTTGCAGCCCGTTGTTTGAGTTGAACTCTTTACCCGGCGTGAAATGGTGCATTAAATTATATCCGCGAGGGAACTCGGATAAAAATCACGTAGCTACTTATCTCAACAGAGAGGATGACCTTCTAGAAGCCTGTAAAGTAAGTTTTAGTATTCAATTCCTGGATTGCAATGAAAAAGAAATCCCTACCTTAATAACAATTCCTACCACAACCAATGTATTTGATAAAAAAAGAATGGATTGGGGATATGCAGAATTTATTGAAAGAAATGTGGTTTTTAATGAGGTCTCTCATTAGCGATATTCTACTTATAAAATATACTTTGAAACCACTTTCTGAAAGTAATGATCAAGAGATACTCCCTGCAATACCTTATAACAAAGGATTGTTCACGGACGTCCTGTTACGAACTCGTGATGCAGAATTCAAACTGCATAAAGCCATGTTGTGGGCGAGGTGGCCTAAACTGGTGAAGAAACTAGAAGAAGAAAAGTCTTCCGAAGAAGATTTTGATATCGGATCGAACGTTCTGGAAGCCATGATCAAATATGTTTACACCGAAAAATTAGATCCCAGCACATACGCATTCTTTGAGGAGCTCTGGACCACTGCCGCAAAACATGGACTTCGTATTCCCTATGCTATGCCTTGCATGGTAAAAATATCCAAAACACGCATTAGTGCAGATAAAATTTCATTTCTGTGGCCAATAGAGAATTTCTCAATCCTGCCTGTTAACGCAGAGTTGTATCACGAATTTAAGATGAATATCCCGCTTCTAAATGGAGCTTAAATGTTCACATTCGAGAAAAAACAGAAACTGAACAAATCTTCAGCATTTTCATTTGCAAAATACCTGATAATGAATTCAAACCGATTTTCATCAGAACCAAGGTATCCTACGATAATTCTGATACGTCTCAAAAAGAACATTTCTTTAAAAAAAATGAAAAATGGAAATGTGCAGAGTTTTCGCGTGACATTTCCATGGATCCAGGTGATGTGTTGCTACTCAAATGCGAATTTAAATTGTCGGACGGCAGTTTTTCTTCTGAGACTGTGGAATCTTCCTGTGTCTTTGCAAATTCTTTTGGCGATTCTAACTTAAGCAAAAACCTTCGAAATCTGTACGAAACTGGAAAATTGTCGGACATCAATGTAAAAGTCGGTTCGGAAATTCTTTCTGCACACAAATTTATTCTGTGTGCTCGATCATCGGTGTTTTCTAAAATGTTCGAAACCGAAATGATAGAAGCAAAAAAGAACATTTTGGAAATTTCAGATATTGATCCTGATATAATGCATGAATTTCTATTTTTTATGTACTGTGGAAGTGTGGAAAATCTATGTGAAGAAACAGCTATGAAGCTGTACGCAGCAGCTGATAAGTACAATGTTCCAGCTCTAAAAAATGTGTGCTCATCCTTTCTAAAATCAAATATCACAGTACAAAGCGTGTGCAAAATTCTCCAGTTAGCTGATATGCATTCCGATGATGATTTGTACCAATGTGCTTTGGAATATTTTTCTTCTCATGCACAGAAAGTTCTCTCAACTGATGAATGGAAAGAAATGTCCAAAAATAATTTGTTTGCAAAACTTCTGAAATATATGGTAGTTCGTAAAAAATCTACAAAATGACCTACATACTATTACATGGCAGGATTCATCAGCAAATGTGAAGGTTAAAATTCCGAAAGACGTGTATTATTAAAATCCTTGTACACAATATTCGTAGTAATAATTCTTAAAATAAGTTATTATGAAAATTCATTTTGTCGATTGAATAATGTGAACTAATTCATGCATCAAGTGTTAAAAGTTTCATTTTAATTTTATATTATTAAAAATTAATTTTGTTTTTTAAAATGAAAAAACCAGAGGGCAAAGAAGTTTATCATCGTGCAGTTCTGTTTTATGGTATCATTAATAATGCAACACTTTGTTATTTTCATAGCGTCTTCAAAACATAAAATTGTGTACTATATCTTAGTTATAATATTATATTTCTATAAATTAATAGCAGTTTATACTGCTTTAATTGAATTTCCAGTGTGTAACTCTCAATATTATACAATTCTTTTGGTTTCATTCTTGCTTTTTTAGTTCCAAATTTTCATTTTCTGTTGTCTGGTTTCCTTGACTGTGTTATATAAATCGCACACTTTATATATATATATATATATATATATATATATATATATAAAAGAAATATATTTAAATATCTATAGTCTTACGTATATCATGGATATATATTCTTTTAAAATTATTTAAAAAAAAAATCGTACAAAATCTTTTGAAAGAAATTTTTTATTCCGTATAATAAGTAAAACTACTGATATCAGTATATATGCAGAGCATATGCCGAACTTTAACCAATCCGAGAAGTCTCAATTTAAATTTTTGTATCTGTTCTTTGAGCTTCAAAATACTAAGTGGTTTTTTTTGGGGGGGATGGGGTTGTTGTAATTTCTTTCTACGTTAACAGCGTCCTCACAAGTAAGACAGAATAATTTGTACTAGGAATGGCATAATTATTTTCAATCTCTTTCTTTTAGCATGAGAAATGATTTTCGAAACATTAATTTTCTTATAAATATGTGTATTGAATGTAAGTTTTTCTGTTATTCACAACATTAAGAAATTTAATGGATTAACACTTGATAATGTAAACTATTGCTGAAATAATATAATTTCTATAGAGGATTAGCTTTGTTTATGTTTGTCTATTAAGTGGATTTTTGTTAAAAAATGTGCACAGTAGGAGTAGGGATACATCATCTTACGGGACTAAGTACTCCGCCGAGAAGCTCCGTTTTATACAGGTATGATTATTTTGATTTTATTAATATACATTGCAAAAAATTTCATATGGAATGAGTCTTAACGTAATAATATAGATATAAATCTGTAGTGTAAAGTACAATGGATGACATTTTAATAGGATGCTTGAATAAGAATACGTTCTTATTAGAATCTTGATGAAAAGTGTTCATTGTATGGGTGATATAGAGGGAAAAGTTGTATTTTCTGGCAGAATATAAATTCGCACAAGAAATGAGCTGAATGAAAGGGTAATAGTGACTATTATTATTGTCACCATTTTTTAAATTTTCATTAATTATGTTTATTATTTCCGCACGTCTTTGTGGCATAACTAGAAGCTCCCTCGACGCGTATTCGGGAGATCCGAAGTTCGAATCCCGGCGAGGGCACTGCACATTTTTCACGTTCCTGCTTCGATATAACCTAATGACTTTACAAATGCACAATTTGGGTCTTTCTGTTTCAAAAATAAAATACTGTTTCCGATTCTTGATTTTATATTTATTCATAAGGTTGTGAGCATAATTTTTGTGCAGGTTGCAAGATTAAAATTTATGCAAAAAGCATATTTACAGATCTTTCTTCAAGTTAGAAATAAGAAAATAAATGCAATGATCATTTTTATTTTAAGAAATATTTATTTAATTGTAACTGATATATAATTAAACATGTAAATTGTTGAGTTTTTTTCACTGGAAAGAATGATTCTCAGTGCAAGGATCAAATGTTCCTTAATACGGGGATATCTGAACCCCCTTTTTTAAAAGATTGAGCTTTCCAGTGCATTGAGATCTATTTACTTATTCTTGATTTTGAAAAATGTATTAGTTCGTGATGAATTATTCTGCGTGAACGCCAATATTTTTGTCCAAAATTTCTTAAATTGTCAATTTGTATTGGTTGTTGTTGTTACTGATGTTCACTTGTCTGACGTATAGTCAGCCCAAGCCCACGAAATTCCTTGTGGAAAAGAGCGCAAGATTAGCCCTGCCGTTGGCAACAGTCTTGAGCACCTTTCAGGTGACAGTGAGAATTAGCTCAGTTCCGCCCTCCTCCCCAATTTTGATGGCGAGCTCCCTGGGGAGAACGGATCCGGGGGTCTCCCGCTCCCTCTTTCCCTACCACCAACCTCTCGAGAGGACTTTTGGCTCGCCGCATGTTTGGAGTGCTTCCATGCCGCTCGGACACTATTCATAGACAAACATCCATACCTTCTCCGGGATTCGAGCCCTGGCCATTCGATACGGCAGACAGCGAGGCTAACTACTATACCGGTTGGGCGGCAATTTGTATTAGAGAAGTATAATAATTGCGAGAAGGAAACGCCATTCTTAAGTTTTTCCTATCTCAGAACTAAAATTCATTTATTACATTTGTAGAGACATTAGGTTATTTTAAAAGCAGAAGTGATGAGAAATGAGCAACGCTTTCGCCGGGAATCGAACCACGGACCTCTCAATTACGCGCTCAGCGTGCAGACAACCACACCACGAAGGCATGCCAAGAAGGCGGGAGAAATACCTTATACATTTTGTACTCTATTTATAACAGATCAAATATTGCATGTTACCAGCAATGTATGAAACGTCAGCATTCCATAAAATGTATTAATATAAATACTGGTTCATGAAAAGAAAATGATAACCAGTGAGTAATAATACATTAATGAAAATAGAATATGAGTAATAATGAATCACTTAATTATGAAAATAGAATACATGCCATATTATTACAGACGAATGTCTTTAATTAATGAGAACAGTAGAATGCCTGACGTTTTAAGGCAAAGCGTAAAATATATAATTGTATATAATATTTACGCATTCTATACAGCGATAAAAGCTATTTACGTTAAGTATGGAAAAGGTTATGATGAGGTTATTCTATAAAAGATGTGCATTTCCCAAAAATACAAGTATTATTTTGAAAAAATTAATAAAAGAGTGCCATTAAATTTTTTTAAATTCAAAATACGTAAAGAAAACTGAAAGTTGTACAAAATAAAATTTATGCCTTTCTTCTTAAAAACTAATGTATGAAATATACGGAATGAAAATATTAAAATGTATGGGTATTTGAAACGAATCGAAGATGTATTTCATACTTTCCCAATTTTTTATTTGGCATTCTATAGAATGCCGAGGATATGTACGAAATGTTTATCCTTTCATACATTGCTGGCTAGTTTTCGGTATTCTACAAAATGCTTAGGTATTGTACAGAATGTCGGCTTTCGTACATTTGTGGTAACATATAACGTACTTCAACAACTCTTTTTTTCATAGTTTTCGATCATTTCCCAGTTTCTTAAATTCATAATTAATTGTGAAAACATGTTTAAATTGCTGCCGAAGAGCGTGTTATTTCTGTCTTCGGTTCTATGCAATAATTTTATTTATTAAACTAAACTCAGTGGCGCAACAGCCCTAGTGGGCCAAAGCCTGCAGTGCACCAAAATCTGCTTTCTTGACCGTGGGCCCCGGGGTGCGTGAGCATATGCCCTGAACAAGTGATAAAATTTGGGTACTGTGGCCCAGGTTGCTATAACTTCGAGGAAGTGGAATAACCCGTGATATCTCCTAACGAATCAGAACATTAACGAGTTATACTTCAGACCATACTCCCATTCGTTTTACGCCATTAAGTGAAACTGAGCTAATGTCATACGATACGAGCTGAAATGCAAATTTTTGTTTTAAAAGTTGATGAGATGTAGGAAGAAAGTCATCTAGATGGAGCGGAGAAGCAGATGGACAACAATTTTACATTTGGATGGATTCTAAAAATTTCTGATGTGCCATCAATGCGAATTCTTTAGCCGGCATGAGATGGTGTATTAAATTATATTCTCGAGAAGATTCATATGAAAGTTACATATTACTGCTGTTAAAGACGACGTCGAGGAAGAATCTTGCAGCGTACGTTACACAGCACAACTCGGCACCTATGAGTTTATCCAGAAGCGAACAAGTATTTTAATTAGTGTTTTTGGTAATATATATGTATATATATATCGTATATTTTTTGCATGAAAAATAGCTTTACATAATAAAACGCAAAATTGCACACTGATGAAAAATGCACTGTAGCTGATGGGCACAAAAATGCACTCTAAGCCTACCCTCAGGTAGCGGTGTTATGGTCTTTTATGGAGGTTTTTGCCCCTTACTCTCTGTCTGTTGATTGTTCATCTGCTCTCACTTTTTCTGTGCTCATCACATAGGTAAGATGGTGTCAATCTAGTCATGTTATCGCCTGAAGCGAGTTGCTGTTTTCATGGGCCGCCCACTATTAACAATCTTAAACGCAAGAGTATTCCATTCATGTACAAACTAAAATTCCAGTCTCAAGTATGACTGCAATTTTCTGGTCAAACTTCCCTAATGCAATCTCTTTTGGCATTTCTGAATGGCAAATAAAAGTGTTTCTAATCACTCATCGGGAATAATGTAAGAGACTTCTCGGTTGAAGTACATCACTGAAAAAGTCGAAGTCCTGTTTCTGGAACTTATGGCAGATGTCGTTCGCTAATTCAGTGCCCACAAACTTCAGCTGCAGATTTTTCAACTCATCATACGTAAGAGAAGGATCCGGAATTAATCTCCATATCAGGCTCGTAAATTTCAAAAATAGCTCAGCTTATAGACGGCTCCACTGTTCGCAAATAAAAATCATTTCGAGAATTGCAGATTCTCTTGGCTTTAAAATAGTGGTAGCCAATCTGTGGTCCGTGAAAAACCTTTTGATGCTCCGCGGAAAAATTGGGGCATTATTTATATTTTTATGAAGATTCAGTTTAAAAATTGACGAGTAATAAAATCTATTATGGAATATGGATTATACTTTTTTTAAAATTTTTCCTTCTGAATTTAGTGACCTTTTAGCTGTTTTTGCTGGTGTATCTAGCGACATTTGAAAGTGAGAGTTGGCATCCATGGATTGCAGCTGTTATCAATAATAGCGCGAACTGAAATTCCTTTTGAATTACAAACACAGTAGTCGTTAATAGCACAGCTTTTCTCGGTGTCAATAGGCAAATTGATGGATTTTTTATGAGAACCATCTGCATTCTTGTTTATAATTGCACCGCTGCAAATTTCCGTTTTTATTTTGTCTAACTGTCGATCGATGGCGCCATTCCGGAATAAGCGATGATTGTTATGTTTACAATAATTAAAAACTGGCGGCATAACACTTTCATTTTATTGATATTGCTGTGCGTTTGCCAGTTTGTTCTTGCTTTTCGTGAAGTTCCTTTTCAGTGATATGGAAATGTGAAGCTTTCTGTACAAGAAGGTAATATTTTTGTACTTTTCGTACAATTTTTTAATGTAAACGAAATATGTGTATCAGTGTGATGTCAATAATGTTTTAATTGTTACTCATAATCAGGGGTGTAGCCTGAATTTCCATAAAGGCATGCTGCTGAACACCAAATGTTTCGAAAATTGTATTAACAAATGAAAATTAGAATTGCATGTATTGGAAAGTTGAATATTGCTTTTGCGTATTAATGTTGTTTTAAAGGTCTGATTTAAGGTTTTTTTAATAATTCATATTAGCGGTCCGCCAAATATAAAATTATATATATAGTGGTCCGTGAAGTTCTAAGGGTTGACGGCCGCTGCTTTAGATCACACCAAAACATTTCGGAAGGGTCAGGCAGTCCCCTGAAAATAGACAAATCTCTTATGAGACAGGAATAGATGAGTTTCTTTACGATCATATTTAAAGCTCAAGACGATTCAACGAAGAAACATGAGAATGCTTATGTAGGACTGCCAGAATTTGTGTATTAATACGTTATCTGTATTAAAAATGTACCGATGGTTTAGAGATGGTAAAGAAACAGCGAACATTCATTGTTGCAAAATCCAGTTTCCAGTGTATAAAAACACTCTCACTCGCAAGCGTAGGAAACAAGAGCACCTGAATTACACAAATGCGCAGTTCCTCAATATTTATAATTAATATTATCGTTATAGATCTAATTGCAAGCAAAGTATGCTAAAATAAAATTTTAAATTAGATTAAAAAAAGCATCTTAGTTTTTAACTTAGATTTTAAATGAAACTCTATCCATTTCGTGGAAGATTACGTATAGATTTCTTTTTTAAAACACAAAAATATTTGTAAAGATGAGAGAAGCAATGACCGTCCTGTATGGAAACCAACGGGCCGGAAAACATGAAAACACACGCATCTCCCTCTGTCAAGGAAAATATTCATGAAATAGCTACGATAAAAAGAATTTTTAGGCGTTGCGAAAAACTGGATTAAAATTACTGTCAGTTAATAAAGTTGGTAAAGTCTGGTAAATGTAAAGGGCATCAAGTAAGTTCAGTTCAGGAAATGAAGAGACTTTATGAATAATTTTTCTCAAAACCAGATTCAAAAATTATAGTTAAGCGTGCAGTTGTGATTGGCTTTCGAAGATTTCTTTATGTCTCTTCTTCGAACACAGACTTAGGATTCCCTGATTTTAACGCTCTTTTAGTTTGGCCGATATATCTCAGAATCACCTTGAATATTGGCAAGATATGCTATATATTCTCTAAGAATTATCAGTTATAGAAGCTCAGAGAACTGAAAAACGAATTTGACTGACAGAAGAAAATGGCTTCAAAGGCGAACTTCTAGATAATCCGAGCAATTTTTGTAACTACTAATAACAGGATGAAGTGGAATAAAGATAATGTTATTGATTTTTTTCTAATAACCGCGAAATGTCTTCTTTGATGGGAAGATGAAAATCTTTTAACTGAGAAAATCCTCTATCATTAGGAAATGATTGCAAATAATTGAGGAAATGAATAAACAAAGATTCTGAAGAACAGACTTTGAAAGAGCGAAATACATATCCATATTTTACTTCGAATACATATTTTACAAATACATATTTATATTTACGAAATACATATTTTACTTCATACAATATATGAAGTAAAATGAAGCTACTTTTTTTCTGCTTAGCAGGGTGGCATGATTAGCAAGCAAATAGATGAAGGTTTTATAACAAGTAGTGGTGCTGAAATCAAATTCATTGCGGATAACTAGAGTGTTGAGAAAAGGTACAGAATAATCTGACTCAGTTTAAAACGTGAATTGGATAACTCAGTCGAATTCATAACTGATAAAATCGTCGTTAAATCTTCTTTTCTACCAACAAAAAGTGCGAAGGTATCATCAGCATAGCAGATCCAGTACCACAAATGCAGTTTTCCAACAAATACTGAAAGAATTACCCATAGTTACCTTCAATATGATGATAGTAAATGTTTTGGGAAATGGAGTGAGTTTACCTAAGTCAACTTTAATGTTTAAAATTTCTCTGGGCTGGATATGTTCTTTAATTCCTGTGTCCAAATACAAATTGTAATGATGAGCACCTGTAGTACTAATACCTGCCTTAGCTCCAAAATGAGGTGAAGTTTAATGAACAAGGCACAATAATTGCCAAATTTGGGAAGATTGCCCTTATGGGTACTTTCTTTCTATTATTCATTTAACGAATACAGAAACACGAAAACTCAGAGGAGTTAGTTTTATCGCTGGGAATGGAATCCAGAACGAATGACCAGTGGGCAAAGGTCTGATCAGTTCGGACTTTGATATAGCAACGAAAGAAAAGATGAAGATTTCATGATGATTTACAAGTTTTTGATCAACTTTTCTGATACTACATGCATTTACATGTTTACAGGAGGTTACATTAATCGAATATGGCCAAGCACACGAGGGCTATCTGTATAGGAAGAGGAACGTCATCGTGGAAGACCTTCTAAACCAGTGATCGCCAAACAGTTGATCGCGAGCTACTAGTAGCTCGCGGGGACATTCTCGGTAGATCGCATTAACTATCTTCAGTTGCCTAACCTTGATTCCTCCACTGAGCTGATGCTGAGAGGAAGACACTACTGCAGTGGGAGTGGGATTGAGATTGGGATTATACACAAATCGTGAACAGATCGTGATGAATTTTCATGCATTATAGTGATTTCTTAATCTAGCTATTATGGATGTTATAGTTCTAGGGCAGTCGAAGTCTACGGCAAGCGACTCCTTAAAATTATGAGTCAGACGTCTATGTTTGGCCACTGCATTTGCATCAGTGAGTGTGATGGAGATATTGGATTGTTCAAACTCTCTGGCGTCTTTAGCTAAAGAAACAACACACTCATTTCTCTCAATGTTTACATGAGCAGGAATTCACTGTAGCACACAGGATATTTCTCTGCTGTGTAGCGCTCTAATAGGAAATTAATAGTTAAGATGACGTTAGTCTCTCCGTTTCTGATAGCTTCCAAGGCCGATTTGGAATCTGAAAAGACAACCGACGCTCTTTAAGATTAATTTTAAATAAAAATTAATTTAAAATTCGCTAATAATGCCATATAATGTGTTACACTAAGGCCAACGAAAAAGAAATAAATTACAGATATGGATTATAAAGTTGCTTATGTAGCCTCAGAAGGGGCCTAAATAAGCTAGATAAAAAGATTAAGCCTCTGAGGGCAGATGACTTTGACGAGATAACGGGTAAACTCGAAGAACGGTCAAGAAATTGAGGTAAAATTGGGAAGGCCATTATCTCCTGTACTGCATGTGTGCCAATCTAACGGAAAAAGACGAGAGACGAAACTCACGCCGCACAAGGAAAACAAGTAAACGTTGGCAGTCAAAGCTAGCTTACGAAGTCTCTAAGCATGCGAGAAACGAATGGTCTGATCAAATTATCTTCTAGAATGATTTGGTAACTAAGGGCTTCTGAAAAATTTGCAGCATCACAGCCAGAAGAAAGGCTTTTTAAGTTTAGAAATGTGGTGCACTACAGGGCCAACTTTCAACTTGTCATGGATCAGTTTGTTTCTTATCAGTTAATGAGCATTTACAATTCTTATCAGAATCTTGTTCTCTCCTGCTTGAAATTTGTGGATGTCTGAGGCTAATGCCTAGGCTACAGATAGGTAGCATAGAATTCGGCTTATAATGTATAAGTATATCCTTCTCTTTTCGTTGAGAGACAGTCCAACGTATTTCTCAGGAGTACGGAAAGTTGGTCGCCGATACTACACGCTTTTCCGATGACGTGCTTAATATAACAAGACCATTTGAGCCTTTGATTAATAATAACCCCCAGATAAATTACATTTTTTATACGGTTCACTATTTCCCCAAATCAGCAGGAGTTTAAGTTAAAATCACACGCCGAATAACAAGTTAAATATAAGTTATAATAAGTTAATAATATAATATTATAAGTTAAATCAGCGTAATATTACGCCGATTCTTGTTGCTTAACTTCTCCAATAAGTAGAGGTTGTTCAATATTATTTGCGAATCGTCCTTAATGAATAAATTATGACTGAATGTCCTTAATGAACAAAATAAAGGAATCATGGGACTTTATGCCCTTAATGAACAAAATAAATTATGACTGAATGTCCCTAATGAACAAAATAAAGGAATCATGGGATCATTTAGCACAACCATTTTAGCAAAACTCTCCATATTTTCAGAACACGCTAAACTCTCGCTAACTCCGCAAAATAATTTTGCAATTTTACCAAGCAATTACAAAAGTTTTGTATTCCAGGTTCCAATGATTTTATACATAAATGTTTGCTAATGAATTTGCATAAATTATAAATCAGTTTGCTATTTTTAATGTATAAAACGGTTTGCTAATTTTTATTTTACACTCAGTCTAAAACTCAAGTCAGCTGTGGAATCTGCCTACAAGAGAAAAAAAAAATGCTGTAAAATTTCAGCAGAAATACAGTATCGTGAATGCTCGAATTCGGCTTTGATGAAGTTGCAGTATTGGGGGAGGGAGAAACCCTTTTGAAATACAATTTGAGAAACTAAAGCCATCATGTCCAGATTCGAATTTACGATTAGTCCCAATTGGTTGAATCTACTTTTCAATGTAGATATAGATGTAATAATATGTACTGCCGTCAGATTTAGGTACCATTGAAGGCAACAATTACTGTGAGTCTATTCTTAAAGGCCATCACGAAAAAATTTCGCTCGGAACAAAAACACAATTTTTTTTTTTTTTTTTTTTTTAAATTTCTTGTCTGATTTTCAGGAGTTAAAACATAATCAAAAGTAAAATATGTATGCAATATTATTTTTTTGCTTCTGTAAGATATCGCCGAATTGCGAAAAGGTCGCTAATATGCAAGCATCGATATTAGGAACCCGTGGATAGCTAGCTGCTTGCAAATGAGCAAATGATTTTAACCGTTTCACCACGAATTTAAAAAACAAAATAATGGCATTTGGCGAGAAAATATTCAGCGCCAACTGAGTAACAAAAAATGAAACATGCGCAACTGGTTTGATTCTACGACTGGGATACGCTACAGTTTCTAAGTACTTTTTAATCCAACAGTAGTTTTTTAACTTTTACTGGGACATATATATGTCTCATTAGTAGTCAAAGGGTTAAAGCTGTAAATGCGATTATTTGTTCAATACATCTGAAAGATGAGACTAAAGGGATCTGCAAGATTAGCTTTATGGAATACACTTTCGGGAAAATTTTGAAAATGATAAATGTTTATAAATTTGCCATATATCCACCCTCCTCCAAAAAAGTTCATCAGAAGGTCGAAAGGGAAAGGGGAAAAAGTAAAAGTTCTTATCATTTATTGATAAACATAATAATGAAGATTAACTTGAAGAAAAAAAAAATTAATAACTTACAACAAAGTTGAAAAACAAAGAAATATAAAAAGCATCAGTTGATTAAAACTCGAAATTAATCTGTGATGAAATAAAAGTTTAGAAAAGTATGGCCGCTTAAGCAAAAAACAAACCGAAGAGAATTAGAAGAGTAATTAGAACATGCTAAAGCATTTTTTTCAAAAAAATTACACACCGAGTGAAATAAAAATATGACTGGGCGCTAAAACAACTGCATACAATTAAAAAAATACTGCTGCCATCATTGCTTTAATGATTGGTTTTCGAAAGACATACACTTACTAAAACATTCCTCTGTGTCACATAGTAATGATAAGAAAACACGAAAAAATATTGACACAAATGACTTGACTCAATTCCCACCGCTCGTCACCCATCAGCGACCGAGGGGTAAAGTGGCTGAACACTGGTAGTTCGGTCGAGGTTCGAATTCCGCGAACGGACTGGCTGCATGGGCATTTTCGTGGTTTTCCCCACGTGTAACGTGTATGCGAGTCGATTTTCTTTAGAAAATCATCTACGAAGGCATCCCTCCTCTTAGGCAGATAGCCCTCGAGTGCTTTACCCATAATCAAATAATCCAAACTAAATCAAAACTGCCGCTCGCCGAGCAACCAAACCCAATACTATAAGTCAGAGTAATAATTCCTATACTAACATTTCCTCCGCATTAAAGACTTCTTTTACATTATTAGAGAAGTAAAGAAGATATTTAATGATTTTTCTATCTTTGATGTTATTAAAATTATCACTAGCTGCATGGATGATGTTCGTGCTGCACCCATTCCGATAGACAAAATTTTTCTCTTTTTCAACATTCTTGAAGAAATATTTAGTGGAAATTTAATCTTGCGTTAATGGAAACTGGATAATTTTCGCCTTTGATTCCGTAGGGTCGGTTGTATTTTCGATGTGCATTTATTTTTAGACTGTGTTCGAACTTTGATTATTTTGTGAACTCTTAGTTCTTAACGTGTTGAGTATTGCGGTTTTTTATTATGTGCCCTATATTTCGTAATTGCCTGCACTTTTATTATACATCTTATTCGTGGGCACCACCTCGATAACCTTGACTGCTCGCTGGACTTCTGAATATTTTACGTAGTTTCCTCATACTTCGGACTTCTGCACTTACCACTCGAACCTCCAATTCAGGACATATTGATAAATTCGAAAGTAATTATCTCTCGATACAGTACTCACAGTACCTAGGTACTGCGATATTATAAATCATTTTTTGAGGGGGTGGTTGGATCAGATATGATTTTTGTGTAACTGTGGTGTTACACAAAAACTGTGGTGGGAGTCGCGGGAACTGCAGCAGGGGGTCGCCGAAAAATTTAGCAGTTTTAAAAATTAACAGTTAATTAAATTAATTTAGCAGTTCTTTAAATTATTAATTAACTAACAATCACCAAATATTTTTACACGACGTATCTGAAAATAGATAAAAATAAGACAATACAGACAAAGAAAAAAGGAAAACGTTTCGACGCATTTATTTTATAATAGAAACGTTCATTTTACTTGCTTTGCACGTGACGCTGTCGTTTCGTCTGTTACTTATTTAAAATTTTCACATTGCTCTATGTCTAAAAATTCGAAATTAAAGTTAATGACCTAAAACTGCAATAGTATATTACAGTACAAGTGAAAAAAATAAGTTTCACACACACGTGTGTCGGATTTGCTCAATGTTTATGGGGGTCCCACAAAATATTCGTAAATAATATAGGGTCCTGGGGGGTCGCGAAAGAATCTCAGTGATAAAAAGGGATCGCGAATGAAAAAAGTTTAAGAAACCCTGCTTTATGTAATACTGTTCAAAACACCATTCTACTAGGAGGTTTAAACAATTCCAATGAAAATTCCACTGTCAGAATCTGCGTAAAATGACATCAGACGTTGTTTCGTCTTGGCTTGGCGATTTCTTGGCGGGAGTAGAAATAAAGAATCTCGGGTACTATCGAGCAGCTGATCGTAAGGACGATTGCTGGCGAATGTGTTATGTTCACTACGAGTAATTTAACAGAAATTCCTTTCCACATGTAAAGAATAAAGTTTTTGAAAGCATTCATAGGCCCAAAGATAAATATTTAGTACTGGTTACAATGGGAATTACTTATTTGTTATTCACATAACCCTAGATATGCGGAAATTGACTCGGGACATAAAAGCATATGCGGAAATAGAGTAAACATAATAACACAAGTGAAAACATAAACAAAAGTGGAAAGTTTCTCTTGGTGTTTATATTTTTGAATTGCATTAAATTAATGTTGTAGGTTTCTGTAACGTGCAATAATCAATTAATTTAACCTAATTTCATATTTATTTCGTAATGTATTTCTGTATGATATTTCATCCTATATTTACTGTTACCATAGAAGTTCTTTTTTAATTTATTTTAATTCATACTTTCCACGAAAGTACATCTCATCCTAGACCAATAAGCGTAGGACTAAGTGCTTTGCCATAAGCAATTTAATCTTATTTTACGTTTATTTTCCAAAGCAGCATTTTTATTATGTTTCATTCCATATTTGCTGTTATAACCTATGAAAACTTGCTATTTTCTTTTCTTTCTTTAGCATGCCTATGAAAGGTTGCTCTTTTCATGGGCATTCTGCAAAATCAGAAGCTTTGGTACTTTCTTTTCTTATTCTTGATTACGTTATCTTAAATAAGAATAGATAAGATATACGAATTCTTCATCGATCCTAAGAACTCTGAATAGGGTTACCATAACAATTTTTGCTCAGACTGGGCCAATATTGAGAAAATACAATACGAAATAAAATTTGAAATAAACCAGAAAAAACTACTACTGTGATTAAAAAGGCTAAATGAAGAAATTGTTAACAAAAAACAACATAATATCGTCGGAATGAATAGGACTTCGAACCCTCTAAACAGAAAAAATAACCTTCCATAATTAATTCCTTCGCCAATAATGTATAGCAGATGCCAGGCGATTACGCTAGCGAAGAATCTTACTGCGCATGCGTTAAGCATGAGCTTCGATAAAGCCAGATGCTATTTGATCGATGCGTGCTTTTCATAATAGTGGTGCTTTGGCTTAACTTCACATTTATTCAGTACAATTTCGTTTCTAAAATGGCAGAAAAAGAGGATGAAAAGTTCACTTTCACTTGGATGATTGAAAACTACAGCATGCATCATCACTCCAAGAGAGAATACCTTTCGAGTCCGTGTTTTGTGTTGAATTCTTTACCCGCCATTCGATGGTGCATACAACTCTATCCGGAAGGATATGAAAGCGAAAGTCATATAAGTGTCTGTGTGTCACGGGTGGATAATATTTCAGAAAGTTTTGAAATGAAATATAGTATTGAAGGCCTGAATTCCAATGAAAAATTAATTTTTAGTTCAGGTGAAGGATCTGTAGATGAATTTGAAGCGAAAAACCCAATTGGATGTTATAAAGCTTTCTCTAAAAATGACCTGTTTCGTTGGCTCAAAAACGACATTTTAATCATAAAATGCACTTTGGAGCCTGCCTTCGAGACAACTGAGCAAGATAGCCTGCCACAGATTTCCTACGAAAATTTTTATGGTCCGTGGGCGGATCTTCATTTACATGCTGGTTATTCCGTTTTCAGAGTGCATAAAGCTATGTTATCAGCGAGGTGGCCTAAAATGTTGGAAAAACTGGATACAGAAGAAACTTCTGAAAAACGTTTGGACATTCATTCAAATGTACTGGAGGCTATTCTCCAATATGTTTATACAGGAAAATTGGAATGTTCTGAACCTAAATTCTTATTAGAACTGAATGCTGCTGCAAGCAAGTACCAACTTCCAAATCTACAGTTTATGTCGAATGTAGCGCAAAAAGCTAGAACATGCATTAATGTAAGGAAAATATCATTTCAGTGGCCAATACACAATTTTTCCAGTCTACCCATCAACACAGTATTAAATAGTCACGTATTTTCTGTTGATACTATAAAGTCTTGTAGATGGAATTTATTATTTCGTTTGCGTGAAGAGGTCGTGCAAGGTAAACGCTTCGACATATCCGTTTGCAAAATAAATGAAAGTGAGCCCGAGCCGACTTTCGTAAGGAGCAAGATATCCTTCGACGAAACTGGTTGCTGCGAAAACAAACATTTGTTCCGGTTGGATAAAAAATGGAAATGTGCGGAACTCTTGCGAAGCGTTTCTGAAGATCCACGAGATGTGTTGCGACTTCAGTGTGAATTGAAGTTTTCGGATTGCAGTTCTTATTCACAGATTGTAGAGTCGTCGTGTGCGCCTGCATCTTGTGTTAACTGTCATTACTTTAACGATGACCTTCGTGAGCTTTACAGAGGTGGAAAGTTTTCAGATATTGATATAGTAGTGGGGTCGAAAACTTTTCGCGCACACAAATTTATACTCTGTGGCAGATCTTCTGTATTTTCAAGGATGTTCCAAACCGAAATGACAGAGTCAAAAATGAATAAAATAGAAGTTACTGATGTCGATGCGGATATAATGGATGAACTGCTTGCCTACATCTATACTGGTTATTTAGAAAAACCGCTGGAGGTGACTACCCAGCGATTGTACGTAGCTGCTGATAAGTACGACATTCCTTCTCTCAAGAAAAAGTGCTCATCTTTTCTCGTATTGAACTTAGCTTTCGACTCCGTATGCAAGATACTTCAGTTAGCCCATCTGCATTCCGATGATGATTTGTACGATAGTGTAGTGGGATATGTGTGTGAAAATGATACAGAAATTTTTGCAACCAAAGAATGGAAAGAATTTGTGAAGGATAACTACACTGCAAAATTTTTGCAAAATGTTATTGAGTATAGAGAGGAATAGGAAACGAAAATTATTTCTATGGATTTTAGTTCCATACTTTAGTTCTAAAATTTCTTGGAAGCTTCTTGTGCAAATTATCTCCTGTCGTTCTATAAAAAAGTTAAACAGCATGTAAAAGTATATTGAATTTTTTAAGTATAATTTCAGTATTTGCTAAACCTTATACTTTAATCATTTTCTATGCATTTCAGAAGGAGGACAGAAATCGGACAATAAAACATAGAAGTGCTATGTTTTATTGTCCGATTTCTATCGTTAACTTAAAGCAGTATAGCAGTAAACTGTTTTCAATACAATTTGACCTTGGATGGAAGGATTTTACTAAAAATTAATTTCTGTATTTCGAATGTAGACATTAGAGTTATTTTTCATATGATATAATTATAATTTTATATTTCAATGTAAGGGATGAATGCCACTTGTTTCATATCATAACTTTTGTTCCTTCTTTAATCATTTTTCTTTGTAGTCAGCTCTAGATCTTGTTTATATAGTTTCTAACTGATATTTATTAATAGCCAGTGTTATCGAGTTACAAATATATTTGAATTTCTCAAATAGTCTAAGATGTATTTTTGTTTAATTCAGTTATTAGTCTGAGACAATCAGATGTTGATTTCTCACGCGTGAATTAACTGGGTATGCCTAAACTATCCTAATCCATTAGCATGAAACAAAATTCTCTGCAGAATATACAAAAGAGTTAACAACAAGACTAATAACAGTTGTAGTTTGTATAGTTGTATCATAGTGCTTATCCACAACAGTAATTTAAAACTGCATGCAGTCCGAAATATATAAGCGTAATTAATCATTTATTAAAAGTAAACATTAGTAGAAGTATTTATAGCTATAAATTCTATATCTCTGATAGTGTTCATTTGATTTTATTATTGGTTTAATTTGCCTAACCAAATGAAAATATTTTCCGCATTAAACTGCCACAAAATACAGGTAAATTTAAAATAGTATTTTTCTGTCAATTATAATATGGGTCAATCCTCTTTCCTGTATATTTTCAAATGCCGTCGCATTAACTATGGTCTTGAGTTAACCGTAAATAAATATGGTTTCCTGCCCCCCCCCCTCCTTAGTAAAACAAATGATGCCAATTCGAGAAGTTTTTTTAAAGTAATTTTGGGGTGATCTCAGTAATATGATAAAAGGTAATTTGGCGATAAAGATTACTAGATGGCAAGATCGTCAGCAATAATTTGATGTACAAGAAGCTCGGTAAGTAAGTTTATGTTGTATGTCGGTGGTGTCAATTTCAAATTGCATGCAGGCCAAACACACGATCTAAAACGCAGCTAAAAGGACAAAATTTGTTTTTTCTTTTTACGAAATAAAGCAAAATATAAAATTTTATTTACTAAATATTTATCAAAAATACATAAACAATAATCTTAATGGAAAGGAAAGGAATCGCAAAGGAAAAATTCAAATGTATATTTATTTCTTACATTAAATCTAAAGTTACAACAAGTTTTTCTTGATCTAGAAGTCAAAGAACAAAAGGTACAACTTTGATATACCTCCCCAAAAATTACGCACTAAATCTGGCACTCCCTACGGACATTTATTTTAGGGTTGCTGTTTCTTATTTTGGTGTTGCCAAATTTAGTATTTTTTTGTATTTTGTACCATTTTTTGAGTTTTTTTTTTTTTAAGTTTTGTGGCAACAATTTTTGGATTTCATATATGTTTTACCGCCATTTCTTTGTAAAGTGATCAAGCGGATTTCTGACTTGCTGTATTTTGCTGCAAATCTGGTTGTATTTTCCAATTATATATTTTTTCTATTAATTATTTTTATCTTTTAGCTTTCAATATGCTTACTTTATATAATGTTGTTGAAAAGTTTCAGGGAGTTTTGAGTCGGAAAATTGATAGTTGTGCTTCATTTTCGTCGGGTAGGCCGACAGTTGGAAGGCCAGGTATTGTTAATTGTTTATTTTTGCATCATTTGGCTCAGGATATGCAGATATTAATTGATTTTTTGATGGAGGTTGGATTGTTGAAGGCTGCAGTGTGTAAGAAATGTGGGTCTGGTATAAAGCAGAAGTTGAAGAAGTCTTATTCGGATGGATTTGTGTATGTTTGTCGCAAATGGTAGGTGGTAATCAGTGCAACACTGAAATGTCGATAAGGCATAATTCTTGGTTTTCGAAGTCTAAGCTTAAGTTTAAGTTGTTTGAGGTTTTGTTGATCACGTATGAGATTTTGAGAGGCACTAAGACAGGTAGGATTGCAGAAGAGTATGGTTTCTCTAGTACTACTTTAGCAGATTGGAGGCAATTCATTAACGAGATTATTTTGAATTATATTGAGGAGAATTCTGAGAAGGTAGGAGGTGATGGTGTTGTTGTCGAAATAGATGAGTCGAAGTTTGGCAAAAGGAAGTACAATAGGGGTCATAGTGTTGAAGGTCAGTGGGTTTTTGGTGGTGGTGAAAGGGGATCAGGTAAGGTTTTTTGGCTAATCTTTGGAATATGGTAACAGGTAGTTTGGCGACATTTTCTTAAGGCGATAAAGGTTACTAGCTAGGACTTTAGCAGTGTACATGGATAAAGTCAAGAGTGTGCGCAATGCCATTTTTGTGCAATTCTGGGATGCTTTTTTAACCCCTTCGCGCCGACTGTCACGTATACGTGCCAGCAACGAACACACTTATCTACCAGCCGACACGCAGGCGTGCCAGAGCATTGTTGCGTTTTCTACCGACTGTCACGTATTTGTGCCAGTACCTTGGAACATTTTTCAAAACTATAATTTCTGCCACAAGATGGCACTGTATGTCCATATGGTTTCAGATCATGGAGGTAGGAAGTAAGATGGAGTCGCCCTAAACAAGTTTTTCCGTACCCTGCTCTGAAGCACCGGCGATCCCTACGTGGTGACCAAAACATTGGGTCATTTACCATTGAGTTCTATGGGATTTGACGCGTTCGGGTGTAAATATTTTGTAATTACGTCGCAAATATACATATAAATGTATCCATTTTGGTTGATCTTTACAATATGGTAAAAATTAGACAGCGGATTTCTGTGTAGAAAATTTAGACATGAAATCAGTTAAAAGCGATTATATGAACCATTAAATGAATTATTCTGTATGCCTGCTTATTTTTTTTTTATAGAAATATTTGGCATTTTCAGGACACAAAAAATGCTTGAAAGAACTTTGAGGCTGATCTTTAAGAATATGGTAACTGGTAGTTTGGCGACATTTTGGAGGCGATAAAGGTTACAACCTGGCACTTTGGTAATAATGTGAGCAGTACTCAGTTCCGATTACGCATTATTTTGTGTGAGGGAAATGAGAGATCATGGGATATGTCATGTGATATTAATGGACGAATTACGATTCTTTAATCGGAAAAGGGGGGAAAACGGGAAAATATCTGGAAATTTTGTATTTGGCTTTATTCTGTGTTGTGTGAAACAGTGTTCGTGAATTTTTGGATCCCATGGCCGTAACTAAAGTGAATTCGAAATGGGTATTTATGTATGTATTAAATTAATGTATGTGCTCATTTATATTTTAAGTAGTGTTTTTGAATTTAATTATATTTTAATTAAATGATAGTTATTTTGTGAATTTTATGTTTGTAGAAATTTGGTATACGTTTTAGTTGAAATAAACGTGCATGGAAATAATTTAAATATCTGACAATAAGTATTTGTAATGGTTGCGGTATGAATTCGTTGGTGACGTGTATAATGTAATAGATGATTTAGAGGTAAAAGTTTTTGGATATTTTATTTATATGTGGAAATGTTCATTACTTTTTCGCGATCAGGTAATTTCATATATGTTTTTTTTACTGGGTTTAAAGATTGAGAAAATTGTCATGTATTTTCGTGAAATTTTTCTAATTTATGAGAAAAAAGCAGTGTACATGGATATAGTGTGCGCAATGCCATTTTTGTGCAATTTTGGGATGTTTTTTTAAGTAAAAATAAGTCGGCGTGTACATGGTTTAGTGATATTTTAATTAAATGATAGTTATTTTGTGAATTTTATGTTTGTAGGAATTTGGTATACGTTTAAGTTGAAGTAAACGTGCATGGAAATAATTTAAATATTTGATACTAAGTATTTGTAATGCTTGCGGTATGAATTCGTTGGTGACGTGTATAATATAATAGATGATTTAGAGGTAAAAGTTTTTAGATATTTTATTTATTTTATATGTGGAAATGTTCATATTTGGAAAGGGTAAATACTTTTTCGCGATCAGGTAATTTCATATATGTTCTTTTTACCGGGTTTAAAGATTGAGAAAATTGTCATGTATTTTCGTGAAATTTTTCTAATTTATGAGAAAAAAGCAGTGTACATGGATATAGTGAAGAGTGTGCGCAATGCCATTTTTGTGCAATTCTGGGATGTTTTTTTAAGTAAAAATAAGTCGACGTGTATATGGTTTATGTGTATGTGTTATTTTGAAAAACGCGTAAGGAGTATGGTATTGTGCACTTTTTCCCAATTTTGCAGTGAATATTTGTCATGTTTAAGCAGTTTTGTTAGATAAAATTTCTAGCATAAGTGTAATTCGGCTAGTAGATTGTTGGAAGAAGTGTTCAGTAGATAAAAAGAAAAGAAACATGTCTTTACTTCGTGAAGACAAAATGGCGGCGGGGAAAAAAAATAGAGGGTTGCTGTAGGAGAGTTGGTCGCCAAATTTTCGCCAAGAAAACGCCAAGTTACCATAATGTAAAGATCAACCTATATTTTCTTTTTCTACAACACTTCAGAGTCCTAAGTATGTGAAAACAACATATTTTTAAACATTTCATTCTGAACGGAATTAAATGCTATACTTTTCACAGGAGTTTACTCAGAATGGTTTATTTTGAATGAAATATTTTCACAAGTTTTCGTTAATTACATTAGAAAAAAAAATTAAGGTAATTCGATTTTATTCGGTTAAGGTACAAAAATTAAGATCAAAGTTTATTGTATTATTAATATTAAAATTATGCATTATTTCTTTTCTATTTATAGAGCTTCTTCCTAAAATACTTTCTTAAATATGACATTATTTTTTGGTTTCTTTTAAATCGAAAAACGTAAGTCAATTTATAATTAATGCTCTATTCGGTTCATTTTAAATTAGAGAATTATTAGGAATTAGCGAAATACTTTAAATAAGTATTTCGCTAATTCCTAATAATTAAATAGGTATTAAATAGTATTTGACTTTCTCTGAACATTTCTGAAAGGGAATAAAATAAGTTTTTTTTTTTTTTTAAGTATTATTTAAAACTTGTAACTGAGTTATTATAAAATGTAAAGGGGAATAATTCTTTTAATTATACTTATCAGATTTTTTTTTTACCCTTCATTTCAACAATACATATTCCAAAACTCTTTATTACGTTCTTAAGTGCCCATCTCATAGCATTTGCTTTACAATACCTTTTAACAGATTGCTTTACAATGCGAACAATTCTTGCTTAAATAGTTTTATAACGTATTTGTCAACAGGATTTCAATTTATGTTTACAATTCAATATTAAGGTTTTTGGTGGTCGTGTGTACTTAATGCATGATATAATTAAAGAAAATAAGAGTAGACAATCTCCTATAACAAAAAAATATATTAAATACTAAATTACAATTTAAATTACATTGCAGAGATCAACACAGAGCTCGGAACACAGTTCGTGCTAGCGTCGCGTACATTTGTCCGACGAGAAGTCTGAGTGAGTAAAGATGTCGCTTTGCTGCTCCGATTAAGAACTGGATTTTACACGTGGCGCCATCTCATGAATAGAAGTTGAAGTATCTGTCGGAACGCCACAGTACTCCCCCCCAAGTACCATCGGTACGTTATAAGTACTTTGGGTTAAATTTAACCTTTCTTCCAGATCTGGTAGTTTTAGGTTGCTCTTTAACGGGATGTAAGCTTTCTTCCGGGAGTGATGTTGATGAGGAAGTTGTTGGATCTTGCATTAGAAATGCTGGTTTGAGACGATCGATTCCAATCACTGATTGTTTGCCATTGCAGATGATGGTGAAATGTTTCGGTGTTCGTTTGACAACTTTGAATGGACCATCATATGAAGGTGTTAAAGTTGGCTTAATTGCATCGTTGCGCACGAATACGTGCGAAGATGTCTCAAGCGCAGGATGTACAAAATAGCTTGGCTGGTTATGCGAAGATGCTGGGGTTGGCGAGATATTGCTCATGGTCTCACGTAAACGTTGAAGGAATGTTGGAGGGTCGATAACTGGAGTAGATTCTGGGTGAAAGAATTCACCTGGCAGACGGAGGGTTGCACCATATAACATTTCAGCACTAGTGCTACCAATGTCTTCTTTGAATGCTGTGCGAAGACCAAGCAAGACTAGGGGTAAGGCTTCTGTCCAGTGTGTGCTACTGTGGCACTTCAGACCTTGTTTGAGAGATCGGTGAAAGCGTTCCACCATCCCATTTCCAGATGGATGGTATGGTGTTGTGCCAATATGGCGAATGCCAAGAAGAGAGGTGAGGGATGCGAACAAGTGACATTGAAATTGTCGGCCTTGGTCAGTAGTGATGGTGGTAGGCATGCCAAATCTTGAAAGCCACTGGGAGATGAATGCTCGAGCTACAGTTTCAGCGGATATATTTTCAATAGGAATGGCTTCAGGCCATCTTGTGTACCGATCAATACAAGTGAGGAGGTAAGTGTAACCATTTGAAGGAGGCAATGGGCCAACCAAGTCTAAGTGCACATGATCAAAGCGTCTTGCTGGAAGGTTAAATTGTTGAATGGGACTGTGAGTGTGACGGGATACTTTACACCGTTGACATCTAATACATGAACGAGTCCATTCTGTGATGTCTTGATTCATTGCTGGCCAGACAAATCTGTCTGCGATCAGCTTTTTGGTGGCACGGATTCCAGGATGTGCCAAATTGTGCAAGGCATTAAACACTTCACGTCTAAAATTGACAGGAATATAGGGACGTATTCTATTGTTCTCTATGTCACAGCAAATTTTAAGCGTTGGATCAATGTGCAGCGGTTGTAACTGAAGGGAGGTTTGTGGATTTGAGATTAGGTTCTTGAGTTCCTCATCATGTAATTGAGCTTTTGCAATTTCAGAGAAATCTGGGGTAGTGAGGTTGATATTGTTTACCCGAGACAAGGCATCAGCGACACAATTATCAGTACCAGAGACATATCTGATATCTGTACTAAACTGGGCGATGAAATCCAGATGTCGAAGCTGACGAGGAGAACATGAGTCAGAGTTTTTCCTAAAAGCGAAGGTTAATGGTCGATGATCGGTGAAAATGATGAAGTCGTGTCCTTCCAAGTTGTGCCGGAAGTATTTAACAGCACAGTACACAGCAAGTAGCTCTCTGTCATATGTGCTGTATTTCCTTTCTGTAGTAGTGAGTTTTCTGGAAAAGAATGCCATTGGGGAAAGTCCTTTAGTGGTATGGGCTTGAAGCACTGCTCCTATGGCCGTGTCAGATGCATCTACCTTTATAGAGAGCTGATCACTAGGTGAGTGATAAGAAAGTGTAGCTGCATTTGCCAGATCGTGTTTGCATTGCACGAATGCTGCAGATGCAGATTCAGTCCAAGGGACAGCTCGTTGATCGTTTTTTTTGCTATTCTTCAGAAACTCATGTAGGCAGGCTTGTGTTTTTGCGGCATTTGGCAGAAAGCGTCGGTAGAAATTTAACATTGCTAGAAAACGCTTCAGTTCAGAGATGGTTTTGGGCTGATGTAGGTCGTTAATTGCTTTGACTCTTTCCGGTAAAGGTTTAACTCCATTCTGGGTGATAAGACATCCAAGAAAGGAAACTGAGGGTTGACCAAGTACACATTTGGATGGATTTAGTTTTAATCCATGATCTTTAAGGCGAGTGAAAATCTGACGCAGATGTTGAAAATGTTCTTCCGCATCTGTAGATGCAACCAGGATATCATCAAAATATGGAATGCAGAAATCGAGGCCAGACAGTACTTGGTGTATGAAACGCTGAAATGTTTGGCCAGCATTGCGAAGGCCAAATGGCATATATAAGTACTCAAAGAGACCAAATGGTGTAGTCACTGCGGTCTTAGGCACATCTTCAGCATGCACTGGGATCTGATGATATGCTCTGGCAAGATCGAGGGTAGAAAATATGTTTGTTCCATGAAAAAGATGGGTACAGTCTTGGATATGTGGGACTGGATATCTGTCAGGGACTGTGACGGCATTAAGTCGACGATAATCTCCATACGGCCGCCAGTCACCATTAGACTTTTTAACCATGTAAAGTGGACTGGCCCATGGACTTTTAGATGGGCGAATGGTTCCCTGTGCTAGCATGAATTCAAATTCTTTGCGAGCAGCTTTTAGCATCTCTGGAGAAAGACGACGAGCTTGGAAAATACAGGTGGGCCATGTGTTTCAATGTGATGATACACTTCTGGCTGATGAGTATGCTGCCCTGATTTGGATGGGTTTAAAATGTCAGGGAATTCTGCTAATAACCGATGAAACCGTGTGCTGCCCGATAAAACACTTATGTTGGTAGGTACGTTTGATACGTGAGAAGCTTGGCCCTGTGATGTCAGCTGAGTTGTAGCATCAATTAAGCAATTATTCTTGACATCCACTAGAAGGTGGAAATGTGTCAAGAAGTCGACACCAATAATTGCTTGAGTTACATCCGCAATAATAAAAGGCCAGTTGAAAGTCCGGCGCAAGTTTAAATCAAGTGTCAATAGTTTGGTGCCGTAGGTTGCAATTTGGGTACCATTGGCTGCATACAGTACAAGTTTATTAAGTTGGTGAGCATTTGTTTTAGTTCTCGGGAGCACTGATATGTCAGCTCCAGTATCTACTAGAAAACATAACTGAGTTGAACGATCAGCCAGTACTATTCCGTCGATGTGGCGGACATTCTGTTGGCCAGCAGAAGACCGCCCATTTAGTTTCCCGCTTGTACAAAAGTGCATGGAGGGGCACACTTGCGAGCTTGAGAGCCAAAATTCATATGATAAAAACATATGCCACTTGTGGGTTCTTTGTACTGCGTTCGAGTATTATGACGAGATTGACTCCTGCTTCGGGCACGAAATTTATTACGTGTGCCCTGATTTGATCGATTGTATCTCCGTGAAGCATGAAGACTTGTAGAGAGTTCAGATACTTTTTTGGTCAATTCAGCCACTTGTTGTTCGAGGGATGAACTGGAAGGTGCAGCATTAGCAGCACTGACATAAGCTGGAGTAACAAGTTCATTAATTTTGTCAGCCATTGCTGCTAAACAGGTTAGATCTTCATTGGAAGCAGCAAGAATTATTTGTATGTTATTAGGGAGACGCGAAAGCCATAGTGACTTCAACAAGTCGTCACTAAAATGGCTTCCTGCCAGATCACGCATTCGTGACAGCAAGTATGAAGGTCGCTGATCTCCAAGTTCAAGTCTTTGTAGTAAAGTACGTATTTTTGAAGATTCACTTTCTGAATAGATTTCAATGAGCCGCTGTTTCAGTTTGGAGTATTTATCACAATCAGGTGGTTTGAGAATTAAGTCATGCACTGAATTCAGAATATCAGACTCAATTGCTGCAACTACATGGTTGAATTTTGTAGAATCCTCACTAATGCGAGCGATAGAAAATTGTGCTTCGATCTGAGCGAACCACAATGAAGGATTATTTTTCCAGAAAGGCGGTGGCTTCACCGCAACGCGTGTGATTTGTGGCTCTGGTGGAATATCGTCGGGCATACTGATAGATAATTTTCACTTTAATTAATAAACACTTATCAGCACAACTATTGTAGCATGAGGATACACTATTGATATTTTACCATGATAACAATAAATATTTTAACCATGCAGAAAAAATTTACGTAACGATACACACAAATAATACAGGGTCAGCAATTACACACACAAATAATATTTTACCGAAATGCATTTGAAAAGAAACCCCTATTTGAGAAAAAATGATGCGTTAATTTTGTATTGCGCACGCACAAAATCACCACTTCACACTGCTAAGGCACTTTCGAAGGAAAAAGGAAATCACTCCTGTAGCACATGGGAAAACAATTCACTACTTTCGAACACTGAGAAAAGAATTTTGCCGTAGCACGTTGCACAAAAGTTACTGATGTGGCACATTTAGCGAAAATCACTGTTGTAGCACATTTGTCGTTGAATGATCGAAGAATTATTGCACGACTGGCGAAGTCAGCGGAACGGAACAGATCACATTGATGATTTGCTGAAGCTCCTTGCGATGATATGCACGACTTTGAAAAAAACACAAGCAATATATATCAATACTTCTAGAAATAATTGAAGGAGTACGTTGTAGCATACTTTTAATGTCCATATTCGTTGTTATTTTTAGTCAGTTCTTCAGAATGCCTTGGATGCACGTGGCTTAGGGTCGTTGAAAATCCATTCTCAGTAGCGTGCTCAGTCAAAAGGTCACCACTTTTGGTGGTCGTGTGTGCTTAATGCATGATATAATTAAAGAAAATAAGAGTAGACAATCTCCTATAACAAAAAAATATATTAAATACTAAATTACAATTTAAATTACATTGCAGAGATCAACACACAGCTCGGAACACAGTTCGTGCTAGCGTCGCGTACACTTGTCCGACGAGAAGTCTGAGTGAGTAAAGATGTCGCTTTGCTGCTCCGATTTAAAACTGGATTTTACACGTGGCGCCATCTCATGAATAGAAGTTGAAGTATCTGTCGGAACGCCACAGGTTATTATATATTTAGATAACATTTATAATCATTATAAATTAGATATATTTAAACATTAGATTTCTTCACAGTACTTTCACAGTTGTTTAAAAGTGAATAAATTCTTCATTTCAAATACATTTATAAATAATTTAATGAATATTTAAGTATTTTGTCAAAGGCAGATACATGCTTTTTGCAAGCATATGCATAAATACCCATACATATTTCCTATTTATCATTTCAGGCATGTGCAAATCTTTAATTTCTGTGCTTTCACTATATTTTTCGTGTAAAGTAATTTACACTAATTTAGCATACACCCGAAAGTTTTACATAAAAAATATATATGAATATAATTTGAATGAAAATTATAAGTATTATTTTTAGTACCCACTCAAAGGTCAGTTTTTCTTCAAAATTCCTCCACGATGGCATCTCTCTCTTTAGGCAGATAGCCCTTGCATGCGTTACTCTATTTAATAAAAACTTAATCTGACCTATGTGCCTAATTACAAATATTTTAACATACATAATTTTGTATGTATAAAACGTGTAAGCCCAAAGTGATTATTTTTCAGATATATAAAATTAAAACGATGGGTATAAAATGAACAGCAGTAAAGCCGCTCCTCTAAAAAATTTTAAAAGGTACATGCTACAATAATATATGAATGTGAAAAAAATTTGTTTTATTTAAAACATTTTGACGTTTGGAAAATAAAATAAAAGTAGCGAATACTCTATCAAGGAAGGGTATCGAAAGACGTATACAATTTTAAATGTACCGTAAGGTATTTTTCATTCTTTAAGCATAACATTTTTCTTAAAATCTATATTTTTGTAGTGCAACAGCTTATAATTTTATAAAACAAATTCATAATCAAAATCGCTGTTGTTAGTTATCGAAAAATAACCAAGATGTCATTTTTGCGTAAATGTCACTAATCTATACAAATTGCTATTATCTATCACACTATGAATGTTTCTTTCATGCGAAAGTGTCCCTTTTTCGATTTCTATGGAACTGTAGTGTGTCGAAATACTATCAGATTCTTGTCAAGCGAGCTTCTGAGTGTAAACAAAGAACACCCCATCTGGTGACCCAAACTTCAAAGCAGTGCTTCAATTTTAGCGCGGGTTGGCCCCTCCTCCTTTTCCTACCTCCATGGTTTTGACGGAAGCGTGGAGGTAGGAAGTGACGCAGAAGACGTAAAACTGAGTTCGCTCCTGTTCAGCTTTTTCGCCCGCGACGCGCGCGTATAGCGAATAGCCGACCGAGTTCTTATCACGTGTCATAATCAGAAAACCTTCTTGCTTACCCGTTTCAGTATGGCGTCAGAACCACACAGAGATGAGTTTTTGCTTAGAAATATCATAATTGTATACAGCAATAAAATTATCAGCATTGTTCACGCCATCTTCAGATTTCTCAAACCGTATATATTTAAAATTCTTATTAAAGGGAAAACTGTATATTTATAAAGCAATGACCCGACCAGTATATCCATATGCTTCACCTATTTATAACACCGTAAGTAATAGGAACATAAATAAATTACAGTTTCTACGAAATCAAAGTTTCTGCCTTACAAAATTCTCCTTAATTATTATAAATATGGCTACATCATGTGTAATAAAAAGCTCTATAAATATCCCAATATTAAATACACCAAAAACTAACTTCAGCAATATAACAACTTCTAAATAAAGCAGTTGACTGTGAAAGAGTATGCAATAAAATACAATTACGAAATTTGGGAGGACAGTTACAACTTGTGTCATACAGCAATCATTTATTGAAGTTGACTTAAATTACCTTTGCAGCGACTTCTACTTGTTACATTATTTCTTACAAACACTGCTATCACAGATAGCTGAGTGGTCAGCGCGCTGCTTTGCAAATGGAAAGGTGGCGAGTCGAACCTCACCCGTAGACAGGATATAATTCAGTTAGCTATTGTCATTTTGAAACGTGTTTCTTATAATTAATCATGCATCATTATATTCTTATTTTACCTATTATTATTGTTTTCATTTCTTATTTTATTCATTATTATTGTTTTTAATTTAGTTTAAAAATGGGCATTGCAAATAGATATCCTTATGTAATAAATATATCTGCATCTCTTTATCATATATCATCTATAAATTCTCTCTTTATTTTTACTTTATTGCATATTTTATCATGCACATAATTTCTCATAAACTGTATAAAGTTTGAACCTCATTCTAAATTCAAAAATAAATAAAAAGAAAAACAAAAGACCAAGGGAGGGGGAGTTAAAAAATATGAAGTTGATTTTATTATATGGTGGATAGTGTATATAAAGAGAATTAAGTAATTTAATTCTCTTTATATACTGTATTCCAAACCAATTTTATAAATCCTAATTTTCATACAATATAGAATCTGCAAGTCTGTCAAACTGGTCGATACTCATCCTGAAGTAATTAAAAAACAAGTAATATACAAAAAAGAAAAAAAAAAAAAGAAAAAAATTAAGTCAATTCCTACTTAGGTTCACAAATAAAAATAAATAAATAAATAAAAATTTATAGTAATTTAAAAGTAGTAATTTAAAAATTAAATCCGACAATCTCTTAAGATGGTTTTGCTGTCGGAAAAATGAAAATGCAACTCATTTTGATTAACCTTTCTTTCCTTTACACGTGCCTAATATCTTTGCTCATACGCTTAATTAAATAGTATTTAGGTAGGTGGAATCGTGCGTGATGACATCTACTCTTAAGACATTTCCGCTATGCCTTGTTCTTGCGCTATCTGAAATATCAGTTGGATTCTTGAAAGCCTGAGTATTAAATTTGCCGGCAAGCTGTGGGGATATTTGTCAGATACTTATATATTGTTGCGTGCGTACGGGTTCGTTATGAAATGAATGCACAAGTCGGATAAAAAAAAATGAACAAAAATTTATTATTATCACAACAAAAATGCTTAAATTTTCTCAAATTATCACGCAGTATTACAATATCTCACAGTAGTTTTCTTTTAACTACTCAAATGTCCAATAGAACGTAATTCAAAACAGCTAAAGAACGCTAATCCGCGAATTCGCTACAATCAACAACAGTAGTTTTCTAAACAACAACTAACTAAGCAACTACTACAAACTGAGATGTTTTCCTCCTTTTATAAGATTTTAAAATCACGCGCTAGAATTTTCCAGTATTTTCTCGAAATCAAAAAAGAGATATTTATTTATTTAATGCACGCGCTCTTGTATTTTCAATTTTTCGGCTTAGCTTTCTTTTAATATTCGTCACGCGCTGCACTGCGCGAGAAATAAAACCATTTAATTTATAATTGAACTAACATTAACTTTTTAAATACCAAATTCGTAACAATATTTTGTATTGATATAGCGTAACATTCGAAATACAAAACTCAAATATTTACAATACAATTCATTGATGTAGCAAATATGTATCTTCTAGTTTAGCTTTCAATAGTCCATTTTCATGGTACAAAATTGCATTTATTCAAAGAATACAATTTTTCTCTTAAAACAGAATGCAGAAAGATGTTTTGTAGATGTTTACAGTATTAGCTGTGAGGTATTTGAAGTGTAACAATAAAATGAATCTCTATTTTATAACCTTAGTTGTACCTTATATATTACATTATAACCTTACTTAATTAGAACAACTTAATTATAATCTTAGTTGTACAAATTAAAGCGAAATATGTAGCATTCAGATTCAGATGTAGTATTTCTATTCAGATGTAGAAGAAATTACTACTGTACGTGCCGATAATTACCCGTGGTGAGCGCTATCGATTAACGGCGTTTGTAACGACCTTGGATAAGTTTCAGTTTTTGCGGAACCAAAACTCTCTCCACGTCACTTCCGGAATTTCTGCGGCGCCGAAGTGAAGAATTACAAGTAGGTAGAAATATTCTCAAACCACATCACAAGAGAGCATAAGAATTTCTCGTTACCATATTTCTTCGATTTTAAGACGGATACTTTTTTTTTCAACTTGCCAAAAAAAGAGGGGGAGAAAGAAAGGGACAGAAAACAAAAAGGAACGATGCATGGAAAATTTAAATATTTCCTACAAGATAAAAACATCTCGGAAGTATTTCTTTTTAGCAGTTGCCTTTAACAACAAGAATAAAAAACATTATTTCTATTTAAATTGCTAATTGTAAAATTTTATTATTTTACGATAATTAATAATTCAAACAAATTTGTGATTTTGAATAGAACAACAACATTGATCAAAGCATCTAAACCTTGTTTGAAACAGCTTTGAATTCAGTGCTAAGACTAAGGAAAGGTTCCAAAAGATCGAAAAAGGTTCTAAAAAAAATCTGAAAGCTTTCAGATTTTATATAACGCCCAGAGTTTTTTTTTTTTTTTTTTAACTTTTTGTGTGTGTCCTTTATTTATTAAACATCGCGTTCTTCGCACTTCAACCATAAAATTCAATTCAACAGCAATATCTCAAAATAATTTAAAAAGAGCGTATCTTTAGAATTTCCGGTACACAGTCTCGCCCGCTCGAGATAATTTTTCCCCCGTACAGTGTTGCTCGCTTTGAAATCTTTGAATTTGTTAATCAAAAATTCATTGGAAGTCTTGCAGAATATGAAACAGGTAATAATACATATTCCAAATTTAGGCTTTTAGATGCACATGTTCGAGTGGAGGACTACGCTATTCAGAATTTGATGCCGTTGTTTTTCACAATACGAGAAACATACATATATTCATGCAGATTCTTCATTATTTAACTTCTTTAAATATAATGCAGGGCTGTAATATTTGGTGGCAACAATTTGAAAAGTGAAACCCAGTGGACCAACGCAAAATGCCAAAACGAAATTAATAGCCCTTCAGGGCAAATTGCCCGTTTGGGCTTTAAGAAAAAATGAAAAGGAAAGGAAAATAATTTGCTTTTCACAACAAAAACACAAAGCATACATCGTATTTAAATTGCTAATTGGAAAATTTTAATATTTCACAATAATTAATAATTCAAACAAATTTGTGATTTTGAATAGAACAGCATTGGTCGAAGGATCTGTTTAAAACAGCTTTGAATTAAGTGCTAACACTGGATCCGAAGAAAGGCTATCCGAGGAATATCTGTTTAAAGGGAGGTACGTCTTCGTGGAAGACTTTCTGAAAGAAACTGGCTCGAATCCACGTTACGCATAGGGAAAAACACGATAAAGGCCCATGCAGTCAGTCCTTTTGCATGATGTCGAACCTATGTTGAACTACGAGTGTTCAGACTTCCGCTAGGCCGCTGGTGGGCCCAATAATTTGATAAATAGGATAAAATCAGAAAAATTACTAAAATAATTTGGGTAATTTCTGCTACGGACCACATCTTCACGCAAGTTTCGGTAGAACATTCGGCAACGTTGATTGTTTGGCGTTGTATAACTGTATTGTTACAGATTTTTTACGTAAGTAGATGATTTATTGCGATTATATGTGAAATTGTTGTATTTTTCTGTACAGTGTAACATGAAAATCTAGAGAGATACGATGCTGCGCCGGAAAAATAAAAATACAGGACTAGGTTTATTTAACATCAAGTAAATGGCTATCTTGCTAAATTGACTACATATCGCCAACAGACAACGGTTTTGGCGACTAATTTTTCTGGCCAAATTTGGCGAAATCTTTAAACTTGCGACATTTTTTGTCTGGTCCCTGTATCACACCGTAATCCTCCACCGGATTCCTGGGAAGCTACCGGCTAGGATCTATACTTAGGCAATCTCGACCAAGAGGGTATATAATCCAAAGAATATGTATTGTTAAGAAGGAAAACTTCTCTGCAACAGGAGTGGCTCCGTTCCAACGAAGAGGGAAACATCTGCATATGTGCGAAATATCTGTCGCCAAAGCTCGAAGTTCGAAGGTCACTTTTATCAAGAGTTCGTTTATCGTTTATCGTTCGAGAATATCGTTTTAAATTTCTTTAAACTTTAAAGGAAAAGAAAATATTTTTTCGCGCATGTAAATTAATTAGTGGATTAGTTATTTTGAGCAAAAAAAGTACGAAAATCGGAATTTAAATTATCGCGAAACGTCAAAGAAGAAACGTTATGTCAAAAAACTTTCTTCTTAACATAACGTTCTTCAATTTCCTGTACACATCGCGGAGAGGGAAATTCTCGCCTCGAGGTTCGGTCGCCAAATCCCTTGGCAAATTATTCCGCTTTCCAGCGGCGTAATAGCAAACTAGTTTACATTACGTCCAGTGGCGTAGCTAGCATAACTGGCGCCCCCTCAAAAAATAAAGAACACTTACAGTAATATATTGTATAGAATATCTTCGTAATAAGAAAATAATGCAAATAAAAATAAAATGCTATATCTGAGATAAAAAAAAAAATATTAAGAATAATTATTACCTAACTACATTAGCATTGGATTGGGAAATGTGTAACCTCTACAAACCATATATAATCGTTTTTTAGTACAACTTTATGCAGACTGTGAATGGCAACAATAAGAAACGAAAATAATCGTAGAATGATGTCGTTTAAAAAAGAACGTTTTTAAAAGGTGAATAATAAATTGTATTTCTTTCAAAATTAGTAGTGTAAAGTAATTCTTAAAGCAGAAAAATAATGCTTATGTTTGTGAAAAATTGTATCTTTCAAATATTTACCAACCTAAGTTATTATTTTGGGTACTTTTCCGTTTCGCCGGCGCAAAGTTCGCCAAGCAGACTTTGTTGGCGACAACATACAGTATACACATAAAAAATGTTAACGAATGTTAGTTCTAAGAATTTTTTATTTTCAAGCCATAAACATTTTTTTATGGTTTAAAATTTTGTAAAAAGACATTAATTTAAGAATTTACTATGCTATCATGGTACAACATCTTGATTCGCCGGTTCGTATCACGTGACCCCAAGTGATCTCATTTCACGTAAACTACGCTACAAAAATCTGATTCTCTCAGTAATTACCTACATTAATTTCAAGTTAAAGCTTAATTTGGAATACAAGTTTGAATGCAAGAATTATTTCAATTCGTACGAAAAGCTTACTCAGAAATTATGTAAAACCGCAGTGCTTTATTTCATTAATGCGTTCTCATTAGAATAGATGAATTTAACTCTTGATTTTGCCTTTTTCTATATTTTCGCTTTCAGGTGAGCGGTGTGATTGCATTCTAATTAATTACCGCGACTTGTTTTAGGGCATAAAATTTAACTATCTTGTAAAAATTCTATGTAATTGTATGCCAGTATTGAAAGAAACAATCAATCTGATAAGAAATGGTAGCGACTTGTTTTGAAAATGAGGCGTAAAAGGTTACCAGCGAAGATACATTATTGGCGTTGTACCATTATTGGCGACTTTATCGTTTGCGCCGGCAAAACGGAAAAGTACCTTATTTTGCTTATATTTTAATTTTTTTAATCTTTGAATAATGCGTGCTGAATTTCATTTTTTGACGTGTTTGTAACTGCGCGATTTTTTAGTAGTTAGGTTCTGGCAACAGCAAAATATTGCTAAGTCTGTTCTATTCTTTTTTAATTTTAAGAGTAATTTTTTTATGTTGTGTTCTTGAGTTATAAGAAGATGCATCTTTTTGTGATATATAAAGATGCAATTTTTTAACTCAATATGTGAGTTTCGATGTGCTTACGTCTAATAAATGTGTTTTATTAAACAACTTGGAGTCTTTAATGAATCGTTATTGACTTTGGAGTATTTTTGAGAGGCAATTATTTGTCAATGATGTAGCAAACCGCTACAAATATATCTGTGCCGCCGAAAAAAGCAGACATACGATGATCTAGAATTAGTAAACTTATTATTTATTCTACATATAACTGTTTTTAAAAAGTACAATTTTAAACAATTAAAAGTTATATGTATTATTATAGATAAGTTGATATATTTATTAATAATAATATAATATTATATACAATGAGAATATAATATTACTGAAGAGAATATAATACTACTGAGAATATAATATTTTAGTGAGAATAATATTACTAATTAATTGTAGTTTAAAAATGATTAATTTTAAATATATTTTCCAGAAATCAATCGAAATAAAAACTGAAATTTTCCGGAAAAATCTTGTTTGGAGACCATTTGGCGCCCCTCTGCGAGCGGCGCCCGGGGCATCATACCCCCCTTGCCCCCACTTCGCTACGCCACTGATTACGTCTATGGAACCGTTCTTTTCTTTCTTTGTACAATCAGTTTTCACAGGACTAGAACCTCCGTTCATTCGAAGTATGGTTCAGGCAGGAATTCCTTGGAGGAATCTATTACTATCTTGTCTACCCCTTAACTGTGGGCTCACAACATTGTTAGAATAATCCCATCTTGTGTTTGGCGCGTCATAATCATCTCTGGTTTTTGCGCCATAATCACTCACAACATTGTTAGATTTGAGGCTTTCGTTGGGGATTTGGCCCGATTTGGTCCTCCGTTGTGGGACTTCAACACCACATCGAACATGCCTTTGCGGCCGAGGTGGTGCTTGGGAGCAAAGCTGTCTTCATAGTTTTTATTGTCTAAAAGATTTATTTCGTCTAATGCTATGTATAAAGCCAGAGGGGACCGCGGGACTACACCTGCTGATATGGTCTCCTGGAGGTCGGACAACTAGTCCCGAAAGGTTATAACCAGGGCAGGAGTTCGTTTCCGGTGTTCTGTTCACTGTAATGGGTGTTGAAACTGAATAACTGTAATTGCTTTGTGTACCTATAACCGTATTCGGCCCTCATATACATTCCAGTAATTCGACGTAGAGAACTCAGCGAAGCTACTGGCTAGGATCTGTACCTAGGCAGTTTTGGCTCTGGGAGGGGGTATACAAGTAATGAACATGGTGGTTCTAAAGGCCCCGAAAAGATCATTTATTGGTCGGCGCAGTGGTCAGGCAACTCAACACCCTAGTAGCCCGGGGTGGCGTCCCGGGTTCTGCGGGGGTAGGTGGCGCCCCGGATATTCTAGGTAACGACTTTGGGCCACGGGCAGACCATGTGAATGGTAGGTAGCAAATAGACGACCAGTGACGCCATGCCGTCTTGTATTACACCAGGTGCGTTGGTGCAAATCCCTCCAAGGTTCGAGGACAGGGGTTGAAACCCTGGGCCTGTTTCGACGGGGGTGTGGACTCGAAGTAACTTAAAGTGCGGCAGAGAACGGGGAATGCCCGGTACTTACCTTCCAGTAATTTAGAGAAAAGAAAGTACTACGAATATATCGTCGGCCAGGTGAAATTTATATAAGACCGGTGCGAACATCAGTTCTCAGTAATTGTCTGTTGTTAGTTCAAGCGCGATTTCGTGGTACTGCTATATCGTCCGGTTAGCTTCACTCTTTAGATGCGCTTTGCATTGCGATGTGTTTTGCATTGCGATGTGTTTAACGTTCTTAGTAGTTTCAAGTGTAACTATTGATGTTATCTGTGATACTGTGAACCACCTGAACCAGTATCTCTGTGGAAAGTTCTAAAATTGTGAAGTGTTTCTTTGGACAAAATACACTTTTATCAAGCTATTATCGATTCTGTGTGCATTCAATCTTACGAAGCCGTAGCACAAAACAGTATTCTTCGTTTTTTAAAGTAAGTTAATAAATTCAACGAAACGTTTTTTGAGAGTATTATTCAGTTTTTTTCCTAGTTTATTGACATAACTAAACTAAAAGATATAATTTATATAATAAGAAAACTTTTACCACACCGGAAATGAATTGATAACGATAACGTGTTTTTATCAGAAATATTTTTTATATTTTGCTAATTAAAAATTGTTTGCCGCATGCATCACCTCCTTATAAAGCACCTTTTCCTGTCACTGTCAGAAAGGACAAATATTATTCAGTGCGAAATAAAGGAAAAGACATTAGTGTTTCCGTCTATTGATTAAAATAAGCTTATTTGTTAAGCGTCAAGTGAGGCTGTTTCTCGAAACCTAATAACTAAAGAAGAACTAAATATTCCATTAAACAGAGATGAAAATGGAAAGACGGATGATTTAAAATGTAAAACAACACGTAGTGGGAGAAAATTACTTTTCCAGCACGTTATCAAGATTACGTGAATATTTAATGTTATATACTAATTTTTCATATAATGACTGTAGTATTTTATAAATAGCATTTATGTATCAAAATCGTAAAAAAACAACCTTATATTTAGCGTAGGTATAATGAAACACTCAATCGATTTCGAGGGCAGCTAAAGGTCCCTCCTCATCAGGAGAAAGAAATACATAGAAAGAAGAAAATAGGAATCACAGAACCCTTTGCACCCTTTGCAGTTTGTTTACCACCCCATGCCAAGTCATGCCACCCTGTTAAGCAAAAAATGGCTTCTTTTTACTATTATGTTTTCCGCGCGCTAAAAGTTTGTTCCTCTGAATCTTTGCTTACCAATGAACTTAATTATTTGAGAGCAGTTGCGATTGACCGTGGATTTTCTCCCGTGATTATTGATAAAGCCGTCAAAAAATTTTCATATTCCCATCAAAGAAGACATTCCACTGTTAGAAATAATATCAATGACCTTGTCGTGCTTCCATTTTATCCTTCTGTTAGCTATAAAATTGCACGGATTCTCCAGAAATTCAATTTTCAAGTCGGTTTCTCCCCTATTAATAAAATTCACCCTTCGATTCTAAAAGATTGCGTTTCTGTCTTGAATTCTTGGGGAATTTATAGTATATCATGTCAGTGTGGTTTAAGATATATTGGCCAAACAAAAAGAGCGTTGAAGTTTCGTATCAAGGAACATGAATCTTATGTCAAAAAAGGGGAAATTAACAAGTCTTCAATAGCGTATCATAGCTGGACTTTTAACCATAATTTTGATTTTGGGTCTGCAAAAATCATCCAAAAGGCTTCTTCCATAGGCGAATTGGATTTTCTTGAGGCTTTTCACATTCACAAAGATTTAGAAAGTTTAGTTAATGATTTGAAGTCCAATCCAGTCCTTCCTAATGCCTTTAAAATTCTACTGTCTTAATTCAATTATTTTTGCCGATAGATGGCGTTACCTCCTCGCACCAGAGGGTATAAAAATCCGTTCAGTGGTTGCTTTCCATTATTTGAAGTTCAGATTTTGAGCGTAATGTGCATTTGCCCCTCGCTCCCTATTTTAACTTCGCTAATATTTCTTTATACTTGATCAGACAGCCTGGCTCAGTAAAAGTAGGCGGCCAGTGCAACTCTGATTAAAAATCTAGTTATAACCACGTGCAGTGCTGATAAGCACCACGTGTTTCTGTGATTCCTATTTTCTTCTTTCTATGTATTTCTTTCTCCTGATGAGGAGGGACCTTTAGCTGCCCTCGAAATCGATTGAGTGTTTCATTATACCTACGCTAAATATAAGGTTGTTTTTTTACGATTTTGATTGTCACATTAGCGTGTTTCTCTTCTAGTCTAGCATTTATGTAGTTTATTGTAAGGTAAGTATTTATGTGAGAACAATAATTTTTCTCCTTTTGTCGCAACTAAGTTGCATGGAAGGGAAGTTGTGTAACCTCTACAAATCATACATGATCTTTTCTTTTGTACAATATTTTCTATACTGTGAGTGGCAACAGTAGAAACGAAATAGTTCGTAGAAAGATGTTGTTTAAAAAAGAACGTCTTTAAAAATTGAATTATAAACTGTTTTCTTTTAAATTTAGTAAAGTTATTCTTAAAGCAGAAAATAACGTTTATGATGTAGCAACCACTACAGATTATTTAAAGTTAAATAAATGGCGTCGGGGAATCGCAGATAAGTCGGGAAATCGCAGATAAGGTGCACTTGGCGCAATTCTTTCCGCCTGCTTGAATCGCGAAAAATCGCCATATCCTCGGGAGGAATTTTTTGACGCCAAAGAGGGAAATGGGTTCAAAAGGCGCTTTCCCAAAATTCCCTCTTCAGCCCAATATCAGGGGAAAAGCTACGCTGGCCGAAAATTACATTAAGTGTAGGGTTTTTTTGCATTGAGAAGATAAACCATACACATAGAACAAATTGTAAACGATTAGTCATTAGTCATTTGTGATTAATTAAATCTACGTACTCTTTTTTTTTAATCTTATACATAATCTAAAATTATGATAGTAATGAATGTAATGTACAAATAAGTAAAACATAGAAATCTTTGCATCACTGTATTTGCAACAAATGCATAACTAAAATACATTCGTCCACCGCATAAAATTGCTTCGGGGACCGCTAGTTTGAAACTACTGTTATAGACAACGTTCAAATTGCACAAAAATAATATTTTATGGTTTAACTTTGCATGGAATAAATACAGACAATTCCAATCAACCTTATTCTATTCTATTTGATTGGTTTGGTTTATTCAATTATGGCAAAGCACACTAGGGCTATCTGCCTAAGGGGAGGGATGCCTTCGTGGAGGACTTTCTAAGGGAAACTAACTCGTATACACATTACACATGGGGAAAACCACGAAAACACCCATGCAGCCAGCCCGTTCGCGGGATTCGAACCTCGCGACCGAACTACCAGTGATCAGCGACTTTACCGCTCGGCCGCTGGTGGGCCTCTATTTGATTGGTCTCTTTCCGAAATTTAAACAATTGCATTATTAACTTTTATACTTCTCTTTATCAATTCTTACCATTAATTTGAACAATTATCCATAATAATGGTTATATATCTTTAAAAACATGTTCTTTATATAAAAGATATGTATCTTTAAAAACATGTTACATAGTCAAGGATGAAAGTTTTAAAAAATAAAACACGCATGTATTTCCACAGCAATATTAAATCCTCGAAATGTATTCCTGGCTATTCAATTACCATCCAGTCCGGTTTATTGGACATTCCGGATTCTTTTATGCGCATAAATTTGCTTAATAAGGTTAGGAGGTTTATTTTTACTTTCTTATATATATATATATATATATATATGGTTTGTTTAAGTGCGAAAATAGTTTTCATGTAGGTAAACGAAGAAATGTAATCCTGAATTGCATAACTGCATGGAAACAAGATTTGTAACAAGCGCTTCTATAGCTTTTCACGATGTTATGCAATTGTTTAAATTTCGGAAAGAGACCAATCAAATAGAGGCCCACCAGCGGCCGAGCGGTAAAGTCGCTGTCCACTGGTATTTCGGTCCAAGGTTCGAATCCCGTGAACGGGCTGGCTGCATGGGTGTTTTCGTGGTTTTCCCCATGTGTAATGTGTATACGAGTTAGTTTCCCTTAGAAAGTCCTCCACGAAGGCATCCCTCCCCTTAGGCAGTGTAGCGAATAGTTTATCCAACAGATGGCAGTATCTGCCAAGCTCCTTTGGTAATGGTCAATGCGCATGCGCAAGCGGAGTGTAAGAAAAAGTATGTTATTAGGAGAATGAGCTTTCGTTAATAATGTTGCTGCGCGTTTTCGCTGTGTAAATAAAAGTATATTTTTATAACATAAATGTTCTTTACTCTCTAATGCGAAGCACTAGGTTAGTGCACGAATTTCGTCTGATTCAGAAACCATTTTCAAACCGTGGATCACCACAGGCAGATAGCCCTAGTGTGCTTTGCCATAATTGAATAAACATGTATTTTAGTTATGCATTTGTTGCAAATACAGTGATGCCAAGATGTCTATGTTTTACTTATTTGTACATTACATTCATTACTATTAAACATGAACATCAGTAGCACGTCAGAAAAATCTATAAATATAAATCTTGTTCAAAGATTTGAAGATACACATTTAATTAACTTTTATTCGTGGGTTTTTTTTTTTTTTTTTTGTGAAAAAATAAAGAAACTTTTGTTCATGTTTTGGCTAATGGTTTAGCTCTTTTACTGATATACCCAATTTTTAATCCACAAAATTCTCTATATGCAGAAATCAGTGAAATATGCTTGACGTAGAAAACTGGCAGAATAGTGTTTAATATTTTATACTAACTTATTAGTATTTCAGTCTGATTATCATTTTATTGCATTTTTACTAATTGCATTTGAATATGAGGGGTTAAAAAACTGCTTTTATGATACAGGGTGTCTTTCAGCGGCTTAAGGGTAAACCTGTTAAACACTGGTAGTTCGTCTTGGAGTCAAGCCCCGGCTAATGGGCTTCTCTCTCTTTAAGCAAATAGCCCAGGAGTGCTTTTTATATTCTAAATAATTCCAATCGTGTTTATACATGGACAGAAGAATTTGGTTAGAAAATAGGCATTTGGTTAGATTAAACAAATGACTTCCATAAATTAAAACAATATACTTATATTTGAAGTACAATTAATTTATTTAGAAATTAATTCCTGTTTGTTATGGCCAGACTCCCATATATTTAAATAGTAAGCAGGAAACTAAAAAAAATTTTCATTCTAATTCATTATTTAAGTTTATTTAGAAATTATTTATATGTAAATACACATGGGATGATCTGAGCAATAAGTACGGAAAAGGAGCATATTTTGTAATTTTCTTGTATAAAAATAAAATTATCTTATTCTAATTACAGATGTAATTAATTTATTTACTAAATAATTAAACAGCGAATTCAAAACGTCTACTAACAAAGTCAGGTCATCAGCACAGAGTATGTGCAAAGTCACGACACCATATGCAAAGTATCTACATAATAGAAAGAAAATATCCATTTTCTTTATCCATTTTCTTTTCCCTATCTTAGTTAATATCTGAGGCAGTAAGCACTCTTCCCACTGTTTGGCGCAAGTCGCCCAAGTTTGCGAACGCGATTTCTGGAACCTCGCCAAGAAAAGATTATCTGAGTATTCCCAGGAAGTCTTTTCGATTATTTCTTGTTATCCGACAGCATTTTCTTTTCGTATTTTTCCGCGCGTAACGGAGGTAATTTTCGGTAGGGATTTTTCCATCGTTCTGCTATAAATAAGTTTAACATTTTTTTGTACAAGCCCCTTCTAATCCACCTTCCATTTCTCAAAAGTTTACTGGCATTTCAATTCGGCGTTTGCTGTAAATTATATACTTTCGTGAATGACTGATCCGTATTCTTGCTGCCACTACAGCGCAGAGGAGAGATTATGCAGAAGTGACGCAAGATGTGTAAAAATGAAAATTCGTTGAAGGTCGAATGATAGAATTCATGCACGCAGATTGGCAGTAGCAGATGACGTGTTGGGGCGCGAACGTGTTGTAGGTCATGGAAAAGCAAGCGAAAAATAATTTCGCATTCACCTGGATTATTAAAAATTTTACCATGTGTCATCACTCATGCAAACAATTTCTATGTAGCCCCGAGTTTGCTTTGTATTGTTTACCCCATATGAAGTGGCGTATTGAGTTGTACCCGAGAGGCGATCGTAATGAAAGCTACATAGCAGTCTATCTCAAAAGAACTGATGATGTTCCAGAAACCTGCAATATAACTTTCACAGTGGAAGGACTAAATTGCAACGGAACTTCTTTATGCCATAATGAAGGTACGAACATATTTAAAGCTCAAACAAGTTCTGGTTATTCAAATTTTATTAAAAGGGATACTTTTCTTAATTTGCTTATAAATGATGTTTTAATTCTGAAAAGTACTTTGAAGCCTGTGTGTGAGGGAAGTGGTGAAGAAAAACTCCCTCCTCTTCCTTACGAAAACGGGCTGTTTGCGGATGTCGTGTTACGCGCAGGCAGTGCAGAATTCAAAGTACATAAAGCTATTTTATGGGCGAGGTGGCCCAAACTTGTGGAAAAAATGGAAGCAGAGGACACCCGCGAAAAAGTTTTCGATATCAGATCGGACGTACTGGAGGCCATAATTGGATATGTTTACACCGGAAAAATAGACTACACTAAATCTGACTTGTTTGCGGATCTCTTTGCAGCTTCAGAGAAACATGAGCTCCTCAGTTTGCAGTGTTTACCAGTTGTGGCACAGACAGCACGAACCCGTATTAACGTTAAGAAAATATCATTTGAGTGGCCCATTCAGAAATTTTCTAGTTTGCCTTTGAATACAGTGTTGCATAGTTGTGTATTCAGTGTGGATATTTTGGCTTCTTGTAAATGGAACGTGAGGCTTCACATGCTTGAAGATGCAGTGGATGGTAGAGTCTTCGATATTTCCCTGTGCAAATTACATGATCCTGAAACCAGGCCAATCTTCGTGAGAAGCAAGATATCGGTCGATGGAACACATTTTTCTGAAAATGAACACTTGTTCGAAACGGATAAAGATTGGAAATGTGGAGATTTTTCACGGGCCATTTCATATAATTTTGAATATGAAGTTAGGAAAGCTGCTGTTGCGACAAACAAAAACAAAAAAATGTTAGTTACAAGGAACAGTTACCACGAATTGCTTCTTAAGTTAGAATTCAAGTTTTCTGATTGCGACATATTTTCTGAAGTAATGGAAACCTCTTGCGGCGACGTATCTTCAGTTAGCTACGATTCTTTTAACAGTGACTTTAAAAGTCTTTACAAAAGTGGTATGCTGTACGACATTAATATTATCGTTGGTAATAAAACATTCCCCACGCATAAATGTGTTTTATGCGCCCGATCTTCGGTGTTTTCCAGAATGTTCGAAACGGACATGATCGAATCGGAAAGAAATAACGTGGAAATTTCGGATGTTGACCCTCAGATTATGGATGAATTCCTTTTATTCATGTACACCGGCAATATGGAAAAGTCACTGGACGAAACAGCTGAGGAACTATACGTGGTAGCTGATAAATATGACGTTCCTGTGCTTAAGGAAAAATGTTCCTCTTTTCTGAAATCCAATCTCAGTGTTGGAAATATATGTCGAGTTCTACAGTTAGCTACTATGCATTCCGATGATGATTTATACGAAAGTGTGTTTGAGTTTTCCTGTGCGCATGCACAGCAGATTTTCTCTACTGATGAATGGAAAGCTGTCGACAAAGCCAATTGTTATATGAAACTTCTGCAGGATATAGTAATTCGGAAAAAATGAAGAAAGTGATTTTCAACTAAAGTTCTGTACTAGTTTGAGGATATTGATACTGATTTGTAAACATTTTGCATTGCCTTTAGTAAGTAATAAGAAAAATGGTAAAAATTCCAGTCTAATTTTGTTATTTTTGTTCAGTCTGCTGAGACTAACCTATTTAATATTTCGTATATGATGAGAATTCAGATACTATATGGTAAATTCATATTTTTGACTCTTATTTTATATTCTACAACGAAATTAAGAAATTTTTGTGTCTCTGCTTTCCTGTAGAATTTTGATCTTCTCTTAATTAATGGTCTAATTATTTTCTTAAGTTAGAAGACTATTTCAGGAATAGTTTTCTAAAATACTTGAAAGTGAAGAAAAAATTATAATTTTTGTTTATTACTATATTTGTATAATATAATTGTCCTTTGCGTTATATAAAAGCTTACAAAAGTGATTCAATGCAGTTATTTATATCAGGTTTTTTTTTTTTTTTTTTTTTGTTTGTACGTATGTAATTTTTTGGTGTGTTTGCTTTTAGGTCACTCACGTTTTAAGGACTTAAATCAAACTCATTAACTCAAACCTGTCTGTCTAAATGTTTGGAATCGTTAAGCTTTACTTTGAGAACCCGCGTTAACAAGCCATTTTATGATATCGAGTTCGAATTTTATGATACTGAGTTCGAAAATTATGCTTAACATTTGCTTAAAAATTTCTTATACTGATTATTGGTATATACTAGTTCTATATAGTATATCAACTGGTGAGTAGTTATCAAGGTTACCATTTTAGTGTTTTCCTACAAGCATTTTTGGCTAAAGTGCAGAATCGCCCACTTATTTGATTGGCGTTTGTTTGGCGCTTTTTACAAGAGTAAAGAAGAATTGTTTTGTCAATTTTCTTTGACTTTTTAAGTGAAAATAGGTCGATGTGTACATGGATAAAGTCAAAGGAGTGCGCAATGTTATTTTTGTGCAATTTTGGGATTTTTTTTAAGTGAAAAATAGATCGATGTGTACATGAATACCCAGTATGTGCAATTCTTAAAAACGCGCCAAGCAGTGGGCGATTCTGCACTTTTTCCTAGTCGCCAACTTATAACTTTCAACTTCCAACTTTCAAAGTCGCGCGTTTTTCCAAATCGCCAACTTGTCGCGCTCTCGCGTCTTGTCTCCTGGATTTGCAACCGCTCCAGAAGACACTACGCGAGGCGCGACATTTACGACGGCGAACAGTTAAAATAAATACAAAATAAAAGTTTAAGCAAAATTCTGAAAACTGAAAATCCTTTAAAAACAGCTTAATAATTTAAAAAAACAAACATGGTTAAGAAAACATAGTAAGCGTCAAAAACTTAAAATCGTTACAAAACACTGAAGAATTAAAATACATTCACCTATAAAAAGTGCAGAATAACCCACTACTTGACGCATTTTTAAGAATTGCACAAAGTCGGGGCATCCATGTACACATCGACCTATTTTCACTTAAAAAAAATCCCAGAATTACACAAAAATGGCACTGCGCACTGACTTGACTTTATCCATGTATACATCGACCTATTTTCACTTAAAGAAACATCCCAGAATTGCACAAAAATGGCATTGCGCACTGTCTTGACTTCACCCATGTACACATCGACCTATTTTCACTTAAAAAAACATCCCAGAATTGCACAAAAATGACATTGTGCATTGTGTTGACTTTATCCATGTACACATCGACCTATTTTCACTTAAAAAAAATCCCAGAATTGCACAAAAATGGCTTTGCGCACTGTCTTGACTTTATCCATGTACAGACTTATTTTCACTTAAAAAACATCCCAGAATTGCACAAAAATGGCATTGCGCACTGTCTTGTCTTTATCCATGTACACATCAACCTATTTTCACTTAAAAAAGTCAAAGAAAATTGACAAAAATCGAATTCTTCTTACTCTTGTAAAAAGCGCCAAACAAATAAGTGGGAAATTTTTAAAACTGGAAATCCTTTCAAAAAAGCCTAATAACTTTAAAAACTTAAATCATTTCAAAAACATAGTAAGTTTAAAAAGCATAAATTCCTTACAAAACCCTGAAGAATTAATACTTTCACTTCCAAAAAATATTTAAATATGAAAATCCAGTCCTTAAAAATACATAATTTTAAAAACTAAAAATCGTTACAAAACACTGAAAAATAAAAATTCTTTTACTTACCCGAAAAGGAGTAATCCACTCCAGGACTTAGAAGAGAAGGGCTAGCTCATAGAGCTTTTCCCCCTGAAGCAGAAAGTGAGAAGTGATGACGTAGCCATGATGACACTGAGCGCGCAGATGCAATTCACGGCTTGAAAATTAGCGATTTTGAACCAGCGTTTGAAATGAGCTGTGTGTGAAAGATAGCTATATTTTGGAAGAGACAATGTTACTGCTTTATGCATTTTAGACTGAACCATTAAAAAATTTAATAATGCTTACTCAATTTTAAAATAATAGATAAAATGTGCTACTCTTAACATAAAGTTCCGTGGGGTTTTTTTCAATTTTTATTTGCAGGTTTTTTATTTAATGAACGTTTATTTCTAATCATTTCTTTATCTGCATGTGAACTGAGAGAATTTTTATACTGCTTCTAAGATGACTATAATAGCAGCTATTTAAATTTACTCAAAAAACAATTTTACATTGACATAGTTTTAAACATATATGACATATATGGCAACATTTCTGCTAACCTACGTTTAATTTTTTGCCTAAATGTAAATTTTACATTGTTATAATTCTCTTCCGATTCAATATAATATTTTTTTTTAATAATTTTGTAATTTATACTTATATCTATATTACAATTAAATAAATGTACGTAAGATTGTTAGTTTAATTTTGACAAAATAGCTTTACTCAGAGTACCTAAAACAGTTATTTAATTTTTCAAAAGTGTGAGTAAAGGAAGCAAGTCTTTTTATGCCAATTACTTTAATGTTTTATACTATTATATTTTATCTAGAATGCTAATTTAGCACACAATCTAATCAATAATTAGTTACAAAGGATACAATAAGAATAACTTTAACAAGTACTTAACAAAATTAGTTTGTTAAATACTTGTTATTCTTGTTGGTACTATTCATAGTACCGAAGATATTATCGATTAACTCATAGAAGTCAGATGCTTTTTGATTTACTGTGGGGTGGAGTATACCTTTCGCGGTACTTTTTGAAAATAATGTTTTCTCTGGAGCGACTTTTTGTCTCTCGTTTCCCTTGACCATTAAATAATTCGGTTTTAGTTTGTGACATAATTTGATTTCTTCTCAATCTCTATTTAAAACCTCTTTAATAATAACAAAATTTAAAACAGTTCAAGCTTCTAAAACAAATCCTTTATCTAAAACGTGGTTTCTCAGTAATTTGAAGCAGAGCGCGAAATGAGACCTCTGATTAAAACAAACTGCACATTTTGAAAAGAACCAAGAACTTGGTCCAGTTTAGAGTCATAGCAGAGTTTTCAATCTATATGCATTTCGTCGAAACTGAGAACGCATATTTTTTCTACAGAATACAAATATTCGCCTCTTTCCTTCTTTAGAGTAAGAACATCACTTTGAATTCTTGGACTACACTAAAATTTAGCGCACCATTTCTTTAATTTGCTAATACTAGGTAAAGATATTCCAGTTTTTTTTCTTATTTTTTTTTTTTTTTTCTTTCCAAAAATCATAGCTTTAAGATGACAGAGCTCTTATGACAATGCAACGTGAAATATCTTCACTACTTCACCTGGTTTTTTCCTCTTTTTTTTTTTTTTTCCCTTCTTTTCAGTGTCGGCCCACCAGCGGCCGAGCGGTTAAGTCGCTGAACACTGGTAGTTCGGTCCGAGGTTCGAATCCCGCGAACGGGCTGGCTGCATGGGTGTTTTCGTGGTTTTCCCCATGTGTAACGTGTATACGAGCCAGTTTCCCTTAGAAAGTCCTCCACGAAAGGCATCCCTCCTCTTAGGCAGATAGCCCTTGTGTGCTTTGCCATAATTAAATACACCACTACACACCTTCTTTTTCAGTAATACATTAATCTGCGTCTTTATAAAAATAGGCTTTAGACATTTTTTCAAATTCTCCGATTTGTGCTTCCCCCCCCCCCAAAAAAAAAATTCGCTATTTGAGATTTTAATTTCTGATACCAATTTCTGTCTAGATGTCGTCCACCTTCTTTGCCGCTGAACAAACATTCTAAAATTTTTCTTTTCTCTATTTTTCAATACTTTAATACAATTTTCTAAGGATATCATTTTGTTCTTCAAATTATCAATGCATTCTTGTTTATCCTTAAACTTAGGGCATTCAGGAATATCTATATTTTCATTTGTGAGTTTTATTTCAAAATTATTAAAATTTGATTTACTATTGTCATCATCAATTTCAATTTATTATTGTCATCATAATTTACTTTCGGCACAGCATTCCATTTCAACAGTTTCTTTTCGTGGCTATCGAAACAAGCGATTTTTCATATCATCTTCATAAACACTGCATAGAAAATGTTCGTTGCAGATTTTTCCGCTCTTCGCATTAATAGAATCTTGTCTTTGACATTTGTGTATCCATTCTTTCGTCAAAAGCAAAACCTCATTTGGATCCTTTGGTCCCTTGAAATAAAATATCTCATCCTTTCGTATTTCTGTAAGTGCTACGGCAAGTTACTACAGCTCAAAAAGCCATATTACGTAAATGGTACTTTACAATATAGAATTTAAAATAAAAACTGACTAAAATTACATATATATAAATTATTTTAAATATATACATTATTAGAACACAGATATATATATATGATTAAAATTAATTTGGGATATGTAACCTCTAGAAAATCGTCTCACAGCTGAATGAAACTACAGTTTTAAACGCGGGAAATCAGAACAGGTGGCATCACAGTGACGTCAGATTACTGCCTGTCTCCATTAGGCTCGCGTCGGCGAGGAGTCGAACAAAGAAATGAGCTAGCCCTTTCTATTTATCCCTGCTCTCTAATAAGCCAAAGAATCTCTAAGGATCTCCTTAGGGATTCTTTGAATAAGCGCTTGTAGAACCAGATTGATACCTCCGACAAACCAATTCACGGGGTTACGGCTTTGAACTATTATCGCCATTTTTGGCAGTGTTTATGACTTTTTAGTTTATTGAACATCAGTCTGGCTAAACCACTCACTGCCTACCATACTCCGCTAAAGTGCAAAATCGATCGCCCACATATTTGGCGCGTTGTGTTTCGCGCTTTTTACGAGATTGATAAATGCGCCAAATGGTATCCAAGCCGATTTTGCGTTCTGGAAGGGGAATTTCAGAGCATTTTCGCGCATGCCCAGCATGAATTTTGAATTGAGAATTTCTTGTGAGCGCGAAATTTGGAGCATTTTCGCGCGTGATCAGTATGTATTTTAAAATTTAGAATTTCTGATTGGTGTAGACGATAATAGATGGTAGAGGTGCAGTTATTTTAAACAATAATTCGAGAACATTTCAAGAATTCGTTACTTTTCGTTCTTCGGCTAGCGGAGTGGATCCAGGGATAAATAGAAGGGCTAGCTCATTTCTTTGTTCGACTCCTCGCCGACGCGAGCCTAATGGGGGGACGAAACAGGCAATAATCTGACGTCACTGTGATGCCACCTGTCCTGATTTCCGGCGTTTAAAACAGTAGTTTCATTGAGCTGCGAGACGATTTTCTAGAGGTTACATATCCCAAATTAATTTTAATAATATATATATCTGTTTTCTAATAATGTATATATTTAAAATAATTTATATATATGTAATTTTAGTCAGTTTTTATTTTAAATTCTATATTGTAAAGTATCGTTTACGTAATATGGCTTTTTGCGCTACAGTAACGTGCCGTAGCACTTACAGAAGTATAAAAGGATGAGATATTTTATTTCATGGGACCAAAGGATCCAGGTGACGGAGGACGGGGACGCCTGGTGTTTAACAGAGGTAAACAGGCATATGTCCCACGCCCTCCCCTATATAGATACAAGAACTCCCTGGGGTCCCACAAGGGCGCACCGGGAGTTACTGAGCCTTCATGAAAAAGTTTACATGGCCATACAGGGGCTATTCCAGTTTGACATTGGTTCTGTACAGATTCTTATGTTAATGGTTGACCTGGGTGTTCATAGGCCATAATGCATACATGAAACATAACATTACATACATGATATATGACATGACATTAAACTTATACATAATACTTGCATGAATTAGTACATACATACTTTACACTTCACATGACATTAGACTACGCATACATAATGCATGACATTAATCTACACTTATTAGAGTTATAACCTGACTGTATACTACGTTAAGCTAATTGTATTGCGAACTTGCTAAGTTACTTTATAACTGGATTACTTATAGTTTACATTATCGCTATTACTTCTTAAATGACATTATGCTATATAACAAGATAGGCACACATACTTTGCCTTATAATCATACATGCGTTACTTAAAATAATACACATGGGGCACGCGTTACACGCGCTAATGACTACATTACCGATTACGTTATGTTAAAAGTACACATAGTACGACGTATTACACTCATTGATTAAATTACTTAATTACACTATTACTTACATTACTTACATTACACAGTTACTTATACACTTACATATTTACAATTTTAGACATGACACCTGCTAAGTTACAATAGAAACATAGAATTATTGCGCTGTGTATGCTATTATTCCTATGTTGGTTGGCAGACATCCTGCCCTAGGGCGCTCAGCTGCTGTATAATTTTACATATATTTCTTATCGCAGGTGCGTGTTTGATGATGAACCTCTTGTAAGGTACTATATCCGTAGTGGGATATGGTAGGTGATGGCTCGTCGTGAGGCTACAGTTGAACACGTAGTGGTCGGGGGAGCCAATTCCCCCCACACACACACGCTTCTGTCATGGAGATAGCACGCTTATAAAAGAAGGTGGGAAAAGGGCCATGCCTCGTGATATAGTTTACTAAAGGGAGTATGGCCTGTAAGCGTTCTTTATCTACTACAGGGTAGAATTCGAAAGTCCTAAACCAAAGGATCCAAATGAGAGTTTGCTTTTGACGAAAGAATGGATACACAAATGTCAAAGACAAGATTCTATTAATGCGAAGAGCGGAAAAATCTGCAACGAACATTTTCTATGCAGTGTTTATGAAGATGATATGAAAAATCGCTTGTTTGGATAGCCACAAAAAGAAACTGTTGAAATGAAATGCTGTGCCGAAAGTAAATTATGATGACAATAATAAATCGAAATTGATGATGACAATAGTAAATCAAATTTTAATGATTTTGAAATAAAACTCACAAATGAAAATGTAGATCATCCTGAAGGTTTAAGGATAAACAAGAATGCATTGATAATTTGAAGAACAAAATAATATCCTTAGAAAATTTTATTAAATTGTATTAAAGTATTGAAAAATGAAGAAAAGAAAAATTTTAGAATGTTTGTTCAGCGACAAAGAAGGTGGACGACATCTAGACAGAAATTGGTATCAGAAATTAAAATCTCAAATAGCGAAATTTGGGGGGGGGGAGCACAAATCGGAGAATTTGCAAAAATGTCTAAAGCCTATTTTTATAAAGACGCAGATTAATGCATTACTGAAAAAGAAGAAAAAATCAGGTGGAATAGTGAAAATATTTCACGTTGCATTGTCATAAGAGCTCTGTCATCTTAAAGCTATGATTTTTGGAAAGAAAAAAAAAAATTAAGAAAAAAATTGGAATATCTTTACCTAGTATTATCAAATTAAAGAAATGGTGTTTATTTTATTTTTTAGTGTTTTCTAAATTTTAGCGTAGTCCAAGAATTCAAAGTAATGTTCTTACTCTAAAGAAAGAAAGAGGCGAATATTTGTATTGTGTAGAAAAAATATGCGTTTTCAGTTTTGACGAAATGCATATAGATTGAAAACTCTGCTATGACTCTAAACTGGACCAAGTTCTTGGTTCTTTTCAAAATGTGCAGTTTGTTTTAATCAGAGGTCTCATTTCGCGCTCTGCCTCAAATTACTGAGAAACCGCGTTTTAGATAGAGGATTTGTTTTAGAAGCTGTAACTGTTTTAAATTTTGATATTATTAAAGAGGTTTTAAATAGAGATTGAGAAGAAATCAAATTATGTCACAAACTAAAACCAAATTATTTAATGGTCAAGGGAAACGAGAGACAAAAAGTCGCTCCAGAGAAAACATTATTTTCAAAAAGTACCGCAAAAGGTATACTCTACCCCACAGGAAATCAGAAAGCATCTGACGTCTATGAGTTAATCGATAATATCTTCGGTATTATGAATAGTACCAAAATAGTACCAACAAGAATAACAAGTATTTAACAAACTGATTTTGTTAAGTACTTGTTAAAGTTATTCTTATTGTATCCTTTGTAACTAATTATTGATTAGATTTTGTGCTAGATTAGCATTCTAGATAAAATATAATAGTATAAAACATCAAAGTAATTGGCATAAAAAGACCTGCTTCCTTTACTCACACTTTTGAAAAATTAAATAACTGTTTTAGGTACTCTGAATAAAGCTATTTTGTCAAAATTAAAGTAACAATCTTATATACATTTATTTAATTGTAATATAGATATAAGTATAAATTACAAAATTATTTTAAAAATATCTATTATATTGAATCGGAAGAGAATTATAACAATGCAAAATTTACAATTAGGCAAAAAATCAAACGTAGGTTAGCAGAAATGTTGTCATATATGTCATATATGTTTAAACCTATGTCAATGTAAAGTTGTTTTTTGAGTAAATTTAAATAGCTGCTATTATAGTTATCTTAGAAGCAGTATAAAAATTCCCTCAGTTAGCATGCAAATAAAGAAATGATTAGAAATAAGCGTGCATTAAATAAAAAAAAACTGCAAATAAAAATGGAAGAAAAAAAAAAAAAAAAAAACCACGGAACTTTATGTTAAAAGAGTAGCACATTTTATCTATTATTTTTAAATTGAGTAAGCATTATTAAATTTTTTAATGGTTCAGTCTAAAATGCATAAAGCAGTAACATTGCCTCTTCCAAATTATAGCTATCTTTCACACACAGCTCATTTTAAACGCTGGTTCAAAAACGCTAATTTCCAAGCTGTGAATTATATTGGCGCGCTCAGTGTCATCATGGCTACGTCATCACTTCTCACTTTCTGTTTCAGGGGGAAAAACTCTATGAGCTAGCCCTTCTCTTCTAAGTCCTGGGAAGTAAGATGGAGTCGCCCTAAACAACTTTCTCCCGTACCCTGCTCTGAAGCACCGGCGATCCCTACGTGGTGACCAAAACATTGGGCCATTTACCATTGAGTTCAATGGGATTTGACGCGTTCGGATGTAAATATTTTGTAATTACGTCGCAAATATACATATAAATGTATATATTTTCTTTTTCTACAACAATTCAGAGTCCTAAGTGTATGAAAACAACATATTTTTAAACAACATTTCATTCTGAACGGAATTAAATGCTGTACTTTTCACGGGACAGTTTTCTCAGAATAGTTTAATTTGAATTTCGTTAATTACATTAGAAAAGAATTAAAGTAATTCGATTTTATTCGGTTAAGGTACAAAAATTAAGAACAAAGTTTATTGTATTATTAATATTAAAATTATGCATTATTTCTTTTTTATTTATACAGCTTCTTCCTAAAATACTTTCTTAAATATGACATGATTTTTTGGCTTCTGAGGCATCTTTTAAATCGAAAAATGTAAGTCAGTTTATAATTAATGATCTATTCGGTTCATTTTAAATTAGAGAATTATTAGGAATTAGCGAAATACTTTAGATAGTACTTGACTTTCTCTGAACATTTCTGAAAGGGAATAAAATAAGTTTTTTTTTTTTTTTTTTTTTTGAAGTATTATTTAAAACTTGTAACTGAGTTATTTTAACTATTATAAAATGTAAGGGGAATAATTCTTTTAATTATACTTATCAGATTTTTTTTTACCCTTCATTTCAACAATACATAATCCAAAACTCTTTATTACGTTCTTAAGTGCGCATCTCATAGCATTTGCTTTACAATACCTTTTAACAGATTGCTTTCCAATACGAACAATTCTTGCTTAAATAGTTTTATAACGTATTTGTCAACAGGATTTCAATTTATGTTTACAATTCAATATTAAGTTTATTATATATTTAGATAACATTTATAATTATTATAAATTAGATACATTTAATAATTAGATTTCTTCACAGTACTTTCACAGTTGTTTATAAGTGAATAAATTCTTCATTTCAAATACATTTATAAATAATTTAATGAATATTTATGTATTTTGTCAAAGGCAGATACATGGTTTTTGCAATAATATGCAACAATATATGGATGTGAAAAAATTTGTTTTATTAAAAACATTTTGGCGTTTGGAAAATAAAATAAAAGCAGCGAATACTCTATCAAGGGTATCGAAAGAGGTATACAATTTTAAATGTACCGTAAGGTATTTTTCATTCTTTAAGCATAACATTTTTCTTAAAATCTATATTTTTGTAGTTCAACAGCTTAGATTTTTATAAAACAAATTCATAATCAAAATCGCTGTTGTTAGTTATCGAAAAATAACCAAGATGTGATTTTTGCGTAAATGTCACTAAACTATACAAATTGCTATTATCCATCACACTATAAATGTTTCTTTCATGCGAAAGTGTCCCTTTTTCGATTTGTTTGGAACTGTCGTGTGTCGAAATACTATCAGAATCCTGTCAAGCGAGCTTCTGAATGTAAACAAAGAACACCCCATCTGGTGACCCAAGCTTCAAAGCAGTGCTTCACTTCTAGTGTCGATTGGCCCCTCCTTCCTTTCCTACCTCCATGGTCGAACTCGTAGATGTTGCCAGAGGTTACTTGATGCGCGATGCTGTTTGTCACGTGGTCGGAAGTTGCGTTTGTTTCGAAATAACCAATGAAAGAGCTACCAGATGTGCAGGTTGACTCCTCGTAACCGTTCTTTAGGGTTGCAGTTCACGTTTGGTGTGCCATCTTTGGCTTTTCAGCGCTATTGTTTCAAATTTTTATCTATGAAAATTCTTCAAAGGTATTATTTTATTTTAATTCCTTTATGAAAACAGCTAACCTAAAAGACACGTTCCATTCACATAAATCATATACATGTGAAAAATATATGTCAAGTAAGTTTTGCATACTAAAAAAAAAAGTGATTCAAAAGACCTTTTAAAGCAAAAGAAAAGAAAAATGTACCTAGTTCTATTAACAACTCAAAAAGTATAATGTAATATATTCTAAAAGGAAAATTATATAATACACAATGATGTAGGTTACATATATTTAATAAATACATAAAACTCTATAATGACTCTAATGTTCATAACTATATAATAAACGCCAACACATATCACATCATGGTACATAACACTGCTATGAAAGGAAGAATTTTTAATTAGAAACATACTTTTTATATTTATTTGATAACATAGACGAATAAAATATAAAGATGACAAGAAGTTATGAAAACACGTTATGCAACTTAAGAAACAGTAAGAAGCCTTTTAAGTTATTGCAATATCATAAGGCACTGATTAGGAAGTAAATATCATTTTTTTCATTCTTTTACATCAGTAATACTTTTTTCATTAAAAACTTTAGCAGTGAAAGCCAAAACAAATTTATTATTGGCGCCTCTGATGCAAGGTCACACAAAAAATAAACTTGATTTAGCAAATTTCTAAAACATTAAAATCAAAAATAGTAAATTACAGTAACATATATTATTAAATTATTTTAATTACACATAAAAAATTGTCTGAATTAAATTAAGAATCACTGACTAAGCTTGTACAGCATTTTAAAACATATTTTATGTTGATACATTGGAAATAAATTGACAGCAATCGCAGTTAAATGAAAGAGATGGAAATACAGTCTACATGATGTATAAATACAGTCAAAATTATTCGTTAAATACCTAAATTGATGCTTACCTTCTTCAAAATGAATATAAATACGATATATTAATGTAAATTTAAGGGAAACATTATATAATGCATGATTTCAATCATATTATCCAATGTTTACATTTTTTTTTTTTTTTTTTTTTTTTTTTTTTACGTTGGAGGCCGACTGACAGATTTGGCGACAATATAATAAGGTCAAAAAATAACATGCGATTTTAAACCATGAATCCCGCATTAAAATTTAAATAAAAAGTGCACTTCATAGTTATAATCACGCACAAAATTGAAATCAAATGTATAATATAATTATTTAAACTTTGTCCTTTCGCGATAATAACAATAAAGAAAATCACATCAGCATCTACTTATCGCCTTCGGTATCTGTGTATTGACTATACACATTCTGATATTCATTTTGTACATATAAATCAGTTTGTCATGAATTAGCAATACTTAAATGATAATACACATTTCGCTGAAACATGAACACTTATTTTTTTAACAATTATGAAAACATATGAAGCTGAACTTACTTCAAAAGCGCACGGTCTTGCGATCGGAATCTATTCCAATGGACAAGAATTAATTACCCATTTTCTTCGTATTTCTTCATTTCTCGGGAAATAGAACATACTAAAGTTATTTCTGGAACGATATGAATAATTTGATGCAGTGCATCCACGCATATTTCTCTGAATTAGGTAGCAAACCATCAACACAAATGTAAACAACACAACGCTAAATCAATGTCCACTAGCAACAAGTGCACTTAATTTGGATACAACACAGATGATGTGTCGGCTGCCCTTGCTAGGATCCTTATACACCCTATACTTTGATATAAGTTGCTGCTCACTCAGCAGATCTAAAGCATTTTCTTTAGCACACTTGATTTCTGTCCTCGTAAAAGCACAAACAACACAGCCGCCATATTGATTCGATCGTTTTTCGCCGCGGAATGATGGGTTCCAAGTGATCGCTATGAGAACGAGCAATCGCGAGCTCAGAGTGATCGTTGCGTTTCAATTGAATACCAAAACAGCAAAATCAATCGCAACTGATGACGTATGACGACGAAAGATCACTAAATGTTTCAATTGAATGAGGCCTTAAGACTGGTCATGGAAAAGCAAGTGAAAAATAATTTCACCTTCAATTGGATCATTGAAAATTTCAGCATGTGTCATCAGTCATACGGACACTATCTTCATAGCCCCGAATTTGCTTTCAGTTTGTTACCCCGTATGAAGTGGCGTATTCAGTTATATCCGAGAAGAGATCGTGACGAGTACATAGGTGTATTTATCAAAAGAATTGACGATATTCCAGAAACCTGCAAAATAACTTTAACGATGCAAGTCCTAGATTGCAAAGAGAAGTCGATTTTTTATCATCGGCAATATAGTAAAATATTTGAAGCCCAGTCTACTTGGGGTGACTCAGAGTTCTTTAAGAGGAATTCTTTTTTTATGTTGGATATAAATGATGCCTTAATTATGAAATTTACTTTAAAGCCAGTGTTTAAGGCAGGTGATAAACAAATACTGCCTCCAGTTCCTTACGAAAACGGACTGTTTGCTGATGTCGTGTTACGGGCACGTAATGCAAAATTTAAAGTACATAAAGCTGTTTTAGGGGCGAGATGGCCTAAACTTGTAGAAAAACTGGATATAGAACAGACCTGCGAACAAATTTTCGATATTGAATCGGACGTATTGGAAGCCTTACTCAAATATGTTTATACAGGCAAAATAGACTGCTCTAAATCAGATTTGTTAACGAAAATCTATATTGCTGCCGAAAAATACGAACTATCCACTTTGCATAATTTGCAGTGTTTACCTGTTATGGCACAAAAGGCGCGAACTCACGTTAATGCAAAAATAATATCATTCGAATGGCTTATAAAGGATTTATGGAGCTTGCATATAAATACAGTGTTGCGTAGTCACGTATTCAGTGTTGATATTTTGAATGGAACTCTTAAATGGAACTTAAAACTTGACATTTGTGAAGATACAGTACACGGGAGGATGTTTGATATTTTCCTGTGCAAAATATGCGATCCTGAAACTAAGCCGATTTTCGTGAAATGGAAAATATCGTTGGATAAGACTAATTCTTCTGAAGAGGAACATTTGTTCGAAACAGCAAAACTGGAAATATGTACATTTTTTTACGTGAATTTTCTGGACATTATAACGACGCTTTGCAACTTAAGTTCGAATTTAAGTTTTCTGATTGCAGCAATTTTTTTGAAGTATTGGAATCTTCTTACGCCTCCGTAGATGCAATTGAATGCCATTCTATTAACGATGACTTTTTAGATCTTTACAAAACTAGTATGTTATCGGACGTTAATATTATCATTGGCTCCAGAACATCACCAGCGCATAAATGTGTTTTGTGCGCCCGATCTTCGGTATTTTGCAGAATGTTCGAAACTGGTATGATCGAATTGAAAAGAAATGACGTTGAGATATCAGATATTGACCCTCAGGTAATGGATGAATTTCTGTTGTTTATGTACACCGGCTATTTGGAGAGATCATTGGATGAAACAGCTGAGGAACTCTACGCGATAGCTGATAAATATGATGTTCCTGCATTGCAGAAAAAATGTTCGTCTTTTCTGAAATCGAATCTCAATGCGAGAAATGTGTGCAGAATTCTGGAGTTAGCCTGTATTCATTCCGATGATGACTTATACAAAAATGTGTTAGAGTTTTCATGTGAACATGCAGAAGAAATTTTTTCTACTGATGAATGGAAAGATGTCGCGAAAGAGAATTGCCGTATAAAGCTTCTGCAGGATATGGTACGTCAGAAAAAAACTTAGAAAGTGATTTATATGCAACTACAGTTCTGTATTAATTTGCCAATCATGAAAATATTCCGTAAAAGTTTTTTCATCTCCTTTGGTAAGTAATAAGATACATTGTAGAAATTTAAGAATACTGTTGTAATTTTTATGTATAACATATTAATCTTTGGTATGTTATGAGAATTCAAATATGTAAGAAATTCATATTTTTTTACTCTTACTTTATATTCTGTAACCAAATCAACATATTTTTGTTATTGTGCTTTGCTGTAGAATTTTGATGTTCTCTTAATGTATGGTCTAATTTGTTTTCATAATTTAGAAGATTCTTTGAGGATAATACAAAATACCTGAAGAATACATTAAAGGTTGTTTTTTTATTACTTTATTCCTACAATATAATTGTTTTTTTGTATTATAGTAGCTTACAGCAGTAATTCAGAGCACTTCTTTTGTTTATATCAGTATTTTGTTTTATGTCCGTGTGCGATGTTCTGGTGAGTCACGTTTTTAAGTACTTACACACAAACTATCTCTCGGAACGACTGGAATCATTAAACTGATTTAGTTTGAGAACCCGCCTTCACAGGCAGTACTATGCTATTGAGTTCGAAAATTATGCTTAATATTTACTTAAAAATACCTTTGGTGACTGTGTAGGCTATTGAGTTCGAAAATTATGCTTAATATTTACTTAACAACTTCTTTGAAGACTGTGTATGGTAAAATCTTATGGCGTTCCCAAGTAATTTTTGAGATGAAAATATTGTAAAGACACAAATGTCTCCAGACGGAAGTATGTGAATTATTATGCCTCCCTTATTTATTAACAGCTACTGAAGGAATGTTTTTAAAATTAGAAATAAACTACAAACTTCTTTTCACAAAGGAAAAATTCAAACGTTGAGCAGCCAAAGATTTTACTTTTCCGCAGTAGTTACTTAATTTAGCAGATTTACTTAGAATAATGATAAATACTTCTACTACATGAAGTCAAGTAAGTCAATGATAAATACACGAATTCAAGAAAATGCGTCAAGAATGAAAACAAGAAAAAGGCAAGTATGAAGTAAGTATGAAGTCAAGAAAATGCATTTAGAATGTTTTTCAGCTTAATGAAAGTAACGGTATTCATATGAGCATGTACAAATTCTTCAAAATTGAAGAAATTTTGAAATTATATTGTGTATAAATTTACAAGACCAAGAAATAATAAACGATGCCTATTGTGAAAATGTTTTGACAGGAACTGTTCAATATTGATTATTCTGCTATTACCTACAAAAATATACGTATATAGAATTTCCTGAAACTCTTGATCGGGCGTCTCTTATACAGAATTTACAATTCTAGCAAAGTTTTTAGTAACAGCGAAGAACAAATGTTCCCTTTCTTTGTTTATTGAAATTAATTGCACAAAGAAAGTGTATTTCATATGGTTAGAAAAATTTGCCTTAGTCCAAATGAATAGTTGATGGTAGTTTGTTTTTTTTATCGGATCCCTTGCTTACGTTTATAGGCGGACGTTTTGTTGTTCGACTTTAAAAAAAAAAAAAAAAAAAAAAAAAAAAAAAAAAAAACAGCAATTCTATTCTCCGTCTCATTTTTTCCGGTCTACCCCCACCCCCCCCCCCAAAAAAAATGCTGAGGTTTTAAGGACACTGGTCACATTGTCGAAGATTCACACTTAATGTTTTACTCCACAGACCTTAATTATTGTCTAGACAGCAATTCTTTTATGGATACCGTGCTTCTAACCATTGTGAACGAACTCGCTGCATACTACCAGTGTTTCACCGGCATTAGCAACTCGGTCATTGCTACGCTCCATATGCAGATGACTCTAATTATGTAAGTAATATAAGTAATACCCAGATTTTTTATATGTGCTTGTGGTTTTAAAGCTCAAAGAAGTGTGCTATGTTCACCTATATATTTATATACTATTATCAGCGCAAAATATAATTCGAGAGTTCTCAGAGAGCTGAACTAATCCGCTCTTTTAGAATTTTTAATTTGTAAATTGGCAGATGTAAAAGCAATGTGTTTACCCTGCACGAAGAAAAAGACGTATCCTTTAGCGCCGTCAATCAGAGTTCTTCATTCAACAATTCATAAGAATTTCAATTTATTTTTTAAATAGAATCATACAATCGTTAATTGGTATATTGAATGATTTAAAGGCAATAAACGTTCTTCTTTTTAAAACGTACATGAATAACGCACGTAACAGGAACGGTAATAAACGCAAGTAACGATTCGATTTTTAAATGTTATCAAATTCGTATATGTTCCATTTAGATAACAATGAAAATTTTTGTATAAGATGAAAACCCGCCCTATAATAAACTACTAGGTGCAACAGCTGCTTCATTTCATAGAAAATATTGTTAATTAAATAACCTGGGATTGGCAAGAAGTCACCAAATGTGTAGCAAATTGGAGGAACCTAACACCCGCGAGGAGTTTGGTGCCAATGGGTAACTTGAACAACAGGGAGGAGGAAAAACTGTAAACATTGTTCTAGCTTTGTACGCATTCTCAGGTTAGATTGTCATGAGGTGTAGTAGCTAGCATCCTATCCGTTTTAAACCTATAAATGCATTTTCTATATTTCAGTTTTGTGTTTTCTGTATTTTATTTATATTCAGTAGTTTGTTCTAAGTATTTCAGCTCTGTGGCGGATTGTGAAATCTTTTAGGAATGCTTATACATATCTTTTGAATACATGTTAATTATTTGACATTAAGAAAGAACTCAAGGCAAAACATGGGCTATCAGTATATCCTCAACATGAAAACGAGTTTACGCTGAGGTTTTCAATGTGAATTTATCGTCTTGTTGCCTCTATCTCGTCATTATGCACAACGGAGTCTACTTTTAACAACACCTGTCTGACCTTTCATGAAGGTATACTTAATCTATCACTCAGCTTTTGTGCGATTCGATTTCCCAACACAAAAGAAACGAAACTTCTCTATAAATTTCGCAATACTCTGCAATCGTATTTCTAACAGTTTTTTATCACAAATAGTTTCGCTTCCCCGATACGAAACACTTCAAGTACAAAAGTCATGATAAAAGCTGGATAGAAACGCCCATTTTTCTGCAGGTGTGTGTACGTTCGGTTTGAAGTAAACGTAAAATTTTTTTATTCGTATAACCTCGTAAATAATCGAGCTAGCCATTTGTATCAGGGTTAAATAGATTTGTCCCTGCAGCCTTTTCCCTGCACAGCTTCGTTTTTTCAAGCATTTCACATTGCATTATACAAAAGATACTACAATTTCACACGTAAGTTTACTAAATTATGCGCACATATACAAAATTCGTAACATTACCCCTTTCCCGAGGACTTCATGTCCCGGATAGTGCAATCCCTGGACAGAAAGTCCTACTTATAACTAAGGAAAAACAATGCAATGCTAAAATAATAACTTAAATAAATAATATACAACAAATCAAATACTAAATCAATAAATAAACGAATGCATTTACAAATTTATATACATATAGTACTACGGTGTTCGTATACTATTTACATTACATACACTATAGGGACTACATACTATGGCCTATGGCCTACTGTGCATGTCGTAATGAGCGACTTAGAATTTGATGACTTATGGATCCGAACTACAACGTCGTTCATCCTGTTTAGGACTGTGTAAGAAGTGTTTCAGGATGACTGTAGTTTACGAAAACATCCTTTCCGTCGAATCGGATTCCCTAACCACATCTTACCACCTTTGTTGAATGGATGTCCTGTAGCTCTCATGTTGTATCGAGTCTTCATCTTCTCCATCTTCATGTTGAATCGCTCTTCGCAAAATTATGCATCACTTCAAACCGTGCATGAACATCTTGAAATGTACTATTCAGGCGATGAAAGCGCATCCGGAGGGCGATCAAACAAGAGATTACAAGGCAGACGAAGATCACGACCGCAGAGCATCTGGGATGTGGAATAGTCGGTTGTCTCGTAGACAGCACACCGAAAGCGTTTCGACGCATTATTTTTATAATGAAAACGTTCATTTTTCTTGCTTTGCACGTGACGCTGTCATTTCGACTGTTACTTATTTAAAATTTTCACATTTTTCTATGTCTTAAAATTAGAAATTAAAGTTAATGACCTAAAACTATTGCAGTACAATTGAAAAAATTGACAGTTTCACTCACGCGTGTGTCGGATTTGCGCAATACTTATGGGGCCCCACAAAATTTTTGTAAATATTATAGGGTTCTCGGGGTCTCGAAAAAATCTCTGGTAAAAAGGGGTCGCGACTGAAAGAAGTTTAAGAAACCCTGGTCTATAAGAGCTATAAGAGAAAGTTATAATAGTCTTATCTGTAGGCTTAAGACAAGATTTTTATGGAAAGCTTTCCATCAATGTTGAGAAATAAAGAAGATATCATTTATGTGCTCGACAATTATCAAAATAATGAAGTAGCTGGAACTTCTTCAGTGGAATAAATAAAATATGAGAAAAAATTGTTGTCATTTTCTGATTAATTCAGCTGTTGCGATCTTTAATTTCTATTATCGCTTATAAATACAGTTCTTCCGTCACCTCTTGAATTACTGGAACAATATTGGGGACGATGTTCGCGGTTGACTCAGAATCTGGAAGGTTTAAAAAAAATCACGAAGAAGAATAACCTGTACTATTATAACAAAAAAGCATTATTAAAAGTTTGCCAGATTTCGGAGAACTTAAGTTTGAAGAATAAGTTGATTTGGTTACGAAAATTAAATCAGTATTGAAAACGAAAAGAAACCATTGTAAGAAAGAAATGAAGAACAATAAACATAAAATCAATAAATTTATAAATAGCATTAAATGTTTATGAAGTAAACCTTAACGGTGCCATTTAGTTCAAACTCGCTTAAAACACTTTTTGACTGTATAGTGTTTATATATTTCAGATTACTTATAATGAAATTAGGTAGTGTTGTGGATAATGCAAGTAAAGTACTTAACTTCTGGTTATCCCACGCGTAGCTTAATGGCCGATTATTTGCGATAGTACTTTCTCCTTGTTCAGCAATTTACCTGGAGGCTCTTTTAATCCACCTTCAGTTAATCAATTTGTTGGCTTGTATTTCGGTTTTGGTGCTTCATTTAAATTCTGTACTTTTATGGTTTATGAATAACCGACAGCTATTCTTGCCGCCATCACAACGCAGAACTGATTTTGCGGAAGTGACGTAAAGTGAAAAGATTTCCTTTATCGCTCTAAAGCTGCTAGAAAGGTCGCAAGACAGATACGTCGTATCTCAGGAGAAGGTAACAAACATATCGGAGTGTTAACGTGATGGAAAAGCAAGCGGAAAGTAAATTCACATTTACTTGGATTATCGAAAATTTTAGCATGTGTCACCAGTCATACAAAGAATATATTTATAGCGAGTTCACTTCAGATTATTTACCCCGTATAAAGTGGAAAATTAAAATATATCCGAGAGGAAGAAGTTATGAAAACGACATAAGTTTGTTTCTCAGAAGAACTGATGATATTCCAGATACCTATAACGTAACTTTCACTATGCAAATCCTAGATTGCAGAGAGAAGTCGATTTTAGGTCCTTTGCAATTTAGTAAGATATTTGAAGCCCACTCTGCTTGGTGTTACCCATCGTGTATTGAAAGGGATTCTCTTTTTGAGTTACTTATAAATGATGTTTTAATTGTGAAATTTTCTTTAAAGCCAGTGTCTGAGGCAAGTGATGAACAAATACTTCCTCCACTTCCTTACAAAAATGGACTATTTGCGGATGTCGTGTTAGGCGCAAGTAGTGAAGAATTCAAAGTGCATAAAGCTGTTTTATGGGCGAGGTGGCAGAGACTTGTAGAAAAAATGGATGCAGAACAGACTCGCGAGCAAATTTTCGATATCGGATCGGACGTACTGGAAGCCATACTCAAATATGTTTACACCGGAAAATTAGATAGCATTAAACCTGATTTGTTAACGAAACTCGATGCTGCTGCAAAGACATATGAACTCTCCAATTTGAAATGTTTACCTGTTGTTGCACAGACTGCACGAACCATTGTTAGCGTCAAGAAGATATCATTTGAATGGCCAATAAACAATTTTTCGAGTTTGCTTAGTAATGCAGTTTTACGTAACTGCGCATTCACTGTCAATTTTTTTAAATCTTGTGTTTGGAACTTCACCCTCCATATGCGTGAAGATGCAGTGCATGGTAGAAAGTTTGATATTTCCCTTTCGAAAACGTACAAACCCAAAGCCAAGGGGATTTTCGTTAAAAGCAAGATATCATTCGATGATAGTAATAGTTCTGAAGATGAACATTTGTTCGAAACGAACGAAAACTGGATTGTGCCAAGTACACGGATCTTCGTTAAAAGCAAGGTATCTTTCGATGATAATAATACTTCTGAAGACGAACATATGTTCGAAACGGACGAAAACTGGATTTGTGCCAAGTTTTCACGGACTGTTTCTGTAGATCCCGAGGACACGTTACTACTTAAATTCGAATTAATGTTTTCTGACTGCCAATATTTTTCAGAAATTATGGATGTTTCTTACGCTTGCGCATCTTCTGTTAATTGCTATTCTTTTAACAACGATTTTAGAAAGCTCTACGAAAATCGTACGTTATCGGACGTTAATATTATCGTCGGTTCCAAAACGTTCCCGGCACATAAATGTGTTTTATGCGCCCGATCTTCGGTGTTTGCCAAAATGTTCGAAACCGATATGATCGAATCAGAAACAAATAAGGTTGAAATTTCAGATATTGAACCTCAAGTAATGGATGAATTCCTCCAGTTTACGTATACCGGCAATTTGAAAAACTCTTTGAATGAAACAGCCGAGCAACTCTACGCGGTAGCTGATAAGTACGATGTTCCTGCTCTGAAGAAAAAGTGCTCATCTTTTCTGAAATCTAACCTTAGCGTTGAAAATGTGTTTAGAACTCTACAGATAGCCAATATGCATTCGGATGATGATTTATATAAAAGTGTGTTTGAGTTTACAAGTGCGCATGGAGAGGAAATTTTCATGACTCATGAATGGAAAGATATCGCGAAGAACAACTTCCATGTGAAGCTTCTTTACGATACAATAGTTCAGAAAAAACTTTCAGTGTAATTGATATGCCACCAGACTTCTTTACTAATTTTCTGATATTGAAACTTATTTAGAAAAAATGTCTAATTTTCGTCTGCTTTGGTAAGTAAGAAAAAAACATCGTAAAAAGTTAATAACATTTTACAATTTTTTGTGTAGGATCTCTGTGGATTGCTTTTTTCATTATTCTTACATTGTGAAAATGCAGATTTATACGAATTTCACATTTTTTACTATATATTTTATATTTATCACATTTTTTACTAAATTAAGAAATCTTTTCTGTAGCCTTCGTGATGCTGTCTTCATTAATGCTTTTATTGTGTTTCTTAATTTAGAGCCTTGTTTGAGTGATAGTTTTTACTAAAAAGAATAAATTATAATTTTTCTTTAATACAATGATGTAACTTAAGTAATTGTCTTTTCCATTATAGAAGCTTATAGGTGTAATTCAATGCACGGTTTTTATTTATATCAGTATTTTTGGTAAAAGTTTACAATTGGGTGCCCCTTGTTTCTTGGCGATTCTTTTTTGACGCCAAGATCGGCGCCAGGAAGTCATAATTTCAAGATGGACGCTACACAAAACCAAAATAAGAAATCAAAGAATTGCACAAACTCTGTGTCCATCGATCTGTTTTCACTTAAAAAAAAAAAATCCTAGAATTGCACAAACTAGGCATTGCGCACTGCCTTAAATTTGTCCATGTACACATCAATTTATTTTCATGTAAATAAAATCAGGAAGCTAAAACACAGTTAAAACTATCATGGTAACCAGAAGTGAGGTTCCAGCGCCAAAATTAAAAAAAAAAAAAAAAATTGTCGCTAATCGAAGGGGCACCCAATTCTACACTAGAGCGGTATTTTTAATTTTTATTATATATTTTTTGATTTATAACAGTATTTTCATAATAAGTCCATGGGAAAGTTTTTGCTATAGATGCTGTGTAATGAGTCATGTTTTAAGTACCTATCTTAGAAGTACAAACAAAATTTGGGTGAAATGAAGTAAGTACTAAGTTTTAAGTACATACAAACTAGTATCTCTTTCAATGACTGGAATCAGCAAGCTGTTGCAGTTTCAGAACTCGCCTTCGTAAGTCCTTTTATGCTACCGAGTTCAAAAAAAAAAAAAAAAAAAAAATAACATTTTCTGTAAAATATATATTTCTTACTGATATGCCGTTCAACCGGGATAGTGGTTAGTTACTTTGATTGCCGTACCGAAGGTCAAAGGTTCGAATCCCGGAGAAGGCTTGGATATTTGTAAATATGTCTGTGCAGCAGGGGGCACTCTAAATATTGAGATGAGCCAAAAGTCCTGTCAAGAGGTTGGTAGATAGGAAAGAGGGGTGGGAGACCCTCGAACCCGTCTCCCCGTAGTGCTCTCTTTCAAGTCTAGGAGCAGAATTGAGCCTAAGTCGAGCTGCTCAAGGCTCTAAATAACGATATGACGCCTTGCGAGGATGAATGGTGTGGGCGTGTGCTCACAGTTATCAGACAAGTAAATTGTTAACAACAACAACTGATATTTTCTTGTAGTGCAATGCATCGTTTGGTGCATAGCTGTCGAGGTGTCTCCTATTAGTACATTCGTAATAGTTCTAGTATATTTTATCAATTTTCATCGTTTTATTATGTTTACCATTATATCTAACACGTTCTTTTCCTTTTGATTAATAACAAGAAATGTAATATTAAAAAATTAGCATACAAATTGATAATTCAGAGCTTAATAACAATAAAGGTAACATCACAGCGTTATACATATAAATTTATAATTCACCTTCAGTATGGTACGAGATGAGTTGACAAGCTAAGTCAATGCTAACTGCACTGTAAAATCTCTCAATTAAGGCATACTTCTCTTTTTTTAACCTCACCCTGCGAAAAGCGTTAAATTTTAATTTAAATTATAAAGTTAAATGTCGCCTTCATTTTTCATTTCATCTTTTAATTGTAAATTTTGTTTTCTAATTGTAGAAGATAAAATTATCATGAAATATCTATATTCAAGTCATAACGTGATACAACTACCAGCAACCGAAGAAATGAATTAAGACGAAACTGTTCACTTTTTAGACAATGAAAAAAGTATATTCAAGGGCAAGAGTAGATTTAGATATGAGTAAGTTGTGTAAAAAGACATTGGGGCATTTCTAGATAAAATGGTATTTGTTCATCTCACGTGTAGTTAATAACCAGAACCGCTTCGGAAGGAATAAATTTTCCAGAATTTTTATCAAAAAGTGTAGCCCTATCAAAATCTGGAATATACAAATTAGATTGTTTTACGTTTTAATGCTATTTGTTTTGAATTTTATAAATTTTATTACAGTTAGTAGCTACTGAAGATCGGCGGAGCACGTCTTCCCTTTACAGACAATAGAAAAAGGTAAAAAATTCAGTGTTTTAGAATGAAGCTTTTTTAGATGAAAATATTGCAAGCAAATAAATGTTTCTTGATAGAATGATATTAATAAAGCTATATTCTGTTTTCTTTATTCAACAACAGCAAGTCCTATAATAATTTTAGCAGCGACAATTAATAAGAATAAAATGAGAAATCAACTACAAAATCCTTCTGACAGCTGAGAAACTGAAACGTTGATCAGCCAAATATTTTACTTTTCCAAAAATCTATTCAACATATCTATTAAGAATATACCCTTTCTCAATTCAGAAAATCTGCATGAATAATAATAAATTATATTTATAAAAAAGAATAATAATAAATATTTCTAGTATTTTCTTTGTGCATAAGAAAATATGTAATTAATATACTTAAATAAATGAAACATATATACATAAATTAAATGTCTGCATGTAAATTAAAAATTAAATTACTTAAAAGTATCAGCTTCCTAGACATTTACAGTGAGTTGAATTTTGAATTTTATCATCCAATATTTCTTGTATAAATGTTAATTTATTGGCTTTACGTTGAATTAATTAATGATAATAACATCTTAAAATGGCACAGAAGAATAAGACAAAAGTCAAGAAAAAATGTAGTTTCCTTTTAGCCCAAAGGAGCGTTAGATCCAAAGGGCTATTAGACTCAAACGGCGTAGTTTCACTTTCTGCGTTGATTCACTTTTGAGACCGCTGCCACCAAATATTATCATCATGCATTAGATTTAAAGAAACTAAATAATGAAGACTCTGCATGAATGCATGAGCGTTTCTCACAGTATGAAAAAAACGGTACCTAGAGGCAAGTTTTTAATAACGTGTACCGAACCAACCGAGTATGGGCACTTGAAAGCCCGAATTTCGAATTTATTTTATTATCTATTTCAAATTTTGTCAAACTTTCAAGAATTTTTGATTAACAAACTCAACGATTTCAAAACGAGCAATGGCAACACTATACCGAAAAAAAATTTCCAGCAGAGGCGAGACTGTGTATCCGAAATTCTAAAAGTATGCTGTTTTTAAATATTTTGGGATATTGGTGTTGAATTGAATTTTATGTGGTTTTAGTGCGAATAACATGATATTTAATAAATAAAGGTAACACAAAAAACGTTAAAAAAACGCCCATTTGGGCATAATGTAAATTCTGAAATTTTTTAGATTTTTTTTTAATTAATGATTTATTTTTTAAGATGTAGTACCTTTTTCTTGCATAAGTTAGTACGAAATATTTTTGATAACTTTACCAGAAATTGAAGCTTCTTATTTGTTTAACACAGCAGTAAACGATCAATATAATAAATTCGATATCGAAGATTGTTTCTCGTAATTCCGTATTAGTTACTCTTATATATTAATTATGCAATTTTATCCATAATTGTACTTTTACTGAATTTATTAAAAATTCCGTCACCAATTTCATTCCAGTTTTATAAGTTTACATTCAATTAATTCTGAGATTTTATTCATAATATTACGTTTAGTGAATATCATGCTAACTCGTCTATCTTTGGTGATGGTTCGGTAAAACCATCGAAACTAGTCCTGTGAAAATTTTGTAAATTAACGTTGATTTTTGTTGTTTGACTTCTGAATTAGTCGTCTATCTTTCTTATTCTTCAGAATATTCTTAATTTTGTTTTTTAAAACTGTACTTTGATTTTTAGCCTTGTCAAGCCCCAATTTTAATGTGACGTCAGTGATGCATAAATTAGCGTTTTTTTTTTTTTTTTTTTTTTTCCAACTATCGTTAAATCTTAAATTTAGGAAAAAAAAAATTACCTGTTCACTGATATGATACATAATTCCCAATGCTGTCAGAGGGAGGTACAAAAAGGATGAATAATGTGAGTAGAACAATATTTTGTTTACCTTTAAAAAGACACCCTTCCCCCCAAAAAAGATATTAAATATGTAAAATACAAAATATAAAAACATGTTTTTTACCATGTAGTGAATGTGCGGCATCAGAAACAACTTTTGATTAATTAAACAAACTACGAGTGTTGATAAAAGATTATTTGTTTGGAATACCGTGGAGCAGCGTTTAAAAAGATATATTTCAAGATATAAAGACCGGTGTTTATATCTATGAAACACTTATATAAATGTTTCTATCTTATATAAATGAGAAAGGCGTGTAAACGAAATTTTAATTTACGGTGTGAAACATATATACTGTATTAGCTGCGTAATTTTATAACCTACTTCTGATATTACACGATTTTATTATTCTACTTTCAGTTTCTTTAAAATGTTCAAATAATTTTGAAATTAATATTTTAAATAAATATGTAATTACTGTGATTTTTCTACCTTTTTTTTCAATTAATATTTTAAAAATGAAATTCATGCAAAGTAAATATTTTTTAAATCATAAGAATGCAAGTTTCCGTACGTAGTTACAGGGGATTAAAAAAAAAAAACTGTCATTTCCTTTATTCGAATTGCCATCTTATATAGAAAACATGTTTTTTCTTCCCAAGAACCTTTTAAAGTAAATTTTAACATTTTTTATAGAAAAAGAAACTGGCAAACGTTGAAAGAAATTAGCAGTTTCATCAACGTTAAATATGTCTTTTAATTCCTGTGGAATCTAATTTTGGTGCATAAATTTTTGAACCACTCTCCAACACACTCAGCAAGAACGCATTTCGATTCTCTCTTTATTATAAAATGAGATTCCATGCCGCAACTTAAATTTATGCAACCATCAGATTGAAAAGTAAGCGTCCTTCGTATTCAGTCGAAGTACTGATACTATTGATTTCTCTGTAAAACATAGGCCATTCGCTGGAATATTGGATGCGCGAGACTGAATGGAAAATTTTAGCAAAATGGCTTCAACTGTAGGAAACTTTCCATCTTTTAAATGAAATGCAAACGGTGCTGCACTGTATTTTAAATTAAATGTACTTTAATTTATACCAAACACTGTTAAAGAAAGTAAAATAAAGATCTAAATTATTAAGAAGTGCGTTTATTGCTTTTAAAACACAAACCACTATGTATGTTAGTAAGTAGCAGACTGATTTAGTTCGATATATAAAGATCTTACGCCCAACCTAGACTGCCCAACCTCCGAGAACTGCCAGTGTGCGAGGGCATGTAGTAGCACAATTTCTCGAGGCTACAGATACTTTCTGTTTTTATTCTCCATCAGTTTCTGAGGCATGATCGAGTCCAAGAAATTTTATTCTGCCAGGGTGTAATTTCAGATAATCGTAAACGAAAATGTTGTGACTTACGGCTAATTGAGGGTAAATTAGCAGAGTTTGGATTTGTCGGGCCCTATTAAAAGAAATTAATTGGTTTATTGCGTAACGATGGAAAAACACAAATCATCAGCATAAAACAAAAGTGTCTACGGGAAATGCAAAAAGAAAGAGAAAATGCGTCGGATAACAACAATTTTGACATATATTATAATATTTCGTGTTGTTTTTATCCTCCACAATAATTATTATTTAATTTTACATAATCTGAAATGTATAAATATTATACATATAAAAAAACAAAGTTCTAACCCATCTTTTTATGTGAGCTTAAATTCAGTGTTATTATTCCAAGTTCTTTTGAAAATTTTGCTCGTTAATGCCATTTATAATTTCGCTTGTAAATTTCTAATGATGTTTATTTTTCTATTATTTAAAATTTTATAACTGTCAGTTTTGAAATATGAAAATCCTGGATGTTCACGAATGAAAACCGAAGTTTTCGTCACGGAACTCATCGTTGGGCGATGATGTCGTTCCAAAAAAAATTCCAAACTGATTTAAATTCAATTTATAATGTCAAATATATTAACATTTAATAAGATATTTTAGATTTTAGTAATTTCCTTACACCTTTTATACAGAGGAAAGCCTGAGTTGGGGAAGGTAATGTCATTTTTTAAAGTACTTTTAAATACGATGAAAGTAACATCAATAATTTAATGAACGTACTATTCTGTGGATAAACTTAGTAACATATCATATATTGACATAAAACCGAATTAAATACAAATATTAACCTATTAAACATTAATTGAAATCTTCATAAAAGATTTCTAGTGGTGTCTGGAATATACACGTACACATTAAAGCGTAGTATGTGGGATTGAGATATAGCGCGATTAATACTGCAGAAAAAGGCAAATTACAACCACATGTGCTGATGAATGCCGGCGTTGACCGCTGTCGTTTAACCCTACGGATAAGTTTTCAGTTTTGATGGAACCAAAACTCTTTCTCCCGATGTCGATGTCACTTCCGGATTTTCTGTTGCGCCGTGTTAGAAATATTTTCAAACTACTTGACGAGCATCATTCTTAGTTGCGAGCATATAGATTTTCTTTTATATATTCCTTAAAAATATCTTCGATTTTAAGACACATTCCTTAACTTTCACCTTGCCAACAGAGAAAAAATACGTGACATGGAAAATAAAATGTTATTTCTTACAAAAGAAAAATATCTCGCGAGCATTTTTTCAGTAATTGTCTTTAATAACAAGAACACAGTTGTTATTTAAATTTCTAATTGGAAAATTTTATTATTTCAGAATAATTAATAATTCAAACAAGTGTGTGGTTTTGAAAATAACAGCACTGATCGAAGGATCTAAAACACATTTGAAACAGCTTTGAACTTAATGCTCACACTGTCAGCCAGTGATCGTTTCTTTAAAGTGTTGTTGGATTTTAAATCTCTGTTCTGTATCAAGATTATGCCGGGGTAGCGCTAGATTTTTTGGCACCCTGTGCAGTCTTTGAGGGTCGTATAAATTATGTTACGCTGCATCACATTTATATTTTTACTGCTCCTAAGTTTACTGCTCTGTGCCTCCCTTAAATTTTGCAAATATTGCTGCTCGTTACTTCTGTTAATCCGAGGGTTCCCCCCCCTACCCTAAATTCTGCGGCTCGATACGACCGCACCTTTTGGACCTTTCCTGAAAATAACCATTATACAAAATTTCCTTAGCCTGCAAAAATGTGATTGAAAATTAATTCAGGCTCTTTTGGTGCTAATTTGTTAGTGTTTGCCTTTCCTTGTTTGACGTTAAATCAGATATAGTAGGTGGTATAATACTCAGATGTCACCTCTTTAGAGCTGTAGACCCCGAACATTGCATTGGAAGCGGAGAATTGAAGTAAGAAAAGTTTGAAAGCAATTTGGATCCTTCCGTTGCCGAACAAAATGCGCCAAATTATTTTACGCGGAAAGATTTACATGTTCCAATATTGCAAGTTAAATATGTCTTATAGTTCTTTTGTATCTGTACGGCATGGCGCACTTAAGATACTAACAAGTCGAATGTCTACTCGAGAGGTTGGATGATAACGGAAGAGAAGTGGGAAATCCACGAATTCGTCACCAGGGTGTTCTCCATCAAAATCGGTGCTGAGTGGCAAAATTAGTGCTGTGTGACTACATCTGTGCACAATAATTTTAATAAGTTCGAATACTCCGAGAATTATCCAGAATGCCTTACACTTAATAAAACTAATCATTCGCAAAATAACATCGACTATCTCGATCTTCAAATCATTAACTACAAAAAAAATTTTACTGTTTGACAAAACAAGAAACTTCAATTTCAATAATAAGAAATTAATAAATTGAACTTCCAACATCTCCAGAAAAGCCTAATCGATTTATTAAAAATTGTCTTAAAAGAGCAGGCGTTAAATACTAACTCTAAATCATTTAACTGATAGGGATATGATTATTTGTTCCTAAATCTGAGAAGGCGGTATAAGTTGGATGACTATCAGTTGGAGGATTTGTACATACAGTAATTACAAAACTATATATAATGTAAAAAGCTAATTGCTTTCAGACTTTTCTTATGCTGTTACTAAAAAAATGAGCCTATTTCATACTCTTTAGTCTGTCAAATAACTCGCTGACAATGAAAGTTAATTAATGCATTTTCTGGCCTTTTATATCTTCATATACATTTCACACTTTACTTTCTTATTATATATATTTCAATTTTTCAATTTTTATTTGATTTGTTTTTGCAAAGATAGCATTGTTATGTTTCTTAATTTTCTCATGTTTATTTCAATTACTTTGAGTTCTATTTCATAATTCAAATTAAGATTACTACTGTTTATTTTTATAAAAATAGTCTTGAATTAACATGCATAAAAGCAAAGGTGTCGGGGGACATTTACTCAAGTATTTTGTAAATTTTAATACATATCCCAAGTAGCACAGCAACGTCGTAACGACGTTGCAAACTGGTCGCGGATGTCGTTGCAATATGTCGGCTCTAAGACGCCCAGATGTCCGCGAACATCCAATATTTTGCAACCGTTGCAAAGACGTCTTTATTACGTCTTTGCAGATGAAGTTTTTGTCGCATAGACGCCGTTATTGCGTCTTTCGCAAGTGATATTTTGGTTGTGAAAGCATTGTATCACGACGTCTTAAAGACGCCTAAATGTTCGCAAAATTCCGACTTTTTGCAACCGTTGTGAAAATGTCGTTATTATGTCCTTGTGTTACATATTCATTTATGCAGAAAAATAAGCTTAATAATTAATATATGTTTCTTCTTTTTTTAATTTTTTATTCCTTTTATTTTTCTAAAGTTTAAATTTTATCATTTCCTGAAAACCAGAAGATAATGCAATTTTTTTCTCTTTAGAATAAATATGCATAATTAATAATAGGCTTTTCAGTACTTTAAACTATATTTTTTAAATAATTTAAATTCCAAGTTACGATTATTTAAGATTTCATCAATTTTTTTTCTTAATCCTTTAGTATGTAAGTGAGAGTAATTATGAAAGTGGTTATTATAAATATATAACATTAATAGTAGGTTTTAAGTAAATAAAACACAATCAGAGATAAATGAAGTAAACACAATCAGAGATAAATAAAGTAAAGATATATGTGGGTAAAAAAAAAGAACATTTATTTCTGTTAAATCTCAGAGACATTGAAAATTGCCCCTGTCATGATAAATTAGGAGGCGGTTCTTAAAGTAAAATTATTAGTATTTTACCTGAACTGAAGTATAAATTTATTCGCGATTTCACAGTAAAAAATATAACCATTAATTTCTATATCTTCAAGATATGCAAACGAAAGACGGTATAAAGTAGTTAATAAATGTGATAAAAATATTTCATACAAAAATATACCTAAATCTAATAACTTCCCATATGACTTCTAAAATGAAATAATAACTTAACAAACAATATACTTGACAGCACTATTTAAGAAAAAAACATGAACTAGTAGTCTTTGAAAGTATAAATAGCAGAAGGAAGGAAACAGAACTAAAATTTCCAATTAATAAAATAATATTTGTGTTTTTTAAATAGTAAGCAATTAATAGTGCAACAATTATGGATTGCAGTATTGACTATTAATGCTGATGTTTCATAACACCATTTCTTTCGATCATATGTTAATGTATTTACTTATTTTTAGTTTCTACATTTTATAATAGTGGTAGATTACAATGATTATTTCATGCACTTTTTATAATCAATAACTTTCCTTTTGTTACTGTAGAGAAATAATTTAAATAATATTGTATACGATAGTAAGCTAAGTACGTTAAAGTAAGAGTTCGTTAAGAGCACACGATGAAACTTTTTGTTTCTGTTTATTATGAAATCCTTTGTTATCACAAGCACATAAAAAGTACGCGAAGAAAATAGAATATACTTAAATTTGATAAAAAATAAAATCTGATTTCCAACATTCATTTATTGAGATAATCTAATAAACGTACATAACGGCAATATTAAAAAAACGCGAATTACATAGTGTTTGGAAGAATAGATACCAAACGAAAAGTAATAAAACTGCAATTTGCAACCAATAAAAAATATTTAGTGTTTTTTAATATTACACAATTAAATATCACATAGTTATAGATTACAACATTTCATAGAAATGCTAGTGTTTCCTTAACACTAGTTTTTCGATCATACATTTCATACACTGTTTAAAATCGACAACCTTTTCTGCATACTGTACAAAAGAGAATATACTGCATTATTATTAATTTTGATAATTAAATAATTGCTTATATTATGCATATATCTCATTCAACTTCAGCAGTCATATTAAGTACTGGTACCAGTCCAATAATTTCTTTGTATTTTGAAAATAATCAACATACCATTACAGCTTGAATTGTTGTTGCTTCTGTATTGATTGCATTTTCAATAAAACGAGAAAGTGGCTTACCGTTGTATGTTATTTTTGGTTTTATATCAATTAAATCTGAAAGCCAACACGACGTTTTAACCGAAGCACAAAGCTAGTAAGTCTATCCAAATAACTGCTGGAACCACAGTGATTGGAGACAGACACTATTTCCACAGAGACACTATTTCACGAACCACAGAGATACTCTTTCATGATCCCACAGAGATACATTTTCACTATATTCCACAGACCACTATAGACCCCAGAGACACTATTTCACGAACACTAGATTCACAATTAGCATTATGGCATTTCTTATAGAGCAGATATTCACACACAAAATAAGCACAAATTCAGCATTCTCAGGATAATTTCACTCGCTGAAGGCACTTGAAGCAAGTAGATACAGAACAATGAGAAGATTCACAATGCGTTCTTTGATTGACAGTATATTACATTTACTTTTAATATAAGCAATATCATTTATATCAGCCATTGCTTGATTCAATTTCAAACATGAAATAAGTCTTTTCAAACTCTTTACAGATGGCATCTTTACCAAATCACCTGAAAGAACTGTTAGAATCTGAATTAATTGCGCAGTTGTTCGAATTTGGCAGCTAGCCAAATCGCGCAAATCTCGAGATGTTCGTTTATAGCATTAAGCATCCAGTAAATAATGTACATGTCTACTTCTCCTTCCGCCATATATATTGGACAGCCGTGAATTCGTCCTTATTTCAAAAATAAGATATTTCAGTAGTGAAATAATTGCTAACATGTGATTTGCATTCATTTCGGAAATATGATTTTTTAAAGTATATAAAATGCATAACTTTATAACTTACTTTATAGATTAGTTTCATTTTTAAATATTTTGCTATAATATTTATAAAAATATTTTAAGTATTAATTACTTTAAAAAAATTTTAAACACTTATTTAGCACGTATTTTTGGTACTAATTAAATTTAATAAATCAAAAGTATTTATATTAAATTTACATTTCATTAAATGAATCTACCTTAGATCAATATATTTAGATGAAATAAAGTAATGAAACATTGCAAAGCAAATCTTATGCGGACTTGACATTCTTGAAACAGGAGATTTAGTCTCTTTTCATTCTAAAAATGATGCTGATGAACTAAAAAAAAAAAAAATGCTAAAACGACCACGTCTAAAAACGGTCATATCATAACGTTTCATCAACGTCTGCAAATTGCCAAGATGCAACGGCAAATATTTTGCGCCTTCGTTGTAAAGACGTCGTAAAAGTTACCACGATCCCCTTTGCAAACTCTCGGACTAGTTTGCAACGTCGTGTGTTACTTGCGATAAATTGCTTTTCACTCATTGCATTGCGCGGTCATGTGGCTACTTCGTCAGGATATGTGTCTTATATTATTTTTGTTAATTTTATAATGTTAAATTTTAATAATAACAAATAATTGTTGACAACTGATTGTCGAGAACTGCTTATCAAAGTTTGCATTGTTGATCAGTTGTTAGAATCCGACCACCGTTGTTTGGACTTAATGGCATTTTTTGGCATTGGCATTGACGAAAACATTTTGCAACTGTCTCTCAGACGATACACATCGTACTGCGTGCTATAAAAAATAGTGCTAGTTAAACAAGTGATGTCAACAAATCAGCTTTTCAGATAATTTAGGTACGTAATGCATTTCATAAAAACATAACTTTTCTTGAATTTAACAGACAGTACTCTTATTATTTATATTTTATAGTGGCAGCAAAAAGGTCTAGCGTCGGTCTTGAGAGTGACACTTACGTCTTAACGTTACGGCAAATTCAGAGGCAAATTAATACCAGTTAATACTGTTATTATTTAGAAAGTATTATAGGATTAAAATTAAAATAATTTTTTAAATATGGTTACTTTATAACAAACAAATTAATTTAATTTTTAAACTAACAATAAAATATGTTCATGTAATTATGTACCTACTTACAGTGTTTTTAAGAAATATGTATAGATAAAAATTTATAATATAATTTATAAATTTATCATAAATTACTTCTTTAGATTTTTAACACAATGAGTAAGAACAGAAGATGCAACTTCAAAGATGATCTAAGAAGTGAATTTCTTTTTGTTAAAAAAAAAAAAAAAAAGCTATTACATGGGTAAAATGGGAGAAATGTAATGGTGAATTTTCTATTTCGCCCGGCTGGAAGAATGATATTTCAAAGCACTTGGGGACACATAAACATAAAAGATATTTAAATACAACTGCATCTTCCTCCAAAATACAGGAATTCTTTCGGAAAATAATTTATGGAGACGAAGAAAAGAAATTAGCATTAGCAGAAGGACTTTGTCTTTTCATGTAATAATCACAATCTTCCTTCAGATCTTGTACATCACAAGTTGTCCAAAAGTTATTCAACAAAAAACGACAGCAATCTACTAAAAGAATTCTCTCAAATGAGAAATATGCCAAAGAATAAAATAATACTATACGTAATTTTTTAATGTATTATATTTGTAAATTGTAATTATGTTGAAATAAAAAAATATATATATATTACAATACTACTTTTGCGTTCTATAAAAATTTGTGTTGCTCCATATAGACCAAATTTTTAATCAAGAATCTCCCCCCTCCCCGGTCAGTGGTGTCCCGCTTTACCAATGTTAAAATCTGATCTCCTTACCATAGGTCTAAACTGCGTCATTCAAAGTAATCATGCGCTCTTACGTAATATATAATGCAGATGTCTCTTGCCCAATCAAAATAATTGTAAAGGCTCACCAGCGACTGAGCGGTAAAGACGCTGAACACTGGTAGTTCGGCCCGAGGTTCGAATCTTGCGAACGGGCTGGCTGCAAAGGCGTTTTCGTGGTTTTCTCCATGTGTAACGTGTATACGAGCCAGTTTCCCTTAGAAAGTCCTCCACGAAGGCATCCCTCCCTTTAGGCAGATAGCCCTGGTGTGCTTTGCCATAATCCAAATAATAAAATAATAATCCAAAATAATTGTAAAACAAAATTAACACAAACTGAAGCTTAACTTCCTCTCTTCTCCCTTGTGCTTTCCTCGCAGTCAGATGCTTTGCTGCAATCATCTATATTTGCTTCTGTCGCAATTGTATCAAAGATGTAAAATATTCTGGAAATGGCATGATTGGAGTGCCAAGTGAATTGTATCCACAAAATGAGAATTTAAATAAATGTGTAATTTGATTCGGCTCGACTGTTTCTTCTTTAAAATAGATGGACGCTCTTAGCATTAAGTATTTACACCATCAGCATTTCTGGGTATCTACGTCGTAGTGCTTTTATATTCAATGCTTCTAAATTGTGTTAATATTACATATATATGTGATATTTGAACAGTCGGGCACATGAGTGACGAAGCTTGGCATCAGAGTCCGGGCATTGTTTGGCTGAGTGGAATACAGCAGAAATGATAATACAGAAGGATTTTACTTTTTACTATTCCGTATCTTTATTTGAATTTTCACCGCAGATCATTTTTACTTCAGATGAAATTCTCCAAGTTACATATTCAACAGTGATTCAAACTAAATACGATGAAATCTAGGCTTTTGACTTCATAACTATTCTAACAAATGGAAGAAAGATGAGAAGCGCAGCACCATATATCTTAACAGCAGAGGGAGAGAGGAGCTTCTGAGGCAAAATGGCACGAATTCGTTATTTATAGAAGCGGTTACGTAATAGGCTGGAATGTTCTCGAAAGTACTGGTTTAGGGCGAAGATCCTGAATTGCAGAAAGTTAATTAAAGGTTGCTGGTTCGCATAGACCAAAGCCGTCCTATTTTGTATATTTTACATCTTCCCACCCCTTCAAAAACAAGAGGCCGGGTGAGCAAAGTGAGCATGTATATTAGTAAAGCAAGAAGTATGAGGAAAGACATGAAGAAACATCCAGGACATAGCTTACAGGCTTTAACTATGTCCTATCATAAACTTTCTCATATAATTATAAAGTTTTTGAATTATACAATTTTACATTAATTTATAAATAAACGTATAACTTACAACTAAATTTAGAACTATAAGATAATAATATATGTAATAATAATAATAAATAAATTATAAGCATAAAATTCCTCAATTTTTCTCAAACTGCATTAAAAAGTTTGTAAAGTCCTTTTCATAAAAATAGTGGAATGAAAATATTAATTGAAGTCTCTCGATGCCAATAAGTCCACAAGATAAAAATTAGCTCAAAAATATTATGCACTTTTTCAATGAATATGGTTCCATAATAAGTTTTGAATAGAAGATGTTTAAAATTTTTGCAGGGAACATCTTTTTATACAAAACTTAGAAGATATACGAATTATACAATTTATGAATAATGTATTACGTGCATTCATTTTTCTCATCGTAGGTAATTAACAATACATTGATATATTTTAAAGTAATTTAAAAGTTCAATACAAAATATTATGATATAATACCTTGTAAGGATCTTAAGTTTTACTAACGTTTATTTTTATTTTAAATCTTTACTATCACTTCTTATTTTCTACTTCCGGCCAGAATTAAAAGCTTTAACTTATTTATGCAAATGTGTCTGGCGAACGCCAAGTACTTAAGTTGTGGCTTTGTGCCAAGCAAGAGAGAGGAAGGAGTTAGTCGAAGCAGGCCGCTTGCCTTAGCAGTTTTACTCGGTTGCTGGTTGCCTTCCAGGCCAGAGGTTTAATCCTCTTGATAATTTTAAACGTATTGTAGTGTTAACAGTTCTCTGTACTACATACGGCTTCCTGTTAATATACGGCCAATCTTCCACGTAGGCCCTTGTTTATTATTCCAAAGTTAAGTTAGAGTTTAGTTAATATTTTTATATTCTTACGTTCAGACCACAAGTAGTTGGTCTCTGTATTCCGAAGTACGGAAAATTATTGTAAAGAGTGAAAAATAAAAGGGTTTCGTATACCCTTCCTGTGTATCTTGTCTACTTCCTACATTTATGGAACATAGCTTTAGTAAGCTCCCTGTTCCGAGTCAGGTTCTGGAATGTTCCCCAAGCAAGTAAGGAGAAACACAGAACCTGATAACCTTAAGAAAACAATTCAGTATAAATATGTAATAATATGATGTAATATTTAATAAGACAATAACACCTTGAATAAAATCTTTGGCATGTTCTCTCCAACAGATCAGCGTGACTAAGTTGTTGATCGTTCGGAGGTGCTAGGTACAAAATATCAAAAAAAGCCTCCGTTACCTAATGAAAGGTAACTGGATTTTGGCATTGTACATTGTATCAAAGTGTTTTTGTAAAAGTACAAAATCCTACAAAATTAAAATTTAAGACAAATAACTTGTATGATCAACTTAAAATCTTTGTTAGAATTTTGGAAAATACAAATGAATATTACCCTACAAGAAGAAGAAAGAAAACAAATTGTTACAAAATAATGTAAGAAAGAAAATGTTTGGTTTTCTAAAATTATGTGAAAAATATAAAAGGTCAAGAGTGGGAAAATAATTTGTCATAGTTAGGGTTTAGATTTAAATCATGTATTAAAAGGTCATAATCAGGAAAAATTTTAATAGAGAATTTTGAAAAAATTAAAATTAAATTAATTTTGGACAGAGATAGAATTCTACTAGTTCTAGCAGTTAATTTAAATTCACTTGAATAAAAGGTCTTAATCTAGTTGAATGAACAATTTCTGAGTTCTTTTTAGTTAGAGGATTAGGTTTATCAATTTCAAAAGTAACTTCGGAATATTGTTTTAGAATTTTGTAAGGTTCTGAAAATGGAGGAGAAATTTACGTGTATTAGGGTAATGAAATTCTTCATACATTACTAAATCACCTATTTGAAAAGTACTCGGTTTGTAATGACTATCATATCTTTCTTTATTTACATTATGATAATCATCAGATCTTTTTTGAGCTATTTTTCTAGCCTCTTCTATTGCTGGATATAGTTCTTGATTTTGAATTAAGGAATCATATGATAATTTTCCACACATTAAGTACGATGGTGGGAATTTAGTTACAGAATGGTGTTTGTACCATAGTCGTATCTCCTTCGAATAACAAGACCTGTTCTAGGCTAAATATTTATCTTTATATACAACTATGTACAGATTACAATTTAGAAAAACTTTCAAATACATTTTCATTATAAGAGCGCGCAAGCTAGCGTCCGCTCTTTTCTCTTTCACATCTCAATCTCCTTTACTCCCACCTGCGACCAGGGGGTAAAGTCCACTCCCCTCTTCCGGCTGAGGCGAGAAGAGGGTTCTCTGCATAGAGCTGTAATAACACTGTCCCTTTTTTTTGGGACATAATGTTCTCTGTCCCTTTTTTTTGGGGTGGGTGACCCAAGTGTTCTTTTAGAGCATGGAGGAAGGAAAGGGAGGACGGGCCAACTCGCGCTAAAAGTGAAGCACTGCTTTGAAGCTTAGGTCACCAGATGGGGTGTTCTTTGTTTACATTCAGAAGCTCCCTTGACAAAATTCTGATAGTATTTCCACACACGACAGTTCCATAGAAATCGAAAAAGGGACACTTTCGCATGAAAGAAACATTCATAGTGTAAAGGATATAGCAATTTGTATAGTTTAGTGACATTTACGCAAAAATCACATCTTGGTTATTTTTCGATAACTAACAACAGCGATTTTGATTATGAATTTGTTTTATAAAATTATAAGCTGTTGAACTTCAAAAATATGGATTTTAAGAAAAATGTTATGCTTAAAGAATGAAAAATACCTTACGGTACATTTAAAATTGTATACGTCTTTCGATACCCTTGATAGAGTATTCGCTACATTTATTTTATTTTCCAAACGCCAAAATGTTTTAAATAAAACAAATTTTCTTCACATCCATATATTATTGTAACATGTATCTTTTAAAATTTTTTAGAGGCGAGGCTTTACTGCTGCTCATTTTAAACCCATCGTTTTAATTTTATATATCTGAAAAATAATCACTTTGGGCTTACACGTTTTATAAATATAAAAATATGTATGTTAAAATATTTGTAATTAGGCACATAGGTCAGATTAAGTTTTTATTAAATGGAGTAACGCATGCAAGGGCTATCTGCCTAAAGAGAGAGATGCCATCGTGGAAGAATTTTGAAGAAAAACTGATCTTTGAGTGGGTATTAAAAATAATACTAATAATTTTCATTAAAATTATATTCATATATATTTTTTATGTAAAACTTTCGGGTGTAGGCTAAATTAGTGTAAATTACTTTACACGAAAAATATAGTGAATGCACAGAAATTAAAGATTTGCACATGCCGGAAATGAAAAATAGGAAATATGTATGGGTATTTATGTATGTGCTTGCAAAAAGCATGTATCTGCCTTTGACAAAATACTTAAATATTCATTAAATTATTTATAAATGTATTTGAAATGAAGAATTTATTCATTTATAAACAACTGTGAAAGTACTGTGAAGAAATCTAATGTTTAAATGTATCTAATTTATAATGATTATAAATGTTATCTAAATATATAATAACCTTAATATTGAATTGTAAACATAAATTGAAATCCTGTTGACAAATACGTTATAAAACTAATTAAGCAAGAATTGTTCGTATTGGAAAGCAATCTGTTAAAAGGTATTGTAAAGCAAATGCTATGAGATGCGCACTTAAGAACGTAATATCGAGTTTTGGAATATGTATTGTTGAAATGAAGAGTAAAAAAAAATCTGATAAGTATAATTAAAAGAATTATTCCCCTTACATTTTATAATAACTCAGTTACAAGTTTTAAATAATACTTAAAAAAAAAAAAAAAAAAAAAAACTTATTTTATTCCCTTTCAGAAATGTTCAGAGAAAGCCAAGTACTATTAGTACTATGAGTTAGGTACACATATACATAAGAAAAAAAAAATCACATAGAAGTACCGTGATATTGCATCAAGGCCAGTGACACAATTAAAATACATAAAATTCACAAAAGAATACAGAGATAAATACAAGCATATTTTTTTAAGTTGCAGACCTGCTTAAATTGTCAGCATTTTTATGACTCTTCCCAGCTCGATGAATAACTTGGAAATTATACGGCTGCAGGGCTAACGCCCACCGCATTAGCCTGGGATTAGAGCCTGCATTAGTTTTTAACCAAACTAAGGGGTTGTGGTCAGTAATTATAGTAAATTTTGGACCGCCCAAATAATAATGCAATTTTTTTTACAGCAAAAACTATACATGCGCATTCTTTTTCAGTTGTGCTGTACTTAGCTTCCGTCACTGAAAACTTCTTGCTTAAGTACAAGATGGGATGTTCGGTGTTGTTCTCATCCATTTGTGTTAATACCACTCCCATCCCTAAATCGGAAGCATCAGTTTGCACCATAAATTCTCTATTAAAATCTGGTGCGTGTAGCACAGGTTCCTTCGTTAATTTTTCCTTCAACTGAATAAATGCGTCTTCGCATTCCTTTGTCCAAAGAATTTCCCCCTTCTTTGCTTTCCCCTTTAAGGCATTCGTCAGTGGAGAAGCTATAACCGAAAATCTGGGAATATACCTGCTGTAATAACCTGCCAAACCTAAAAATGCCCTTTGTTTTCAGAGTTTTTGTTTTCGGAGTGGGATAATCAGCTACTGCTTTAACCTTTGCTTCAGCTGGTCGTCTGATTCCCTGTCCTACGATATGCCCCAGATACGTTACATGGTTTTGAGCAAAGCAACATTTTGACGGCTTAATGGTCAAATTTGCCGCAGTTATTTTTCACAAAACGCAATTTAAATGCTTCATATGACCTTCCCAAGTATTGGAAAAAATAGCAACATCGCCCAAATACGGGACAGCAAAGCCTTCACACCCTTTTAATAACTCAGCCATTAACTTACTGAAAAAGTAGGGAGCGTTTTTCAACCCAAATGGCATACGCAGTGGTCTATATGTCCCAAATGTCGTGACAAAAGCGGCCAATCTTTGGGCCCTTGGACTTAGAGGAATTTGCCAGTATCCTTTTGCCAAATCTAGAATTGTTATATACTTGGCAGACGAAACAAGCTCCTCTCTTTCCTCTATATTTGGCAAGGGGAAGAACTCAGTTCGTATTACTTCATTCAGGCGCCAGTAATCTATACACGGTCTCGGGTCTTTCCCGGGCGCCTCTACTAGAATCATAGGCGAAGTGTAGTCCGATTCCCCTACCTCGATTATGTGCAAATCTAACATCCTCTGAATCTCCGTTTTCAAAATTTCCGTTTGCCTTAGGGATGCTTTATAGGGTCTAGATCTGACTGGTTTGTCGCTTATTAATTCAATGTCATGCAATACTAATTCCGTTATTCCCGGCTCTTTGGAGAAATTCTTAGAAAATGTTAGTAAATCTCTTAATTGATCTACATGGCGAGGTTCCAACCGATCTTCTAAGCTGCTAGATTGGATGATGTCTTCGAAATCGTAAATGTTAGGATTTGGATCTAGATACGGAAAATCTACCTCTTGATCCACACCTTCTTCATTCTTACTTTCAGATGATAAAGCAGTGATTTCCTCAGGTCTTTTATAATAGGGTTTTAACATATTTACATGATAAATATCAGACTTCTTTCCAGACATTTTTACAATGTAATTTGTATCCGATATTTTATTTTCGATAACTCCCGGGCCCAACCACTGGGCTGCCAGCTTATTCGCTTTCGATGTAGCGAAAACCAACACTAAATCCCCTTTTTTGAATTCACGCTTCACGGCGTTTTTGTCATACCATAGTTTACGTTTAATTTGCAGTTCTTCCATTCTTTGCACTGCGATCTCCTGACACCGTTTTAATTTATTAATCAATTCGAAAACATATTCAGTTACTGGATTTTCTTCATTCTGCTTCTCCGTCCAATGCTCAAATAATAAGGTTTCGGGTGTCCTTAAATTCCTACCATGCACTAATTCGGCAGGGGAAAACCCGGTGCTTTCATGGGTTACCGTTCTTAACCCTTTAACTGTCAAGTTATTTTGATGATTTGGGTACACAAATTGTCAAATTTTCTTATTGGAAAAACCAAATGTAGCCGAAATAAACATCTCCAGATATATATTCGGACAATACGATGCACTCAAAAAAAAAAAAAAAAAAAAAAAAATACCCCGAGAAATACTCGGGCGTGACATTTTCGAACACCAGTGATCTCGGGCATGACAGTTAAAAAATTAAGGCAAACAATGCCGAGGGAAGTTGATTTTCCCAATCCGTTCCAGCTTTTAGACATAGAGCTCGTAAGAGTCGTTTGATTGTTCTATGAAAACGTTCCATCGGATTCGATTGGGGGTGGATAACCGAGCTATGACTAACCTTAATCCCAAACCTATCGAAAAATTCCGTAGTAAGTGCACTTACGAAAGACGTTCCGAGATCACATTGGATTTCTTTCGGAAAACCCATGCGACTAAAAATATTAATCAGGGCATCCGTCACAGAAACTGAACTTACATCACTCACTGGAATAGCGTCAGGATATTTAGACGACGAGCATATGGCTGTTATTAGGTAACGTTTTCTCGTTGACTTGATCGGCAGGGGGCCTACTGCATCAATGTTTAATTTAGAAAAAATTTCTTGAATGACGGGTACTAGTTTCAGAGGGGCTTTTTTAATTTCATTTGGTCTACGGCTCGTTGACATTTGTCACAGGAACGAACGTAATTGTCAATTTCCTTATAACAACCAGGCCAAAAAAAAAAATATCGTAAAAGCCTATCCTTTGATTTTGTAACCCCCAAATGAGCCGAAGTTCCTTCGTGGCATAATGCTTGGATTTTCTTCCGAAATTCTATTGGCACTACCAGCATTTTTTTTTTTTTTTCTCATTTCCATAACGATCTCTTTGAACTCGAAACAAAAGATCGTTCTCAATACGGTAATTATGTTTCGATGATTAATTTCCATTTCTTGAACTAATAGAGTCGTAAATCGCTTTTAACGTTTCACACCTTTTCTGGGAGTCACTAAATGTCCTTCGGTCAGTCATTATTAGAGCAATTTCTCCCCCGCTGCTCCCGGTTTGCGGTAGCAAAATTTCCGTTCCCATGGTAGGGCCCATGGAGGTAGGAAGTAAGATGGAGTAGCCCTAAACAAGTTTTTCCCGTACCCTGCTCTGAAGCACCGGCGATCCCTACGTGGTGACCAAGACATTGGGTCATTTACCATTGAGTTTAATGGGATTTGACGCGTTCGAATGTAAATATTTTGTAATTACGTCGTAAATATACGTATAAATGTATATATTTTCTTTTTCTACAACACTTCAGAGTCCTAAGTATGTGAAACCAACATATTTTTAAACAACATTTCATTCTGAACGGAATTAAATGCTATACTTTTCACAGGACAGTTTTCTCAGAATGGTTTAATTTGAATGAAATAGTTTCACAAGTTTTCTTTAATCGCATTAGAAAAAAAAAATTAATGTAATTCGATTTTATTCAGTTAAGGTACAAAAATTAAGATCAAAGTTTATTGTATTATTAATATTAAAATTGTGCATTATTTCTTTTCTATTTATTGAGCTTATACCTAAAATACTTTCTTAATATGACGTGATTTTTTGGCTTCTGAGGCATCTTTTAAATCGAAAAATGTAAGTCAATTTATAATTAATGCTCTATTCGGTTCATTTTAAATTAGAGAATTATTAGGAATTAGCGAAATACTTTAAATAGTACTTGACTTTCTCTGAACATTTCTGAAAGGGAATAAAATAAGTTTTTTTAAAAAAAAAATTAGCGAAATTCTTTTAATTATACTTATCAGATTTTTTTTACCCTTCATTTCAACAATACATATTCCAAAACTCTTTATTACGTTCTTAAGTGCGCATCTCATAGCATTTGCTTTACAATACCTTTTAACAGATTGCTTTCCAATACGAACAATTCTTGCTTAAATAGTTTTATAACGTATTTGTCAACAGGATTTCAATTTATGTTTACAATTCAATATTAAGGTTATTATATATTTAGATAACATTTATAATCATTATAAATTAGATACATTTAATTTTAGTAAAGAGTGAGTTATTTAACATTAAAATTTAATCTGAAAAGTTACTGAGTAACAAATTAAGCGATTTAAAAGCAATACAAGCACAGTTCTTAGAAGATTGTTTATACTTCCTCATGGGATTGATTTAAATAAAAATACATTAATATCATTAATTTAATTAGAAATTTTACATATTTTTCTTATTTTTAAAAATTACACTAGCTAGACACATTGAAATCATTATATACATTTTATATGAGGACTATTTTAGGTGAGTGGCCGCGCAAATGACTCTTTTTTTTAAAAAAATAATATATCAAATATGAAAAAAGTATGGCAATGCTTAACATTCTATTTGTAATTCTAAAAATATGCTGTTTTTAAATATTTTGTGAATTTGCTGCTCAGTTTAATATGGCGAAAATGCGAAGTACGTGATGTTTAATAAATAAATTTAAAAACACAGATATTTAGTAATAAAAAAAAAGTAGTGTCAATCATCTCACTAAGAAACATCACTATTGGCAGGATAAACTGGGAAAAGTCTGAAAAAGAAGGGAAAAAACTTAACACTTAACACTGTATCGGGAATTCTAAACATATGTTGCTTTTAAAAATTTAAGTGATTTTGTGTTGAACTTTATGTGGCATCAACGCGAAGAAAGCAATTTTAATAATAAAGCTGAAAAAGAGCCAAAAAGCTGAAAAGGCTGGGCTAGCGGGAATGAGTCCAAGAGCAAATACATAAATCCGATCTGATTGAAAGCATAAAAAAACCTTAACAAACTCTCTGGTGCGATGTTAAAATTTGAATATTTCAGATTTCTTTAATTTCTTTTACTTATTTATTTATTTTTCTATTTTTATTTTGTTTCATAAAAGCTAAACATACACTAAACTTTAAACGCGTTTATATTTTCATTTTTCGTTCGTTTCTCTTGCCATTTGGAAAAGCCCATGAGACGCTGAGTGTTAATGTCTCCAAACACTGCTCTTTCGGTTCGGTGTTCGAATCCTTTCATAGGCGTTTTAATGGTTTTGCCCATGTGTAACGTGTATACAAGCCAGTTTCCTTTAGAAAGATCTTCACGAAGGCATCCCTCTCCTTAGGCAGATAGGCCTCGATTGTTTTGCCATAATCAAACAATCCAAACTAAACATTCTCAAAAGTGTAAGATGTTTCAGATTTGATCTGTCTGTTATTGATGAATAAACTAAGCTACTTAAACGCAATAGGTGCAGTTCTTACTTTTTTTTCACATTTTAAAAAGTACTTTGAAAGGGCTATTGGTCTCAAAACATGATTTTGCGATGTTTCACTTGAATGCTTTTATTTCACTTTTCTTTCCAGGCTGTTGAAGAATATTATATTATTTTTTGATAATTACTGTGTTTGATATTAATTAACGAACTAAGATATTTAAAAGTAATAGATGCAGTTCTTAAGAAAATGCATTTAATTCATGATTTATCTAAATAAAAGCATTCAATATGTTTAGAGAATTACATTACATATTACAGAAGATATATAGCGTTCCCATGTGAGTCTAAATGCTTATTCGTGTAATATGCTATAAAATGTCTCGCTGCTGGACCTAGGTAAGGGGTACAATGTTTATGTATTCTAAATTACTTACAATTAAATTAACAGCGTTCTTTGTAAAGCAAGTCTTCTGCATCGCATCTGGTTATCGGACACCATTTTCTTTCCGCATTTCCGAATGGCAGTTTGCGTTATGCGGGCAATTTGCTGTTGTAATTTTCCCATCATTCTTCAGGAAATAAATTTAACATTTCCTATACAAGTCCCTTCTAATCCGCCACCGATTAATCAAAAGCTTACGTATGTTTCAATTCGGCATTTGGTTTAAGTATGTACTTCTGGAAATGAGAAACAGGTATTCTCGTTGCCGGCTACAGTCAAGGCCATCTCATGGCATTGCTACAGTGAGGAGGAGGGATTTTGTGGAAGTGACGTAAGTCTCCATCTTTTCTCGCTCTGTAGTTGGTTGAGGTTTGTATGACAGGATTAGTACAGGTCTTTTCGCAGTAGCAGTTAAGTAGTAGCTGTAGACGATGCGCTGTGTACTTGGTTGAGGTTCGTATGACAGGATTAGTATAGGTCTTTTCGCAGTAGCAGTTTAGTAGCTGTAGACGATGGAAAAGGGAGTGGAAAATAATTTCGCATTCACCTGGATTATTGAAAATTTTAGCATGTGTCATCATCGATTCAAAAGACGTCTATCCAGCTGCGAGTTTGCTTTGAATTGTTTACCCCGTATGAAGTGGCATATTATGTTATATCCGAGAGGAGATCGTTATGAAAGCTACTTGGCGGTCTATCTTCGAAGAATTGATGATATTCCAGAAACCTGCAACATAACTCTCACGATACAAGGCCTAGATTGCCAGGAAAAATCAATTTTTAATAAAGATAAATTTACAATAATATTTAAAGGTAACCAATATTGGGGTTTCCCAGCTTGTATTAAAAGAGAAACTCTTCTTCAGTCGCTTATAAATGATGTCTTAATTACGAAAATCACTTTAATGCCCGTGTGTGAGGAAAGTGATCAAGAAATACTGCCTCCACTCCCTTGCAAAAATGGATTGTTCGCAGATGTGTTACGTGCTAGAGATGGAGAATTCAAAGTACATAAAGCTGTTTTATGGGCGAGGTGGCCCAAACTTGTTGAAAAACTGGATGAAGAGGAGACTTGCGAAGAAGATTTCGATATCGGATCTGAGGTACTGGAGGCGATAATTGGATACGTTTACACCGGGAAATTAGACTACACTGAATCTGATCCATTAGAGGACATCTATACTGCTTCAGAGGAATATGAGCTCCTAAGTTTGCAGTGTTTACCAATTGTGGCGCAGACAGCACGAACCCGTATTAATGTCAAGAAAATATCATTTGAGTGGCCTATTAAGAATTTCTCTAGCTGGCCTATTAATACAGTGTTGCGTAGTCGCGTATTCAGTGTCGATATTTTGAAGTCTTGTAAATAGAACGTAAGGCTTCACATGCTTGACGATGCAGTGCATGGCAGAGTCTTTGATATTTCCCTGTGCAAAGTATATGATCCTGAAACCAGGCCTGTTTTCGTGAGAAGCAAGATATCGTTCGATGGGAATATTTATTCTGAAAATGAACACTTGTTCGAAACGGAGAAGAACTGGAAGTGTGCAGATTTTTCACATGCCATCTCTGTAAACCCAGACGACTTATTGCTACTAATGTTAGAATTTAAGTTTTCTGATTGCTGTAATTTTTCTGAAATATTGGAGTCTTCTTGCGCCTACGTATCAGCAATTGAGTGCCATTCTCTTAAGAGTGATTTTAAAAATCTTTACAAAGATGGTATGTTATCGGACATTGATATTATCGTCGGTTCCGAAACATTCCCCGCGCATAAATATGTTTTATGTGCGCGATCTTCGGTATTTTCCAGAATGTTCGAAACCGACACGATCGAATCTAAAAGAAATGCCGTTGAGATTTCAGATATTGATCCTGAGATAATGGATGAGTTCCTGCTGTTTATCTACACAGGCAATTTGGAAAAATCATTGGAGGAAATAGCCGAGAAACTCTACGTGGTAGCTGATAAATATGATGTCCTTGCACTGAAAAAAAAGTGCTCATCTTTTCTGAGCTCTAACCTCACTGTTCAGAATGTGTACAGAATTCTACATTTAGCCTATATGCATTCCGATGATGACTTATACAAAAATGTGTTAGAGTTTTCATGTGAACATGCAGAAAAATTTTTTTTCTTCTGATGAGTGGAAGGAAATCGCGAAAAACGACTTAACTGTGAAACTTCTTCAGGATATGGTGGTTCAGAGAAAGCTTAAATGATTTATATTCATTTGGACTTCTGTATTAATTTGTCAGTGTAGTAACTTCTATAAATTTTTTATATGTCTATCGCTAAGTAGCAAAGAAATTGGTGAAAAATGAGTGAAAATTTTGGAACGTTTGTGTATGATAGATGTGAGTAACAAATTTCATTTTCCTCATATTATGCGAATTCACATCTGTATGAAATTTATAATTCCTACTATGTTTTATAATCTACAGTTAGATTAAAATATTTTTTCTGCTCTTTCATGTAGAATTTACATTTTTTCTTAATTAATAATAAATTACTGGTACAGTTTTTCTTCTGTGCTTAGGAAATGTTTGAACTTAGCATTTTACAAAATACGTTAAGATGAAGAATAAATTTAAATATCTGCTTATTAATTTAGATCTAGTTGATGTAATTTTCCTTTCCCGTATGCAACTAATTCAGTGCAGTTATGTCATATAGTAGCATATTTTAATGAATTGTGTATTATTCCATTTATACTTGGTATTTGAAGAGTAGAATTTATCACCTAAGCGCTTCTATACGAATTATCTATTTGATTGGTTGTAATAAATGATTTGCTTTGTGTTTAATATTCATCATAAGCCATTAATGCTTCAGACTTAAAATTATGTTTAAAATTTACGTTAAGTAACGTCTAATTTTGCGTTATATTTAATAGTGATATTTACTAGTAATGTAATCAGTCTGTTTTTGGTGCATAGTTATCAAGGTGACGACTGATAGCATTTTCAAACACTTAATAATATATTTTTTAGCATTTTCATACACTTAATAATATATTTTTAGTTTTTAATATGTCTACTAACAGGTCTATTTTTTGTTCCTTGTGAGTAATAATAATAATAAGAAGAACCTGAAAGTGGGATATATGAATTTATAAACAACCTAGAATCGAATAGAAGCTGGTATAACAAACCAAATCAATGTTATCTACACTACAAAATCGCTTAATTAAGACATATTTTTCTCTTCTTAACGTTTCCTATCAAAAATAGGAAATCCTATTTTAGACTATTATTTAATATCGCTCCCGTGTTTTAATTTTATTAAAAGGAAATAATTATTTTACATTTTATGAAATTTTAATGTGTTAAGAATACCAAAACCCGGAAATAAATTCAGCTGGCAATGTTAATTTTTGAGACGTAGAAATATATATTTAATCGCTCTTAAATGCGTTTAAAGCTTCGGAAATAGACGTTTAAGATACTTCAGGTGAAATACTTGTCGACATATGTTGTCCTCTGTCCAGTTCCCAAAGTAATAAATTTTCGAGATCGATTATTAAAAAAATAAGTCATGCCTAATTCTCATGTGTGCATTCTACTGTTAAAAACAGTAAAAGGGTTAAAAGTTCGTAGTGTTTAGTTAAAATTATGCTGTGTCTTCCTCATGCGTTGTCAGCAGCAACTAAGAACCTTTTTTATTTTTTTAACGATAATGCATAAGAATAAAATTCGAAACCAATTACAAATCATCTCGAAAACTAACTTCTTCTGACAAAGAAAAAATTAAAACATTGTAGACACTGCTTGCCGTTAATGCTGCCCATAACTGTTATGTTGTCATTCAGGTATTATTATGGATTATATCAATACATTATTGAAGAAATTTTTTTTTACAAAAGTAATGCCCCCAGATAGTGTCAAATTATATTATAAATATTGCCAGGTAACACAGAAATGTCACCAATTGAAGGCATAAGTCGCCAAATAGCTTGGTTTTGATTTCATTGAACCACTTAAAATCAGGCAAAAAAGCAACTTTAGTGAGGCATACTCGTAGATCGTGAATATCTCTTTTGGATTTTGAGGGCGATCAGGACTTTAAACGGGGGAGAGGGAAATCATTGAAAACATCTACGACAAGTTATAGTTTCTTGTACAATTAATTTAAAATTTTAAAATGTTCTTTCGAAATGAATATTAAGATTAGGGATACAGCTTCAGTCCAATAATTTCCAGAAACCGACATTTGTAGTGAACCAACGCAAAATGCTAAAACGAAATGAATAGCCCTTTTGGTCTAAACGCCCTTTGGGCTAAAAAAAAAAAAAAAAAAAAAAAAAAAAAAAAAAAAAAAGGGAGAGGAAAAAATAAGTTGGGGTATTTAATTTTGAGATTTGCTACTTATTATCTAAATATTGCACAAAAGAGGGAAGGAAACACAGTAAAATAATTTTGAATGATTTTTTTTACATTAATTTCGAATTTCAGTTAAGTCAATAAATATAGCAAAAATATTAAGCGTTTTTCTTTAATAATGTAGGAGAGCATGTCAACTTCGATGCTTTCAATGCAATGAATTTTATTTTCTTAGTCATCTAGCAATTTAAATTATTATTATTTAAAATGATTTAGTAGGGTAGTTGTTACTTCATTCACTACCAATTAATTTATTTTATATTATTATTAGCCCAAAGGGACAAATTGCCCAGAAGGGCTATTAATTTCATTTTGGAATTTTGCGTTGGTTGACTATAAACGGCGTTTCACTTTTCAAATTGTTGCCACCAAATATTAGAGCCCTGTATTATATTTAAAGATATTAAATAATGAAGAATCTGAATGAATGTATGTATTTTTCTCGGACTGTGAAAAGCAACGGTATCTAGAAACATCAAATTTTGAATAACGTAGTCCTTCACTCGAATAATGGGAATCTGGAAGCTCAAATTTGGAGTTTAGAATTTGTTTTCTTATCTATTTCATATTTTGCAAAACTTTAACGAATTTTCGATTAACAAACTCATCGGTTTCAAATGGCAATGGCAACAGTGTACCGAAAACAAAGAAGAAGAAAAAATTTATCTTCAGCGCGCGAGACTGTGTATCGGAAATTCTAAAGCTATTCTTTTTTTTAATTTGTTTTGTGGTATTGCTGTTGAATTGAATTTTATGGTTTAAGTGCGAAGAACATAATATTTAATAAATAAAGGTAACGCTCAAAACATTAAAGAAACTCTCCTTTGGGCGTAATAAAAAATCTGAAAGCTTTCACATTTATTTATTTATTTATTTTGTGTGCGTCTGTGTTTAGGACAAATAATCAGATAATTACGGATTAAAAGGAAGTAGAAAACAAGAGAATTTAAATCGAATGAAAAAGTGCCTAACCAATTAGTGGGCAAAATGCTGATTGCTGAACAGTGCTAGTTCGACATAGGCTAGAATATCAGGGAGCGAGCTGAAGGAGCGTTTATGGTTTTCCTTGGTAAATACAAATCAGTTGCCCTTAGAAAGTCCGCCACAAATGGGATGGCATTCCTTCCCTAGGTACGCCTATGGGAAGGCATTCTTTGTACAGATTACCTTTGTATGCTTTTCCGTACTGATTTAAACAAACAGTATCAAGCATATATGAAATACTAATTATAATGATAAAAGTTTCATACATATTTAAGATCATATACATCATCATATCAATCTGAAACCACGAATCAACAACATCCCTTTCCGAGGGAAATAATTTTATTAGCATGGGCTTTATTTTGCTAAAGTCGTTGTTCTACACTGTAGTTCTAACATGTTTATTAAAAAAAAATGCGTTTTACTTTTTGATCATAATGCAAAACAGGAAAATGACATTAAACATTTCAATATTACTATTAAAGGGTATCACCGTTGTCCTCGGAAGGGAATGCAAAAATATCGTTCATTTTTTCCTGGTTCATTTACATCACATAATTAGATTCAAGGCCTAAAATTTTAAAATGATAGTTATTCATTTTTAAATTCTATAGTGTAGAACATCGATTTTTGCAACATCGTTCATTTTTTCCTGGTTCATTTACATCACATAATTAGATTCAAGGCCTAAAATTTTAAAATGATAGTTATTCATTTTTAAATTCTATAGTGTAGAACATCGATTTTTGCAACATCGTTCATTTTTTCCTGGTTCATTTACATCACATAATTAGATTCAAGGCCTAAAATTTTAAAATGATAGTTATTCATTTTTAAATTCTATAGTGTAGAACATCGATTTTTGCAACATCGTTCATTTTTTCCTGGTTCATTTACATCACATAATTAGATTCAAGGCCTAAAATTTTAAAATGATAGTTATTCATTTTTAAATTCTATAGTGTAGAACATCGATTTTTGCAACATTCTTGAAACTCCTTTTTTTGGGGGGGGGCAGTTTTAAAGCAAAAAAGTAAAACATCTAAAAATAACACAAAACGTAGGCACATACTCTTTGGTCTCTTCTTCTGTTTAAGAACAAAGACGTGTCGACGAATAGAACCGAGGCATTTTACTAAAGGAGGTCCAATTAATCCTTATGAGAGATCCGGCCAATTTGATCATGAGAAAGTGAAAAGTAACAGATCAGATCTTGTCTTCGAAAGTTACTATGATTTTCCTACAAATTTTGCTGTGTGTTGTATAACCAGAAATAATGCTTTAACTCGTATTGAGTTTAAATCACGTAATATGGGACGGTCTGAAAAAAAATGTATGAATTAGAAAAAAAAGTGTAAAAAAAATTGAGTTTCTTTTCTCCAAGAACTTGTACATTTTCTAACGAAGTGCTACTGGAATCATTTCTGTTGTGGAAAAAGGTAAGCAATCAATCTTCCACCCCCCTCATTTTAAAATTCTGACTGTTATATAATTATAAATATTATAATAATAGGTATAATTATAATAAATGAAATAAATTTTTAATGCATTAAAAATTCATGCAGTATGTGCTATTTTGTATTTAAATGTATTTATTTAAACTGAAAACTTTGGTAAGTGGTGAAATTTTTCCGTTTTTAATTACCTGTGGTTACGAATTCTTCTCGAGGCATTAGTTTCATTTGCAGTAATCTTAATTTTATTTAACTATACTATTCAGAGATATCATACAGTTAATGCTTCCAAGTTGCGCAGTTAGAAATAATTTTCATAACAAAATTACTACTTTAATGTATCATATTAATGAGGGAAAGCTATTTGAATTCTTATTTTAAGTTTTTCTTCGAACAGCAACGCTAATCCCAAAGGAATGACTAGAGTAAAATATGCTAATAATGTCTCAACTTACCGATTTTATAGAGCTGTAAACGGAAAAAGTCTCATACTTAACGTCATACTTACTCTCAAACTTAAGCGTATGCTGTGATAAATTCTTTGCTCCTGTATTCAAGAATTGAATTAAAAAGTCTCATACTTAAGCGTATGCTGTGATAAATTCTTTGCTCCTGTGTCCAAGAATTGAATTGTTTAATCTCTTATACTGTATTAGAAATTCTAAGGAATGTGAGAATCATTGATTTAGTGACGGGAGAAAAAGTTAAAGAGCCCTCTTTCTAACTCTTTTACACTGAGAAATCAGATGTAATAAATAAGTTAACCTGTGCTACTACTGTCAATTTAAAAGACCGAATCGATATGTAATTTGACTTATTACTTATGAAAAAGTTTAAATAGGATCGAGCATATCTCAAGTGTTATTGAAGCTTTCACAAATTTCTAATCCCTAAACTAATAAACTCAGAATTAAAAATAAAAGTTTAAGAATAATTTTATACTTAAATTCCAATGACATAAAAGTCATTTAATAAAAAGTAACAGAAAGCAATAATTTTTTTTGTAAAGTATTATTATTATTTCCAGCTATATAGCTATTCACGTATTCGAATACTATTTATCAAGGGGAAAATATATGTTCCATTTTCTGTTTTAGAAACAAATTAAGTACAAGGAATCGTCTTATGGTGACCATTTATAAAGTATTTCTGAGAACAGAGATTATTTACTTAGCAGATCATAATTGTCTGCAATAAAATATTTTCGTTTGAAAAAAAGACCCACAGTATTTAATGCATTCATATTTCACACAGATAAAATTGTTGAATAATACAGATAAAGTAATTAAATTTTATATTGAAATAATAAATTCCAATAAATCATTTAAATGAAGATTCCTAACAGAAAAACTTTAAATTCTCCAGGATATTGACTAGAACATAAAAAGCGCAAAATCGCATTTTCTAGCCTAGCAGTCGTTAGCTCTTTATCTTGCAGATCCATTTCTATTTGAATTCGAATTATTGTTTTAAGTTAAAAATATTATTATTCATTTTGAGATAAAAATTGGAAATGAATCTATCATACAATAAGTTTTGAACAGCGTTTTCGGTATTCTTCTTATGCTGTTACGAATATATTTGCAATTCTGTGTAATGTTATTAAATGGCTAAGTTTAAATATAAGTCTATTTGTACCTGATAGTGTCTTACGTTTTGGTGGCTCATAAGTTTACATTTTTGGTTACATTAAACGCATATCGAGTCTCCCCACATGATTTAGGTCGATAAAAATAATATTAGACCTTTGGCGGACAAGATAGGCCATGCTGTATAAGGCAAACCAGCATTTTTATGAAAGCTTTTTCGATATAATTGAAGCACTAGGACACATTGTGTGTGCAACCAAACCAGATGTTTATGTGCATAATCAATGAGACCCTATGGTCTACAGAATTCAATCATTTCATCTACTTTCATTCTAACAGTCATAACAGCTAACATCATATCATTAAGACACAATAACACACCGAAATACTAATTCGTAAGTCAAAGAACAAATCTTATCATTATCTATCTCATTTAGAAGGAATAACAGTTAACTTCAGGGACGACCTGTTGATATTGTGGAAGCGTAAAACATGGTACAAAAAATAATTGAGTTTTATATTTCTGAGCGTGAACATGTAAGAAAAGAGTTTTGAGAGTATATTTGATCATGATGGGCAAATGTGTAAAAAATTAGATGTAAAGCATATACCTTATATACTGTGGGAGAAATACCTTATATATTCACACTTTTAAAGGGCGACTGGGATTTAGGGAACCCAATCGCCAAACCCTGGGTGCGGAGAATCATCATCCTACAACCTTTTAGTTCGGGCGCCACTGTAGAGACATTAGGTATTTTGGAAGCAGGAGAAATGAAAAATGAGCAACGCCTTCGCCGGGAATCGAACCGCGAGCCTCTAGAAAACGCGCCCAGCGTAAAGCCCATTACACCACGAAGGCACGCCGAGAAGGTGGGAGAAATACCTTATATATTTCCCCTTTTACAAGGCGACTGGGATTTTTAGGGGACTCAATCGCCAAATCCTGGGTGAGGAGAATCATCATCCAACAGTCTTTTAATTCGGGCGCCACTGTAGAGACATTAGGTATTTTTGGAAGCAGGAAGGATGAAAAATTATCAACACCTGCGCCGGGAATCGAGCCGCGGACCTGTGGAATACCGGTCCAGTGTGCAAACCACTACACCACGAAGATGGGAGAAATACCTTATACATGTAGGAAAAGAGTTTTGAGGGTATATTTGGTCATGATGGAAAAATGTGTAAATAAGGTAGATGTAGAGTTTAAACTGCTACGCGTCAATCGATAGCGAGTCTATCGAAATAATGTTCATTGTGATTCTGTGTTTAATTATAAAACTTACGTGCTTCTAAACGAAGAGACGAAACAATGGAGACGTCATTTTATGTCTATTTCCAAAGCAGAGCTCTCAAACACACCAGTTTCGGCTTTAAAAGCTTCGAATAAAATCATTTTACCAAATATTGATGTGCTTTTTCACATAGCAGCTGCACTGCCGATAACATCTTACGAATGTGAACGTTCCGCAAGGTGCTTTCAAAAGTTTAGAAAATTATATAGAGCTACTATGACGGAAGAGTGTAGAAATTCTTTGGCATTATACCAAAGAATTATCAATTGACAAAGTTATTGATATAGTTGCCAGTTTACAGCCACAAAAAATGGAATTCCGGAATATGTAAATTGTCGAACCAAAATGAAAGACCAGAAAAATGATTGCCTTGTAGAGACATTAGGTTATATCGAAGCATAAAAGATGAAAAATGAGCAACGCCTTCGCCGAAAATCGAACGACGGACCTCTGGAATACGCGCCCAGCATGCAAACCGCTACACCACGAAGGCACGCTAAGAAGGTAGGAGAAATACCTTATATACCCCCCCTTTTAAAGGGCGACTGGGGTTTAGAGGACCCAGTTGGCAAAACCTGGGTGTGGAGAATCATCATCCACCACTCTTTTAGTTCAGGCGCCACTGTAGAGACATCAGGCATTTTGGAAACAGAAGTGAAAAATGAGCAACGCCTTCGCCGGAAATCCAAACGCGTACCTCTGAAATACGCGCCCAGCGTGCAGACCACTACACCACGAAGGCACGCTAAGAAGGTAGGAGAAATACCTTATAGCCTTTTTTTTTTTTTTTTTTATTTTTATTTGCAGTTTAATTTTATGTCCAACATAAATGATGTATTTACAACTTAAGATGAATTTCAAAATTCTTTTAATATTTTAAATAGTAATTTTAATTAATTTGAAAACAAAAACACTGAGTTGCGCATTTAATATGTTTGTAAGGTAATAATTATAAGTACGATAATTGAATGCAATATATCCATAATTATGTTACATTATTTATATTAAGATAACTGCCATTAACATAATATACTCGTCACGTAATAATCGCCTATATACTTGAAGATGCTGTAATAGGTAGAACAGTATAGCCATAGGAGTCGAACGGCACCGCCCACCCCTGAGCAGGCTATGCCCATGCTAATGTTTTTAAATGAACATCAAAAGAAGATCAAAATGGTTTATTAAATTGCATGCTCACTGTTTCTCAGAACCACACAAATAAGAGTTCAAAAGCAAGTTTTCTTTTAATAATGGATGAAAATACTGATGTGTCATCCACTTTCCAGTTAGTTGTCGTTTTTCAATACATTTTAAATAACGGAAAACTGGTTGAAAAATTCTGGGAATTCACGAATCTACATGGGCATGATGCAGAATCTTTAGCTGAATAGACAAATCCTAGAAATTAATATATAATATTATTAACTTTTTTAATTACTTTCCACAGAGGCCTGCTATTCTTGATGAAAAAGGGTACCTCATGGGTAGTTACTAGATGGAATTTTAAGAATTGAACCATCAACACAGGCTGTGAGTAGAGTAAACAGTTGATTGAAAGAACGGGAAAAGTTGAGTTTGCGTCTAAACAAGCTGTAGGAGTCAATAAATACGGATATTGCCTTATGTTAGAAGACTCGTAATTTATATTTTAGCTTACAGTGTTTCACAGTATTATGCCACATGTCGATATGTTGTACAGCCAGCTTTAGAAAAAAAAAACTAGCTGAATCAACTCGAACTGAAGTAATCTGTGATTATCTAAATAAATAAAAAGCGACCTTTTCCGTGAAACTTCTGCAGGAATGTCTGGCGCAAGTTTGACGTGATCTCTTCTGATTTTGATGGACGTTTCACACAAATTTAATATTTATTGCATGTTGCTTTCGTAGCATAGCAATTTAATGGTCAGCAGTGTAATTAAATGAAGAAATAAAGAGCGATATGTGGTTATCTAAATAAATAAAAAGCGATCTCTTTCCTAAAACTTTTACAGGAATGGCTGGCGCAAATTTGACGCGATCTCTTCCGATTTTCAGGGTCGACGGGGAAATGGGTAAATACCAAATAGATACCTTTCTGAGTACAAAGATCCAGAGTTTAGATGACCTTGCAGCTGGATAGGATCCAACATCCATATTTGGATACTTAAATTTGTACAAATTTATCTCAAGAATCATTAAGGAAAATGAAGTTGAAACTCTGAGATTTCTGAAACAAATGCATGAATGCATGAATTTTTATTTTTATTTTTAAAGGAATACATTAGAATTGTAATTCAGAAGTCAAACAACAAAAATCAGCGTTATACCTACAAAATTTATTCGGCGTGTTATTGTGTCTTAACATTAGAATTGATATCAAATAAAATAGGAAAAATACTAAAAAAGTCTAAACTAAATTTTTATTGAAATGTTTGAAAAATATTATTAACTTTTACAAAATATGATAGGCAAATCTGTAATGACAATTTTATATAATAATACATACCTTATAAAATTATTCAAACAACTTTAAAACTTTGGATACATCAAAACAAGAACGAACACAAAATCAAAAATTCGTAAACACATGATATCCACACTCTCCACCTCAACTCACAGTAATGATCATTACATCGTTAATGGTGCCACCACACTGAAACTTTAAAAACTATATACGTAAGCAGTATGTATCCAATTGGATACACTATGCAGTAAGCTAAAATTTATGTTATGATTTGATTTACATGACTAAATATGAGTATGTTGGCAAATGGCAACTATATGCATTTAAGGGTTAATTCTTATGTCGTCGTCTCACACGAGAGAACCATTTAGGGATTGTAAATTTACCGACGTTTTCAAATACCAGTGCTAAAAATTGCCGATTATAAACCATTTACTGTACATTTGCTGTCAGGCTTTCTTTCCTAAAAGATTATACAAAACATGAGAATAAATAATGCAGAAATAGAAGATTCGTTCAAACCTTTACTGAGAACTACAAAAAAAATGGTTAAAATGTATTGCATGACGAATATAAATTATTAAATGATGTAGCATATTTGTAAAAATAAATTGTGATAAGTTAACAAATTATTTATATATAGACCTTCACCACGAAAACATTGGGATAATTTTGCACTTACATGTATAAAAGTGAAATATTTTTTAATTATAAAATCTTTTTTAAAATTTAGGCACAAATTGTACAATTTATTCAAAGTGTGATTTCGTAACTGAAAATCTGATTTTTTCACAAAATAATCAGCCTTTATGGAAGTTCTTTCAAATGCTACGCTTGCTGGTCTGGTAGCTATTAGGATATCGTATTCTGTTTTAATATATTTGTCTAGTTTGTCCTCTTGATTTTTTGCGTTCATTATTTATTTATTAGAGCTGATTTCTTGTGCTATACAACAGTTTTGCTCTTTACCAGGAATTGAAGTTTTGTTTGTTTGTTCAACACAGTAATAAACGTCGATGGAATTCAGATTAGGAAATGTTCTGTATCGGCAACACGTGCTTTTCTCGGATTTCAGTATCACATGCTCTTAGAAATACATTCAATTAATTCTAATACTTTTTTCGTAATTGTGCTGAATTTATTAAAAATTCTGTAATCTTTATCATTTCAGTTTTTGAAGTCTGGATTGAAAAATATTGCCTGGACCTTATACCAGTAGTAATTAGTAATTAGTCGTGTGTCTTTCATACGATGCGCCAAAACATTCTTAACTTCGTTACTTAAAACTGTGTTTATGATGTGTTAGCATGTTAAGCGTGAACAGCAATATAACATGAGTGATTAATTTTTATGAATTAATTTTTCCCCAACAATTTAGTATCAAGTTTTATCGTTTGTAATTACTAACGCAAACAAATTTGTCAGAAAAAAAAAATTTTTTTTCCTTGCCTGTACAATTGATTTCAGCCTCTTTAAACTTGTAGGAAAAAGATCTTACCAGTATTATCGTAGAGACATTAGGATTTTTTTTTTGAGGCCGGAGAGATGAAAAATTAGCAACCACCTTCGCCGGGAATCTAACCGCGGACCTCTGAAATACCGGCTCAGTATGCTGACCCCTACACCATGAAGGCACGCTAGGAAAGTGGGGAAAATACCTTATATTATTACCCTAATTACTTTAAGAAAGAAGATGAAAAAAGTATTAATAATGTGTATGGAAGTTAATTTGTTAACGAAGAAAAAGGAAAGAAAAAATTCATATTACAGTGTAATACCTAAAATGATAATTTACCATTAAAAATTTTTAGGAAATTTAAAGAAATAAAACATCTTAAAAATTTTTAAAGCAAATGTTCGAATATCATTTACTGAACAGATAGCATTATAAACATTTTTTAATCAGCTAAAAAAGTTTTGACCGCTGGTAAAAATGATCAGTTATTTATATTATAAATTAATTTATATTGATTACTTGCATTGTTAAAGAAAGTAAAATAAAGATCTAAATCATTACAAAATGCGTTTATTGCTTTTAAATCTCTCCTTTGGTTACAAGAAATAAAAAAAAAAAAAAAAAGGAAAAGAAAATGGTGCAACCTATATTTTTTACGAGAGTTTGAAGGCAGTGATATTAGTGAAGTTTCTTTGTAAATATTGTTCTTTAATGCTCATTTAAAACTTAGGTTTTCATTTCTAATGATGTTTATTCTGCCGTAATTTACAATGCCGTAGCTGCAGTTTTGAATTATGAAAGCCTGGGGGTTGTCGCACGAAAACAGAGAGTTCCCAGGAGGTTTTTGCATTACGTGGAGATACCATTTCGAAAGAACTCTGAACTGACTTAAAATACTGGTCATACATTTCTTGATTTCTATTTATTTTGTGCTTTAACGAACCAAAAGGCCTTTTCGCAACATCATAATTGGAATTTAACCCAACTGCGGGTCCCATGTTTTCTTTCCACATCACTGCAAACGTACCTTTCCCCCGTTCAATTCCAGATAATTTTCAAATTTTTCAATCAGTGGATTGTCCCTTTCAGAAAAGTTTTGTTTTTCTGACTGAAATTCTGTTTCCTAAAAATGTTTCAAATCGAATGAAATGGAAGAAGAATCAATGATTCAACACACATTGTCATAATTTTCAGTCAATTTATGACTTCTTTCCACTCCTGCTAGTTATCAACAGAAACAAGAATTTATCACAGTAATGTTTTCATTTAACTTCAGTCTCTCACCATACGCAACAGCCCAAAATAAATCCCACCATATAAGTATTTCCGTCTGGCAGTCGCCCGAATATGAATCAGCCAAATGTAATCCCTTGATTCAACGTATTAATAAACACATCTGGAATTTGCAAGGACAAATGAAATGTATATTCCGTTACGACAAATTTCGAACTTTGATCCCTATTGCGCAGCGTCAATGAAACGATATCGCATTCCTTCTCCCATGCTATTTTGTCTCCGAAAGCAAAAATGGCTTTCTTTTCCCAGCATATTGGCTTGAATTTTAATTCTCTAACCAATCGAGATGAAATAAAACCTCGATATCTGCCGTTGTCTGAAATAAGATTTGTTAAAACCCATTTTTTATCCCAAGACGTTATAAGTGTGCATGTTTATAGGAAGGCCATTATTGGTTTCTTGGCACTTTTTATTAGATTTAGATGGTGAATCATTCAAAACAGTTTTGCTTTTCGCTTCTTTCTCTCACCCTTTCATCATAGTATTAAGAAAACTGTATGTAATGGTACTTGAAAATGGAGTCTGTTATTCTCACAAAATAGAGCTATGAAATATTTTTCTTTGAAATGAGCGAGAAATCGAAACATTTTTTCTTCACAACTTTTATTTTTTCAAATTTCGTTATTAGCTGACCAAGAAGTTTTGCAATCACTACTACTACTATTCTACTGTTTGCGACAATTTCAAATTTTGAACTTTGCAGCAATTTCACGAACTGTTAGTGAAAACGTCTTGTGAAATCCATTGACTAGGACTCTTACCCTTCAGAGAAAAATTTGTTTTCTTCATTTGAATAACAAATATTTAAAAAAAAAACAAGTTTTCGCACAAGTTTACCTCCCCAGCCAATGGCGTGAACCCCTAACCATCACATGACATGGCTCCACTTTTGACTTTCTACGCTAATATTGTATATTTTGTAAATACTCATATTTAACGAAGATTCAATTCTGGAACTTCTATCTGAATAACTATATTTTATTTTTGACTTTCATCATTTCAACTTTTATGCATATTTGTATCTGATTTGTATTTTACACCACCCCACGATGTTACACTCTTTAGTGGCAAAGTGCACATTTTCCCTTCATGGGCGTAGCTAGAGTTTCCAGCGCCTGGGGACAACTGAAGGATTTGCGCCCCTTTCTGTGTACCAAAAAATGGAAAATATTTCATTGAAAAATTTCGTAGCATCAATTTGGCGCCCCTTGGATTCTGCGCCCGGGGACAGATGTCCCCTCTTGCCCCACCCTAGCTACGCCACTGTTTCCCTTATTTTCAAATCTTGTCTCTGCGACACCTTTGTTCTGTTTTTTGTACTTTCAGGAACCCATATTGGACGACAACTAGCAAAAAGCCTGCAATCCACGCAGACTAAGTCCAGTACAGCAGCGGAAAATGGAAATGGCGACAGTTTCATTAATTTTTATCACGTAAAGCTTCAGTTTTCGACCATGCTGTTCACTATTGTTTATCCAAATAAAACTTTCTGCACCAACGAAACAGTTTTCCCATATCTCCGTGTAAGGAAGACATCCGTCATAAAGTACTGTAAACTCTTATAGGATTGTATTGATATTAATAGTGTACTACATTCTGCACTTTAAAATTTGGCCGAAGCTTATAGGATTGTATTGTTATTGATTTTAAAGTGTACATTCTGCACTTTAAAATTTGGCCGAAGCTTAAGGACCACACTATCAAAATGGGACACTGCCGCTCAGAGTAAGAGGTCAGGTAAGCCTATTAATAGTTCAATGTTATCAAGTATGCTATAACGTTGCGCGCCTCCAACTTGCACGCAACCAAGAGGTGACTGTGAAAACTTGTATAAAAGATAGAGCCTGGTGAAGGGTTTAAGTCCCTTTTTATTCAACGTAATAAATTACAATTGCGTCCTCTTGACGCTTACAGACTGTGCCAACTTGGCAGTCAAATAAAAATAATAACCTGAAAAGAAAGTAAAGACAAGATTCTAACTACGAGGCTCTCTAAAATAACTAACTCACTGCGTTTTACAAGGCCGCTGCTAATTCAGCAGACTTGAAGCTCACTGGAACGATTACCACTACTTCCCGCCAAGCACATAGGCCGCAACGCGGGGTTCTTCAATTCTCGCTAACTACCTCCGCGCTTGCTAAGTAAGAAGAATATCACACCGAACTCGTTTCCTTCTATTTAAATCATAATACTTCCGCTGATAATTTGAATGCTTGCGCGTTCTACTCAAATTTACATATTCTGGCATTGGCAGTTCCAGGGGAAAGTAAGGCTTGACAGGAAAGATAGTTTAAACTTAAAATAAATGTTAGTTAAAATAAATATAAACCCTACAATGCTAACGTTATATATATTTAAGATTTATGAAATTGATAGGCAAACGAACTAAGTGCAGCTTGAAGAGTAACCCCTCATGCCACACTTTGTCGAATGCCTTTTCAAAATCGATCAAGCAGCAAGCAACTGTATTTTTCTTTGTAAATGAGTCGGCAACAAATTCAGTGGAATTTAAAAGTTGATGTACAGGGCTATGGCCTGGTCGAAAGCCAAGTTGTTCTTGGGTAATTATGCTATTATTTTCAAGGTGATGAAGGAGTCTTTTCTGAATTATTCTCTCAGAAATCTTGCCAACACTTAGGAGGAGACTCATGGAGTTGAGTTCCCGGGTTTGAGAAAAGTAATTACGACTGAATGTTTCCACTGCTGTGGATAGTAATTACGGCGAAGTTATTAGCAGGAATTGTGCCAGCCATAAAACTTGTACTTCAGCTCCGACGAATACATCCACCCAACCATTATTGTTAAAATATCGAAAAATTGTTCAACTCCAGCGAATACATCCACCCAATCAGAAAACTAAAAAAGTGTACAAACTAAGGTCTGCTAAAACAATATTTTCAGAATTGTGCAATTCTGAAATATATGTCTGAGTAGCTGGTATTAAATCAGTGATAGTGATAGTATGTAAGATCAAAAAGGCCAGCGTGTAGTAAATATTCACCTTCTATTCCTCAAGCGAAGACTGTTGGCGAGATTCATGGATATCGCCGGAATCTATTGCTCGAACCAAGTGCGACGTCACCAGCTCAAATTGAAGTACTGCAGCTATCCATTTTTACTTCCTTGTACGAAGTAAAAAGGAAGTATTGTAATCGCGAAAAGTTTCAGGCAGCATATTTCAACAAAAATATCCATTTTGACCGCTATCGAATGCAATTTAACTATGTTTTTGCGTGATATCTGTACGTAAGGACAGAATAAAAGACTCGTTTCCTCCAAAAAAATTATAAAACTGCTTTAAAATGAATTCTGAAGAGAATTTTTCGTGGCGTCTGTACGAACGTATGTACGTACGTACGTATCTCGCATAACTCAAAAACGAGTAGCCTCAGAACGTTGAAATTTTGTATATAGGACTGCTATAACATGTAGATGTGCACCTCGTATTTTGGTTGCAATCGGCCGCGCCAAACGTATATAAATATATTTATATATATATCCAATCTGTTACTCGGCTCAGTGATCTCAGTTTCTTTACTCTTATATGTTTGTAAATTGTACATTTTTTTTGCTTTAAAAATGAATGAATTATGTTGTTTTTATCTTCCGGTTGAGATTTTTATGCCTTTAGTAAATCTGTATGCAATAATTTTAGAATTATCAACAATTTTAAACTTGTTTAGTGCCGCTAAGCCTTTTTATCGCGGCCATTGATTGTTTACATTTGAAACAGCAGACTAGTGGATTTGTTGCCAATCTAGAGAAATTTAGCTTCGCAACAACAAAGATAACGCCTTCATTTATTATTGCCAATTAAATCATGCCTAATCCTTTCTGGAATTTTTTCGAGGAAATAAGTGTTTAAGATTTACTTCGTAATTTTTAATACAGATATTTTGAGTTTTTATGTATTTTTGCCTTTTCGCGAAGTGAGAACTGAATTAATTGAATGAGAAATACTCAATCGTCTGTGAAAAACTGTTTCTTTTTTGTTTTATTTGCTTAATTTCTTTTATACATCGTTCTAGCTTTATTATAGTATTTGGATAGAACATGGGGCAACGATTAGATAATTCTATTCTTTAAGTGATATAAATTTTGTGCATTATGAGTTATAATACGAGTATGAACGAAATATAATACTTTTAAGTGAATCTAGCGCCAGAGTGTCGCTATGGTAAACAAATACTAGAGTGAATTTTAAAGAATGCATTTATTCTATTGTGGTTTATGCGCTGTTCGGCGAAGTAGGTTTAATTCAATCCAATAAGTTTAAATGAAATGCAAGAAAAAATGCGTATAATTTAATATTTCGTAGAAGGAAGTCATGTGGTGTACACATCAGATTTTTATATTTTACATAAGGGCTTCCTAAATGTTTTTCAATCGTGACACTTTTTTATCACTGAGATTTTTTTCGCAACCCCAGATATTAATTATAAAATAAAGATATAAAAATAAATGTCCTTCCGTAAATAATTTACTTCTTTGGTAAACAATTATACATATAAAAAGAAGTAGCTTTAGGATTTATTTTAAGCAAGTAAAAAATTAAAGAAAATTCTAATGAGACAGATGTGTCTGTTTTCTGCTGCATAACAAATTAAACGTTGATGCGATATTTGACAATGATGCACATAAAGCAATTTCAGCATGTTTCGATGTTGAACGAAATTTGTTTGTAATTAACATTAAAGCTGAAAATGTAGTTTTACAAAAGTATATAGTGCTTAATAAGAGAAGAACATTTAATGCCATTTCAGAAAGAGTGAGAAATCTCTGAACTCCGACCCAGAATCGCAAGATAGCTTTAGAAATTCCTTTTGCACTTTATATAACAGGTAATCAATATCAATTGATGTAATGTCTTTAAAAGTCTTATGAATGCAGTTTCTTTAAATTCAGCTATCGAACTGAATTTTTGCGACCTCAAAATTTCGATTTGCGGACCCATAGTTAAAGAAACTCTGTTTTACATCATAGCTCTAGCCAAAACCACATTTTTATTTTTTATTGTATAGCAAGATGAGACGGAGTGGGAAACTGCGTCTGCCCTTTCATTAAGAATTTGTTTACGATTACTGTCTATTGAAGTTCTCATTTCGTTTTTCTCGTTTTTGTTTGTTATATATAGTCTCGGAGACGCCAAAGAAGCCTCCGTTCGGCTCCCAGATAGAATTCTGTGTTCTATGCTGCAGAATATATATATATGGATATGGGACTTGCAAAATTTGCTTGCATATTTTGTTTGGGAGTTTATTAATTGATACGATTATGAGAAGCAATTAATGCAAAGTTTTTTTGCTTTTTAACAAGTTCAAATGTTTGAATAGGGATCGTTTAAAAAATACCATCATATTTATACAACTGATGACATGATTTCTTGCAATTACATATTGCACCTCTTGAATCCAAAGCAATTTATGTTAACCTTTTGTGGCTCAAGTGTTCCACTACATGGAACACCCAAATTGATTCGGTTCTGAAACCTTTAAATTCAACCGTAAATAGATAACAATGCCTTTATAATATACTTTGAACTTTTCTTTTTAAACAGTAGATAGCAGCATATCACAAGGAGACACAGAATTTTCATTTATTATGTGTTATTAAAATCCACTTTTTTTCAAGTAATTTTCTCTATTTTTTTAATGATATAAAAAATTTTATTTGGAAAAAAAATTAGGCATAATTTTCCTGGCTGTACTCCAAATTATTTGTTCTATATTTTTTTTAATCTTTCATACAAAAACCATACGCAGAATCATTAAATAAAACCAGGTGTTCCATTAGCGGGAACACTGCGCCTTTAGCGATCTCATGCTGTTACGAATCAGAACATCTGTACTTAGGAGAGAACATCCGTTGTTTAGGGGGGGGAGGAATTCAAACAAAGCAGTATTGAGGGGTGAGGTGTGTTTTGTGTTATGAAAGCTCTAATATTGGCATCTCGAATTTTTTTGAAGTAGTTTTTTTTTTAGGCGGGAATTTTATTAGTAGCTTGACTCATCTTTACTTAGACCGAATTTTTTGCTGTCGCTTTTTAGTCTCATTCCCGTTTATTTTCAATAATTGTACAGATATTTTTCGTGTATGTATATATTATAGGCTTGTTTTTCTTTATTGTTAATATTAATCGTAGTTAATTTTTTATTATTAATTTTCCATAAATGGCGCGGAGAGGTCTAACTCTTTCCGAAGCGCTAAAAGTGTTTCATGAATTACCCTCGGATTACAGCCCAAAGATTTCCGTTTAAATTTGCTGTGTTCGCTCTGTGCCATGAGAGCGTCAGAGATAACTTTGAAGAGGCGACTTCCTTCAAGACCTGAAGATACTCCCAGGCATAAATTAAAGGTTTCCGAGGTTTTCCCCCCGCTACAGTAGTGTTGAACACATACCGGTGAAGGGTACGCGTAGACGATGTGCACATCGTAGCACGAAGCAGAAGCCGCACAAAACAAGTTTTATGTGCAAAACCTGCAAAGTTGGTTTGTGCTTCCATCAAAAAGGTGTGACTTGCTTTGAACAATTTCACGAAGCTAAGAAATAGGAAAATTTGTAAATATTTTTGTATATAGGACTTGTGTATATAGATATTTATCTCATTTATCCGTATATATTCAAGAATATTGTGTATATCCAGGAAACCATGTATACAGCCATAATACAGAGTTTTTTCATTCTTATACAAACGCTTCTACTCATTTTCGTGCTTCACTGCAATGTCCGCTTAGTCGCACTTTTAAGGTGGTCTACTACAGCAGCATTACAATACTAAAAATTTTTTTACACGCAGAATCGCTAATTAAGAAACTATGTTGCGTGCAATTTGGCAGAAATATAAAGCAATAGGTCAGTTTTCGAATCACAATGTTAGAATCAGGTTTGAAATGAAATTTACTTAAATATTATATTTTAAAAAAATTAGTTTGAAATACGTAATTTTAATGTGTAGTTTGGAAAGCCATCAATAGATGGCGCTACGAGTTAAAATTTAACATTGTAATCTTATTTCTGCAAAAATTCACGAAGTAATTGATTTTGATATCAGTTATAAATCATATTTTTTTCTAAATAATATTTAGAAGCGTTTCATATATTCCTTTATACACAGTTTTCACTAAACATTGTCAGCTGTCAGCAGAATGACGTTTACGGCAACCCTATTGCATTGCTATTCCGCACTCGTTTTGTTTACATTTATTTGTACTGTGGTCAGTTTGCAAAAAATATGCGAAAATATCAAGGACGACCGAAAAAACATCCTGGTTTTAATAAAAGATCCAGAATTCAGCGTAAACGTCGAGCTCAAGAAAAAAATATGAAATTAAATTCCCGAGATGTGGAAGATTCCGAACAAGCGGATGTTTTCGAAAATTGAGAAATAATTTATTCTTTATATCGACTACCCCGTGTTTATGATTTCGTAGTAAGTTAATTCCGAAGTAAAATATGCGTATTTTTTTTATTGAAGGTCAGAAATTATTGATACAACTGCATCTGTGTCAAAGGAGAATCATTGCCCGGATGATTTTTTTACAAAGTAAGTTTTTTTTTTTTTTTTTTTTTTTTTTTTTTTTGTATGTGTGTGTATGAGGGGATGCTAATAATTGTTCAATTCTGTTATAATAATTTATTCCTCCATTCACACTAAATTGTTGGGAAATATTGAAAGGGTAAATTCCAATTCACAAGGAATTGCTGAAATAATTGAATCTTTTCAAAAGTATGAGCATGTTCTTGCGATCTAAATTGAATTCACCATCATTACATGTATTATTGGAAATTTTAGTCATATGTTTGCTACGAAATGCTTTGTCAGTTACCTATGGTATATTTTAACAGGTGTATGCACATTTATTCATGTGCTCGCTGTTCAACTTGCTTTTTTTTATTATGTCATTTACTTGGATGTTAAAACTTTCTTTTAGCGTTGGAACATTTTATGATCATTTCGTAAAATTTATATATAAATATATATTATTGCTTGTTTATTTATGGTTCTGTGTATTTGTCATGTATGCATGTTGTGAAGTGTAGTTTTTGAAAAATATGTCACAAATGTTAAATTCCACCAAAAGCTGAATTGAATTGATATTGGGATGCAGGTAATTAGAAAATATCTGCTGTGTATTTTGAGCGTAAACCAAACTAGTGCCAAGAATGGGACCAATACGCTCAGGCTTGCTTAGCCTTTTTGCCATTGTCCAAATTGAATTATCTCCAGTATAAAGGGAGTGAATGCTTTCTCTGTATAACATTAAAATATCCGTCTGATCAAAAATCTACCAATAAGAAACTTTTCATATGTTATGTGACAGACTTTCTGCAAACAGAAGTCCTCAGCTCTGTTCTTGTACATGTTTTTTAATTGTGGTTCAGATGTGTACTTCTCAAAGGAATTCTTCTCATAGGAAGATTATCTGAACATTTAAAAACTATATTCTGCTTTTAGGGGCCTAATATTTTATGCCCCTAAAATTAATATTGAAATTTCTAAAATGTTGAAAAATATGTCATCTGGATTCTGTACAAAAAATATAATCCCCTTTTTCATTTCTGCATTTGCAATTCCTGCATTTTCTTTATTCCTACATTTTTTAATTGGAAGGAATTTCATTCGCAGAGCCCTCTAATTTATTCTTACAAATCATGTAGTAATGTACCATTTTAGATAGATATAAATAACACATTTTGTAATTTTTCTAAACTGTGGTTATACAGCATGATATAATAGCTACACAGGGTATGGCGAAACAGTATACAGCAATATCTGTCGCACTGTCTGAGATGGGTGGTAGTCATACATAGCTTAATGCTTAAATTTGTTATGTGTTATTTATTTATTCATGTTTTTTTTTTTTTTTTTTTTTTTTAATTATGTTATAGCAGTTTATTTCTTTCATTCTTAGGTCCGGAAGTGAAAAATTTGACTTTTCTACGCCAGAAGTTACAGCTAATGTTCCTAAGACAAACCAGGCTTTCCTGAGGTAAGTTGGTTTATTTTTAAAATAGATATTAGCTGTGCATGATATTACAGTTACTTAATTATGGTTAACTAATTATGTATTAATTTAGAAGTCAAGCAACCAAAATCAGCGTTATATTTTCAAATAGTGAATATTTCAAAATATGATGCTGATTTTTGTTGCTTGACTCTCAAATTAATACTTGGTCGGTGTGTTATTGTATCTTAATTAAACTAATTATGGTTCTTTTCTTCTCAGTTCTGATCTGGACATTTCAGTTATTGACTCTGACGTAGAAGGTAGAAATACAAGCTCTCTTTTGGGGTAAATATGTATTTCTCTATGCCAAAATTAAAATGTCATCATTTATGTTATCATTTATGTTACAGAATTTTTAAGAAAAATATAAGGATAAAATTTTTTAAATAATTCTGATTACTACCTTTGCTTTCCTCTCATAATGTGCCTCAAATTAGAGCAATTAGACAACAAATTTAAGTCGTGATCTTTTTTTTCCAAGTTTTTTTTTTAGGCTTAGGAGTATAAATTGCTTATCCCCACAAGACAGTGCATCTTCTTAGTATGCCATCCTAAGGCTCCGTTCACATGATGGTATAAATGTCATAGACGCATAATCATAAGGCACAAAATGTGGGAGTTCCATTCACACCTGCGAGAGAGGGTCTAAGCCATAGCCAATTAGAGAAGCTAAATTTGTGCATGCATGTATGTGTCTACAGCTTTCTCTCTCAATAGGTTTTATGTAAAAGCTCTGATTGGCCGACTCTTATATCAAGTCGGCACAAAGTTGAAAACTTCAAGCTTAATGCCCAAACTAGTTTTTGTGACATAGCAAGGTCTGACTACAAAGCGTTGTTAGTTGGGAATTATGACATTTATACAACGGCTTGAATAGAGCCTTAGAAAGCCATTTGGTAACTGAGTTATCCACCATGAAAGAGTTATTCTTGCCCCTCTGAATTCAGTGTTTACTGGAACACGAACATTTTATACTCAGGTGTAGAGGCCCTTCATGTGAAACCTCCGGCACACAAAGTAGTGACTAATATTGCACGAGCAAATGACACTGCGAGCATGGAAGCAGCAGTTGTGAAGATGACTCATCTTCTTGTAGTAATATACTGGTAATCCAGTGTATTATTATTGTTAATTTATTTGCTATCTGTTGCCTAAATTTCCTAAACCTAATTGCGAATGGGCTGCCTGCATGGGCGTTTTCATGGTTTTCCCCGTGTATATGAGCCATTTCCCTTAGAAAGTCCTCCATGAAAGCATTCCTCCTCTTAGGAAGATCAAGTGCTTTGCTGTCATCAAATAAGCCAAATTTAAACCTAATTTGTAATATTTATATATATTAATTATATATATGTATATATATTGTATATATATATATTTTAGCTTGGAGTCTGAGCCTCTTCAGGAGAACCTTAATGATGAATTTCTGTGTCCTGATTCACCTTTAATTATCGAAAGGGAAGATCGACAAAAGGCAAATCCATTACCATCTGGCAGAACAATTTGCAATATGTCTTTTGTAATAGTGCAGGCTAGGACATTAGAGCAACATTCCCTAAATTGTAAATTTGGAGGATCATTTATTTTTAACAAAGTGATTCGACGTGGTCTTGTCACTACATATAACTATGTATGTGATAAAATTTTATGTGGGGAAATGGCAACAATTTGTTCTGATATGGAGAAAAGCAGCCTAAATCAGCTTGCAGTATTAGGTGCGTTATCTACTGGCAGTGGATTTTCACAAGAGGAGGAAAAGTTTAGCATCATGGAAATTCCGTATATGAGCAACTCAACCTTTGCTTCTTGTGAGCGAACTACTGGCAAAATAATACAGGGATGTGCACAGGAAACTATGTGTGCTGCTATAGAAGAGGAGAAAAGGCAGGCAGAACTTCGCATTGATAATGATGGTTATCACTGTATAACTGTCATTGTTGATGGAGGTTGGTGTAAAAGAAGCTATGGGCATGGTTACAATGCTTCAAGTGGCATATCTGTTATTATAGGCATGGTCACCCAGAAAATTTTGTTTGTTGGAATTCGCAACAAAGTGTGCCTTATATGCAGTGCTATTGAAGATGGCAAGATGCCAAATAAAGTGCACCTTTGTTGGCGAAATTGGAATGGGCCTTCTACAGGTATGGAAAGCAGTGCCATTGTGGAAGGTCTGAATTATCTCCAGTGTGTTCACAAAATACGTTGTACTCGACTTGTTGGAGATGGAGATGCTAACACAATGGCCAAAGTGAAAGAAAGCGTTTCATATGGAGGACGGGTGATCAAAGTAGAATGTGCTAACCATGCTGTTCGAAGATATCGCAGAGCTCTTGAGAAACTTCAGCAAAATACTGCGCGCTTCCCCGGGGCTAAAGGAATTGCTGCCCGTAAATTGCTGAAAATTAAAATGCCACTGTTAGTCAGAGGTGCTAGAGTAGCTATAAAAGCTTATGCTTTACCTAGCCATTATCAGCACACACAAGAAGCTATTGATGCATTAGTATCTGACTTGAGAAATGGGCCACATCATATATTTGGCAAGCATGATGCTTGTAGTGCTTTTTGTGCAAAGAAAGGTGCAGAGTTGGACAGCACATACAATGAAATTTTTTCCTCGGGTATGTTGCAAGCTATTGAAGCAGAAGTGGGAAGAGTACTGATATCGTGTAGCAGTACTCTTATTTGGAATGCCACAAATAATCCTGCTGAAAGCTTCATGAGTCAACTGTGTAAAACATCTGGTGGAAAAAGAGTTGATTTTTCCAAAGCTGGTGGCATGAACAGGTGTGCGAGTATTGCTGTCATGGCCTATCAAAATCCAGCACAGCAGTGGCAAAAAAATGCACAAAAAGCTGTAACAGGAAGTAGCCCCAGGACTCCAACTTTGAAATTCTTAGCTTCCAGAAATAAGCGCCATGTAAAACGTCTTGAGAGACGTAGACTTTTTGACACTGAGAAGAAAAAGAGAAATATGAGGAAAGCAGGACATATTCAGCAAGGTGGGGATATTTCTTATGGTGATTTTCCTGAGAAACCAGACCTATCAGATGAAGCATATGAATTGGCAGCTAAAAATTTTTTTATATCAATTGAAGTTCCAAAAAAAGATTCTCTTGAGGCCGTAACACGTGGACAGTCATCATCTGAAAGATGGCGTCATGAAAGATCAAGAAGAATATCATCATCCTTTTTCAAAGATGTTGCTGATAGGCGTCCAACAACACTCAGTGCTGCTTTAGTGAAACGTATCATATATAATGATAACGTTTCAACTAAAGCATTAAAGTATGGCTTGGCTAACGAAGCAGTAGCCTTAAATCAATACAAGGAAAAGCACATGGGAAAAAACATCAGACGTTGTGGCCTTTTTATTGATCCTAAATATCCCTTTCTTTGTACTTCGCCAGATGGATTGATAGACGAAGATGGATTACTTGAAATAAAATGTCCTTATACAGCCAGATTCTCAGCAGACTTGTCAGACTTTTTCAGCAAGCCTAATTCTGTTGGTCTTCGGATGGATGCTGATAATAATCTTTATTTACCGAAAAGCCACAAATATTATTTTCAAATTCAAGGGCAGTTAGCCATAACAGAGAGGAATTGGTGTGATTTATATATATGGTGCAGAGAAGATGCAATCACATTAAGAATACCCGAAGACAAAACTTTCTGGATCAGTTTAGTTCCAAAACTCGAAAAATTTTACGTGAATTGTATTCTTCCTGAGCTTGTTGATCCAAGAGCACCAAGAAAAATGTCTCTTAGAGAACCGAAGTATATTGTTGATGCTAGAGCACAGAATGAGAAACAAAAACAGGCCACTGCTTCTGTAAAACAAACACAAGAAAAAAGAGAAATTGAAATTTCAGAAGCAGATAAAATTATTTCATCTTCTAGAAAGAATGCAGGAGAGAAAAGAATCAGGAAACCAAAAATTATTTTTGATTTGTAATCAGTAACAAGCCAAGCCAGCACACCGTAACATTTTCTACGTCTGAATAAAAACTATGCCTGCAACAAAGCATTATGATTAAATCCATACCTAATTAGAATATTACCCCATTTCTCTAAAAAAAATATGTTCAAAAAGTCTCTGCTTTCAGTAATAGATACGTCTGATCAATTCTGCCATAATTCTGTAATCAATACTTGAAGCTAGAATCTCCTGTGCTGCACTGCCATTGCATCTCTTTTCTGAATGTTTCATCATCCACTTCTCATTCTAAATATTCCTGTGTGCTTTCATTTATAGCTGCTAACTTGTTGTGAACATTTTCTGCACCACATGTTATATTTTGCAGTGTAAATAATGCGTGCAATCATATATTTTGGTTTTAATCATCAGTAACTTTGGTAAAACTACATTTATGCAAAGAAGACTTCCATAAAGTCACAGTTTCTGTGAAAAAGAAAATAAGTTTGATGACCTCTGTCATAATTCAATAAATAATTTTTTAAAATAGCATCACCTGTGCTGCACTAACATTGGAAAAAATTAAAGTCATCTCTTTTCTGAATGTTTCCTCATGCACTTCTGTTTCTAAGTATTCTTGTGTGCTTTGATCCATAGCTGATAACTTGTTGAGAATATTTTCTGCACAACATGTTACACCTCTGAACTTAAATACTTGCGGTAAAGAAGTATTTTGGTTTGAATCATGTGTAACTCCAATATAAGTCCATTTCTCCAAGGAAAACCTCCACAAAGTCACTGCTCCTGATTCAGCTGGAAGGACATCCATACAATGATATTTGAGAAGAAGACATACAAAATTGAGTATTGTGGAAAGATGATTGCTTATATCTTGAACGTGGATGATCCACTTGTCTACAAAACTCATAACCATTCTAAAAAATAAGGACATCAAATTTCAGTGCATCCTGCTCTCACAAGAGAGAAAGGTGATCATTAGAAGCCTTCCCAGCTCCACATGTTAATGCTGCCTCATGTTGCATAATATAATAATACACACACTGGCCAATCAATAAGAAACCTTTCAGATTTTCATCTGAATGCATGCTAGGGATGAAATATCCAAATTTTTTCTATGATGTGGATTATACTTGGTTAAAATGCCAGTATAAGTAAGGTGTAAGAGTGCTTTTCATGATGAATGAAGTAAAATGGGGAAAAAAGGCGGCAGATCGTTCACCATTTGAAAAAGGGGCTTATTGTTGGTGCACATTTAGTGGGGGCATCGATTTCGAATCCTTCTCTAAAAAATGTAACTGCAGTTCGAGCATAGTTTTCAAAGACAGTGATCGGCGGTATCTCCGATGAATTGTACGGCAGAACACGGATTCAACTATCACAAATCGTCAACCAAGGCTCTTCCCAACAAATTTCAGCTAGAACTATGCGCAGCGAATTGCAGAGGGATAGGAATGCATAGTTTTGGTGCCTGTAAGAAAATCACTCAGTTCTGCCGACATGCAAGACTTCATTTTCAGTGGTGTCGAGAAAAGACACTGGACATCTGAGGATTGGAAATGGGTAATGTGGTGGGATATTACATTATGTATTACATATTAAACATAAGTTATGGGTTACCTCATAACTACAGAAGGTTCCTGTTCGCTGCCAGAAAAGGTTGAAGTAATCTGCAATGTAAATTACCGACAATACATGAGCTTTGTTCATTTATGGGCATGATAAAATTTTATCGATGCTTTTTGAAAAATGCTGCAGAAACTCAAGGAGTCATACACGAAATGTTAAAGGGTGATAAAAAAAGATCATTGTAAAGTTCCATGCACAGATGAAGGTGTTTAGTGTATTTAATTATGGCAAAGCACACTAGGGCTATCTGCCTAAGAGAAGGGATGCCTTCGTGGAGGACTTTCTAAGGGAAACTGGCTCATATACACGTTACACATGGGGAAAACCACGAAAACGCCCATGCAGCCAGTACGTTCGTGGGATTCGAACCTCGGACCGAACTACCAGTGTTCAGCGATTTTACCGCTCTGCCGCTGGTAGGCCTGCACAGATGAAGGAATTCACCAGTTTGAGAAGTGCAAATCTGATTTAGTCAATGGTGCCCTTTTGTGTTTCCCAATGGATTACCCTTTGTGTGCAGATACATCAGACTTTCCTATAGGATCAGTATTGCAGCAATTGGAAGAACAAGAACAAGACTGAAAACCTATTGTGTTCTACTCTAAAACATTAAATAATACACAGAAGGTTTATAGTACCTATGACAGAGAATTCTTAGGAATATATCTTTCTGTCAAGCATTTTAAACATGTATCGGAAGGACGCAAATTCATCATACTTACTGATCACAAGCCACTGTCATATGCATAGAAGCAAAAGAATGGGAAGGCATAACCCAGACAACAACACCAACTTCAGTATATATCGGAATTTTCAACTGATATTCAGCATATTGATGCCAAAGAAAATTTAGTTGCAGTTGAAGTAGTCTCAGTTACTGGCTATGAAGCAGTAGCAGATGCTCAAGAATATAATGAAGAATTGCAACATTTAATGACAGGTAGTGCTTCACTGAAATTTAAATCATCTACATTAGCATTTTGGAAAACATTTAAGATGTGACAGCTCAACAACCAGTATCAGGCCTTTTATTTCAAAGCAATTTAGACAACAAATGTTTCATCAAATTCATAATTTTGCTCCTCTGGTATCAGGACAACTGTCAACGAGATGACTGAAAAATTTATCTTTCCAAATATAAAGAAAGAAATTCACGAATAGACTTAAAGTCCTGTTAATTGTCAAAGGAGCAAAGTCAACAGGCATACAAAATCTAAAATAGCCGAGTTCCAAGCACCTCATGCTAGATTAAGTATTGTGCAAGTTGACCTGATTGGGCCATTACCACCATCTGCTGGTAGGACGTATTATCTGACATTTATTGACCATTTTTCCTGTTAGGGAGAAGTAGTTCCTTTACCAGATATCACAAGAGAAATGGTTGTCAAAGCATTTTACAATCATTGGATTAGCAGATTTGTTGTGCCTAGTTCCATAATCTCAGATCAAGGAAGACAGTTTGAGTCGCAGCCTTTCAAGAGCCTTGCAAAAGTATGTGGTGCTAAAGTTTTACGTTCCACTCCATACCACCCACATTGCAGTGGGAAAATTGAGCAGTTTCTCAGAACTTAAAAAAATGCAATAAAGGCTCACAGCAACATCAGATGGACAGAAATCCTTCTAGGATTCAGAGTTGCAATATGTCCTGATACTAATCAATCTGTAGCTCAAATGGTATATTTTATGCAAATAAGGTTACCATGTGAGTTTTTCGACTACCTACCACTAAAACTAAATCTGAACCATTTGTAACAAATTTACTGTCTTTTATGGATCAGCACCAGTTTATCAACTGCTAACAAACATAAAATATTTATGCATAAAGACTTGAGATCATGTTCTCATGTGTTTGTGAGAACTGATCGTGTGAAAAAGGCACTTGAATTTGCTTATTGAAGGACCATTTTTTTGTGGTGAAAAAATATGATAAATATTTTCGAGTCTTAATTAAGGACAGACAAGTTAACATTTCATTGACAGACTGAAACCAGCTTATTTGTTACTTTCGAACAAATTACTAGAAACAGTGACTAAAAATAAAAAACCATTTCACATTTCATGTACCCAAAATTCTGATATTATACCTAACGTCAAATCTATTATTCTAGATGGTATGAAAATCAGAAAATGTGTTGGATTTAAGGACTAATGTTTTGTATATTTTGCTATACTTCATCATCTTCTAAATATTAGTAAATATATATCTGCATTAGTGATAATCAGCTGTGAGCACATAGTGCACCATCTGCAACTCATTTGGGTATAAACTATGCTAGTGATTATAATGTCCTTGCTTTTTCCCATATGCCATATGTTGCATGAAATTTTGTTATATGAATCTAGCTTCCTGTGAGGAATTTCTGTGATCTTTCTAGTATGTATGGTCAAGAATTAGGCTTGTGATATACTGTCATGATTTTGCCCACATGTTCCCTGAATATACTACCATTTCCTTAGGAAGACTTCCAAGAAGAATACTGTTGTGAGTTCTAAGCCTAACTATGGTTTGGAACTGTTTATAATGAATTATTGGGATTCTGCACATGTAATGTGGATGCAATTCTATTTCCATTTAGAAGATTTTCTGCAAAGGCAATGCTTTAGCTGTGAGATAATTCTGTTTTGGAAATAAAACTGATATTTATTTAGATTTGTGGTATTTATAAGGCAGTTTATCAATAGCAGGTAGCATCTTGCCTCTTTGCTTTGATCAGGGCCTGTGCAACCAGTGGTAGTCAAAATTTTATAATTTAGCAGAGGGCACTGAGCAGCAAAATTTAGAGGCAAAAAAATGTTCAGAACTTACGAAGACATCAGCCAGCAGAATTTAGGATATGCAGAGATTGCACTGAGTGGCAATAGTGCCATATGTTACATTTGCTATCTGCATTATTAATTTGTGAAACAATTTCAGCTGCTTGAAAATGCATTTTTCTGTTAGAAATTTGTATTTCTTGCAATTTCTTTTTTTTGGGGGGGGTCGAGAATATGGTGTTAAAAATATTTTATCATTTTCTTTTTTTTTTCTTTTCAGGTGCAAATTTTGTGCATGATTTGGCTTTCATTGAGACGTCTCTGGGTCAGGAGTTACTAAGGAAGAGAAACTTACATGCAGGTTGAAGCATGCAGTGTCAAATGTATAAGGAATATAAAAGATGCTGTATATTAGTATAAGTTTGAATAACCATAATAAAAAAATTTCTTGAAAATTGTGTTTTTTCTGCAAGTTATTAAAATTGGAAATAATTAATTACAATATTTATGAAAATTTTCGAAAATAAAAATACAAGTAGTATTTAAAAAGTACTGCAAAACTCATTTTTAAGTAGAAAAATTATTCTCAGATGAAATTCTTTATGCAAAAGGATTCGATTATGCAAAAGGACTTTTTTAGTATTTGAAAGGTTCATTTGAACCCAACAACTGAAACTAACGTATCCCCAGTTTATTGATACCAACCATTTTGTTGGTATCAATGAACCCACTACTTTCTAAAAGCATTTCTGTCAATTACTAAGGGCTAATGAACAAGTGTTGAATTCTCAAGATGAATGTTGCCGAAACAGAAAAAAGTGTACTTCAGAACATTCTGCAGTAGCTCAAACAAAGTCACGGACCTCATCTATACTGTAGTCAGAGAGAAATTATTCCCCTTCCTTTTCTTTCAAAAGCTGAGTTTCCAAACGCACAACGGGAGGCCGTTGCTAAAAGCTGTGGAACCAGTTTTATAGCTATTTTTAGCAACTTGTGAGCTGTTTTTCAGATAACACAGTAAATCTCGGGGAGGGGGAATTTGAAATCATGATCACTGCCGGTACGGCAGAATTTACGTACAGCAAAATTGTAAAATTCAGCGAAGCATCAAGCAATAAAATTTTAGAATTTTGTGGGAAGGGCACTTGACAACAGAATTTATTGCGTACAAAGTCAGCAAAATGCATAGCGCCGTACCTGATTCATGATACAGCAGTATTCATTACCAATAGCAAACTTGTTTGAGGATAAGTTCGAAAAAATGTTTTCTAGTTGTTACCTAAAATCGGTAAACAATAATCTTTGAAAGATTATATCGTTACTAATATGGTAAAAATTTGAAAAGCAATCAGAAGCCGTATCTCTAGGGTCTTCAAGTCACGATTTGTTTTTATTTGTTCGAATATGATATTTAGATCTCTCTTCCTACAAGTATGTGTTTTCGTACGTATAAAGTATCAAAAATAATAAAAGTAATTAATAAATTTTCTCTAGTTGCTCTGAAAACTACATCTGAATATAAAGATAAGAAAGACATCAATAAATTGCTGTTGTTATTTGCTGATCATAATGGTAATCAACCGAACGTGATCACATATACCGTCTTCAAAACTTTGATTTTTATCAAGCTTCATATAAATACTAGGTTTTTGTTAGTCACGTAACTTGGCATCCTAAATTTGAGATGACAGATGAAATAACACTAGTTCTGAATTAGCTCACTCAGGAAGTAAAATTTTCTCCTTCCCGTCAATATAGCATATTTATAGCTCCCAATGATGGCGATCACTAACTAAATATGTTATGGATTAGAACCCTATTGCACTCCATAAGTTTTTCTTTATTCGCTTTATGTGCATGCATGCATGCTTGGTTGTGGAAGAAATTAAAAAGCCCCCCCCTTTTTTTTTTTTACTTAGGTTATTCGAATGTATACGCCAGACATTTATTTGTTGAACTGTAGTTATAATTTGGAACGTGGTGCTAGAGCCGTTGGAGCCGAACCGAACGTCAGTTTGTTTAGAATTATAGAGTTTGATTACGCCAAAGCAGGTGAATTTGGAAAACACCAAAATCGGTCATGCATCCAACTCGTTATCGAGGCTTGAACTCCGGATGAACTACCAGTGTTCGGCGGCTCGCTTGCTAGAACTGCGTTAGGCTCTTTGAATGTAGCAAAGCCACGAGGGTTACCTTCTTAAGATGGCAGGCCTTCGTGGAGTCATTTTCTGAAGGCTTAGATTAGGTTATTATGGCAAAGCACAGTAGGATGCCTTCATGTTGAACTTTCTTAGAGAAATTGACAACCCATACACGTTACACATACAGAAAATTATGAAAACGTCCATGCAGCCGGCCCGTTAGCCTTTATTCGAATCCAGGTCGAAACTACCAGTGTTCAGCGATTTAATTCCTCTACCGCGGGAGGGCCTAATTGCTGAAGGGAACTGGCTTGTATTCATGTTACACACGGTGAAAACAAACAATGCAACCAGCTGATTCGTCTGGCATCGAACCCAAACCAGTTCGAACTTCCAGTATTCAGTAGTTTTAACCACTCGGCCACTGGTGGCGTGTGGTAGGAGCCACAGATAATGTACTGAGTAGCAAAAATCCCTAATAGTGGCCCTGGTTACTAGTAGGATTGTAAGTATATTGGTAATCATCCAATCTACAGCAAGGAAATTTCGGAGCTTAATTGTAAAGTCAAATGCGACACTCCGATAAACGTGGTATATGTTCTGTAATATCTTTGCGTGTTATATACATAGTTTTTTTTTTTTTTTTTCTTTCAAAGTTAGACAAGTTTACACAAACAATATAGGTCGAAAAGGGAGCTGGTCTGCGCCCGGTGAGCCTGTCGGCAGCGTCGCAAAGCGTAATTTGACTAACGAAAAGATCATGCTTTGGATCTGGTGATCTGGATAGTCACTTGTGTTGAAAAATAAATTTATTTCAACAACATAGGCCAAAAATTTAGTTGATCTGCGCCCGTGAGTCCGTCGGCAGCATCGTAAAGCGTAATTTGACTAACAAAAAGATCATTCTTTTGTATTTGGTGGGATTGCCGTGGTATTAATCACAAATAGTATATGGAAAAAGGTAAAACCCTTGACAGTAAAGGATACAACGAGATGCTAGTGCATGTTGACGCTGCTATCAAGGAAAAGAGTCGAATTGAGTTCCGGCGCAGAAAGGTAACGTTCCATCAAGATAATACCATACGTGTCTGCATTCACCGGCTAGCCTCTGTACGGACTCGAAAGGGATCTTTCACCACATCCACGATATAACCCCGACATCGCACGTTCGGACTTTCAGCTACATCTTGCTGGTCCTATCTTCACTTCTGCACAAGACGTCCGAAATGAGGTTGACCTGTGTTTGGACTCGGGCCACCAAGTTTCCGAGCCGAAGGTTTTGAAAAACTACCAAAAAATTGGCAGAAAAGCATAGATTTTTGGTAGTGATTACTATCCGCACTAAAGGTACTGACTGCTTTTTTTTCATAACTTTATGAAGAACGTTCGTGCTTAAAATTTTCGTTACAACCATTAAATTCTGTAATTTATGAATTCCTTCCCACTTCTCATGTATTTATCAACTGTTCTTTATGAACCTGATATTCCTACAATTATCAGCTGTACTTTATAAATCTGATATGTAGAAACGCAATTTGATTTTATGCATTTCAGTATCAAGTGAAATCTTTAAACTAATCGTTCATTATAACACTTTATGTTGTTTTCATTCAAAGCTGAACTCAGATAATGTGCCGAGGTTGAACTACCAGTAATAGGCGACTTTAGCGCTCGCCCGCTAGAATTTAGAGAGGAACTGAGTGCTAGAATTGGGTTAGGCTCTTTGAATATAGCAAAGCCACGAGGTGGCAGATAGCAGATGCTTTCGTGGAGGAAGTTTCTGAAGGCTTAGTTTAGTTTATAGCAAAGCTCCCCATACACGTTACACACGGGGAAGATTATGAAAACGCCCATGTAGCCAGCCCGTTCGCCTTGATTCGAACCCAGGTCGGAACTACCAGTGTTCAGCGATTTAACCGCTCGGCCGCGGGTGAGCCTAATTGCTGAAGGAAACTGGGTCGTATTCATGTTGCACAACAGGAAAACAAACCATGCAGCCAGCTGGTTCGCCTGGGATCGAACCGAAACCAGGTCGAACTTCCAGTAATCAATATTCTTAACCACTCAGCCACTGGCGGCGCGTGGCAGAAGTAAGAGCCACAGATATTGTAGTGAGCAGCAAAAACCTCTAATACTGGCTCTGGTTACTAGTAGAATTATATATTGGTAATAATCCAATCTACAGCAATGAAATTTCGGAGCATAATTGTGAAGTTAAATACGACACTCCGATAAACGTGATAAGGATGAAAAATTTTTTAAAAAAGGAAACTTACTATGCAAATACATGTATTCATTAGTAAACATTTTATAAAATTTATTCTTAATTTAGCGTTTATGAATTCTCAGAGAATTATCTCATCGAATTATTTTTTTCTCCTCTGGTAATCCAATATAATTGATTAAATTTATGTGCTGTTAATATCTTTGCCTGTTATGTACATAGTTTTTTTTTTTTTTTTTTTTTTTTTTTTTTCCGTTCAAAGTTAGATAAAACTGAACGTACGTTACACTGAAATTACTTTGTCTAGAAAGTAAGCGCTTGAGTAGAAACAGATGTTGGGTTTTATTTTTAGAAGACATGAGATCGCTTTCTGTAAAGTAATGTTATAAAATTTTGAATTTGAAATAATCGTACTTCGTTTTTAGTAGCGCAGAATGATAAAGATTTAATGAGAATATAGCAAAGCATCTTTTTAGAGACGCTGTTATAATTTTGCTATTTTATTTTTTTATGGTAGGTCAAGGAAAAAGGCAGGCTGCTAAATACGGTAACAGCACATTACTCTGTTTCATATATAGCGAATCCGCTCTGAAATGAGGCACGAAGCGGTAAAGTAGCTGAACACCAGTATTTCGGTCCGAGTTTCGAATCCCGCGAAGGGACTGGTTGCGCTTTCGTGGTTTTACCCTGTGTAACGAACGTGTCTAGGAGTCAATTTCCCTTAGAAAGTCTTCCACGAAGGCATCCTTTCCCTTAGGCAGATAGATCGTACCGGTGTTTATTTTATCAACAGTACTGGTTATTTTTAAAAATGATCATCCTAGAAAGGTGATTGCCAAAAAGTATTCACTTCGCATATTTATACGTTATGCATGAATATACTCTTTTTAGTCAATCTAATATATATAAATTACTAATGCTTTAAAAAAATTCAATTTTCAATATTCTGTTTCCTATTTGTTCCTGTTCAATGAAACAGATTCATACACAGCAAATCCAAATGCATCGCTACAGGAAGATGATAAACCAGCACAGTACGTAATTACAGTTACATCCGGAAAAGAGTAGATATACATATAAATACATAATATATATATACGGTATACAACGATATACAATATATATATATATTATCGTTTTTTAGGATGTATCTATAATATGTATCATTTTACTTTATTAAAATATAATATTCAATTTTGTAATTTAGGAATTTCTTCTCCCTTATCATGTATTATCAGCTTGTACTTTATAAACCTGATACCCCTTCAATTATCAGCTGTATTTTATAAACCTGAAACATAGAAACGCAATTTGATTTTATGCATTTCAGTATCAAGTGAAATATTAAAACTGATTGTTCATTATAACACTTTATGTATTCATTCAAAGCGGATCTCAGATAATGTGCCGCAAATTATTTCCACACTAAGTTTTTTGTGCAAATAATACGTCCTGCTAGTGTTTTTGTAATAAAATGCATGTTATTAATTGATTTCGAATTTTCGTTGCATCTTGATATTGCTGCCAAAAGATATTCAATCAACAATAGTATCTTTTACTACGTTTATGTGTGTGGATACATAGACCATTTCTCCGTGTACTAGAAAAATTTGATAATGATTTATCCACTTTTGAAGTAAAAAAATAATAGTTAGGAGTGTTATACGATTTTATAATACAAGTAAAAAATATATATAAAGCTCTGGAAAGTGCTAACACATATTTATGGAATATTATGGATGGTAATTTATGAAATATTATGGATGGATGAGTAAATGGAATATTATGTGCGTGCTATATATGTATACACATATCATCAAGTATAAAATCATTTATATATAATTTTTATGTCGCGATGAAATTTGTTTTCTTCCGCAAAATAACGGCAAATTATGAAACATTACGCAACATTGAAAAGCGTGATGAACAAATTTTGCGAAAAGAAATAGCGACTGCTGCACGTATCTCACAGATATCTTTCATTCAACACAAAGGTGAAAAAGTTCTATTCCTGTTCAAAACATACCCTGCAGTCTGAGTCACAGACAGAAGAAATGACAGCAGGTCTTTTGTTCAACTGAGGGGATGTGTTTTATACCTTACTCACTTTCCCGCCAAACAAGTACAGAGGAAGGAAGCGTCGTTGCCATAGTAACCAGGCTGTAGGTAGTCTTACAGATTTGAGTCTTTATCGCTCAACGTTCGTAGCGCCATCTGTTATTAAAAATCGACATGAGAAAGGGGTATTAAACGCTCTTAAAACCTCTGGCGGCGCAGTGGTCCAACCTCATGGAACACCCACAGAATTAAAACGGTAAGTGCAATTTTTACAAAATTTTACCTTGACACCCACTTTGTAAATGTTCCAGAATCTGACACTTGTCCTGGAGAAACGAAATAAATTTATTTTAGACCGGCAAATCTGAGGATGCACTGTCAAATCAATGTGTCAACATCTGAGGATGCACCTGATTATTGCACTATCAAAACAATTTACGATTTTCATAAATTTTCTTTCATAAAATTCATAAAATTTAGAATCGCGAAATTTCTAACTTTTAATAAAATAATTTAAAATCCGTAACGGTGTTTTTCGAAATACTGGATGTATTAAGAATTGAAAGAGTTCTCTGAACATTTTCTACTTTTAATTTTTTAATTTTGCTCTTTAGTTTAATCTTAGAAGACAATGCTTTGTCATCGCATTCTTCCGTACCTTTTAATTCATTTAAAAAAAAAATTCAGAATCATCTACCAGTGCTTCCACCTCTAAATCATAGCTTTTCAAAATCTGGTTCTTTTGTTTCTATTATTTCACACAGTATCTCTGATAAAAACTTAAGTCTTCGGAAGCTTCATCAGGCATCTGTACTCTTTTAATTATTAGTTTAGCAACACTACTACTAGTGACACTACTGCTCTTTTCAATTATTTTTCGAAAGCTTATCCATATTGTAAATTCAAAAGATCTTACCTCCACTGTCCGGCATACAGAAATGTGTAACGTATCCAAAGGCCAAATAAAGTATCCAAACTTCTCAGAATTATAATTCAATAATGACAAATTAATTACGCTGCCCTTCAAAAGTTACGGAACAGCACGGTTTTCAAAGCTCATCATTACAAAAATATGAGTAACATTTAAACTCATAGTTTATATTCATGACAGTAAAGAAGTCTAAGAAAATATATAAAAAAAATAATAACTATCACTTTCAATTTTTAGAAATGAATGAGAAAAAATATGCAAAAATTGTCAGTTATGTTCACGAGTGTTGATCTTCAGTTGTCATTAACAGTTTCGTTGACAATATCGAGGAGAGTCTGTAAATATCCAGGAGAAGTCGTTTGCCTGATTCACTGAGGTAGCAGAAGGTAGGCATATGAACATCTCAGATGAGGATGAGATAAGTGCATGATACGTCAGGTCACATCGTACTCAGGCTAGTGAACAATTTCCTTTTCGGCGAAGGAAATCCTTCGGATGGATTGACCAACATGTTCCCCAGATACGAACCCAATAGAATATGTTCGAGAGATTCTATGGAGAAGGGATGATAGTCGCTAATCACCCTCAGAAACAATTCAGCACTTTGAAAGCTCTCCTCTACAGGAGTGGGAGAGAATACCCAGACCCGGATCGAATAGGTGCGGGGCCCGATTGGATTTTTTTTTTCGGTGCCCTCTCTCTATATTAAATATTTAAATAAAATTAAAATTCAGTATATATATATATATATATATAATTTATTTATGGATTTAAGATCATACAACATATATATATATATATATCAAATGTCATGGATCATCAGATAGGTAAACTTCTGCATAAATTAAAAAATAAAAATGTTCAAAATACAAAAACATTTATTGAATATAAATTTACATCACCGAATATGAATACATGAATTTACATATTTCTAAGTTTTTGTTCTGTAAATACTTCTAAAATTGTTTGAAAATCTAATTTCCTTGCGTCTTCACTTTCAATCGACATAATTGCTAAACTATTTAATCTATTCTGACTTTTATATTTTCTTTTCACATCTCTTTCTCGTTTCAGAGGATTCATCTAATGATAAAATTATAGGTTAGGTATCCATTTTTAATCATATAATATACTTAAATTTTTAATTTTAAAAATAATTGTTTGTTAATAAAGGTTATGTAATATAATTAGTGCTTACCTTATTTAACAATTAGTAATTGTAGTCACAAAATACGACTCTAATAATTATAACGATTAGAAGAATAGCGAACTACAAATGCAAGAAACAATTGACATTTGATACTAGCTATACATCCGCCACTGGCTGGTACGGTTGCGCAACTAGTTGCGCATGCATATACCTGCATAGTAGTTTACGAACGTAAAGTAGTTCACGTTCGTACTGCAAAATCTCTCTCATGTAGGACTATCCCGATTAAATTCAATACATTTGACATGAAGTTTTACGCGTATCAGTTTTCTGTATTATAAAATATGTATTATATAATAATAAACACATTAATAAATCTCATCCAGCAATGTGAACTTAAAATAAACATATTTTTAATTATTTGAATAATTCATAATTTATCCATTATCGTGAAAAGCAATTTGCTTTAAATTTCGATTTTTTTTTTTTTTTTTTTTTTTTTTTTTTGTTCATTTTTATGGTAACGCGGGGCCCTTTAAAATGCGGGGCCCGATTGGGCCCAATCGCCCTTTTGGCAGCAAACAAAAAATGCCCAATTTGTGCATCTTATACAAATCAAAAAAATTAATTTAAAAAAAAGTGAGATCTCGGATACAAATGATTTTCAATAAGGGGTATGGTGGCCCTTTATTCAGCTGTGAGAATACCCCAGTCCCTCATCACTGATAACCTCATCGATTCGTAGGTGTGCGACATTGCTTTCGGTCAAGGGAAACCATACCCCTTATTGAAAATCATTTGTATCCGAGATCTCACTTTTTTTAAATTAATTTTTTTTTATTTGTATAAGATGCACAAATTGTGCATTTTTTGTTTGCTGCCAAATATCGTCAATAAAATTTAATTATTCCTTGTTTCTTGCTTCTTTTCTCGTATCATTGCAAATCAGTCACCAAAACATTTCCTCACCCGCAATTTATATCCAAAATCATAATAACTCTAATTGTTTTGAGCACTGTACTTAACTTTCATCTCCATGTCAGTGCTTAATTGCTTTTCTCAACGAGCGTGGGTTGAAGGTCGGCGTTGCTGGAGTGCAGTTTCGCCGAAAATGGCAACACTTTCCTACTGGTCATCGAGTGACTGATATGATATTAGTAAATTTTAGCATAAAGTGTTGGGTGCAACGTAACGTTCCGTTCTCTTTGATCAATAATATTTCTATTATACTGTAATTTTTCAAATACGACTTCTCAAAAACGTTAGAATTATTTCTATTTTTTTCTACTGCAGACTACTATATTCTGCTGCAGACACATACACTTTCTACTATATCCAGTGTTTTTAATTTAGGTTAACTACTAGTGCAGTTTTCTGTCTGAAATCTAAAGGTTGGTATGTGTAAAAAGTTTCTGTTAATTGTACTTTGTAATTCAAACGGATTGACCGCTTATAAGGTATTTCTCCACCACCGCCTTCGTGGTGTAATCGTCAGCACACTCGACGCGTATTTCGAGAGGTTCGTGGTTCGAGTTCCGGTGAAGGCATTGCTCATTTTTCACAAAACTTCAAAAATATACTAATAACCCTACAATGGCGCCCGAATTAAAAAAGGTGGTGGATGATGATTCTCCACCACCAGGATTTGGTTACTGGGTCCCCTTATCCCCAGTCGCTCTTTCAAAGGGGGAGTATATAAGGTACCTAAAGATAAATATTAAATTTCTACAAGCTGTACAAGCTAAATATTAAATTTTCAGATTGATATTTATCTAAAGTAGTTCTAATGTACTGAATTATCCACTAAATAATATACTTAAATAAATCACGAAAACTTCCCAAATGGGACAAAACTTGAGTATAAATAATAGCAATCTATCTATCTCTTTCTTTTATTTACTAAAATTTTCTTCAATGCATACAGAAAAAATACATATATTTGTAAGCAGACAGTTATAAACTGTTCTGCTTACTACAACTTTCAGCTATAACACTTCATAGCGTTTCAATTCTATTACAGTTTATAATCGTGTGTGGGGGGGGAATATTAGTAACTATCCGTATCACGAAGTGTAGACTCAGTCTGGTTCATTTCTTAAACTTATTATTTTTCAACTGCTGAAGCAAAAATTGTTCATATATAAATGTACTTCCAAACAAAGCAATTTTCTTTTTGCAAAAAATCGTAATGGAGGATATTTATTGATCTTTTTCCAAACGCGCATAAAAGTTTATCAAATCTGTATCTTTATGTCCTTTTGAAAATGGATGTATATAACAGTATTAATTAATTAGTCCATTTGCAGGTTTTCTGGAGAGTTATATATATATTCATTTTTGGTAATGAAAATAACGCGAGTTTAAATCCTTAAAATTTTAAACTTTTTTTTCAAATTTTTGAGATAATTATACTAATTAATTTAGAGGAAATGTATTCGCGGGCAGTTAAACATTCCATTGGGACCCGCAAGTTTGAGGCCACTATCTACCTTTTCATGTTATACACTGATCCAAGGAATTGACACATTGAGACAAAGAGCTTGAAATCGGTTCTTTCATGCCAATTCAAATTCTTTGATTAATTGTCAGACAACACGCTGTTCAAGGCTGATGCTTATTGATCAAAATTGTAAACGCATTTAGAATCTAAATTCATAATTGTAACTAATTCATAATGTAAATTCATAATTGTAATGTATTAATAACGTTTAGAATGTAATTCATAATTGTAACTAATTTATAAAGTAAATTCATAACTGTAAGTAAATCGTAATGTAAATTCATAATGTAATGTAATAATAACGTTTAGAATGTATTTCATAACTGTAAACGCGTTTAGAATGCAAATTCATAATTGTAACGTAACAATAAAGTTTAACTGTTAATTTTTATCTGCTAGAACAAAACCCGAGGCAATTATTGTTAAAGTTATTTCCCCATTAATATTTATTAATATATTGCGTTTTTTGGAAAATATTAATTATGTAACAGCAGCGATGGATAGCTCAGACAGAAGTGAACGTTGAAGTGTCAGGTGAAACTTGCTCAAATTTTGACTCAGTATATTTTGCAGTGCTTGAAAAATAACAAACTTGAAGAAAAGTTCCTTTTTTATACTGAAGATAACACTAACAGTAATTCTTGTCGTGTGAAGAGAAAGGGGAATGAAAATGTGTTCAGAAAAGTTTAAAATGATTTAGAGAAATTTATTTTAGGAATTGGTTGTTCAACCCATTTTGTACATAATTCAGTACAAATAACATGTGATTCTCTAATCCTGGACATAGAAATTATTGTTATAAAAATTTATAAATATTTTCAGTACATATATATACAGTAAGAGTAACGAAACTTTAAAAGTTCTGTGAATAAGTGAGAACAGATTACAAAAACAGTATTATCTCATAGCAGCGGAAGGTTGCTTAGTTTGTTACTTGCAATAGATAGAATTCTTTCCATTTCGGATGCCCTAAAATCATACTTCTTATTTTGTACAGTTTTTGAAATTTTTATATAGCACTCTATAGTTATTTAATAATATAGTTCTGAAATTGAAGCTAATTCAATCACAGCAACAGAAGCATTTCTGAATTAATTTGCAACTTCAGACAAGAAAAACACACAAATGTATACCATCTTCTGCCAATTTCGACGCACAAAATGAAAGAAAATAATGATGTTCAGGAACAAAAATTTTTTTTAAGAGGAGACATATTTTAAAATTCTAGTATTCAATGCTTAGAATTGTGGAGAACCAGTTTTGATAAAGTTACTAAGTTTCAATGGATAAATGGCAAACTTAAAATGCCTGGTCTGATTTAGAAGAGAGTACACAAGTTGTTAATGAAATTATAAAACATTCCGTAATTATTGATGACTTATTTGATGAACGTATATTGTTGAACCATATAATTCAAAACCAAAGGATAGGTCATGGATCAGGTTCTAAAAAGTACCAGATACTGCAGAAGAGAAGTTGAAAGCAAAGCAATTTTTAAGGTGTTTCGAAAGACTTGAAAGGTGTTTCATGTTGCAATATTTTTTAAATGGCTGAGTTCGCAATGTCTTTGTATGGGACATCTGCTGACATTAGGTTATTTCGAAGCAGGAAAGATAAAAATGAGCAACGGCCTCGCCGGGACTCAAACCACTGACCTCTCGAATTCGCGTCATGCGTGCTGACGATTACACCACGAAGGCGGGATAAATAACTTCTAAGTTGAGAGAGGTTTTTTTTTTTTTTTTTTTTTTTTCAATTATGGGAAACATTTGGCCTGCCAGAGGTAGAATTTCAGTATCTACTGTTAAACATTTGCTAAATGTTAAAAATTAATTCAGATTTATCTTGTTGTGAATTTTATGATGTAATTAAAACAAACAAACCATTTCTGCAAAAAGTCATTTCTAGTGAAAAATATTGTTGAATAAATAAAGCTTAATGTTTAAGTAAACTGTTAAGACTTTTAAATAATTTCAAAAATATGTCCCGGGTATATGTTGAAGCACTTCTAATGCAGCGCGATTTAAACTGCCGAGAAAGAAGAAATACCATTATATCGCACATGCTGCAAAAGTCCACTCTCCGACCGTTAACGTTTAATCGCATGCGTAACGACCTTGGGTAAGTTTCAGTTTTTGCGGAACCGAAACTTTTTCATTCGACGTCATTTCCGAATTATCTGACGAACTTTCACTCCCAGTTATGAACATCAGGAAATTTAATCCCACTACAGTTCAGGCTTCGTTAAACTGCGCATCAGTTACTTATAAAAAAATTCTCAAACCACGTCAAGAACATCACTGTAAGTTTCAGGGGCGTGAAATTTTTGGTTACCATAATTTCTTTGATTCTAAGACCAGTAGAGTTATTATTATTTTAATTAATCAGTTATGATTTAGACCAGGCATGCCCAACCCGCGGCCCATTTGAAGACTTTTTGTGGTCCAATTGAAGTTTCTAACTGTCTATATTATTTTAGACATTTTAGACTATTGAGGTTGAATCGAAAAAATTGTGTTTTGACTAAAGTGACCACATTTTCATTGAGACGAAGCGGACAAATAGAATGAATTGAGAATTATAATTTAGTTATGAAAGCAGACCAATAATTCAAAAAAATATATTTTATTATATACATTCATATACTTGTCTATAAATATACAAAAATATATTTATTATTAACTATTGGTAACTATAAAAAACAATAATTTGAATATTATGTTTTTTAATAAATTTAATATTTTATTTAAAAAATATGATTTTCTTTCACGGTTATATTTTTTATCCGAGCGAATACTTTGCAATAGATTTGGATCATTTAATAAAATGTCGTGAAATTTCTCACATGAATTGGTCAAATTATATTTTAGGCTTAATACAGATTTTAAAATTTTAATGCTCAACTTCGTTTTTTCAATTCTCCATATTTTATTGATACTACAAAAAACACGTTTTATTGCTGCATTTGTTCCTGGAAGGGAGAGCGCGTGTTCTAAAATTCTCAAAATATTTTCATAAGGAATATTATTCTGTTTAAAAAGAAGGAATAACTCCGTTCATTTTTTTGTTTGCTTCTACATTTGCAGATAATTAACATTTAATTTTTTCATCAGTAATAAACGTATCGTTTTACCAACGACACCTCATCAAAAATATCATTTTTGAAAATATTATTTTTCGGAAAATGGTTACTAATATAAGGTTATTTAACTATGGCAAAGCCTCGAGGGCTATTTGCCTAAGGGAAGGGATGCCTTCGTGGAGGACTTTCTAAGGGAAACTGGCTCGTATACACGTTACACATAAGGAAAACCACGAAAGCACCCATGCAGCCAGCCCGTTCGTGGGATTCGAACCTCGGACCGAGCTACCACTGTTCTGCGACTTTACCACTCGGCCGCTGGTGGGACAATATATAAAAATATTTTTCCCACATATTCTCATAAAATCTCCTTTTTTAATGTCACCCAATGAAAGTTTTTAATATCCTCGAATTAAACTGTCCGGTCTTCAAGATATTTCAAGCAGTTATAATAAAAATTTCTGACTTGTTTCAGAAAATTAGGTCGTTTAATGGCACCTTGTTCTTCCAACTTAGTGATGTCCTTTCGAATAACTAAAGGAACGTAGTCGTTATTAATTCTTTCTCGCAATTTTGTTTTTAAATTATTGATTTCATTTGACACTTCCGTTACTGAAATTTTGTCCGCTTCAATAATTTTCACAGCATTGTGAAATAATCTAGCTTGGTTGTGGATGAAATGAGCTGGTAAAAGAGCTAGCCATCGTGTTTTGCTATAACCAATAATTCTTCTATATTCGATTTCTGCGCTTTCACAAAAATCCTTCAAACTTTCGACACGCACAGTATATATATATAAAAACGAATAAATTTTTGCAATAATATTTTCAAAATCCACTGGAAGTAAGTCAGATGCTGTTTGAATAGTATTGTGTAGAATGTGTGCTACACAACCTACTCGAATAATTTTTTGGTTCAAACGTTCGTTAAGTTTCGAAAAACGTTATTGATTCCTCTTCTAGCTTTTCCAACATAATTTGCGTTTGTGTTATCCTCACAATAGGCAATAATTTTATTGTTGAAATTATTCTTTCTTAAAATAGTACTTATTGAATCGAAAATTATTTATGAAGTTTCACCCGGCAATGAAACAAAATCTAATGTTCCAATTTTAATTCCTGTTTTTGGATCAAAAGGTCTAACAATTCTGGGAAATAATTTTAAATCTTTGTTGTTGGAAGCATCATAATATATGGCTATATAATGTGTATTTATCTAATTCTTTCTGCACATGCAAAGTTTTTGTCGTACAATGTTTTGATCATTTGCGACGTACAATCAATTGATCTGAAACTTTGATTGTGGTTTATGGTATGGAAAGCAAATAGCCCTTCAGGTATTGGTAACTGTTTCGCCACTCACAATACATATTCCTTAACGAGACGTAACGACAATAATCGAACACCACCGAGTAAATCTAACTCGTTACATCGCCTAATTTAGTTTACTCTGCATGCATTTTATGTGTTTTTTTTATTTCTTTATATTCACTATAATAATTAATAGATAATAGGTAATATATTTTTAAAGTTCATTTAAAATAAGAAACGCAGATGTTTTCTAAAAAGCGGGACATTTTTAAAAATCGGTGGGACGCGGAACAGTCCTCCAAACAGCGGGACTGTCTCGCCAAAATCGGGACGCGTGGTCAGTTTAGTTTTGACCCACCCCACCCCACCTCTCCCCGTGAAATGTTTTCCGAAATAATTTTTTTTTCCTTCATTTGACTTCCAAGCAATAAGAAAATAAACATTTGGCCATCGAGCAGGAATTATTATTATTATTATTATTATTATTATTATTATTATTATTATTATTATTATTATTATTATTTTGTCGAACAGTGTAATAATTACACTGCTGTTCTTCTTTGCTTAATTGTTTTTTTGCATTTGAAATAAAAATTTTGAAAACCTAAATCTAAATCAATTTTATGCAGACATTCTGTAACACAAATGTGAAATATGTTACGCAAATAGTTGTTATACTACGTAACATCAAATATCAGCACGAATCTACTGTAGATAAGAACCTTGTAGGTTAGGAAATATTCTTCCGCCAACAAGTGCAATCTGGTCGACTTTCAACTTTGTTGTGATTGTAATCTGTGATTGTGATCCAAGTAAAAGGTAAACTTATTGTTTTTTTATCATATCAATAATTATCGTATATATTTCTATTAGATATTTATTCGTCATGGCTGAAAGAAAAATTGAAAAGAAGAAAAGGAACTTGAAGATGAAAATAGACAGTTTCAGAGTGAATGGGAAAATTTGTACTTTTTTATTCATGTAAAAGACAATGCTGTATGTTTGATTTGTCATCATTCAATTTCAACTTTAAAATCATACAACCTAAAAAGATACTATGAACAAAAACATGGAGAAATTGATAAACTTACCGTTGGCGAAAGGAAAGCTAAGTTACAATCTTTGAAGAGCAATTTGACATCTCAACAATACATATTTCATAAGCAAACTGCCCAATCAAATGGTATTGTCAATGTTAGCTTTCGAGTATCCCATATTATTGTTAAAAAATATGAAGCCTTTTACAGGCGGTAACTACGCTCTTTTGAAAAAAAAAAAAAAAAAAAAAATCGAAGCACCAATGGACTTTTGCGATCGTGACGAAATTTGGTATGCAAAAACACTTGATCGAACATGCAAATGGTATACCGAAGACCTTACAGAAAACTAAACGATTTCGAAAATGATCGCATTGTAGGTGTTCCGGTGCACCGAACAGAGAACCTGACTCTTTCGCATTTGGAACTATGCCAAAGAACATTGAATTCAGTTGAACAGTCGGACTAAGAAGAACACATTCGCAAGGCAGTTGGAATGCTGTCTATTTTTTTCATTATTTTTGTTCTGTTCTCGTATTTATAAGTTTTATATGTCATTTTCTTGTTTATACTTGTATTGTGCAATTATTTAATACAAGTTTTGTGTTTAAAACGAGGACGTGTATCGAATTCATTCACATTACATCGCAACACTAGGGTTGCTTGAAGCTGGGTGGTCATACCGAGCAATAGGCCGCCACCTGCAGCGTACAGACACTGCTGTGCAAAGATATTGCCAGCTATGGTTGCTACGAGGAAATTGCCGACGAAATGAAAGCCAAGGATCACAAATACGGCGCAAGATAGGATAATTGCTCGCCAGGCCCGACCCCTTCCCCCAAACGGTATCACTGTCGACTGTTCAACGCACTAAAGGCACATCCATACCTCCCGTGGTATCTTTCTCATTCTCACGGCGCTTGTCTGAGGCGGGGTTACGCTCACAGAGGCTTTTAAGGCTGCTATCACACGTCGGTTTGTTTCGGAAGAACAACTGTTTGGAACAATTTTTCTGCTTTGTCGCAATACCATAGATAGCTTTGGAGATTAACATAGGGAAAACTGGTTCCCCATTACAAGCAAACTGATAGCATTCGAAGCTGATAGCTGATTGGTTGTAAACGAACAACTTGCAATTTTTTTGGAAAGGAAGGAAAAAGTCGCATGTCTTTCTTTCAATAGTAAACCAGGCAGAAAAATTGTCCGAAATAGTTGTTCCTGTGAAACAAAAGCCGTGTGCTGTGGGCCTAAGACGTTTGCCTTTGACCCCACAACATCGGCGGAGTCGTCTGGAGTGGTGTCGCAGCCGATCATCATGGCTGCCATCAGACTGGCATCGTATAGTGTTCAGCGACGAATCCCGCTTCGCTCTTGAAACAGATGACCACCGTGTTCATGTCTGGAGAGGACGGGGCCAGTGGTCCCAATCAGCCTTTGTTTTACAAAGGCATACAGCTATAACCCCTGGTGTGATAGTGTGGGGCGCTATTTCTTATGACAGCAGGTCATCTTTAATTATCCTCCGTACATCTTAACAGCTCAACGATATGTTGATACCATCCTGTGGCCGGTTGCCTTTGTACCCTTCATGGCACGTCATCCTGGGGCCATTTTCCAACAAGATAATGAAAGGCCACATACCGCTCGCATATCTCTGGACTGTCTCCGTGCAGTTAATACTCTTCCTTGGCCAGCAAGGTCACCAGACGTTTCACCAAACGAGCATGTCTGGGATATGGTAGGGCGCTAGATTCGGGCACCACAAAATATCGCAGATCTGGAGCGACAACTGATGAATACGTGGCAGGATGTGTCGCATAATGACATTAGGAACCTCAACCACTCCTTGCCTCGACGAATTCAAGCATGCATTGCCACCAGGGGCGGTTCGACCAACTATTAATTTGAACACTCAATGGGTGATTGTAAGCCTTGAACAGGTACTGTGACCTTGATTTTTTTAATGATTTTATTATCCGTGTATGAGCTATACACATATTCAATTTCATCAAAAAAAAAAAAATTCCCCGAAAGAGTGTGTATCAAAGACTCTTTAATTGCCGCAGTTGAAGAAATCTGTCCAGAAAAACTGAATCTTTTTACTCAAATTAGTCTGTCACGTCAAACTGTAGAAAGAAGAGAAAATATTTCGAGTGAGATTTGTGCATCGCTAAACACAATTACAACAAGCTTCGTATATTTCTCACTGGCTTTGGATGAAACGTCATATATAAATGATACTTGCTCAACTTGCTATTTTTATTAGAAGTGTCAATAGTCAAATGAATATTACAGAAGAACTACTCGAACTTGTGACTTTGATAGGTACTACCACCGGAAGAGCTATTAAGGATGCTGTCATAAATTGCGCGGAAAGTCGTCAGATAGATTTGAAAAATCTTGTAGGCATAGCAACAGATGGAGCCCCTTCAATGGTTTGAAAAAAAAAATGTTGGTGCTGTTACATTAATTTTCGATCACATAAAAGCTTTGGGGAACAGTTCAAATGATTTTGAAATGTTCATTTGTCATTGTTTTTTGCACCTCGAGAATCTATGTGCACAAGTGTTAAATATGTCTCATGTGATGAAAGTTGTTGTCAAGGTTATTAATTGAATTAAAAACAATCTATTGAAGCATCGTCAATTTCAAGAATATCTTGGGAATCTGAATATGGCGATCTCATTTATCACACCAAAGTTCGGTAGTTAAGTCGCGGAAACTGCTTATTGTGATTCTGGAAATTAAGGGAAGAAATTGAAACTTTCATGAACAATAATAATGGTCATAATATAAGTGAACTTTCAGATGATCACTGGCTTCTAGATTTATGTTTTCTAGCAGATATAACAATGAAACTGAATGAGCTAACCAGAAGTTACAAGGTGAAAAAAAGTTGGATTACCGATTGTTATCAAGATATAAAAGCCTTTGTAGCAAAGCTTCAGTTTTATAAAAATCAGTTGCGGTCAAACAATTTGATTGATCTCCCATTGTTAAATGACTATAAAAGTGACCATAAAAACTTCTAGAAATATTCTACGAAAATCGGAAAATTACTTGAAGAATTCAACACCAGATTCTCCTACATACAAAAGTTTGATGAAATGTGTACAATATTTTTAGCTCCACTTAAATGTAGAGGTGGAGTCAGCGCCTCCAAATTTACAAATGGAGCTAAAATAATTACAATCAAGCTTCGAGCTAAAAGCCTGTGCGAAGGGAATATGATTGAATATTATATCCAAATCTGAAACGATTGGCTATGCACATTATATCAGCATTTTGAACTACTTATCGCTGCGAGTCATTTCTTTCCAAATTAAACCTGGTAAAAACAAAGTATCACAGCAGGTTGCTCGACGTAAACATGACCAATCAACTACGATGCGTGTCGACTAAATTATTCGTTGCTATTAAAAAAATCTCAAGTAATATACAAAAACAAGTGTCACATTAATTGTAATGTAATAAAATATTTTGAATAATTTGTTGTTTTATTTTGATATGTGCAGCCCAACTCAGTTTAGTAAATTTTTACTTGGCCCACCAGCCGATTTGGGTTCGGCACCCCAGATTTAGAACTTAACTGTCTTATCTTTTCTGTTTCTTCATCAGAAATGTAAATGGAGAGCATTTTTAAGTCGATGGCTTTGGATTGTAAGATAGAGCGTCTTTGTGTCTCTCGAGGCCACGTTTCTAGGTGTCGCCAGCTCTGATAAGATCGCAGTTCTTCGGCTTTGCGTTATTGCTGCCAGTATCTAATTGTTACGTCTGTGACAAGTTTGAGCCAAAATTAGAATTAAAAATGTTGTGTAGTCTATTAGGCTTAGTTTAACTTTTGAATTTAACGGATAAAGTTACATCGCCACAATTGGTGATCGACTCTGTTAGCATGAGAAATGCAATTGTGTTTAAAGTTCTGTTTTAATTTTAAAAAAGGTTAATTTAACCTTCTCATGTCTCTATTTCAGACACAGCAATAATTCGCTCCAAGTCTATTAAGTTGCACTGAATTATCCTAAGCGGACTAGCTTTGGGAGACTGTAATTGATTTTTCAGACGAGGTCCTCTTCCTAAACCTCGAACGCGTCCCTTTTGAACATGCGCGACGGACGAGGCAGTATGAACAGTAGTAGGTGACATTGTCATAGACGGAGGACAAAAGGCAGCCTCTATTAGTCCAAAGACCTGAGCAGTACCAGAGGTAGAGGACTGACTTTTGTCTCTACCTCATTTGTCTGTAGGTGTTTAGCTGGGTAGAGTGGAATGGCCTTCACGCCTTGGGTGACCCTACCAGGAGAATACTCGCCAAACGTACTTCACCAGTTCCACCCAATGACACCCCCTCGCCACGATGAGGCAACCTACAAGACTAGAGGGGGCTTTAAGAGTTATTTATTTGGCTATTATCCGTCCCATCTTGGAATACGGCACTGTTGTGCGTCTTTAACTTGTAGAGTCATTAGGTTACATGGAAGCAGAAAAGATGAAAAGTATGCAACCGCCTTCGCCGGGAATCGAACCGCGGACCTCTGAAATACCGGCTCAGTGTGCAGAACCACTACACCACGAAAGCACGCTAGGGAAATGGGAAAAATATCTTATATACTACCCTTTTTAAAGGGCGACTAGGGTTTTAGGGGACCTAGTCGCCAAATCCTGGGTGCGGAGAATCATCATCCACAACCCTTTTAGTTCGGGCGCCACTTGTAGAGTCATTAGGTTAATTGGAAGCAGAAAAGATGAAAAATATGCAACCGCCTTCACCGGGAATCGAACCACGGACCACTCAAATACCGGCTCAGTGTGCAAAACCACTACACTACGAAGGTACGCTAGGGAAGTGGATGAAATACCTTATAAACTAGTGCCACTCGTGTTATAACTGGCTTACGTAACAACTGCCCAAATGATATTGTGTTGTTTGAGGCGGACATTCAGCCTCTGAGTCTCAGAAGGAACTCGAACCTAGTGAAATATTACAATAAACTTTACAGCTACGGTTCCTAAATCGTACCTCGGACTTATTACGGAATTGGCATAATAACGAAAGACTTAAGAAACACAGTCCGTTTAGTCAGATTGAGTACAACAACTTACTTGAACCCACGGTAGAATAATGCTTCTTGAAGCAATGCATTGTGACCCCTCAGTGAGTCTTCCAAGGGTCAATTTCCATACTGAACAAGGGTCACAAAGGAAAATGATGCGACGATTTGCCTTCGACAGAGATCCCGATGAAATTGTCAAAATAAAGAAAAGAATTCCTGGGTTTAGTATTCTTTGCTATCGATGAGGGACTGAGCTATATAATGTCATTTTTAGACCCTAAAAAGCAATCTAGATTATGAATGATAGTCGTAGTGCCATCCAACATTTGTCAAACTGGTGTAACGTTGGTGACAAAATTGGAACTTCAATTCTCACTAAATTAAAACAAGTATCGTCCTCTAGTGCTGTGCACATTCAATGGATTCCCTCACATGTGGAGATTTGGGGAAATGAAGAGGCCGACGCCCTGGCAAAGAAGGGTCCCGAGGAAGCTCTGGCTATTTCTAATTGTCTGACCTTGAGCTGTATTCTGCCAGAAAACATGCTGATAAAATGACTTGGCTTGTCCCTTCGGCAAACTCTTGGTACCGGGTTGAATCCCCTGATGGATCCCTCGCTATGAAATGTGACAAATGAACCCAGACAGCACTCTCCCGCTTTCTTAGTGGCCATTTAAGAAGCCTTGCCTTCCAGAGAGGTAAAAAAACACGCCAAATTTGTCCGAAATGTAACAATGAGCAGGTTTCTCCGGCACATATTCTTAGGTGTCTGGGTTTGTCCTACGAGGACGTGGTTAAGTTTCCTATGCTAGTCTATGACGTTTTGGAGGTGAAAATACTCGTGGATCTCGTCTAGTACAAGCTGAACTTGAGGATTAGCAACAACAAGTCTATTAAGTTCGTGAATTGCGTTAATTTCATAAATATGTAAAAGAAAGTTTTGGTTTTATATTGACAACAACAATTTTTATAAAGGACTTTTCGAGACAAGGACTGTCAATAGTATGATTATGATATTTAAGCAAAGAATTTTTCAGAAAACTTTAGGACACTCTTTACAGTATTTTCGCAGAAAAATGAACTTGCAGACTTGCAAAATTTCAATAGAGTTTTAAATTTGCCTTTATTGTTCAAAACAATACCTACAAGATTTTTTTTTATTTAAAAAAATTATTTAGATCAAAATTTGATGTTTTTTTTTTTTTTTTTTTCTTCCCCAAAATTGTATTTCTCTTGTTTGCCTAATGTTTTAATGCTTTCGTCTAAAAAGGCTTTCCTGTCGCCAAGCCCTTTTTCTCTTTGAAGGGGGATATAAGATAAAAAAACATGTAAATTAGCTTTATAATTTAATTTAGCAATAGCCGCTTAATTTCTGATTTTCAATTTGGATTGTAAAATTAGTAATAACTTTTCTTCTACAATTAGTAATAATTTTTCTGGAATAACTTTTCTGGACTGCGTCATTTCTAGATCAAGCTATGTCATCATGACATTGTTCATTATGTAGCGAATTCGGAACCTGGACTCAAAATTTCGAGAACTGAAACCATTCTCTTAATAAGCAGTCTTAACCAAAATCTTCTGTTGATGAACTGCCATATTGAATTTTAATTGCGCACATTAGCTTCTACTTGTGTTGCCGCTAGGACACTACCTCGCCGCTTTCTTCCTGTCGCAATAGTTTCAGAAATGTAAATGTTCTTGAATAGGAACAAATAGAGTGCCAAGAAAATTATGGCTGCAAATGTTAGTTGAAATAAAGGGGAATATTTAATCTTACTCGGCTGCCAAACTTCCTCTTGAATTATAAATCTACGTCCTGCGCCATAAACATTACTACATTTTTTTCATTACATATATATAAATTACAATTACCTTATAATTATGTTCGATCACAATTACGTTTGGTTAACCCTCCCCCTTCCTACAAAGATCAAATTTAGTGTGGTATATATTAAAAAAAAAAAAAAAAAAAAAAGCAAGAGGCACAGACCATTTTAAAATATTGATTTCTAATTGTTTTGCTACTCTCATTTTTCTTCATTTAACACACACATAGTACTAGCTTGCGAGTTTTACTTTTTTTTCCCCTTTACTTAAAAAATATCCTCTAAAAGTGGTTATCTGCTAGTCTTGGTGGAGCTGGTAAAACATTTAGGAAGACCTTTCCTTTACAGTTGTACGACTTCCAGTCAATCAAACGATAATATCTAATCGAAACTATAAATTAGAATCTTTGCCGCCATTTTTTTTTTTTTAAATCTGGCAATTGAAAGTCATCTAGAGAAACTTCCCCTGCTCATTTATACAGTTTCTGATTCCGAATCACAATCTGAATAGAGAGAAATTTGCTGCATATATTCTGAATCAGCCATTATTTTACGGAAAAACAAGTTATAACTATTTTTACGTCAATAACATTATCAAATCAACAATAGCATACATGCGAAAAGTTAGGCGCTGAAAGACAAAAATTCATCCAACCGTACAAAAAGCACGAGCTTTTGAACTAATCGGAATAGAACAAAATAGGCTCTACAAACTGTCACTTAGTGGACATATATTGACATCTATAAGACTACTTTAAGACATAAAAAATAGTGAAGATACAGGCAAAACAGCAACAGCAATCAGTGGCGTAAATAAGGGTATGCAAGGAATGCCGTCGCATAGGGGCCTTTAAATATCCTGCTGAACTACATTTACATGTTTAAACTTAAAATTATATTTTTTTCCCTTTCGCTTTGAATTTTTTTTTAGAGTTTGTACTACTATGAATTCTTATTTTAATATAATAGAATTCGTCTTCTTTTAAGTTTTTAAGGGCCCTCTTACTATTTGGTACAGTGACGCAGTTCCGCTTAAGACGCAGAAAAGGGGTCCTTGGAAGCACATGAAACAGTTAAATTCAGTGTGTGCAAAAGTTAATATTCCATCATTCGACTATGAAATAGTAACTTCGTGACCTACCTCAGTTCAGACATAGAAGTCAGCAGAAAATAGGAAAAGTTCTTTTGTAGTTCTTAGTTTCTTACCTGAAAATTTTTAAAGGCGACCCCCTGAATGAAAGGTTTATCCCTTTGCAATCCCAATTCAACAGGGGGTGGAAGTGGAAATTAATTGTAACTATTTATTATAATGTAATTATTTTGTATATTAATTTATTTCTATATACTTCGTTATTATGATCGAATAATTAATAGACACATTTTCTAAGTATAAATAAAGAAGTAACTAAACAGGGTTCTGGTACTTAATTTCGAATGACCTTTGCAAATTAAAAGAAAATGCGGTATATTATTTGCAGCTCGAAATTTTCATAATATGTCATTCCAAAGCGTTTAATTTTGTTCATATATTGAATCTGTTACTAGCACTTCCATTAAACTCAAGTCCAAAAATCAGGACTAATATTAAGCTTGAAATTGAATTTATTAATGTGAATGATTTTTACAATTTATTATAACATGTATTGCGTTGGTTCACTATAAACGGCGTATCACTTTTCAAATTGTTGCCACCAAATAATTTCACCCTGTACTATTTTTTAAAAAATTAAATAAGGAAGAATCTGCATAAATGTATGTATGTTTCTCGCACTATGACGAAACAACGTTACCTGGAATGTTTAAATGTATGGTTCTCACAATGTAAAAAAACGACGGTGCAGTCGCACCAGAAGGTAGGGTAAGGGGCGGGAAAATTTTGGTTTTAGAAGTATGAAACATTCCAAAATGGCAAAAGGCGGATCGATTTTTTTTTTTTTTTTCTTCCCTCTTTTTTAGACTAATAATCTGGAGGGGGAAATCATTCGTAAGTATCAATTGCTAACTCCAGAAAGTACGCTTTCCTTTCTCACAAAATCATTGACGTAAGTTGCAGGGCTAAAGGGCTAGTTCATCAACTTCTCGCGGTTGAAACCGAAAGAAGAGACTGATGACGTAGTTGGGTTCGCTTGGTCAGTCCTGCTGTTCAGTTTCTTAAGCATTTGCTGGAGAATCAAAACGCTTTGAAAAATAGTTTAATAACCAATATGAGTCGAGATTTTTTTAGCTCATGAAATTCCGATATACATGCATTTATATATGAACTAGAAATGTATTTACGTCATACCAAATTAAACTATAATATGCGTAAAACGTAAGCAAAACATGCATAAACATAACTATTTTTTTTAATTAACACATATGCGTAAACATAACTAATTTTTTAGGTCGAGTGTACCCTAAATGTAGTAATTCTTTTTCATAATCATCTTTTTAAATATATGTAAATAGCAACCCACCGATAACATACGTAAAGTTCTACATTTACGAAGAATTCTTTTTGCGTTAAAATATAAGTTAGTCGCAAAGTAATTTGCATTATAGAAATATTAAATAAAAATATGCAAATATATTTTGAGAATACATGCTAAAAACATTACACATCTATCTAATTAAAAATTAGTTAATTCTAATAATAGATTTCATAATTGGTGTATTCTGATAAATAACCAAGTCAGGAATACAAGCAGTTGGAATAGCACTTGACTTCAGTATCTTTTTTGTCGGTAATCCTAGCAACCTATTTTTCATATCATCCTCATAATCAGATTCAGTGAAGTGATTGCTGCATATTCGAGCACTCTTTGTGTTAACAATATCCGCTCTTCGACACCTATGCAACCATTCTTTCGTTAACTGAATATTTTTGTACGGAAATGTATGAAATACCACGCTAGTTTCTTTCGCATTATGATACGTATTGCTACAGGTAGCAACGGCACACGATACCATTTTTTCAATGATTTCTCATTACAAGAACTTTCTAAATACAAAATCCCTTTAAAAGTACCATCAGTTCTTTCAAGTTTTAAAAAAAAAAAAAAAAAAAAAAAAAAAAAAAAACCTTTTTCTTTGAAACTAACAGGGCTAAAGAAAGAGAATCCAAAAACTAGATTCAATCTTTCGCACTTTACTGCTCTGGTCAGTCGAAGACGGGACGAACCCAGTGACGTCCCATAACATCCGGTATGCTCCCCAAGAGGGGTTCGTGTCGGCATCATTCTTCTCAAAGGGATGACCCAGCCCTTCTCTTTCTTTAGCCCTGCATAAGTTGAGCAGTCCTGGCATGAAAGGACTTTGCCCCACCCACATGTCGAAATGGTGTCCTCGTCCAGGAAAAGCAAAGAATTTATGACACCACATTTAGAAAAGAGAGATTTCCCGTTTCTTATAGGGATCTTTGAATGAATTCAAGGTCAAAGAAAAAAGTTGCATGTTTTATGCGACAAGCTAACGGTGGCTTGGCAAATGCGGTCAACAGCAGGAGACTGACGTTAATTACGGAAGGGGAAAGTAAACGGCTGTGTCGGGGATCATAAGGGGAGATATATTTAAAAAAAAAGTGTTTTTAGGTCTCATTCAGTATCAGTATATCATTAACGTAATTAATGAAAGCCATTTGAAACCAAAATAGGATTTGCATTAGTAAATTATAATTAAGAATAATGGCCCCCATTGCTCTGATTATTACTGGAATAATTTAAAGATTAAATCCGATAGTATCTTAAGATGTTTTTGCAGTTGGAAAAACAAGAATATAACTCATTTTGATTCACCTTTCTTTTCTTTATGAATGACGAATATCTGTTTGCCATACACGTGATCAAATAGGGAATAAGTGTTTAATCCGTAAGATTATAAGTATTGATTAACATTTCCTATAACTACTTCTAATTAAGGCTTCCTAAGAGCAACTCCCTTAATTTTGACTCGCAGCTTTTAATTGTAGACTAGGATATAAGCATAGGATCTACCTTTAAACAATGGGATTTTTTTTTAAACACTGTGCAATGACAATGCCTAGTAATAATAGTTTTAGAGTCACTAAGAATCATTTTCTGGATTTCCATACTGATTTTTTTTCAAGAGATATTAAAAGTTGCAATTGACGAGTATGAGCAATGCATAATACATACATATATAACGTAAGCATACCATAAAGAAAAATGAACCCCCAACAAAAGCTGATCGACTGCTATTGAACTCTAAAGAGGGGTTTATCAGAGGGAAAATGGCAATTAAAATCAATTAAAATTCCATTTAATTGATTTTAATTATTTATTTACTGTATCGATTTATTACTTATTGTAATGGATTGGAATATTTGAATATGAATTAGCTGAATACTTAAGAAAAATATTATGACTGCAAGAATCGGGGGAAAAAAAAAAAAAAAATTTTTTTTTTGAATATTTGCTTTCTTATAGAATGCAGATGAATTCATTTTTACTCAACGAAAATCAAAATTTAGTAGCTAATTAATCTGTCCTGTATCGAGCACTTTAGTTCAGTGATCCGTATTAATGTGCGCTTTTTTTTAAAAAAAAATTAAATGCTTCAAGAATAATTAGAAAAGGGCATAATTCTCTTCTCACCCTTAAATTCTTCAATAAAAAAACTGCATTTTCAGCTATAACCAAGTGAAATAATTTTCTAAATATAATTCAGTGTAGAAAAAAATAAGATACATAAAGGTCTAGGAAATGGAAAGAAATATGGTGAAGCTTAGCAAAAAGCCTACGAAGTGAAGTAATTCCGTAGAATATTTTCTCTTTATGATTAAATTGCACTCAATTATACTTTATAAACGACATGTAAATACTATTTAATGTATATGTGTGGATGTGTGTGTGTGTGTGGCTCACTAGCGGCTGAGCTGTAAAACCGTTGAACTCTGGCAGGTCGATCCGGGGTTCGAATCCGGATCGACGGGGATGGCTGTGTTGGCGTTTTCGAGGTTTTCCCCACGTGTAACGTGCATAAGAGTCAGTTTTGCTTAGAAAGTTCTCCACGAGGCACCCTTACCCTTAGGCAAATAACCGTCGAATGCTTTGCTATAATCAAACAAACCAGACCAAACAATAGATATATAAATAAGTAGCTTAAAAACTGCTATATTTTAAGTATACTTATCAAGTAGTATTTCAATATATATAATGATTAAAAGAAAGGAAAAGTCGGATCCTAACTGATTGTATAATAATGTAATCCCTATGAAGGCCCTAACAATTCTTTCTCACTTAAAGTCGTAACCCAAAAAGAGAACAAATTAAACTTCAGATACGTATACAATACTGAATCTAATACAACAAATACAAAATATAAAAATAAATTATATATGTACGAAACCTAACTAACTATTTATATTGATATTACGTAAATATACGTATGGTAATGAACATTGTATAATAAAGATATTTTATACCTTGTTCTATATTTGGTTCCATTTATATATACCTACACATAGATATATATAATTTAAGGATTCCATTTAAGGATTATAGTAGTAGTTAATACTACTACATATAAAACACAAAAGTGCATCAATAATGTATTTTTCAGTATTATTTAACTTCCTTCTTAAGAATTTTCTGCAGTCTAGTTTGCGTTATTTTATTCATAAGTCTCAAATAAAAACAACTATTGTTTATATGCCATTAGAAAATTAACCAAAAAGCAGCGACCACAATGTAATTGAGAAACAGTCCTTAGCCGTGAAAAGGTTGAAAGCCATTCGGTTTTGACTATTATCTCACAGACTCAGCTACTTCGCATACATGGAACATAGCATTCGAAATGAAAAACTCAATATTTACTACAAATTCATTCGTGTAACAAATATCTGTCTTTCTACACGTATGGCTTTAAAAAAAGATGTTATTTATCTTACAGTTTATCATTAAGTAATACATTTTCATTGTACAAAATTGCATTCATTCGAAGAATTCAATTTGTATTTTCCTCTGTATAAAACTGAATGTAGAGAAGTTAGATGTTTAAACGACCCCCAAGACCACAAGCAAGATTATTCCCTACTTTTCAGCCCCCCCTGTGAAAACAGGGGTTCTAAATTTAGGACCTGACCGCATATAAGGGTATTTCAAGCTAACAACTCCCTTTGCAATCCCAGTTCAAGGGGTTTTGTTGTGTTTCAACAAAGAACACAAAGGTTCATTCTGGTTGCTTAAACATTAAGCGGCAAATATTCCAGTTAATTTTTTTTTCCTTAAATTTATCGAAATTCATGACTTCTTCTTCACTTATGGGGAGAGGAAATGGAATGGATGAATATTTTTACTTGAAATAATGAGTAAATCAATATTTATACTATTTTTCATATCAAAATTTACAAAATATTCTCACATTGCAGATAAAGTGCAGGTTAAGAATTCTTTAAAATTCCTAAACGAGAATTAAATCTGAAGGCATAGAACTCGTAAATTGATTTGCTTTAGGAAAGAGAATAGCAGTGGTGTTTCTTAGCCTGTAAATTACTCATCTACCAAAAATTCACACTAATCTGTAAAAGATAATTCTGAAGATATTAAATTTGTTTTGAAAGAAATATTTTAATTTCCCTTCGTTTGAAAAATATAATAAATTACAATTCATTTTAACAACGTGAAACATTTAAGCCTAGAATTCAGTAATGCGCAATAATTTGTATGCTATTTAAACGGAACTGAATTGTATTATTATATAATAATAAAGCACTCGAGGAATATTTGCCCCAAGGGGAAGAACGCCTTCGTGGAGTATTTTCTAATCGTTATTTGAAATGAAAAAGTGTGTGTGTGTCTGATTGTAGCAAAGTCTCGAGGGCTATCTGCCTAAGGGAAGGAATGCCTTCGTGGAGAACTTCATAAGGGAGACTGGCTCGTATACACATTACACATGGGAAAAACCACGAAAACGTTCTTGCAGCCTGTCCGTTCGCGGGATTCGAACCTCGGACCGAACTACCAGTGTTCAGCGACTTTACCGCTCGGTCGCTAGTGTGCCGTTATTTGAAATGAAACTTTAAAATTTACACTTTTGCTTTTAATTTATTTTAATTTTTATTCTACTTTTACTTTGCACAGAGCATTCAGTACGTGAAATCATCAATAATAATATAATAATGATAATAAAATGACATCATACAACTAAAAGTATATACTACTTCGTAAATTTCGATAAATTAATTACTGAAAATATTAAGCATATCAATGGCAGCGTTGGACCTAATAATTTTTAGCTGCATTTCAACATCTGAAAGAACACGAATTACAATACAATGTTCACTACACAGACGAATGGAAAAGAATTCTCCCACTTTTACTGCAATATTTCAATAATTTTCGCAATTAAAAAAAAATTAGTTAAAACGTTTTAGTGGAAAATGATGCGATTTTCACTCATAAAATCCCTTTTCGCATTATTCTCTTTCATTTTGGCACCACTACGTAGCTTTTCTAAGACATAAATAGTTTCCGTTAATATATGTTTCCATACATTATATGTATTTTTCATATTTTTGTCATTAATAAATTAATGTTTAAGATGAAAATGATACGGCTTAATTTATAAGCAATGTAAAAACTGGAAATCGGAGGCAATTAATTTCTGAGTCAGAAATAGTTGTTTTAAGACGTAAATAAAAAAGATAACAGTAATCAAAAATATTAATGCTCCTAAAATATATCGTGATTGTTGCTTTTCTAACTGATTTTTGCTTTTTGATCCACCTGGGGTAAAAAAAAAAAAAAAAATCTATTTTCATTAAATGATGATTTTCGCATTTCTCTAAGAAGTGCGCAAAACTTGTTTCATACAACTTTATTTTTAGTAATTATGAAGAAACTTTATAATTGTTTCCTTAACAAGTATTTATTTATGCTAATTTTAGAATCTATGCGACAGAGTACTCATCTTCAAATACGTTAGTGTCAATAAATTTAACTACAAATTATTAAACATTTCTGGAAACTTGAAATTTGGAAGGTTTAATTTTAAAATTTCCATTTCACATATTACACAGTCACCTTCAAAGCTCTTTGGATACAGGTCAATAAAATTTGTTTATTATTTCATCCTAAACTTGTGAAAGAATTTCCTAAAATTATTCGAATATCCATAATTTTTACTGTTAAATATTTAATAATTATATATTAACTGAAATACATTTATAGTACAGAGGAAATGCTAAAAGAGATATTGCAGGTCATGTTTTATGTGTCATTGGAATATGACAATAATAATAGTAGAATTTGACTGAAAAAAAAATGTTTCAGCTTTTTAGAAAGGAAAGTGGACATCTTTACAGTAAAATCTTAGATGAAAGTTTTACTGTGATTGATATTAAACCGAAAAATCGAATTTGAAATGTACGAGAATTTTTTCTACACGCTTTCGAAACACTTGGAAAAAAGAATAAAACATAACATTGTGCCAAACTGACTACTCAAAAAAATCATAAAACTTTTCATTATGCAAATTGACTTAAAAAAAAAAATTGGTTTAAAGCCATCATATGCAAATCCGAAATTCAAAAGCAATTACAAATAAAGAGCAAAGCAAATGTACTTTAAACCAAATTGTCATTTAAACAACACTCAAAAATTGGGTGATCCCCGAAATAGTTCACATGTTCTGAGCGTTTTGTCTAAGAGATGATGCAAACATTATTTTTTTTTTTTTTTTTTTTTTTTTTTTTTTTTTTTTTTAAGTTCTTGATATGTAATTCTAATGTGTAATGTCTTCGAACTGCAAATTCATCGGCAAATCTGAACTCATCTTCAAATAATTCAAAACATAAACAATTCGTTTAACTAACGAAATAAGTGTCTGAAATTATTGAAAACTTTTTTTATATTAATGCTTTTCGTGTTTTATTGCATACATTTAAAATATTTTTGAAACATTCTTATTTGAGAATTTAATTATACGGCTTAGAAACGATGAAAACTATACTGCAGCTTAAATTGTAACTGACAGGAAAGTAATGCAATACATTAATATTAAGATTATTATATAAAAGTTTTAATTGTCAATTTTTGTGCTTATGTATGTTTAAATATCTGAAATTCCCTTATCTTCGGTTTTTATAGCTGTAATTCTGCCTAAAATACAAATTTTTCTTATGTCCTTTCATTCTTTTATTGCCCACCAACGGCCGAGCGGTAAAGACGCTGAACACTGGTAGTTCGGTCCGAGGTTCTAATCCTCGGACAAACGGGCTGGCTGCATGGGCGTTTTCGTGGTTTTCCCAATATGTAACGTGTATACGAGCCAGTTTCCCTTAAAAGGTTCTCCACGAAGGCATCCCTCTCCCTTTAGGCAGATAGCCCTCGTGCGCTTTGCCATAATTAAATAATCCAATCCATTCTTTTATCATTAAATTAAAGTGTTTATTTCTGTATACTCTTTGCATTATCTTTGATTTTTAAAATGATGCGAAAAACTAAACTAAAGCAATATTAAATTCGATAACAGGCATAAAAGTCAACAAAATATAAATTCCAAATTGCCCGAGATATGTTTTTGCTTGTATATGTGTGTATATTATGTAAATGTGTGTATTTGCATGTATATGTGTGTATTCAATATCTTCCTTTCTTTTGTCTTTCGTATCCTATCTTACTAATTTTCTTACTTTTCATCTGTTTCAATATAAGTTTTACGATTTGCTTATTATTTCTTTATATACCATTAGTTTTAAAATTAAAACATACCTTTACATTTTATTTGATTTGAATTATTCCTTGTTTTATTTGATTAATTTATAATCATTTTTCATTCACTGTTCTTGATGGCTTACAGTAGGACCTTTAGTTCCTAAACTAAGCCCAGGTTTAATAAATATCAATGTGCAATAATTTTAACCTCTAAGGACTTGTATGCTTTTTCGGATTATCCCGGCAAAGATTAATCACACAGAAACTACATACATTACAGAAGCTAGTTAATCAGAAACTTATTGTAATGAATTTTTACATTAATCCTTCCAGATTTTAATTCATCAAATTAATATAATAAAAACATTTAAAAAATAAAATGAGTTAAAAATTTAATATAGCATTAATTCAGAAAAAAATCTGAAAGGTTTCAAGTTTTAAATTATGTTTAAAGGGGCGTTTTTTTAACGTTTTGTGTGTTACCTTTATTTATTAAATATCATGTTTTTTACACTTAAACCATAAAATTTAGTTTAACAGTAATGTCGCAAAATAATTTTAAAATCAGCATATCTTTAGAATTTCCGATACACAGTTCCGCGCGATTTTTTTTTCCTCGTAGAGTGTTGTCACTGCTCACTTTTAAATCGGTGAGTTTGTTAATCAAAAATTCGTTAAAGTTTTACACAATATGAAATACATAATGAAACAAATTCCAAATTTGGGCTTCCAGATGCCCATATTCGGGTGGAAACGTACGTTATTCAAAATTGAATGGCTCTAAGTACCGTTGTTTTATCCCAATACAAGAAATGTAGATACGTTTATGCAGATTCTTCCTTATTTAATTTCATTAAATATAACACAGGGCGATAATATTGGGTGGCAACAATTTGAAAAGTGAATCGGACATTTATAGTGAACCAACGCAAAATGGCAAAACGAAAATAGTAGTCCGACAGAGCAAATTGCACCTTTATTGGACTAACATATTAATTTATTTTGCTTAATTTTTATTCGTTAAATATTTATACTGGTTGCAATAATCTTTTTCACAAGCATATTACTCTCTCTTGATAGTATTAACAATAAATTTTAAAAATTTAAATTTGATCAATCTTAGCTACATTTGCGCTAGATTTATCACATTAAAAGTTCTAAATTTTTAGCCCCAAGAGGCTATTGATTTCGTTTCGGCATTTTGCGTTGGTTCATTATAAATATCGTTTCACTTTTCAAATTGTTGCCACTAAATATTACAGCCCTATGATATATTTAAAGAAATTGAATAATGAAAAATCTGCCTAAACGTATCTATATTTCTCGCATTGGGGTAAAACAACGGTACCTAGAGCCATCCAATTTTGAATCATGTAATCTTGCACCAAATATGGGCATCCGGAAGCCCGAATTTGGAATTTGTTTTATTATCGATTTCATATTTTATAACTCTTTAACGTGTTTTTGATTAAGAAACTCAACGATTTCAAAGTGAGCAATGGAAATTTTGTACGAAAAAAAAATTTTTTTTTTTTTTGTCTATTGCGCTAGACTGTGTATCGGAAATTCTAAAGATATGCTCATGCGATATTGCTGTTGAATTTAATTTAATGGTTTAAGCGGGAAGAACATGATATTTAATAAATAAAAGTAGCACACGAAACTTTAAAAAAATGTCCCTTCGTGCGTAACGTAAAACCTGAAAGCTTTCAGATTTTTTTGTAAATTTCGTATGAACTAATTTTGAAACTCTAGCCGTTTACTTGCAGTAAGTTTCTCACTGGCTTTACCCTTGTCTCGTTTCTGGCTTGATTATTCATTTTCTTTTCATTATTTATTTATTTCATGGATAACTTATATGGCGCTCCCTCCCCCGAATCATAGCACAGAAGCAGAATATTTTGTCTGTTTGGTTAATTAAGTGGAAATTTTTCAAGTTAATTGCTCTTATTCTTTTATTTTCATCTTATTCAGTGTTTTATTGCCAATAAAATAAGGTTATAGAAAGAGCTATGTTTTTACAAATTTTGCAAAATTTTTTTAAGTTTTAAACAAAAAGTAAATAAAAATTAACACAAATCATTGTTTACATTTAAATTTTTTTATTTATGGAGAAAATTTATTTTTTACTATTATAGCTTGCTAAAATTATTTATTCTAGTTTCTTATGGCATTCGGCGTCATCCTTGGCAGACAAAATTTAAAATTTCTCGTCTCAGTTGCTATTTGGCATGATATACTCATTCATGTAAACCACGCGAGTAAATTCCACGCGAGTAATAACATTTCTCACGCGGTACAGTGATGAGGGAGAAAACTTAAACCAAATTGTGACAGGTGATGAAACTTGGGTGTGTCATTTCACACCAGAATCGAAACAACAATCGATGGAGTGGAGAGACACACTCATTCTCCGAAAAAACAAAAGTTCAAAAGGACAATGTCATCACAAAAAATCATGTCCACTGTCTTCTGGGATAGGAAAGGCGTTTTGCTTACTGAATTTCTTCCCAGAGGTGAAACCATTAATGCGGCACGATATTGTGAGACTTAACAAAACTAAGGCGTGCCATTCAAAACAAACGAAGAGGAATGCTCAGTAAAGGAATTGTGTTGCTCCATGACAATGCTCGGCCCCATACTGCTGGTGTCACTCAATCGTTAATTCGATAGTTTCATTGGGAGCAGTTCGATCACCCGCCGTACAGCCCGGACTTGGCGCCGTCCGACTATCACTTGTTCCTGCACATGAAGCGCGAGCTTGGTGGCAAGCGCTTTGGATCTGACGATGACACGAAAAATGCTGTGGAGTCGTGGTTATCGAAACTGGCGGGAAGTTTTTATGACGATGGTATACGAAAACTGGTCACCCGCTATGACAAGTGTTTGATCATTGGCGGAAACTATGTTGAAAAATAGTTTAAGACATGTATTTTCATGTAAAAGTAAAATTGGATTCGAAAAAAAATTGTTTTACTTTTTTTTTTTTTTTTTTTTTTTTTTTTCAAAACGGTACTTAGTTTTCGAATACGCCTCGTACATACAAACTTGTTTAAGATCTTCTATGACGGAGACTAGGCTGACAAATCTTGCTCTAATTTCTATAGAGCAAGATACACCTAAAGAAATTGATCTTTCTGACTATGTTCGAGAGTTTTCGGAAATGAAGGCAAGGAGCTTTTATAAAATTATAGCTAATATTATAAAATAAAAGTTGTTACCCAGGTAAAAAAAAAAAAAAAAAATCATTAAAAAATAAATATTTACACATATTTTGGCGCAATTGAAAAATATGACTAATCTTCAGTCTTGTGGATTTCTTTACTTCTGACGAAGAGGGACCTAAACCTGCTTGCCCTAGAAATTGTTTGAGATCTTAACATAAATCTATACCAAACTGTTACTAATTTTGTTTCACTCGGCGTGTTTCTCTACTATTTTCACGGAATATATTGTTTTCGATGTTTTATAATATAACCAGTTATTTAAGTTTGCTAAATTAAGCGAAAAAAACGTAGATTGGTGCAGATTTTATATAAAAATTCAAAACATATTTGTATGTAAACCCTCTTGGATTTTATATAAAAATCTCTGCAAAACTAAGCTTTCTTACTTTTCTTAATGCTATACTTTATGTGACATGTTCCTTTTTTTATATAGACTTATTCATTTATTATCAGTATGTATCTCAGTAAAAGGAGAGAAAAGTCTGTCTCTCGCACGCACACAAAAACTCTTAAATAACTGATTAAAATCATCTGATATCAAATACCCAGACTAAAGCAAATTTTACAGTTGATCAAGGGAAAATATTTTCCTTTTTATTCTTTCTTCATGTTACGCACCTTTCAACTGTTTCCCTAAGGATGTGCTTTTATTTTTTAACAAATAATCCAGATATAGTAAAATTCATCATAAAAAACACTGGCTCGTGAAATCCTTGATTTTTTTTAACTTTTTAAAAATGTTAATTTTAATTTTTATTTTTAAGCACATTAAATTTATTGAGAGGGGCCCAGGAAAAATTTTTGCATAGGGGTCCAAGAGTTTTAGTTACGCCACTGACAGCAATACAAAATAAGATTGCCCGTACCAATAAAGCCTCGAAAGCTGAGCGCGAGCACAAAAAATAAGTGGTTAAACTCAATACACATATGGCGATACTCTGGGAGGGAGGGGGAAATTTTAAGTTATGTGCTCTTAAAGTATTTTTTACTTTTTATTTAGTTTATTATTATTATTATTATTTTTAGTATTAGTATAAATAAAATAAGATACTTTATTTATTAACATTTTATATTTATGTTAATAAAATTGGGTACAGTAAGACCCCGCTTAACGCGGGGGATACGTTCCATCGAAGTAGAGCGTAATGCGAAACAGCGCTAAGCGAGGCTATCTTAACATGTAAATAATGGGGTTAGGGGAAGACGGATAAAAAAATGGTTAGGCATTAAATTTAATAATGTTTTTTTAATAAAAATAAAATCAAACATTTATTTCTTACAAAAATAAAAACAATATAAACGCATATACTTTTAAAAACAAATAAAATTCTCAGTCAGATCATTCAGTCTATTCTGGGTTTCCAATTTTCTGCCTTTTTGTCAAGAAGGCATTATGATAGATTGGCTTAATGGCATATTGCGTTCAATTTCGTCGTCAATCCATATAGACAGTCGTTTTCCCATTTCCTCTATAATGTTATTTCTAGAACGGGTAATTCTAGTTGCAGAGCTTGACGTAGTTACAGTTGCCGATGACAGTATTTTTAATTTATTCTTAAGAATTGTCCTTATTGTTGAAGTTGCCAAAATCAATGCAGCACTAATTTGAAATTGACGTTCACCAGAATCTAATCTTCTAATCACTTGCATTTGAGTTTCCAGTGAAATGCTTTTTCTGGTTGCTTTCTTTTCTTCTTTTTTATTATCACCCATGATAAAAACTAAAGATCATAATATTTGTCACTGTATTAATCGTTATAGTATTATACAAATTTAAACTTACAATAATGTCAACAAATGTTTCAAATGATAAAAATGCGTCCACAAAGCAAGAAACACAACTACACTGTTTCGGATATGTTATTTGGAAACCTAGCGCTGCGCAGAATTTCGGAGAATCCCCGGGTTGAAATAAAAGAGCGCTAAACCGAAACAGCGTTAAGCGGGGTCTTACTGTACTTTAATATATTGTTTCATAACGATTCTTCTTGGATGTGTTTCAGAAATGTAAGTTAACAATCATAATTCCATTTTTGAAATGGATGTTTAGCTTTCCACAGCCAGTTTCGAGCCGTATCTATTAGTACTTCACATACGGCAAACGCTCTCTTGCTTCGCCTATGACCCGCTGTGCTAGTTCATTCCTTTTGTCACGGTCATATAAACTGTAAAATATGAAGGTTCATTCACATGCGGAGTAGGAAAGAAAAAGAATAATATACCTTCATTGATCTCAGTTGCTACAAATTTGAGTTTGTGTTGTTGCTTATAGAACGGAATTTCTTATCACACAATCTTTGGTTTTCAATTGCTTGCTGTCGGCAAGTCCGCCCGTAGAGAATGCCGGAAATGACGTTGATAAAAACGACTCTGCCAAGTAAAGCCAAACGAAGGACACATGTCAGATCGCAAGTGAGCGTTCCTGTTGTCGGAAGCGCGTGAAAAAGTGTTGCCGCGTCGTCAATCAGGGTTGTGCAGTTGACGTACTAAGTATAAGTAGACAATGGCTTTGTATGTGTTTTCGCCGCTGATTTTTTCATATTTAAACGAAGAATACGGTCGTAGATCTCTGAATCGGTGGCGAATTTATAGAAAATATGTTAATGCTTTTGCTCTGCCAAAAGATGTTTTCATTGCATATTTCAGATTGTCAAAATTTATAGTTATTTTAATTTGCGATGAATTAAGAGAGTATTTGGAGCCACATTCAGAAAACAAGAACGCAATTTCTAATGAAAGAAAGGTTATACTATTCCTGAAATTATAGGTATAAATTGTAATTGTACGCTTTAAAAATGTAGAAGATAATAAGTTTATCAAGCACATAAACCTTCTTCATTTAAGACAAATATAAACATCCGATAAGCTTCTACTCGGTTTATGTACAGCAAGAATTACGTTTACTTTAAAATCTAACAGTTGAATATCTTACGAATAATACTGTGAACACAAAAAAGGAATGTCGTTCATTATTACACGAAATTCACACTACTGTAAAATAAAAATTATAAAACTATAAAATAGCTTTATAATATTTTTTTCAGTAGGTACTATTAGTGTGACACTATTAAAAATGAGTTTTAGCGCAGAGGGGCTATTAATTTCGTTTTGCCATTTTTTGGCGTTTAACGGTAAATGGCGTTTCACTTTTTCAAATTGTTGCCACCAACTACTATCTCACTCTATTATATTTAATGGTTTTCCCCATGTGTAACGTGTATACGAGCCAGTTTCCCTTAGAAAGTCCTCCACGAAAGGCATCCCTCCCCTTAGGCAGATAGCCCTAGTGTGCTTTGCCATAATTAAATACACCACACCAACACCACACTATTATATTTAAAGAAATGAAATAATGAGGAATCTGCATTATTTAATTTCTTAAATGTATGAATGTTTTTCGCACTGTGATAAAACAGCGGTACCTAGAGCCATGAAATTCTGAATAACGTAATCCTCCATCCTAATATAGGCATCTGGACGCCCAAATTTGGAATTGGGAATTTGTTTTATTATCTGTTTCATATTTTGTAAAGCATTTATGAGTTTTTGATTAAGAAACCCAACGATATCAAAGCGACAATGGCAACATTGTATGGAAAAAATAAAAGAGGAAAAAAACATTTTCATCTCTAGCGCGCGAGACTATGTATCGGAAATTCTAAAGATATGCTTTTTTTTTAAATTATATGATATTGCTGTTGAATTGAATTTTATGGTTTAAGTGCGAAACACGTGATATTTAATAAATAAAGGTAACACGCAAAACGTTAAAAAAATGGCCCTTTGGGAGTAATATAAAATCTGAAGGCTTTTTTTTTTTTTTTTTTTTTTTGTGTGTGTGTGTGTGTGTGCGCGCGCGCAATTTTATTATGTTTTAAAACTGGTTTCTAAACAAGGACTTTCTAAGGGAAACACGTTACACATGGGGAAAGCCACGAAAACGTCGGCCAGCTCGTTCGCGGGATCCGAACCTCGGACCAAACTACCTGCGTTCAGCGATTCTACCGCTCGGCTACTGGTGAGCTTGTTAGCAGAATTATTTCTGCTTTATAGCATAAAGTAACAATGCTATAAGACTGAGGTTTTGTTCATAGAATAGTACTTTTGTAACCTGTTATAGTATTGAAAAATCATTGTTTCTCTGCAAACTTAAAAAAACAATAAACAAAGCAAAACAAAAAATACTGTTCATAGCATTCTCATTATTATATTGTAAAATAGATATTGATTATTATTAGTTTTCTATTTAAAATGTGTCGAAACGCTGGTTTGACTAGGACTTCAACTGCAGGAGACCTACACTGATTATTTTTACTTTAGTATTTGCATTGTGAAAATATTACTATCTTTTAATTATTTACACAGAATAAAATCCCTTGAGAAGGAAGAATATTTAAACTAAGCAGTTCTTATGTATATAAAAAATTAAAATAACAACAATGCAATATTAAAAAAAAAAAGGTATTAGTAATTGTGTGACAAAAATTGCGAAAGGAATTAATCACACATACAGGATAGATTAGTTTAATTTTGGTTATATATTTTATATTGAAAAAATATTTTCTCTCATGTTAATTATAGAATAAATTATTTAAAATAAAGCATTTTGATGCGTGTGTGATAGTTGAATGCAGCAGGAATCCGCCAAACTGTAGTAGCGCATGAATTTTATTTCTTTTCCTGAAAGAAATAATTTTCATAGAAAAAGAAAATAAAAAGAGAGAAAAAGAGAAGAAATATTAAGAAAGAAATATTTTCTTTCTAATTTCTTACTTAAAGAAATATTTTTCCAATATTAACTGTAAAATAAATTGCGGGAAAACAGTTTTAATGTAAGCATGAAGGAAAAAAAAAAAAAAAAATTGCTATTAGATTGTAATGCAAATTAATCATATTATAAATTTAAATGATTAAAATTGTTTATTTCTAAAAGGATTTAAAGTAAGCTTAATTCATTTATTCTTATCTTAACCATTGCTTTCGTGGTATCCCATATCACTCTTTATTTCTTAGCTCTAAATTCAGTCCCCTTAAAAAACGGGATTTTCCTTCACATAACACAGCAGCATTCTGTTGCCTGTTGGTCATAATACTGTTTTGTGCCAATTTTTTTTCGAACCACAAATGCAGCGTGTGGGTTTGTGAAATAATGAAAGAATATTCCTAGAACTTCAGCCAGCGCGCGCTATACAGTTCGTCACTCGTCTGTACTGCGATTGGTCTAGAGCTCCTTGAAGCCTTGTCCCCTTTCAGTAAAGTCAAATGGACCCACCCGCCCATCAACTGAGGACCACAGAATGGCTTTCTCCAATAAGTAGTGATGGCTGTCCATACCGGTTTTTTGAGTCAATATTGTTCGCTCAAGTTGTAGACAGATCCAGTGATCATAGAATAGCCGTCCTGTTAACAGTAATAGAACTGGAATAGTTCGCGAGAATGGAGGAACGTAAGCTTGATAAATTTATTTTCACTTGGATTATTGAAAACGCAAGCATGTGTCATCATTCTAATAGAGAAATACTGAAGAGTCGCAGTTTTACTTTACCTTCTTTACCCAGTATGACATGGCGTATATATCTACATCCGCGTAGAAAAACGGATACAAATTATGTAGCAATTTACCTCATGAGAACTGATGATTTTCTAGAAACTTCCAGAGTAAAATTTGATTTTCAGTTCTTGGATTCCGATGGAAAGTTGATTTACAGTAGTGAAGAAGATGTAAGTGAATTTACACACGATACTGGTTGGGGATACGCTAAAGCTTTTAAAACGAAGACTCTTTTCCGTTCCCTCATAAATGATATTCTCATTATTAAATGTAACGTGGAGGCAGTACTTAAGGCAAACAAGGAAGAGACACTTCTTTCACTTCCGTACAGAAATGCATCTTTCACGGACGTCGTTTTATGTACTGGTGGTGCTGTTTACAAAGTGCATAAAGCTATTTTATCGGTGAGGTGGCCCAAATTGGTAGAAAAATTGGACGCTCAAGATGCGTCCCAACTAGTCATGAGTATTACGCCAGACGTTCTAGAGGCCATGATCGAGTATGTTTATACGGGAAAACTGGATTGCAGTAAACCCGAGATGTTAGTCAAATTGTATGATGCTGCAGCAAAACACGAACTGAGTTTACAATGCATGCCTGTAGTAGTACAGAAAGTGCGAACCCGCTTGAATGTACAGCAAATATCGTTTGAGTGGCCGATCGAAAATTTCTCCCGCCTACCTGTTGAGACAGTATTATACAGTCAAGTATTTTCTGTTCGTATGAATGAAGATGCTCCCTATAGATGGACTTTGATCTTTCATAAACGTGATGTGGGTTTTGATATTTCCATTTGCAAGATACACGATGAAAGAGTAATTCCATTTTTCCTGAAAAGCAAAATATCGTTGTGTGGATCTCATTCTCAAGAAAATGAGCATAGGTTGAAAAACATTAATACTTGGAAATGTGCGGAATTTTTCGAAGATATTTCCACAGATCAGAGTGGTGATAAATTATTACTTAATTGCCAGTTTACGTTTTCTTATTGCCATTATATTAATGAAATGATGGAATTCTCATGCGCGTTTACATCATCTATTCATTGCCATGATTTTAGTATAAATATTCAAAATCTTTTCGAAACTGGAGCATTCTCAGATGTTGACATAAAAGTTGGTTCGAAAACGTTTTCTGCTCACAAATTTATTCTCTGTGCTCGATCACCTGTGTTTTCTAAAATGTTCGAAACCGAAATGATCGAATCGAAAGAGAACATTGTTGATATTTCAGATGCTGATCCTGATACAATCGACGAATTTTTATTTTTTCTATATTGCGGACACTTGAGAAAGCCTTTGGAAGAAACTTCGAAAAAATTATACGCTGTAGCTGATAAATACGATGTTCCTGCGCTTAGGAAAAGGTGCTCGTCTTTCTTCAAGTCGAATCTTGATTGCAAAAATATAAGCGAAATGCTTCGATTAGCTGATTTGTATTTGGATGATGATTTGTACGAGAGTGTGTTAGAATTTACCAATGCACACGCAGAAGACGTTTTCTTAAGTGATGAATGGAAAAAAACCGAGAAAGATGACTTGGTTGCAAAATTTTTGCAAGATGTAATACTGAGAAGGAAATAGAATTACGAAATTACGAAGTTAAAAGAATACTTTTTACAGTATTGATTATTGGATTATTTCGAATCTCAAATTTTCATGAAACTTATATAAATGTTATTATTTCCATTTTGGTAAGTTGTGGTGTAACATCCAAGTTGAACAAATCGTTTATTCTAATTTCATTCAGTTAATTTTAATTTTATTATATATGGTAATTAAATGTGTTTTCTGGTAAAAGTTTACAATTGGGTCCCCCTTGTTTTTTGGCTATTCTTTTTTGACGGCAAGATCGGCTCCAGGAAGGCACAATTTCAAGATGACCGTGACATAAAACCAAAATAAGAAGTCAAAGAATTGCACGAACTTTGTGTCCATGTACGCAACAATAAAAAAAAAACATCCTAGAATTGCACAAACTAGGCATTGCGTACTACCTTAAATTTGTCCAAGTACACATCAATCTATTTTCATTTAAATAAAATCAGGAAGATAAAACACAGTAAAAACTATCATGGTAACCAGACGTGAGGTTTCATAGCCAAAATTTTAAAAAAATTGTCGCTAATCGAAGGGGCACCCAATTCTACACTAGAGCGGAGTTTTCGGGAAAAGTGCAGAATCGCCCACTGCTTGGCGCGTTTTTAAGAATTGCACTAGCTCGGTATCCATGTGCACATCGACCTATTTTCACTTAAGGGGAAGTCAAAGAAAATTGACAAAAATCCAATTCTTCTTACTCTTGTAAAAAGCGCCAAACAAATGAGTGGGCTATTCTGCACTTTAGCCAATATAATAATTTCTTCAGATTTAACATGACATTAACAATTTATACATAAATTTCGTTATGTATCCTTCTCCGAGTTCAGTTTACGTTCGTTCATTTCTTAAGAGTTCTGGATCACTTCATAATTTTGGATGCAATTATAACAAAGCAGTATCACTCAAAAATAAATAAATAAATAATAATAATAAAAAACTCTGAAGGGGTAAAATAGTAATAAAGGTTAATTAGTATTTAAATAAACTTTTTTTTTTTTTTTTTTTTTTTTTTTTTTCTGTGTTAAAGTCTTTTAGCCAGATTGTCATGATGTAATTTGGAAAATGAAGTTTCAAAATCTGCAATCTCTCAATAATCAATAACCTTTATTATTATTATACAGTTTCTAAAACTGTATACCGAGTAATTTGTATAGAATGTGTTCTTTTCCTCTTATTGTTTACTTGTTATTAGATTATAGTATTTTAATTTTAGCTTAGGTTTAACATGCATGTATTTAATGTTTGGCTTAACATTTTTTGCTCCAACCGAGATAATTTCTTAAAAGTACAACAGAAAATAAAATCTACTACAATAAGTGCTTATAAGGTTAAATAAAGAAGTGGTTAACAAGAAACAGCGATGTTTAAAAATTAAAAACAGTTTTTAAAAAAAATTAAATTGAACATACCTTATTTTTAAGAAGTTATTAGTATTTATCACTACTTTAAATTTTCTTTAAAAATTCTTTATTATTTTTAATGGCATCAAGTTCCATGTTAATTTAACAGCTTTTAAGGTTGCTTCAGCCATTTTACTTTTTTCTTCAAACCATATACTATAAAGAATGCTGTATGTAATAGCACCGATGTGCCTGAGATTTTGCAAATGTGTTTTATTATTTTCACAAGATTGGGCTATGAGATATTTTTGTCGTTGAAATGACTGAAAAGTCGTAGCCATTTTTCGTCACTTCGTCACAATTATTAATTTTTTCAAATTTCGTAATTAGCTGACCAAAAGGCTTTTGCAATTACTATTTCAATAAAAATTGGTCCACGTTTATTACATTATTTCAAACAGTTTCATCACTTTTTGTTCACCTGAAGTGTCAGTTTTGGAGCACGTTGACTGTTCGTTGTTTTTCCAAATAAAAGATTCTGCTCCACCAAAAATTGTAAGAAAGACATCCGTCATAAAATGCTGTAAACGTTTTAGGATCGTATTGATATTAATAGTGTAGATTCGGCACTTTCAAAAAATTTTTCCGAATAACCAGAACACAGGGCCCAACTAGACCGGGACTCAAGGATCACACCTTGAAAGCGGGACACTGCCGCTCAAAGCAGGATGTCTGGCAAGCCTATTAATATTTCAACGTTTTAATGTATCTTAACTTTATATTCTTAAACACGAAAGTATGTAGGTTTTTCGTATTATTTACCTTATGGCCTCAAATTGGCGGATAGCATGCGGTCACCCAAGCAATCTTATGCGAAGACATTTCAATTATATTTTTTTTAAACGCGGTGTTGCAAAATTTTCAAGATTTGAGTTATTTGAAATCCTAGGTTTCATTACTTTCATTTTTACTGAAAGCAGACATGAATAATGCACCATAAAATTTATGAAAAGCTAATTAATTAACATTGTGATGTAAATCGTATTCAAAGATTTGAAGCTATATATTTTATTAACTTTCTTCGAACTTGCCAAGAAAATAAAAACTTAGTTATGAAGTTTTGCACTGAGAATAATCACTTTGCTTGCTTGGAAATACATTTATAGGTGAACAGGTACTTTTTCACAGTTGAAAATTGTTAAGAAAGAACCCGATTGATTTTTGAATATCTACGATGCATGATGATGGTAAATTCTAGTAATTTCTGTGCGCGGCAACAAACTTTATTAGAATCGAAACTCCATCAAGTGTCAAGCTGTAGTAAAAAATATAGATGTTTTCTAATTATTTACATATAAAAATATGTATTTCTATTTATGCATTGAAGAAAAATTTAGTAAATAAGGAGAAAGACACTAGGTTGTTATTGTTTCAAAATTTCGATTCCTGGTAGATTTTCTCATAAAACGTAGAAAGTTTTCATAATTTATTTATTTTAATTTAAATTAAAGTAAGTTACTTAAAGATTAATGAAACATGTAAGAATTATTTGAATGAAATATCAGTCTAAGAATAAGAATGTAGAATTTAGCTGTCAATATATTAGAATTGCAAAGTGTAATTGACAATAATGTTTTATAGGCAGTAAAAACTATAGATTTCGGCTAGTAAAAAAAAAATAATATGAATTTCTTTTCCTTTGCGCATCATTTACTTTACGATATTATTATTATTTTTGTTGTTTATGTATGCTTTGAAAAATATTTAGTAAGAAAAATTTAAAATATATTTTATTTTCTTAAAAACTTTTCATTTTATTAAAAAGAATTTTCTCCGGTCAACACTTTCCAGGCATTCGGCCCGAATGCACTCTGAGTTTGAGACCGCTGATTTAACTAATGTTGAGCAGGCTTTCATTTTCGCATCATTTAATATACGCCTAAATTCATAAGTTTAAAGAGAAATACAGCCGGATTGTTCTCCCTTGGAATTTCAGTTGGGGTGGAAACTTAGAAATTAGAAACGCCCGGTGATATTTAATACGCCTACATGAATGCACAGGGTTTTGGCCTTCCTTTCTTCAGCCTGTATTTCTATCTGTCTTAAATTATTAGCCACTTTGATCGGTGCAGACATTAGTGACACTTGCTGCCATACCAATGGGCCAGGTTCAGAGAATGTATGTTTGTTAATGTTTATTTTCTGTGCGGTATAAGGGGTCATTCAAAATAATAGTGAATTCTCTCGAACGGTTTGAGGCATTTACAGCCTCCATAGTTTGAAGGTAGGGGAGGAGCGTGGGCGACCCTTGGACCACCTGCCACTGATGAATTTTAATGTATGATGAAGAAACCTACGAATGTGTGTAAGAATTATGATTATAGAATGGGTAAAAACGCATACACGAAAAACATTTAAAGTACATCAAACTACCTTAAAACTGTTTCAGAGTAAGTAACAGGAATTTATTAAAATCAAAGTCTTGTCCGATTAGACAACTGAGAGTTGCAACAAAACTAATAAAATACTTCTCAGAAAGTGCGCGAAAACAAGGACATTCTATTAAAATGTTAGGCACTAAAAGAATAGACTTACACTTAACAACAAACAGGCTCACTCTAGGCTTTTAAAAGATAATTATGTGTAACTCGAGAGTGCATAATTCTGAGACGAATTTAAAGGACTTTCCGGTTTCCGGTTTCTATTAGCCACCCAGCATTTTATTCTTGGTTTAATATTTCTCAGCTTTTATGGAGCTTAACGCCTCAATGTCGCTGCTACTTATATAGGATGTTCTGCTTGATGGCAATGTCGATGTCTCTACTAGGAATGAGACGGCTGGACATTTCAACAGCAAGACTGCTATACTGTGTTATAGCTCATTACCTTTCATTCCTATTACCCCGGCAACTCATCAGCAAAAATTCTTAAATCCACTTCAGTTCTTCAACTTCAGAACTTCAACAACTACTCGATTCTGGGTGTCGGAAAATGTCTCTTAAGCTTTCAGTCCACTGAACGAGTCTGTATAACTAATAAACGTCCTGTGGCATAGCTTAGAAATGAAGAAAAACCGATCTATATAATTTCTCGTTAGTATTGATTACATTGAGGCGGTGAAAGTTATCAAAAAGCTGGATAAGCGCACCCTCCCAAGGTAGAATTTCAAAATGATGTCATACCCAGTTCTTCAAACAGTAGGTGAATCCTTAAACAGAAAGAAGGCACACAGGATGGTCGTGCTTCAAACAAATGTTGACACATATTATCAAGCAAAAGCAGCTTACATAAATAGACAGTTTGTGATAATATGCTGAAATAACGATGAAGAGACAACTGCTTACGCTGTCTTAGTTGTAGGGATGGTTCGTACCATCACTTCAATTGAGGTACTCCATCACTCAGTAAAAAATATCAAATAACTTCTTAGAAGTACGTTAAATGAATATCTAAAGCAGACTAATGCAAATTTATCTCTTTAAGTTACGCTGACTTAGGGAATTTTAATGGGATTATTATATCCAACGACGTAAGGTAGAAGATACTTTGCCGAAAAACGAACTTGTCCCGTCTCCTGAAGGGTTAGTATCCGAAATATTTTTCGTTGGAAACTTCGTCCCATCTAATAACGCGCAACTATTAGAAGCTGAATTGAAAATGTTTTGTTTGAAGTTTTCTCCCCGAGTACGATTTACCAAAGAACTGATTTCGCATAAGTCAGCCAATAAGATAAGATATCGATTAAGTCAATAAGATACATCAACCAATGAGATATCCCGAAAGCAAAAATTTTGTGGGTATGCTTCTTTCGACACGTTGTTGAGCTGCTGCTTGAAAATGTGATACCGGTTTAGTATGATGAAGGTTGTTTCTTGTTGAAAGAAACGAAGACAAATAAAATTTCGAAATTATTTATTATAATTGGACTGTCGATTTCACGAGATTCAAACAAGATTTAAGTGTTTAATTCTACTATCAATTTATTATTAACTTGACAAACATTTCTTGAAGCTAACACCCCATTCGATAACATTTAGTGGGACCACGTTATATTGAGACTAAGATCATGCTGACTCAAAAGGCAACTATCCAAAAGTTAAAAACCTTGAGTGGAACATAAACGCGCCATGAAGAGTGCCAAAATCCTGCCCAATTGTAAATGACGAATATCTACTACAGCAGTTAATCCCTTGGCTTACACGATATCCGCCAATTGCGCGAGCTTTAGTCGGTCGCGCGCCGTGCCATTCAACTGTTCAGCCGTGTACCCGAACTGGCGCAAAACTTTTCATGACATACATATTTCAGTGTAACGAAAGGAAGTCTTCAGCTGTATGGTGTCTTTCAAAACAACATGTAACGCAACGCGACTGTTCTTACATTCCCAAGTAGTTTCGCACCTTTTCTTATGTTTCGTACTTACTTTGCATGCTCTTGTTGGATCTTTTTTTCAATTGCTTGGGATCTATATGTTTCGGAAAATTGACCCCAATGTTGCGCCTGTAGCCTCGTTGGTATATCCCCGTTCGATAATATATTCCCCGTCGTTTGTAATTTTGTAATGGCACGGTTTGTAATAATCCTTCAGCTATCCGAAGTCTGTACTCAATGTAATTCTGTTTCTTTGCCATACTGTTTTTGTTGTGTGCAATGTATGTATTCAAAAGTGCCATATCGCACATGTAAAAAATGATTTTTCGGTACTCCTTCTCTTCTTCTTTTCTCATAATAGGGAAACTCGCTAATACCTGATCCTGGCGATCAATACCAATCATTCTCATATTATAATTTATAATACATTTTGGCTTGAAAATAGGGCTTAGATGACTTTCGTTTTGCGCAGTCATTTTTGCACTTTCGTGCTTCGTTGAAAGAAGTATGGACGTCTCGTTTGTCCTTCCACTTCAACGCTAGTATGTATTGCAACTTCTTATTATACAGTCTCCTTTTTTTTTTTAAATTTTGTATTAACAAAATCTCCCGACATATTTTTTCTATTGCAACGCACTGTCCTAAGAACGTTTGCTCCATTTCTAACCAAAGTTAGAAACAATTTTGGCGAAGAATAAGAATACCAATTATCTATATGTTAAGGTATGTCCTTTATCTAGTATTGATTGCAATAACTCCATCACAACAGTTTCAGATGCAGTGTAATCAAGATTTGTTTTATCGTTGCCTGAATATATTTTAAAATTATAACAGTAACCCGATGCTGACTCGCAGAGGTTATAGAATTATATTCCAAACCTCGCCCTTTTTGAAGGATTGAATTGTTTAAAAGACATACGTCCCTTAAATTTCATCGGAGATTCATCGTTCGCGATATTTTCCTCCATTACATATACTTCTTTAAATTTTTCATTAAAAAAGTTTATCACGGGTGTCACTTTACGAAATTTATCCCTGTTGTCAGTCGCATTGTTATTTGCAAAGTGGAGAAACCTAGTGATTTGTAAAAATCTTCTTAGTGGCATACATTTTCGGAATATGGGTGTTTCTATAATGGCTCTTTTAGACCAGTTGATCTGGATTTTTGGTTTCTTTACCTGAACCGTTATGATGCATAATGTAAAGCATATTTTAATTTCATTGTGATCTACTGGTATCCAAGTTTCATCAATTATCCTGCTTGTGCGTGTATAGCTTTTGTTTTTTTCTGCGTATCGATTCGTTTCCTGAACAATATTATCCCAAAACACATCGTCGAATATTATATTAAAAAAGTATAACTCTTTTTTTTATTTCCACCTAATTGATCTTGAATTGCTGCTCTCATGCCAGGAGTTTGTGTATACTTCCAGATTTTTGGCTTGTTATTTTTTTCTCTCCAAAACATTGCGCTGATAATTGCTGTCTTCATCATCCTAATCATCTTCAATTATTAATCTTTGTGCACGTTTTCTTACAAGAAACATAATACCACTGTCCTCACTATCCTATTGAAGAGGATCTATCGAATCAGAATCGGCAATAGTTCCACTCTTCTCTCCACTACCATCAATATTAGATTCCCTTCTTCTTGGTATGATGGGTATGAAAGTTTTTTAATTCTTTATACGGAATTATATTTGAAACGTGTAAATGTAACGAAGCTTTACGGGGAACTAAAGTAACAGATCATCCAGTTTCTTAAGAAACAACTGAAAAAAAAAAAAAAAAAAAAAAAAAAAAACTGATGTTACAATCAAAGGGAAAATATTCGATGTAGAATAACTCCAATCGCTTGTTCTAATAATAATACGCAGCATTTTAAGCACAAATTCCTCACCACTCGTGGCTTTTGTTTATGACACAAATTCTTTACCACGAGTCAGACTCGTGGTTATAAGCCAAAGGGTTGAACATTTAAATCCATGTCCAAGTCATAAAACATGCAAGTTAAAACAAATATCACAAAATCGAATAAAAATGAATAGTGCGGTCTTAAAAATCAAGAATAAATTAGTGTATTAGTTTATACGGGGAAACCTTAGTGCATAAGCAGCGGCAACTGTCCAGGTTTTTTGATGCATTAAGTGGTGTTGGAACCCCAAAATCTTCAAAAAATTGTGATTTCGGATTTTTGCATTATTCAAATTCTCTACACTTTTATCTTTCTAAAAATACCATTCTTAAATCTGTATGAAAATTAGAACTGTAAAAAATCTACTTTTAATTTAACGTCGACTGCTTTGATCAATGAGGATTTTTACATAAAAATACGTTTTTCTCCAAACGTGATTTTTTTATACTCGATGTACCTTTTCTCAGGAACTACTGCTCACAGGTATCTAAAATTTTTATGGCTTATTTATTAGGTTTCCTAATATTTACGGAAATGTGCTTTTTGTGATAAACTGTGATAAAATTAAAAAATATTTTTTTGTGTGAGAAAAGTGCTAAATTTTACTATGCCTAACAAAATATTCTGTAAATTATTCAAAAATTCAAAATGTTTCGAAAGCTCATTTCAGTATAATCAGATAGTATACTTAAATTACGTAAAAAATTTCAAGCGTGTATCTACAGCACATTTTGAGAAAAGGTACATCGAAAATGGCCAATTTAACATTGTCGGTTTAGGGGTTGCTGATACCCCTTAATCAAAGGCCTTCAATATGTGCACCCTTTGTCACATGATATACAACTACACGATAATCAAAGATTTCTTCCCATATTCGGTATAATATGTCCGCCGTGACGGTCTGCAGTGCAGAAACTTCCTCAAGTGACACTAACATTGGCGGTACATAAATGTGGTCTTTAACAAACCCTCCAAAAAAGAAATCGCGTGGCGTTAAATCCGGCGTACGGGTGGCCAAGCGAGAAAGTTGTCTGCTGTTGCATCACGTCCAATCCAGCGTTGATGAAGAACATGATTAAGAAGACCTCCCAAATTCTGTGAAAGCGGGCGGAGCATCGTCCAGTTGCAAAATGCAATTATCATAATTGGTGTTTGCCCACCAGCGGCCGAGCGGTAAAGTCGCTGAACACTGGTAGTTCGGTCCGAGGTTCGAATCCCGCGAACCGGCTGGCTGCATGGGTGTTTTCGTGGTTTTCCCCATGTGTAACGTGTATACGAGCCAGTTTCCCTTAGAAAGTCCTCCACGAAAGGCATCCCTCCTCTTAGGCAGATAGCCCTAGTTCGCTTTGCCATAATTAAATACACCACACCACACCACATAATTGGTGTTTAGAAAAGCTAACAACCTTGCCTTGTTAATTGGTGTTCAGCTAAGCTAACAATCAAATGACTTGTTGATTGTTTCTAGCAATGATCGGTGACTCATTGCTGGACATACATGTCTACGTTTCTCGTGCAAAGGAAAATGGGCTCTCGCGGGACCCTTTTAATATGTCCTGTTAATATGTCTTCAACATAGAAATCAGACTATATGGCAACGGACAATGCTCTTTTTCATCAAGCGCTAATTGATTTAATACTCTGGTTGCCAAGGATGGGGAATATCCAGTAATAAGTAATTGTCGTCATCAACTGAAACAATATAGCAGGGGTGGCCAAAGTGCGGCTCGCGAGCCTGATACGGCTCTCGCAGGCAATTTGTGCGGCTCGTGCATATAAAATACGTGTATGAAATATGATAAACTAAAACTATTCACTGTCCAAAAAGAAGTAATTAGTTTGGACTCTTTTTACAAAGTTATTAGGGATTTCTTTCTATTTAAAACCTCCTCCACTACTTCTATAATGATGTAAATATGAACTTGTGCTTTTAGAAAATCTAGATGTGGCTCTCGAACATTCCAGGTGCGGCTCTTACTGACATGAAGTTTGGCCAACACTGCAATATAGTATTTTCCTTAGAATCACCTTTCCATAATATACACTGTAAATTTTCTTGTTCGGGATTTACCCAAATTTGACTATACATTTTTTGTATATCAGTAATAAAAGACTATTTCAGGCTTATAAATTCGTAAGGAAATCTAAAATAAGTCCCTTTGCATAAAGAACCTTTAAATAAACAATTATTCAATGAAACTCATTGGACTAAGGCGCTGATTGTAAAGATGGCACGTAACTTTGCTCTGGTGCTACCTCTTCTCAATACTCTATGATGAGACATTACATAGTAATTTAAATTACATATAAATTCAATTTCTTGCATACGTTCTAAGACTTTACAGTCATAAATTCAGTGTAAAGTGTTTTAAGTTCTGAATTTTGATCCAACCTCTTTAATCGCATTTTAGTCAGCTTTAAATTCACCCAACTGCAAAATTTTCTCGTAATGAAAAATTCACAGTATATTTTCCTATGATTTCATCCCTGCGATATGTTTCACAAAAGCTTCTTTTCGCATTCAGTTTTCTAATCATGTGAATTGGATGAGTCCTCAATGTTCTTAAAATTACCAAACGGTTTAACATTTGTTTCCAGTTCATGTTTTATCTCTTACGCACTCTTCACCGCTCCAACAACTACATAGCCAAATACCCGTTACTGTCATTATCAATGAGTTATTATCAGGAATTGTGCCAACCCTAATAGTTAGCTCCAAGAAATACATCCACGCAACCAGGCTTTTTAAAATATCGAAAAATATTAATTTAGAAGTCAAACAACAAAAATCAGCGTTTCACAGGCTTACGTACAAAAATCAGCGTTCACAGTCCTCGATGGTTTTACCGAACCATCATCCTCAGCTGCAAAAGCGCAAATGAACGAGATAGTTCAGCTCCAACGAATACATCCACCCAACCAGGCTTGTAGAAACTAAGGTTTGCTAAAACGATATTTTCAGAATTGCGCAATTTTGAAATATCTACCTGAGCAAATGGCATTAAATCAGTGATCTTAGGTAAGATAAAAAGTCCAGCGATGTAGAAAATGTTCAGATTCTCGTCCTGAAACGAAGGTTTTCGTGGATTTCCCCATGTGTAACGTGTATACGAGCCAGTTTCCCTTAGAAAGTCCTCCACGAAAGGCATCCCTCCTCTTAGGCAGATAGCCCTATTGTGCTTTGCCATTATTAAATACACCACACCACACCTGAAACGAAGATTGTTGGCGAGATTCATGGATATCTCCGGAATGAAGAACTGCTCGAGCCTTAACCACACCAAGCGCGACGTTAGCAGCTCAGACTGAAGTACTGCCGCCATCCATTTTTATGTTTTACATCATAGCTGTAGCCAAAACCACATTTTTATTTTTTGTTTCAAAGCAAGATGAGTACACTATAGATGAGTTACTACTACTGTCTACTGAAGTTCCGATTTCGCCACACTCGCGTTTATTTGTATTAGTCTCAGAGGCGCCAAAGAAGGTCAGAATATATGATGATCATGTAAACAAGATGTTCAAATAAAACATAAATCTCTCTAAAATGTTCAAACGGATTTCTGCAACTCCGTACGACACAAACTGTTTCCACACTCGCGTATTGACCCTTTAATCCAGTATAAATAACGCCTTCTTTAACTCAACTCTATAAAGCGAGAGCTTCTTTAATAGTGCTATCCTATTTTTTGGCTTTATAAACGGCGTGCATACACCTCTCCTTTCTCATTCTCATATGTAAAATGCACCATCGCTCCATATGCCACGACTGATTACAGAAAATATGCGAATTTCAACCGAATGATTTTTTTTGTTAGAACTTCTGCAAATTAGTGCCTCTCTGTTTTCAGCGCATCCAATTCCTGAAGTTCTGTGCACTACTTTATCCATTTCTATAGTAAATCTGTTGGGAACTCCGAATCGAAATCCAGATCTCTGTCCTATATTTCGTGCATAAGTCAAATTAATTTGCATCACAATGGAAAAATAAAATGCTATTTGATCAAACACATTAGCTGCTGAATTCAACACTGATCTTTCATTATTTCGCAAAGATTCTAAACTACTCAACAGTGATATACGCCTCTTTCAACATTCTCTTCGAAATTCGACACTAGGCCAAATTTTTTAGTCCAAAGAGGCTTTGTCCTGAAGGATTTTTGTTTTCCTCTTGCGATTTTGCGTCGAACGACTCTAAATGTCCGTTTCACTTTTCAAACCGTTGCCACCCAATATTATCGCCCTGTATTGTATTTGAAGAAAAGTCGACTTAACACTTTCCGCTTCATAAAGCAAATCGTCTGCATACAGAGCTTGTGGAAACTTATTTACTTAACAGTTATTTTATGTTTAAGCAACTCTCCTAACGCTTCGAGGTTGACCCAACATGAAATTTCTAATGCACTTACCACGTGGAAGACTGGCCTCTAATTGCGGACATTGCACTGGTGACTTTTTGTGCCTCTGGCATTGGATGGAGTAGGAAAATGGGAATTCAGCTATTCAATGAAATTCAGAACTGAGGTCTTCACATCGAAGGTGAGTGCAGGCTTCAAAGCAGCCCTTAGGCTGTCGACGATAAATCCAAATCCCTCCATGGGATTACTTGTGGTTAACGAAGCGTGCGACGTTGAAGGGATCAAAGTTAAACGGTGAAGTTTCCTGTGACGTGGTTCTATTTATTGTTCGAGCGCCAGTATAACGTCTCGTATGCTTGACTATCATAAAATGTAGTCGACGTTGAAGGTTGTTTGCTGAATTATCACCAGTTCCTTAAAGTATTACAAAAACTCAGGAGAAGGTTCTTTTATTGATTGAAAGTTTCGCAGGCAGCACCTACTCGTGCTCACAGTAGCCAACACTTCTGGCTTAATCCTTTGGTACCGATTTTTTTCCCTTTGGTTTTATATTATTTGGGACAAATAAACTATGGTAAAATATTTTAGAAAAAGTGAAAAAGTTTACATTTCAGAAGCAAATAGGAATGGGACAGATATATCCCAGTGGGATTTTTAACTGGGATATATATGTCCCAATGGGAAAATAAATAGAGGTTTTATGTATTACAGAATGAAAATCTGGACACATGTATCTTAGGCACATGGCCTCTGGGGCACATGTATCCCAGGCACAATTATTGAATCAAATTATGGGGTAAATCAAAAAAAAAAAAAAAAAAAAAAAAAAAAAAAAATCACAACATGTCGCTCAAAGAGGCGGCCAACTTACCTGAGGAAATCGTTCCAAAAAATTACACAGCAATTGCAATATATGTAGAAATACAGGATAAAAAGTAGATCATACGCAGCTCCGTTGCTCTGTTTGCAAACATACTGACCCGCGCAGACGTGTCTCAGCTTGCAAAAACATTTCAAAAACGTCACCAGTAGTTGAAACACCCGTTTAAGCTTGTTTCCGTGTTAAACGGGACGTAGATGACCCGGTGGACGTATTTTGGTATACGTTGGGATCTATATGCCGCTATAGGGCCGAAAGGGTTAATTCAAAAGGTAATGAATAACTTAAAAGTAATGAAGTTAAGTGCAGCATAACGGCTTCACAGTTTAACTATTGCGTAAGCTGACTTTGACCCAAAAGTCGGCGTAAACAAGCCTAATGGCAAGAGTAGCTCAACGCCACAGAATTCTAATCGGTAGAAAATCAAAAGTTAGAAATATGGCCTTCAGACAGCTAGAACACGCTCTGATTTCACCTCCCAAAACCTTCTCTTAAATGCTAACTTCTTTCTACCTCTTTTATGAACACACGCGCGCTAGTCAATTTGCATTTTCGCAAGAAAGTGTAAACTGAAAGAAAGAGCGATAGGTATCAGAGTCGTAGCTAGGGTTTTCAGCGCCCAGTGACAACTGAAGATTTCGCGCCCCCTACTGCTCGCCAAGGATGGAAAACATTTAATTCTAAAATGTCGTAACATCAGTTTGGCGCCCCTTGGATTCTGCGCCCGGGGACAGTTGCCCCCCTCTAGCTACGCCCCTGATAGGTATGCTGCTTAAACATAAAATAAGTGTCAAGTAAATTAAATAAACCCTCATAATCTTGAAACAATCTTTATTCACTTATGAATATTTCTTTAAATGATATTTGATCGATATGCTGAATGAAAACGGTGAACCACATGGAGATAAGAAATTCGCATGTGCGGTCCCCCACAGGTCACAGTGTTCCAGCTGTTGCGAGTTGTGAGACAACAGGCTCTTGACATTGCAGAAACAATAATTCTTACAGTTAGGGCTCCACTTACAAGAATCATAACTTCACGGCCAATGTCAAGGGACTTACCTATCTGCAGTGTATCTGTCACCAAAGCCTTTCGATTTCAGGAAGGCTGACGGACCAGCGATCCTGTTGCTCTTTTCTGATATATTTCCAACTCTAACGAATCATAGGACGTAAAATACAACCGAAAAATTAAACAGACGTGACTAATTCAGTCTGCAAATCGTTTTAGACAAGACAGGCACTCAGAATGCTCTTAAACTCTCGACTAGAGAGACTCTTGCCGCTAGCAAGATCCTCATACAATGAGGACAATAACAACAAAAGTTTCTATGCCATGTGGAATTGCGCCATGAGCGCGGCATACCACTACCACCTCACTCTATTCATTTGCACAAATTTAAGCCCTCACTATCATCATCAAAGCAAACAAAAATTTTAAATATTACACCACTCTATTCATTTGCATAATTTTAAGTCCTCGCTGTCATCATCCAAGGCAAAACAAAAATTTTAAATATTGCTCGTTTTTCTTTGCTATTGCAATAATCAAAAATGCCTTTTCTATGTCGGCACAATTTCCGAATTTAAATTTTCGGAAAACAAGAATATCTAACGTATTTGGAATTAGGCTTAGACTTTTCTCTAAACAGATGTTTAACGATAAGATTTTTGCAATTGCTACAATGAAATACGATTCGTACTTGCGTGCGTTTTTTTTTTTTTATTATTTTTATTTTTATGGATCCAATTTTATATCTGATATTTAATTTATCTCCATGAACTGTTTGTTCTCTCTCAAAGCTGTTCATTTTTAATCTTTCTGCACTATTTCGAACTTATCTGGACTCATTTTTTTTTTTTTTTTTCCACAACAAAAGCGCTTCATATCTTCCATCTACGTATTGCTAATCTTCAAACTGCTTAATAATTTGTTTATCGCTCTCACTCATTCCCAATTAGTAATTCATAAATTTTCGACTGCCCACAGCTGGCGATACCGAATCAACTTCTATAAAGAACCAATCGAATTTGCCTCGGATGAACTTTGCTTCTCAACATAAGCCCCCATTTACCACTCAACTCCTATCAGAGTATGCTGTCATACAACACTAAGACTTCCAGTCAAACGATGCGCTTGTCAAAATAAAGTTCAAATAAACAATCATTAGCAATTAAAATATCCACCTCTGCTGCGTCAAATCCTTCCTTACGTAACTAATTTACGACTCGCCTTGTTGACCTCGCTATCATGCCTAACATATGGTTTGGATTTCGAGTGCTTTCCAGAGTTAAGTAGATGCACTTTTATTTTCTTTTAAACGCTATCTCTAGAGGATTTGAAGACGCAAAAGTATGAATTCTTTTTCCCTGCCAATAGTTGGCAGTTGTGCCTTTAATGCACGTAATATTGACTCGCATAATAAATATCCTTCGGATGTAGAATAGCACTATCTAACACTAAATCATAGGTTCCCAAAGTTTAGTTTTAAATCAGATCATTAGGAATCTGTGACTCAGCGTTTCTAGAAACAGTGAGCTAATGTTTATTTCTTTTGCTCTTTTTGTGTTTTGCGCATTTTTATCGTTTCTATTTGCTTCCACGTTTGATGAGTCACATGGGCTGTCTAAAATGCTTCTGAGATTTGCAAATGTTACTGATCTGCAGTGTATCAAATGTTACGATCTGCAGTGTTACATTTAATGCACTTCGCTTTCCAATTTTCTTTTCTGCAAATCACCCGCGTACCTTTTAACTGAAACGAAGCGTCATTGCTGAAGCCATTTTCTTTTCAACCTGGAAAGAAATTTTTACGTTAATCATTAGTCCAAAGGGAGAATTTGCCCAAAAGGACAATTAATTTCGTTTAGGCATTTTGCGTTCATTCACTACAAACATTGTTTCACTTTTCAAATTGTTGCCACCCAATATTATCGCCCTGTATTATATTTGAAGAAATTAAATAATGAACAATCTGTATAAATGTATGAATGTTTCTCGCATTGTGATAAAACAACGGTACCTAAAGCCATCCAATTTCGAATAACGTAATCCTCTTGCGAATATGGGCATCTGGAAGTCCAAATTTGAAATTTGGAAATTGATATATTATCGATTTCATAGTTTGTAAAACTTTAACGAATTTTTGATTAACAAACTCAAGAATTTCAAAGCGAGCCGTGTCAACGTTGTACAGAAAAAATAGTCTTATCTCCAGCGCGCGAGACTGTGTTTTGGATATCCTAAAGATATGCTCATTTTAAAATTATTTTGCGATATTGCTCTTGAACTCAATTTTATGGTTTAAACGTGAAGAACATGATACTTAATAAATAAAGGTAACACAAAAAATTTTAAAAAACAGCCCTTTGGATGTAATCTAAAATCTGAAACCTTTCAGATTTTTTTTTTTTTTTTTTTTTTTTTCATTTATTTTTTTCTATTCTTCTGGGATGTGCGGTTAAGACCAAGTGTTAAGAACTTTTGACGCACTTCTTTCTTTAGAGATGATTATAAATTTAATACTGTTGACTCTTTCCCTGAATTTTGCTGTCCTAAAAACCTGTAGTATTAAATCTTGTGGTATAAACTTATATAAGATGGGCAGTAGGTAGACTACCATGCACAGGACCCATGCTAATCTTCTCTGTATAGTTCCAATTTTAGTATATGTACTGCCGAAGCAAGTACAGTAGACTAACTACCATAATCAAAATTAATATCACAAGTTTCTGACCTTCTAATCTGAACCGTTACTTTATCATATAATGTTCTAAAACTGGATACATCACTGGAATTACTTACAGGCTCCCAAGGATAGGAGAACGTTCATATGTGGAAGTGGTTCAAACTCAAATTGCCCATGGGCCGCATAAACGATCTGAAAACAACTAACGAGCCAGAATTTTATTTATATATAAAAAAAAATATTTTAAATACATTTTAAATGTCGCTTACTAAATATTTTTAAAAACCTACATAAACAATCCTAATAATATTGCATAGGATAAAAATTCAAACTTGTCTGTTTTCTATCTGAAATCTAAGTTTTGCACCTGAAAGACATTTTTTACATTTTTATTGGTTACACTTTGTAATACAAATATACTGACAATCAAATGTTAAATTTTTAGACTAACATTTATGTTAAATAGTTTTAACATGTTTAATTAATCGTTAAATAACTTACATTAATTTGAACTGAAAAAAATTATGAAAACTTTCTTAATTTTTCAAGTAGCAAATAACTTTCGAATAAATAATGGCAATTTAGTCGTGTAGAGAAATTAGGTATTTTTGAAGCAGGAGTACATGAAAAATGTGCAATGTCCTCGCCGAGACTCAAACCTGGACCTCTCGATACGCGCCAAGTGTGCAACCGTTCCACTACGAAAGCATGCAGAAAGAAGGTAGAAAATACCTTATATATTCCCCGTTTTAAAGAGCGACTCGGGGTTACGGGACCCAATCGCCAAATCCTGATGGCGAAGAATCATCACCCACCACATTTTAGTTCGGGGCGCCACTGGAGAGTCATTACATTGTTTTGAAGCAGGAGACATGAAAAATGAGCAAAACGCTCGCCGGGACTCGGACCTGGACCTCTCGATACGCGCCGAGTGTGCTTATAGTCTCTGTCATATTTATTAATTTTTTCGACGTATAAATGAAAATACATATGTTTATATGTAAATAATTATAAGTTTATTTGATTTCTATCTATAGCTTGGTGCGTGGTGGCGTTTCGATTTTGATAAAGTCTTGGAGGGAAGTTAGTATTACTAAATCATCTTCAACACAGGTTGTAGATGGCCATCGGTCAATCGGGTTTTTTTTCCGCACAAATGTTCAACTGTGAAAAAAAGATATTTACGTGTAAATGTATTCCCGAACAAAGCAATTATTCTTAGCGCAAAAGTTCCTAACTGATTTAATTTTTGACAAGTACGAATAAAAATTAATAAAATCCGCATCTTCATAAGATTTATATTACGCTGTAAATTAATTAACTCCATTCATAGAATTCCTGACGCGTTTTCCGGTGTTTTTAATGGCAATGAAAATAATATAAATTCGTGCTTCAAATAACTGAAATTTTGAAATCTTTATAACACTATATTTTCAACAGAGTTAAAAGTGAAATATCATCGCGGACCGTATAAAATTGCTGCGAGGCCGCACGAAGACACATATTTCTCTCTTTCCAAATCCATCAGGCCCACCAGCGGCCGAGCGGTAAAGACGCTGAACACTGGTAGTTCGGTCCGAGGTTCGAATCCCGCGACCGGGCTGGCTGCATGGGCGTTTTCGTGGTTTTTCCCATGTGTAACTTGTATACGAGCCAGTTTCCCTTAGAAAGTCCTCCACGAAGGCATCCCTCCCGTTAGCGTAATGGCAGACCGCACATTGAGTTGAACAGTGTTAAACGAATGTCGCATACTGCGCATGCTCAGAAAACAATTTGGCGTAATTACTATGTTGGCGCGATTTGAAAAGAAGATAAATACGGTATATGGTAGATGTATCGCCATCTAATTGTAAACAAATCTGGCGTTTAAATCTTCGTAGAGTATAATGTAAATTAATTACTGTGTTAAAATACTATTTTTTGCTCTACTGCTCAAACAACTAGAAAGCTGAAATTATTGCGAAGCTTTGTGAAGCAGTGTTTACATTCAAAATGTAAAATATAATACTTACGAAATTCTGCACATTCCTTTGCAACTGTACAAATTTTCGTTCAGAAAAAGACTGTAATTTAGTATGTATTAGTTGAAAATTTATTCATTATACTTTTAAGCAATAAAAACATTTCAGGATTTACCATACGTTACATTCGTACATACATAAAGAAACACTGAGGAATGTAACAAGTGCTTGCAAATAACACTGAAGAAATTTTACAATTCTTTAATGCTAGTTATTAAATTTTTTGAAATGAGAAAATAAAAGCGCGAATATACGCTAACAAACTAAGCGAAATACTCCAATTTACAATTACTGAATTGTAACATGTAAACAAATTACATTTAAATAACGAATTATTACGAACATATGTTAACAAATATTAAATGCAATGTTATTGACAAATTACAATGAAATATATATTAGAAAAATAAGCAAGTGCAATCGGTATAGAAGTTAAAATAACTAATAAGCAAAGTTCCACAACATTTGCAGTTTTAAACATCACTCGAACACACTAGACAGCCATTTAGATCACGAATAAGCTAACAAAGGGTTGCTTAGTCGCCAATATTTCTCCCCGCACCAAAGGTACACCATCAAGCATGCGCAGTAAGCGAAATTCGCTTAACACTGTTCAACTCAATGTGCGGTCTGCCATTACGCCTCCCGTTAGGCAGATAGCCCTCGTGTGCTTTGCCGTAATTAAATAATCCAATCCAAATCAATCAGTCAAAATTTCGATGGCTTTTTGCAGTTTCTCCTGTTAACATAACTCGCCTATGCTTTTACAGCTGAACCCGTGAATAGCGATCGACAATAACATCAGATCAGGTCTCTGATATCAGAGCCAGCGCACGAAATTCATCGTGGCAAAGAGTCAAGATTGCGCCTGTCTTTGGCAAGAGGCTCGGGTATTATACAGGTGAGAGTACAACTTCGCCCACTTCCCCCCCCCCACATATAATTTTGATGAACAGCACACCAGGGAACGCGTCTGAGTCTCCCGCCCCAATTTCCCTACCATGGAGGTAGGAAGTAAGATGGAGTCGCCCTAAACAAGTTTCTCCGTACAATGCTCTGAAGCACCGGCGATCCCTACGTGGTGACCAAAACATTGGGTCATTTACCATTGAGTTCTATGGGATTTGACGCGTTCGTATGTAAATATTTTGTAATTACGTCGCAAATATACATATAAATGTATATTTTCTTTTTCTACAACACTTCAGAGTCCTAAGTATGTGAAAACAACATATTTTTAAACAACATTTCATTCTGAACGGAATTAAATGCTATACTTTTCACAGGACAGTTTTCTCAGAATGGTTTAATTTGAATGAAATAGTTTCACAAGTTTTCGTTAATTACATTAGAAAAAAAAATTAAGGTAATTCGATTTTATTCGGTTAAGGTACAAAAATTAAGATCAAAGTTTATTGTATTATTAATATTAAAATTATGCATTATTTCTTTTCTATTTATAGAGCTTCTTCTTAAAATACTTCCTTAAATATGACATGATTTTTTGGCTTCTTTTAAATCGAAAAATGTAAGTCAATTTATAATTAATGATCTATTCGGTTCATTTTAAATTAGAGAATTATTAGGAATTAGCGAAATACTTTAAATAAGTATTTCGCTAATTCCTAATAATTAAATTGGTATTAAATAGTATTTGACTTTCTCTGAACATTTCTGAAAGGGAATAAAATAAGTTTTTTTTTTTTTTTTTTTTTTTAAGTATTATTTAAAACTTGTAACTGAGTTATTATAAAATGTAAAGGGAATAATTCTTTTAATTATTCTTATCAGATTTTTTTTTACCCTTCATTTCAACAATACATATTCCAAAACTCTTTATTACGTTCTTAAGTGCGCATCTCATAGCATTTGCTTTACAATACCTTTTAACAGATTGCTTTCCAATACGAACAATTCTTGCTTAAATAGTTTTATAACGTATTAGTCAACAGGATTTCAATTTATGTTTACAATTCAATATTAAGGTTATTATATATTTAGATAACATTTATAATCATTATAAATTAGATACATTTAAACATTAGATTTCTTCACAGTACTTTCACAGTTGTTTATAAGTGAATAAATTCTTCATTTCAAATACATTTATAAATAATGTAATGAATATTTAAGTATTTTGTCAAAGGCAGATACATGCTTTTTGCAAGCATATGCATAAATACCCATACATATTTCCTATTTATCATTTCAGGCATGTGCAAATCTTTAATTTCTGTGCTTTCACTATATTTTTCGTGTAAAGTAATTTACACTAATTTAGCATACACCCGAAAGTTTTACATAAAAAATATATATGAATATAATTTGAATGAAAATTATAAGTATTATTTTTAATACCCAATCAAAGGTCAGTTTTTCTTCAAAATTCCTCCACGATGGCATCTCTCTTTAGGCAGATAGCCCTTGCATGCGTTACTCTAATAAAAACTTAATCTGACCTATGTGCCTAATTACAAATATTTTAACATACATAATTTTATATTTACATTTAGCTATCAAGTTTCAAACTTTTCAAATCTTCTAGAAAATAAATTTTGGCAGATCTCTTTTAGCAATTTTCTTAAAATCTATATTTTTGTAGTGCAACAGCTTAGAATTTTATAAAACAAATTCATAATCAAAATCGCTGTTGTTAGTTATCGAAAAATAACCAAGATGTGATTTTTGCGTAAATGTCAGTAAACTATACAAATTGCTATTATCCATCACACTATGAATGTTTTTTTCATGCGAGAGTGTCCCTTTTTCGATTTTTATGGAACTGTCGTGTGTCGAAATACTATCAGAATCTTGTCAAGCGAGCTTCTGAATGTAAACATAAAACACCCCGTCTGGTGACCCAAGCTTCAAAGCAGTGCTTCACTTCTAGCGCGGAATGGCCCCTCCTCCCTTTCCTACCTCCATGTTCCCTACTATCCGCCTCTCGAGAGGACTTTCGTCATATTTAGAGTACCTCCATGCCGCACAGACAGGTTAGATTTACAAAAACCATGCCTTCTCCAGAATTCTAACCCGGGCCTTTCGGTACAGCAATCAGAGTCGCTAACCTGGTCGGGCGGTTCGTGATTGGCCTCTTTATACTGAGTCCAAAATTCGTTAATTTTATACAAATCACCATTAAAAGTTTCTAAAGTAATACAAGGTATTCTAGTATTTTAGTTTTGAGTTTAGAAACTTTTGGGATTATTTAGGTTTTTAACTGCATTTTGAATGGGCCTAATAACTTTCGATTTACATCTAATGAGAGTTTCACTACATCCTAAGATTGTTCTATTTCCGGTTCTAATTCTATCACAGTGCTTTGTGAATTTATAAATTTATCATATTTTAATAAATAAGCTTCTTTCTCGATTGACACCGCAAGCGATTATTGAAAAAAGTCTAGATTTGGAATTCCATTTTGTAGTTCATCATTTTTTTTCCGTAATTAATTTTATAACACTGGTTCGATCCGAACTACAAATTTTTCTGTTTCGTTCAACTCTTTCCTGAAGATTCATTTTAATTTCCAAAGAGCATGCGAATAGAAACTGTATCACTCACCTTTTTTCTAGCTGACTTAATCCGAAATCAATTCACCGTGTCTCACACAAACCATGATGGATACTTTAATAACTACTAAATTTCATAAACTTTCGTTTTCGGCAGGATTGCATCAAAAACACACGAGAATAATTTTATCACGCCTTCTCATTAGTGGTTTTTAACGCATGATGAATTCAATTAACACTATATTTATTTTTAATGCTTTATGAATAATAATCTATTTACAATATAATGACTACACATATTATACCTACAGATTACACTTGTAATCAGAGTCTGGTAGATCCTATTATTGATAGATTTAGTGATTTAAGACTACATTTACGTTTAAAAAAATATAAAAAAACCCGCTTTTTGACAATTTGAAGAATCGCTGTCCCGTCTCACCACCAGTTGCTGAAGATAATGCGGCTGCAGAGTTGGAGTTACTGGAGCTTCAAGAAGTTGAAGGATTAAATCAAGTAAAAGATAAACGGTGGTTCAATTACTGAGTTTTGGAAATAGGTTCCGAAATAAAAATATCTAAACACTAAATAGACTAATCTGACACTAATCTCACTTTTCAATACTTCGTATTATTGTGAATCTTAGTTAGTCAACATTTAAATTTATGAAATATAAGCATCGGTCTCTGGTAACTAATCACAATTCAACTGAAGACCATGCGAATTGACGTAACAAGTCATCAACCAAACTTTTAGCACTGCTGGCCCAAAGTGTGGTTACATTTATTATGGGCAAATGTTACTAATTACATTTGTCCATCATTGAATAATATTCGTAAAACATCCACAAGAAAATCCAACTTGAAAGATTTCCTTTACAAAATTGTTGATGGTATCAATACAATAAGTATATATACATGTATTTATGGAGAGAGAAAGAGAGTATTGACTTTACGTTTATGTTTTACGTCCTTGTACGAAGTAAAAATGCAGTATTGTTATCGCGAAAAAATTCAAGCATCATATTTCAACGAAAATATCCATTTTGATCTTTATCGAATGCAAGTTAACGAATTTTTGTGCGACATCCGTGCGTGGTTTATATATTTTTGTTAAATGAAACAAAATAAATAGGTCTGGACATTAAAATCAGTTTAGATTTGCTTAGAATTTTGTAAAAAGAACTGAAAAAAATAATTATTTTTTCTTGAACATTGAGTAATTTTAGTTTACCGCATTTCATACATAGATTTTATCATGTAAGAGCGGCACCAGTCGCTGTAAGAACGGTGCATGGCTCGTGAACCGCGCTGTGACCACCCTTGTTATATAATACCGATTAATTTCTTGATTATTTCCAAAATTTCCCAATGCTACTCCATCAATAAGCTTACACAAGCAGTCATTAAATATTCATACCGACGTTAAGTCAGCAGAGCCCCAATTCGGAACTCCTTATAAAATAGACGTCTAACTGGGGCCAGACATTTTGTTTGAGATTTTATAAAACACAGAAATTTCAGTAATAAAAAGTAATCTTTAATATTCCAAAAAACAGTTTTTGGATACTTTGCGTCTGGTTCATGGAAGAGTAATTCAGAAGTAAATTACAGTGGCTTGGTTCTACATCGCGAAGAAGACACAATTTGGCAAAGATTTTTGGGAAACTGAACGGATTGAAAATATCGGGATGCTTTAAATGAAGACGGAAAATATTACAAACATTTCAAACGTACTCATTACCAACAAAATTACGGAAGCTATATAGTCCAATTACCTATTAGGCAAGGTGTGGAACTGGGAGACTTGAAAACGCTTGCTGAGAAAACATTACATGAAGTGTGGAACATCTAGACAGAGATTCAAATACAAAAACTTTGTACGAGGATTTTTATCTGGGAATATAAGGATTTAAATCATATGGAAGTAATTCAAGAACCTGAAATATCGAACTTATGTTACCTTAGTCATCATGAAGTTTATCGTACGGAGAAAAAAACTCAACTAAGGTTCGCGTAGTGTTTAATGCATGAGGGACTACTGTCAATGGAGAATTACTTAATTTGATATTAATTATGGGATGAATACCGCAAGAATATTTATTTTCTATTATTACTAAATTTCGAAATGACTATTCATCACTGTTCAGAATTATGAGATGAATACCGCAAGAATATTTATTTTCTATTATTACTAAATTTCGAAATGACTATTCATCACTGTTCAAAAGAGGTATAGACAAATAACGAATGTTCACAAATTTCCTCACAACTGTAGCATCTTGCTGTTTGGAAACTTAACAACGTATATATTTGATACTGATCACACTTACAAGCAAGTTCAGAGTTTTTGAGACAAGTGACACTGGAAAAAACCTATTTTATTCTAACCAATTATTTTTAATTTTAGAAACTTTCCTTTCCTTTCTGAATTTCAGTTTCCTGCCAGAATGTAAATTTTAACGACGTGTATGAAAATAAAAGCGAGTTGAAAAACAGTATTTAAGCAGCGGTTTTAAGAGTTTGTGGCAAGAGAGTTAGTTCCGAATTTTTGCCGCGTGAAGTACGTGCATAGTTGGTGCTTAGCCACCCTTTTTTAGATTATATTCATATTCTGGGTTCGGCTTTGCTCTGTGCACCCGATTTAGTGGTTTAGATAACGAAGGAGCCAGTCGTGTAGCCAATATTACTTTATTGGGGTTGTACATCTTATTTTTGTGTTACGTTACTTAGCCACAAGTGGTGGTAAACTGTGAGCACAGAGTGCGTGCGTTTCTGTTAAATTCAAATAAAAAGGTTAAACCTTCTTCAGCAGTCATCTGTTCCTCCAAGACCTAGCAAGAATTCGCTACTTAGTCTTTTCAGTAGTGTCTACAGTGTATGATTCCAAGACATACTATAATACTCTACAGCACAATCTCATAAGTTGGACATACGCACCATTGGTTACTCTGATTGATGGCTCTCCAGTTGTTGGCAAATGTAATTTATCAACGTATAGAGGTCAACTGCTTTAATCAATGTATCGAGGTAAACTCAATTGTGGGCAAATGTAATTAATGAATATATCGAGGTAAACGCCAGTTGTTTTAATCAATGTAAACTTCGGCTGCTAATTATTATTTATTGATGGGACAAAAAACGGACTTAAAATCTTGTCATGCCGCATCTCACTTCAACCATTCACTCTGGGGTTGTCCCGCTTTAGTACTTTGACGCTGTCTCGCTTGTGATATTAGAGTTTTCAAATCCCAAATCCTTACCTTATGCATACATTAAACCAAAATAAATCTTTAGGAAATGTCTTTGATATACGTGCTTTATCACTGCAAAAGTTTACAGCACCCCTTACAAGGCGTGCACAATCATAGGATGAGGTTATTTAGAGACTTTGTACACACCTTATACTTGTTGGACCATGTCAAAGGAACCTGCAGCTTATCTTACGTAAAAAATCGATCAATAACTCTGTGCGTACTTATCGCCTGAAGATATTTACATATGGAATAGCAAGTGTACCAACAGTCCTGAAGCAATCAGCAGTAGATGAAGCGATTTAATTTCGTTTTACTTCCAAGAACGACACTGATTAGATTATTTAAATACGACAGAGCATGCCATAGAGGAGTGATGCCTTCATGGCGAACTTTCTGAGGGAAATTGGCTGAATTCTTATTACATTTATTCTGATGTGGAACACTGTAAGAACTTTACTGAATAACTGTTATGTAGATTATATTGTAACTAGAGCTAATATGCTGCAAGAATCTAGGAAGTTGCAGACATAGTTAATTTGCTTTTTTGAACGTAGTGGAATGAAGTTACACAAATGATACTGAACTGCTAAATAATACAGAAAGTGAAACTCAGAATTTTTTTTCAAATTACGAATGAGTCTTCGGTTAGAAAGGCCTTAGGAATGCCATAGAGTACGGCTGCAGAGATTGTCTCTTATGACTTAAAGACACCAGAGAAGAGACAAACAATGCAAAAAGCAATGTCTTTTCAGGATTAGGTCGCCTCTTTGGTACATTTGTTTAAATATCCAAATTTGTCTACGGTTTAATTGGACTTGTTATAGTGAAGGCTAAACTATTTCTACAGAAAATTTGGCTCTTGAAAATAATTTAAAATACACCTTCTCCCAGAGCCATACAGGCACTTTTTCGTCTGAGGCAAAGCGGTAAATATACGCTTCTAACTGAAATCAAATCAACTGTGTGTCTATCCTTAGCAAAGTTAACTATACTAAATCCTCTTATAATATTTGTACTCATAATTTTATGTATTCAGAAAATTGATGCGTATAATAATTTATAATTTTTAAAAGAAAACATGAAAAGTACGTTTTAAAAATAGCAAATAAAACATATATAATATGAAAAGTATTGCATTAATATTCAAGATTTTTCGGTAATTTAATTTTTCTTGCTTTTAACGAAGTAAATAAACTTGATAATATGTTTTTTTAAAAATCTTCTTGATTATTTAATTTATATTCCATGAAGAAGATAACGATACATGAAAAGTTGAGTCCCAAAAGAAGATTCTACCTTTCTTTTAAAACTTTTTTTTAATTGTAGCTTTTCTTAAACATTCGGCCTGAGAATAGCAATAAGCAACGTTCAAAATATTTTGAACATAATTTCCGAGTTCAAGTAGGATTGAACTAAACTGTATTTCTGAATTATCTTGAAAAGATTTGGTTTTCCTTTAACTATAAGGATTACTCAAATAGCGAGACATTTAAAAATGAGTATTTCTGATGCATTTATATCGTTTGGATAATTAAATAATAAATTAGAAGCTGTTCTTTCTAAAGTACCTAAACATTTCTTCTCTTAAGCCTTCATGTGTTTTGCCAAACTCAACCTAACCTAACCTATAAAATATCTAAATAAAATGACCAATAGCTGAGCGAGACTTACTGGCAGTTCGACATTTTTTGGATTAGAATTCAGGCGAACGAGTTGTCTGCATGTCTAGTTTTCGGTTATTTTTCTACGTATAATGTAGACAATATAATTTAACAACCATTTAATAACAACCAATTTCCTTTAGAAAGTCTTCCACGAAGGCATCCCTTCTCTTAGGCAGAAAGCTTTCATAGGTATATTTCAATAATCTAACCTAATCTAAATTAAATGGTATTCATTCTCACCTGTTAAAAACTGGAAAACAAAAGCAATCTCGTATAATTGATATCAGCATTTTAGTTGTGAGATTAAAATAGTTGTGATTTCTTTCATTTCTGTTATGAAAATAAAATTTTCTGAAAAATTAGGTCTTTTATCAATTGATTTTCCAGTCTAATTTCTTAACCGTTGTTTTCAACTTTTTTTCATATTTTATATATTCATTTTTAAAGTTAATTTTTCACATATCTCGAGAATATTTTCGCTCATCTTCTGTAGAGAGAAAAGTAATAGTGTTATGTTTGTTTTTTAATGCAGTATGACAAACATACGAGGGCTATTTGCCTAAGGGAAGGATTGCCTTCGTGGATGTCTTTCTAAGGGAAAAAGACTCCTATTTACATTTTACGAGGGAAGACAACGAAAATGTAGGCCATGTGGCAACATATTTTCGAGGGCATTCGGTATTAAGTTAATCCTTCTAATAGCAAAAACAAATAAAGCAAATACAAATTTCGTGCGTATTTAAAATTTCTGGTTGCAAAGTTTTATTTACTTTTCTTTCAGCTTTAAATTCCATGAAGATATAGATACAAATTTTAAACCATATGAGTGACGCAAGTGCTCAAGAATACAGTGCCCTTATTGTTGATTTAAATTTATTTTAAAACGGTGTTTTTCAATAAGTTTCAAAATTGTAAGTTAAGTATTTTAACTTATTCTTTTAAAATGTATTTCTAAACTTTCGAAGCCTGGCTCTGCCTATTCCAAAACATGACTGAAGAATGGAAGGAGTTTCTGCCTAGGCTTAGAATAATCAATGAGTATTGAATCCCTACATTTGTTCTAACACGGACTAGGACTCCGAATCTAAAAATTTATTAATACAGGCAGAAGTAAGGCAGGACGTCAAGTTTGGTTTGGTTTATTTAATGATGGCCAAGCACTCGAGGGATCTCTGCCTAAGGGAAGGGATGCCTTCGTGGAAAACTTTCTAAGGGAAAGTGGCTCATATACACGTTATACAAGGGTAAATCCAGGAAACTTCCCTAGCAGCCTGCCCGTTCGCCGGTATTCGAACCTCGGACCGAACTACCAGTGTTCAGTGACTTTGCCGCTCGGCCGCTGGTGGGGCAGTGGCATTTAAGCTTAAGAAAAATTATTCTTATTAAAAGACGAAATTATTCTATATTTAACGGAACAAAAATCTGTTTGTTGCTGTTTGTGAAAATGAGGCTATTTGTCAGACATTAAGAAATTAAACGATCTCAACTTGTCTCTTCAAAATAAAAAATAGCATTAGGCCCATTTTCAAATTTTGCTTAATTATGCTGTCCGAGAAGAAAAGAAAGAAAAATCAAGATAAAGTAATAATATAAAGTTTAATTTTGAGCATTGCATTGCGTAAAGATGACTATAGATATATTTATTTCTACAGTTTAAAATATTAAAATAAAAATCAATTGAAAAATCTTTAAATATGTGATCGTAGGCAAAAATGCCTGTCCCTTTCGAATTTTATGTTATTCAACCTCTTTGTTTTGTAACCTAATTTAATTTTTTAATCAAGACGTTTAATTGTTTTAAATATGAACTATTAGTGTGTTATATTCATGTTAAAAATTAGCTTCAGAAGTTCTTGTGTTTAGCAAATCAATAAATTAATTTGAGATCATTACTTTGAATATGTACTGCCCCTTTCAAGCAGATTTAGAGACTAATTTCGGGTAAAATAATCTCACGGGTTTATATCTAAAAAATTTCAATTGATTTTTTTTAAATTGTAGAAATATATTTATAGTTATCTTTACATAAAGAAGTTCTCAAATTAAACTTTAAATATTCATTCGTATTGAATTTTCTTTCTTTTCGTCTGGGACATTATATGTAAGCAAAATTTGAAAATGGGCCACTTTATTATTTCAAACGAAAAAAATGTTTTGTCAAAAAGACTAGTATTTGGAAGAACAGGATGGGAAACGAGCCATTCGAAACGTTTTCGATTATCGACAATTTTATAAAAAAATTAAAAATTATTGTAAATCTTTAATTGAAAAAGTTATTATAGACCACTCAAAACCCTAGAAACACCATTTTGCAGGCCCACCATCAGCCGAGCGGTAAAGTCGCTGAACACTGGTAGTTCGGTCCGAGGTTCTAATCCCGCGAACGGGCTGGCTGCATGGGCGTTTTCGTGGTTTTCCCCATGTGTACGTGTATACGAGCCAGCTTCCCTTACAAAGTCCTCCACGAAAGGCATCCCTCCCTTTAGGGAGATAGCCCTCGTGGCTTTGCCATAATCCCCCCCCCCACACACACAATTTTGCAAATACTTTATATCGAATTTTAATTAAAAAAAATATGTTGGATTTAGAAACCATATTTGATTGACATTAGTGGTATTTATCGCCTGGCATGTAAAGTCCAAGAGTAAATTGTTGATTTATTGAGTGACTCAAAATCTCTGATGGAATTCTATATTCGGAGCTAGAACTGAATTTCGCACAATTTCTGAAATCGTATTCTATTGCAGTTCAGCAGCACCGACTTTCGTGAAACGACATTTTTAATTTTAATGCTTTTACAAATATCGTTCAACCTTGAAAAACGTTGAAGATAATGTACGTTCATCACTGTCAAATATTGCACCAAGATTTAATTTATATGCAGAAGGGAAAAAAAAAAGTCGTTATTATTGATACGTGACTTTTTCTACATCCTAAACAGATCTTGAAACCACCTATATAGTGTAACGAAACTTAATGGCGGTACAGGACATTCAACCAGTCATATATATAGTTTAACGAAGAAATAAATTATTTATGGAAAATCTCTATTTTATATTTAAATCAGGTTTCGCGAATAAATCTCAGTGATAAAACTGAATCAGGAATGAAAAGTTCAAGTAGCGCTTGCGTAAACAATAATGAAAATACAACAAGTTTTAATTCCTTGATCATGAAAACGCCGTATTTCCGGATTTAGAATTCTTTCGGGACATCTGAAGAAAAGCATATTCAGTCTGGGCTTGTGTCCGTTTGGACATATTCACTGAAGTTCGCGTATCTTCTGTGGCTAAATTAAAAACTATTGCACAAACAGAAACAATGAAATATGATTCGAAGTTCTTTCGGATACCATTATAAACATGAAGTTGGGAGAGAATTTTCTTCCCGTAGAGAACATTTTCAGCAAAGTAATAAATTAATAAAGAATTCAGGAACTCTGGAAATGGATGGCGAATATGAAAAAAAAGTTGTAACGAGTATTTTATACAAAACGTGATCCTTTAGGTTAAAAATGCGAGCTTATGCAGTTTTGTTTCGACGTTGGGATGATGTCGTTTTCCACAGATTTTGCTTTTTCCTCTGCATTAAACTGGAGTTTTTAAGAAACATTTGACAGAATTGGTGCAATTCTTTCTCACAGATTAAAATATCTTTTCAGCCATCAATAATTAACTATATCTCAACGAACTCACAATTTTAAATATTTTTCTTTTAAGGGATCATCTTGTATCAACACACGATTGTACTTTTCACTTATAATACATCTTCTTAGTCAAACATTTCAAAAATTTGGAATTAAATATTTCATTCCTTATATATTATGACTAAATAAACAAATTTTAAGATAAATGAGATCACTGGATTAATTTTTTTAACATTATAAGAAAGATCTGTAAACGTCCTTTTGTTTTAAACCTAGCCTTGCAATAACTTGCATAAAAGTTCTGAACAGAAATTTATCAATAAATTTAATATATTTTAAAATGAAAAAAAGTATACAATTGTACTAATGAAATTAATGAATGGAATTAGAAAAAATAACGACAGTACTTATAAGTTTACAGCAATATATATATTTATAAATTAAATATTCCTATAATTAAGACACAATAACACGCCGTTCCTATCTTGTTTATTTCGGTTTTGCAGCTGAGGATGGTGGTTCGGTAAAACCATCGAAACTAGGCCTGTGAAAATTTTGAAAATATAACACTGATTTTTGTTGTTTGACTTCTGAATTAATTTTGCCTACGTTAAATGGAATTTCTTCACGCGGATAGCTGGTAATATAATGAAGATTTGTGTCTCGCTGCGTGTTTTTAAACGAAATTCAACTTTGGATTATAAAGAAACGAAGCTAATATGCTACAGAAATTATATATTACTGAAATAATTTATGTTATAAAATAATACCAAATCTAATATCTTAATGTTGCGAAGAATATAAAATCTTTACAATAAATATATTTACATATGATAATGAAGAAATTATAAAATATATATATATACTCGTATATTGGCTTAGAAGCTTAAAGGTAGATATGAACATTTAAATTGAGATCTCTCTGATTTGATTTTAGTTTCCTATATGAACTGCATACATATTGTCACTATAACACACTGCGTCAAAATTTCTTTCGGAAAAAATTGTCTGAACTTTTTTAAAAACAAAAAGCATAAAAAGTAATATCGTAATGCTAATAAAGTATCCTGGAAAATAAAATCATCCAAATAAAAGAATATAATGAGAAAAAAATGGATTCAATTAAAAATTACATAACGAAAAACTAGGCCAAAAAAAATTATTAAATTTCAGAAACATTTTATACATTCTAACCAAATTTAAACAATATGGAATGCAATAGAATAAAGATGCTATATATTTATTGACATGTTATGAAAGTTAGAAAATGATGCATTATTAAAAATATTCATATATCAAAACTGCAGAATGGTAGACTGAGTCCTGGTTTTTCATACTTAATAAAAGAAAATTAAGACATATATACGTATGACTTCAGAAAGGTACTTCAGGATTTAAAAATATAACTATCCGACATAATTCACCAGCTAAAGAAAATGTAATTTTCAAAAACTCACTTGAACAGTTATTATTATTATTAAAATAAACAAAGTTCATATCGATTATTAAAATCATTCATATGAATTATTATGAACTATAGCATCTTGCAGAAGTGTTGCACAAAAATTGTTTTTGGATATCTCTTTCCATTCATCGGTTGAGAAAATCTCCTGCAGATGAGAAGAAAAAAATTGTAAAGCATTCTGATACAAATCATCATCGGAATGCATTGCAGCTAACTGAAGAATTTTACAAACATGCTTGACAGTAATATTTGATGTCAGATAGGTGGAACACTTTTTTTTGAGAGCAGGAATATCATACTTATCAGCTGCTGCGTACAGCTGTATGGCTGTTTCTTCACATAGTGTTCCCACATTTCCTGTATATACAAAAAGAAGCATTTCGTGTATAATATCAGGATGCACGTCAGAAATCTCAACCTGGTTCTTTTCCGATTCTATCATTTCGGTTTCGAACATTCTGCGAAACACCGTGGACTGGGAACACAAAATAAATTTGTGCACTGAAAATATTCTCGAATTAACTACTAAAGTAATATCAGATAGCGTTCCATTTTCATAAAGATTTCGAAGGCTTCTATTCAAATTATTATATGGGAAATAAGGTACAATGGCGCAAGATGATTGTACAATCTCAGAAGAAAAACTGCCGTCGGATAATTTAAATTCGCATCGAAGTAGCAGGACATCATCTGGATCTATAGGAATGGTCCTCGGAAACTCTGCACATTTCCAATTTTTATCTGTCGTAAACAAATGCTCATTTTCAGAAGAATTATCATCATCGAAGGATACCTTAATTTTCACGAAAATCGGTTTGAATACACCTGATAAGTTAGGTCTTTTACAAAGGAAAACATCAAATGTTTGATCAGTTTCAGTCTTTTCACGGATACGGATTCTTAAGCTCCATTGGCAAAATTCCGGGATATCCATGCTAAATCCGTGACACGACTTTGTGTTTACCGTCAGGCTCGAGAAATTTTCAATTGGCCACATAAGTGAAATTGTCTCTGCATTAATGCGGGTTTTGCATGTTTTTACTATTTTTACTATGCCAGGTATAGGATTGAAAATACGGAGTCCATATTTTGCGGCTGTGACACATAGCTCCTCAAAATACGCATATCCACTGAAGTCTACTTTTTCAGTGTAAATGTATTTAACCATGGCTTCCAGAACTTTCGATTCGATATCAAATTCGTTTTCGGAGGACTTTTCTTCATCGAGTTTTTTTGCCAGTTCAGGCCACCTCGCCGACAACATAGCTTTATGCACTTTGAATTCTGTACCACGAGCACGTAATACGACATGCGTAAACAATCCATTCTTATAAGATAGTGAAGGCAGCAGCTCTTGATTATTAGTCTCAGAAAATGATTTAAAGGTATACTTAATAATGAGACTGTCGTTACTGAGAGAATTGAAAAACAAATTGCTAAATTTTCCATAGCCCGAAGACTGTGTTTTTGTAAACGCGTGAGTTTTGGCAAGGGGTGCCACGCCGGGAATTTCCTTTTCATTGCAATCCAAGAACGGAATACTGTAACTTACTTCACCGACTGTTTGAAGGTCATCTTTTCTGTTGAGATAAATAGGTGCGTAATTTTTACAAATAGCTGCGTAATTTTTACATCTGTTTCCTCTTGGATAGAATTTAATGCTCCACTTCATGCCCGCTAAAGAGTTCAACACAAATAACGGGCTACACAAATATTCGTCTTTAAAGTACATACTGAAATTTTTAATAATCCATACAAATGTTAAATTATTGTTCATCTGTTTCTCCATTGCAACTAATTCATTCCTTTTTTGCAGCTGAACTACTTTTTCATTTGAGAACGTACGATGCGACTGTCGTTTCCCGCAACGGCTTGTTTTAAACATACGTATTACGCACGTTCCGAAGTTCAGATGTTTTACATTGAAAAATCTCGTTAAAGCTCTGAGTGGTTATTAGATGCCACGTGTTAATCTTCTTCTTGGATCAGTTTCGCTTTCGCCAAGGTTTGATTGATGAGATAAACAAGAGCGTTACTTCCGTGATTAACTAACGGAAATAAATACTCGAAGGAAAATACTTTTCTTCAATTTCTTTTAATCTGTTTTGTCTTTTACGTACAGAAACCTTGAACTTAACTTAGTTCCCTTTAAATTATTAATATAGTTTTCATTTGTAAAAGACGAAAATTTTAGGCTTTCTTGTTATAAGCTGTCTTATATATGCAAGGTTTAATTTCTACAATTAGAAAAGCTAGAAGGTTGTCAGGAAAGGCAAACTAATATACATAATATGTAATGTTGTAGGCTTGAATGGACGATAGATGTTAAAATATATATAATCTGTAATGAATCATGAAACAGACTTAGAAGTAACAATGTAGGAATTTTGATTGCATAAATACTGGGATCTTGATCCATAATGAAGAAGAATCTTTGATGTCCTTACAAATACAATAAGTCGCAGTCCTGATTTGAATCATACTTCTTTTACTGCACTTCAAAATTTTGCGCCCGCAAACTTTTGGCACATTAATATTGCCTATTCCAGAACTGTTACAGTTTAGATATTTTTGCGATAGGAAGAAAATAGCAGCTTGATATGTATGGATTATATTGTATGCTGTGCAAGTAAATGTTAAATCGTATGATTGGACTGATCTAGAAAAGGCGAATTGCAAAAAAAAAAAAAAAAAAAAAGGTGCAACTAGTTTTAGAATAGAGAAGAAAAATACCCAAATAAAAATTAAGCATTAATAGGCTACATTGCTAATTTGAATTATAATTTATATTTGCATATTTTTTGTCTATATGACAAACAAAATGGGAAGTAGGACTATTGTTAGGAAATAGGATTATTTCCATAGATATAAATATGTGTAAGGGATATATTTTTACCTTACATATATGATATTTTAATGCTTTATTTTTAGGCACATCAAAATCATTTCTTCTTTATAGGCAATATACTTTTTGATCATAAGCAATTACAATAATTTTTATATACACGTTATGTCATCTTAAAGAACAAAAAAGGGCATAGCAGTGTAGAGATATTTGCATGGCAGAAGTTAGGCAAAGGAATGACTTAGTTGCTTGCGAAGCAGTATTTATACTATTTATACTAAGTAGGTGCATAGGTACAGCTAAGCTGAGACTGATTAATTTTAGGTTTATATGTTCCTTTTTTCAAGCAGCCTTATGTAACTTGGAAAGATCTCGAATTTGGGAAAAAAGATGAATTTTGGGGTGAACACGAAATTTAGAATAATTAGTTTTAAGGTTGTCAATCATTTCTGGGCTTAGCCATAGTTTATTTTATATATATATATATGTGTGTGTGTGTGTGTAATAATAAAATTCCATAGTCAGGATTACACTTAAATTCTAATTGTATGTTCTTTTCATTTTTAATGGCGACGTTCTCTTATTTGAAAGTACATGGAATTAAATTCACAGCCCCGTAGTCAAGTTGTTTTTCCCGCCTTTTCTACACGTACAGTTTTAGAATGTTCTCGAAATATTTAAAGCGAACTGGATTGGCTGACAATACTGACGTCATTTCTTGGAAGCTCCGCCTTTCCAGAGGCTATAAAAAGACTCGCAAAAGGAATATCGGGGCTTTTTCTTAAATGTCACGATGCAGTAAACTTCATACAAAAAGTTATTAGTAATTCTTTTTATTTACTCCGGATATCTGATTTTGTAACTGCTATTTCTACTGAATAATAATAAATGGATCCTTTGTTTTTTTAAAATTATCGCCTGATTATTTAAGCTACGACTACATCTATATTTCTTCAACGATCTATTTGTTCTGGACAAAAGCTTATACATCACACACACACACATATATATGTATACACATATATATATATATGTTTTTAAATCAATTGATTAAATAAAATTCTAATCATATTCCTTAATAATGTGTTGGCGATTCTCTACTTAAATTGCATCCTTGTTCCTAAGTTTTGGAGAAATCCTTTCTTTATTATAAGTTATATTAACCTGTTGGCGGCCGTCAAATCGCCAAACTCATAAATCTGTCATATTACATAAAGTCCTTAAGAACACTCCTGATGAGAAGATAGCGTCACCTTGTGATTTCAATTAATATATCTGATTGGATGAGCACCATGATGCACACATATCTATAAATAGGGCTTCTCCTCAAGGGGAACGCTCACCTCACTGGGGAAGATTCTCGAACGTCTCATCTATAACACTAACTCGTCTATAACATCTATAACACTAACATTAACTCGAACGTCTCATCTATTACTACCAAATCTAGCATTTCTCCCAAATGAGCAATACGGCTTCAGGAAGGGTCTTTCTACGACGCATCAGTTAATCAGGATTACTGAGTTTTTCGGCTTTGCCTTGCGAAACAATCTCAGTGTTCCAATCCTCATGTTGAACGTGGCAAAAGCTTTTGACCGGGTCTGGCATGAGGGTTTGCTTTGCAAGCTCATCAAACTTCGAATTCCTCGTGAACTGATACTCATTACTCTTTCCTGGAAAATCGAACGTTTTCAGTGAGACAAGGTGATATCAACTCTGATCCTCATCCCATACTTGCTGGAATTCCTCAAGAAAGCATTTTAGGTCCGATATACTACTTAATTTATGTGCACGACTTTCCTAAGTTGTCCAGCGACCACAATTTCCTGCTCGCATGCTACGCAGATGACACTGCGCTCATTCAAAAATCAAGAAAACCGGACAACGCAATCCTTCAGTTACAACAAAAAATGACAGAAGTAGAAAATTAGTGTCGGACGTGGAGAACACACATAAATCCTGGTAAGTCCCAGATCCTCCTCATCAGAAGATACAAGCTCAGGGATACTATTAATAACTCTTTATCTCTTCAGAAAACAAGTTCCTTTCGTAAACAGTGCCAAATATCTGGGAGTCACCTTTAATAGATCCTTCACTTGGTCAGCGCACACCAATACTACGAGGGGAAAAATCTACGCTATCCATGGAGGTAGGAAAGGGAGGAGGGGCCATTCCGCGCTAGAAGTGAAGCACTGCTTTGAAGCTTGGGTCACCAGACGGGGTGTTTTATGTTTACATTCAGAAGCTCGCTTGACAAGATTCTGATAGTATTTCGACACACGACAGTTCCATAAAAATCGAAAAAGGGACACTCTCGCATGAAAAAAACATTCATAGTGTGATGGATAATAGCAATTTGTATAGTTTACTGACATTTACGCAAAAATCACATCTTGGTTATTTTTCGATAACTAACAACAGCGATTTTGATTATGAATTTGTTTTATAAAATTCTAAGCTGTTGCACTACAAAAATATAGATTTTAAGAAAATTGCTAAAAGAGATCTGCCAAAATTTATTTTCTAGAAGATTTGAAAAGTTTGAAACTTGATGGCTAAATGTAAATATAAAATTATGTATGTTAAAATATTTGTAATTAGGCACATAGGTCAGATTAAGTTTTTATTAAATAGAGTAACGCATGCAAGGGCTATCTGCCTAAAGAGAGAGATGCCATCGTGGAGGAATTTTGAAGAAAAACTGACCTTTGATTGGGTATTAAAAATAATACTTATAATTTTCATTCAAATTATATTCATATATATTTTTTATGTAAAACTTTCGGGTGTATGCTAAATTAGTGTAAATTACTTTACACGAAAAATATAGTGAAAGCACAGAAATTAAAGATTTGCACATGCCTGAAATGATAAATAGGAAATATGTATGGGTATTTATGCATATGCTTGCAAAAAGCATGTATCTGCCTTTGACAAAATACTTAAATATTCATTACATTATTTATAAATGTATTTGAAATGAAGAATTTATTCACTTATAAACAACTGTGAAAGTACTGTGAAGAAATCTAATGTTTAAATGTATCTAATTTATAATGATTATAAATGTTATCTAAATATATAATAACCTTAATATTGAATTGTAAACATAAATTGAAATCCTGTTGACAAATACGTTATAAAACTATTTAAGCAAGAATTGTTCGTATTGGAAAGCAATCTGTTAAAAGGTATTGTAAAGCAAATGCTATGAGATGCGCACTTAAGAACGTAATAAAGAGTTTTGGAATATGTATTGTTGAAATGAAGGGTAAAAAAAAATCTGATAAGAATAATTAAAAGAATTATTCCCTTTACATTTTATAATAACTCAGTTACAAGTTTTAAATAATACTTAAAAAAAAAAAAAAAAAAAAAAAAAAAAAAACTTATTTTATTCCCTTTCAGAAATGTTCAGAGAAAGTCAAATACTATTTAATACCTATTTAATTATTAGGAATTAGGGAACTACTTATTTAAAGTATTTCGCTAATTCCTAATAATTCTCTAATTTAAAATGAACCGAATAGAGCATTAATTATAAATTGACTTCCATTTTTCGATTTAAAAGATGCTTCAGAAGCCAAAAAATCATGTCATATTTAAGAAAGTATTTTAGGAAGAGAGCTCTATAAATAGAAAAGAAATAATGCATAATTTTAATATTAATAATACAATAAACTTTGATCTTAATTTTTGTACCTTAACCGAATAAAATCGAATTACCTTAATTTTTTTTTCTAATGTAATTAACGAAAACTTGTGAAACTATTTCATTCAAATTAAACCATTCTGAGAAAACTGTCCTGTGAAAAGTATAGCATTTAATTCCGTTCAGAATGGAATGTTGTTTAAAAATATGTTGTTTTCACATACTTAGGACTCTGAAGTGTTGTAGAAAAAGAAAATATATACATTTATATGTATATTTGCGACGTAATTACAAAATATTTACACCCTAACGCGTCAAATCCCATAGAACTCAATGGTAAATGACCCAATGTTTTGGTCACCACGTAGGGATCGCCTGTGCTTCAGAGCAGGGTACAGAGAAACTTGTTTAGGGCGACTCCATCTTACTTCCTACCTCCATGACGCTATCATGCGGAAACTTTATTTTTTACTCTCAGAAAACTCTGGACTCAGCGTGAGCGGGAAAAAGCGTATTTATACTACCATCATCCGTCCCATCTGTTCATATGCCTCGCCCGTCTCGGCAAATGCAAAACGTAACGAAATTGAAAAACTGCAAACCATCCAAAATAAATTTTTACGACTAATTACTTGAGCACCTTACTTCATCAGGAACAAAAATCTTCATAGAGATCTGAACATCGACTACGTTCAGACACACTTCAACAAATTGAACGAAAGTTTCTATCAAAAAGTCCTCCATAACCACTTTGCTGATTTTTCTGACGTGCTATCGATGACGACTACTTTGCTCGGCCCTTCACAGCTCATGTCTTTAATATGTTAAGTCAAAACAGCTAAAACTATGTCATCCCACGTCGGACTTTGGACGCTTTCTCCACACAAGTTCCTGATCTGCTTCTTAGTCACTTAATATTTTCACAAGCATCGAGCATCAACAGAGTACCGAACGGATAGAGCATAGACCTACAGATCCGCAGCTCGTCAGTTCGATATTGTGGGTAACGACTTTTGGAAGTACTGGTCTCCAAGATATCCAGCAGATTCTTCACTTCCCCAAGCCATGTTTTTGGGCCATTTTCTTTCTTTTGAATGTTGATATCCCATCTTGGGATCTACTCATGTAAACCTCATCACCATGCTCATCGTGGAAACATCTCAGGTTGCAGGGAAATACTGCTGCAGCAGTAGAAACCCTGCATAATCAGGTTCGTATCAAAGTATCAAAGGGAACGCTCACCGATCGATTCAGCTTTGGATTTGCGGAGAGAAGGACGTACTTGGTACAGCAGTCTCAGGTTCGTAAGTATCTTTGCATTTCTTTGTGTTTGGATTTTATGCTAGGATTTTCTAGGATGAGTTTCACGATAGAGATTGCTTTGCTTAAGGGTACGATTAAATATTTTGAGTAAAATATTTAAGATGGATAATAGCGAAAAGTTAGGAGCGGATATTAAATTTCATTTGGCTCAGGAAAAACCCAAAATTTTAGATATTTGTGCCAATGACACACTCGAGGCTATAGATGGCACACTTGCCCATGTTAGCATAAAACGTATCCAAATTGATAATGGATTAGCGATAGTAGATAATGATAGTGCTGAAGAAATTCATGCTCTAGAAGAGCTACTAAGATTTTCCAGGGAACATAAAGATAAAATTAACTCTGACGATGTTCAGGAAATTTTCAAAGGAAAAACCAAACTTGACGAAGTTATCCAATTTATTAATGATAAACTACATATTACCTCAAACGGACAGGAAGACGAAAGTAGTAATCCAAAAGATGAGTGGATTAAACCAAAAAAAGACTCATAAACGAAATTTAGGTGATTCTAGTGATGTTTCAATCACTTTGGTCAAAAATAAATACACGCCTCTGCCGAATCAGTATGACATGGAGGTTCAAGTTATTAATTCACAAGATGCGAGAAACGAAGCAGGAGAATTCAACTTTATAAAACCACCAAAAGGATACCCCCGATCATAGTTTCAGATGTACAGGATTGGAAAAAATTAAGAGACGAAATTAAAATACGTACTACTCAAATGAAATGTAGTCCAACAGGTGACGAAATTCACATTAAAGTTAAATATTCGGATGACTATAGGAATACTACCACCTATTTGGATGAGAAAAACCATCCCTTATCATACTTTTCCGTTGCCAAACGAAAAACCCATCAGAGCGGTTATTAAAAGATTGTGCCCGCATACACCAAACCGGAAGATATCATGGAGGAATTAAAAGAAAATGAGATTCCCATTAAATCAGTTAAACAGTTTACTAAGAAAATAGAAGGTGAAATAGTTAAAATGCCTACTTTTCTTGCTGAAGTTAAACGAAGCGTAGAAGGAAAAAAGATATACGATATCAAGCACATTTTAGACCTAGGTGTCTTGATTAAGCCATTTCAGCAATCGCTCGGTCCAAAGCAGTGTCACAACTGTCAAAGGTACTGACATAGCAAAAATCAGTGTAAACATAAAACGCGCTGTATGAAGTGTGCAGAAAATCATGCCACGTATACGTGCAAGAAAGATAGAAATATCCCAGGAACCTGCGCCCTTTGCGGAGGACCCCACGTCTCGACTTATCACGGATGTGAAATGCACCCAGACATAAAATATTGAACTCAGAAAAGCCAAGCTCGAGCAGTATAAAAATGCTAAAAACAGTCCTTCACCCAAGGGACATTCCCACCGTTACCGATCCAGACTTCTGCTAACAGCAGCAAAAGAAATGATAATGAGGAAGAAAATAACAATACCAATCGGAACACAGACAAGGAAAATGAAAATAGTAGCTTCGCCCAATCGTTCCTAAAATGGATAATAAATCTCATTAACCAAAGAACAACTTTATTTCAAAGATTTTTTAAAGCTAAATCCATAATGGACAAAATCCAGATTAGCTATGAAGCTCTTGAACTTATTTCCAGCATCAACTATGAATTCTAAACTATATAGAAATATTACAAGTTTTCACATTACTGCTCCTAGCAGTTTGAATGTCACGTATTTCAACGCGAATGGCATACGATATAAAAATGCCGAAATCCTTAACTAAATCAACCAACATGACATTGATGTCTTTCTTGCGAACGAAACACACTTAAATGCTAGTGGTAAATTTAAAATACAAGGTTTCAAAACTTTCAGAAACGATCACCAGCTTAATCGCGGAGGTGGGACTGTAATCTTGGTTAAAAATTACCTGCAGCCCACACGTTACGACCTCACAGGCAACACCAGCATAGAATTCACAGCTGTCATCGTGCACCAATGATCCTGTAATTTTCGTCTCGGCTTACGTGCCCCCCAAAACACCATAAGGGCCAGTGATCTAAGCTGTTTCAACAATATTACTCTTCCAGTCATCATCGCAGGTGATTTCAACTCCAAGCATAACACATGGAACTCTCGACGACCTAACGCAAACGGAAATTTTCTGTATAATTATGCGCTAATGATCTAAAAATTTATGGCTCAAATAGCCCCACGAGATATCATCATACAGGAAGGGGTGAAGCTTTGAACATTGTCATTACCAAAAATGTTCAGTAAATTCCTTATCTGAAAGTTAAAAATCAACTACAGTCGAACCATCTCCCTGTTAACTTAATTTATTACAGTATTGGGAACACAATTCCTTTACGAAACGTCACCAAACTGGGATATTCTCGAGGGCATTCGATATTAGGTTAACCCTTCTATTAAGCAAATACAAATTTCGTGCGTATGTAAAATTTCTGGTTGCAAAGTTTTATTTACTTTTCTTTCAGCGTTAAATTCCACGAAAACATAGATACAAATTTTAAACCATATGAGTGACGCAAGTGCTCAAGAATACAGTGCCCTTATTGTTGATTTAAATTTATTTTAAAACGGTGTTTTTCAATAAGTTTCAAAATTGTAAATTTTTTAACTGATTCTTTTAAAATTTATTTCTAAACTTTCGCAGCCTGTTCCAAAACATGACTGAAGAATGGAAGACATTTCTGCCTAGGCTTAGAGTAATCAATGATTATTGAATATCTAGATTTGTTTTAACACGGACTAGGACTCCGAATCTAAAAATTTATTAATACAGGCAGAAGTAAGGCAGGACGACAAGCTTGGTTTGGTTTATTTAATGATGGCCAAGCACTTGAGAGATATCTGCCTAAGGGGAGGAATGCCTTCGTGGAAAACTTTCTAAGGGAAAGTGGCTCATATACACCTTACACAAGGGAAAATCCAGGAAACTTCCCTACAGCCTGCCCGTTCGCCGGGATACGAACCTCGAACCGAACTACCACTGTCCCACCGCTCGGCCGCTGGTGAGACAGTGGCATTTAAACTTAAGAAAAATTATACTTATTAAATGACAAAATTATTCTATATTTAACGGAACAAAAATCTGTTTGTTGCTGTTTGTGAAAATGAGGCTTTTCTGTCAGACATTTTTAAGAAATTAAACGATCTCAACTTGTCTCTTCAAAGAAAAAATAGCATTAGGCCCATTTTCAAATTTTGCTTAATTATGCTGTTAGAGACGAAAAGAAAGAAAATGTAAGATAAAGTAGTATGTAAAGTTTAATTTTGAGCGTTGCATTGCATAAAGATGACTATAGATATATTTCTACAGTTTAAAATATAAAAAAAAAAAAAAAAAAAAAAAAACAATTGAAAAATTTTTACATATAAATCTTTAAATATGTGATCGTAGGCAAAAATGCCTGTCCCCTTCGAATTTTATGTTATTGAACCTCTTTGTTTTGTAACCTAATTTAATTTTTTAAATCAAGACGTTTGATTGTTTTAAATATGAACTATTAGTGTGTTACATTCATGTGAAAAATTAGCTACATAAGTTCTTGTGTTTAGCAAATCAATAAATTAATTTGAGATCATTATAAACTAGTCAAGCTAAGCATGACTACTTTGAATATGTACTGCTCCTTTTAGGCAGATTTAGAGACTAATTGCGGGTAAAATAATCTCACGGTAATGACGGACATGACATAAAGCGGAAGACAAATTATTTTTATTGATTTGCTAAATTTATATCTAAAAAAATTCAATTGATTTTTTTAAATTGTAGAAATATATTTATAGTTATCTTTACATAATGAATTCCCCAAATTAAACTTTAAATATTAATTCGTCTTGAATTTTCTTTATTTTCTTCTGGGACATCATATGTAAGCAAAATTTGAAATTGGGCCACTCTGTAACTTCAAACGATAAAAATGTTTTGTCAAAAAGACCAGTATTTGAAAGAACAGGATGGGAAAAGAGCCATTTGAAACGTTTTCAATTATCGACAGTTTTATAAAAAAATTAAAAATTATTGTAAACCGTAATTTAAAAAGTTATTATAGACCACTCAAAACCCTAGTTGCAAATACTTTATATCGAATTTTAATTAAAAATATTATATATTGTATTTAGAAATCATATTCGACTGACAATAGTCGTATTTATTGCTTGGCATGTAAAGTCCAAGAGGAAATTGTTGATTTATTGAGTGACTCAAAATCACTGATGAAATTCTATATCGAAGCTGATTTCATACAATTTCTGAAACCGTATTCAATAACGACATTTTTCACTTTAACGCTTATTAATTACAAATATCGTTCAACCCTGACAAACGCAGAAGACTCTTTACGTTCATTACTGTCAAACATTGCACCAAGATTTAATTTATATGCAGTAAAAAAAAAAAAAAAAAAAAGAAAAGAAAAGAAAAGAAAAAAGCATCATTCTTATTGATACGTGATTTTCCGTTCATTGAATTATGTACATCTGAAACATCTTGAAACCACGCATTTTCAACCGTATATAGTTTAATGAAGAAATTATTTGTTTTATAATTAAATCTGGGGTTGCGAATAAATCTCGGTGTAAAACATGGATTATGAATGAAAGTTTAAGAAGCTCTCGTGTAAACAATAATGAAGGCAACAAGTTTCTAACTCCCCGATCATGGAAACGCCATATTTCCGGATTCAGAATTCTTTCGGGACATCTGAGGAAAAGAATATTCAGTCTTGGTTGCGTACGTTTGGACATATTCACTAAGATCGCGTAATTGCTCCGCCTAAATTAAAACAACTGCACAACTTGAAATAATGGAATATGATACAAAGTTCCTTCGGATAGCATTATAAACCTGCATTTGGAAAAGAAATTTCTTCCAACAGACATTTTCAGAAATGTAATGAAAAATTTCTGTGTGTAAAATTAATAAAGAAATCAGGAGCTTTGGAAATGGATGGCAAATGCGAAAAAAGAAAAAGGTTGTCGAAGTATTTTATACAAAATTTGATCCTTTTTTAATAAATCTACGAGCTATGAGTTTTGTTTCGACGTTGGGAAGATTTCGGATGTCCTTTTTCACAGATTTTAAGTCTTTCTGGGTGTTTTTTAAGAAACATTTAACAGTATTGGTGCAATTCTTTCTCACAGAATAAAATATCTTTTCAGCCAACAATAATTAACTATAACTCAACGAACTCAAAATTTTAAATATTTTTCTTTCAAGGGTAGCGAATTCTTGTATCAACGCATGATTGTACTTTTCACTTATAATACGTCTTCTCAGTCAAACATTTCAAGAACTTAGAATTTACTATTTTATTCCTTATATGTTATGACTAAATAAACAATTTTTAAGATAACCGAGATCACTGGATTTTTTTTTTTTAACATTCCAAGAGAGATCTGTAAACGTCCTTTTGTTTTAAACCTAACCTTGCAATAACTTGCATAAAAGTTCTGAACAGAAATTTATCAATAAATTTAAAATTATGAGTTTAAAATATTTAAAAATCAAAAAAGTATACAATTGTACTAATGAAATTAATGAATGGAATTAGAAAAAATAACGACAGTACTTATTATAAGTTTACAGCAATATATATATTTATAAAACAACTTACTTCTATGTTAATATTTTAAAAATACTGCGTTAAAATATTTTATGGAGCTACAGCTCCTGGTAACTTTTTAGCAAGCTCGCTACAATATTTCTTCCTATTATTTATAAAACAAATATGCCCATAATTAAGACACAATAACACGCCGAAGATAAGAAAGCCTGGAGCCACTTGCTTATTCTTGGCCAGGCTTTCTTATCTTATCTAATCATTATTTCCTATCTTGTTCAGCGGTTTTGAAGCTGAGGATGGTGGTTCGGTAACACCATCGAAACTAGCCCTGTGAAAATTTTGAAAATATAACGCTGATTTTTGTTGTTTGACTTCTGAATTAATTATGCCTATATTAAATTTCTTCACGCGGATAGCTGATAAGATAATTAAGATTTGTGTCTCACTGCGTGTTTTTAAACGAAATTCAACTTTGGATTATAAAGAAACGATAATATGCTACCGAAATTATATTTTACTGAAATAATTTATGTTATAAAATAATACGAAATCCAATATCTTAATGTTGCAAAGAATATAAAATTTTTACAGTAAATATATTTACTTAGGATAGTTAGGAAATCAATTCTCGTACTAAAACCAAGCGGTTGAAAATGATTATGTATCGCGAGTTTTACAATTCAGTATTATAATATTAAATATGGTACCAGATTTCAAAATATCACTTCCTGATTTAGTAAAAAGTATTGCATTAATATTAAAGATTTTTCGGTAATTTAATTTTTCTTGCTTTTAACGAAGTAAATAAACTTGATAATATGTTTTTTTTTTAATCTTCTTCATTATTTAATTTATGTTTCATGAAGAAGATAACGATACATGAAAAGTTGGATCCCAAAAGAAGATTCTCTACCTTTCTTTTAAAACTTTTTTTTAATTGTAGCTTTTTTTAAACATTTGGCCTGAGAATAGCAATAAGCAACGTTGAAAATATTTTGAACATAATTTCCGAGTTCAGGTAGGATTGAACTAAACTGTATTTCTGAATTATCTTGAAAAGATTTGGTTTTCTTTTAACTATAAGGATTACTCAAATAACGAGACCTTTAAAAACGAGTATTTCTGATGGAATGTCTGAAGAATTTATATCGTTTGGATATCTCTACATATAATAAAACGAAGAGTCTGTCTGTGTGTGTGTGTCTTTCGTTCGCGCTGCGCGTAAGCTAATAGACCCACGACTACGAAATTTGGTACATAGGTGCATCTAGACAAGAGCCAGTGCACCTCGAAGCGATTTTTTCGAAATTCGAATTAGATTTTTTTAAATTTTACGTTTTGTGACGAAATCGCGTCATTTTGAGACATAATGGGCCATAGGAAAGCGAGATTTTACTCTACACACTCCATTTTCACATCGTCAGGAAACGTAGGCACTTAGCAATTTTACAAAATTTAAATAAATTTCGTGTTTCAATAAATCGAGTAAATACGAATTTATTTAACAAAGGGAGCTTAACACCTTTTCAATGTGATTTGCGATTGCTTTTACAAAAAAAATTTTGAAAAAATGATAATATTTTGTATTTTTAAAGAATTTTTTAAATGAAGCTTCCGAGTACACTTCTCACATCTTGACAAATGTGATTTTGGCGACAATTTTCCTTTCTTATTGTTGTTGATAGATTTTCGATGAAATCGCATCATTTTGAAAAGTTTCATTCTTTTAGAAATATGGGTTTGGCAACAATTTTTCATCGTATTTCTTATGTCACTTTTTTAAGATACTGGCATATTTCATTGTCATTTATATATATATATATGTAATATTTTTATTGATTTTTTTCGATAAAGTTGTTCTGCAGAGTAAATTTCTGCTCGGAATTTTATGTTTTTTGAGTTGCTTTCATGTTATTTTTTGCTTATTTCACTGTTTGTAAAATATTGAAAAGTTTTGCATGATCTTTTCTTCAACGGAAAGTTGGTTAATTTTTTTATTAGGATAATTAATATTTGTGTTAGGAGATATAGCTTATTTCATTGTAATTTTTTTCTCTTGAAAATATAAGATAAAATATCATTAATTATACATTGCTTTTCAGAATTTTTTGTATTCTTTTATGTTATTTATTGCTCATTTCACTGTCATTACGATATTGAAAAGTTTTGAGTGATTTTTTTAGGAAACAAAGTTCAACCTCCTTTATACCATTTGAATTCTTAAGATTTTGCAAAGAAAAATTGGTTAATTTATTTATTAGGATAATTAATATTTGTATTAAGGGATATTGCTTATTTCATTCTAATTTTTTTATACGTAATAACATTTTTATGAAGTTGTTCTGCAGAGTAAAATTGTACGCAGTTTTTAAATTTAACGTTTGGTGTTCCCTTCAGCCATTTTTCCGGTACATTTAAAAGCCAGGCGAAGGCTGGCAGCGAAGCTGCTAGTTTAAATAATAAATTAGAAGCTGTTCTTTTTAAAGTACCTAAACATTTCTTCTCTTAAGCAGATAGCCTTCATGTGTTTTGCCAAACTCAACCTAACCTAACCTTTAAAATATCTAAATAAAATGACCAATAGCTGAGCGATTAAGACTTCTGATTACTGGCAGCTCGACATTTTTTGGATTAGAATTCAGGCGAACGAGTTGTGTGCATGTCTAGTTTTCGGTTATTTTTCTACGTATAATGTGAATACAACCAATTTCCTTTAGAAAGTCTTCCACGAAGGCATCCCTTCTCTTAGGCAGAAAGCTTTCATAGGTATATTTCAATAATCTAACCTAATCTAAATTAAATGGTATTCATTCTCACCTGTTAAAAACTGGAAAACAAAAGCAATCTCGTATAATTGATATCAGCATTTTAGTTGTGAGATTAAAATAGTTGTGATTTCTTTCATTTCTGTTATGAAAATAAAATTTTCTGAAAAATTAGATCTTTTATCAATTGATTTTCCAGTCTAATTTCTTAACCGTTCTTTTCAACTTTTTTTCATATTTTTTATATTTATTTTTAAAGTTAATTTTTCACATTTCTCGAGAATATTTTCGCTCATCTTCTGTAGAGAGAAAGGTAATAGTGTTATGTTTTTTTTTTAATGAAGTATGACGAACATACGAGGGCTATTTGCCTAAGGGAAGGATTGCCTTCGTGGATGTCTTTCTAAGGGAAACAAGCTCCTATTTACATTTTACAAGGGAAAACAACGAAAATGTAGGCCATGTGGCAACATATTTCCGAGGGCATTCGGTATTAAGTTAATCCTTCTATTAAAGCAAATACAAATTTCGTGCGTATTTAAAATTTCTCGTTGCAAAGTTTTATTTACTTTTCTTTCAGCGTTAAATTCCACGAAGACATAGATACAAATTTTAAACCATATGAGTGACGCAAGTGCTCAACAATACAGTGTCCTTGTTATTAATTTAAATTTATTTTAAAACGGTGCTTCTCAATAAGTTTCAAAATTGTAAGTTAAGTATTTTAACTTCCGCTCGGCCGCTGGTGGGACAGTGGCATTTAAGCTTAAGAAAAATTATTCTTGTTAAAAGACGAAATTATTCTATATTTAACGGAACAAAAATCTGTTTGTTGCTGTTTTTGAAAATGAGGCTATTTGTCAGACATTAAGAAATTAAACGATCTCAACTTGTTTCTTCAAAGAAAAAAATAGCATTAGGCCCATTTTCAAACTTTGCTTAATTATGCTGTCCGAGAAGAAAAGAAAGAAAATTCAAGATAAAGTAATATTTAAAGTTTAATTTTGAGCATTGCATTGCGTAAAGATGACTATAGATATATTTCTACAGTTTAAAATATTAAAAAAAAAATCAATTGAAAAATCTTTAAATATATGATCGTAGGCAAAAATTCCTGTCCCTTTCGAATTTTATGTTACTCAACCACTTTGTTTTGTAACCAAATTTAATTTTTTAATCAAGACGTTTAATTTTTTTAAATATGAACTATTAGTGTGTTATATTCATGTTAAAAATTAGCTTCAGAAGTTCTTGTGTTTAGCAAATCAATAAATTAATTTGAGATCATTACTTTGAATATGTACTGCCCCTTTCAAGCAGATTTAGAGACTAATTTCGGGTAAAATAATCTCACGGGTAATGACGGACATGACATGAAGCGGAAGACAAATTATCTTTATTGATTTTCTAAATTTATATCTAAAAAATTTCAATTGATTTTATTTTAAATTGTAGAAATATATTTATAGTTATCTTTACATAAAGAAGTTCTCAAATTAAACTTTAAATATTCATTCGTATTGAATTTTCTTTCTTTTCGTCTGGGACATTATATGTAAGCAAAATTTGAAAATGGGCCACTTTAATATTTCAAACGAAAAAAATGTTTTGTCAAAAAGACTAGTATTTGGAAGAACAGGATGGGAAACGAGCCATTCGAAACGTTTTCGATTATCGACAATTTTATAAAAAAATTAAAAATTATTGTAAATCTTTAATTGAAAAAGTTATTATAGACCACTCAAAACCCTAGAAACACCATTTTGCAGGCCCACCATCAGCCGAGCGGTAAAGTCGCTGAACACTGGTAGTTCGGTCCGAGGTTCTAATCCCGCGAACGGGCTGGCTGCATGGGCGTTTTCGTGGTTTTCCCCATGTGTACGTGTATACGAGCCAGCTTCCCTTACAAAGTCCTCCACGAAAGGCATCCCTCCCTTTAGGGAGATAGCCCTCGTGGCTTTGCCATAATCCCCCCCCCACACACACAATTTTGCAAATACTTTATATCGAATTTTAATTAAAAAAAATATGTTGGATTTAGAAACCATATTTGATTGACATTAGTGGTATTTATCGCCTGGCATGTAAAGTCCAAGAGTAAATTGTTGATTTATTGAGTGACTCAAAATCTCTGATGGAATTCTATATTCGGAGCTAGAACTGAATTTCGCACAATTTCTGAAATCGTGTTAAGTATTCTATTGCTGTTCAGCAGCACCGACTTTCGTGAAACGACATTTTTAATTTTAATGCTTTACAAATATCGTTCAACCTTGAAAAACGTTGAAGATAATGTACGTTCATCACTGTCAAATATTGCACCAAGATTTAATTTATATGCAGAAGGGAAAAAAAAAAGTCGTTATTATTGATACGTGACTTTTTCTACATCCTAAACAGATCTTGAAACCACCTATATAGTGTAACGAAACTTAATGGCCGTACAGGAAATTCAACCAGTCATATATATATATATATTTAGTTTAACGAAGAAATAAATTATTTATGGAAAATCTTTATTTTATATTTAAATCAGGTTTCGCGAATAAATCTCAGTGATAAAACTGAATCATGAATGAAAAGTTCCAAGTAGCGCTTGCGTAAACAATAATGAAAATACAACAAATTTTAATTCCTCGATCATGAAAACGCCGTATTTCCGGATTCAGAATTCTTTCGGGACATCTGAAGAAAAGCATATTCAGTCTGGGCTTGTGTACGTTTGGACATATGCACTGAAGTTTGCGTATCTTCTGTGGCTAAATTAAAAACTATTGCACAAACAGAAACAATGAAATATGATTCGAAGTTCTTTCGGATACCATTATAAACATGAAGTTGGGAGAGAATTTTCTTCCCGTAGAGAACATTTTCAGCAAAGTAATAAATTAATAAAGAATTCAGGAACTCTGGAAATGGATGGCGAATATGAAAAAAAAGTTGTAACGAGTATTTTATACAAAACGTGATCCTTTAGGTTAAAAATGCGAGCTTATGCAGTTTTGTTTCGACGTTGGGATGATGTCGTTTTCCACAGATTTTGCTTTTTCCTCTGCATTAAACTGGAGTTTTTAAGAAACATTTGACAGAATTGGTGCAATTCTTTCTCACAGATTAAAATATCTTTTCAGCCATCAATAATTAACTATATCTCAACGAACTCACAATTTTAAATATTTTTCTTTTAAGGGATCATCTTGTATCAACACACGATTGTACTTTTCACTTATAATACATCTTCTTAGTCAAACATTTCAAAAATTTGGAATTAAATATTTCATTCCTTATATATTATGACTAAATAAACAAATTTTAAGATAAATGAGATCACTGGATTAATTTTTTTAACATTATAAGAAAGATCTGTAAACGTCCTTTTGTTTTAAACCTAGCCTTGCAATAACTTGCATAAAAGTTCTGAACAGAAATTTATCAATAAATTTAATATATTTTAAAATGAAAAAAAGTATACAATTGTACTAATGAAATTAATGAATGGAATTAGAAAAAATAACGACAGTACTTATAAGTTTACAGCAATATATATATTTATAAATTAAATATTCCTATAATTAAGACACAATAACACGCCGTTCCTATCTTGTTTATTTCGGTTTTGCAGCTGAGGATGGTGGTTCGGTAAAACCATCGAAACTAGGCCTGTGAAAATTTTGAAAATATAACACTGATTTTTGTTGTTTGACTTCTGAATTAATTTTGCCTACGTTAAATGGAATTTCTTCACGCGGATAGCTGGTAAGATAATGAAGATTTGTGTCTCGCTGCGTGTTTTTAAACGAAATTCAACTTTGGATTATAAAGAAACGAAGCTAATATGCTACAGAAATTATATATTACTGAAATAATTTATGTTATAAAATAATACCAAATCTAATATCTTAATGTTGCGAAGAATATAAAATCTTTACAATAAATATATTTACATATGATAATGAAGAAATTATAAAATATATATATATACTCGTATATTGGCTTAGAAGCTTAAAGGTAGATATGAACATTTAAATTGAGATCTCTCTGATTTGATTTTAGTTTCCTATATGAACTGCATACATATTGTCACTATAACACACTGCGTCAAAATTTCTTTCGGAAAATTTTGTCTGAACTTTTTTAAAAACAAAAAGCATAAAAAGTAATATCGTAATGCTAATAAAGTATCCTGGAAAATAAAATCATCCAAATAAAAGAATATAAAGAGAAAAAAATGGATTCAATTAAAAATTACATAACGAAAAACTAGGCCAAAAAAAATTATTAAATTTCAGAAACATTTTAAACATTCTAACCAAGTTTAAACAATATGGAATGTAATAGAATAAAGATGCTATATATTTATTGACATGTTATGAAAGTTAGAAAATGATGCATTATTAAAAATATTCATATTTCAAAACTGCAGAATGGTAGACTGAGTCCTGGTTTTTCATACTTAATAAAAGAAAATTAAGACATATATACGTATGACTTCAGAAAGGTACTTCAGGATTTAAAAATATAACTATCCGACATAATTCACCAGCTAAAGAAAATGTAATTTTCAAAAACTCACTTGAACAGTTATTATTATTATTACAATAAACAAAGTTCATATTGATTATTAAAATAATTCATATCAATTATTACGAACTACAACATCTTGCAGAAGTGTTGCACAAAAATTGTTTCTGGATATCTCTTTCCATTCATCGGTTGAGAAAATCTCCTGCAGATGAGTAGAAAAAAATTTTAAAGCATTCTGATACAAATCATCATCGGAATACATTGCACCTAACTGAAGAATTTTGCAAACATACTTGACAGTAATATTTGATGTCAGATAGGTCGAACACTTTTTCTTGAGAGCAGGAATATCATACTTATCAGCTGCTGCGTACAGCTGTATGGCTGTTTCTTCACATAGTGTTCCCACATTTCCTGTATACACAAAAAGAAGCATTTCGTGTATAATATCAAGATCCACGTCAGAAATCTCAACCTGGTTATTTTCCGATTCTATCATTTCGGTTTCGAACATTCTGCGAAACACCGTGGACTGGGAACACAAAATAAATTTGTGCACTGAAAATATTCTCGAATTAACTACTAAAGTAATATCAGATAGCGTTCCATTTTCATAAAGATTTCGAAGGCTTCTATTCAAATTATTATATGGGATATAAGGTACAATGGCGCAAGATGATTGTACAATCTCAGAAGAAAAACTGCCATCGGATAATTTAAATTCGCATCGAAGTAGCAGGACATCATCTGGATCTATAGGAATGGTCCTCGGAAACTCTGCACATTTCCAATTTTCATCTGTCGTAAACAAATGCTCATTTTCAGAAGAATTATCATCATCGAAGGATACCTTAATTTTCACGAAAATCGGTTTGAATACACCTGATAAGTTAGGTCTTTTACAAAGGAAAACATCAAATATTTGATCAGTTTCAGTCTTTTCACGGATACGGATTCTTACGCTCCATTGGCAAAATTCCGGGATATCCATGCTAAATCCGTGACGCGACTCTGTGTTTACCGTCAGGCTCGAGAAATTTTCAATTGGCCACATAAGTGAAATTGTCTCTGCATTAATGCGGGTTTTGCATGTTTTTACTATGCCAGGTGTAGGATTGAAAATACGGAGTCCATATTTTGCGGCAGTGACACATATCTCCTCAAAATACGCATATCCACTGAAGTCTACTTTTTCAGTGTAAATGTATTTAACCATGGCTTCCAGAACTTTCGATTCTATATCAAATTCTTTTTCGGAGGACTTTTCTTCATCGAGTTTTTTTGCCAGTTCAGGCCACCTCGCCGACTACATAGCTTTATGCACTTTGAATTCTGTACCACGAGCCCGTAATACGACATCCGTAAACAATCCATTCTTATAAGATAGTGAAGGCAGAAGCTCTTGATCATTAGTCTCAGAAAATGATTTAAAGGTATACTTAATAATGAGAATGTCGTTACTGAGAGAATTGAAAAGTAAATTGCTTTTAGTAAATCTTAGATAGCCCCAAGACTGTTTTTCTGTAAACGCGTGAGTATCGTCACTAGGTGCCACGCCGGGAATTTCCTTTTCATTGCAATCCAAGAACTGAATACTGTAACTTACTTCACTGACTGTTTGAAGGTCATCTTTTCTGATGAGATAAATAGCTACGTCATTTTTATATCTGTTTCCTCTTGGATAGAAGTGAATGTCCCACTTCATGCCCGCTAAAGAGTTCAACTGAAATAACGGGCTGCACAAATATTCTTCCTTAAAGTACATACTGACATTTTTAATAATCCATACAAATGTAAAATTATCTTCCATTTGTTTCTCCATGGCGTCTAACTCATTCTCTTTCAGCAGCTCAATTATTATTCAAAGTTTTCATTTGAGAACTTATGATGCGAACAGCGCTCAGTTTTCCCCTAACGGCGTGCGCTCTGAGTTCAGATGTTTACCTTGAAAACCTTTTTAAAGCTCTGAGTGGCTATTAGATGCCACATGTTCCTTTATCAGTTTGGCTTTCGTAAGCCCTAAATAGATAATATAGGAGATACGCATACGAAAATAAATACTCGAGGGAAAATACTTCCCTTAATCTGTTTTCATTTTACGTATCTTTTTTTATCTTTTTTTTAAAGGAAAACAGATTAATTTCCCTTAATCTGTTTTTCTTTTACGTACGAAAAACTTGAACTTAAGCTTGATAGCTCCCTATAAATTATTAATAAAAATATACTTTTCATTTGTAAAAGACGAAAATTTTAGGCCTGTGTGTTATAAGCTGTCTCATATATGCAAAGATTAATTTCTACAAGTAGAAAAGCTACAGCACTATGAAAGGATCTCAGGAAAGATAAACTAATTTATATATATAGTATATATATGTAATGATATTTTTAAATCAATTAATTAAATTAAATTCTAATCATATTCCTTAATAATGTGTTGGCGATTCTCTACCTAATTTGCATCCCTGTTCCTAAATTTTGGCGAAGTCCTTTCTTTCTTATAAATTATATTAACCTCTTGGCGCCGGCGAAATCGCCAAACTCATAAATCTGTCATACTACATAAAGTCCTTATAGAACACTTCTGATGAGAAGACCTCGTGATCTCAATTAATACCTCTGATTGTATGAGCACCATGACACACACATATCTATAAATAGGGCTTCTCCTCGAATGAAATATTGCAACCGATGATGATGAAAACAAAGCGATGGCGCTCTTCCTCATCCACCTCCCGAAAGAAGGATAAAAGAACATTTTTTATTTATTTATTTATTCATCACCACTGAGCAGGCTTCTGACCCAAGGTGTATACCAAGCTGAATAGTGCCTGCTCAGCAGGAGATCAATTACAATCTAACAGTCGCCACTACTGGGGTAGGGCTGTACATATTTTTTAACAAAATCAAGCAGTAGATACAGTGGCAGTATTTCAAAAACGAAGACAACTTGCATTCATATGCTACATATAATTCAGGGTTATAAGTTGGTACTTAATATAATAAAAAGAAAGTTGCTGAATAAATTTTACAAATACTTAATATAATAAAAAAATAAAATAAATTAAGGGAAAAATAAAAAATAAAATAAAGACAGAAAAAGTAATATAAATAAAATGAATAAATATATGCAAATAAATAAACGTAAATATAAATAAAAAATAAATAAATGAATGCATAAAAATAAAAAAAATGGATTTATACAAAGATTATACAACAATTACTTAGCTATTTGATGAGTGCGGATGTCGCTATCGTATGAGTACTTAACTAGTTGATGATTGTGAATATCTTTCTTTACAGAATTGTAATATTTTAGTCAGTTTAGTAAGAGCTCCCTTAGTTTTTAATAGGTGTGAAGTCCATTGTTCCCAGTATTGATCAGATGGTTGATCAAGTGAAAAGTTTTCGTAAGACAACAGGAAAAGGCATAATGATCCGGAGTTCCTTGCTGGCCACATTCACAAGTGTCCAGTTCTGTAATACCAAATCGATGAAGACATGTTATGTAAGGTCTATGGCCTGAAAGAAAGGTTGTCAATGCAGAAGAATATGTAAGCATCTTAGTAAAGACATGGGGACAGAACGGAAAGTTCATCTTCAAGTTGTTGCAATATTCCATCTGGATTACCAGTGATTCATTAAGTGCTTATAAGTAATCCTTTTAAGATAAGAACTTGGCAAGGGTAAGGGATGTTCCGCCAAGTTAATGCCAGTTGCTGCTTGCTTGGCAAGTTCGTCCGCAAGCTCTTTCCCAACTATGCCCGTATGTGTTGGAACCCAGGATAACCGTGGACGAACTTCTGACATTATGTTGAGAAGTAATTTTTGTATTTCTGTGACTAGCGGATTTCTGGAATTTATATCACCAATTGCCTCCAAACTAGACAGAGAGTCACTGCAAACATAGGCTTGTGTATCGAATCTACAGGAGAGTTGAATAGCTTTCTTTATTGCTGTCAATTCAGCTTGGAATATTGAGTTATGATTACTTAATCTTCTTTTCCAAGTGTGTTTCAGAATATCCTTTAGCATGACACACAGGCCACAGCCTGTGCCTACTTCAGTACGCGAACCACCTGTGTAAATGGCGATCCCGTGAATTGGAAACTGAGGCGATCTAGAGGAAATATAAGAATCTAGATCATTATAGGAAGGGTGTCAAAGATAAACTGAATTTTTTGTCTCGTAGTCTGAAGCTGAAAAGTGAATATTCCATAAAGTGATATGTTTTTTCAGTCGTAATATACAGGAATGTATTGCGTCTCGCTCCACAGTTAGGTCGAGAGGAGGAATACCAGTTAGTACTTGCAAGGCTGCTGTCGAAGTTGTGCGGTACCCCCTACTGATTTGTAGAAGTGGCATTCTTTGTATGGAGAGAAGTTGACGGCGTTCATGTTTATTTAGAGAAGTTGCCCAGACACCAGCACAGTACAAAATGATTCTTTCTGTGACTGTCTGATACCAAATTTTTTGTAAGGAAGAAGAGACGCCCCAGGTTTTAGCCGTGGTTCGCATCATGTTATTATTCAAAATTCCAATTCGATTCTTAATATTTTTCTAGTGCGGCAGCCAAGAAAGTCTGGAGTCAATTGTGAGATCTAGATACTTGACTTGTTGAACTACCTTAATAGAGGTGGGCTGTTGATTGTAGTTTTATTTTAATTATAAAATTGTGGGCTAATTAATTTAATTGTGGGCTTTCTTTTAAGAGGGGCTACAGCTCCTATTGTCATAGCTTGATACTTAGAGACTGAAATAGTAATTTTATGATCTGTAGCCCAATTGCTGAACTTATCAAGGCAATATTGTGCTGTTGATTGTAGTTTTGATTTCCCGTTTACAATAAGAATAAAGTCATCTGCAAATGCTATGATAGAACAATTGGGTGTATTTTTGAACTCTTGGAGTAATATATTTGCGACCACTGTCCATAAGACAGGACCTAAACATGAGCTCTGAGGTCATCCTCGATGCAACTTTTGTGCAACAATTCCAGAGTCTGGACACTCCATAGGGACCAAGGTATCAAGGATGTCTGGCCACCACAGAGAGTCAAAGGCTGCTTGAATATCTAAGCTAATAATGAGAGAATGAAGATTCTATTCTCTGTTGGCTCGAATAACTGAAAGAAGACTCGAAATTGCCTGTTCTGTTGATTTGCCTCTAAGAAAACCAAATTGCGATGGGTCCAGAACATTATTAAGAAATAAGAAGTATTGTAATATACACAGGATAACGCATTCCAGGAGTTTCCCAAAAGCTGGGAGAAGACATATAGCACGGTAAGAAGATGCTTGGACAGTATCTTTGCCTTTTTTGTGAAATAGTACCACTTCTGCTCTTTTTGTAAGTAAAGAGAAGTGTCGGAGTCTCCAACAAGTATTTTTCAATAATACAATAAGGTCCGGAGCAATTTTAAAAAGCATTTGAATGATAGCATTGTCTATGCTATCGGGCCCTGGGACCTTTCTCGGTTTAAGGTGTTTTATTGTCTTTGCCAATTCAGATTTATTTGGAGGAGGTTCAGTAGACTGCCTATGTGAATCATAGTTATTAAATTTGGCTCTCAGTTTTGATTGCTATGCTGTGTCATCAGCTGGTGGATTATTCTTGAAAAGGGAAGAAAGAACGAATTTTATTGTATCTATTGGTGACTCAGCCATCGGGACTATTTCTGCTGGTAGAACTGTGGGCCTGAAGATCTTATCTGTGGCGATTTTAAAAGCTGCTTCGTAGGTGTCCACTGTTTTTGTCCAAAATTGCAGCCAGGAATCTTGCTTTGCAGATGCAATTTTTCGTTTAAAAGCAGCTTGTGATTTTTTATAGTTAACAAATAGGTCACGACGAATAGCAGAGTCATTTGTTGCTTGTGCTTGTCTTCTGTGTTTTCGTAAATTTCTGTGATCCATAGATAAGGTATCAGACCACCAAGAAATACCAGTACTGTGTGAGTCTTTTTTATTCGAAATGTTTGTTGACATGCTATCTTACAGCATGCTATCAGTTGGTTGTAGACGTTGTCGAAATCTGTAGTTGTATTGCATACTCTAAGATTCTTGGTGAGTGTGTCTATAAAAGGGAAAAAGTGCCTCTTTAGTTTTGTACTTCCACCATAGAAAATTTTGAAGCGTGTTTTGAAAATTGCAGTGAGGGTGGCATGGAAACTAAAAGTAATAGCAGTATGGTCACTTAAAGTGATAAAGTCATGGACTGTCCAATCTTGTATTAGCGGTGCTAGGTTAATAGTTGAAAGCGATTTGAATGGAAGATATAGCGATCTGAACACGGTGTGCAAGCTATTGCAGGAGAAGACGGCGAAAGAGAGGGCGTACTTGACTTAGCCATATAGATTGAAGGGAATAACGGAAGCAAAACTACCTTTGCTACGCATGAATTACAAAGTACATATTGAAAACTCATTAGTTGAATAGCAAGAATGCATTTAAGGAAAACTATTGATCAAGTGAGAAAATTCCCTAAGGCGGTTTAATTAAAAATTTATGGTATCCAAGCAGAGACAATGTCAGAGAAAAAACACGAAACGGATTAGAGATGTAGACGCGAAAGGTGCAAATGCAGAAGAGGTGGAAAACAGAATTATATAATCAGAGTGTTGGTAAGATAAGCGTATTTTTTCAGTGGAACGGAACTGTGTTTTTGATTGGAGATAATTGGATTTTGATGGTGTTTGAGTGAAAGGTAGAATTCAATGGCGTTGTTTCTAAGGTAGTCATTGATATATTGAATTTTAAGGTGCTGGTGGATGACAAATTTCCTGATATACCAAGTGCCGTTAATGATCGTTCGGAGAGTCTTGCTTTGAAGACTGTGTAGTTGGTGAAGACTAAATTCAGCAGCTCGGCTTCAAATACAGAATGCGTAGAGAAAAGCAGAACGAAGGGCAGACTTGTACAATATAACCTTGGTTTTGATGGAGAGCTTGCTGTAACGTCCAAGAAGGGGGAACATATTGCAAATAGTATAATTAAATTTTTCATGAACTTTCTTGAAGTGAATTTTGAAGATGAGCTTGCCGTCGAGATTTACTCCATGATAGGTATAGTTGCTAGACCATTCTATTGGTTCGTCAAAGAGGATGAGTACATCAAAGGTTCTAGTGTAATTCCCTTTTAGAAAGATAATTGCAGCAGATATTTGAGTGTTGAGAGCAATGCGCCATTCGCTATACCAGTTTTCACGAATAAGAAGGTAGCTTTGAAGGAGAATTTTAACGTATTCGAAGTTAGCTGCTTGCGTATTAACCACAAAAAGAGCGAGTTGAATTCTGGGATCATGAGGGATATCATGATTGTAGAGATTGAAAAGGATGGGCCCAAGCACACTTCTCTGTGGAGCACCTGCTTGATTGCAGCGACTAGAAGAGAAGGTACTTCCCACTCGTACCTTGAAGCTCCTGTTTGTAAGGAAGGAGGCTAGTCTAGTCTATTCGGTACCAGTATCGCCGGGATATCGCGCAAAGCGCGATGTATCCGGCTGTGTGAGTAGTTGCCATTAGAGGCCCATGACATAAGACCGTCAGGACGGATGGTTGAAAGGTCAAAGGCAAAGAGAAGGGGTGACCGTTCATCATCAAGGCTTGTGAAGCCAAACTACAACAAGTGAGCGCGAACAATGGAGAGAAGTGCCGCGGCGAGTCTGACAATTTCTATGAGCTATAAGGGAGTAACGCGAAACTTGAAATGCAAGCACAAGTCAAAAATTTTGGAATTTCCGATAACAAAAATACTTGACAAGCTATTTACAAAGTTAATTTACATACAAAATCAAGCTATTTACATCTATGTACAAACATTAATACATGTCTAAATTTGAAAACATACTGAAAATACCTAAGTATATCAATATAGAATCAAGAGAACCCACGAGATAGATTAGGTCGGGAAGTTTAAATCCATGGTGAGATGCCTGGTGAAGGGCCTAATATTATAATCTTCTTCTAGTACGTAGTAATCAAAGACTTTAAACTATTGCCTGTGTGTAAAATTTTGAGCCTTGGTGAAGAAGTTAGTGTTCATTCTATGCAAGTAGTGGTCCACGTACTAAATCTTTAAGTCTTTATGCAGTATCTCGTTCGAGACATAATAATGGGCATTGGTAATGGCCCTTAAAATCTTATTTTGCTTTGAGTCTTTACTTGGAAATAGTATATTGACTCTTGATTATACTAGTATATTCTTGATTAATTTGATGCTCTCCCAACTCGTGAAAAATAGAATCGTGAATCCGTGAGCATAATCGTGACAAGTTTTTATACATGTTTTTGGTGCCGAAATTCCCGGACCTTTAGATACTGTGAAATCGAAACTGAATATAGTTGAATATAGTTCTATGCTGGAATAATGGAAGGATACCTGAAAATATCAGGTAAGCCATTTTCTTTCATTCTTGAAGTATTCAACCTTGAAAAATAATGATTGAGTTAAATAAAAGTATTGAATATTTATGTTGATTTATTGAAATATTACTTGAAAGAATAGTACTTCATTGATGCTTGAAAAAATAATTTATCTTAATCGAAGGAAATTTGTGGGCTATATTGTTTTTAAAGGAAGTTCTTAAAATATTGAAATACTGTACTTTAATTTTTGTTACAATTATTTGTTGAATTTTATAAGGTTATATTCCATTACTTGAAATATGGAAAACATAGACAAATTAAAGTCGAAAAGAGCTGCTATCAGATCTGCAATCACTAAACAAATAAATAAAGCAGAAGATTTGCTGGTAGCAGCGATTGAAAGAACTGACACAGATTCCTTGTTAGAGTGTCAGGATATTTTGTCAGAAAAAGAAAATTCTTTAAATGAAATTGATAAAGAGATAGATAAATTAATTGAAGATAAAGCTGAATATGAAAAAGAATTAAAATCTGTTGTACTCGGACAATGCTAGAACATTTAAAAGAGCCGAACTTGAATTAAAGCAAATGTGGAAAGTGATTAACCACCCTGAAGTTAAAAAATTTTATGCTTCGCATGGAAATACATTGTGGAACGTGCTGCCTGGTGGGGCGGTTTTTATGAACGTTTAGTTCGCAGTGTAAAAACTAGTTTAAGAAAGAACATTGGGAAATCATCTTTGACTCAAAGTGAATTAGAAACGCTTTTGCTGGAAATAGAAGCGATGATAAATTCGCGCCCATACGTCTTTTCTGATCTTGAAGAGCCCTCCGCACTTACTCCAGCCCACCTGTTGATTGGTAAACGACTCTTGAGTTTGCCAGCTGTAAGGAGGAATGACTTGAATTTACCAGGTTCCAGAGAAGTAATGTTAAAACGTTTCCGTACACGAGAAAATCTAATAAATCACTTTTGGAACAGATGAAAAAAAGAATATCTCATGTGCTTGAGATCTGCTCATTATACCGGTCAGAAGAAACCATCTGCATTCAACGTAAATGATATAGTGCTTGTTCATGATGAAAACTTACCTAGAAGCAAGTGGAAATTAGGAAGAATAACCAAAACTTTTATTGGTAGAGATGGAATGATCAGATCATGTGAAGTGAAAACTGGTATTTCGGTAATCAAACGTCCAGTGCAGCTATTGTAGAATTTAGAAATTGATGATATCAATAATTGAAAAAATCAGTGACTTATCAAAAATAGATTGAATGACTGATAAACTGATGATAGACAAAAAAAAAATATTCTTTTTCATAATGTTTTCATTTATTCATTATTATTTTCCTTGGTTTAATGATTTGTGGTGATCTTGAGAAATGTTAATTTAAATGTTTTGTTTTTTCTATAGTTTCAGAAAAAATTTTCTTGGTGTTAAGAAATTATTGATATAATGTGACCTGTATATGTAAGTAATTTTTTATTTGTTGCTTATTGTTATAGTAATATTGTAATGGTAAGTTAAATTTGTGATGAACCTATTGTTCATCGGGGGGGGGAGTTTGTTAAAATTATTTCTTTTTTCCTCCGATGGAACCAATTTTTCTTTTATTATTTATCGTCTGTCGCCGACTAGGTCACGTGACTGGCGGCAGAGAAAGAATGTAATAACTCTTTTAGTTAAGCTTGAGTGCGACGCTTGAAATGATCTGTTCTTGGCCGCATAGCGGTAATCAACAATTATAATAATTGTTCTTGATAACCTAATCTTGGCCCTATGATGGGGAAATTTATATTATATGCAAATTTTGTGTTTTGAATAATGTAAATAATGTACATAAGCTCTTCATTAAATATTTCTGTGTTTCAACTGGAAGTTCTTATTTTCAAGTTAAGTCTTTACGTGGAAATGGTATATTGACTCTTGATTATACTAGTATATTCTTGATTAATTTGATGCTCTCCCAACTCGTGAAAAATAGAATCGTGAATTCGTGAGCATAATCGTGACAAGTTTTTATACAGTATTTATAGTAAAATGCTTCTTTAATCTGATGGGCTAAGAATTATACGCAATGCAGAAGGTTAAAATGGCAGGATGCGCAATTAGTTTTCAGCTATGCCGCACTTTCGTAAAAGCTACCTTTATTTTCAGAATACAAAGGAGGAAGCCACAACTGGCTTGCCGGTTAAAACAAAAGTTTTATTTTTTTTTATAGGAACTATTATTCAGCAGTATACTTCTAGCTAAAACTGACATAACACCAGGGGTGCTAAACACGCCTAAACTATGAAAAAGATGAATCATAATTTAAATTAGCAAGAGCCCTTTAATTTCTAATTTTGTATTTTCTTTCTCTATTCTAAAAATAGTAAGTTTTTTCTGCACGATGCTCCATGTCATATGATTCTTACATAACACTGATGATGTAAATGCAAAGCTATCAAAAACGTAAACATTTTGAAATAGGCACAAGTAGTGTGCCAAGTTGTTTGTGGCCGCAACAGGTTTACTGAAATAAAAAATGAAGATTTATTCTGCCTCCAATGCCAAGTTGCTCTTTCATTATGGATTAACATCTACGAAATCCAAAACCCAATATCTTCAATATCTGCTCTTCCAATGTTTCTGCAACATTATTACATCTGAGTCTGCTTTATTAGCAATTAGTATAACAGCAATAATTTTTTGAAAAATTAAAAGGTTATCCTATTTATGCAAGATTGTGTAGGGCAGTAAAATGGTCACATTTTAACATGTTACATTCAAAAAATGTAATCTAGTTAATTAATACATAATCTAAAAAAGGCAAAAAGTTTTCTTTCTCTTTTCCTCCATGTGTAACTGTTGAGTGGTAAAATAGCTGAGCACTGATAGTTCGATTCATGTGTGTTTGGACATGTTTATTTCATGGTAACAATGAAAAATGTATGAACAGGTAGATAAGTAAATTGTTTAAGAAGAATGTTACAGGGTGATCAGCGAATAAGTCTTGATTTCAAAATTAAATATCTCTACAACAAAGATCGATAGAATTATGCGGTAAACTGTACGTTCATTAGCAAAACTGTAAAAATGGTGTACAAAAGTTTAGAAAATTTAGTTACGAAAATCGTTAACAGATGGCGCTCTGCGCTGAAAACTCTTTCTCTGAAAGGAGTTAAAAAAAAAAATAAATAAATAAAGTGAAGCAACCTTTGCAATCAAAATACAATTTTTTCAAAATGTTCACTGTTCGAAACAATGAGGTGGCGTAAACGAACAATGAAATTTGACATCACGTCTTGCAATGTCACAACGGAAATGGAATCACATGCAACACCAATCAACGATTCAAGCTCATCTAGAGTAACGGGATTGTTTCGATAGACAGTGTCTTTCAATGCGTCCCGCAGAAAGAAGTCTCAAGGACTCAGATCAGGACAATATGGAGGCCAAGCTATTCCTGTGTCAGTAAACTGCGGATAATCTAACGCAATTACTCTATTTCGAAAGCATTCATCAAGAAAGCGAAAACCTTTATCTGTTCGATGTGGTCGAGCCCCATCTTGCATGAACCAGTCGATACCTGGTCGATCCTCCTACACTAGTTGAGTGCTGACAAATTGTTCCAAAATTGTAACGTAACGTTCAGTAGTTATCGTTTCTCGTACGAAAAATGGTCCGATAATGCCTCTAGCGCCCATGCAGTAACTTTAGGCGAATGCAGTGCTTTCTCTTCACACAAATGAGGATTTTCGGTACCCCAAAATCTCCAGTTTTGTTTATTAACGATTCCATTCAAATTCTGTGAACCAGATGCAGCTCACATCAAATCTGTCGTTGTCGACCATTGTTAGAATCTGATTCGCAAAGTCAACCCTTTGCTGCACGGGTTTCATGGGTATGGCCTGATGATTTTGGATTTTGTATGGAAACAGCCGTAGGCTATTTTTTAATATTTTTTGGGTGCTCGTGTACTTCAAACCTGTCTCTGATGCCATCCGTCGGATGCTTTTCCTAGGATTTTGCTGAACAATCCCAGAAACTTTGGCTGCATTTTCAGGGGTGACTACAGTTTGCCTAGGCCCAACATTTCTCTTTCGATCATCAGCCACGCTGCCAGTCCGTTCAACTTTCGCGAAGAGCATGTGAATGGTTTTGGCATCGGGTCCAACTGGAACATTGAATCTGTTTTGAAAACTGCGACGTGTTGCCGTAGGACTGTGTTCTAATTGGTGAAATTCCAGAACAAAAAAAAAAAAAAAAAAAAAAAAAAAAAAAAAAAAAAAAAACGTTGTTCAATGGAATACATTATTTCACTTTCTACGCTAGCCTTTTTTCACTAGCCAACAGTCGTACTGATCCTTTTCGAATTCAAAGCACATTTTTAAAGGCTATTGATAGGTCATTGCGATTAGAGCGCCATCTGTTAACGATTTTCGTAACTAAATTTTCTAAACTTTTGTACACCATTTGTACAGTTTTGCTAATAAACGTACAGTTTACCGCATAATTCTATCGATCTTTGTTGTAGGGATATTTAATTTTGAAGTCAGGGCTTATTCGCTGATCACCCTGTAGATACTTTTTGATAATCCGCAGCTTGCTTCAGTATTTCATAGAGCTGCCGTGCGCTTTTGCATATTGTCGACTATGTATGGAACAGTTTAAAGGAGACGTAGACATCATCATTCTAACAAGAGGTTAAGTGGTATCTCTCGTCTCCGTATGTCTAGTATTAGGAGATACATCAACTAACATTGTAACATCAACTAACATTTTTGCCGTTGTGGCTCAGTACATAATTACATAATTTACATAACTATTACATTATTTCAGATACTCAAATCACTTTAAAGCAGAACGTACATTTACAATAGTACGCATTATAAATGCACTTTACAAAGACAACACTTTACAAACTTTACAGAAATTTACAAACGTATATTGCGGGACATCCAAACACAGTAGTAGTAAAGAGTTAAATTTATAGAAACAAACTGAGTGAATATTAAATTCTTACTCTAGGTTACTCTAGGCATAGTTCCTATTAACCGGTGTCCGCTGAAAACATCGCGGACGAAAACGTCGCGGAGAAAACAACGCAAGGCGAAAACGTCGTGTTACAAAACATCGTAGGAGAAAATAACGTCGTGGTACAAAACAGTTTCATAAGCCGTACAAAGAAATCATGTGGTGTCCATATCAGAATTTTTTGAATATAGATATCGTGCTGCAGACGTAAAATGGAATGCACAGAAATTTATTTTAAAAAAATCAATTTTTTGTCATTTCTCAAAATACACAGTTTTAAGAGTTTATTTATCATCGTAGGAGAGATAACGTCGTGGTACAAAACATCGTAAGAGAAAATAAAGCAAAGAGATAACGTCGCAGTTCTAAAACATCGTGGCACAAAACATCGTCGTCGAAAATAAAGCGGTTCAAAAACTTCGCAATTAAAAAAACATCGTCGATGAAGATATCGTGGTAAAAAATAAGGTACCTACAAATCATCGCACGACAATAACATCGCAGCTTTAATAACTGTAAAATTTTATAATTGTTTAATAATTGTAAAAACTTGCAAAATGGTTTGTGAGCGCAAGATGTAAAGAAGGATAATTTTTACTTTTATATTTTTTTTTATTAACCAATAAATATTTGCTGAAAATGTAAAATGGAAACTTAAGTATAGAAAATTAATGCAATTTGTAGCACTTAATAGAATTTCAAACTGACATAGTTAACTAACAAAGGTCATTAATAAAATATTTTTGATAAGTTTTACCGGTAATATTTCATGAAAAGTATTATCTAAAAAAGAATAGAAAAAGAAAGATAAGTAAAAAATTACTAATTATGAGATAATTTTTTTTTCACTTTTGTTAATCTGATACTCTTATAATGAAAATTACTTCTTGTTTTATTCGAATTTCTTGTTTTGCTTTTTTAAAAATGTATTAATTAATAAAAATATGAATCTGAAAATTATCCTTCTTTCCATCTTGCGCACACAAATCATTATGCGAATATCCATTTCAATTATTAAAGCCTTAAAATTCATGTCTGCGATGTTATCGTCATGCGATAATTTGTAGGTACTTTATTTTTTACCACGATATTTTCGACGGCTATGCTTTTAAACTGCGAAGTTTTTGAACTGCTTTATTTTCGATGACGGTATTTTGTACCACGATGTTTTAAAACTGCGATGTTTTCTCTTTGCTTTATTTTCTCCCACGATGTTTTGTATCACGACGTGTTTGCCTTGCGTTATTTTCTCCGCGATGTTTTCGGCTGTAACCCTATTAACCTCCCCCCTCCAAAATAAAGATTAAAAAATATTATATAACAAGGAACTAGTCGGCTAATCCAAATAAATCTTCAACGCGCAAAGGTTGCAGCTACCCAGGCTATTGCACATGCAATTCAACATGACGCAGATCTGTCACTCATTCAGAAGCCATATTGCAAATATCGAGAAGTAGCTACCTTTCCTCTTTCGTGGAGAATTATAAAAGTCACTAGCATCATCAACGAGCATGATCTTCGAGCCGCCACATTTTGCTGTAACCCAGATTGGTCCCCTATTAACATCATTACCGAAAGGGATCATTGTACCATCCTTTTGGGATCTAGCACCTTTACGGTTACCATGATTATTTCTGTTTACTCACCACCCTACGGACGCCATTACCAATACCATTAAAGTCGTTGACTCTCTTCAAACAAACTTCAAAAACAACGAAGGAGGGTCTATATTCATGTTTTGGCAATGTCAGATTTTTTTAAAAATTGATTTTGGACAAATAACGAAATGTATCTTTTAATGTGATCGTCTGTTTCTTGTACTGATATTTGACAAAGTTTTATACGCATTAAGAAAAATAAAAATTATAAGAAGTTTGAATCCCGTACACGAAAAATTGACTGGGTTATTTAATTTTAAAATTTGCAATTTTTGATGTCATTTTCTACGTGCCTGGAGTGTCAGTTAATTAAGTTGGAATAATTTAAAGAAATAACGTTAAATGAAGTGCTTTAAAAATTTATACAGTTTCACAAGCCGTACAAAGAAATCATGTGGTGTCCGTATCAGAATTTTTTTAATATAGATATCGTGCTGCAGACGTAAAATGGAATGCACAGAAATTTATTTAAAAAAAAATTAATTTTTTGTCATTTCTCAAAATGCACAGTTTTAAGAGTTTATTTAAATAATATGTATAAGGTTTAATAATAAATACGTATAAATATAATACGTATAAAATTTAAATAGTACGTATAAAGTTTAAATAATAAGTCATATAAAAATTATTAAACGTAATGATTCATTGACTGGAATGCTTACAGTACAGGAACCATACGAAAAGTGAACGCGTTTATATTTATATAACGCTCTTTTTAATCACGTTGAACTATTTTTATATTATAAGGTATTTCTCCCACTTCCCTAGCGTGCCTTCGAAGTGTAAGGGTAGCACTCTGAGCCGGTATTCCAGAGGTCCGTGGTTCGATTCCCGGCGAAGGCGGTTGCATATTTTTCATCTTTTCTGCTTCCAATTAACTTAATGACTCTACAATATGATCTTCTGCCTTACTTTAAGAAATAGTTTCTTTACAAATGCTTGATTAAGATATTTTTAAATATAAAAGTACGCATAAAATATTTAAGGAAAAAAAAAAAAAAAAAAGCCAATAGGCGCCTTTCCCGAATGCGTTATATGTCAGTGTACTTGATGAAATTTCTTCAAATTTCTCACGCCTGTTTGTGGCTCCTTTCTTGTAGAGTAACCGAATAATCATTTTAGAAGGCAAGGAAAGTCGAATAGCAGTCCTGATTTGTATAGCATGGAAATAAGCAGAAATTATAATAATGAGAGCTCAGTTGCCGTAAAAACATCTAAACTGTAGTTTTTATAATAACAGATTAAAGTATTTTAAGTGGGCATATATTATAGCTGACGTTTTTCACTCAAGAGCCAAAAATAAATAAAGAATGAATTTTTATGCGAGTATAACTGCAACCTTTAGCTTCTAATATCACTCAGGGGTCGAAATTTCTTTTTATCTCGGTCATTGTCTTTGATTATTTATCATACTGGCACGGAAAAGTACCAAAACAAGGACGAATGTCATGGCAATTACAATGCTTTACGGAACTTAAATAAAGACTTTTTATTGTGTAAAGCAAAATTCATGGAGATAAGAGAATGCAATTGGGCAACTCTAGTCTCAACTCTACCCTTATCTCTATAATTCTAATCCGTGCGGTACAATCAGGTGACTGTTATATAGGGTGTTTCATATTGAATGGGACAAAAAGAAAGCATACACGTGTTCGCTGCGATTATTTTGTTTTGGTAAGTTAAATTTACAGTGCAACTATAATTATCCAAGTTTCTATAGCTGTTCTGTTGTGATCCTCCGGTGACACGGCAAATATCTATGCGGTATTCCATTTTCTGCCACACTCGGTATGGAATATCCTTTGTTAATGATTCCAGCACTTCAGTTACCCAGTGCTTCAGCTGTTGTAAGTCCTAGGAAAAAGGAGGCACGAACACTTAGTCTTTAACAAAATTCAATAGGAAAAAATACAGGGGGTTAGATGTGGGAATCTGGGTGGCCAAGGTGGCCAAAAGCAATGCTACATCGTTTGACCCAGTATGGAAAGTCCAGCGATGGAATAGGCTGTCGTTCAGATACTAGCGTATGTTTTCATGCCAATGCTTAAAATCGGCTACCAACACGCTTACATTGATCTAATCATAATTAATCTTATTAAAAAACAACCAAAATCTTTTCTCAAAAAAGTTTATCAGCTATGAAACTCACCTATTCGAAAGCTTCAGAAAGGCATCGCCTTCAATCAGTGCCTACAATCCATACACTCGGAGATTAAATCGTAATGAGTCACATCATGTGGTATTTGCATATTCTTCTCTAAGCCTTTAGTGAATTCGATGAAATTAAAACAAGCGTTTCGAAACTCAAAATCTCTATCATATGGTTAGCGTTTTCGAGACGGTGGGAATTAGATTTATGAAAGATTGGTGATGTTTATTTTTATAGGTCTTTGTAATGAGTAGAATCGTTGAATCGACTATCATATAAACCCGAGATAAATGCGCTATTAAAAATGTAACCGCTATTAGGCTAATTTTGTTTATAAAATTAATTAACTTATATTAATAGTTAAAAATACTCACAATTTATTTTTAAAATCTTTAACATGTGCATTGTAGGATTTTGTATACACCCGAAAGGAAATGTTTAGCTGTGTGAAACTTTTACTTTCTGCCATACTTAAACAGTACTTCTTGAATGCACTGACGTGAAAAATAAACTTTCGATTGGTACTCATTTTTTCGGATATTGCAACCTTCATCTACTTTCATTCAACCAATTTCTTTTCAGCACGATTTTGGTCTAGAATTATTTAATTATAATAATTAGCATCAACTAGAGATAAATATGTGCTGCGACAACAATATTTTTTAACAATTGTAAAAGATGAGCTCAAGTTAAAGTTAAACGCAAGGTTAAAGTTCTCTTCCTTTTTATCTTACGAAACAAATCTGATTAAACATTAGAGGGTTTCAAAACAGACACTCTAATTTCGCAGATATCGACAGCAGATAGAATGAAAAACTGCTGCTTGTAATGGAGATGCAAACAGACGATAGATTTATGTTTACTTGGGTGATTGAAAATTTCAGCATGTGCCATCATTCAAAAGGAGAATTTCTTCACAGTCCTTTCTTTTCTCTGAATTCTTTACCTGGCATGAAATGGTCAATATGTTTATATCCAAAAGGTCAAAACGATAGAGATTACATCTCAATTTTCGTCGGGAGAATTGATGATGTTTCAGAAGTCTGTTCTTTGGAATGTTTTATACAGGGATTGGATTGCGAAGAAAGATTAATTTTCAACCGCAATATCTCACTAGGTAGGTATCATAAGAATGCAGGTCGACTATTAGGACATTTATTTGTAAGAAAACTCTTTCTTTCATCCTTGATAAATGATATCCTTATCATAAAATGCTCTTTGAAATCTGTATTAGAGAAAAATGCACTTGACGCAATGCCCGAACTTTCTTACAAAAATGGATTATTCTCTAACATCGTGTTGCGTACTCATGATGCTGTTTTCAAAGTACACAAAGCTATTTTATGGGCGAGATGGCCGAAGTTGATAAAAGAACTTAATAGAAAAACGACTCAGGAGATAAATTTTGATATCCCATCTAATGTACTTGAGTGCATGATCAAATACGTTTACGCTGGAGAAGCAGAACTCGTCGGATATGAATTGTTTGAAGAATTATCCACTGCTGCCGTGAGATATGGACTTCCTAACTTGAGTTCTATTCCAAATGTTTCAAAGAAATGTAGAACTCGCATTAACGTAATGCAAATATCATTTGAATGGCCAGTACAGAATTTCTCTAATCTGTCTGTTAATACAATACTGTACAATGTATTTATTGTCGAAATCCTGAAACCCTGCAGATGGTGTTTACAACTGCATATCCGTGAAAACGACAAAAAGGATAGAATCTTCGAAATTTGCATTGTCCGACCAAACGATTTTGAAGCCAAGCCGATTTTCGTTAAAAGCAAGATATCTTTCGATGTAACTAATTGCTTTGAAAATGATCACTTGTTCGAAAAAGATAAAAAATGGAAATGCGCGGAATTTTCGCCAACCATTTCCAAAGGTTCACAGGATGTATTGCTTCTTAAATGTGAATTTAAGTTTTCAGATTGTAGTCATTCGTCTGAGACTCTAGAAACTTCTTGTGGCGTTTTATCTTCTATAAAGTGCAATTATTTCAGCAACAGTCTTCTAAAGTTGTACAAAAGTGGAAACTTTTCTGATGTTACTTTAGTAGTCGCTTCCAAAACTTTATCCGCGCACAAGTTTATTCTGTGTGCCCGATCTTCAGTGTTTTCCAGAATGTTCGGAGATGAAAATACCAATTCAGAAAACAGTAAAATTGAGATTACAGATGTCGATCCCGATGCTATGGATGAAATGCTTGAATATATGTACTCTGGTCGCTTGGAAAAACCTTTGGATGAAAGAGCAATATATCTGTATGCGGCAGCATTTAAGTACAATGTTTTTGCTTTCAAAGAAGAGTGCTCGGCTTTTCTGAAATCAAGTCTTTCTGCTAAGAATGTCTGTAAAGTTTTCCAATTAGCCCATAGTCATTCTGACGATGACTTGTACAAGAGTACTTTAAAATATTTTTCTGAACATGCGAAGGACATTTTCTCAACCGATGAATGGAAAAACATTACTAAAGAAAACTTGTATGCAAGAGGTTTGGAAAATTTGATTGCCAGTAAAATTATTTCAAAGTAATCTATGTGAAATTTGACTGCAAAATTGAAGACTCGTGTTTTGAACATAGAATTATCTATTTCAACGAAAACTTACAGAGAAAATCAGAGATTCTTATCAATTAAATTAATTTCTCCATATGGTAAATAAAGAAAGATAAAGAGCAAATTATATAATGCTAAATCATGTCTGCTTAGTGATTATTGCGAAAAATGTGCAATACAGGGAAATTTTTATAATATTTGAAATGGTAAGTGTTACCTATAATTTTCCAATGCACTTCATGTTTCGATAAATGATGTTAATCTAATTTATTATTTCTAATTATTTCAAGTTACTCTGATTATTTAATATTGTTTCTAATTTGTTCTATTATTAATATTTTCCAAGTATTAATCTAATTTGTTATATTAATTTAATTTTCTGTTTTAAAGAGAGTGATCATAATTTTTACTTTCTAAGAAACCAATATTAGATTTCAAGTATTTATTTCAGTTTAATAAAATTATATGGGAAATAAGAATTTATGAATATAAACAGAAATTTTGTCATTTTCCAAAATGTGTTTTCATTTAAATTTCGAAAAATGATTCAAAATACATAAATTCATAATCATTACGAAAGATATAGTGTATTAATTTCAGTAATTTATAATGGCTATGTATCACGATGTAAGCTATATATGGCGATGAAATTTAAAGAAGTGTGTAAGCGAAGATATAAAGTTTCGCCCAGCCTTTCTTTAAAGTGACGTAAGCGGTCACCGTCTATCACCTGATTCAGACAAAATGGCCATGTCAGGAGCGGAGAAGTGCTTTAGAACTCAGCAAAACGGGATTCTATTGTTCAACACTAATCTGAATGAAGGTTCAAAAAGTCACTTTCAGAAGGAAACATTATCTACGATTAGGACGAGATGTTTAGAAGTATGTGGTATTCTGTGCAAAATCCTTGTCAGTCTCGCGAATCTGAAAAATAAATTGAATATATTCGAGGCGGCGAGCTCCTATTAAGTCCAATTAAATCAACAATAAGAACGAATTTTTAACTTTAGATTCCACAGTCTTCAGTTCCGAAAATTTCGGGAAAACAGCTTAAAATTTATTCCGTTACAATTCCAGTTGTTGCAGTATTAAAGAACAAAACAAATCAAACGTTCTCCACTGTCAGTGGCCACTTTGTCGGCAGAGTCATACGTCACACAGTAATGGCCTACATCATTACATAGAATGCTGGAAAAAAATGCATGCTTTTTCTAGTTTCATCCCGATATATTTCACTGTGTATTTTTATAAATAATATAAACTGTAAACTTTTGTAATAACACTATATTAAAATTAATAAATCTCATATAATTTCTAGTACTGAACACTGGATCTGTAAATCACTTTAAAGCTAATTAAACCCTTAAAAGTATTATTCTAATCTTAATTAATTAATCCAGAACTTTCCTATTCTGGTTTTTATTGTGTAATGTTGCGCGCTTCCAACCTGCACGCAACAATAGTGGTGACTGCTATGAACTGGAAAGTATACAAAGTCTTGAGAAGGGTTTAAATCCCTTTTTATTCAACTTTAGAAATTACAGATGCGTACTCTTGACGCTCACAAACTACGCCGACCCGGCGGTCAAATAAAAATAAGAAACTAAAAATGAATAATAACAAGTGACTACCTACGAGGCTCTCTAAAACGTAACTAACCTAACCGCGTTCTAAGATACCGCTGATAATTCAGCAAACTTCTGAATATTACGTTGAAAGATTTAACTATCTACTGAGGCAAGCACACAGGCCGAAACGCGTGGTTCTTCAATTTCTACCAAGCCACCTCCACGCTCGTGAAGCAAGAAAGCACACTTTCGAACTCGTTTCCCTTCTATTTAACTCAGATTACTTCCGCTGACAATTTTGAATACTTTGCGCGTTCTACTAAAATTTACATACTCTGGCATTGGCAATTCCAGGGGAAAGTAAGGCTTGACAGGAAAGATAGTTTAAACTTAAAATAAATGTTAGTTAAAATAAATATAAACCCTACAATTGAATTGGTGTATTCATTATATGTGGTATATTTCTGTTTTTCATAAAATCATTAAAAAAATTTTTAAGTACTACTTTTAATATACATAATTAATGAAAAACATAAAACATTTCAAACCCTTGCTTTTTTGTTTGTTGGTTTTCAGTTATAAGAAGAATGAAAATTACAAAATTTATTGGTTTTTATTTTTAGTTGAATATTCATTTATTGGTTCATTTATTATACATTTATTGGTTTTTATTTTTAGTTGAATATTCTTTTAAATGCAGACTACATTAAAAAAAGCCTTTCTCATATGAATTCTAATTATGACATCGATTTATCTCTATAAACAATACTTTCATCTAAAATTTGTAAAAACTGGTATTTCTAAAAATTTGTTCAGACTTCAGTAATATAGTTTTCCCCTTATTTTTTTTAATCTTATTATTTCTTCCGTATTTTCACATAATAAATTCTTGATTTTGTTGTTAAATTAAGAGAAAGAAGTCAAACAAAAAAAACCAGTAATCTGAACCAAAAAAGATACCAAAAAAATAATAAATAAATAAATAAATTAGTGAACAAAGCCAATTTTAAATTACATTCCATTTCGAGCAATATATATCTAATTTCGAAAAATTAGGTAGCTAAATTTCGAACATGCATAACAACTCTTGTCACTTCCTTGTACGAAGTTGTAGAGACATTAGGTATATTTTTCTGGAAGCAGGAGAATTGAAAAATTAACAATGCCTTCGCCGGGAATCGAACCACGGACCTCTGGAATACCGGCTCAGCGTGCAGAACCACTCCACCATGAAGGCAAGCTAGGAAAGTGGGAGAAATACCTTATATACTCCACTTTTTAAAGGCCGATTGGGGTTTTCAGGGGACTCAATCGCCAAATCCTGGGTGTGGAGAAACCTCATCCAACACCCTTTTAGTTCGAGCCCCACTGTAAAGACATTAGGTATATTTTTAGAAGCAGGAGAATTGGAAAAATTAGCAACCGCCTCCGCCGGGAATCAATCTACGGACCTCTGGAATACCGGCCCAGCGTGCAGAACCACTACACCACGAAGGCACGTTAGGAAAATGGGAGAAATGCCTTATAAATTAAAGGAAGTATTGTAATCGAGAAAAATTTCGGGTATCATATTTCAAGAAAAATATTCATTTTGTCCTCTATATTTTCGCGTGACATCTTTATATAAGGACAGGGTAAAAGACTCTTTTTCCCAAAACGAATTATAAAATTGATTCAAAATGGATTCAGAAGATGTTTTCGTGGCGTCTGTACATACGTTTGTTTATATGTATCTCGCATAACTCAAAAACGAGTAGTCTTAGAACGTTGAAATTTTGTATATAGGACTGCTATAATATGTAGTTATGCATCTTCTTTTTGGTTGCGATCGGCCGCACCAAAAGTATATAAATATATATATATATATATACCCACTCTGTTACTCGGCTTAGTGAGCTCAGTTTTTTTATTCTTATATGTTGGTAAATTGCGCATTTTTGCTTTAAAATTGATTGAATTATGTTGTTCTTATCTTCTAGTTAAGGTTCTTATGTCTTTAGTTAATCTGCATACAATATTTGTAGGATTATCAACAATTTGAAAGTTGTTTAAGTGCGGCTAAGCCTAATTTTTGGTTACCATAGCAGTCATATTTGTTTAAATTTGAAACTTAACAGTATAGTGAATTCAGCTTTTCCACCCTCAGTGTCTTTTTGCCGAGTGAGAGCAAAATTAAACTTTCATTTTTGTGCGGCCGAATTGCTTGTTTTTGCATAGAAACTCTAATTTTAATTGTCAAATTTTTTTTATTGTTTTAACTGTATTTGGTGTTTTGATTTTTTTCTATATTTTTCAAACTTTAATGAAGATATTTTGAAGTTTTATGCATTTTTGAGTTACCTGGAACTGAGATCAGAATTAATTGAATTAGAAATATATCTCTAATGATATCCGAGGAAATACGTTTGAATGAAATGCAGAAAAAAGTGCGTATAATTTAATATTCCACACAAGGAAGTCGCGTGGTATACACATCAGATGTTTTGCTAGCAGTGTCCCGCACATATCAATAAAATATTGTGCTGAATCCAGCCTTTGGTAATCGTTAGCCGAACCCTGTAAAAACCAGTAATCAAAACCAACAACAGCCCACGCTCCCAAAAATGCCATGGAAACACACGACCAATTGATTCAATTCAATTGGTCGTGTGTTTCCATGGCATTTTTGAGGAATTGAACACACGACCAATTGATTCAATTCAATTGGTCGTGTGTTCAATTCCTCAAAAACCAATTGATGAAACCAATAGGATTTTGCACTACCAATAGGGTCTAATTCTTTCTTACTCAGGGTGTCCTAAATAAAAGTATAACCCTGATTATATTTCACCACAATACTAAATTTTATAATCTACATCTATATGTAACATGTTGCGTTGTTGTATTTTTAATAAATACTACTGTAAAAAACAGAGTGTCCTTAACCATATCGGGCAGACAAAATTAGGATGCTGTTCCGGTTGAGTTTGTGTGTATTTTTATATGGGACAACCTGTATTTTAAAAATTAATATATAAGAAATCAGTAAAACTCTATGCATACGGTGAACTAAATTTCTATAAAAATCAGCAGCAGTCTGTAATCAGCACAGATGAAATTCTCAGAAATATCTTAGTGGCAAAAGAAATATGTAAAATATTCTACATACTTTTGAATAAAAATCAGTTGGGATAAAAATAATAACATTTTAAGCACCATGAAAGTTGCATTCTCGGTGCAAATCATTATGATTTTATTTTTGAAATATATATTAAAAAAAATTGCAATCACTTAATCTATAATTCCAATTTACTCCTTAACCATTACTGCATTATTAAAAGTAATAAAATATTATTAAAATCGATAATTATAATAATCGATAATCGGAATAATTACATTTATCAAATTGACAGTCATGATTGCGAAATCCTGTACACTTCCTTCCCTTAAAAAAACAGTGATAGTCTTATCCTTATCCGATGCATTACTCTCCTTGCATAAATACTATACGGTAAATGATGTAATCTTCAGAATCTCAGGTTACAAAATGTATTATATTAAAGTGAAACTGATTTTTACGAGCAGCAACGTGGCTTTCTACATCAATATTTTTCTAAAAATAATCATGCCTTCGGATGGTGTGGATTTAATTTACTTTGTGAGTCCATTCTTCGAAGTTTTCTAGAATAATAGAGACTAAAATGCCTGATTTGAACGCGTTTAGATTAGAGATGCTAATCTTGATATAATTTGTTAATTGCTTCTGTATATGCATGCTGATTACTTGAACCACTACTCTTCTTCCCCTACCATCAAACCTCTCGCAAGAACTTGCGGATCGCCGGTATTTTAAGTGCTCCCATGACACACAAACAGTGTACACTAAAATACATCAAAGCTTTCTCCAGGATTCGAACTCAGCCCAATGATGCGGCAGCCAGCAGTGCTAACCACTACACTGACCCCATCGAGCACTCATTTTTATTTCTTAATAACGGTGGCAGGTATCCCCATGGAAAGGCCATTGATAATGCATGCAATATATGTACAGTAACCGTGTTATGTTATAGGAAGTCGGTAGTTAGATACTTGGTTTAAGTCTTCTTACGTACTGTCTTATGCTATGTATACCGAGTGTGTGTATAGTTACACTATGTACTGCTCTTACACTATGCAATTATGTTCAAACATGTCGGTACTTAGATATTCAGTGTAAGTCTTCCACTATCTGTTATAATCTAAAGTATTACTGAGGCTATCCATATTAATTTGTTAATACCTGTGGCATGTATCCCCATGGAAAGGCCGCAGTAACCGCGTTATGTGATAGCTATGCATAATAACATAACGGTTTAGTAACGTTTGATCATTATGCATTATTCTCAGGAATAATTCCACGGAAATATCCACAAAGGCACGATGGTATTTTCCTAGAACTTTGGACTCTCCACTTCTACTTTGACTATGACTATGGACTCATTTAGTGATTCAAAACGAAAGCCCCACGAATAATCGTATCATTCCTATGCAAGGTGACTAAGCAACAATAACCTACCCTGTCCATGAAACTCTTCAGTTACAAAGAATAAATTTGCGTATGCCGGTCCTACCCTGAGATTCTCCCACCGAACAGGCATCATTCCGCATGGATTTCTAGGACGGAAGCCTGCTCCGTGGCGTACAGTACGTACAAAACCATATTTTATAGACTTTTCACGACTTTTAGAAAGTTTTTTTTAGCAGAAATTAATTTGAAAAATAAAAGAAGAATTAGCCTCCGACATTAAAAAGCATTGTTTTTTTATTGATAAATAGTTTCAACGCGTATTTTGCCGAGGATTATAAAAATCGGTTTAGAAATCCATTTTGTTCAAATGTACCTGAAACTTTATCTCATGGAAGGGAAAAAAATCAGTTGATGGAAATTTTGTGTGATCGAACTCTAACTGAAGATTTGGCGGAACTGTAAAAGAAAATTTAAAGGCATTTAAAATAAAGCTTTTAAATTTTTATTTTCTTTTTGCCCAATCAATTTATGTGAACAAGGATTTTCTTCCATGTTATATTTAAAAAATAAATACAGAACAAAATTAAAAGTGGATCCTAATTTACGGTTAAAACTAATTAGTCAAAAGGTTAAGAACCGCTGCATTAGAATATAAATCGTCGCTTTCTGGAAAAGACGATCGAAGAAAAGAAGAGGGAAATAGACTCTATAATTAACCGAGTTATTGCGGAGAGCAATGTGGCCGGTTCCAGAATTAAAGCCCAAGGGCACTTGATATGCCCAAGGGCACGTGGAGAAAATCTCAGATGAGAAAATGGAGAAAAGGGGAAGAAGAGAAGTACCAAAAGGAGCAAGACTATCCAATCGGACAAGTTCGCAAAACGTGACGAGCGATCATAGCTTTCAAGGAGGACCCAAGACAATGCAAATCAATGACAACAATATGAGAAGATACACTACAGCAATAGTTCCAATGACAAATTCAAATACAACTAAACACCTCAATTAATAGTGCTAAATACAACACAATACAATACAACTATACAACACAATTTTTTTACCCGATATGCTATTCCATACGTAATCCTATATGAATCAATAAAAAATTTTAATTTTTAATATAAACCCGTGTTTTTTATCAAAATTACCTCTTGCGTGAACTTTGGGACCCCAGTTACCTTCACTTCATTTTGTATTTACTATTTTCATCACTTTGGTCTTACTTTCCCATAGAATACGTTAAGTGTTCTTAAAAATTAAGGATGAATATAAATGGCCGGAGTCAGTTTCTTGGGACATCAAATACGTAACAGTAAGCAGAAGATGGCGGTATTGGAACGGCTGAACTCCCGCTAGTTGTTATACGACCACTGAATATATTCAAAAACGGGTATTTAGGGGGGAAAAAAAAAAAAAAAACGGAAGAAGAGGAATTGGGTGAAATTAATATCTGAACTAGATTTAGATTATTTCACAGAATGGCAGTACAAATGAAAATGCTGATATCCAAAATTTAACCTATAAAAGGCGCAGAAAGGCAATTTCACAAAATTATTAGTACCTTTCGGTTACCAGTTCATTAAGATCTATTGAATATGTGAAAGAAAATTTACAGGTTGTTTTCAAGAACAAAGCAGTAAAATTCTACTTGAAAAATAATTTAGAAGATAAAGTTGTTTGCAATGAATGAAAGATACCCTTTTTATTCGACTTAGCATACTAAAGAAGACACTATGCGACTCTAACTTTGCCATTTCTCCTCAATTTCTGTTATTTTTTGCTTGTACTTTTATTGTTTCTTCAATCAATAATGATCAAGCTGATCATTATTGAGTCCCGCTGAAGAATTTTTTAAGAGAAACATATTCAAAAAAGTAATAAAATGTGATGTTTAAATATTTTTCTGAAAATGTATAATATAAATGTCCCGTTATTTTGAAAAGATGTCTACAATTACATTTTACGAATATCCTACATGCGTTTAAATTTAACTCGAAATCTTCTTTTTTACTTTATTTTTCAGTCATTTTCGGATGTTTCTGGAAGTTTGGTAACTTCATACCTACTCTCAGTGAACTTAGATTTCCCAGTCTTATAGTGAGAAGTTTCAGCAAATATTTTATAACTGAAGTTGGATGTTGGCTTATATAGAGCTCAAAATGATTTGCAAGTAATTGATCGTAAAATGGTATTATGGATTAGTAATTGAAAGAATATTATTTTTTATTTAATCCTGATATGTAGTGATCAAATTATTTAATATCGATATCCGACTCGGAATGTTCTTGCAGCTCGTAGACTCTATTGCTGTGATACATACAAGTCTGGATGAATGTCATCGTTCTCCATTTCACCGCTAGTATCATTGTCCTCCTTCTCATAGGTTATAGAGACATTAGGTAGTTTTTGGAAGCAGGTAAGATGAAAAATGAGCAATCGCCTTAGCCGGGAATCGAACCACAGACCTCTGAAATACCGGCCCAGCGTACAGAAATACCTTATATACTCCCTTTTTTAAAGGACGACTCTCAGTCGCCGAATCCTGTGTGTCGAGAATTCTCATCCAACACCCTTTTAGTTCGGGCGCCACTGTAGAGACATTAGGTTAAATGGAAAAACCTAAGAGATGAAAAATTAACATGACAGAGACTATAAGGTCTCCCTCCTTTCTGCATGCCTTCGTGGTGTAAGGGTAACACGCTAGGCGCGTATCGACAGGTCCAGATTCGAGGGCATTGCTCATTTTTCATGTCTCCTGCTTTAAAATAATGTAATGACTCTCCTGTGGCGCCCCGAACTAAAATGTGGTGGAGGATGATTCTTCACCACCAGGATTTGGCGATTGGGTCCCCTAATCCCCAGTCACCCTTTAAAAGGGGGATATAAAGTATTCTCTCCCTCCTTTCCGCATGCCTTCGTGGTGTAGCGTAGCACATTCGGCGCATATTTAAGAGGCCCAGGTTCGAGTCCCGACGAAGGCGTTTATCATTTTTCACATCTTCTGCTTTAAAAATTCATAATGACTCTACAAAGTGTAGTGTTTTAGTTATTACTTTGCTAATTTTTATTAATTAATAATCATTAATTTAAGTTTTATTAATTAACTTATTTTTGTAACTAAATTTATTAATTTTTTATGTTTCTCTTCATACTTTAATTTTAATAATTTATCATTTTATTAATGATTTTCATTCACGTTTCCTGAATCGTGAAAAAGCTGCTTTTTACTTTTCATGTGCGAGAAATACTTTATACTCATTCCACAATATTAGCGAAAGAGATAATAATATACTAATGAATTATATTACAAGCACTGCGTCACTAGTTTGAAAGCATTATTTAAATAGGATACCAGTCAATGCAGACTAAACCTTTAAACGTAAGAAAGCTTATATTGTTAAAAAAAATTTCATTCTCTTGGGGTATGAATTCATACTATATATGCATAAATATCCATTCATCTATTTTGCAAATACTTTTATGAGTTCATTAGAAGCAGCCTATGGCCAACTGAACAACAGGGACAAAAAGCAAATTTTCACAATTGCATTTAACAGTGAAATAAACAACTGCGATACTAAAAATAATCTGAAATAATATTTACACCAACGTATGTTATTGTTACAATTTCTGTAAATGCTTGGTCTGTTTCTAGCTGAGTATTTTTGTGTTGTTGCGTGTTTATTTCCGTTTGTTTCTTTACGTATGGTGCATTTTGTATCGTGATTATGTTTGTTTATTGTGCATTTTTTTTTAATTAGTATTCTGGAAATGCGGCTTCCGTTTAACTTGTTAAATTGTTTGTATATGTTTCATTCTTGTAATAATTTGCAAAAATTTTAACTTTGAGTCGCTGATATTAGAATTCATACTTATGTATTTGCCAACCACCTCAGCAGAGGCCACCAAATTTTCAAAATGCGCCAAACTCCGGTAAACATGCGTATAACAATGCTTTCAGGCAACCATGTGCTTAGTACATTTTTAAGTAATATTTAACAAGTTAAAGAGACATTAGGTTATTTTTGAAAGCAGGAGTGATGAAAAATGAGCAAACGCCTTCGCCGGGAATTGAACCGCGGACCTCTGGAATACGCATCCGGCGTGCAGACCACCACACCACGAAGGCATGCAATGAAGGTGGGAGAAATACCTTATAAAGTAACGTCTACACTTTTGTATGCATAATTTTGTTGTATTCGTATCGTATTATGCATTAATTATTAATCGTATTATAATGAATCATTAATCGTATTATACAATTCCGCAACAACTTCAAAAGGAAGACATGGTCGTCAGGATCGCGGTCTATCACATGCGCATCCATTTTTTAGGATTTTTTTTACCAAATCACATATAGTTTTTAGGAGTAATGGGACTCATCTTCATTTGTGATTTTGTCGATAAACTTGCACTGCTTTTAGCACCGTGTTTCCCATTCAGATGAAACAGCCTTATCAATTCACCTCGTAGGTTCTCAAAAAGAATCTTGTTAGCAGGTTCAAATACCTGTCTGAAGGAACAATCTTCCCACATTGGCTTATTGAAAATTTTCCGCAACCAATGTTTTGCACATGGTGTTTTGTGATTCATTTTTCCCTGTGAATTACGCAAAGTACGTCAAAGCATCTCCTCCCTGTGTAATCATTCATCCTTTAGAATGTTTTCCTTTGCAAATGTTTTGCGCCGACAATTTTTGTCATACATATATCGCTCCAACGCCATTTATGTTTTTCGAATGCGTTGATCAATATGTGAGGGAAAAGGTGCGTGCTGCTATTCGAAAATTTCGAAATGTTTTCACCGTAACTCTGTTGTTTAAAATCATCACAAACTCGAGCACGTACCTTCAAATAATAATATCTGAAATTTAATTTTGATTGGTTGATCGGATAGGCCACTAGGAGTTAATATATCGGGGAAGTTTACGAGCACCCTGTATATATCATCGTGTTCTAATACAGTACACTCCCGATTATCCGCGGAATTGGGCGGCGCGGCCGCCGCGGATAACAAGAATCGCGGATAATCCGAAAAAAAGGTAAAAACGGGTATAGCAAAAGAAAAAACAGTCATTCCAACTTTGAAAAATCGTTTTATATACAATAAAACGTAAAATAAGCAGCAGAAAATGTTTAACTAACGCTTAATATTTTAGTATATCATTCAAAACTAACCTAAAATGCATTTTGTTAATGAAAACAGAGAAGTGCTTTGTATATTTACGAGAGGCATCAAGGATACACAGAAAAATTAATACATATGTACTGTTTAAATACTGTAATATACTATGTAATTACAAAAGCATAACTGTAAAACTACACCTTTTTGAAGAAATCAGTCATTTGTGTTTGCTTCTTGCTTTGGAAGCATTTTCTCTTGATCTGAGATTGCATTTTTCGTAGCATAAGTTTCTCGGCCAACTCCGCGTCGTCTTTTTCTTCCAAATAGCTCAGCAGTCCGTCGATTTGTTGCAAAGCCGCTTCGTGAGTCTTCCGCATCTGCACAGTGGGCTCTTCTTCGCCTTCACTTCGCTGTCCTTCATTCTCGGTCTCTCCCCTTGCTTTCTTCACAATTTCGTCATCTGTCAAGCGTTCGAAGCCAGGTTCGTTGACGTCACTCTCCAACGACTCGTTAATGTTTTCAGCATCGACGTTCTCACCACCCGGAACTGTTTTCACCATATCGGCGAGAGTTGCCGTGGGCGTGTCTACATCTTCATTCTCTTCTTCACAGCTCAAAGAGGTTAGGTTGTTGTTGGCTTCAACATTAGGCATGAGTTTTCTCCATGATTTTATGAGGGTTGACGGTTTCACTGAGTCCCATGCAGATGCAATATCGTAGATGTTGTTCAAGATTGTGTAGTGTTTCCAAAACTCTTTCAGATCATAACCTTCAATTTTGGTCATTAGCAGCTTGGTTCCGTATGTTCTCTTCATTGTTGCAATGACTCCTTGTTCCATGGGTTGGATTAGCGCAGTAACGTTTGGGGGGAGAAACTTTGCAAAAATTTGTCCATCAGAAGACTTTACCACGCTTGTTGCTGGGTGAGAAGGTGCGTTGTCGATCAATAGCACAACTTTTTCAGGCAGGTTTTTCGATTTAAGATGTTTACGCACTTGAAGAACAAAGATTTTTTCGAACCATTCTTCAAAAATGTTTCGGTTCATCCATCCTTTTTTTTTTTCTTTTTTCTTTAAAGTAATCAACGAGCAAATTTTCTATCCTTCTGCCTTTGAAAGATCTCGTTTTTTTACTTTCCAATGACAAAAAGTCTAAGTTTATGTCCAGCGGTAGCGTTACTGCAAGACATGATTGTGATCCTTTCCTTGCTGCTTTTATGACACGCCACTTTACTTTCACTTTCAAATGCTAAAGAGCAAGTGCGAAAACATTTCCACGAAAGTCCCGATTCGTGGACATTGTAAATTTGTTCAAAAGATAGCTCTTCTTTTAAAACAAATTCTTCAAATTCATGGTGGAAATCGTCGGCTGCTTGTTAGTCACCACCAAGTTTCTCCCCATGAAGTCCAATTTCTCGAATTCCATGTCGCTGCTTAAAAAACAAGTCAACCAGCCCGAAGACGCATCAAAATTTCCTTTCAGGCCTAACAACTCAAAATTTTTTTTTTTTTTTTTTTGCCTTCGCCGCAATGATTTACTGGAATACCCTCTTTTCGAACTTGAGCTAACCACTCTGTCAATGCCGTGTCTATCTCAAAGGTAGAACCCTTCAAAGTTTTTCGCGTTTTCATTGCGGAAGCACTGTCCGACATTGATGCAAAGTTCACCAGTTTGTCTTTTTGCTTTAGAATGTCACGCACTGTTGTTTCCGCAATTCCGTAATCTAATTCCATCTGCGGCCTTGTAGCGCTGTTTGCTACTTTGGAAATTAATTCTAGTTTTTGCACAATCGTCAACACAACCTTCTTTCGTTTTCCTGACATTTTAAATCGGTAACGAAAAAACAAAACCAAAAAGTACAAGCACTGAACACGATAAAGGATAAGAAATGAACTCGGACCGGTTCGCAAACACTATCAGGCTTAAACTAACAATGGCGAGTGGGAGGAAGTGGGCGTGTTAGTAAGATTAAGACGAGAGAGGGCGGTGGAGCAGGCACTGCAAGGGTGAGTAAGAAATCACTTACTCATCAGAGGGGAAGGTTCCGAGAAGGCCTAGGATATTTTTGCTATAAATAAGCATGATGTTAGCAAAGTTAACGTTTCGCTCAGTTTTGTGAACATTTTTATTTTCTTTGCTTTACGCTTGTTAAAAAAAAAAAAAACTTTGTGCGGCAGGCGCGGATAATCCGCCCGCGGATAATCGGGAGTCTACTGTATATGTACAAAAGGCGGTGCCATTTTACATTCGGTTCGAGCGGTCACACGAAATATTACTTAACATAAAGTCGTGGTTTAGACCCTTTCCCTAAATTACACATTTCCATCTAAATTAGGCATTGACATCTATGAATAAACATGAGTCAGCGTTGAACAACTCAATCAAAGAACTCGTGGAATCAAAAAGAAAACCGATTAAAGGCTTTTGCTGTTGAAAATTCCGCAAATTCATGAAAAATATTTGAAAATACGAAATCTTTTCAGTTCAAGATACCCGCAAAATTCATTATAGTCGAAATTTATGCATCTGAAAGTTCATTGTAGCCATGTAAAATTACATTTATAGAAAACTAAACATGATAAAAAAAAATTCGTTAAGTCCGGATGTTCGTTATATGCCAGGTTAGCAATAGCAGGGTATGACTGTATATAAATATAAATTCATGCAAGGGATTGAATTCTATGTGAAATATGATTCTTTTATATCACTTTCTGGAAAGGGTTAATAGAATGGAAACACTTGCACAGAATATAAAAAGCATTGACTATTTCTATCAGTTATTTCAAACAATAACTTATGCTATCACTAATGGAGATAATTTCCCATCCACCTTTTATTTTATGTCGATAACAGTTGTCTGACTAAAGAGAACTCTCGAAATCAGGTGCAAAGTAAATGTTCTTTTATCGCGTAAAATGAAATTTGTGGAAGGTCAGATAGGTGATAGATTTCTAACGCGCTAATTTGCCTGCAATAGAGAGGCGAAGAGTACAAACCCGCTGCATGTAATGGAGGAACAGACAGATGATAAGTTTACTTTCACATGGATTATTGAAAATTTCAGCATGTGCCATCTACCAAAAGGACAGTTTTTCGACAGCCCAAGTTTTGTCATTCATTCTATACCCAGCATAAAATGGTGTATAGAACTATACCCGAACGGATATCTAAATGAAAATTACCTAGCGGTTTACTTGAGAAGAGATGATGACTCCATAGGAGTGTGCAATATAAAGTATAGCATTCAGGGGTTAGATTCCAACGAGAAGGTAATATTTTCTTGTCTTGAAAAGGATGCAGCTGTATTCGAAACGAACATGAGTAGAGGGTATTACGAAGCCTCAGAAAGGGAACCGTTGTGCCAGTCTCTGATAAATGACATTCTGATCATAAAATGTGTCATGGAACCTGTGTTTGAGACTAACGAACAAGAAATGTTCACTCCTATTCCTTATGAAAATGGACTCTTCACTGATATCATTTTGCGTGCTGGTGATACTATTTACAAACTACACAAAGCTATTTTATCAGCCAGGTGGCCCAAATTGCTAGAAAAACTGGACGATGAAAAGTCTAGCGAACTAGCTTTGGATGTGAAATCTGACGTTCTGGAGGTCATGATCGAATACGTTTACACCGGGAAGCTGGACTGCAGTAAAACTGAGATACTAGCGGACTTGTACGCAGCTGCAACGAAATATGAACTTCTTAACTTGCAGTCCACACCAATAGTAGCACTGAAAGTGCGAACACAATTTAACATTAAGAAAGTATCATTTCATTGGCCAATACGGAATTTCAGCACACTAACTAAAGATACTGTGTTGTACAGTCATGTATTTTCTGTTTCTCTTCCAAATCCTTGTAGATGGTATTTAATCTTTCACCTTCGGGAATATGCGACTGCTAATACGTCATTCCATATCTCCATTTGTAGAGTACGTAATACAGAACCGAAGCCGGTTTTCGTGAAAAGTAAAATATCTTTCGATGAGCGAAATTCTTCCAAAAATAAACACTTTTTTCTAAACAATGAAAGTTGGAAATGTACAGAATTTTCTGGAAACATTTCCATAAATTCTCAAGATGTATTGCTACTTAAGTGCGAGTTTATATTTTCTGATTGCAAATACTTCAGCGAAATAACGGAATCGTTTTGTTCTTTTACGACATCTATTAACTGCCATGATTTCAACAGTGATCTTAGAAATCTTTATGAAACAGAGCAATTTTCCGATGCTAGAATAACAGTCGGTTCCGAAGTATTCTTCGTACATAAGTGCGTTCTGTGTGCCCGATCTTCCGTGTTTTCTAGAATGCTCCAGACGAAAATGACGGAGGCGAAGAACGATACGATTGAAATTTCAGACGTGGACCCCAATGTAATGGAACAAATGCTCTCATTTATGTATTCTGGTTATTTAGAAGACATGGAAGATTCTGTTGGGGAGCTTTATGCACTAGCCGATAGGTACGACGTTTCTAGCCTGAGGAAGAAGTGCTCGAACTTTTTTAAATCGAATTTTACTTTTGGGAATGTGTGCAATATTCTCCAGTTAGCCGATTTGCACTCCGATACTGATTTGTTCAACAGTGCACTGGCTTTTATTTCTGATCATGCAACGGATGTTTTCTCAACCCATGACTGGATTAAAATCACGAAACGTAATTTTATGGCAAAACTTTTGCAAGACTTAGTACTGAAAATAAAATAAAATTACGAACGTGACGATATTTGTAGGAAAATTATTATTCGTGCATGTCAGTTTTAAAATTTTTGTTTACCGCACGCCCTTGTTTTTGCTTTGGTAAGTTAACTCAAAGTAATAAAGCAGATATTCAATTTAGAATTTTTTTTTGTGGTAATAAATTTTCTCAGTGCTGAAGGAAATTCTATAATACATAATGTTTTCTTCACATCCCCCTTATTAATTAATTAAATTAAATTAATTAATTAAATCCTTAATTTTATTTAGCCACAGTATTTTTTTTAATGGATTGTAATGCACTTATCTGTTTGTAACATAACTTTTAAGATTTTTTCTTTTGCTAAAAATTTTAATTAAGAATAACTGTGATTACTTATGAAAGGGTTATCTACAAAATATAAATAGTGAAATGTACTTAAATTTCCTCGAATTCTTTCTAGCATTTTACAGTTATTGCTTGTTTGTAAATAAAAGAACTGGAATATTTTTTGTTATAGGGCAGCATGCGCCAAGCTATTTTCTCGAGAAACTTTTATGCTCCAACTTGATACTCCTAGAAGGAAAACAGTAAGCTATTCACTCATTTCCGCTCGTGTGCCCACCAGCGGCCGAGCGGTAAAATTGCTTAACACTGATAGTTCGTTTTGGATTTGAATCCCGGCGAACGGTTGGCTGCGTGGGCGTTTTCATTGTTTTTCCCCATGTGTAACATGTATATGAGCCAATTTCTCTTAGAAAGTCCTCCACGGAGGCATCCCTCCCCTTAGGCAGATACACCTCGAGTGTTTTGCCGTAATTGAATAAACCAAATCAATCCATTTCGACTGAAATGAAAGTTCTCCAACTATCAGAAATTATGTATTTTTAAGTTGTAAGAATTATTTTAATTAGCAAATTATTTTCTTATATTTAATATTCCCTGCACTTCTACTTTTTCTCAACTCCATCAGAAATGCAAATTAAATGAGTTTTATGAGAACTTCTGCCAGGAATGTTAGGTTTCTGTTAGCATTTTTACCACAAAAGGGCTATTTGTCTCGAAACGCGATATTTGCGTCGAACCGCTATAAATACACCTTTTCACTTCCATTCGAATTATTTTGCCATTTGGGAAAATATTTATCCTTCTATTGAATTTGCTTATTGTAGACTAACAAACTAAGCTATATGAAAGCAACAGATGCAATTCTTACGAATATTCTCTTCTTACTTTTGAATCCCATTAATTAAAGTAATAAAAATGCATTTAATTCGTGATCTATCTAATTAAAAATATTCAATATTTTCGTAGAATAACGTTACACATTTTAATTGTTTATTCCATATTTTGTAAAATTTTTTAATGAATTTTTGATCAACAAACTCAGCGATTTGAAAGCGAGTAGTGGCAAGAATGTACGGAATAAAACATTTTTATTTCTAGGGCGCGAGACTCTCTATCGGAAATTCTAAAGATACGCTGTTTTTAAATATTTTGTGATTTTGCTGTTGAATTGAATTTTATGTTAAGCGGCGAGAGCGTGATATTTAATAAGTAAAGTTAACATACAAAACGCTAATAAAAAAAAGAGAAAAAACGTTTTGCAAGCCATCTTACTAAGAAAACTGAACATTGATATGATGAACTAGGGAAAGACTAGGCAAAATAGAAGAATGTATACCAGCACTTAACACTGCATCCGAAGATCTTTTATGTTGTAAACATGTTGTGCTCTAGATGAAGCGGGTCCCGGACTATTCCCCATTAGTATTTGAAAGCCGTCCGGGTGTCCGGCCCTGCTGTCACCTGTCACCTGCATCAGATCTGAACATATGCATCTTTTAAATTTTTTATGATTTTGCTGGTGAATTGTGCATGGAGTAAAATGATGTTTAACAATAAAGCTAAAAAGGCATAAATATTTTAACAGGAGTGAGTACAGCCAGCACGGTAGACTATGAGCGCAGCGAGAGCGTAGAAAACCTTAACCAAACCTTTTGGGCGATGGATAAAATCTGAACCCTTTCAGAATGTTTTTTTAAATAACGCCAAAAGTACTATTAATCTCAAACCTTATTTTTTTGTTCGGATCAGCTTTCAAGCGTTGACCCCAAATGATACTCCCATGTATTATTTTTGAAGAAATAATATAGGGATATAAAAAATATATGGCAGCACAAATAAAAGGATGTTAACACCAAGTAATTTCTCTGAGTATTACTTTTAAAGAGATATTACAACGAATATAAAAGACTGTATAGCAACATTTATCGGGAATTCTAAAGACATCGGATATAAAGTATTATTTCAATTTCCACTCGCCAATTTGGCCAAGCGTAAGATATTTAATTTTTGTTTTAAATTTTACCCCCGTTCTTGAGTAACAAACTAATTGAACAAGCAATAAACGCAGTTCTTTATTTCTTTTATTAATTACCAACTAGACCTATGAAATTAATATCTAGCTGAATTTATTAAAAGCATTATAATTTTTGTTCTCTTTCATAATAACTATTTTATTTGTTAGAAGCACTAGCGGCTAGCTGTTTGGAAAGTGAAAAGAACAACAAAATTGAGCTTCGAGAATAATAAATCTCCTGGGATAAAATAAATATATGGCAACATTTAATGTCGTATGGAGAATTCTAAAGATATGCTGTTTTTAAAAAATTAGGAATTTCGCTCTTGAATTTTATGCGGCGTTAAGTACAAAGAAACTAATGCTTAAGAATAAAGACAAAAGAAGTTATGTCACCAGAGAAGAGTCCAAAAATAAATAGTTAAACTGCAAGTTTAATGAGAGCATTAAAATCCTTAACAAACTCTCTGGTACAAAGTTAACATCTTAATCCGTTCAGATTTTTTTAAGTTTGTTTTTAATGTTGTAAGTTTCCTGCTTTATAAATAATCACAATAAAATTCTGCTAAGGGTCTCAGCGATTTTTCTGTTCTTTCCAGAGTTTGCAATACAGAGGAGAAGATAATGTTTCTCAAGTTCGAAAGAAAGAATATTTCAGCTAAAGCAAAAATATAAATGTAAGAGAAAGAATACTTTTGTTAATCATCAAGTTGAGAGTTTCAGACTAAGCAAAAAAAAAAAGCTAGAAAAATAACTTTTGCAGGACTGACGAGGGAGAGACTTTATATTTCTTTCTGTGGAGTCTTGTGAAGGAAAGAGTATATTGAATGCTTCTGTTTTTATAGTTTATATTATTATTATAGTTATAATATTATTAGTGGATCGAATGCAGTTGTATTATTGCAATTATTGCAGATTTGCGAGAGTGAGTCCAAAAGGTGTGCTGGTGGTAGTGGTGTGGTGTATTGAGAATATGGCAAAGCACACTAGGGCTATCTGCCTAAGGGAAGGGATGCCTTCGTGGAGAACTTTCTAAGGAAAGCTGGCTCGTATACACGCTACACATGGGCAAAACGAGTCCAAAAGGAGGAGTGAGCCGGGTGAGTACGAAAGCAGACAGATAAACTGCGAGGCGAGCTCAACAAGAGCATGAATAAACATAACAAACCTTCTGGTGTGATTTTAAAATGCGAAGCCTTACCGATATTTCTTTCTTTCCCTCTTTTTTGCTTCCAAGTAGAAATAAATTTATTATTTGACTTTGATGTTTGCAATCGTTGTTATCACTTTGTGTTACGGAATATTAAATTGAAAAGGGGGCCAAAAAATTCCTCTCGCTATCTAATGAAAAATTCCATTGCTTGGATTAAATGTAAATTAGAGTTTAACTATTCATGAATAGTTAAATTTTAATTAAGTTTTATTTCAGTAAATCGTGTGAAATCAAAGTTCAGAATTTTGGGAATTCATATAATGAGAGTTTTAAGATCTTTGAAAATTTCAAATCGAAAATGCAGTATTCATGAAGTAAAAAATATAAGTACTTGTGTATTAGCCGACCCTGAACAATGCGTCGCCAGTAATACTAGCATTAATGCTTTTACTTTCCTGATCGTTGTGGCAAGCTTCGAAACTGTTCTGGATTCTTCTGGAAAGATGCGCTATTTTATTTATTTATTTATTGTTTGTTTGTTATTTATTTGCTTATTTTATTAATTTTCGTGGGGAGGCTAATGGTGGAAAAAACTTTTCCTATCGTCAGTTTTAAACCAGTTATTAAGTAAGCACTATCTATACTGCATTATTTTTTGGCAAAACGTTTCCGGCGAGGGTTTGAATCCAGGCAAACGGCCTGGCTGCATGGTTGTTTTTCGTGTTTTCCCTCATATGTATCCTCTATCGAATATAGAGTTATTGGTTTCTTTCTTTCTTTCTTGAAGCAGGAGACGTGAAAAATGAGAAATGCCCTTCCCGGGACTCGAACCTGGATCTCTCGAATACGCGCCAAGTGTGCTGTCGTTACACAGCGAAGGCATGCTGAATGGAGGGAGAAAATACATTATATACTCCTCCTTTTAAAGAGAGATGGGGATTAGGGGACTCAATTGCCAAATCCTGGTACTGACGAATTATCGTCCACTACCCCCTTTTTTTGTTCGGGGATCAGTGTAGAGTCATTAGGTTATTTTGAATCAGGAAACGTGAAAAATGAGCAATGCCCTCGCCGGGACTCGTATCTGGACCTCTCGAATATGCCCCGAATATGTTACCGTTACATCACGAAGGCATGCAAGAAAGAGGGAGAAAATGCCTTATAACTTCAGTTATTCAATGTGTAATGCTATTTTATCAGTTCGGTAAAGGGACAGTGCCCACGTCCTCCGTCACTTATCACTTACTTATTTTATCAGTTCGCCATATTTTAACAGATTCCTCCTATTTTAAGGAAATTCGAAAAAAAAAAAAAAAAAAAAAAAAAGAAGAGAGAGAGAGAGAGGGGGGTCAGTTCTATATCTCCCGTTCTACTGAGCCGATTGACAAAAATCAAATTGCATTTTTTCATGTCTCGAAAGCGCGACTTAGGAGGATATATATTAGATTTATATATAGCATTGTTCTAACATAGCTATTTTGACGCAAAATCGGACCTTTTTCTTGAAATAACGTACCAATTTTTTCCCATATTTCGATTCTACGACTCAAATTATGCCTAGATATTAAATATTGTAACATTTGGTGCGAAATTTACGGAGAAATTCAAAAATTTATCTTGGTCAAATTTTTTCAGTTTGAGCCAAGAATAATTCACTTGGCAAACTTCTTAATATATGGCAACCAATTTTCCTTTCCCTTCCATTATGTTGGAACGAAGAAAAAGGCACCTCGTCTCTACCTTTTTACATTGTGCATGAGCGGAAAAAAAGTCGCATCGTTTCTACTTCCAAATAATTTTAGCAAAGTGTTTAAACCCCATCTGATGTTTTATCGCTTTCAACAAATATGCCAAATTTCAAAACGGGCCAATATTTAAATTCACGTATATCTTCGAAAAGTTTGAATAAAAAATTGTAATTTTTTTGCGGGTATGCTTAGAAATACGTCTACTTTAAGATGACGGTAAAAATTTTATAGATTATAATTAAAAATGTTTTTAGAAAATTTATAAAAATTATTTAAAAATACAAATTATAAAAATAAATCGTAAAAAATGGGTGAATTTTCTTTGGAATGAATCTGAATTTCGAAATGGGAAAGGAAGAATCAAATAAGTTTAATTAAAAAGAGAGCTTAGTTAATATATATCAAACTCAATTAACATTGAGGAGCTAAAATTTTGAAAGCTAATTTTTTAAAAACTGCTCATGCGATTTTTACAAAACTTGGTAGTTTGGCGTAATTTGAGTCGTGGAATTAAAATAATGGGTATGTTATTTCAGAAAAAGTCCGATTGTGTGTCAAAATACGTATATTAGAACAATGCTATATATAAATCTAATACGAATACGAAAGTCGCGCTTTCGAGACATGAAAAAGAAAGTTGAATTTCGTCAATCGGCCCAGTAGAACGGGAGATATAGTTTTTTTTTTTTTCCCCGCAGTATACCTCTTTACTGCTTTATCGGGAAAGAGGAGAATGTTAATTAACAGTTTATTTTCGGGCATTTAAGCAAGCGATTTTTCATATCATCTTCATAATCATTGCATAGAAAATCTTTGCTGCATATTCTTGCATTCTTCACCTTAACAAGATCCTCTCTTTGACACTGACGTGTTCATTTTTTTCTTCATCAAAAGCAAATATCCTTTGGGAAAACATGAAATACTGTACCTCTCTCTTTCCCATTTCCATGAATGTTACGGTATTTTGCTAGAGCGTAAAAAGATATATTACATAAATTATGCATTACAACACAGAATTTAAATAGAAAACTGACTAAAACTATAAATACAATACTTTCTAACCATTAAAAAACAAATATATATGATTAAAATTAATTTGGGATGTTCAGATCACTAGAATATCCCTTCGCTGCAAATAGGTTTGATTTGTTTTAGGGTTCTCGCAGCAGCATGAAACTAAAGTTTTAAACACGTGAAATCACAGTTGACGCAGACTAGTGACGTCAGACTACTTCCTGTTAACTCCCCTTACGAGGAGCGCGCTGGCGAGAGAGCACTCAGAAAAATGAATTAGCCCTTATCTTTAACCCTGTCACACAGGAATACTTATTTTATTATTATGATCTACTTTCAGAAAATCACTTAAAAATTCTTACTACAAATAATCATGATAATTTTAGATGCAATTGCAGAACTGCAATTTGAGGGAAGAAAAAAAAAAAAAAAGAAAAAAAGAAAAGAAAGAGAAAAATGAATAGGGATCGACAAGCCACATTCTGTGATTTTCTCCAATATTTATTTTTGTAAGCAGATTTTATTTACATTTAATTTATACTTTTTATTTAGTATTCATGTTTTCCACATCTAAAAATATTTCTTCGAAGTTGAAGCATTGTTGATGGTTGCGATGGAAACATTTTTCGCTAACAGAGTAGAGAAAATGGCGCAGAGATATCTTCTTTTATCAAATAACGCAAAGTCCAACTGATTATAAGCTCTTTTGATGCCGCTGAGACGCCTTGATGTGATTATAACGGAGAGGTGCTACAACGGGAACCTGTTGCACATAATGGAGGAAAAGGATGAATTCACTTTCTCCTGGATTATAGAAAATTTCAGTATGTGCCATCAGCCAAAGGGAGATTACCTCCGCAGTCCATCTTTTGTTTCGCATTCTTTACCTGGCTTTATATGGCGTCTACTTTTATACCCACTAGGTGAGCTAAATGAAACGTATGTAGCCATTTTTATCATGAGAGATGATGATTTGCTTGAAACTTCCAGTGGGAAGCTTTTTATTAGCATACTGGGTGCCAGTGAAAGCCATTTTTACCATTAGAAATACGTCTACTTTAAGATGACGGTAAAAATTTTATAGATTATAATTAAAAATGTTTTTAGAAAATTTATTAGCATTTTATTAGCATACTGGGTGCCAGTGAAAGCCATTTTTACCATTAGAAATACGTCTACTTTAAGATGACGGTAAAAATTTTATAGATTATAATTAAAAATGTTTTTAGAAAATTTATAAAAATTATTTAAAAATACAAATTATAAAAATAAATCGTAAAAAATGGGTGAATTTTCTTTGGAATGAATCTGAATTTCGAAATGGGAAAGGAAGAATCAAATAAGTTTAATTAAAAAGAGAGCTTAGTTAATATATATCAAACTCAATTAACATTGAGGAGCTAAAATTTTGAAAGCTAATTTTTTAAAAACTGCTCATGCGATTTTTACAAAACTTGGTAGTTTGGCGTAATTTGAGTCGTGGAAGTTCTGAAGAGAAATTGCCAGTACTTTCTAAAATCAAACCTTACTAAGCTTTGCAATTTCTTCGTATCTAGAGTACGTTCTTGAAATCGGCACTTAATCCAATGATCTGGACAGAAGTTTTTGGTCTTTGAGGAATTTCCAAAACTAAAAACGATAAAGTAAAATTTTATAGAAAAATAAAAAATTCAGATAACTGAATTTTTTGAGAAATATCTCTTGAAGACTTATTTCATCAGGCATACATACAAAGTAAATGCTGATGGAAAATGTGCAAGACGGGATTTCGTATTGCATACAAAATGTATATGATGTATTTTTGAAACATAACAGTCTTACACATCCGAAGTAAAATAGGCCGTAACTGCTTCAGATAATCGAAAACTCAATTAACAGAGTCTAAATTTGAAATCACTCCTCTTTTTTGGAGGGGTCGCAGGAGGCCAGAATTTCTGAAGTAATTTATTTGAAATTCTAAATATAAGGTGCACATACACTGCAATTATCATTTTAATAAACTCCTTTATTTGAAGATAAAATACTTTTTATTAAGCATTATCGATACAAAATTATTCATTAAAAAACTGATACACGCAAACTTCATCAAGATTTCCCAAAACTGTATAATATTCGGAAATAATTTTTGCATGCATTTTTATGTATTAGCAACTTTTTTTTGTGGAGAGGATTCTGTTACTTTGTTTGTGACAGACCTATAACAGCCACGGCATGATCGCACCAGTTTTTGAGCTAAAAAGATGTATTAGAGCATCTTATTAACCAGATTTTACATCATATCTTGTTGATGACATGTGGCTAAATACGCTGGCATATCTTTGAGATCAAAACTAAATGAACTAAATCTCTACTTAACAATCTATGACCGTCCACGATAAATTAAAGAAATTTGAGAGGAAACTTGATTTGTATGTTAATTGTATGCGACATAGAAATAATGCCGTATTTCCAATTTTAGAATCTTTTTAGTAGAAAATTATTTTAGTATTGGAAAATAATTCTTCGATGAAATAAGCTCACATATCGAAACACTGCGGTAAGAATTTGACACATTTTCCAAGTAATAATGATTGCCAATTATACATATATTTTCCCAATTATAACGAATTTTCATGGTTCTTGATATTTTCCGCCGCAGTTTTTAAAATAGCAAACTGTTATCAAATGAAATTCGGACTATTTAATGCCAACGGACTTAAGCGGACCTAAAGGAACTCTATAATGCCACCGGACTTATACACGGAATTCCAAGCAAAAAGTATAGTTAATTTCAGGATATTTATTACCAGTGAAAATGTCATAAATATGGTGAACTGTTCAATGGTGCTAATTCAGAAGACAAACAACAAAAATCAGCGTTATATTTACAAAATTTCCACAGGACTAATTTCGATGGTTTTACCGAACCACCATCCTCAGCTGCAAAACCGCAAATGAACAAGATAGGAAAAAATGATTAAATAAGATAAGAAAGCCTAGACAAGAATAAGCAAGTGGCGCCACCTGTTGGTGAAACCAGGACTAAAACATAATTTCTTTAAAGGCCGAAGGCAAATTTGGATTGGAATTAAGATCGTTAACTAGAACAGAAAGATTTTTATGAATGTGAAATGCCTCTAGAAAATCCAGTTCTCCAATGGAAGATGTGTTTTGAATATCAAATTTGCCTTCGGCCTTTAAAGAAATTATGTTTTAGTTCTGGTTTCACCAACAGGTGGCGCCACTTGCTTATTCTTGTCTAAACTTTCTTATCTTATCTAATCATTTTTTCCTATCTTGTTCATTTGCGGTTTTGCAGCTGAGGATGGTGGTTCGGTAAAACCATCGAAACTAGTCCTGTGGAAATTTTGTAAATATAACGCTGATTTCTGTTGTTTGTCTTCTGAATTAGTATTTATTCGGCGTGTTATTGTGTCTTAATTATGTACAATGGTGCTTTAAAAATTATAATTAAGTTTATTTCCATGTATCTGGGTAAGAAGGGATTTTTCATCACTAACTCAGATAAACACAAAAGAACGAAATGGCCTGATCCCGATTTCAGACTTAAACTTATCAGCATACATACAAGCACAGAACAGCTGTGCTAGAATCGGCAGGCTCATCCATGTCAGTAATGTGATCAGCAATATTTATTTAATTTTTAATTAATATCATAAAGCCTTAAATTATTAAACCCATGTAGAACTTTTCTTCAATTAATTTAATTCATTTATATCAATATAAAATTAAATGAATTTTCATTCATTACATTAAAAAGTATAAGTATTCTAGTAATAAACACATGCTAAAAATTGCTTTCGAAGGAAACAAATGTAAGGTGTTCCATAGAATATTCCAATAAATAAAAGTGGTTCCTACTTGAAAAACGTTTCGGAAAAGCTGTGTTATAGTAATTTGCTCAAACAGTTGAAGAGCTTTGCTGAAAGTTCGGCATGACTTATTTTTAGTGCGTCTGTTTCTGTTTCATCATCTTTAGCACCACTCTCTTCGCTGAAATTTTTATTTTTAGCCGGATCTACGGCGCTGATTTCTTTGTCGTTTAAAATTTAAAAACCTGGAGCCAATTATTTTTTAAAGCAGTTATCGTATTTTGTTCTATTTCATATTTACATTTTATATAAGCGGCTAAAGTGTGTGTCGCTGATAGTTTATTGTTGCTACTCGGAAAAATGAGCGCGGAAATTAAAGTTTCCGCAGTTTTTAATTAATATCTCGGCTGATTAAATTCGTACGAAGATGAGAATGGTATCGATGGATTCGGAGAATTTTTTGGAATCCGAGGATACGCGTCTCGAATTCCAATTCGGCGTCGTTCCGTAGATATTCGAGAAAAAAAAATTTGGTACGTAGCTAAATCCCTCTAATAAATCTCTCTCTAATAAATCTCTAATAGAGGAAACCCAAGAAAGAAAGTAGAGAATGTAGGGAAAACGTAGAGAAGAATTAGTTTTTAATTAATATCTCGGCTAATTAAAGTCCTAAGAAGACGCTAATAGTCAAAATGGCGTGCCACGAACCTGCGGAATCCAACGATGCGCTTCACTAAGCCCGGGAGCCAGCCGTTTCGGAGGAGATGATGTCACTTCACCCCATATATATATATATATATATATATGAGGCTTAAGTGTCTGTTTGTCGCCGATAGTTTATTGGTTGCTTGCTTAACAGTACTAGCCAATGGGGTGAAAATGCCACGGCACAGGGTTGCCGTTTCAATTGAGACGGAGACAATTTCCTGTAACACTTGCCTTCGCTATGACCATCCATTAAAATTAAATTAAAGAGATTAATCCAGTAATCTCTTTAATCCTTGCCAAGTCTCAGGGTCAAACGCTTAAGCGTGTTGGCATTTTTTTTATCTGAGCCTGCATTTGAACACGGTCAACTTTATGTTGCCTGTTCAAGAGTTCGTGAAACAACGGACGTAAGATTAAAAATAATGGATGGTCCTCTGCAAGGCGAGCTTAAAAATGATGGAAAGATCTACACAACAAATGTTGTGCACAAAGAGATCATTGACATGTGAATTATTAATATTTCATTATTTAAATCACCGTTATTGATTGAGCTAGCGGTGGCTCTTAAGGAAATGTACCGCCAGTGGTTTCCTTCATTGCACTCTACTTTAAGCAATTAAGCAATTAGAAGAAGAAACCCCGTGGGGCAGTAAGCAAAGGGGCGTCCTCGCTGCCTAATTCAGTTTAAATTAGCAGACACCTTTGCACAAATAATTTTAATTAGAATTTATAATATCTAGAATTATCATATAATATCTATCTGTCATTTCGTACGACCGCCGGCCGTTCTAGTATATATATATATATATATATATCTTTGGTACTATCGATTTCCCATATACAAAATTTCAATGTTTTATGGTTAATCGTTTTTGAGTTATGCGAGATACATACGTATGTACGTACGTACAAGACGTCACGAAAAAATTACTTTTGAATCCATTTGAAATCCATTTTGCAATCCGTTTTGGAAAAAAGAATCCTTTATTCTCTCTGCACGTACAGACGTCAAGTAAAAAAATTGTCCAAATGGATTCTGAAAAGGTCAAAATGTATATTTCTGTTGAAATATGGTACCCGAAATTTTTCGCGATTACAACACTTCCTTTACTTCGTACAAGGAACTAAAAAGGGAGCGAAAGAAAATAATAACTAAATTGTTTTACAAAACGTGACTATCAGTGTTCTTCAACACTGATGTTTGTTAAGTATTACGAACATTATCATCAGAAGTGCTTTTTACTTTCATTTGTCATCGTCTAGGCCAGTGGTCTCAAAAACAATTTTATGCGCACGGCGAAGACATTTCATTTACGTGTTTGTTGCAAACACAGTATTGCAAAGAGTTCAATATCTTAGTAATTTGAGGTTCGAATTTATAAATTATTTTGTCTTCATTAAAAACTAACATGAAAAATGTCCCAGAAAATCTCTAAACGGAGTTAATTAATTTACAATGTGACAATTTTTTTAAAGATTTAAAGACAGATTTTATCCGTACTTGTCAAAAGTTAAATGAGATCAGATGCGAATTTTTGCACAAAAGAATGATCGCTTTGCTCGGAAATAGATATTCTATGTGAACAGATTTTTAGCTGAAAATAAATAAGAAAAGAACCAGATAGATCGATGAGCATCTGCAATTCGTGATGAATATAATTTCTAGCAGTTTCTCTCAGAGGCTACAAACTTTATTAGATTCGAAACGTCATCAAGTATCGAACGATGACTAAAAATGAAGAAGTTTATAATTATTTACATACAAATATGTATTTTTGTAATATATGTATATGTATTTATGTGTTGAAGAAAAATTTGATAAATAAATGGAAAGGTTGTAGTTTTTTATCCCCGTGTTTTGTCCTACCTCGTAAATTTTCTCTGAAATCTTAGAATGTTTTCATAATTTGTTTATTTTTAGTTTAAATTAAAGTAAATTATTTAATCATTAATTAAATATATTAGAATATTTTGAAAATGTCACTCGGAAATACTAATATTTAGATCTCAATAAATTTGAATTAGGAAGCGTAACCAACAAAAATTTCTTACGGATGCCAAAATTTAGATTTTTAAATATAAAATAAACGTCAGTTTTATTATTGCTTATGCATGTTTTGATAAATACTTAAGAAGCGAAATTTAAAACTTATTTAAATTATTTTTAGCCCAAAAAGAAAGTTAGACCCGAATGGGATATTAGTCTCAAAACGACATTTTGCGCTGAGTCACTTTAAATGGCGTATCACGTTTCAAATTGTTGCCACCAAATATTATATTTGATTATATTTAAAGAAATTAAGTAATGAAGAACCTTCATGAATGTATGCATGTTCCTCGCATTCAGACAAAACAGCGGTACCTAAAACATTCAAATTCTGAATAACGTAGTCCTCCACCGGAACATTGGAACATGGAAGCCCCAATTTTGAATTTCGAATATGTTTCTAACAACTGCTTCATATTTTGTAAACTCTTAACGAACTTTTGATTAACAGACTAAACGATTTCAAAGCGAGCAGTGGCAAAACTCTACGGGGCAAAAAATTACCTCTAGCGCGAGTCTCTGTATCGGAATTCTAAAGGTAAGTATTTTCTGATTTTGCTGTTGAATCGAATTTTATGTTGCGTAACCCCGAAAAACATGATATTTAATAAATAAAGTTAACACATAAAACGTCAATAATAAAAAGAGAAAAAAAAAGTTTTATAGAGACATCTTAGCACGAAAACTGAATATTGATATGATGAAGTGACAAAACACTGAAACATTTTAAAAAAGAATCTTAATCTGAAAGCTTTTGTATTGCGCCCGAAGGGGCGTTTTTTTTAACGTTTTGTGTGTTATCTTTATTTATCAAATATCATTTTCATCGCACTTAAATAACCTAAAATTCAATTCAACAGCAATATCAAAAAATATTTAAACACAGCATATCGTTAGGATTTCCACTACACAGTTTCCGGCCTGGAAATAATTTATTATTATAATAATTATTATTATTATTTTCGTCCTGTGTTGCGATTGCTCGCTTTGAAAGCGTTATTCAAAAATTCGTTAAAGTTTTAGAAAATATGAAAGATATAATAAAACAAATTCGAAATTCAAAATTCGGGCTTCCATGAACCCATGTTCGGGTGGGGGATTACGTTATTCAAAATTTGAGTGGTCTAAGTACTGTCTTTTTTTCACAATGCCAGAAACATATGTACATTCATGCAGATTCTTCATTATTTAATTTCTTTAAATATGATATAAGACGATAATATTTGATGGTAATAAGTTAAAAAGTGACTATCCGTTTATAGTGAAACGCCACAAAATGCCATTTTGAGACTAATAGCACCTCTGGGCTACCAGCCCTTTGGGCTTCTGAACGTATTCTAAACGTAAAAATTTTTCTATGCTGCTTTTAAAATTTTTGTAATTTTGTTGTTGAATTGTATATGGTGTAAGTGCGAAGAAAATAATGCTTAATAATAAAGTTAAAAAGACAAAAAAAAAGGGGGGTTAATGGAGTGTAACAGCAGAATGATAGACTGCAAACTCGGGGAAAACGTTAAAAACCTTAACAAACACTTTTGGGCGACCGTTAAAATCTGAAACCTGTCAGATTTTTTTTAAATATTTTGTTAATAAAAGAGATTCTGCTTCATCAGCTGTATTCAGATCGTACATTCAAGACCAATGCAGTTTGAGGTTGAGACCGCTGGTTTAGTTTAGTAGAGAAGTAGTAGTTTTAGAGAAGAAGTAGTAGTTTAGTTTGAGGTTGAGACCGCTGGTTTAGTAGTAGTTTAGTAGAGAAGTAGTAGTTTTTAGTTTTAGAGAAGAAGTAGTAGTTTAGTTTGAGGTTGAGACCGCTGGTTTAGTAGAGAAGTAGTAGTTGTGAGAGTACTGTAGTTTCAAATAAGTACTTTTGGTGTCTATACCTACAAAAATCATAAATTATTAGTCTTCAACATTGAGATAAAAATATTTATGAGATATCAAATACTGTTTCGTTGCTTAAAAATATTATTAGAATGTATTGAATTATTTTTTTATTACTAAAACATACTGAATATGAAATTACTAAGCATCTTGAATTAATTCCCAATCAAAACACAGAATTTCTTTGAAGAAGTGGCGTATGGTTTAAAAAAAAACATCTAATTCAAGCTTTGATTCATTATAAAAAATACCGAAGAAGGTAAAACACTTAATTTCGAGGAAGCCACTTTTATGAAACAAGAATATTAATTGAGAATACATTTCTTTTTTATTATTTAACTTTGAGATCTTTGTTATCTTGATTAAAACGTAGCTTTATAAAATATTTTTTGTCCTCCCAATCAAATCAAAAAACGCGCTGCACAGACGAGTTTTACTTTTTAAAAATTAAATAAAATTTCGACTTGATGAATATATTAGAAAAAAAAGGAATTTATTTTTAAACATATTACTTATGCGATCTTAGAATTACATTTTAAAAACCCTCAAAAATCTTCCTGTAATCAACTTGCTGTATTCCTTTTTTTTTTTTTTTTTCTTTCAAAGGAATCTGATTTATATTTCAATTCGTAATGGTGATTTTAATTTTTGCCTTTGTTCTCACCTAATTCAAATATATATAAAAAAATTAGAAACAGCAGACTTTCTCCCCTTAATTTAATGCATGGAATTATAATCGGAGTCGTCTGCTTACGCTTCGTAGATATTTTTTTTTTAATCTTCTCGGAACATCGCTGCAAAAAATATGCTGATAAAAAAAATTAATTCTCTGTTACTCGTATGCGTAAATCAGATTAAATTGCACGTTGCTAGGTCGATTAACATTTCAAAGAACGAATCAGCGCCTCGCACTCGAAGACTTAATTTAGAGTTGGGTACCCCTTTTCCCCTCACTAACAGAGCGTGAATTTTTTCTCATCGCAATATTTTTATCTCATATTCTCCGGGCAATTTTTTATGCATTTTGCTTAAATCAAGTCAAAAGCGGGGATAAGCCAATTGGGGAGACTTGGAAGTAAATTAGATATGCGAAAAAAAAACATGCTAAGGTTAACACATATACGTCGACCGCAGCAGGGAAAAAAGTGAATTAGAGAAATTTACACAACATAATAAACATACAGGAAATATCTTTAGGTACGGATAAAGCGAGAAATTACATAGCCCTTCTCTTGCGGTTTTCATATACGTGCAAAAGTATTTATGTATAGCAGTTTGAACAATGTAAAACGGGATTCTTTCTAAATTTTATTTGTGGATAAAAAAATTACATTTCTCTAAGGCGTCTTTTTTTAAAACTAAGAAACATTTCTGTTTCACACGTGTCACTTTTCATCAACAGTGTTCAATAAAACTCCAGTAAAAGTAAAATAGAACACACGTTGCACACTATACGAGACAATAGCATTTCTCAGTGCAATATGCCGCATATCAGTTTATACCCGGAAAGTATCCGTCATTTTGTAAGTACTTGATTTTGTAAAGTGTGTACTATTGTGAAATTTTCGAAATGAAACGAATTTAAAAAAATTGATGTATACACCACATGACTTCCACATGAATATAAAATTATAGACATTTCTTGCTGCATTTTATTTAAACGTTTTCCTCGAATTTCATTAGACATCTATTTCTCATTCAATTAATTCAGTTCTCATTTCACAGCAAGGAAAAAATACGTGAAACCTCAAAATATTTTCATTAAAAATTGAAAAATTTAGGAAAATGCAAAGCATCAAATACAGTTAAAACAATTAGACTTTTCTTTTACAATCGAAGTTAGAGTTTCTACGCAAAAACAAGCGATTCGGCCAGCGTGCAAAAAAGCAAATTTTACGGTGCACCAAACTGAAAGTTTCGGCAAAAATATACCATTCGACAAAAATATACTGAAAGTGCGGAAACTTAATTAATTCACTGTTCTGCTAAATTTCAAATGTAAAAAAATATGGCTGCTTTGCTAAAAAATGAAGCTTAGCTTCATTAAATAAGTTTTAAATTGTTGATAACTCTACAACTATTGCATGCAAATTAACTAAAAGTATAAAAACCTTAACCAGAAGATAAGAACAACATAATTCAATTATTTTTAAAGGAAAAAATTCCCAATTTTTTATAAGAATAAAAAACTGAGCTCACGGAGCCGAGTAACAGATTGGTTACATGTATATTTATATAAGTTTGGTGAAACCGTTTGCAACCAGAAAGAGAGGTGCACAACTACATGTATAGCTGTACAACGTTAGCTATAAAATGTATGTACAGCGTTCAACGTTCCGAGGTTACTCGTTTTTCAGTTATGCGAGATGCATAGATACAGATACCACAAAAAAATCTCTTTTGAATTCATGTTAAATCAGTTTCATAATCCGTTTGGGGAGAAAGAGTCCTTTATTCTGTCCTTACGTACAAATGTCACGCAAAAACATCGTTAAATTGTGTTCGATAGCGGTCAATATGGGTATTTCCGTTGAAATATGATATCCGAAAATTTTCGCGATTACAAATCTTCCTTTACTTCGTACAAGTAAATACGCTGTGAAAGCCATGGTAATTCAATATTTAAAGCTACGACAGGTGATAATGTCAATAAGAAAGGGAGAAAAACCGTAAAGTTTGACTTCACGCGGAAAACATTTTCCAAATACATATCCAAGGGTAAAAACGGAATGTTTCGAATGTGGCAAAGGTAAGATGTTTAATGTTAAAATTAAATCCGCCAAGTCAAAGGACAGCTGCAAAATCATTGAATTGCTGTCAGCTGTAAACAAAATGATTAATCCTTATATGGATCTTAAAAAGGCGAAAAAACATAATGTGCATCGTCTTTCTCCACGACATATCGCCGCACAGTTCAAAACTTGAAAAATTTTGCCATAACAGATGAATCTTGGTTGTATTTAAATGATTGTAATAAACAGAGATACATTTATTATGATCAATGAGGAGAAAAAAAATCTTAAAACAAGGTTCAAAGAATCTAAAGAAAGTTTATCAAACAAATTATGATTGTTGCTGGTTTTTCATATAACGGCAAATTAAAAATAAAGAGAGTGCAGAAAAATGTTAGCGTCAACTCCACATATTATCAATAACATATTTTATACCCAGTTTCCAAAAATGAAATACTTTGTCTTAATCCACAATGCCATCAATAAGTACGTTTTTATTTAGACGTTCTGGGGTCCATCGATTTAAAGAACTTTATGCACGCAAACTGATGCACAGGAACACACTAAGTCAAACAAAACTTTATTTTGTCGAAGTTAATGTGTGTTTAATCATTCTGAAATTGTTTCTTTAATTTTGCTTTAATACAGTTATTGTCTAATTGTGTCTTTTTATGTAGTTAGAAGCTTAAGTTTCGTCGACTTCAGGATAGCAGCTTGCACCTCTTCAAAGACTTCTTCAACGTTACAGTTAGCATTCACTTCCACAGCTATGTCATCCAGAAGCTTGGATTTGAAGAACATTTTCAGTTCATCAACGTTTTCCTCATATAACCTGTAATCGGCTTCAACCGATTCGGCGCAGTCTTGAGGAAGCTGTATCAAGCGACTCACAGCCAACCTCTGCTGGCATGGACGAAGTTTCAAGTGGTAAAGGTGACCAGTTTGTGGATCCAGTCTCCTTGGCTCTACTCGCGCCAAACACTTGTCCAGACTTGCATCAAGGAAGATAGCTCTGACAAAACATTATTATACAATGAATTAATAAAATTTCACTAGAAAATACCATTTTTAAAAATGTTTTTTGCTTATATTCTGACATACTGAAGGAAGAAATAGTTTTCATTTTGAGGCACTATGGTTGGATAGATGCCATGATATGTCTGATTTGGATAAGTCTGATCGAGACTTGCAATTACTAAGGTACTGCTTTTCACTAAGAATTTTACTAGGAACGGGCGGTACACATATGAGCAGCATCGTTTCTGCTAAATGGCGTCCCAAAAACTGGCTGACATTTCGCTTTTTTTTTTTTTTTTTTTTTTTTTTTTTTTTTTTTTGGAAGTTTTGAAACCGATACCAAAATGATATACGATATCTAAGTACTGAAGTACAATATTTCTCAAACGTTTTCAAGCGCGGACTACTTTTATAAATTAGAATGTTATCTGGACAACATGTCCTTTTGAAAGCAATTTTTTAGCATTGTTTCCAGGATACTCAAGTTTTTATTTAAAATCCATTTAATTTTATATTAGTATTAAGTTATCAGAAGAAAATTTACATCTGCTTTTAATAATTCCAAGTTGGAATAATGTTTATCCCATTAACTAAAAATTACGTAAATGTTGCTACTAGCATTAATGAAAGGGTTTAATTACATATTAATGAGACATTATTTACACGTACTGATTCTGGTATAGTTCTTCTATGTTTGCTATGCATGCCGATAAGAAGCAGCCTCGTAGTACTTTAAATCCATTTTTTGCTTTTAAACCTGCAGTGGGAGGTCATAAGTAGTGTAATAATCTTTATCTTATTAATTAACCATTAAATAAATGTTGTTATTTGCATTAATGAGATGGTTTAATGACACATTATTTTATACGTACCTATTCTTACATAGGTGTTCTATATTTTCTACTCATGCTGATGCGAAGTACAACAGTCATAGGACTTTAAATATCTCTTTTGTTTATGACACTAGAGTGGGAGGTCATCAATAGAGTAACTGGTACTAAATTTCATAAAATATCTGTCTTGGAAGAAAATTTAACAGACGATAACCATGTGTAAACTGTGATACTTTCAGCTACAGTGTGATACATGCAATCAATTTTGAATTTTGTTTTTGATATGGGCGAATAATTATTATATGGATACGATTATGTGCCTTTTTTGGAAATCTAGGAGGACAAGAGCAGATTTTGAGAACTAGTTGTGGTCCGCGAACTACAGATTGAGAAACGCCGCTGTAGTCACATGTATATCTCAGCAGTTTCAGTATTCAGCTTGAGCAAACATCCTGAGGGCCTTCTTGAACGGTCCTTTCTGCACCTCCATACTTGTTCATGTTTCACAGTTACTGATACACCGTTACTGTTACACCATCACAGTTACTGTGAAACACCTTTGTGAGTTTGTAGTAACTCACAAGCAAGCAGTTAAAAGTCCTTAAAAGCCAGATTTTGGACTTCAGTCAAGATCTCTGGCAACGATTTAATTTTTCTGTCTCTTTTCGAAGCTCTGGAAAATCCCGATTGCTAGAAAACAGCATATAAATACGGCTATTCTGACGGCTAGCGATCAATCAGTCATTTGTTAATCCGTTCTGAGTGATTTCAGAAAGACTGCGATTCAAGGAGTGTTAGATGAATTGTGTTTTTTAATTTATGACATGAGTGGCATCTGTAACTTAAGATATTTCTTTCTCGTGTGTTAAGGAGGATTTACTTATATATCTGTGTTCTCCTCCAGCTATTTGCAACTATTTGTTTTGCTACGTAGTAGTTACAATAAATTCTTCCTGCTCATCTGGAGTCATTATTTAAACACTTAGCTCGGAGCAATATGCTACATCTTGTTATATTGACATCTTACATTGGCTCGATTCAGCACTACGCGTTGAAGAAAAGATCAGTGCAGATTTTAGCTCAAGATATTTTTCCAAAAGCATATACAGAATATATAAGCAAATTATGTTATTAAATTATGTTTAAATAACATAATGCATATCGCAATAAGGAAGCCTAGTAATTTTATCCAATGACGTTAATTATACTGTATCACTGTATCATACGTGACTATCCTGTTAACATTCCTTTAGCATAGTAGTTACAATAGTAGTTACCTATTAATTTAGAAGTCAAACAACAAAAATCAGCGTTATGTTTTCAAATTCTCACAGGACTACTTTCGATGGTTTTACCGAACCATCATCCTCAGCTGCAAAAACGCAAATGAACGAGATAAGATATAGTGATAAAATAAGAAAGACTGGTCAGGAGTTAAGCCACAGGCGCCATCTGTTGATGAACATTAAATTATGTTTTAGTTCTCGTTTCATCAACAGATGGCGCCTGTGGCTTAACTCCTGACCAGTCTTTCTTATCTTATCACTATATCTTATCTCGTTGGTTTTCGCTTTTGCAGCTGAGGACCAGTCCAGCTGAGACCATTGAAACAGTCCTGTGAAAATTTGAAAATATAACGCTGATTCACTTCTAAATTAATAATTGTTCAGCGTGTTATTATATCTTAATTAGTAGTTACCTAATTAGAAATTTGTCTAAGTAAAATACTGTATCGACAATTGTACTAAAAGAATGCTAAAATATATGGTATGGTATATATAGGCTTATAATATATATAGGCTGGATTAATTCAGTATAATATGGGTGTTAACAATTTTATCTGCATGCACGGTGGGTTGCGATAATTTTTTGCATTCTTCCGCTTTTAAAGAACAAGTGGGAAGAGGCATGAAATCCAATTGATTAAATCCAAGTAGTAGCAAATCGACTACACCTAAACCTTTAGTTCGGAAGCTATTATAGAGCCTATTATATTTTTAGGAACAGGAAGCGTGAAAGTTAAACTGTGCCGTCGTCGAGATTTTAACAGTGGATCTTCCAATGTTATATGAATGTGTTAACCACTTATACCACAGGAACATGCACGGGGGATGAGATAATTTGTTTCACTTTGACCTACTTTCAATTCAATTGCTTTCATGAGTTTGAGGAACGCGCAAGTAACACGTGCCTACGAAAGTATTGACAACATTACTTCGAAAAATAGCAATCGTAATTGAGATAGTCATATACCATTAAGAATGAGATTTAATCAGGAAAAGTAACATATTTAGATACATTATAATGGCTTAAGATAGAGCACAGTCTCAACACAGACACGGATGCCGAAGTTTACATAATCCGTTTAAGCACAAGTTGTTACACAGACTGACTGCAGGGGAAAAATTCGTCTCTCCCCGTCAACCCCATAGGCTTGCCATACAGGTTTACTTTCTTTGTTTACTGTTTCGCCAGTTGGCGATTTTCCCTAGAATTTTTGAGTTTGTATCGCCTGTTTGGCGCTGCCGTTGCAAATTCTTAGGGCTGCAACTTTTGGTGGGCTTTTTAAATTGTAAATTTTGTTCAACCTTTTGATCAAAGTTTGTTTTCGGCAAGTCTACAAATAAGGCCAAATAAGTTATTCTTTTTCTGAAGTTTCTATTTTGGAGGGTTGGTGAAAACTGTAGTGTGGATAATAATTCCTAATCTACAAGATTGTATTTATTAACTGTGTTATAACTGCTATTGCTGAAAGTTTTATTTTGAGTCCTGTCAATAGCCATTTGTATATTTTACCTGTTTACTTGAAATCCTTCAAGGTATTGAATGAGCAGTTCAGCTTGCTTCAAAGTGTCAGGAAAGTTGAACATTACCCACCCTCGTTCAATGCAGTCACTGCGAAGAAGTCGTTGAGACGCCACACTTGCTAGCAGTTCATCAGGCACTATAAACGAAAAATAACTGACTAGATTACGTCTAGAAAAGGGGGAAAAAACATAAACTTTCCTACTATTTTAGCGGCTGTTTACATTAAAATTTAACCTGAATAATAGCCGTCTTTCTTTGTTACATCGTTTACACTGCCGTGCATTCATAAGACAGTGTATTAATGATCCGTAACACATAGTGAGAAGCCCAGTACTAGGGTGCAACTTCAATTAACACAAACTCGATTTAATTAAAATGATGGGGGAATTTTAGGATTAACTTAATGAGTTCGAAAATGGCCATCCTCAAGAATAAGCAAATATTCATGCGAAACCTCTTTTTTCATTACCTTAATCTTTCGAAACGACCGCATATCATGTGATGAAAACAAGCAATCTCAGTATATCGTTTGCAAAAATAATACACTCCGAGCGTTTTGTTGGGAAAATGAATTTAAAACGTTTGCATTCGTTGATAGATTATGCAAACTAAAATTTGCTTCGTATTAAACATGTCACTGAAAACCTGGACATCACAGTAAATGTTCAGAGCAGGAAGGAAGATAAAGATTGGAGACAGGTAACTGCATCAATCAATAGTTAATTTGGGAGAGTTCACAAGAAGGTTATAGAATACAAAATTGTATTGCTGTGGACTCGATATTAGCTCATCTTGCTATAGCTATCTAATAGCGCCATCTTTTGGTGACGATGGTAAATGCGCCATCCCTCCCACTGCGTCGATGTTCTTGAAGCTAGTAAAATACCTTTGAGGTCAAGCAGTGGCCTTGTGGCTTAGAAACCAAATAGCGAGCCACAAAGTGCATTTCGACTTCTAGTACGGATATTTGGCTCTGTTTTTTGGTCCAAGCCCTGTCTGATCACTCCACCGTTCCGTAGACCCTCGCAGAATTGGTCATACAATACTAGAAGATGCGAATGGTTGTTGCAATTGAACCCGTGCTATGAGCTCGAATGCCAACCTTCTGCGTCGATATAATTAATCTTTTGTGATCTTGTCGTTTGTAAGTAATCTTTGTCGCTGACCTGCGATTCACGCGCAGCGTGTCGGAGAGTGCCGTGTGAAGGGTTAGTGCATATATTTGTTGTTCGCCGTTTTCTCCAAGTGTGCGGAGGAGAATGACTTGTCATGTTCGTACTCGTCATCAGTGTAAGAGTTCGGCGTTAGCTCTCCTTGCTGTCGATGACTAGAAGGCAAGTAGCAACATAAACGGAGAGGAAATCAATATTCCGGCAACTCCATCTTACTTGAAAAAGGAGCTGCCTCAAACGACCACCCTGAAATGGCAACAGGGACTTAGGTGATACGGAGAGGCACACACGATTTCTTTCCGAAAGTTAATCTTCAAAAAAACGTGTCCGTCCCGCAAATCACTACCTTTATCAAGGACCGTTTCCTGTTTATTTCCTTCGCTGGCATTTCGGAAACTGCAACGTGCGTCTGCGGAACAGATAACTCGCCAGACCACTACGTCTATCAATACCCTCTCGCCAACGCCACTTATTCACGTCCGTGCTTCAGCAATGTAGACATTCACAGACGATTTATTATAGAAAATCGTGTCACGGATAAGATATGTCAGACTATCATCACGATTGCTGCTCTGGGACAGGACATCCGCCAGGTCTTATAAGACTTTCACTCGCTCAGCTACCCGCACTTTAGTCAACAAAACATAATATATTCTGCAGTGCAGAGTTGTGGAGACTGAACATTTAGTACAATCATGCAAATTACAATGAACGGCGAACCGCGAACATATGCGAACTCATTGTATTTGTATTTATCTAAACTCCCGAAAGGTGCTGCTATGGAGCTCCAGGGAGTTGTTGTTTCTACCCAGAGGAAGATGTAAGAAGTATATCTGTTTACTCTCCTAACCGCCAGGTGTCCTAGCCCTCCGTCACCTGTCACTTGTTGCTGAATATAGGGCCTCTCTTGGTGCGGATAGTAATTGCGCCAACCCTGTTTCTGTTTCCTTGAAGCTGGTAAATCACCTTAGGATTCGAATCGAGATCTCTGGTGTATAAACCAGACATCATACAGTAAAAGTAAAAGTGCATTTCGGTTTCTGTTGTGTATATTTAGATATGTTTTCTAGTCCGAACGCTGACTGGTCACCAAGCCACTAAAGCGTCAATACAAAAATATAGTCTACACGTACAAATTCCAAGTATGTTTTTACTATTATTATTTACGTGCTCCGCTTTTAGGACTACACGGAAGGCAGGGGTGCCTTCGTGGAGGATTTTCTAAGAGAAACTGGCTCGTATACACGTTACATATGAGGAAAACCACGAAAACACCCATGCAACCAGCCCGTTCGCGGGAATCGAGTCTCGTAACGAACTACCAGTGTTCAGCGACTTTACCGTTCGGCCCCTGGTGGTCCAATCTAAGTATCAATACAAAAAGGCATTTTTTATTCGATTGTAGGCGTTATATGGAACCATTCTTGCCAGTCTGCAAGAAAATTTACTAGTAGCCTTCCACAATTATTGGCAGTATTCCAGAACAATATTTTTGAAACTGGAACTATGCGCCATTTTTAAGATGTTATGAGAATATTTTTATTTTACTTCTTGTATTTTATACAATGCACATTTCTTTAAGTATTCATATATTTCCGTCGTGTGTTTGTAGTTTAAAAAAAAATGTACCGTAATAGACATTAAGATAAAATATTTTTAGTGTTCAAATTATTTCGGACCATAGTTTCGCTTTTTGAGGTTTCAATAAAATATTTGAAAGTTAGATTTCGAAATACGCTTTATTTCACATATATTGGAATATTTAATTTCATTAAAGATACGATTCATTAAAGATAAGATTATATATTCAAAAATAAGCATTTCCATAACTACGGTTTACTCATAGGGAAACGCAGCTGTCTAGAATAACTTTTGTCTGATTCTATCAGCAAATTTCTTTACATGAGGATAAGCAACTATGGATTGTCACAGACTTTGAATCAAACAATCTTCGTCAATTTGATTTTGATCTACGTTATGATTTTATCGCCTAACTTTAAATTTTACGCTGGCATTTTTGTCTTCCAACTTGTAGAGTTTCTCGCTTAATCCTATGTGCAATAACTTGAATTGCAAATAAGGAAGGGGAAATTATAAATGCTTCAAGGTTAATTCCATCGCTTTGTACTACATACACACGCTTTTAGTAAGATCAAAGTTTCAAAGCACTAAAAATCATCCGCATGAATTTATGTCACTTAGCATCCATCACGGTTAAGTCTAAAAGTAATCTTCTGCATGGAATAGATTAAGATACAATCATTTAACGACACAGAAAATCATTATTGATTTCTCCATCTCTGCAGTTACTAAAAAACGTATATTTATGATATATCGATTTTTAGAAATTATAACATACAAGAGATAAAGCTGTAATGAGAAAGAAACATATACGTAATATTACATACGTAACATACACGCATAACATATACGTAATTAAACATATACATATATACCAAATGACTTCCTTGTACGACCTATTAAATTATACTTATTCTTGCTGTATTTCATTTAAGCTCATTTCCTCGAATCTGATTAGATATACGTATTTATCACTCAAACAATTCAGTTCTCACTCCGCGGCACAGCAAAAACCTTTTGCATAAAAACTCAAAACATCTTCATTAAAAATAATAAACTACACAAAAACCTGAAACTTCGAATACAGTTAAAAATCAGATGAACAAAAATTTTTTATTTAAAATATTAGTGTTTGGAAACTGGCGGAAAGACAAAAACGTTCGGTGCATCAAAATTTAAAGTCAACTTTTGGTCCCACTGGGCACAGCAACACTGAATTTGGTGCAACAACTGACTTAATTCACTATTCTACTAACAGTTTCAAATGTAAACACATTTACGCCACTGTAGGATTAGCTCCAGTACGCTTTTAAATTGCTGATAATTCTACAACTATTGCATGCAGATTCACAGTACAGATCGCAGGCGTATAAAACTTGACCGATATTAAGAAAAACATAATTCAAACACTTTTAAAGCAAAAATTACACAAGTTACCAACATATAAAATTAAAAAAACAGCTCATCGAGCAGGGTATGAAGGTGGGCACACGCACACACACACACATATATATATATATATATATATATATATATATACACTGTTTGGTGCGTCCGAATGCAATAAAAAAGGGAGGTGCGAAACTAGACGTTATTACAGTGCAATATACAAAATTTCAATATTATACGACTAATCGTTTTTGAGTTATGTAAGACAGATGCGTACTTACATTTTAACCTCCAGAAAATATCCTTTCTAAATCGATTTTACAATCCGTTTTGGAAAAATGAGTCCTTCATTCTGTCCGTACACACGTATATGTTCATGCAAACAAATGCTCCGAATGTATTTGAGAGCGTTCAAAAATGGATATTTTCGTTGAAGTATGATACCCGAAATTCTTTCGATACAATACTTCATTTATTCGTACATTTCTTTATGACAATAAATACTTCATTTTTTTCGTACAAGGAAGCAAAGAAGAGAGAAATTATGGAAAATAAAGTTATCAATAATTTTTTAATTACTAATGTGGTGCATTTGCTTTGGTTCAGTTCTTTTGTTGAAATCATTGGATTTAAAACTTTCGGGAAGAAATTTCCTCGCTAAGAAAAAACATCACCTTTTTTGATACTTAAAAGCTGTCACTGAAGTTGTACATTTACCTTACTTTGTACCATGCATTTACAGAGCCTGATTTCCCGAGGGATAAATGGGACATTCGCCTGGGAATACGCCTTCTAGAAGGTTTCAATAGTATTTAAAATATGTAAAATTTTATCTATTTTTTCAATTCAAGTTTTTAAACATATAAAATTACATCCAAAATCTATGAGTTCTATTAGTTTGAAAGAAGTTGAATTTTTTAACTTTACTTTAGTCATACACTTTATTATTCAATTGATAAATGATATAGCTATATATTAATTTGGTCACATGTCGCAACTACATTATTTGTATTAGTTATATTATTTTATAGACGTTAATTATTATAAAATTATACAAAATATTAATTATTATAAAATTATCATATAAGCGCAATTATATATTATATTATTATCATATAGGACCTTACATATTAGGAGAAAAGTTTCGTTTCTCGAAATTTTGAGTTAAATTCCGAATTAACTACGTCATTGCCTTATGTAAGTTATATGACATGGATAAGTCTCGAAATGACGCAGTGCAGAAAAATTTACTACTACAAAGAAGGGGAAATACCCACATTAAAATTAAATATTAAGGTGTCATTGCTAATTTGAATTATAATTCATATTTACATATTTTACCTTATATATATATATATATAAACGCATATATAAATTAATGTACGATGGGAGCATTTATATAAAAAGAGATTACTTCTATATTATAATGCATTAAAAGTATAAAATAAAAAAATTAATTAATTAAATATTTTTTTCGATTGAAATTTTAAAGTAAGTTAGCCAATTCCATTTTAAAACTAAATTTGTCATTAAAGTTTTAATCAGAATTGGGTATTTTATTCCCAGTGTCACACTCTTAGATGTAGTGAACCCTTTGATAGTGTCGACCTCTTAAAGTGGCCAGCATTTTTTTAAGATTTGAATCTACAGTGATAGTAAACATCACCTATCTACGTAAGCACTTCAACAAGAGACTAAATTCACAAAGAACCATGAGTAGTCATCTCAGAGACAATTCGCTGAAATCAAAGTTATAAAAATTTAGAATCTACTGGAGAAACTTCTATTTAACAACGCAACAACCTCGTCCCCCAATATTCAGAGCTGTGTACCCCCTATAATTCGGGTTGTTGTTAAGGCTACGTCAGTATAGATTTGCTAATGCGAACGTACAACATTTTTTTCTCTTCAAATAGGGCATTGGTCTGCCGTCCGCCAAGCAGTACTAAAACGCTGGTAGTTTCAATCTGGGTTCAATCCGAAGCAGACGGTCTGGCTGCATGGACGTTTTAATTATTTTCCCATGTGGAAACATGTATATAAACCAGTTTCCCTTAGAAAGTCCTCCACGAAGACAATCCTCCACTTAGGCAGATAGCCCTAGTGTGCTGTGCCATAATCAACCAAACTAAATAAAAAATGCCATTACCTGGCTCCGGCGTTTTTAGGATTTCTTGAAACTTTTGCTTTAATGGAGAATCTCTAAGAGCAGCTCTACGTAGTTCCTCTTGATAATCAACTGAAAAGAGAAGTGCAGTTTCTTGTAAAAGAATAATTTTTTTCCATCAAAAGAAGAAAAGATGCTTGAAATTTATCATAACATTCGCAATCGCTAATTTTACTGCAAATAGGTGAATGCTTTAATTTTTTAATCTAACAAATTCACTAGAACAAAGATAAATATACAATGAATAATCATAAAAATTAGGCAGAATTCACAACAATTAGGAGAATACCTTGAACCGTGTTCTTTTGCTAATATTTCAGTACTTTCGCCGAACTAGAAGTAAGTATCTCCGTCTTATATTTCTCTCAGAAACTAACAAATTACCGTACTTATTCGCGTATTTCCTTCCCCGTTTGTGTTACCTTGTACGAAATAAAGTGAGTATTGCAATCACGAAAAATTTCGGGTATCATATTTCAACGAAAACATTAACTTTGACTGGTGTCGAATCCATTTGAATAATTTTTATGCGTGACATCTGTACCTATGGACGAAAAAAAGAACTCTTCCCCCCCCCTCAAAATAGATTGTTAAGGGTTTAAAATGTATTCAGAAGAGGGTTTTTTTTTCCCCGTGACGTCTCGCATAACTCAAAAACGAGTAAACGTAGAACGCTGATGTTTTGTATATTGGACTGCTATAACATGTAGTTGCGCACTTCCCTTTTTCGTTGCAATCGGCTGCACCAAGCGTATATATATTTCCACGCTGTTATTCGGCCCAGTATTTTTATTATGTTGTTAAATTCAGCATTTTTTGCTTTAAAGATGATTGAATTATGTTCTTCTTATGCTCTGATTAGGGTTTTTATGCCTTTAATTAATCTGTATGCAATAGTTATAGAATCAGAAGTTTAAAAGTAGCATTAGGCCTAACGAGGCTGCCTATTGTTTACATTTAAAACTCTTAGAACAGTGAATTAAGTCAGTTGGTGCACTAACTTCAGTGCCTTTTTTCAAAGTGAGACTGAATTTTTAATTTGGGTTATAATTTTAATTTGCATATTTTCTCCTTCTCCTATGTATATATAAATGAAAACTTTATCTCCTAGGAAATGTGAATATTTATTAGGACAGAATTTCACAACCAACAACATCAAAATATTCTACTCTATTTTTTAAAAATGCATGAGTATTTAATATCCTCTGTTACCATAGTTACATTCTATCTCTCACGTTTTCATTATCGCAAATGCTTTGAATGATCATGTCGCATTCTGGTGGTAAACTATGGAAATTGGTAACTTAATATTCATTAGAATTTTGAAACTCAAACAGCCAATAATAATTTTACAGCAGTATTTTGTAAAAATTACGAAATTTAATTTTTTATACGCTTCTCCGATCCTTATATTTATTTATATTTTGGAAAAATGCAGTCTAAAATACTTTATTCTCGTGAAGTTTTATTACTTTAGAATCATAATCTGGATATCACAAAAAAATTCAATAAAGTACAAATATTTTTCATTTTTAATTTAATGCAAATAATATTATGAGTTGCAGCCCCCAACCAACAGCCTGCATATGTTGAAGTCTACGTATCTTTCCTAAAATACGAATTCTGTAACATGCTTTGAATTAGATCTCCATTTTGAAGAAAACAAAAATCATATTGATTAATATTAATCAGCATAGAAATAAATGTTCATCATAAATAAATGCTCTTAATATCGGAAACCCTTTTCTTTATCTTCTTTTTCTTTTCCTATTTTACTTTTAATTATTAGCAAACGTAAGCATTTCGTTCCTCAGTTTGTGAACATGATTTCGCCTCTGAACATGTTCTCCGATTTAACTTTACGAGGTTTACGATTAAACTTTACGAGGTGATAAAATGCAGCTATACAAGCAATATTCGTCATAGAATGTCTGGGCGGAACGCAAAAGGCGAGCCACTAAGTCGCATTGTAAATGGTATAAAAAGAGGTCAATGCTGACACTCAACGGCATTTTCTACCGTGGATTGCCAAGAGGATGGCTGGTTGTACGAACTACGAAATTTTCGGGGCGATGGATTGGTCGGAGGTGGTCCCATAGATCCAAGATCACTGGACACACTATACACCAAGATCACTGGATTTCTTGTGTTTGGACTTTTTCTTGCGGTGCTATACGAAAAGCCTATCTACCGACTGTCCCGTTGAAACCAATATGGATCGATACTCGGGAAATGCCTGGTATCTTCGCAATTGTGCGTCATTCAATATCGCGCAGGTGTGAAGCTTACATTACAGCTTGCAGAATGTCTTTTGAACATTCACATCAATTACATTCTTGTTAATAAAATGTTTTCTGAAGTATCTCCTCTCATTCTTGTGTTAATTTTTTAAATGTGACAGTGAAAAACTACCTTTTAGCTTCACACGGCTTGCGTTCCAGCCATACATTCTATGACGAATATTGCTCGTATTGCTGCGTTCTATCACCCCTTAAAGTTTTGCCCACTTTTTCATATTCACCCTGCATACAAAAAGTTACTTATATTTCGTAATTTTTATGAAATTGATTTCTTGATATTTAACAACTTGTGGACACGGTGTGTTAGCAATACAAGTGGTTTTAGCACCATAAACCAAACTTACCTTTGACTACATGGTATTTTTCGGCCAATTTCGAAGCCATCGTTTTACGACCACTGCCATAAGGTCCTAGAAGCAAGACTCTGGGTAAGTAAGGCAAACGAGGGCGCTGTTTGCTTCGAACGAATTCAATGACTGTCGAGAAAGGTATACAGGCATTTAAATTTCATGAATTTCTATTAGAACTGATTACAGAATATAAACTTTTCTTTCAGAAAAAGACATCTCCGCTTTGAGACTATTCCTAAAAATTGCACACATACATACAGTGTGGTCACAAAAAAAACTTCTCCGATATATGAAACTCTAATGGCCTATCCGCTCAACCAATCGAAATAAAATTTCAGATATTACTATTTGAAGGTATGCGCTCGAGATAGCGATGATTTAAAAACAATAGAGCGCACACGGTTACAGGTACCGGTGACAGGTGAGAGCAGGTCCGGACATCCGGGCGGCTTGCATAGACTAATCTGGTATCGTCCGGATCCCTCAACTATCTAAAGCTACACTCCGAAATCAAGACAGAACATGGCCATACAAGGGCAAAGTATCAGATTTTTCTGCATACGGAATCAAACATTCTCCTAGTTACATCGCATATTAACACACTGCTACTCATACCCGTTACACTATACATTTTATAATATGCATTGCATTTGATCATTGCACTGTACTTAAGGCACATGTACAAAAACTCATTGCTACACTTAATACACTATACATTCTATGCTATATATCATTCCGAACATTACTCTTGAAAAATCAACATAGATTCTGAATAACGCAATTTATTATATAAGATATAACTTGAATGTATAGTACATAGCATGGTTATATAAAACATAGTTTTTGATACAACAGGCTTAAGTAAAGAGCAAAATTACACATTACAAACAAGTTACACAATTATACACAGAAATACACGTTGGTTACTGTTAGAGAGTGAGATCCGTCGAAAGAATAATGGACTGTAATCAATTATAAAGGTTTATTCATCAATAGAAAGGCACGGGGGCCTGAAGGATCAGAGCTGTACGCTCTTGCTAGCGCTGATGGCTATTGCAAAGAGATGGCGCACGAGCCCAAAAAGAACAACCGCTCTGTTTGCGGTCTACAGAAGTTCTGTCGGTTAAAAGGGGTGGGGCGTCGCAGCGCCCTCTAGTGAGATGAATGTTGTAACAATAAGATGAGACGGAACAGTTACTGTATGCTGTATTATAATGTACAAAATAACATATAACATATTTGAGGACACAGTACAGCCCGTTTTACTTTTGATTAAATAACATTATGCTAAAAGTTCACTGTTGCATAAATTTTGCTGTGTTCTGAAAACATACCAAACATAACTTTGTAATTAAATATTCTCCTGGTCACATTGCAGAAATTTCTAAATTTTCGAATGGAAACGACAATTTTTAGGCCAAAGGGACTTTGTTCCTGAAGGACTATTGTTGTTTTCTGTTTCCTGTGCTTATTAATCAGAGCGTTGAAAAAGTGTAAATGGCGTTGGAACGATACACGTTGGATGAAAATTGCCGGCTTAAAATATTTGCAAAGAGAGGCATTAGTTTCAAAGTCTATTGACACAACACAAAGAGGGCGTGAATTGACGCACTTTGCCTACTACTTCTTGGAAGCGTTTACTTACCACATGTATAAAAACGTCCTTCATCACAAGTGCTCCGTATACAATAATGATGCAGAATTACGTAATACCAGAATTGCAGCAGCGATATGTCGCTAATAAGATTGCATGAATGCAAGATAGTGCTCACGAATACATGTGGCGACATGTGTTCGTGAAGTGCTACAACAGCACTTTGAAGATAGAGACATCTCTCGCAGTTTTGCAGTTTCTTGGTCACCGCGATACTCAGACGGATTTCTGATTCCTAAGTTATCTGAAATCTGAGGTCTAACAAATCTGTGAGGTTTGTCAGAATTAAAAAATGTCATGAATGAAATATGAAGTTATACAGATTCCTCCTGCTGGTCTTTATGTAATGTTCCTCATTGCTGTTAGCAATCTTCTGCATGCAGTACGTTATCGTCTGCGAAGGCGAGTATACTGAAAACTTGTAATTCAAATAATTTTTTCCTCTTTCCTCTCTTGTGTTGTCATTGGTCCGTTACAAAACTCTTCTTTTCAAATGTTTTTCGCCGGCAATTTTCATCATACTTATATTGTTCCAACCTATCTATAGTTTTTCAATACAGTGGTCAATTTACGCGGGAAAAAAGTGTGAGCTGCCATTCGAAAATTTCGAACTTTTTTTCACTGTAGCCGTAACCTCGAGAGCCGTTATGTTTTAAATCATAGCAATTTGAGCGCATATCTTATAATAATATCTGAATCATATATTATAATAATATCTGAAATTTCATTTCGATTGGTTAAGGGAATTCATACATTAGGGACATTTTTAATGACCATATTCTAATCGAAGTTATAATTTCCACACTCAGTGGTTAGATTCTGTGAGTTTCGGTCCACTTTTATGATTGTTTTTTATTTATAGGCAAATATCAGCGTAACGTTTTAAACTTAAAGGATTTTATTTGTTCTAAGCTTTGTAAAACTAGGTGGTGTATTTAATTATGGCAAAGCACACTAGGGCTATCTGCCTAAGGGGAGGGATGCCTTTCGTGGAGGACTTTCTAAGGGAAACTGGCTCGTATACACGTTACACATGGGGAAAACCACGAAAACACCCATGCAGCCAGCCCGTTCGCGGGATTCGAACCTCGGACCGAACTACCAGTGTTCAGCGACTTTACCGCTCGGCCGCTGGTGGGCTTTGTAAAACTAGGAAACTGGGTTAAGTGTCTGAAATTTATCTGCTGAAGTCAACTGAAATTATTCCTAAATGCTTACCAAAGAAAAGAAAAATGGTAGAAGACGTTAGTTTGTATGCTAAATTTTAACTCTGGCGAATGCAAATTTTGTCATGTACTGCTCCGTGTTTAAACTTATTAAACACCAGTTGACAGAATATTAGCTATTTTTAAGGTATCCGACTACGTTCTGATCGTCAATTTTGAAGAAATTTTTCAAAAAAATTTTATTACTTTAATTTAAAGCTTATATTTTTAGCTTCTAAAAACTATTTTTGTTTTGTCTCTCTGGTGATTAGAAGTAGAGTTATGACTGTTTTTGTTGTACATCATGAACCGGAAGTTGCTGTTTAAATGGCCAGAAGTTGATATTTAAGGGAAACAGACTGCTCTAAACAAGAATATTTCATTTGAATACTGTTGGCGGTATTCAAAAGATGATTTTGAAATATATGTATTATTATTATTATGTGCTTGGAAGCAAGATTACTTTCGAAATTTCAGTATCATATTTGGCAACATTTCCGTTTGTCTTTACATTCTGATTTGATTACACTCTGATTTAGCATGCTTGTTGTTATTCAGTATTATTTTTTTATCTCATTATGCTTTGTTATTTTAACATTGTGATAAAAATATTTTCACTTTATTATTGTAAACGTCGTAATGGGTCGGCGTGGAACTTTTCATTCTAAAAAACGACGATTTGCTGGAAACAGATATACTAGGAAACCTTCTACCAGTGAATCAAAACTAGGAAACAATAAAACATTTTCTGAAAATTATAATGAAGCTAATAATGCTGCTGGTAATAGAATATTCTATGTAAAAATTCTAAAATCTGTATTTTCTGCATTATCCTGTCCAGTGTGTTTCGAAACTCAAAACAATGAGAGTTTTAATAACGTATCTAACCAAAAGTATCATACCAAAACAAGTGTTTGTTGAGTTGACAACATTGTGTCTTGGTTCCTATATAGGAGTAATACAGTTTAATAATGGATTTTTGGGGAAGTTAAAAATATTGGCAAAACTTAATATGAAACATGAACAATATACTGACTGTAAAGGGATATAACTGTATTGATAAAACTCGGATTGTTGACTTAAAACGGCACTCTTTACATTCCGCAAAAATCACAAGAAAAAAATTAAGAGCTTCTTTAAAGAAAAAAATCTTCTAAAATAGAGTTAACAGAAGGTGTAATATACAAAACAGGGCAGTTTTAGCAATGTAATATATCAATTTGTAATATATTTTCTAAAGATAAAACTTTAAATTTGTTTTTTAAAAAACTTGTTTTTGTCAACATTTCTAATACGAAAAACACCGTAACTTAAAATATTACTACAGCAATTTTATGATACTTCCCACAAATATTCTATAGAATATTGGGAATTAAATGGACTAAAAGTTTAGTTTTATATACACATTTAAGATTTTTGCAGACAATTTTGTAAACGAAGAGAGAAAAATTTCTCGAAAAATAGCTAGTGTATGTACTCAAGCAGGTACTAATAGACATTTTGCTTTATGACTTAGATTTTAGTTCATTTTATTCCTTATGCTTTAATAAATGTAAGTGAAAAAAATAAAAGTAAAATATTCATAAATAATTTTGAGGCAACTAATCTTGTGATGCTGAAATTTCAATACATTTTTTATCCAAAATGTGAGAAAAAAGTAAAAAATACATTTTAATAATATGTTTATAAACTGTTTCTATCATTTTAAGTAGCATTCTGCTAATTAACACCAAAAATGAATTTATTTGTACACTTTTTCAAAATTAGGGTATCGAACGTAGTCTTAATATGAAGTTATTTTTAAGCCATTTTATAATCTGCCCATCTGCTTCTAAGTTTTTCTGCATCATATATTTTATTTCAGTATTGTGAAGTCGATGAGTTTTGTGTATAACATTCTATCCTAAACTATCAGATGAAAACTTCTCATCTAAAGGTTGCGTTTAAGTTTGTGATGTTGCGTGGTCCCAACTTGGCCGCAACAGTAGTAGTGACTGCTATGAACTGGAAGTTACACAAACTCGTAAGAAGGATTTAATCCCTTTTTATTTCACTTTAGAACTTACAGTTGCGTTCACTTGACGCTCACAAACTACGCCGACCCGGCGGTGTAACAAAAAATAGAAAAGTACAACTAAAAATAAATAACAGGATGCATAACTAACGAAGTCACTATCTACGAGGCTCTATAATTGTAACTATCTTAACCGCGTTCTAAGATACAGCTGAGATTCAGCAAACTTTCTGATTAAGACGTTGAAAGAATTCAACTAACTGCCGAAAGGCACACAGGCCGAAACGCGCGGTTCTTACACTTCTACCAAAGCAACCTTCACGCTCGTGAATCAAGAAGCACACCTTTTAATCTCGTTTCCCTTCTATTTAACTCAAATTACTTCTGCTAAAAATTTGAATACTCTGCGCGTTCTACTAAAATTTACATACTCTGGCATTGGCAATTCCAGGGGAAAGTAAAGGCTTGACAGGAAAAATAGCTTAAACTTAAAATAAATGTTTTTAATTTTCCATTTAGAATAAATTAAACATTTTAGTGTCAGTTTATAGCTACAACAAACATTTTGAAAAGATCTTTACACACCTTTCTCCAAAGAATCATTTACATTGGTTCCGATTTGAAAGCTCTTTGAGTAAGTACTTTTATGAAGATCCAAAATAAGTTCTTTCTGTCCCAAAAAGTCCAACATTTCTTGTAATTCTTCAGATTTCAATACCTCAGAAACTTGCGGACAGCACTCTGCATTATATGAAAATAATTTTATTATTTAAAGGGTATTTGTTAAATAACATGATAAATAAGTTTATTTTAGCACTTTGAAGTATTTCTTAACCGAGCTATTAAATGCAAAGTTCTTAAAGAGCTAAAGAGACACAGATATACTATGTAGAATTAAATGTAATGAATTAAATCTAATAATCAGCTCTGAATTAAATCTAATGAATTAAATCTAATAATCAGCTCTGAATTAAATCTAATGACTGTAGGGTTATCCAGTCATTAGATTTAATTCAGAGCTGGAACAAGAAAAATAAGCAGTGCCCTCGCCAGGATTCGAACTCTCAAGCTCCTAACTGCCAGTCAGACATTCTTTCCAATTATACTGTTAAGGCACCTAACAAAGAGGGAGAATACACCTTACATTCTTCCCCATTTAGCCCTTTGATACTAATGAGATATACATGTCTCACTAAACTGCAAGCCTTATTTCACTTTTCAAATTGTTCCCACCAAATATTATCGCCCTGTATTATATTTAAATAAATTAAATAATGAAGAATCTGCATAAATGTATGTATGTTTCTCGCATTGTGATAAAACAACGGTACCTAAAGCCGTCAAATTTTGAATAACGTAATCCTCCTGTAAATATCGGCATCTGGAAGCCCAAATTTGAAATTTGTTTTATTATCGATTTCATATTTTGAAAAACTTTAACGAATTTTTGATTAACAAACTCAAGGATTTCAAAGCGAGCAATGGCAACGTTGTACAGAAAAAAAAAACATTTTTATATCCAGCACGCGAGACTGTGGATCGGAAATTCTAAAGATATGTTTATTTTAAAATTATTTTGCGATATTGCTATTGAACTGAATTTTATGGTTTAAGTGCGAAGAACATGATATTTAATAAAAAAAAAAAAAAAAAAAAAGGGTAACACACAAAGTGTTAAAAAAAACGCCCCTTTCGATGTAATTTAAAATCTGAAACTTTTCAGGTTTTTTTTTATTATTATTATTATTATTATTTCTAAACCAATGCTCCAAAAACAGCAGATGGCGGTCTCTTGACATGGTAAATTAAAAAACCAGCATGGTGTACTTTCATAAAGGCGCATTTGTTTGTAAAATATGATGGCAAGGAAGCCTTTCATATTTTTTATCAAATGCATCAGTTTTATCTAACTGTGCATGCCCTTTTCTCTTTTCAATATTCTCTTAATGAATTGTTTTGCTTTTTATCAGACATCAACATTTTTTTATCAGAGAGACCAAAGGTCTGTTTTCGTTTTCGTTTTCTTTCATAGATTATAGTTCAAAAACGTGAAGAAAGTGATAATATTATTTGCTATTTAAGTGTATCACTCCAATGTAGCCGGGGAAAAAAATTCAAAAGAGATAAAAATAACACAGTTAATGTTGACAGAAAGCATTTCAAGCTTATCTAATCAATGGTTTACAAAATATCCCTTTTATTTTTAAGAAAAGATAAATAAAATACGGCTTGCAGAACCTAAAGCAAACAGACTAACCGATTATCAAATTCTGAATGCATGATTATCATGATAAAACAAATAAAAAGGCAAAACTTGGAAAACAACATTTGTTTAAAACTAAAATGACAAGTATTCCTCTAATAAACTTTGATAACTTACGTAAAGTGACACGAGATGCAAAGACTGGATCTTCAATCGTGACTGCAAAGAAAGAATTTTTTTTCATTCCAGCAAGTAGAATATATTCAAAAACCTTTATAAAATTAGCAAAAATGTATAAACGTAAAAAAGTAAGTAATTTTTGGCAAATGTCTGGGAAATTACTAGAAAATTTCTAAAATTTTTAAAGAATTTTTTTAAGGATTTCTTTTCAAAATTTAAATTTTACTTTAAGAAAATTTGGGGAATTTAAAGACATTTTAAGACTTTTTAAATTAAAATTTAAATTTTACTTAAAAACTTTTTTAAAATTTTAAAACATTTTAGTTTTACTTAATTAATTTTAATTTGCAATTTTCACAAAAAAATAATTTTTTCACTTAATATTATTTGCATTATTTACACAATTTTGCAACAGAACACACATTTAGCATTACAAACAAGTTTACATTTATTAATTCACAATAACCACTTGATTGGCTCAGCTACTAAACTCCCTACCATAAAGAGTTGGTCAGATAAAATTAAAACTTGAATTACATACTTTTAGGATATTCTTTGATTTTTTCTAGATTTATATTATTTAAATATTTTAATATTAAAGATAGCAGCTTGGCACTCAACTTTACTTACATTAGCGCCATCTATATAATTTGCAGAACACACTTACATCACTTAGGAAATACTTTTGCAGACCCCAACGCGTATATGGTAGGTAAGTTAGTATTAAAACTTAGTATTAAAACTTACTATGTACTTGCTTTTAAGTAATTTTTATGTAGTTTTAAAGTATTTTCTAGATATGTAATTATTTTTAAGTATATATTTGTTTTTTATAAATTATGAATTAGTTCTTTTTAGTTACTTATTGGTTTATATTAATTTGTCTATTTCCTTATTAATTTCTCTAGTTCTTTTTAGTTTCTTTTTGATTAATATGCATATTCGTGTCGGGGAGGTTTCTGTAAACAAGGGTTTCTAAATTAATTTTTCTGAAAAATTTAATTTTTTAAAAAAGTTTAATTTAATACTAAACTTTTCATTGCTTATATCTCAAATACTTCATTTTCCTTCAGCCTTTAATTTTAATTGCTAATTACTCAAGGTACCACTTAGTTGCTATTTCTTTTTGGACATTCTTCACTACTTTTGGTTTTGACTTTTACCCTTGCTTGCATGAATGACGAAACACGAATTGAATGATTGAAGAGTTAGGTTAAGAGGCAACGTCCCCTTGATAAGTCTGTCTCCTGCCTGCTCAACAGTCATTCACTTATGCATTTAAAAAAAAATTTTAGATTAATTTTTTAGATTAATTTTAATTTGCTAAACTGGTGAATTTATTTTCATGTTTTGTTTTTGCACTTGATTTAAACTTATGCAATCTGAATTTAAATGATATTGTAAATTAGTTCGAAAATTAATTCTTTTATATGTTTGCACATTATTTTAACTTTAAATTTGCTTTTTTACGTTTATACATTTTTGTTAAAATTTCATTCCTTGCAGCAATGGCGCAAACAATTAATTAAATTTGTATTTATTCAATTTATTCTTTTGAAACAATTTATAAAATTAGCATATATACGTGGCTGTGCTTGTATGTGAAATAATCAACAAAAAATTCATTCAGATATGAATTTCGAAACTAAAAAAAAAAAAAAAATTACGATTACACAGAGTTATTCAAAAATATCTGACAAAAATGTAAAGCAGATAGAGGGGATCTAAATAATATTTTGTAATGGAACCTGTGCGCAGAAATGGCGCTCTTAGGCGGTATAAAGGGCTTTTGAGCGGCAGGTAAAAACGCTCTGCGAACGTAAATCGTCACTACCCGTGCGGTTTGCATTGTGGAATTTGATGACAAGCATTTTATCAATGGGGCTGCGGCTAATACGCAGCAGTTATTCAAAGAAAATATAAAGAGCGAATCCTGAGTGCCTTTCTTGAGCAAACCCATAGATAAAATGCATACATCGATCTTCATATTTGTGTAGCGATGCATAACGTTGAAATCCGTACGGGAAATGATGATTTGCACCATTAGAACGCTTTTATCTACCGCTCATCAGCGGCGTGTACTACCTCAACATGTCATTTCTGCATATACATTCTTATTCAGAATGTGCTTATTTTGGTCCCCTCTTAACAAGCCTAAACATTTTTCCCATAAATTTTTTATTACCAGCCTATATATATATGTATGTGTATATATATATTATGCAAATATATATATATATATATTGTTACGAAATGTACAGGCGCGGTAAGATGGCTTCCCCGCAAAGCAGTTTTAGGGTTGCCATAAAATGGCAAAGGACGGCAAAGTTGCCACCTTTGGCGACATCTGGCGACAAAATTGGCGATGTACGATGGACGGATGGAGAACCATTTGGAACGAATTCTTACCGGTACAGCTCAGAATGTTCTCGAACACAAGCCGAAAGCTATATAAACCCTGCTGGTCCGCAGTCAGTTAGTATCGAGTTGGTGTCTCGTCTAGCGAGTCAATTCCTGCGGAGTCGATCGAGTTGACAACCGGGCAGCGAGTGCCGAGTGAGTCGTCGAGTGCACCGAAAGAGTCTCGTAATGTATCGCAGTTAGTGCATCGTCGAGAAAGCGTGTTGAGCTCCGGGAACGATTGAACCGAAGAGTCGGGAGCTGTGCTCTGTATGTCGTCCAGTGCATCGCGAGTTGTAGCGTGGTGAGTCTCGACAGTACGTGGAGTTCCGAGAACGACCAAGCAGAGTCGGGAGCTGAACTCTAGTGCTTTGCCGTTGAAGCTGTCTCCACCGTGATAGCCTAATAACCTGGAGGTTGTGTCGCTGATCGTGTCGGCGTGTTTATAGTAGCCCATCGACGACTGTAGAAACGTGTTTTGGAGCTGTCCTGACAATACTGGTAAATAAAGTGTGGATTTGATACTTCATCAAGTAGTATTGTCATTATCCACTCCAAATCCTCACGAACCCCGTACGAACGTGAAGGAAGAAAATAACGTAACAATTGGTGTCAGAAAAGAAAAGCGCAACAATATATATGCTTTAAAGCACATTTGATACTGCAGTTCCAGAGTAAAAAAGGTATGCCAAGTATAAACAATAATACAATATAAAAGCTGTAAAAGTTAACGCGAAAAAAACCTACTGTAATAACTACAACAATATAAACTTCAAAAAAAATTAAAATAGATTTAGGAAAGACTAAAAAAAGTTTTTACAATAAAAAATTGCATATAATGTACTGAAACAAAAACATTTTAAAGAGCTGAATTAATGCTGAAGAGGAAGACTTCTGATTACGTAATATGCTAAAATATTTGACCTGTAGTGATTAGGAAACTCGGTAACCGAGTTATATTATATCTTCATTTTTACTTCAACACATTTGTGGCCACAATGGACTTGGCATTCTAATCGTGTCTATTTCCAGAACATTTACATTTTGATACTATTGCGATAGAAGAGAGCATTTATCCAATATGGAAGATCGCCGAGAGGAAGGTTTTGATTTAGGTCAGAAAAGTTTCATTTCTTGAAATTTTGAGTTTGGGTTCCGATTCAGCTACGTCACTGCGTCACGCAAGTGATGCGTCACAGATTTATCTAGAAATGGCACAGCACAGAAATGCTGTTATTATTTTTACGAAATACTCAAATTAAAAGATACGAAATACTCAAATTAAAAATTAAGAAACTATTACCAAATTAAATTATAAAGCTGATTTACATATTTTTATCTTACATAAGTTTATATAGATATATAAGACGTGTTCGCAAAGTCCTTACTTGTTTTTTACGTTCGTCTACTACCAACGGCTGCGAATTTAAGGGCCGGGTAAAAAACTTGTTGACACGATGTATGCGGTGTGTGTGTACAACAAAATAGAAGTAGCTAATATCTACCCTGCATGCTTAAAACTAAATAAAACAAATACAGAACAGCATAATGTAGTCTACCTTGATTTACATATTATAGATTACAATTTTATTAAAGTTTACGACAAAAAAAGAGAATTTAATTTTTCCACACTTAAATTAACTAACTGAAATTCAAATATTTCCAAAAGATTCATACGTAACACAATTTATTCAAAGCTACTCAGAATAAAAAGAATCTGCAATACTGCGAAACACTTACAAGAAGAAATACTATACTTCGTAACTATTTTGAAAAGTAACCTAATTCCTCATAAAATAATTAAAAATACTCTAAAAAAAAGCTGGCATTAGCCTTACCTATTTTTAGATTTTTTGAATTAGATAATGATATTTTATACCTAAAGCCCGAAGGACGGTTTAAGATGGATGACTGATTCAGAGAATCTAATGTAAAAATGTACAGATAATTCTTGTTTATTCATTCTCTTTCCTCCAAAATTTTCACAATAGTATTATCTGGATTCACAATAGTATTTAAAAGTTTTGGCCAAAATTTTGGCACTTTACTTTTAAATACTATTGTGTAAATAGTTTTAAATTTCTATAATGGCCAATTTTACTGCTTTTATTAACAAATCGGGCCTTTTCGTTTTTCATAGTAGCTTGATCGCCCGCTAGCTTGAAGAATTACGACTTTTTTAACAAATGACTGTTTTTTCCTTTTACTCTTGCTTTGCTTTTGTGGCCAAGTTTTGTAGTTTTAGTTGAATTAGCCATTTTCACTTTCAGTCACAATTTTTTCTTCCAACTACATGTCAGAAGCCATTTTGAAATCTTTTCACGCTTTTCCGAGTTTTCCGACCCCCTTCGATAATGAGACGAGTTGCAGCTAACGGACAATCTTTTCGTATTGGCTGATGCCCACAGAACATCGCTCCCCCCTACATACGTCACACGACTGAAGTACACAGAAGGGAATTACAACTACTTTTCAACATAGTTTTAAGAGGGAGAGCTCTGCATCGCCACAGTCAGTTTTTTGTTTCTTTTGTTACAACATTTTCTTGGTCTTAGCAAGACCCAATTTGTTGGTTTTCATCTTAATTTTCTTTTATTTTAATTACAGATTTTCATTACAGATTTCTAAAATATATAAAATTATAAATCTTTAAGCTTGCAGGCCCAGCCCGTATGTTTTTGTATATTTAGGACTAATAGCAGACCGCTATTTATTTTTGTTTTTATTTTTATTTTTATTTTTATTTTGATTTTAGTCTAGATTTAAGATGTATCGGAATAGGTTTTACATATTTTAACACCTTAATGTGTCATTTTGTGCGGACGCGTCGGGAAATTGGAACAGAGAATTGAGACTATTAAAATTTTCCAAGACACTTTGTCTAAATTAAAAAAATTTGTAGCGAAAAAGTTTCAATTGTCTGTTTCGGCGAAACGCGTAATAGGGTTAGCTTGATTCGACGTTCAAACAAATAAAATTTCCCTTGAAAAGCCAGTTTGGAAGTCGAGTTAGGCTAATTTACCATTTTCCGCTTACTTTTTTATCTGATTTTGTTTTTTAATGTTTTACATGTTTAATGGTTTGATTTTCATATGTATTAATTTTTTTAAAACGTGTTGAACTTTTTGGAGCAACAGCTCCTGGTAACTTTTAGGCGAGCTTACTACAATTTCTAATTTACTTATTTTGCAGCATACTGCGCAAGATGTTTTCTAGACCAAATTGGTCATTCAGTATTGTAATTACTACCTTGCTTGATATATATATATATACATATATACACATACATACATATATGTATATATATACACATACATACATACATATATATATATATATATACACATACATACATACATATATATATTGTATCTTGTATATATCCTCCAAAATCCTCAAGTTGCACTACCATATTCCTCTATTCAGATTTCACTACTTTAACTGCAGGCACATTTTTGAAAACAGAGTAGAATTTCAAAACGCGTATTTTAATTTGAAAATTTCTCTGCGAGCCTTATGGGGCTTCAAGACCTGGCGTGGTTTATTTACACGCCACACGATTTAGGTATGTCTATTTCCTTTTACGGTGGCGTCTTAACGCAAAAGTACCAAAATCCCTCTTTAAGAAATGGAATGTTTGAATATCTTCGAAGCAACAAACTAAAATAGTAATACATACAAGCTGAAAATTTTAAAATGAAAATATTTAAAATCGTTTCGAAATAACAAAATGTTAATCTAAACTTAAAAATCCATTACCAATATGAGTTGGAAAGATTCCATTTTTCCTGAGAGCAAACGCCTGGCTACGGGTCTTGGGAAAGGCTTCCAGTATCCATCCGTTTTGGACACAGTCTGGCATTTCTACGCGTTTCTGAACCAGATCTGCCCAAGCTGAAGGAGATAACTCTGAAATTGTCTAAATAAATGCGCAAGTATGTACGAAAATGCTTCAGTCAGTTGCATAAACATTAGTAAATGTGGGTTAAACTTTAATATGTATGTTAGAAAAACGAATTACTGTATTGTTGTAATTCGTTTTTCTAACCTATTGTTATATCTATAACAATGCAATAAAACGTTGTCGTCCTGAAACTTTTGAAAATTAATTTCTATTTTGACTTCGAAAATAGAGTAAAGTTTTAATACAATGGCAAAATGTCAACGAATTTCAGAAATGTACATATAAAGTGAAAATCTAGTATCCAATCTTCAACTCCAGATAATTGGGTTATCTTTTTCTGTATAATCGCAATACGTACGGAATTCGTCAAACATAATTGCACTCGGATGAAAATTATCAGTACGTATGGAATTCATCAAACTTGCACTCGGATGAAAATTATCAGTACGTACGGAATTGGTCAAACATACTTGCATTCGGATGAAAATTATCAGTACTTTATGGAATTCGTCAAACACGGATGGAAATTATCAGTATCTTGAAATTAAAATAATGAAAATATGATGACTAAATAGCGAAAGTCGGGAAGTGGTCACAAGTTTAACCATCACTTTAAGCTATTATTAGAACAGTATGGAACGAATAAAAAAAAATCCTTGATCACATGATTTGCCGCTATCCGATTAGCCCAAAATTATCTTCCTTGGTGAAATCCACGCTAAGCAAAAGGCATCGGGACTCTGCGCTTTGTTTTTCTTCGATTTCAATTTATTGGAATTTTAGTTGTCAGACCTTCTAAAGTGCGCTGTGACTACACCTGACGAACTGGAAACGTCGCGTTTCAAGATACTTGTATTGTTCCTATATATATATTATAAAAGTACACAGAAAAACTTAATTTTAATCAGTTTCCCTGAATTTTAGAAACAGAGGTCCTATTAGTCTTAAACCTCACTTTTTTTATCCGTATCACTTTTCATATGTTGCCACTAAATGTTATCGCTATACACTATTTTTAAAGAAATAACATAATGAATGTAAAAAAATGTATGGCAATGCAGACAAAAGAATGTTGCCACTAAATGTTATCTCTACGTATTATTTTTAAGAAATAAATATAGCGAATATAAAAAAAGTATGGCAACAGAAATAAAAGGACGTTGCCACGAAATATTATCTCTTTGTATTATTTTTAAAGAAATAATATTGCGAATACATAAAAAATGTATGGCAGCAGAAATAAAAGGTTGTTGCCACCAAATGTTTCCGTGCATTTTGATAAAAAATAATGTATGGCAGCATTTCACACTTTATAGGGAATTCTAATTAGTAAGTTCAGTTTTCGCTAATCACCAATTTAGTTTTACTAATTAGTAAGTTCAGTTTTCACTAATCATCAATTTAGTTTCACTAATTATTAAGTTCAGTTTTCACTAATCATCAATTTAGTTTCTCTAATTAGTAAGTTCACTTTTCACTTATCATCAATTTAGTTTCACTAATTAGTAAGTTCAGTTTTCACTAATCATCAATTTTCCCTAATTAGTAAGTTCAGTTTTCACTAATCATCAATTTAGTTTCTCTAATTAGTAAGTTCAGTTTTCACTAATCATCAATTTAGTTTCACTCATTAGTAAATTCAGTTTTCACTAATCATCAATTTAGTTTCTCTAATTAGTAAGTTCAGTTTTCGCTAATCATTAATTTAGTTTCACTCATTAGTAAGTTCCTTTTTCACTAATCATCAATTTAGTTTCACTAATTAGTAATTTCACTTTTCACTAATTACTACGCTCAGTTTTCACAGTTTTTAGAAAGGCTTCCATTTAGACTAATAGCTTGGCGAAACACACCCTTGGTGAAGAAATTAATCCTAGGCAGCCGCTGGTTTCTTCGTTAACCAACATTTCATAAAGTTTCACGATTCTTTTTCCTTCTTATTTTAATGGATATACTTCTTTTTTAAACTCTTCTTATTTAAATGGATTTAATATTATATTTATTTGGAATACAAAATATCACTCTATAAGCTATAATTTTGAAGCATTGCAAATGGTAATACGTATCAAATCAATAATTCGTTGCAGCCTTATGAATGCTATAAAAAGAACACTTAAAAATAAATTTTTGTTTTATTACATAAACGTAATAAGAATTTTAATAATTTGTATCAGTTCTCATACTGAGCAGTCGCTTTTAGATGAAAGCATAAAAAAATCGCAGTGCCGTTTAATTTCAAATAAATGAAAGAAAATCTTTCATACCTCCTTTGATGAGAGATCCAATTGCAAATCTTCTTTTAAACTAGTGCAACTTATATACACCAGGTTCAGTTTCGAAGCTAGCGTAGTACAAACTAATTTACGGTCAACTGTAGGAGGACCAATAACATAGACTTTTGGAACTAAAATCAATAAAGTAAAGAACTGTCAATTATTATACATACGGTGGATGTAAATTTCATATAAGCATATACCCTTTATTATATCCCATACCTTCATTTATTTTATATTCTACACATTGATGAATGACTTATTATTAGATTAGAAATTTATTGTTACTTATTAGAATAACATTTATATATATATCCAGCATTTAAATTGACAGCAAGTCACATGTATGTATTACATGTCACATGTCATATGTATTCCAGGTATACCAGATATCTAATCGGAACCAGAAGGATAAAAAATAAGAGATTGTATTCCAAAGTCTCACTTTTGCATCTAATGGTTCTGTGAGACTAAAGGTGCATCCAAGAGATAATAAGAGGTTTTGTTAACAATAACAACATTTATTTACAAGAAATTATACGAAAATTTCAATCAATTAGATATATTATTAGGCATCTCTGCCTTCCACGTCTTACACCTTTAGTATCCTGCCTGCCACTGACTATTAGGACGAACGCAGCGCCCTCTAGTCAGAATGACGCTGGAAATACGTAATACTCCCCACCTGAACTCACTTGAGTTCACTTACCATTGAATTTCAACTAAATTTACATTCAGGAACCATTTAAAATTACAAGAATAAAAATATAAATAGCATATTATATCAAATACAAAGCTTCAAAATTATTCAGTGACTTAACATACAAAAACAAATTACACTTTTAACTTCCAAAGAAAATTGTTCAAATATCAAGCATTAAAATATAAGCACAATTAAACTATAATTAATACACAGATAGAACATTAACAGGTTGCAACTCAATTAAACTAACACAATTAAGGATTAATTTCCAAATTATACACAAGTTGTACTGAGCGTTTTATTTGTCCTTTAGGAGTCTGAATAAGAAGAGAACGAACTTTTCCATCTCTTCCTGGATATAGCTCTAAAATTTTTCCCATCATCCACATATTTCTGGGATAACGCTCATCATTAATCAAAACAATACCATTCACTTTAAATGAAACTATTTTACCTGGTTGTGGAGAAATATAAGCTGATCTTAGATTAAGTAAATATTCCTTTCTCCACCTGTTCCAGAAGTGATTCAAAAGTGTTTGCTGATATTTATATTTCTTTACCAAAGAATTCCTATTAACATTTAAATTTTCCTTTTTATGTTTTATTACAGGTAAAGACACCAATCTTTTACCAATAAGAAAATGAGATGAGGTGAGTGGAGAGGGTTCTGTAGGTTCGTTGTACAGATACGTGATAGGCCTGGAATTAACCAGAGCTTCAATTTCCGAAAAAACAGTTTCCAATTCCTTCAAAGATAGAGAGGATCGTCCAACAATTTTCTTTAAGCAGGTTTTAACCGTTCGTATCTGTCTCTCCCAGAAACCTCCCCACCATGGACTTTTTTCAACTATAAAATTCCAAACTATACCTTTAGAAGCAAACAAATTTTTAACTTGATCATTATCTATCTGATTCCACCATTTTTTCAATTCACTATTTGCTTTTTTAAAAGCTTTGGCGTTATCAGAATATATAGTAGAACATAATCCTCGACGAGAAACAAATCGTCGGAATCCTAACAAAAAGGAATCAGCACTTATGTTAAGAACTACTTCTAAGTGGATAGCTCTTGTCACTGCACAGCTGAATATAAGTAAATAACACTTTGAATTAAAATCACGAACAAAAAATGGTCCGGCAAAATCCACACCGCATACATCAAATGGTGGATGCTCTTGAATTCTATCAGGCGGTAAAGGGGCAACCACCTGCCTTCCAGATTTCACTCTGAATCGTCTACAAATCAGACAGTTATTTAACACTTTTTTCACAAATTGACGACCTTTAACAATCCAGAATTGTTCTTGTAAATGTGTTAAAGTTTCATCAACACCTAAATGGCACATTTTAGTATGAGAATCACAGATAAGTAGTTCAACAAATTTATCATTAGATGGAAGAAGCCAAGGATGTTTGGCTCGCATATCGTTACTTGAAAACTGTAGACGTCCCTTTAAACAAAGTAAGTTATTATCATCAAGTTCAGGATTCAAATTAAATATGCGTGAACTCTTATCGATAGTTCCTTTAGAAAGAAGTTGGGTAACTTCTGTACTATAATGCTTGAATTGAGTAGCTTTGATCCAAAAACGCAAAGCTTGCTCGAGTTCTGGAGCACATATAGGTCCATTTAATTTTGTAGAATTAGGTTTAGAATTGTGCACAAACCTTTTAATCCAAGCAGTAACACGCAGTAATCTACTTAATTTGCTGAAGTCATTAACGTCCAATAACGACGACATAGGTAAGTTTCCATTAGCTGAACTGGTTACCATGGAGTTAACCAGTGCAGTCCGTCGCTCTTTCACTATAACGCGTTCATCACAGATGTCATTAAAATGTTGTAGCGATTCTTGAAGGGGCCACGAGTGAAGTGATTTAGACAACCAAACAGGGCCTGACCACCACAGAGAACTTGTAAGAATCCTCCTAGCCGATTCTCCTCTAGTAGTAAGGTCTGCGGGATTGTCGGAGCCACTGCAATGGTTCCAACACTCTGGTAGAGTCAGCGACTGCACTTGAGCTACTCTGTTGGCGACAAATGGTTTCCATTGTTTAGAAGATCCTTTAAACCAATGAAGGACGATTTGAGAGTCGCTCCAAAAGAAAATTTGTTTCGCGAAATTAGGAAATAGACCTTGTAAATAATTTCCTAAACGTGCAGCGAGGAGAGCTGCCATTAACTCTAATCTTGCAAGAGTCAAAGTTTTTAAAGGAGCAACTTTACTTTTTGACATTATAAAGCTCACTTTGATTTGGCCATTGTAATTCACGTACCTTAGGAACGCAACAGCCCCATATGCCTTGGGACTGGCGTCACAAAACACATGAAGAGAAACTTCACTTATTTCTACACTTTCAAAAAACCTTCTTTCAATAGATACTGATTCAAGTTCACAAAGTTCAGAACACCAGGTTTTCCATTTATTTTGGAGGTCACTTGGCAAATCTTCGTCCCATTGCAGACCACGTTCCCACATCTCTTGCAAAAGAATTTTCACAGTGATTACAAAGGGACTAATCAGTCCACACGGATCAAATATCTTTGAAATAACTCTCAAAACGTGACGCTTGGTGATTCTAGCATCAATGGAATCCCTAACATCTCTTAAATCTAATTTAATTTTATCCTCAATCGGATCCCACTTCAATCCCAAGAAACCTGTTCCTAGCCCGAAGTCAGTATTTTCCTCATATCCGTTTTCATTCCAAAGTTTACACAATTCCGGACAATTAGTTTTTAATTTCCTCAAATGAAATCCCGCTGCTTTTAATATCTCTATTGCCGTAGAAGTCAAATGATAAGCATCTCGAACGGTATTGGCTCCATAGCAGAGATCATCAACATAAAGAAAAGAATTTAACATGTCATAACATTTTGGATGATGTTCCTTAAATTTCTTTATGTGAAATTTCAAAACGCAAGCCAAGGAAAATGGCGAAGTAGTTAAACCGAATGGGAGACGATTTAAATGGAGAGTTTCGGTTGAATCACCTACCTCTTCGGGAAGCCACAAAAATTTAAGGTATTTTCTATCTTCCTCCGCAATCTCTATCATAAGAAAAGCTTTTTCTAAATCTCCGCAAAATGCAACTTGATATTCTCGAAATTTAAGAATTATGTCCAATAAATTTGCATAAAGATTTACTCCTGATTCTAGAGACTCATTAAGAGATTTATTATTTTCATTAGCCTTACTGCTACAGTCATAAACAATTCTAACTCGAGTTGTTTCCTTGTCATCCCTAATTACCGCTCTGTGAGGCATATAATATCCTGAATTTTTATCTTCATTAACACATTTTCCCACAATCTGACATTCTAACTGATCCGATATAATTTGTTTATACTGGTCATAAATTTCTTGATTTTTATTTAGTTTTTGCTTTAACGAATCAAAACGCTTTTTCGCAACGTCATAATTAGAATTCAACCCAACTGCAGGTCCCAAGTTTTCCTTCCACATCAATCTACAAACGTACCTTTCCCCATTAAATTCCAGAGAATTTTCAAATTTTTCAATCAATTGATTGTCCCATTCAGAAAAGTTTTGCTTGTCTGACTGAAATTCTTCTATTTCCCCAAATTTTTTTAAATCGCACAAAATGGAAGAAGAGTCCATGACTAAACATACATTTTCATAATTATTAGTCAATTTATTACTTCCTTTCACTCCCGCAAGTAACCAACCGAAACAAGAATTTATCGCAGTAATGTTTTCATTTAACTTTACTCTCTCGTCATAAACAATATCCCAAAATGAATCGCATCCGATAAGTATTTCCGTCTGGCAGTCGCCAGAAAATGAATCAGCCAAAAGTAAACCTCTTTCCTTCAACGCATTGCGAATAGATACATCAGGAATTTTCAAGGACAAATTAGATATATAATCCGTTATGACAGCTTCTAACTCGTACGATTTCGAACTTTGATCCCTATTGCGCAACGTCAATGAAACGATACCGTATTCCTTCTCACGTGCTATTTTGTCTCCGAAAGCAAAAATAGCTATTCTTTCGTAGCGTATTGGCTTTAATTTTAATTCCTTAACTAATCGAGATGAAATAAAACTTCGATGACTACCATTGTCTAAAATAACATTAGTTAAGACTGAATTTTTATCCGAACAGGCTAAAACTGTACTTGTTTGTAAAAAGGGCTTATTTTTGGTACATATATTACTATGAGACACAGAAATATTCTCGGCGCTTTTATTAGATTTAGATTGTGAGTCATTCAAAACAGTTTCGCTTTCCACTTGCTTCTCACAACCTTTCAAAGTAACATTAACGGGTTTATTTTTTCTACACACTGACTCATGATGAAAATTGCTTAAACAATTTTTACACGATATTTTTGCCCTGCATACGCGAGACCTGTGATATTTCTGGAAACAACACCAGCATCTAGCTTCAGTCCTAAGCTTATTTATTTTTTGTTCTACATCCAATTTTTTACAACTTACGGAATCGTGATGACCGTCACAGAATAAACAAGCATTTTTATTTGTGTATTTAACGCTGAAGCGGTTGATATATTTTTAGGCTTTGAATAGTTTTTCTGATAAGTTTGACCACTTTGATAATTTTGGGAAACGGATCGTTTTGTTTCGTAACTTTTTAGGGGGCTCATCACAGTTTCGGCAATTTCCCTAGATTCGACTTCATTCCTCAAAAACGTAATAATTTCCGAAACCTCACAATTCACTTCCCTGTTTCGTTTTCGGTGAAAATCTAACACCAAATCTTGTGGTAGCAACTTCAATAATATTGGATTCAATAAATGCCCATATGAACCCTCCGTTACATTTAGTGAACGCAAATTTCTTATATTAACTTCTATTTCATCGTATAATTTACGCAAACCCTTAACATTAGACGAACTTCTCACAGGTTCTAAGCTTAATAATTTAGTCATGTAAGAATTTATAATAGAATCAGTTCTACCATACCTTTGTTTTAAAAGCTCAAGACATGAGTCATAGTTTTTCTCATTTAATTCAAAACCCGAAACAACGTTATATGCAGGACCAGAAAGAAGGGATTTTAAATATTGGAATTTTTCAATTTTCGTAAGTGAATTGTTTGAACCGATTGCGCTATCAAAAGTGTTTAAGAATTCCATAAATTTTCCAGAATCACCAGAGAATCGCGAAATTTCTAACTTTGGTAATTTTAAAGCCGTAACGGTGTTTTCCGAAACACTAGATGTGTTAAGAACTGAAGAAGTCCGCTGAACATTTTCTGCTGCTAATTCTTTAATTTTGCTTTTTAGTTTAATCTTAGCCAACAATATTTTGTCATCGTATTCTTCCGAAGCCTTTAATTCACCTTTAAATTTTTCCGGATCGTCTATGAGTGCTTCCACCTCTAAATCATGGCTTTTCAAGATCTGCTCTTTCGTTTCTAATAGTTCCAGTAGTTCTGATAATGAACTTACGTCTTCGACGGCTTCATCAAGCTTCTGCCCTCTTTTAACTAGTTTAGTAACACTAGCGCGAACGTTACTTCTTTTTTCAATTATTTTCGACAGCTTATCCATATTAACTCAGAATTTGTGAGTTCAAAAGATCTTACCTCCACAGTCCAGTATGCAATGTTACGTATCCAAAAGCGTGCGTAAAGTATCCAAACTTCTCAGAAATATAATCCAGTAATGATGACTAATTGCTTCCGGTATTCCACATTCGCGGACAAGATGCACCAATTATGCATCTAATGGTTCTGTGAGACTAAAGGTGCATCCAAGAGATAATAAGAGGTTTTGTTAACAATAACAACATTTATTTACAAGAAATTATACGAAAATTTCAATCAATTAGATATATTATTAGGCATCTCTGCCTTCCACGTCTTACACCTTTAGTATCCTGCCTGCCACTGACTATTAGGACGAACGCAGCGCCCTCTAGTCAGAATGACGCTGGAAATACGTAATACTCACCATCTTTGGAAGCATAAATTAATTCGAGATTCCAAGCTGAATCCAAGCGACTTATCGCTATCTACAGTAATAAGACAGAGAATATTAGAAGAGTGTAAAATATCCTTCACTTAAAACTCAATTATTTAACAGAAGGCACTTCTTGAGCTTGCAAAACCAGCCAGCATTTATGGCGTAACTCAAAAAGTAATGAATTCAAATTAAAGCTAAGTGGTAAATTAGACAAAGGCTACACAGAATGAATAACGCGCAATTTGGCTTAAACAAATAACGTGAAATTCATCAGGCGGAACACGCTCTGATTAAACAATCGGAAATCTTCTTTTAAGTACTCTGTCTGTTTACATCATTTGAATACGCGATAACTAAAATTTGCATTATGGCAAGAAAACGGAAAAGGAGCAAGACAGTAAAGCTATTTAACGTAATGCATGAATGTTTCTGGCATTGTGAAAAAACAGCGGTGTCTAGAGCCATCAAATTTTGAATAACACAGTCCTCCAACTGAGCAAAGGCACCTGGAAGCCCGACTTTGGAATTTCGAATTTGTTTTATCATCAAGTTTCGTAAAACTTTAACAAATTTTTTATTAACAAACTCAAAGATTTTCAAAACGAGCAAAGACAACAATGTACGAAAAGAAAAAAACATTTTTACCTGCAGCGCGCGAGACTGTATCGGAAATTCTAAAGATATGCTGTTTTGCCGTTTTTAAGTATTTGTGATGTTGCTGTTGAGTTGAATTTCATGTGATTTTAACATGATATTTAATAAATAAAGGTAAAACACAAAAAGTCGAAAAACGCATTTTGGGCGTAAAATAAAAAAAAAAAGAAAATATTTCTCTTTTTTTTATTTGAATTTTAGCCGCTTCTTACACTTGTAAATATTTATTTCACGCAGTAAGGCGCAAATAACGTGAAATTCAGCAGGCGGAACACGCTCTGATTAAACAATCAGGAATTTTCTTTTAAGTACTCTCTCTCTGTCTCTCTGTTTACACTAAAATTTGCATTATGGCAGGAAAAGGAGCAAGACAGTAAAGCTATGTAACGTAATGCGTGAATGTTTCCGGCATTGGGAAAAATCTAATTCTACAGATAGTTGAATTGTATGAAAAATAGCTGAAGATATGACAAAAACATATTTACCAAAAATTGGCAACATTTAAGTTTTCTCACCAACTTGGCGACATTCTAGAAGGTTTAGGAGGGCCCATTTTTGAAGCCCTAGGAGTGATATTTTAAGCTTCCAGAAGTGCTCACTCCTCCCACTTGACCAACCGTATAAATAAGAAGCTAGGAGCGGCCGTAAATCAGTTAAAGTCATCAAGAGTCGTGATGTGTTTTATGTGTTGAGCTTCTACTCGATTGATCAGGGCTCCCGATTTTGTCTGTGAGTGATTCTCTTGATCTGCAATATTTTTCACTTGTTAAGTAGAATTTCGCCATGTTCTGTTTACATTTATTTTCCTGCATATTTTCTATTTATCATATTCATCTTAAAAAGACCCATATCCTTTATCTTATCATTATGTTAGCAAGACTCATACCTTTATCTCAATATCTTAGCATTTCCTATTTATCTTAACAAGACTCCTATTCATCTGTTTAAAGAGATCTTTAAGAGCCATACTATCAACGATATGTTTAATTATAAATTTTTTACAAAGCAAAACTTGACACACTCTAAATTTACGTTAAGTTCAAAACACTGTTCATTTACTCAATCAGTATGGAATTTTAAAGATTATGCCAAAGATTTTTGTCTTTTTTATTACTATATTCTCATCTATCAGCTTACCGTCGTAGACAGCTCCTTTCAATAGCAAACCGTAAAGGAAATCAATAGGATTTTCGGGTCTTTCTATAGTGAGACGTTCCATCATATTCTGAAACACAATTTCCAATAAATCTTCTTTATTTATTTAAGCATTTTAAGTAACATGCAATTTTACAGATATAAAAATACTGAAGTATAATAATTGTTAGAGGGATACATGAATATCGAAATTTTCTAATACGCAGTTTAAGATTAAATGAATCAAAGCATAAATTGTTGTGAGATCGTTTTGCTTTCGTATTGCACAAAAGTTCGATTTTAGTTAACGCGATGGCTGCGCTGTATGTAATGTAATGATGCAGTTTTTTTTTCCTATTTGGCATAAAATTGCTTTAATTTATTTAAAAAATATACAACTGGTTTTCATTCTGGTTTTATATTTTTAATATTTTTACTTCCTTGAACAAAGTAAAGGAAATCTTGAAATCGCGAAAAATCTCGGGTATCATATTTCAACAGAAATATCACTTATCGTTCCCGAATATATATTGTTCCCGAATCCATTTAAACAATCTTCTACCCCCTTCCCGAAACGCGTGTACGCATTAACGGTGTTGAAACTCTCGCCGTTTAAACTCTTGCCAAACGATTAAGACCACATGATTTGAGCGTACGCGTAGCTTAAAAAGAAACTGAACTTTAATAGAACTAATAATGAACGTATAAATGCAACATGCAATCCATAAATTCTCTTTTGGAATGTGTATATCTGTCAGTATAATTATAATAATATATTAATAATATATAATAATCTGCATAATCTGTTAGTGTTGTGTATTAAAATATGTTACATTGTAGAAGTGTTTTCTTTTGTGATGAGTAGATCGATTATCATCAGTTAATAAAACATACCCGGATTATTTGGATTATATGAAAGAAGATCTTCTGAAAAGGTAAACATTTTACCTTTATTCTTAGAATTACTGATAATTATTATTGATATTCATAATAACAAACGGAATAAAGGAATCATTTTTCCAAAACATATTGTAAAATGGATTCAAAAGAGATTTTTCTGTGACGTCTGTACGTATGTATGTATCTCACACAATTCAAAAAGGATTAGCTGTAAAAAAAAAGCTGAAATTTTTTATATCTTCTATAACATCTAGGTGTACATCTCCCATTTTTACTGCAATCGGCGGCACCATATATATATATATATATATATATATATATTAGAGAGCATTAAGTATAATCTTTTATGAATATACAGCAATTAAATTTTCATAATTTTAAATTTAAATTTTAATTAGCTTTAAATTAACTTTATACAAATAGAGAAAATTTGTTGAATTCAAATCTCATTCCTTGCAGCAGTGGCGCAAGAGAATATATATATATATTATTGTACTTACCACCTAGCTTATTAATTATATATATATATATATATATATATTATACACATTCCCTTACCCGGCTTCAAAGCCCTTAACTGGCCTTTATTTTCGCAATCCTTGGTAACATTTCCAATCAAAGAAGTGTTTTAAATGACGAAAATATTCATGTTTTAGCAATCTAAAATTTTAAAAAAAGAATTTCATTTTCAACAAATGACGAAATATATCTTTTAATTTGATCTCCCGTTTCCCATATTTATATTTGGAAAAGTTCGGAAAAAAAATAAAATGCAAAAAATTTGACTCGCGTATGACAAAACTTGACCGGCACATTTAACTCCATAATTTGCAGTTCTTGATGTCATTTTCAACTTGCCTTGAGGAATCAGTTAACCAAGTTAGAATAATTCGAGGAAATACGTTTAAATGAAGTGCAGCAAAAGAATTGTATAATTTAACAGGCCGCATAAGAACGTCATGTCTTGTTCCCATCAGACATTTTTGATCCACTTTTTTCTGTTCACTTTTTAATATTACAGTTAATGCATAAAAAATGCATGTGTTAAAAAAATGATGTTAATTTTTTAAACATATTAAATTATTTTAGTAGCTATTTTTTTCTTATATTTATTTTATACCATTTATTCGTTATGTGACACATCTGTATATAAATAAAAAATTAATTTACAGTTTTATTAATTATTATTATCATTGTTTGTAATCAATGGGATCCTTACTACGCTGATAAATTGCCGGTGCATCAGTTTCATCGACCACCAGGGCACCATACCCACCCCGTTAGTATGTCCTAGACTAAACTTTGTATTTCCCACTACGTAATCTTCGACGATTTCGGGCACCATCGCCACTGCTATTATTTCATTTGTGGCTTGAGTGTTCGTTCTTTCTTCATTGGAAGATGAAATCACATTAGACATACATATTAGCTCTAATTAAAATATCCTTTATTTATTACTATTTGTAAGTTTTATTCAATTTTTAAGAGAAATTTCGTATGATTTGATAAATTTATTTAAGATTTGGGAACGCTCAGAGACTTTATACTTGTAAACAAAAATCTGATGTATACATCATATGACTTCCTATCACGGAATATTAAATTAATACCCATTTTTTGCTGCGTTTCATTTACACTTATTTCCTCGAATTTCATTAGAGATATGGTTCGTATTCAATTAATTCAATTCTCACTTCGCGGCAAGGCAAAAATGCATAAAAACTTAAAATATCTTCATCAAAAATTGAAAAATATAGAAAAATATAAAACACCAAATATAGTGAAAACAATTAAAAACAGTTTTTACAATAAAAATTAGAGTTTCTACGCAGAAACAAGCAATTCGGCCAGCAGGCAACCAGGCAGATTTTTCGGTGCACAAAACTGAAAGTTTAGTTTTGGTCCAACTCGGCAAAAAAGCGTTGATGGTGCAGAAACTGACTTAATGCACTATTCAGCTATAAGTTTCAAATGTTTGAAGATGTAGAAAGATTGAAAGATGTAGAAAAACATAAAACAAAAAATACAGTTAAAGCAATTTAAAAAAAAAAAATTAAAATTAAAATTACAGTTTCTACACAAAAACAAGCAATTCGGTCAGCGGGCAAGAAGACAGATTTTTGTGCACAAAACTAAAAGTTTACTTTTGGTCTTACTCGGCAAAAAGACACTGAAGGCACAGAAATTGATTTAATTTATTGTGGATGCTATGCTGAGTCAATATATGGGATAATTTAATAACTTGAATGATAATTTCTGAATGGATTAAGCATAATTTAATTCTAAATAATAACAGAAGACGTTACTTTGTTGTTCCGAAGCTTAGTTTCTCTAGATTAGCAACAAATCCACTGTTCTGCTAAGTTTAAAATGTAAACAAACATGGCTGCTATGCTAAACAGAAAGTAGGCTTAGCCGCACTTAAAAAACTTTTAAATTGTTGGTAATTCCACAATTATTGCATGTAAGTTAAGTAAAGGCAACAAAACCTTAACCGGAAGATAAGAACAACACAATTCGATCATTTTTAAAGTAAAAAAATACACGTTTACAAACATATAAGAATAAAGAAACTGCGCTCACTGAGTCGAATATATCCACTGTGTTATATATATACATATTTATTTATATACTTTTGGTGAGTCCGATTGCAACCGAAAAGGGAGGTGCACATGTACATGTTATAGCAGTTCCACATACAAAATTTCAACGTTCTGAGGCTACTCTTTTTTGAGTTATGCGATATACATACATACGTACAGATGCCACGAGAAAATTTCTTCTGAAACCATTTTAAATATTTTATAATTAGTTTAGGGAAAAAGGAGTCCTTTTATTCTGTCCATATGGACAGGTGTCACGCAAAAACATCGTTAAATTGTATTCCATAGGGGTCAAAATGGATATTTTCGTTTAAATATGGTACCCGGAATTTTTCGTGATTACAGTACTTACTTTAATTCGTAGAATGAAATTAAAAAAAAAAAAAAAAAAAAAAAAAAAAAAAAACTGTTCCTTTATGTCGTTTCGGGTTAGCCCACGACTACCAGGAGGTTAATATTGGCCCCGTTGGGAAGTTCTTATTCTAATGGTTCTGCAAATCAGAGTTGAAATTCGAGAGAAATTTCGACTGTCATTCGTTTTATATGCATTTATATCTATCCTGAAATATAGTTGACAAAGTTTCATGAGTCTCGAGCCAAAAATCGCAGCCAAATTTCGAAATTAGGTAGTTGACATAGAAAAAGACAAAGCCCTTAAATTTGATTTACCTGCAATTATTATTTGCGATTTGCCTTAGTGATTCTTACCATTGTCGTATTCGCACTAAATGAACTTAGGATCATACAACATTATATCTTTTGCCCTCTGAACTTGTTGCTTCATTTGATATTCAAGCAAATATTTTTAAAAACTCAAAATGATACGTAAGAAAATAAATCAAAATTCTTGAGGTAAAACTTTTTTTTTTTTTTTGATTTGTTCTTGAGGTAAAACTTTAATTCAAACATTTTAAAATTATATTATTATTTTGCTTCCCCCTACCCCGCTAAATCATCGATGATGATCCTGTAGAGATCTCCTTGATTGATCCAGCGGTTGTTAGGTAAAGAACACAGAGAGATATCTTGAATGAAAAATGCATGTTTTAAAGTCTTAAATACTTAATAGTTTTTATTTAGAAAATAACTCCTCACAGCAGTTAAGAGGAAACCTCATTGTAATGTTGCAATATTTGGAAGTTTGTTCTTGGTATTACATTTTAGAATAGACTACAGAAGTCCAAAACAACGGTATTTCCACATCCCTGTTTCATTTTCCCTAGCAATAACGGAAAAACAACTCTGAAATATTTCTGTATTAAAGAGGAACTTTTTCCTATTAATGTTACCACGATCATCATTCAGTTGATATTCGTAGTGCACATTCAAAAGTTTCACATAATAAGAGTACATACTAGCTGTCGAAATCTCGTACTGATTTCTTTCAATACTATAAAAACGATTTTTATTTAAAATTAAAATCCGTATGCCGGGTTAGAATCTCGTTATTCTTCCCCTACCTCAACGATCTATATTATTAATTCCTATAAAACAATTTTTTACTCGGAAAATGCCTCCACCAATGGTGCGCCCCCCCCCGTAGCAAACTGCCCACTTCTTACCGCGCTAGCTTGCCTCTGGTGTTTACGTGTTATTGCAACGTCTAGTAAAACCCGCCAAATTTCCAGAATGCGCCAGGTTCTGGCAACTAACAGTACAGCAGGTCTTCAGGTAATTATGCACATAACAATTCTTCAGTTTTGACAAGTGACGTCGCCATTTTCGTAGAAGTTTGTTGTTCTTTGTTGTTCTCGAAGTTTTCCTTATATACAAATCGTGGTATTCGTGACTTAACCTCAGTTTCAAATTATATATGAATGTGAAATTTCCCTGTAAGAACTGTAGAGAAATTTCTGAAGCATTCACAGTTTTCAAAAAAGCGCTAAGGAACAACAGCTTTGATCTACAATACGATTGAATCTACAACACGATCACCAAGAAATTTCTACCAGAGCAAAATAAACAAAACCTCACTAGTAAGTAGTGGTTTCCAGAATAAGTATACAAGTTAAAGAATAAAGATGTGTGTAATATCATATATGTATGAAATAAACATTTTTCAAATTTTATATGAATCATTAATTATTAATTAACATCATATAAAAAGATGGACTTTTAGTTTCTTAATGCGGGCTACACATTCCTAAAACTTTAAATAACATTATTAATGCAATAAATTTTACAGGTTTTGTTTAACTTACGAAAGCTGATTTTAGTTTTTAAAAAATTTAGGAACAAATGCTAATTGTCAGCAATCAGATTTTACAAACTCGCAGATCACTGTGCCGACTGATTTTAAGTTCTTGTATTACTAATAGATGGCGACACCAAGCACCTCAAAGAATAATGGCATACTTTTAATTACTATTAAGAAACTAAACCCGTTAAAGTTAATATAAATTTGAAACCTGAAGTGTTTCTAATAGCGCATAATATCGGTTATGGAAATCTATAATTTTACTGCAGTATCACAGTGCATTTAGCACTGTTATTGGATCGAGTATGAATAATTTTAAAATTCCTTTTATTGCATTGAAACGACTCGTTCCAATTTGGATTAGAAATTGAATATAAGCTAGGAAAATAGGCAAATTTAATTATAATGTCATATTAATTTCAAATGAAAGAGTTCTGTTTTTTGAAGATACTCGAAATCATATTTTTCTGCAACGAGTACGTTAATCTCTCTCAGTCATCTTGAATATAACGGACATTTAGCGCCATCTATTGAAAAAAATATATAAGAGGAAATGTGACGAAAGTGGATCTCGGATCATATCTTTACTGCTGGCTTTAACTAATAGGAGCTCTTACCATTATATTATCATTATACCATAGGCCATAAAGTTAAAAATTTAAGAGGTGTACTTAAAAATACACCGCGCCCGAAGGCCAGATCAATAAATGAGAGAACTCATAAAATAAGTTTTCAATGGCGGCGAGAGGCGAAATGAAAGTCTAAGCTTCTGGGTGAGTCTAGAAGAGCAGAAACACGTGATCAGCGTCCGGCATTATCGAGGAGTCAGAGTTCGAAAAATGAAGTTTTTTGTAGTTTTTGGAAATAAATAATGTTCGAAAATAGTAAAAGCAACATCTATCTGTGAATTTAAGAGTCCTATGTCTTTTGAAACACCTGAAAATCATCTAAACTTGCGATATAATCATTAGATGAATAGGAAACTGTAAAAGGCGAAAACGAGGTCATGTGGCTTACTAGGGCTAATGAGTGAGAGTAAGCATTTGGTGTTGACCACGAACTTTGATTTTAAAACACACGATACGAAATAGTAAAAATAAAAAGTAAAAGTAAAAACCTTGGTTAAATAAGTAGTAAAACGAAGAATTCATCGATGAAAAATAACTTTGCAAAATTTATCTTTCTTGAATAGTAACTGAAGAGTAATAGTAAAGTAAAAATTTTACAATTTATACACTACCACCACTTAGAATTGTGGCGGATCGTTCGGGGTCTCTTCATTACGTGCTCAATAGTAGGGTCATAGTCTGTAAGCGATTTAATAGCTTCATAGGGAGAATTTCTCATATCTTCAAAGAAGTTGTGTGCAGAAATTAGGATTTGGTCGTGAATTGGGTTGATATCCAGATCTTTGTGAATTTGAAAATTTCGCACGAACCAGGGTGCGTTCACTATTCTACGTAAGATGTTTTGAAGAACATTTAATTTTTGTTTATTTTTCGGGCAGTAGCCCAGGCAGACGAAAGTGGGAATTTAAAGACGCAATGTATACACATTATTAAAATGAGAACTACTGACTTGATAAGTTAGAGAACTACACTTAAAAATTATTAAAAAATTTATTTCAAAGGCAGTAAAAAATAAAAAATTCATAATTAGAAATAAATTGGTTCTACTTATAAAAATCAGGTATTTCCTATTATTTTTAAGTTATTAGTATACTTAAGTTGTTACATGGATCTTACAGATGAATCAAATGCATTTCACAGTTTTTTTCACTTATTTAAACGTGATATTTATTTTAGTCAAGTCTTTGAGAATTTCATCATTTAATCATAAACGACTTAATCCACAGATTAAAAGTCAAATTGATACTAACATTATTTTAAAATCCTTTAAATCATTTCAAACTAAACGTTTTCCAAACAGCTACTCATTTCAGTGTTTAAAAAAGTCAGTCATTTATCAACTCCCTTTCGATAAAAATTCATACAATGTTAATGTTATTTATATCGAAAGAGAATTGCATTATAAATATTTCTTGTTAGAAACGTTATCCCACATAAATGTAAAATGCTCCTACAATATAAATTTATTTCAAAAGTTTTTCTTTGTTACAACATATACATATCAATTAGTTATATTATAATTTACCTGAAAAATTTCAAATATTCTCTTGGATTCCGCATACGCAAACAATTCCGGTGAAAACTGATGAGGTCTACAAGTAGCATCCATTACGTCCAGTTATAAAACATTCAACCGCTGCCATTTATGAAAGGCAAAATACTTTTCTTTACACGAGGATAATGTAATGCATTTTACTCGTTTTATAACATCCAAATTTGTTATCCCAAAAGGGACAACAAGTCTCGAAAAGAGATGAAATTAAATAATGAAGAATCTGCATGTGTGTATGCATGTTCCTCGCATTGTGAAAAAACAACGGTACCTAGACCTATCAAATTTTGAACAATGTAGTCCTAGGTGAACATGTGCACCTAGGAGACGAATGAATTCTGAATTTCAAAATTTTTATTAATTATTTCATATTTTCATAAATATTAATAAAATTTTGATCATGGAGGTTAGATTGATGGAGGTATGGATATGGTATTTTGGATGATGATGATGAAATGGAAGTATTTTAACCTTCCTGGTTTCTATAAATGTCGTATCACATTTCAAATTGTTGCCAACAAATATTATCAGCCCGCGTTATTTTTTTAAGAAATTAAATAATGAAGAATATGCATGTGTGTATGTATGTTCCTCGCACTGTGAAAAAACAACGGTACCTAGACCTATCAAATTTTGAACAATGTAATCCTAGGTGAACATGTGCACCTAGGAGACGAACGAATTCTGAATTTCAAATTTTTTATTAATTATTTCATATTTTCATAAATATTAATAAAATTTTGATTAACAAACTCAACTATCTGAAAGCGAGCAGTGGCAACACTGTTCTAAATAAAACATTTTTATCCCCAATGCGCGAGACTGTTGCCATTTGGAGAAATATAAGACATATATCTTTAAATTTTAATTAGTAAACTTGGCTCTACGAAAGCAAAGTGTTGCCGCGACCGGAAATAAAATACTTTTATCTTCCATCCGCCAGGGTGTTGCCATTCAGTAAAGCCTAGAACACTCTCACATTTAATCTGATAGTCTATTGAGTAATAAACTAAGCGATAAACACAGTTCTTAAGGACACTTTTTTCTACTTTTAATGTGATTTATTTAAATAAACATGTATCAAATCATGAGATGCCTGATTAGAAATAGTCAATATTTTTATGAAATTACACTAGCTTAACTCATTAAAATCATTATAATTTTTTCCTTTCTTATGAGAACAGTTTTAGGCGGCAACTTTTTATAGAAATAATATAGTGAATATAAATATACGTATGGCAACCTCTAACATTCTGTCGGGAATTCTAAAGATCTGCTGTTTTTAAAGATTTTGTGCGATTTTGCTGCTGAATTTAATGTTATGTAAGTGACAAAAAGACTAAAAAAAAGAAAGAATTTTATGCTAATAGTTAACATTGCATTGGGGATTCTAAACATAAAACGTAACACCGTGCGCTTAAGAATTTCGTGATTTGCTGTTGAATTATGGCGTAAACGCGTAATATTTGTGGGGTAAATGCAAAAGGAAACGTTGCTGAATAATAAAGCTAAAAAGACAAAAAAAAAAAAAGGGGGGGATTGCAGGAGTGAATGCAAGAAGAGAGTGGTAGACTGCGAGCTTAGCGAGAGCGTAAAAAACCTTAACAATCCGTTTTGGGCGACCTTTAAAATCTAAAAAGTTTAAGATTTTTTCTCCTTGGACTAAATCCAGACGTGCTAAATTTGGCAATAAATCGTATCTCAGAATACTTTATGGCTTTTGAGAGTGAAAAAAAAAAAAAAAAAAAAACTATTATTCATAGTTCCATTTTACTGATCAGTGAATGAAACTACGAAGGAATTCTTTCCCCTTCGTTGCAATAATAATTACTTGCCGACCTACCTGCATAAAAGCTATGCAACTTTTATGAATGGACGTAGTTATGAAGATGTAGTGTTTGTAACAGGAAAAATTCCTTGTATCCTTCAATAACAAGCATTGCAAAAGGTCTATATTGTTGCGTGCGTACGGGCTCGTTACGAAATGAATGCACAAGTCTGATGAAAAATGAAGAAAATTTATTATTATCAGAACAAATATGATTAAATGTCCTCAAATAATCGTGCAGTATCACAATATATCACAGTAGTTTTCTTCTAACTACTCAAACGTTCAAGAGAACTTAATTCAAAACAGCTAAAGAAAGCTAATCCGCGAATTCGCTACAATCAACAAGAGCAGTTTTCTAAACAAACTCTTAAAACAACAACAAACTAAGTAACTAACTACGAATTGAGAGGTTTTCCTCCTTTTATAAAATTTTTAAATCGCGCGCGAGAACTTTCTGGAACTTTCTCGAAATCAAAAAGAGATATTTATTTATTAAATCTTGAAATGCACATGCTCTTGTATTTTTAACTTTCCTTTAATATTCGTCACGCGCTGCACTGCGCGGGGAATAAAACAATTTAATTTATAATTCAACTAACATTAGCTATTTAAATACGAAATCCGTAACAATATAATATTTCCAGTTATCATCCATACCCTAAATTTTCAAAATGGCTTTTAGCGACTTTTCTTTTCGAATGGCAACAACATTTAACAACAATTCGCAGGTTGGCTATAAGGCTTCCTGAGATGGTGCTGCTAATGGAAAAGTGTTATTTGCAAGTTTTCTCTGCTGTACGAACACGCAAAAAAAACCTTTCATGAATTGAAATAGAATAAAATGAAGATGCAAAGTTATTTCCTGCCTTCTTCCAGCATGCCTTCGTGGTGTAACGGCTAGCACACTTGGCGCGTATTCCAGAGGTCCAGGCTCGAGTCCCGGCAAGGTCATTGCACATTTTTTACAACTCCTGCTTCAAAAAACCTAATGACTCTACAGTGGCGCCCGAACTAAAAGGTGCTGGATGATGATTCCTCACCACCAGGATTTGGCGACTGGGTCCCCTAATCCCCAGTCACCCTTTAAAAAGGGGAGTATAAAAGGTATTTTCTCCCTCCTTCCAGGTGTAACGGTATTCGAGAGGTGCAGGTTCGAGTCACGTCGAGGGTATTGCTCATTTTTCACGTCTGCTTCAAAATAACTTGACTCTACAACTTACAAAGAAAAAAGCTTAAAATTATCTTCCTCTCAAAAAGAGTTAAACCAAATCAAATATATTTTTAAAACTAAAAATAGGAGCACTGCAATGAAATAATTATATGGCAAATACAGAGCATACATAAGCATAAATAGCACATGTAGCTTCACCTTGTAAAACTGAAAAGAAAAGAAGTATACTGGAAACTTAAAGGTTCAGTCAGTAATAATGGAACGTTAATTGAAACATCGGAGATTCGATATTGGGAATTACAGACCACCCTATCTTATACTATGCGAATAATAGACATGAATTAAGGATAATGAATAGTAAAAAAATAATAAAAAGGAGAAAAAATGGAATATTATTTGTGTCCCATCATTTCCTCTTCCCTTCAGTTCCATCAGCGTGATCTTAAGTTTATCTCTCAAGGAATGAAAGGATAAAGATTTTTCTATACTCCCTGCAAGCCTCAGATCGATACATGAACAATTTCTATAGCTTTCTGGTCGCCCCACCAGTGGTAAGGCGGTTAAAGATCATTGAATACTGGGAGTTCGTCCCGGGTTCAAACCCAGGCGGACAAGCTGGATGCATGGCTGGTTTTCTAGCTTTTCGCATGTGTAACATGAATATGAGCCAGTTTCCCTAAAAATGTCCACTACAAAGTCATCCCTCCCTTTTGACAGATAAGCTTGGTATACTATATAGTCAAAAAGCCAATTAATCAACCAACTTTCTTCTCAGCCAACTAAGTTTTTCATATACATTTAAAGGAACAGAGACACCAGTGCAACAGTATCGGTAATCAGATGTTTCCTCTGCTCAGTATGCATTTGTTAATTTAGAAACAAATATGCAGAATATGGATCATAAAGCACAATAAGGTAGCTTAACATTACGAGAAAATTCCGGAAGGTACGTCCTGAATAATTTCAGAAACCGTGTTAATATAAAGGATTAATAAATATAGTAAGTTTACACGTAATAAAATAATAGAATATATAAAGCATACTATAAAGATGGCAATTAAATTTTGAAAGCCTAAAAATACTTAAATATTTCAAAAACACATTAGAAACGGCTTATACATTTTTTGTTTTGTATCATTCTTCACGGCCAGTCAAAACACTCAGCAAAACTGCCTTAAATCTGTACGCTGTTTCAAAATTTTAAAGCCATACATTTTTCCAATTAATGCAGAAAATAAATGCTGAATATTTCAGTTTTCATTTTTATTCTTAAAAGCAAAAATCCGCAAGGATTTCTTTTGTTAACAGAAAACAACTATTAGTTTAGATCTTCTATAAGGCATAAATACACTGCTGGCCACCGTAAATGCAACACCCTCAAGGAAGCATGAAAATAACATGAAATTTACAACATGCATTAGCGGAGGTGAGATATGCAAATAATTAGAATTTCAGTGCGGACGCACATTACGCGCGCCTGTGGCGCCACTTCAAAGCGCTATTTAAGGCTTGGAGTTTTCGACGATTTCAATTTCGGTAATTGTGTTTTTTTTGCGGTTTTTTTTTTAAAAAAAAATTATCAATTATGCCTCGTAGTAAACAGCGATCATCATTTGATCAAGTATCCGAGTTCGACAGAGGAAGGATAGTGGCCTACCGACAGTGTGGATTATCTTTCAGGGAAATAGGTAGTCGTGTTCGACGAAACCAAACAACTTTAATGCGGATATGTGACCGTTGGATGCAGGAGGGTACGACGAACTTACGTTTTCGATCGCATCTACCTCAGTGCACCACTTTACGTGATGACAGGAACATTGTGCGCATGGCAGTGACGGATCGCTCAGTCACATCACGAACCATAGCACAACACATTCTGTCTATAACGCATCATCCAGTGTCTGCGCGTACCATTCGGCGCCGTTTACAGCAGAGCTGTCTGTCCAAAATACGTCCATTGCTTCGTCTACCCTTGACGCAGAACCACAGACATCTCCGCCGCCAGTGGTGCGATGACAGAAGGATGTGGACGGCACAATGGAATGAAACTGTCTTTATTGACGAGTCACGCTTCTGTCTGTAACAAGAGGATGGTCGGATATTCGAGTCTTGAGACACCTTGGAGAGAGGATGCTGAACAGCTGCGTTATGCACCGCCACACTGGTCCTGCACCGGGTATTATGGTACGGGGCGGTATTGGATATCATTTCTCGCACTCCTCTAATACGCATTGCCGGTACTTTAAACAGCCAGCGCTACATCTCCGAGGTGTTGGAGCCAGTTGTCCTTTCTTACCTTCAGGGCTTGCCCACAGCCATATTTCAACAGGATAATGCGCGACAACACGTGGCAAGCATTGTCCAAGGGTTCTTCGTCAATCGCCAGATTGAATTGCTTCCCTGGCCGGCTCGCTCTCCGGATCTTTTGCCAATAGAAAACATGTGGTCCATGGTTGCTGAACGACTGACCCAGATTACATCCCAAGCTGCCACACCAGATCAACTTTGGCAACTTGTGGAAGCTGCTTGGTCTGCTGTACGCGAAGAACACATCCGAAGTCTCTTTGAATCAATGCCGAGGCGTGTGGCAGCGGTGATCTCCAACAATGGGGGCGGCTAGTCTGGCTACTGATTCTGGAAGGAATCAGTAGCCAGACTAGCCACAGAAGTCTATAAATTTAACTTCACAGAAGTCTATAAATTTAATCATTTGATACTTGATCAACATGTTATCTACTAAATAAATTTTGTTGTGATATCTCTTGTCTTTCTTGGTGTTGCAATTTGGGTGGCCAGCAGTGTAGTAAGCGCATGTTTGTTATAATTTGTATTTTGCTTTAAGAAGCCTGTAAAACAGGTTTTTGTACAGTATTATTATTATTGTTAAGAAAGCAGCATTAAGTTAGAATAAAATGTGTATCACCCCAGCACTAATTAACAGAGGCGTTATCTGCAGCAAAACTATAATACATTATTTTTCTTTAAAATCGAAAATCATTTTATCATATTGAATAGCAGGAAAAAACTAGTGTTGTAAACATGTAATTGTATCTTTTTATTTATAATTTAGTTATCATGTACTATTTTGTAAAGTTGAATATTGTTTCAATTTATTTTTTCATATTGAAAGCGTTTCGTATGATAATTGTTTATATCTCACAATATACTATTATTATTACGTTTATGTTATGTTTAATTACGTAATTATTATGTTTGTAAGTATTTATTTTGTAGAGATATTAAGTATTTAGAAGCAGGCAAGATGAAAAATTTGCAACCGCCTTCGCCGGGAATCGAACAACGGACCTCTGGAGTACCGGCCCAGCATGCACAACTACTACACCACGAAGGCACGCTAAGAAGGTGTGAGAAATACCTTATAATTTCACAGATCATGTAACAAGTATTTTTAATCAACTAATTTTGAAAGTGTAGACCCAGAAATACAGACAAAAGACTTTCTAGGAAATTTGAAAGTTAACTGGCGAAATACATTTTTGGTGACATTCTGGAAATTTCCCAAAAAGGCATTTTTAACGCCCTCGTTTTTCTCGAAACTTTCGTGTTAGAATAAATTTGTGCAAAGGATAAATTTAGAGAAATTTGAATTTATATAGAATAAATTTGTGCAAAAGTGACAATTTTGTATAATGAAACTCGGCAACATCGAAAACAAAGGAGCGCCAAACGATATATATTGGCGAGAGAGGGTTCTACTTATGTTCTCATGCCAGAAGTCTTAAAAAGATTTTGTACTTGCACTGTACTTGTGCTTCATTTTTTTCAGCATGTTACCTTCTTTTATGGAGTATACTCCTGATAATATTGCATAACAGGTAAGCCTGAAGCTATCTAAAACTTATAAACGAATCTCTTGCATATTCTTTTTTCAACACTTGGATTTAAATCTTTGTAAAGACTGTTAGCTTTGTATTCGTGTTCTATCTGAGTTAAGAAAACTCTCTAATTTGTTAAATAAAGATTTCATAATTATTATAATTTATGATTCATTAATAAAACTGTGTTAATAGAGAATAGTGTACTCAAACACCTTAACTGGGTTAAATGCATGACATGTCATTCCGGTCGTGCTTAACCTCTCGTTTCAACAACCCTATAAATATTGTAGAAGACTGTGATCGGCTATGAATCGGAGTCAGTCAGTTGGACCAAGACTCTTAAAGTGCTTAAAATGTTGAGTTTTTACTCTGTATCTGCTTATCTGCTGCTTTAGATTTTTCTCTGAAAGCAGTGGTGATGATCTGCAATATTCATCGCTTGTTAAAAATAATTTTATCTCATCTCGTTCGGCCCCTCTTCTTGATCTGCTTGCAACGGCTGATTTTGCTGTATGAGTTGTTATTTATTTTAATAAATATTCAATTCTTCCACTTCATCTGACTCAATTATTTGAGATGCCAACGTGAAGATAATGTAGAAGTTTCTTATAAATCAAACTGGATCGAATTTAAGTTAATAAACTAACAGCGTTATTCCATACAGCATTTATTCACGAATACCAAAGACGAACTACTACATATACCCAAATATGACGTCACAGTTTCTTTTACAAATAAACACTACCGCCATCTATTGACAAGCTGAGATAGCATAACTACAAACTTATATTTAACACAACGGACATATAACCCTAGATCTGCTGACATTTTCATGCTAAGGTAATTGCGGAAAAGAAACGAATAACGAAAAACTGAATATTGGAAAAAAAGCGAATACAGTTGTATATCACTGCACGTTCTGGAACCTTGAGCGAATAGCAAATGAACTTTTCCCTAAGATATAAAAGAAAAATAATTAATGTGTGTTCCCATAAAAAATCATATTTTTATTAGGATAACATTGTTTAGTACTAAAATACAAATGTAATGAGTGAAATATATAAAGCGAAGTACTGCATATAAATATTTTTCTGCTAGTCAGATTATTGTTAATATTTCACGTGTTCCGCCCGAAGGCACTACGCGGAAGGGAGGGATGCCTTCGTGGAGGACTTTCTAAGGGAAACTGGCTCGTATTAATACGTTACACATGAGGAAAACCACGAAAACGCCCATGCAGCCAGCCCGTTCGCGGTATTCGAACCTCGGACTAAACTACCAGTGTTCAGGGACTTTATCGCTCGCTCGCTAGTGGGCCTTGCTATTCAGATCAAAAGCAATTAATTTTTCAACGTGCTCTAACGTTTCTGATCTTTGCTTGGTAATCAATTTCATCTTTTTCGCAACGTTAGTCGATTTAATAGCGTCTTTGCTTTTCACAATTGTAGACCCCCTTCGTACTCGATATATGATATGCAACAGCCAAATCCCAAATATGCATCCCTGATTTTTCATACTTTTCAGCAATCTCTCTTCCCCCCTTTTTCTTTCATTTCCGTCGTGATCGTAGCACTCTATTTTGTTCCTTCTCATTAACTTTCCTAAAGCTAACTGGTAAAGAATTTACAAAACATTTACGGGAAAAAAATGCCTGAAAGGGTTTAGATTTTAATGACCACCCAAAAGGATTTGCTAAGGTTTTTTTTACGCTCTCACTAAGCTCACAGATACCAGTCTGCTGTTACACTCCTGCTACTGCTAAACCATTCCTTTTTGTCTTTTTAACTTTATTATTAAGCGCCATTTTCTTCGCACTTACGCCATATACAGTTCAACAGCTAAACAAGAAAAATTTTAAAATCAGCATATGTTTAGAATTTTCGATACAGTTTAAGTGCTGGCATACATTTTTCTATTGTTTTTCAGTCTTTTCGAAGTTCATCATAGCAATAGTCAGTTTTCTTAATAAGATGGCTTGCAAAACTTTTGTGTGTGTGTCTTTTTATTATTAATGTCTTGTGTGTTAATTTTATTTATTAAATATCACGTTCTTCGCACTTACGTCACATAAAACTAGAATTTCTAATATACAATTGCACGCGCAAAATTAATTTTTTTTTCGTGCAGTGTTGCCATTGTTCGCTTTGAAATCGCTGCGTTTCTTAACCAAAAATTCATAAATGATATACAAAATATGAAATAAATAATAAAACAAATTGCAAATTCTAATTCAGACTATCAAGTGCACATGTTCGGCTGGAGGACTACGTTATTCAGAACGGGACGGCTCAAGGTACTATCGTTTTCTCCTATTGCGAGGAACATACATGCATACATGCATATTCTTCTTATTTAATTTCTTTAAAAATAATACAGAGCGATAATATTTGGTGCCAATAATCTGAAGAGTGATTACAGTCGTTTACAGTGAACAAGGCAAAATCCCGTTTCGAGTCTAATAGCCTATTCGGGTAACACCCTTTTAGGCTAAAAAAACACAAAATCACTTGAAAATTCAGAGTAGTCATAGCACGGGTTATTTATTGAATAGTATCAACAAGCGTACTTACTTTAGTGGGCAGTCGAAAGAGGTAAATAAGTGTAATGCTCACATTCGTGACTCATTGAACTCGAGTCGTTTTTGCCTCCAAGTAGAACGTGTATCAAGTTCGACGTATTTCAAAGCGGACGTATACTCTGTATTGCAGAAAACGAATATGAAGCAAAAATACCATAGTACAAAAGTTTCTGTAGCTGTTGCCTTGTACAGCTTTTAGCAGTGGCGTAGCTACGGTGGGGCAAGGGGGACATCTGACCCCGGGCGCAGAATCCAGGGGCGCCAAATTGATGATACACATTTCAGAATGAAATATTTTCCATTCTTGGAACACAGAAAGGGGCACAAAATCTTTAGGCGTCCCCGGGCTCTGAAAACCTTAGCTACACCTCTGGCTTTTAGTATTATGCTTATTGCAGCTAAACTTGTTATGCAGTACGATTTTAGACACTGTTGAATATTGAATTTAGCGCATTAATTTTGTATTATTATATTCGTTTCTCTATACTATAAAATAATATCCTATCTCCTATCTCGTTCATTTGCGCTTTTGCAGCTGACGATGGTGGTTCGGTAAAACCATCGAAACTAGTCCTGTGAAAATTTGAAACTATAACGCTGATTTTTGTTGTCTGACTTCTGAATTAGTAATATACAGGGTGTTTGTTTTTAAACTGACGCTACTTAGAGCCATCTGCAGATCGATCTATCAGCAGGAATACCACCAAGTTTGGTACGGGGACTCGTGGCAACATGGGAAAAAATATTCCATAAAAAAAAATAGTTCCGAAAGTTAACGATAGGGGAAATTTTGGCGCTGTTCTAGTTTAGAGCTGAGAACTAGGCAAATTAATATCAAAGAAAATACTTCAGTGTAACACCGATTTAATGCAGCAAATGAGCTACCCCAAGGATTACAGAGATAATATTTCAGTCCATTACAGGACTTTTCCATAAAAGGGCTTCCTCGGCAAGGGCGTAGATTTCTTACAATATGGCAACCTCGTAGATTATACATTGCATCCTGTGTAAATCATTCTCGTCGACCGAACGTAGCACGTCACCAGGAATAAACAGCACGTGATATGTTGTATTTTAAGTACGCCGAGGTTGGGACCTCACACCAAGATAGACTTTGAATTTCCAATCCCACAGGAAATATCACATGGGGTTATATCCGGAAAGCGAGGTGGCTATGCAAGTGGAAAAAAGCGACTTATGACCCTTTTTTCTGTAAAATGATGGTGCAACAGTTGTCGTAGCAATGTGCAGTGGTGATCCATCCTGCTTAAAAATTACCTGATACAGCAACTGCGTCTGCTAAAACTGTGCAATGACGAAACTAGTCAGCATAATCGTGATGCTTTTGCATAGTAACGATACAGGTTATGATGAATGCAATAGAATTTCCTGAACTGCATGGAATTGTTCGGATGCTCAAATTTGAGAATTGTGAGTGTTAACTTAGGTGAAAATGGGCCTCGTCTACCCACGGAGTTCTCCACGGCCAAGTATCGCTGACCCGCGTCCTTGCAAGAAATATCAGAGCAAACGAAACCCATTGTTCATAATCACTGTATTTTAATTCCTGGTCGCGGCTTACCTTGTATGCCTAGAATTGAAGAACTTTCCTCAAGATTTGCCATACCGTTGAAAGGCATCAACGGTATTTCAAATCCAATTGTCGTGCTATTCCTCGACACTGCTACTACCAACAATGGTCTCGTGGGTGTCGTCAACGCCTGAAGTAGCGACATCGGTAACTGTCTGTTCTGACATCAGTTTCCGCTCTCTATCAAACCGAATTGCTGAGTATCTTGTTTCTTCAAACTTCTGAATCATGCCTTTCAATGCATTAATAGAGGGTCTTTACTTAGATTGTTACAACTTCTAAACTCACAAAGAGGTGCATTTACGATCGATTGATAAAAGATAAAGCAGCTTCAAAATTAAGGCAAGCTGAGGTAAATGTAATTATGAATTATTGACGCTGCAGTTGTTTACGTAATCGAGTTTTTATATTTTCAAATTTTACCCGTATTCATGCAAATTGGCAGTTATGTAAACTGGAAGAGTGCCACGATTTTCCCTATCGGTAACTTTCGGAACTAATTTTGGTTAACATGAAATCTTTTTTTTTTCTCATGTCATCATCAGTTCTCTACCTAATGCGGTGGGATTCTAGCTGATAAATCGAGCTACAGACAGTTATGAATAGTGTCAGTTTAAAAAATAAACTTCCTGTATTTTGCTTTAAAAGAATATTTAAAGTATTTTTATTTTAAAAGAAAATTTCTCAGCAAGTCACAAAACTTTTTCCATGACGAAAGAAGGGCACAGATTCCGAAATCGAGAAATCGCATTCTAGAGACCACTTCTTTGTTCAGTTTTATAACACTGGAGAACAGCAATTTCGTTGTCTTACATCTGTCAGTTTTTTTTTGACATCACGTCAACTTCTTAAACAGCAGAATACCCTCTCTTTACCTCAAAAGTCTTATAAAATATGCATATAAAGGAAAGGGAAAACTTACCAAATATACTGTTCACAAAGAATAGTTTATTCATACATGTAATAGCTGTTTCAAGTTCAATTTCGTTTAAACAAATAGTAGATTTTTTTTAACCGAACGGTGAACATACATATTAAAGTAAAACTGTTCCTTTGTGATTTTTTCTAGCCAGACTTAGGATATGTATTAGATATACATAGCATTGTTCTAAAACAGGTATTTTGACACAAAATCGGATTTTTTTTTCTGAAATAACATGCCAATTCTTTTCCATATTTCGATTCTACGGCTCAAATTTTGCCACACTGTCAAGTTTTGTAAATATAGCACGAGTAGTTTTTAAAAAAATTAGCTTTCAAAACTTTAGCACCTCAATGTTAATTGAATTTGATATATCTATTTTTATTTTCTATTAATATATCTTTTTTTTTTTTTTTTATTAAACTTACTTGATTCCTTCCTTCCTTCCAGAATTCGAAATTTAGGCTTAATCCAAATATAATTCGCACATTTTTCATGATTTATTTTTGAAATTTGTATTTTAAAATATTTTTTATAAATTTTTCGAAAAAGATTTTGTTGTATAACCTATAAAATTTTTAACATCCTTTTAAAGTAGATGTATTTCTAAGCGCACATGCAAACAATTAAGAGTATTTTATTGAAAATTTTGTAAGATACACGTGAATTCACAGATTGGCGCGTTTTGAAATTTGGCATTTTTTATAAGCGATAATAATAGCAAATGTGCTTTACGCACACTGTTAAAATTTTTTGAAAGAATGATGACTTTTCCCCCGCTCATTTACAATGAAAACAAGGAAAGGGAAATAGGTTGCTAAAAATTAAGAAGTGCGCCAAGTAAATTATTTTTGGCGCAAACTGAAAAAAAAAGCGTCAGGATAAATTTTTGAATTTCTTCGTAAATTTCGCACCAAATTTTACAAAATTTACTATTTAGATATAATTTGAGTCGTGGAATAGAAATACGGAAAAAAATTGGCATGTCATTTCAGAAAAAATCCGACTTTGTGTCAAAATACCTATGTTAGAATAATGCCATATATAAATTTAATATATATCCGAAGTCGCGGTTTCGAGACGTGATAAACACTTTTTGAATTTCGCCAATCGGCCCAGTAGAACGAGAGATATAGGAACTGTGACCTTTTTTTTTTTTTTTTTCCTTTTTTTTGCGGTGTGCATCCAACCTACCTTAGTACCGTGTCTCCATAAACTTCAAATCTTGGTGGAATCGCTCCCCCGACCATCACTGACTTCATCAAGATTTTTCAAGAAGTTATCAAGATGGATAGGTAAAAAGTGCAATTTGATGCTCATGTTTCTGTCAAGCATTTTGAAGCTCTCCAAAAATTGCTGAAAATTTTCGCTATAATTCTGTGCTCTTGCATTTCCAAGAAAGTCTTTGATAATACTTTTTCATGCCAACCAATCATTCTTTTCAAATTCTGTCATTGTTCTGATGAAATGTTCATCCTTAAGGAGCTGCCGAATCTGTGAACCATCAAACACACCAGCCTTTTTCTTTTCAAATGACTAAGAAATGGCAAAATGAGATACTTGAAACAGTCTCCTTCAGTTCGCAAAGCTTTAACAAATTGTGTTCATCAGAGCCAGTTTTACATGCAGAGGTGGAAATATAATGTTCTCTCGATCGGCAAGTGGCTGATGTAGAATGTTTAGATTACCAAATTCTAGGTCAGATCTTGGTGACCAATTCGACAACACCCAATAATTCTCACGAGCTCTGCTGTCCCACACACGCACTAAAAGTCATCCGTGATCAGCAGATCAGGTCCATGAGCCCATTCACCTTGAAAGAATCCAATACAAAAAGGGGGTCCTGATCCAGATCCTGTCTGGTAAGCCCCAGACAAGATAAGATCTGATCATGAGAGGCCTGTGCAGTAGAACACTTAGTGCATATTTCAAAGTGTTTATTACCACCGACAAAAGTCATTGATAACAGATGGCCACTAAGGAATCTAGTAAGTGCAGTTTGATCTCGTCTATTGCTGCTCTGAACAAAGGAGCCACCAAGGCACTTACTCTGATACCATGGGTGCATTGGTGGGACCATCCAAACGGCCTTATTCTTTGCCTTACATTTAGAAAATAGTTCCATATAAGTAAGAGGAGCGGCAGGCGCTGTGGTCTCGCTAGCACCAACTGTAGCCAAGCTGTCCGCAATTTCATTTACAGCAACGTCGACATGGGACGGAATCCACTGAAAGTGGATCCGATGAGAAAAGGAAAGTTGTTTTAGTTTCCTGAGGATGTCTGCACTGGTATTATCTCTCACATTATGCCAATCAGCCAAGTGCTGGACGGCATTCCTTCTATTCGAAAAGATCCAGATATCTTTTAACTGAGGAAGCCACATGATGGAGTCCAGACCCTCCAGAATTGCAATAAGCTCTCTTCAAAATACCGAGTAGTAGTCTGGATTTCTTCTTTGAATTCTTATTTCTTGATCCCAAAATCTAATATAAATGGCACTGCCAGAACTGTCATTAACAAGTTTACCGCCGTCCGTATACATGTGGACAGCGTCCATAGGGACATTATTAATTATTTCAGGAGCTAACTGTTTCAAGTAGCACGGCAATTTCATCTTTTGCTAACTTGGGCAGAAAGTTTAACATGAAAGTAAATCTTATCGAGAACTTCAGAGGGGTCGATAATCTGAGATAAGATGAACTGGCGATAAGGTGGTCAGAAACAACCTGTCCAAAGGGACTACCACGTTTGAGCCTCTGGTTATTGCTCCAATATTCTTCACACAAACAAACTGAATGGCCTATTGCAGCTCCGCCAAATAAATTGCCATTGTAGAGGAGAATACACTTCAAGCTTTCTTTGGGCTATCGATTCGCCATTCATTTGCGTTATAGGCTGAAATTCCCAACTCTTCCATTAAACCATGTACGGCTTTTACCGCTCCGCCGCTGTTGGGCCTAGTTTGAAACTTTAAAACCTTTTCTTCCTATTATAGACTGTTGCTTCTGGTAGAGTGCGTATTATGTAGTTTGTTTGGAATATGGCATAATAACTGAATTTCGCCTGAAGAAGTAAATCACTAAATTTTCGGCAGTAATACTGACAATTAAATATGGATCTGAATTCGTGTCTATTACACATTTGGCAGCCTTCATTTTTTCTTTCTATAATCCCACCGGTTCCCGAGTGTTTAAGATTACTAGATACTGGAAGTTCGACTGCCTTCATCTTGGTTTTCATACATTCTCCAATGTGTAATGTGAATATGAGCCAGTTTTCTTAGAACAGCCTTCACAAAAACAACCTTTCCCTTACGGAAATAGCGTTCATGTAAAAACAGAAGAGAAACACACCAAAGTAAAACACAAAATTAGGCAAAACAACAGCCTTGTGTTTGGCGTCGATTTTAGAGAAGACATTATCGATTTCGATGGCAAACAGGTACAAGTCTCTCTCTTCATCATAAAAAAAAAAAAAAAAACCCTGCCAAACAAATCTGTATATTTCTTTGCTCCTGACGAACAGGGACCTGTACCTGTTTGCCCTTGAAATCGATAGAGTCTTATCTAAAATCTACACTAAACACAAGGTTGCTGCTTCGTCTAATTTTATGTAAGCTTTCATGTGCTTAGCCCATGAAAGCTAACGAATAGCAACCCCAAACAATCTAACGAAATAGCGTTATTTTTCTATATCAGAAATTATCTGTTAAAGTATTTAAAATTTGAAAAGATTTGTTAAATTATGCACATTATTTTATATGCTAACTGACATATGCAGTTTACAAAAAATTGTTTACTGTAATTCATTATGCACGAATTTTTGAATGGCACAAACGGTTTTGAGAAGACTGGGAAGAGGTTGAAGATGAATGTCCCGTCGATCTGCGAGTTCAAGAACGGAAGTAAACATTCAGAAAATTAAGGAAGTTGTGCGGAAAGATACATGTCTGACCCTTCGGATGGTGAACATAACAAAAGAGACAGTATGTGCATTCCTGTACTTGAACATCCTTCGTATTAACCAGATCTGTCTCTCTGTGATTTTTATCTGTTCCCAAAAGTGCATTTTCAGCCTGTTGAAAAGATAAAAGCAAAAACGGCAATAGTTGAAAAGGGTGAAAATGGATGACCTTGAACAATGGAAGGCACGTATGCAATGGTGCATAGACAGAGAAGGGGAGTATGTTAAAGCAGATAAAAGTTAACTTTTCAATAAATCACATTTCTGATACCAGTCTTGTTACTTAATGCCATACCTCGTATAAACAGTTTCTAAGTAATATTCAATGTGAATAAACACATGGAAAATGAGGAATATATCTGGCATTTCAGCTTTCACAATGTTCTCGGATATTTTGCTTAATGTATAGGCATTCACATATCATTAAATATTATATGCATACTCGAGTTTATTGTGCATAGTGAACACTACACATACAAATATTCCAAAATAAAAAAAAAAAAAAAAAGGATATTTAGTGGCTTATACAGATCCACAGTTCATAACAGTATTTCTAAATTCATGTATGGATTCATAATCCCAAAGAGTTACGTTTCAAAAAAATGCTCTCAGAAACTAAAAAGAAATTATATATTTGCAAAATGCGATTCCGTCTCAACACTAACGCAGACAAAATTGATTTCGGACATCTTTCTTATTTCTGTGTTATAATCACACCCACCGTTAGAAAGTGGAAAATATTCGGATTTGATTATCAGATTAAAAAATGTATACATATATATGCACACAGATTAAAATTTCTGTTTACTACACACAGCAACACTAACTATATGTTGTGGTGTAGTGGCTGAAACCGCTATACAAACCCTGGGTTGTGACATCAGGTTGAAAGGAACACAGCATAAAAATTTTATTAAACGCTTAAAAAAAAAAAAAAAAAAAAAAAAAAAAAAAAAAAAAAAGGGCTACATTACAATCAACAAGAGAAAAACCTATCTCTATTGAAACAAATTCAAATTCTCTACATTTTAAGTGTGAGAGCAATACGTGGCTCTCGAGACTGCATTTGAAACAATGCCAACATATTAATAATATTTTTTAAACAATTAATTCAACTTAACAACTATTGAAAACGTATTCGGAAGTTAAATAATAATAAGATTCATTTTATGCTCTCGAGACATGCTTGTCCATATTAATCTTCAGTTTTTCTTCCTTTATGCGACCTTATCACAACTCCTCCCCTTATAAAAGAATTTTTCTTGACTATGGAAGGAAAAATTCTAAATACTTTTCACTGCTTTCAAAGGTTAGGTTAGGTTATTTAATTATGGCACAGCCTCGAGGGCTATCTGCCTAAGGGCAGGGATGCTTTCGTGGAGGACTTTCTAAGGGAAACTGGCTTGTATACATGTTACACATGGGGAAAAACACCCTTGCAGCCAGCTTGTTCGTGGGATTCAAACCTCGGACCGAACTACCAGTGTTCAGCGACTTTACCGCTCAGCCACTGGTGGGCCACTTTTCAAAACACAAGTGGTAACCATTTAAGTGATAATAGAGAAGCCAGTTACATTACCCTGCACTTATTTTCTAGATAACACAAACGCAAAAATACAACAAAAAGTTTTAAACTACTCCTAATGTCTGCTTCATACAAAGAACATTCCTCAAATTTTACAAAATGCTAATACTTAACGCAAAACATTTGATTCTAACCATTTTAAAAATGAAACACACGATGCAAACAATTTTGAATCTACAAAAATCATTTTTCAAACAAGAGTTTACAGAACAAAAAGGTTTGGCTCCTCCATATATTTCATATGCTAAAGTTCCTGCTGTCCATAGATCTGATCTCGAATAATCAATCACTGAGAAAGGACACGCTTCATCATTTACAACTTCTGGTGCCATTAATGCTATATTTCCACCTTTCTCAGAATCATGAATTGTAAACCAAATAGAGGCCTTCATGACTTGCAATAAGTCAGTTATTGCAAGTCTAGGAGAGGAGGGGCCATACTGGAAATCTAATAAAATATAGTCAGTCTGTAAATCCCGATGAGTAATATCATTTTGAAGCAAGTGTACTAAAGCTTCCAAAAGCTGACTAAACACTAGCAATGCTCTGCAACCAGAAACATCTATTATTTTTAAATATTCTTTTAAATTGCAATTGTATCTCTTCATAACAAGAAATATTTCTACCACATCCATCACTCAGAAGACGGACAGGAAGGGCTTGTGAATAGTTAGTGAAGGCACCAGGAAACAGAAGGGTTTGATCAGCAAAAGTAAAATACATTTCAACTATATTTGATGAGGCCCCAATTTCTTTTCTTGACTTTGCTTTGTCAGTTCATCCAAAAAAAAAACTCGCCAATGGCTGCTATTTGGAAGCAATTTCAAGACGTCTTGATAGAAGTGGGTTTTTCGAATATCGAATTCTTCAGATCATATGTTCCTTCAGTATGCGATATAATAAATTTTGTTTGGTGTTAAACATTATCATGAGTTTCAGCTGCTTGTGCTTCCAAGAATTCTGCTGGCGAAACATCCGCAAGGATAGAACTTTCTTCTAAACTGATGTCTGGAATTTTAATGGCCTCCTCCGTATTACTGGTTAACTTCCTTTCTTCCGAATGCTCATTATTCACGACCCTTTCACTTTCTATCTCTTTCTCTTCTTCCAATCTGGAATCCAAGTCTTCTGCATTCGCTCTCTCTAAACTCCTGCGTGCATGCGCCTGACTACGAGTCTCCACAACATTCAAGAGAACCGATCATTCCCTAATTTCCTCAATCAACTGTGCAGTTTTATTTCCTAACAAATAGTACTCTTTATCTAACTCTACTGGAGTAACTGCAGCATTTGTGGTAACCACACCAAAATCCCCTTCAATGGTGACTTTCGCCAAAGGTAAACATTTACATTCTGTGTCCAAAGGCTGTTTCACCCATACAGTTTCCCCTAATAAGTCACTAGTATTAATCCAAGTACTATTACACAGATCTATTCCAGCTCCAGTATCTCTGAGATATTCTCTATCAAATTAATTACTGCTTTCTTGAAATACGGCTCAAAACATTTTCCTAAACTCTCCGTTCCTAGATTATTCACCAGATTAGCCTTATTCTTTTCCAGCGATGGACAGTTAGGTCGGATATGTCCGTCCTTTCCACATTGGTAACACCTTTTTTTCCGCTGTTTCTCGAAACCTGCTTCATTGAAAGCTTGTTTTTCTTTAGAAGCCTCCACTTTTCTATGCTCCTTTTATTTAAGTATTTGATGACCACTACTTTTCTGATTATAACTACCATTCAAATTTACATACCGCTCTCTATCTTTCTCAAATGGTTTCTTTAACCCCGCTCTCTCTTCTAACTTTCTCGTATCTCTTCGCAAAGCCTCATACTTGTTGCATTTCTCTGCTAAAATAGAAGCTGTTTTAACCCAATTGTTCAAGTAGTGCTCTCTTATTTCTAGAGGGACTCGCCACTTAATTTGCTCGGCGAGCATAAGTTCATTAAGACTTTCAAAATCTTGAACTTCTACTGAATCCAACCAATTCTCTAAATACACTCTCAATTCATATACTAAATCCACCCATAACATTCCATTTTTTTCTAGAATGTTCTACAAATTTTGTTTTTAGTGCCCACGAACTAAGCTTGAATCTATGCATGAGTAATTTCTTAACATGCTGATAATCATCCCCTTTATCCTCTGGTTCTTTCACTATTAACTGGGTTACATCGTGAGATAATAAAGGAATTAATTGCGAGACCCAATTAATATCCTTAACGTTCTCTTTTTGAGCTTGTTTCTCAAATAGCATAAACAATAATGAAATATCCATATTACTCAGTTCAAAACGCGGTACTAGATCTTTCAAATTAACCTTTTTTTCTCTAGATTGTTCAACTGTTGAAACCGTGGAAGCTAGGTTATTAGTCTCAACCACATTCATCAGTTTTAACTTTTACAACTCAAAAACTCGCTCCCGTTCCACTCTCTCTTGTTCCCATTCCCGTTCTGCTCTCTCTTGTTCGGCTATTTCTTCTGCTTTTCTCTGCTCAGCCGCAGCCCAAATTCTTGCCATGTACTCTTTTGCCGCTTCTTCTTCATAGTCCTCAGCATTTAGAATATCCTGCCTAATTTCTCTTACTCTATTTGCCTGAGACACATTTGTATCAAACTCCTCTGCTAACTCTAATAGCAAAGTTTTAGTAAATTTTCTCATAAACTCACCCATTATGGAAAATTAAAGAAAAATAATCTACCCCAAAATACAACAACAGGTCTGTCTCTCCAAAACTGAATAATGCTGTAACAGTTCTGAACACTAATTGCCTTACAACACTAAATGATAATACCTATGCCTACATACAAAACGTATATCAAAAATGCTAATTAAAAGGAAACCTTTTCCTGCTCTATCTCAACTATATAAATATTGTCCTCTAACTCTGGACTGATTTAAAAAATAATTTTTTTCTAAAGCATACCGTTACAATACTTCATACAATTTAAACAGTTAAATTCCAGTTAGCATAGGTAACCACAAGACTAACTTTCAATAACCACAAGAAAACTTCTGATCCTCAAAAACAGAGCTATATCCAAAATAAACCTAGTCTCGAATAACTAGCATAACTTCTCCAAAATCACAAAAATGGTACTCACCAATTTTGAAGATGCCTTTGATGACTCTCCTAACACTAACTTGGATACTCCAACTCTTCCGGTTAATTTCACTATTTTGCGGCACTAGATCACGCTTCTTCCGGCGTTTCCTTCTAAAGAGGCTTCACCGTGCGAACTGTCCTTGCACGCAAAATTAGATTGTTCTTGTGCAGAAGTCCGTTCCTAAATTTACTCTCAGGAACAATCCCTAAATGCTGCCACCAATTTTAATATTTACTGCTGTGGTGTAGTGGCTGAAACCAGTATGCAAACCCTGGGTTGTGAATCAGGTTGAAAGGAACACAGCATAAAAATTTTATTGAACGCTTTAAAAAAAAAAAAAAAAAAGGCTACATTACAATCAGCAAGAGAAAAACCTATCTCTATTTAAACAAATTCAAATTCTCTACATTTTAAGTGGGAGAGCACTACACGGCTCTCGAGCCTGCGTTTGAAACAATGCCAACATATTACTATTCTTTTTTAAACAATTAATTCAACTTAATAACTATTGAAAATGTATTCAGAAGTTAAATAATAATAATATTCATTTTATGCTCTCGAGACATCCTTGTCCATATTAATCTTCAGTTTCTTCTTCCTTTATGTGACCGTATCACAATGTTTTGAAATAACTTTTCACATGTACTTCATAATAGTCTAATTTTTTAAAAAAAATGCCTTTTTTATTTAAAAATCTATATCTTGAAACAAAGACCATGTGTTCTATCTTTATTCTGACTAGAATTAATTATATAGAGAGTTAATTATATAGTACATTTTATTTTAGCTAAATGCACTAACTACACACAGTTAAATACACACAGTAACATTAACTATATGTTTTGAAATAACTTTTGCATGTACTTCATAATAGTCCAATTTTTTTTTTTTAAAATGCCTTTTTTATTTAAAAATCTATATCTTGAAACCAAGATCATGTGCTCTATCTTTATTCTGACTAGAATTATGAGTTAATATGCATTTTATTTTAGCTAAATGCAAATGCTCATCCCACTACAAAGTTATATCTTGATAAACCCAGCAAATTTTGGAAATATCATCAAGTGTAACCAGCAGAACTAACTTATTAAACATCATAGCTTAACTCAGCATTCTTTAAATGTGCTTAAGAATTAAATTAGTCAAGAGACAACTTTACTCACAGCCTAAATTACAGTTTTGTGTATTCCATGCAGTTTATTGAAAAGTAACTGAAATGGCATGATAGAAATTGAAATTTATCATCAAAGTGGAATGATGTCAAGAGACCATCAAAAAGGCTCACTTCTCTTTGTGTTACGATAAGAAATTACCAGGCTTTGAAGAAAATGCCCAGCATCTAAGAATAATGGTTTAAATGATATTAGACTATGTGCATAACTTTCAGTTATGTCAGAGCTGTAGCTAGGGTTTTCACTGCTCAGAAACAACTGAAGATTTCATGCCCCTCCTGCTTGCCAAGAAATGGTAATCTTTTCGTTCTAAAATTTCATAAAACCGATTTGGGGTCCCCTGGATACAACATTTTGAGATAGCTGTTCGCCTTGCCCCCTTTAGTATGTCTCTGAACTACAGAAGAGAAAAATTAGAATATATATGGGAAAAATACAGAAGAACAGTATTGTGAATTTTACAGAGAAAAGTGATAGGTCAGAATATTTTGAAACAATTAGATAGGAGAAAAATGCTTGTGATAAAAATGGAAAAGTAGACAAATGAAATTAATTTTAATAAATTAGAGTTGCATCAAAAACCACTGAAACTGTTCACTACCTTATTTCACTTTCAGCATCAAGATATTCAAAGATTGCCACAAAAAAAAGATAACTATATTTTAAATAAGGTAAATAAAAATTTTTTATTATATTGCTTTTCTAAAAAATGTAATTTTAATACATTAATTATAATTTAATATTCTTATATCTGTTAAAAAATCATCATGAAATGTGCAAAATTACCATTTTTGCAGACAAAATTATTTTAAAATTTCCAAAATGCTAATAAGTCATACAAATTTTGAGACACAAAAATGAAGGAGGGGGAATTCCTATTCCAAAAAAGGAAAAACTTGCTTTTCCCATTTCATGTATTTCATATTCTAATTTGAATGTGACAAAAGTATGCACTTTAAATACAAATTTGGCAACTACTAAGCTAGCACAATTTTTGGCACCTTTAAATAAATTATAAAATTCATAGAAAACTTTTCATATAAGACCACAAAAACAAAGTTTTCATAAAGATCATGAAACACCTATAAAAGTTAAATGGCACTGTGTACTGCAAATACATTTGTGCATATAAAATAAACCATGTTTTAAGCAGAACGAAAATCAGATCATTCTGGAATAATGATAATTAAATGCCCTAGATATTTGATTTTACTTAACTATGGTTGCATGGATATTCACAATAATGAACGAAGGCAAAGCATACTATGACCTAAAGATTGAATTACTTGATTATGATAAAACCTATCTGCCTAAGGAAAGGGATGTTTTCATAGAGGACTTTCTAGGGAAAAGTGGCTCATATTCACATTACACACAGGAAGGAAAACTCTCATGCACCCACCCTTGTCAATGAAACTTTAATCTTCGTCAAACTACCAGTATTCAGTGATCTTGTCACTTAGTCATTGGTAGACCTGCACTGGACCTAAAAAATATTTGAACACTGAAATTAAATTTTCCTTCTGATGAAACTGAATGGCAGCTGTAGATGGCACAGAGACAAGAACCCTTATTGACAGTTTAGCAATTACAACAGACTTCAAGCAGATTTTCTATTTTTCACTTCACTTATACATATTTTTCAGTATGCTTTTCTCTACAGCAAAGTTTTGAAACTATTCTTTTTTGGTTCACAAGATACCTTTTTAAGGCTCTTTAATGTTTAGATTCAATTAAAAAATTTTAGGTATCTATAGCATTTTCATTAAAATATTATATAAGACTTATAATGCAAAGCAGAATGTAACAAATGATTAGTAAAGAGTTACAAAGTGTATTTATAAACCTGACAAAGCACACGTGGTTTCTTATTAAAACATAAAAATGGTATATATTGAAAGAACTTATTATTATAGCATATTGGATATCAGAAGACATCATATAGTGCTTATGCTTTTAGAATATTAGTAATAACATTTCATAAACTTCAATCCTTTGAAATAGAAAAATGAACCTACACAAAAACTTAGACCAGCAATGTAAAGAATTAACTGATATGATTTAATGCAATTGTTGTAAGGTTGCATTACTGTAATAATTATACAATTAAGTCAATGTTTAAATATTATTTCAAAAGTGTTGAGGTATGCAAATTTTTAAGCACAATCTTTTTAATGTTCCTTATTACGGTCTGAACCAGTAATGCTCCACTAGGTTCTCTAATTGGCTACTGATGAGCAATAAGATCTAGAGTGGGAAACTATACTCTGAAGCATGCAAATGCATGAGGTAACTATTCAACAGATCAACTATAAAGTCACTTTCAAACTTAACAGATGTTAAAGACCTCATAAGAAACAACTATAAAGTTACTTCAAAATTCAACAGATGTTAAAGATCTCATAAGAAAACTGATTTTAGAATACTTTTATTATGAAGAAGAATAAAATTCAAACAGTACATACATCTCTGAAGAATACAAAAGATAATACAGCATATCTTCAACACAAACAATAAAAGCTACCAGTGCCATAATACAAAGAAAATTATCTATTTAAACGGTCCATAGTTTGTCTTCGTAATACAGAAATTACAAAATATTTTTTTATAGATACAACCTTTCTAAACATACCAGATGATTAGGAAAGGTGTCTAAATAAGCAGAGATTTGTTAAGAAGAAAAAAAAAAAAAAGGAATATTTGCATGCAAAAAAATTTAAATATAAAAAACTTTAAACACTGGAATACTGGTTATAATTTTAGAATCATATACACACAAAAATTACATGTTAGACAGTTACTTCTAACATATGAAATTTTAGTATCTGAAAAATAAAACAGTGGCCAAGCAAATACTGAAAAGATTTTAAGTCATATTTTGCATGCAAATATTCCTTTCAATCTTTCAAATGATCACAATATATTTATTATATGTTATATTAAAGGCATAATTTTACAATATCCAAAAATATAAAAATACAACAAAGACCACAGTTGCTGCGGCAGCTAATTTCGTATAGGCAGAACTAATATTCAAGAAATGAGCATCTTTTTTGTACTTCTCAGACAAGAGGGAGAGATTGCTTGCTTTGGAATCTAATTCTGAAATAAAAGCAAAAGTACTATATTAAAAATTAAACTTGTCAATTTAAAATTTTACTTCAGCAAAATATTGTCTATCAGAATTTTCTCACTGTTAATAAATGTCCATACTAGGCTAATAGTTAACAGCTGTTTAAACTTTATTTCAGCAAAATATTGTCTCTCATAATTATTTTCACTGTTAACCCTCTAGCTGCTCATTCGGCGACTTCCACGGGCAACTCAAATGTAGCAAAATCTGCTCATCCTGCGATTTCAGAGGGCATGTGTTTTTCTTCCTTCATTAAGCAGCACATTCAGTTTTTGCCCCGTTTAACCACTGAAATAAATTATATACAGTATCAGACATTTAGTTTATGCTTTGGCCAACAGATATCGTTAGTTGTCCACTAAATTGCAGCGTTTGAAGGCATGTAGTATTACCATTCACACTCCACTTTTTGCCACTTTTTTCTTACAGAAATGGCTGCTAGAAAACATTCAGCGATTATCTTGATTATTTAATTAAATTATTGAATTATTAATTAGATTAATAATTAGTAGTTGCCTTGAAACCTGTTTTGAACTCTATCATATTAAACTGCATTTCTAAGATATTTTTCCTCAGTGCTTTATATTTTCTTAAATTTTATATATTTTACTTTTTTATATTATGCAATAAATGTAAATTAACTTTAATTCAACTGAAATTTATTTAAAAAAATTTTTGGGGAGTGATAACATCTGAGATTGGTTTTTCTAGCAACTTAGTTTCTCATGATAAAAATCTATATAAAAAAATATTTTCTAGAAAGAAAAAATGCATAATATAAATACAAAAATAATAAGAAAATATACAAAAACAAAATTACACAATTTTTGAAGTGATTTCGTCCACAAATTGAGCAATCAGAGGGTTAATAAATGTTCATACTGGGCTAATAGTTACAGCTATGAGGGTCATTCAACAGGTAATAAAACTGACCTTGAAATGCCAAAACAAAAATATACTTATAAAAATGCCTATGCATCGATTTGAATACTTGTAATAATGTAGTGTCAGTAACACAATACATCCTATTGCATTACATTTCTTTAATGTGGTACAGAGTATACAATTCAAACATATTTATGTAACCTAATACAGATTGAGAAGTACAACTAACACTGATATGAAAATTTGAGTTACTCTATATCATATTTCTGTGTTTAACTTAGGGAACATTAGGTTAAAAGACCTAAATGTCATACGTTTATACATACTTTAAATTCATATAAAATATCCTAGTACAATGATTAAATTAGTACGAGATACAAATAAAGTCCATAACAAGATCTTTTTGTTTTAGAATGAAATTTCCTAGATTATACATGCAAATTTATATGCACCAAAATTAAGATGCTTAATTGAATTTAAAAAAATTTCTAGTCATTTTTAGTCAAAAATTATGAAAATTATAAAATCTAAATTTATAACAAAATAAACATAAGAAAACAGCCAATAACAAAGTTGCACTTGATCCTCTAATTCCTATGAATTGACACATAAAAATGTATTAAAAAGAAATAATTATCAATTATAAAAACTGATTATAAAAAACACTGTTTTGACACAAACATGGATCTATGCAAATTTTGTCATAATTGTTGGTATTTCTATCACATGCATTGAACACTATGCTTGTTCACAATTTGTAGCTTATATTCAGACATAAATGCCTTGTTCATCATACTCATGCTCAGGTGTAGAAACAATAATCAGACAGACAACTCTAGGGAAGAGCTCAAAAGTTACTCGAAAACCTAAACATCTGAGCTCAAGACCATGGTTATATACTACTCAACTCTTTGAGCAAATGAACTGTGGTAGAAATGATGTTACTAATTCAGTAAGGACCAAAAGGAAAATGCTACATTTCGCTTTACATTCACTTTAAAATACTAGTCACAATGTGATCACACAAGTAGCGCACCATCAGAAGCTCCAAGATGATTTGCAAAGCTTATATTGCAAGCATTATGTTTTATAATAAAACACCAAATAACATTCCTATATTTGACAGGTCTAGATATTCAAGAATATGAGAAATGCTGAAAGACAGTTAACACAGATTTACTTATCAGCAACCTGGCTCCATGGAATGAATTCTCAATGGATGACTTCTTACAATTCAAAGGAAATTGCAACCATCATTATCTTTATTTTTTATTTCTGCTCCTTACAAACTGGACCAGACTATCTATTCTCCCCTGCATTTGCCACTCAGAACTTTAGTGTTTAGTCGATAAATTGTATTAAAATGCCAAAATTCATTCCCTATGCTAATGCTTTTTTAAAAAATAGGAACTGGTGTTGGTCATTCAATTAAATTATTCATTCCCATTTCCCTCTTTCTTCCTCAATGTCAAGAGAAAGAACCAATTTTGTACATAGTTTCCCTTTAACAAATATGTTACATAAAATATTACATATATATCATAAACTAACACAAACAGGCATGCAAATATGACATTCACATTCATGCTATTTATAGAAGGACACTTTTCTGAATTACATGCTATTTATAAGACACTTTTCTGAATTGCAGCAGTGACTCTGCTGATAGTGACCTTCTATACCTATGTATCATAACACTTTTACACAAACCAGACAATCATTTCCAAATGCAAGCTTTTACCCTTTTTGATAGCAATTTCTCTATATTTAAAACTAAACATCATTATAGTGCTCCACTTTGAATAAAAAAATTGTGGCAATACAGGGAAAAAAAAAATCAAAGGTGGTTTTTTCCCCCCTTTCATATCTAGATTCAGATGGTGCCAAAAAAAAAAAAAAAAAAAAAAAAAAAAGATTCCACTCTAGACATAAAGACAGCAGTACCTCTGGAGATTAGTACCTCTGAGAGGAAAAAAATATTAGCTCTTTAAATTCATGAATATACAGTGCATTCAAAGCAATTATTAGAAAAATTAAGGACAAACAAACAAAAAAAAATATTTTGTAATTTTTCTGCATTTATAAATTCTCAAGAAAATTATATGTAATAATCAAATGTATTCAAAAAAGATCAACAAACAAAAAGATCAACAGTCTGACAAAAGATTCATCTTTTGCTTAACTAATTATTTAGAATGTGACTCATTGTAGCATTTTACCAGATGCTTCAAATGCATTTTAAGCAATCAAAATCCAGTTGACTTTTCAGTACTTATGTACTATCAGATTGGCTTTGAAACTGTCACGAAGCAGTAATTAGTATTTAGGGCCAATTATGAATAAGCATGAAGTAACAGCACACTCATAACATTTATGCTTTGTTTGATATAGCCCTGACTGATTCTTGATAAGCCAACTTTTGTTTTTATGAGTAAGGATATAAATTAACTGTTATTGGTGTATTTTTCCCTTGCATTTTTAAAAGAAATGACTAAAATTCCAAAAAACTTTTTTTTTTCTATGAAGTACAAAAACAAAGCAGATCAAATACTGATTATTTTTCAAATAAGGTGGGGTCAGTTCCTTCAGCATTCCTCAGAAATGATTTGGTGCACATTAGGTGAGATCTCCACCAGCTTTCATGGTTTGATTATATGCAACTTTCTCAGTCAATGGAATAATATGTAAGAACCAATTTTTCTTATTGTGCATGGAAATGAGTTGTGAAAACTGGTACTTTTGCACTATTTTCAAAATAAAAAGAGTATAGAAAATGAAATGTAAATCCAGAAAATTATATTAATGTCTAATTTTTAATCTAAGTCTGATTTTTAAAATTTATACGTCTCTAATAAAATTACTTATACTGAATACATATTAAAATATTTTTATGAAAAAAATAAATATTCTTATTAAAAGGTCAGCTTCAAAAATCTAAATTTAAGCATTGTAAAAAATTTGTATACTGGATGCACTAGATATCAAGTAATAAAAGATGTTATTTATACCATAATTCTATATACAACACTTTTGCACATATGCTGTTAACAATATTTTGTCTGAATATTTTCTAACGCTTGCACATAAAACATTTGCAGACATCACATTAACTTACTTTTTAATACAGAACATTTTACTTTCAAATAAATATACATATTTCCAATTAAATAAAGACTATCATTTTACCTGAAAGAGCAGCACCTCGCTGCAAAACATCATCAATGTTTTGAACCATAATCCGCTGCACATCTTGCAGTTCTGAATTTAGATTTGTAAGATTACGTCTCGCTCGATTATCAGAATATGATTTTTTGGCCTTTTGCATATAGGTATCTGAGGAATAAATTAAAAAATTTCAGTTGTGATAAATAGCATAAACAAAATATTCATAGCCAAAAAAAGAAATATTTTAACAGTCGAGAAATTAATAGATAAACCATGTTTACATTTACACATATTATGATTACATGTACACACATTATATACCATGTTTCTGTTGCAAAAAATTTCATTTTTTACTGATTGGACATTTTCAAAGCTATGAATTCACAGGCCCTTCAACCTTCAGAGCTATGGATTCACAGGTTGCCAAATCACTTAATATTTGTAAAACAAAATTCAGTTTTTACAGAGTTCAAGCTTCTTCCAGTGCTTGAAACGTGCAAAGTGACTATCAGAGAGTATTAGACTGATTTTCCTTTTTTTTTTGGGGGGGAGAGGGGTAAATCTAACACCTACTCTTGACAGATATCATATTTTATCTATCTTTCTGAACTTCCTTTGTTTTTTTATAAAAATACAGGCAAAGATTTGACACTTTTAAAACAGGAAACTTTTGAGATTTTCACATGATAAGAAAAGGCAGTTATGTTTCCAGTGTTTCACGGCTAAATGTATCAACATTTTTTTACAATGCTTCTTAGCAATACATGTTTCATTAAAAAAAAAACTATTTGTTGAACAGCAATTTAAAAAGTATTCTTCTTTTATCAGCATTAAGCCATTTATGCTAAAAATTCAAACAGTTTACTTCTATCTAATGGCAAACTGCTACAGTCACTACAGAATACTTTTGCCCAAAAGTTTTTAAATTCAAGTCCATTTCAGAAAAACAGAACCAGGAAACGAAAGCAATACTGATCATTGCTACAGAAACTCAATAATAACTTTCAAAAACACCTCTACTTTAGTATCCCCCCCCCAGCTTTTTAGAAGAAGATTCTGAAAAATTTTTCAGTACTTGCAGATATTAAAATCACTTCTATTCCTAACATATTTGAGTTTATTAATTTATTGTTATAGTTTATTTATTTGAGTTGTTTGCATTTAATAGATGGCAATTTCAATACTGCAAATTCTGATACCAAATTAGAAAGACAGCAACTAACAATCACGCTGTAGAGACATTATATATTTAGAAGCAGGAGTCGTGAAAAACGAGCAATCCCTTGCCGGGACTCAAACCACTGGACCTCTCGAATACGCGTCGAGCATGCTGACCACTAACCCATGAAGGCATGCTAAAAAGGTGGAAGAAATACCTTATATACTGCCCCCTTTTAAACGGCGACTGGGGATTAGGGGACCCAATGGCCAAATCCTGGTGGTGAAGAATCATCATCCACCATCTTTTTTAGTTTGGGTGCCACTGTAGAGACATTAGGATATTTTTGAGAAACAGGAAACATGAAAAATGAGCAATGTCCTCGCCAGAACTCGAACCTTGGACCTCTCGAATACGCTTCGAGCGTGCTGATCACTATACCATGAAGGCATGCTAAGAAGGCAGGAGAAATATCATATAACTTTAATAATTAATATATAAAAATTAATGCTGAAATTAAACTATTTGCAAATTTTCAAAATTCATTTTTTTATTTTTTTTAATACAAAAATGTTATAATTACATACCCGATGAAACTACTCCATCTGTATTTGCACCTTTCAATTCAAGAGTTCCACTTAATACTTGTAGTGCTTTTCGCAATTCAAATGAGGGTGGCATGTAGTCACTTTCTTCTTATCACTTTTAATGTCAGCTTCTGCAACTCTTTTAACACTTTCTACAATACTGTAGCCAGTATTTTCACATGCTATCTGAATATTATCATCAATTGCAACACATTCTAAAAACCCATAATTCTTCATAATTTCCCTCACTGATGTACGGAATATTAGAAATAACTTGCAATTCTTCTGTGGTTTCTTCTAAAGAATATCAAATTTCTAAGCATGTTTTGGGAGACTACTCCCCATGCACTGACTATAATATGCAAAGATATTATTCTCCTCTGAAATGCTTGTATTTTCTCAAGTTTCTGTTTCTTTTTTTTTGGGGGGGGGTGACACCTTTCTGTAATGACATTTGAAAGCTTTTGTTTTAAGAAGTCATATTTGAAGGAAGAAACATCAGTTAAATGTTTTTCAGAATACGCAGAAGTGTGTGCAGCACAGTTACGTAAAACTTTTTTATCCATTTCAGTTCTCTGTTCCATTTCAAAAGGAAATTAGCAAAAATACTGCTTGTCACCAATGAGTTCTTGTTATGGTCTACTTTTAAACCCTGAGGTTTTACGTGCAAACATTACATTGACCTCTAAAAGTTTTATTTTCATCTGAAAACTCTAAATGCACTCCACATTAAATTAACACTAATGATTTATAATGATTGAAATGCTAATGATTATTATAAACATTAATTTTCCAGAAGGAAAGTAGATAACTTATCCTGCAAAACAGAAAAATTAAAATTCTGACTGATTCAAAACATTGGAACGATTTAAGATATTTTACCAAACGCAAAATGTTTGGCTTTACTACAGAACACATTACTTACATTCAAATGTAGATAATTAATATGAAAATTTCTTGAATTACACTTACCAAATTCAATACAACTATAAGGCCTAAGCGCAGTTGCCACCATTTTCCCATAATGTGTACTAAATTCATTTTTTAGATCTTCCAAATATGCAAAGGCTAATCGCTTGGAAAATGCTTTCTCACACAATGCAAGATAGCACACATTATCATGAATTAAATAGCTGAAATGATAAATATTAACTAAATTTAATTTATTCATGCAAAATATAATAATCAGAATAATATAATTTTCCATGTACTTGAGATCACATATAAATTTATAAATTTTCAACATAGCATACATCAGCAACAATCATAATCTACAGAAGCAGTTTTCAGTTTTTACGGTTACAGTTCTGATATTTTATGGTACAAAACAGTGACATTGATGATGAATGATGGTACAACACAACTAAATTTGTTGGATAGTTGCCAAAATGCATTAAAACTTTGCCATCTCAGTCCATGGATAAGTTGACTTTTGTGATCACTCAATATTTCTTAAGATTTTATTTAATTTAAAACTAGGGAAAAAAATTCTAATTTGAGATCTTAAAACAGATATTTGCTTAACTCACCGTAAACTGTCTTGCTTTCAACAAAATCTCCTTTACTTTACACAGTGACTGAAATTAATTTTAAAATAAAGATTCAGAATATGAAAAATATCTGACAGTTATTAATGATCTCACGGCTATAGAGATGAAAAATAAGAAATTGTAATAGCATAATACTGTTTTTTTCAAAATGCAGAGAGCCTTGAAGAAAAATCTCTGAGTACAAAATGGAACAGATGCAACTTTGAAACATTTATGCAATGATAAGTTATATTGAAGAGAAAATCAAAAATAAATTAATATTGAGAATATTCTTGAATGTATTTAAAAGCATTAGAAGTAAGTTTAAATGCATTTATACATCACAATACGTACTCAGTAAATATGAAATTTTTAGAGGTTTTTTTTTTTTTTTTTTAAACAGTTTTATTTTCTTAGAATTATTACTTACCCATTAACGTATTGACTTATTGAAATATTATTAAACGTGAATGAAAAATGAACACAATTTTTTTATAGTAGTATTAACATAGTTTCATTTACCGATACAAATATGTAAATTTCATATTAAATTTTAAATGTAGGTAATACAGTCAAAAGTCTTTAATCCGAACTCGTCGGGACTTCGGCGATTCCGGATTATCGGTTTTTCCAGATTATAGATCATCAGTTTAAATTTTCTAAGATGGCATGCAGAAATTACAAAATTAAAAATATGAAAATGTAATTTGTGAAATAAAGAGCACTAAACGGTATCAAAATTTACAAAAAAAAAAAAAAAAAAAAAAAAGGCTTAGTATTTATTTATTTACTTTATTAAACATTTCTTTCAACGCGTGCATGCGTAAAGCATACATTACACATAGTCGAAATTAGAAAATTGCAACCAGAAAACTATGTGATGTGATGTGATGTGTATTTGTGATATTTATAATGACAAGGAATTTGATTTAAATCATATCAAAGACGAAGTACATCGAGATGAAATACTACATTTAGTAAGGAATTATGAGGCGAATAAAATAAAAACGTCTGCCCTGAAGATAAGGATAGTGCCAGGGGCATATAGCTAGAGTTTCCAGCGGCCGGGGACAACTGAAGAATTTGCGCCCCTTTCTGTGTGCCAAGAATGGAAAACATTTCATTAAAAAATTTCATAGCATCAATTTGGTGCCCCTTGGATGGTGCGCCTGGGGACAGATGTTCCCCCTTGCCCCACCCTAGCTACGCCACGGGATAGTGCTGACAGATCAACTTCCAGTTCATTGCGTGCCACGACATCCCCCCCCCCCGCATAGCAGCGTGAAATTAATAATATTTTTATGCATTGTTCTAAATGTAAGGAGTAAATAAATTAAAATGGTATTATTTGAAAACTGTTATTAGCAATGATTTAGTTTAAAGTAATTAGGATTGTAATCTAATTTATTAATTTAATGTATGTGCTTATTTATATTTTAAGTAGTGTTTTTTAATTTAATTATATTTTAATTTAATGATCGTGATTTTGTGAGTTATATGTTTGTAGTATTTTGGAATATGTTTGAGTAGTATACGTTGAGTATTTAATTTTATTATTTTATTAATTTAATGTATGTGCTTATTTATATTTTAGGTAGTGTTTTTTAATTTAATTATATTTTAATTTAATGATCGTGATTTTGTGAGTTATATGTTTGTAGTATTTTGGAATATGTTTGAGTAGTATACGTTGAGTATTTTCCTGCATTTTTGTGAAATTTTTCTAATTTATGAGAAAAAAGCAGTGTACATGGATATAGTGAAGAGTGTGCACAATGCCATTTTTGTGCAATTCTGGGATGTTTTTTTAAGTAAAAATAAGTCGACGTGTACATGGATTAGTGATATTTTAATTAAACGATAGTTATTTTGTGAATTTTATGTTTGTAGGAATTTGGTATACGTTTTAGTTGAAGTAAACGTGCATGGAAATAATTTAAATATTTGACACTAAGTCTTTGTAATGTTTGCGGTATGAATTCGTTGGTGACGTTTATAATATAATAGATAATTTAGAGGTAAAAGTTTCTGGATATTTTATTTATTTTATACGTGAAAATGTTCATATTTGGAAAGGGTATATACTTTTTCGCGATAAGGTAATTTCATATATGTTCTTTTTACCGGATTTAAAGATTCAGAAAATTGTCATGCATTTTCGTGAAATTTTTCTAATTTATGAGAAAAAAGCAGTGTACATGGATATAGTGCAGCGCGTGCACAATGCCATTTTGGTGCAATTCTGGGATGTTTTTTTAAGTAAAAATAAGTCGACGTGTACATGATTTAGTGATATTTTAATTAAATGATAGTTATTTTGTGATTTTATGTTTGTAGGAATTTGGTATACCTTTTAGTTGAAGTAAACGTGCATGGAAATAATTTAAATATTTGACACTAAGTATTTGTAATGTTTGCGGTAGGAATTCGTTGGTGACGTTTATAATATAATAGATAATTTAGAGGTAAAAGTTTTTAGATATTTTATTTATTTTATACGTGGAAATGTTCATATTTGGAAAGGGTATATACTTTTTCGCGATAAGGTAATTTCATATATGTTCTTTTTACCGGGTTTAAAGATTCAGAAAATTGTCATGCATTTTCGTGAAATTTTTCTAATTTATGAGAAAAAAGCAGTGTACATGGATATAGTTAAGAGTGTGCGCAATGTCATTTTGGTGCAATTCTGGGATGTTTTTTTAAGTAAAAATAAGTCGACGTGTACATGGTTTATGTGCATGTGTTATTGTGAAAAACGTGCAAGGAGTTTGCAATTGTGCACTTTATCCCAATTTTGCAGTGAATATTTGTCATGATTAAGCAGTATTGTTAGATAAAATTTCTAGTACAAGTGTAATTTGGCTAGTAGATTGTTGGAAAAAGTGTTCAGTAAATAAAAAGAAAAGAAACATGTCTTTACTTCGTGAAGACAAAATGGCGGCAAAAAAAAAAAAAAAAAAAAAAAAAAAAAAAAAAAAAAAAATAAAAAATAAAAAATAAAAAAATAAAAAAATAAAAATAAAAATAAAAAATAAAAAAAATAGAGTGTTGCTGTAGCAGAGTTGGTTGCCAAATTTTCGCCAAAAAATCGCCAAGTTACCATAATCCAAAGATCCACCGAAAAACTTGTTACCACTTAATTTTTTGGCAATAAAAACAAATAAAAAGAAAAATACAACCAAAACAAAACGTAAAAATCTGAGATAATATAATGAACTTATCTAATTAAGAGTATATTCACTTCAAAATCATTCAAACTGTCATTTAAAAGAAGAAACCTGCAAAAAGAGGGATTAAAGCCACAAGGATGAAATATATCCATAATAAATTCTTCAAAATACATGGTTAAGACTAGAAGAAATAGACAGATTAGACATTTCATAGATTCAAAACAAAAAAAATCTGATGTGTACACCACATGACTTTCTTGTACGGAATATTAAATTATACACATTTTTCTTGCATTTCATTTAAACTTATTGGATTGAATTAAATCTACTTCACCGACAGCGCATAAACCACAATAGAATAAATGCATTCTTTAAAATTCACTCTAGTATTTGTTTACCATAGCAACACTCTGGCGCTAGATTCACTTAAAAATTATTACTGTAACTAAATTTGTGTTACTGTCAGTTTGCGCGCAGTGCTTCAGTACACATTTTAAATTTTCAGAAAATACAGTTAGTTTTCTTTTTTTTTTTTATAAAACAAATTCTTATACACTATTAAGTAAAATAAATAAAGATAATCATCTATGTATAAAGATGACACACTGAAAATTTCATATATGTATGACAAAAACAATTCGACTTATAACTCGAAAATCAGCTAAAATTCTCACTTTTTGTGTTGCGCAAAAATGATGACTCCCTTCAGTATTATGTTTCATTCATATTATAACTCATAATGCACAAAATTTACATCATTTAAAGAATGGAATTACCTAATCGTTGCCACATGTTCTATTCAAATACTATAATAAAGCTAGAATGATGTATAAAAGAAATTAAGTAAACAAAACAAAAAAGAAACAGTTTTTCACAGACGACTGAGTATTTCTCATTCAATTAATTCAGATCTCACTTCACGAGAAGGCAAAAATACATAAAAACTCAAAATATCTATATTAAAAATTACGAAGTAAATCTTAAACGCTTATTTCCTCGAAAAAATTCCAGAAAGGATTAAGCATGATTTAAATAATAAATGAAGACGTTATCTTTGTTGTTGCGAAGCTAAGTTTCTCTAGATTGGCAACAAATCCAGTAGTCTCCTGTTTCAAATGTAAACATCAATGGCCGCCATTAAAAAAGGCTTAGCGGCAATTAAACAACTTTAAAACTGCTGATAATTCTAAAAATATTGTACACAGATTTACTAAAGGCATAAAATCCTTAACCGGAAGATAGAAACAACATAATTCAATCATTTTTAAAGCAAAAAATGTACAATTTACCAACATATAAGAGTAAAGAAACTGAGATCACCGAGCCGGGTAACAGAGTGGATATATATATAAATATATTTATATACGTTTGGTGTGGCCGATTGCAACCAAAATACGAGGTGCACATCTACATGTTATAGCAGTCCTATATACAAAATTTCAAAGTTCTGAGGCTACTCGTTTTTTAGTTATGCGAGATACGTACGTACGTGCGTTTGTACAGACGCCACAAAAAATTCTCTTCAGAATTAATTTTAAAGATATTTTATAATTTTTTTGAAGGAAAAGAGTATTTTATTCTGTCCTTACGTACAGGTATCACACAAAAACATCGTTAAATTGCATTCGATAGCGGTCAAAATGGATATTTTCGTTGAAATGTGCTGCCTGAAACTTTTCACGATTACAATACTTCTTTTTTACTTCGTACAAGGAAGTAAAAAGGGTACTTTTCTGTTTTGCCGGTGCAAGTGATAAAGTTGCCAGCAAATCCATATGAAATATCCTCGTTGGTAACCTTTTCACATTTTCAAAACAAGTTGCAGCTGTTTCTTAACAAACTGATTGTTTTTTTTTTCAATATTGGCATACAATTACACAGAATTTTTACCAGATAGTTCAATTTTATGCCCTAAGGCTATTATTCGTGGGCAGTAATTAAGTCAATTAGGATGCAATCACACCACTCACCCGATGGTGAAAATATAGAAAAGGCAAAGTCAAGGGTTAAATTCAACAATTCTAATTAGAATGCACTAGCGAAGTAAAGCACAGCAGTTTTAAAGTATGAGTGAACTATTAGTACGAATTGAAATAATTCTTGCATTTAAATTTGTATTCCAAATTAAGATTTAACTTGAAATTAATGTAGATAATTACTGAGAGAATTAGATTTTGTAATGTAGTTTACGTGAGATAAGATCACTTGGGGTCACGTGATATGAACCGGCGTATCAGGATGTTGTACAATGAAAGCATAGTAAATTCTTAAATTGTCTTTTTACAAATTTATTGTATTTATTTATTGGCTTTTTTATAAAATTTTAAACGACATTAAAATGTTTATACCTTCAAAATAAAAAAATTCTTAGAACTGACATTTGTCAACATTTTTTATGTGTATACTGTGTGTTTTCGTCAATAAAGTCTGCTTCGCAAGATTTGTGTCGGCGAAATGGAAAAGTACCAAAAAAAGTAAAAATATTTTTTCAGGAAGCATTTAGGGCTGTTATAAAATATCATACAATAAACCACATGACAGTCTACATATGAGCGACGCAAGAAATCCGAGGAAACTGGTTATCTATGCAAGAGAAAATATTCTGGAAGATAACCATATCAGAAAAAACACTAAATTGCATTTATTAAACTTACATGAACAACCTGTAGAAATCAACAAGATTTGAAAGTTCAGTAAAGTACAAAGTCCGAAATCCAGACTTGTCGGGACTTCAGCGATTCCAGATTTGGGATTTTACAAGCTATTAGATCATTAGTTTAAATCTAGTAAAATAGCATGTAGAAATTATAAAATTAAAAATATGAAATCGTGATTACGAAATAATGAAGAATTTATGATCTAAAAAGTATGAAAATTTGCAAAAAAAAAGTTTATTTATTTGTTTACCTTGTTAAACATTTTTTTCAATGTAAGTTATTTAAGTTGCTTCGTTTTTTGTGCTAATACTTTCTTTTTAATTCTGTAGACAGACATAATCTCTTGTTTAGTTACATTGTTGAAGTCCTGTAACTGCTGTTTCGAGAATTCCGACTAAATTTTCAATCGAAATTCTCGTTTTCAGCAACTTCTCTGTCACTTTATTCACTATTGATAGTGGTATTTTCTGGATCTAGAACCTTACTACAGATTTCGCCATTCATTGATTGACTGATGATTGAGAAGCATTGTCATCACAATGAAAAGCTTCTTTTCTATCTTCTTCATTTATTACCACTTCTCCACATTTCTTTACAAAATCAAATAATTGGAAAATTTAACTCTTGCTTTGCGATACCTGAAAACCTTTAAAATTCAAATTTAGCTATCATATTTGGCTATGCATCATGAGCTTGGCGACTAACAACAAGTTGCTACATTAAATTTTATCTTGCTTCTATTCCGCACTGAGACAATTAAATTTGAATTGTATTACAGTCAAAAGTCGTTAATCCGGACTCGTCGGGACTTCGGCGATTCCGGATTATCGATCATCAGTTTAAATCTGGTAAAATGGCATGCAGAAATTATAAAATTAAAAATATGAAACCGTAATTTACGAAATAAAGAACAATTATGATCTAAAGGGTATCAAAATTTACAAAAAAAAAGAGCTTAATATTTATTTGTTTACTTTATTAAACATTTCTTTCAATGTAAGTTGTTTAAGTTGCTTCGTTTTTTATGTTATAATACATTCTCTTTAATTCTATAAACAGACATAATTTCTTGTTCAGTTACAAAGTTCCGCTGTTCAAGTCCTATAATTGCTGTGTCGAGAATACCGACTAATTTGTCAATCGAAATTTTTTCGTTTTCAATAACCTCTGTTACTTTCTTCGCTATCGGAAGCGAATTATAATGACGAGGCATTTGATTTAAATCATATCAAAGACGAGATGAAATACTACATTGAGTAAGCAATTATAAGCCAAATAAAATAAAAACATCTGCTCTTAAGATAAGGATAGTGCTGACAGATCAACTTCCAATTCAATGCACGCCGCCGCCGCGTTAAAGATAAACAAACCTTAAAGTTTAGGTAAACTTCATCCATTTTTTGCAGCAATTCCACTTTTTGTTTAATGGACTCCGAGAGATACTTTCGCTTTGTATATCCTTTACATATTAGTAAATATATATCGGAAATTCTATTTGACATAATCGAAAGTTCAAGCTTACTTTTATAAAATTGCTCTAAGAGTCTGCAAAAAATAATAATCCGGATCCAATTCGAAGATTAAGGAACAACGCAATCTGCAACATTAACTGAAATAGATAATTAGATCATTTTAGCTTAGCTTATCCCGTCCGTTATACATTAAACACGTATTCGTAAACGTATTTTGCGCATACGCACACGCAAATTAGCAGCGGTAAAGGTCTTACGCGCAGCGACGCATGCGCAGAAAGTTTGTAGCTTTGAGGTTCGGATTATAGATCATTCCGGATTATGGGTGTCCGAATTAACGACTTTTGACTGTAGTTTATTTTAATATACTTATGTCTATTTCTTGCACATGCTTAAGGCTTATCAGAGTTCTGAATAAATAAATTCCAACCATATACTTAAGCCTTACTGAGGGTCAATGGTGCTCGATATCTTACAGCCTGATGCAGTCTCTGTGGTTCCTAAATTCTGCGACTCGGTACGGCCATACGAGCCCTGGCACTGGTTCTGGGTTTACGTGAATAACAAATCAGTTATTCTTAATTCAAAAAGCCCTAAATGTTAATCTTTGGATATATGAGTATCAACAACAAAATCTATTTTTAGCATCTGGAAAGAAACGTTTGGTAAATTTTTCCTCTTGAACATTTTTTAACACATTTAACTTAAATCTGTAATCATTGCCAAGCATAATGTCAACATAAAAGGTTACCATACTCCTTTATTATTCAATTACTAATGTTAAAAAAAATTGTTTTAGTCATCGCTACATGAGTCATTACTCAAGTTTTCATGCTTTGATAAACATGCAGTGATGAAAGGAAAGTATAATAAATAATGATTCGCCAGGTTGGCACCAGATCAACGATGTATTGATGTGGAATGTTTCAGTTTGAGATGTGTGGTAATGGAGTCAAATTACTGATCGTACGAATTCATGCTAAAATGATCGCTTCTTCAATAGCAAGGTATTTTACTTAGTGTTGAAATGAAATTAAGAATCGGGACTTCCCAGATGTTTTATTATGCACAAAGGGGGGGGGAATCAAATGTGGACAAGTCTGGATCTCGGACTTTCTACTATATAAACATTATGAACTAGAATAACAAGCAGATATCATGCATTTAGCTTCCAATAATAACACCTGAAATTTTGCTTTAAGTACGTGCAGCTAAGCAACAGCAGAACCATAATTAGGAATTAGCTGCTATGACAAACAGGAACCCAAGACATAATACTTTTTCATAAGCCCTGATATTCACATGTCTTGTTTAGATGTGAGAATACACAAGATTATAAGGAAATATAAAATGTTTCTGGAGCACCAAAAAATATACGGTCCTAGTACAACCTGCATGCAAACATCATTAGTAACGTTGCAGTACAAAATAAAGTAAGCATCATTTATAGTACATAATACAGTAGTCAAATATATTATTCATAGTATATTATGCATGCAAGTATAATTAGATATTGTAAATGCATATATATGTTCACAACCATTTAAAATGGCTCCATACAAAAGCATATAAATATCAAAAGAAGTTTAAGGATCTAAACAAATAAAATACATTTCTTAAATTTAAAATATCTCTCACAAAAAAATACTGAATAAAACTAAGCTTTAACTAATGTAAAGATTTTTAAATGAAAAAAGTAACTTTACACATTACCTGAAATCAATTAAATAAAATTATCCAAATTAAAAAAAAATTATATTCTTATCTTTCACTTTGAGTTAAAACTAAGAGAGACTCAAAACTTACTGGAAATAATAAGGTCCAGTTTCTATACTACAAACAGGAACAGACTGAGCATTCAGTTTCCTTAAAATGGATTTGGCCTGACTGTGGTATTCATAAGTATTTCTACCTGTCTAAAAAATGAAAGAAAGAAAAATGAGTTTTCAATTTCTTTCATAAAATACTGAATCTTCCTCACTTTTAAACAAATGAAACATATATTTCTTAAATATAGGGTTTTAACGAAAATGTCCCATCACCATAAATATCATCTGCACAAACAGTTCAAATTGCTGTGTTTAATTGTATTTTGTCAAGTGGTTTTTGGCATTTGAAAGAAAGCAATTTGCTTTAAAACACTGTGTTGTGAAATTTGTAAAAAAAATATTGTTATCATTAAGTACAAGGTGTCTGAAATGGAACTATCATGCTACCAGATTAGATTAGAACCATCATTTACTTCCGGCTTTGTTGCCAAAAAGTCAGCTATAGAATATCACCAAATTGTGTATACAGGTTTAGGTACTAATGTTGTATCATATCACACTGTGAAGGTTTGGTATCCCAAAGTTCAAAACCAAGGACTATGACATTCGAGAAGCACAGCGCTCTAGCCGACCTACTGATGTTGACGAGGTCCGCCTGCGAGAACTTGCGGAAGAAGATCAGTATGCAACCACTCGAGAGCTTGCTAAGGAGTCACACGTTAATGCCATGTCCATTAGTCGCGCTACGCATCGCATAAACTTGACGTACAAGTTCAATCGCTGGGTGTCAATTGAGCTCACTCAAGCAGATAAGGATAGACGTGTTTGGGCCCGCACTAATCTTCTCAAATATCAATGCAAGGACAAAATTCTGGACCAGAATATCACTTGTGATTAAAAGTACATTTACTTTAACAACAGAGGCCGAAACGGAAATTGGTCTGCGACTGCCGAGCTCATCGGCAGCATATCACAGTGCAATTTCACTAATAAAAAGATCATGCTTTGTATCTGGTAGGATTGGCGTCATATTATTCACAAAGAGTATCTGGAAAAAAGTAAAACCCTTGATAGTAAGCTGCACAGCAATGCTAGTCTGTGTTAACACTGCTATCAAGGAAAAATATCAAATTTCATTCCTATGCAAAAAGGTAATGTTCCATCAAGATAATGCAAGACCACATGTGTTTGCATTCACCAGCTGAACTCTGTATAGACTTGAATGGGCTTTTTTGCCGCACTCGCCATACAGCTCTGACATCACTCCTTCAGTCTTCTACCTATTTTCAACCTGCAGCTACATCTTGCTGGTGCTATCTTCCATTCTGCACAGGACATCTGAAATGAAGTTGATCTGTTTTTGGACTCATGGCCACCGAATTTCTGCGCCAAAGGCTTCGGAAAACTACCAAAACATTGGCAGAAAATCATAGATTTGGGTGGTGATTACTAACTGCACTAAAGGTATTGCTTCCATGTTTTTTTTTTTTTTTTTTTTTCTAACTTTATTAAGAGCGTTTTTTTAACAGAAAACTTTCATTACAACCTTATCTTATACAGGTGTGTATAGTTAAAAAGTACCATTAACTTTTAGAAACAGAAATGCAAAAATATTTCTCATATATATATTAATACTGATTGCTTTTTGACTTTATCAATAAAGTCACACAGCGACATAGAGAGAGAGAGAGAGAGAGGGAGAGAAAAATGTGAGAATTCAATAAATTGAAAATACACAAGTCTTCTTATATAAATGTAATCATAATTTAAATCTTTAAAGCACTAATTAGAGTTTTAATTACTAATTGCAGGTTTAATCACTAGTTGGCTATTAGCTGGCAATGATGCAATTTCTGATGTCATTGGAAACAGTATTTTTTATGAACAGATTTAAATTCCCATATATTGCAATACACATAAATGTAGCTGAGACATAATTCAGGACAATATAATAAGTACTGCTTTCTAAAAAAAGGTCTGAGCAAGGAATAAACATTTGCTAAATTAAAAAACATCGATATTTTTTGCGTAAATTAAGCCACTTAAAATATGATTTGTGAATACAGTAAAAGTCATCATGAGAAGAAGCAAAGTACTCCTAAATCCCCTTATGTTTATAATTATAAGGGGAAAAAAAAAGGGTGGGAAACCTAGAAGTTAATTTCAAACATTAAAGAAAAACAGATGGATGTTATTTTATATCAATAATCATAATTATATAACAACAGAAAAAACTCTTACCTCTTCGTCGTGTTGAACAGATTCGGTTAAAATTAAGCCATCACCAATACGCGCTATCATAGTTAAGACAATCATTATGAAATTTAAATGTCCAACTTCACACCTAACGAAAATATGTACAGATATAAACTAATATATATTCTGCAGTTTAAAACAAGACATTTGAATACTCAGACAAATTATAAATATAACCTAAGTGGCTTTGCAGCTTAAATTTCTGAATATCCACATAAATATCTCAAAACTTTCCTGTTACCAACAAATGATGACGGAACAGACAGACAGACAGACAGACAGACAAAGTAGACAGATGTCTTGTTTTGCACCCGCTAAGTCTTTCTGCACCGATGGGCGAAAAATCAAGCATAGGTGCGAAGGAAAGGTATATAGAAAGGGGGGCAATTTCGTATTTGAGGAGAGTAAAAAGAAACTTCGTACATTTTTTACGAGTTCAAAAGGCCAGAAAGAAAAGATGGGACAAAATAAAATTTAAAATAAATGGCCCAGAAATAATAGAGGAAAAAAAAGGCCTAAAGAAAGAAAAGGAAAAGAAGTAGAAAATATCCTAAAATACGATTGTGTCCATGAGTGTAGTTAAGGAGTTCATCTGCAAAAATTAGTGTCTTTAAGAAGCAAACTTTAGCTAAGTTTAATAAAAAAAAATAATAAATGAATGAATTCCTACATGGTAATGTGTATGCCCTAATCTTGAGACCTAACTAGAAAAGACATATATCATCACAGAGATGTACATAATATTTTAACTAAAGTAACATTAACTATTGCCGTTCCCAAAAAATTCATGTATATTTCAGAAAAACAGTAATTGACAAAATCATAAATCCATACACAGTGTGAGAGCATATCAACAAAAATAAATTATACAGTTTATTTTTCTTAAATATTAGTTAAATATAAAATTAATTTATTAATTTAACAGTTGTAATTTATTATAGTACAAGTTTAATAAATTCCGTCACCCTGTATTTATATTTGATCATAATTCCAAGTTTGATACCTGAAAAAAAAAAAAGGTCGGGATCTTAGTTACAAAAATCACAATCTATACTCATCGATGGTCAAGAGATCCCCATTTTTTCCCTCTCAAGAAATTCCTAAGCACGAAGAGGGGGGCCTCCGAAGGGTGTGAATTGCTGATAAGAACGGAGTACTGATAAGGAATGTGGCGTCTCTACGGAATAGTTACGAAGTAAAGAACCACATGACTTGCTACTATTACTAACTATTGTATAATGCTAGAATCTTATGAAAAATAATAAATAAAGAAATTTAATTGCACTCTAGTGATAGAGAAACATATATTGTATAAAGAACAGAATGTTACTTATCTGAATATTCCGTGTCAGGGCCTCTTTTGGATTTCTCGTGCTGATAGTAAGCAGCTAACAAAACATCTGAAGTTTCGAAGAAGCGAAGTTTCCTTTTTTCAATTTGATGAATGAGACATTGCATAGGAAAGGTGAATTAAACTTTTTTAGAGAGTTGAAAATATTTACTGAAACAGTTATTTAAAAAATTTCGGAGCTATGTTTCAATGATGACGGAACGGTTCACTACAGAAAGATATCACAGTTAAAAGTACAGGTAAAAGACAGGTAAAATAAAATAGATGTTAAAATAAAATAGATGTTTTAAATCGAGAAATTTATTCTGATTAAACTTCAAGTTACCCACACTTAAAAATATATTTATTTATACTTTTTTAAGGAAGAATTTCATAAAAAAAGTATTTGAACCTTAACCGGTAAAACTACATATATGACGCGCATATACGAAAAACTCTTTAACTTATATTTAATTTAATAAGTTAATTTTTTAACATATCTTAGAAATAATTGCAGATATAGGGAATGAATGTGCTCTACTTGAATTCTAATAATTAGATCCACATCTTGAAAATAGGCGTGTCACAAACATTATACTTTGACCTTTGAACTCGTTTCCCTCAACTAGATGGCAGCACAGGCTGGTTTTTTAACTTTTAGAAATATTTCTTTTTATTTATAATGTTTTACCTATTTATTTAAATTCTCTGAACTAATGTAAACTGAGAATATAACAAGATTAAGTTTTTAATAGACATACTTTTCTTTTGTAAATATGAATTTGATTAATAAACAGTTAGCACTGAAATTGTTTTGAAAAATTAATACTGGAAAATATTGAAAAAAATTAATATTGACTAACTTGAATTATCTTAAACTTATAGTCACTGAAATTAGCGTGCATCAAAAAGACTGCCCTCCGATGGTAAAACTATGCAAATGGTTATGATGCAGTACATGAAAATATTCTAAAATTGTATAAATAGTATGCAAATAATTCTGTTGAAGAAGACTGGACTAAGACACTCAAATTCTTCACAAATACAAATTGCCCTTCTTCCCTCATTTTGAGACCATGGATTTTCGGTCCTTGATCCTCGCGAGTGTAGGTTGCTCATCATTAGCGCTCCGACTACGACGAGTGAATCCAATGAATCTCTCTATGGATGTTAGCTCCCCTTCGGAGCCGCCTTCTATCAGAGAAAGCTGTATTGGATTACCGCACGATTGATATTTTGGATACTAACGATAATGACTACTGGATTAATCTTCTCAACGATTTGGAAGTCAAGATTGAGTGCCAGAAGTTACGACCGGTCACGGATGCAGATACGACTACGGAACCACTTCAGAAAGCTCTGCAAATGCTCTAGGCCCAGGCTACAGATATAAAAGGTAAGTGTAATCTTCCTTTTAATCCAGGCATTGGCCCCCAAAATGTTCTTACTCTTAAAAAATAGTGATGTTAAGGTGAAACGGAAAATTAATAGTAATTCTAAGAAAATTGATGATGACGGTTTCAAATTACCAACTAAAACTGCTAAACTACCTTTTAATAATATAAAGTACCTTTGAATGTGGAATGTAATAATAAATTTAATGTGTTAAATGATGAGAATACTGAAATCACTAGTAACGATACCCCCAGTCAACAGGCAATGCAGCAGCAGCCGACAAATACCCAGTCTCAGACTGTTCCGCCCATAATAGTAAACCCAGGCAAATCTACACACGAGGAATTTCTAAATTTGGCTTTAATGACTGAGTCAAAATTTCTCGGAAAAGTTAATGGTGAGCTGCTAAAATTTCTACCGCGAACAGCTGAGAATCACAGAATGCTTAGTGCATTATTTCAAGAAAAAAAGATCGAACATTATGTTACTAATGCGAACTATGCTCGACCCATTAAAGTAGTTTTCAGAGGATTATCTAACAGTACGAAAACTGATGATATAGCAAATGAACTGGCAGCCAAAGGATTCGCCATAAGCAAGGTTACCCAACTGACTAGACGGAGAACACGTGCCCCCATGCCATTATTTCTGGTGCAAGTGATGAAAAATTAAATGTCTGATCAAATTTTTCATGTTACTGATCTGCTACTGTTTGCTGTGACTGTGGAGAAGTACGTATCCAAAAACCAGGTACCACAGTGCTATAATTGCCAACAGTGGCACCATTCTTCGGAGAACTGCTTCTTCGCGCCTAGATGTGTGAAATGCTCATTAGAACACAAGACTATGGATTGTCCAACCAAGGGACGCATTGAAGAGCCGAAATGCAGCAACTGTAAAACAAATCATGTCGCGTCGTATCGTGGATGCGAAAAATTTCCTAAAAATAAGGGTAACCAACAGAAAAAAAGATAGTTCTGTAAAAAATGGAATCTCATATGCAGCTATGACGAAAAACCAAATTCCCAATCTTAAAGATAAAGCTAATATGCAATTCCCCAGCTCGGCTACTGCTGCACAAAACCAGTCAGTTAAGAATAATGTGAAATTTAATGTTACTGATATTAGTAATGCTCTAAAAAATTTAAATGTTTCTAATGTAAATAATGTTAAGCAAATCTCTTCTGAAAATACTGATTCCAGTTCTCCGCACGAGAAAAATCAATGTTCAGAATTTGTAAATTTTGTTAAGAATGTAGCAGAATTTAATAATATTTTTGGAATTCATAACATAAAGATAATGAATAATGTATTTAAAACTTTCATGCCTAAGCTGAGAGAATTAACGGATCCTTTTGATAAAATGTTCTTATTTTTTGAAATAGTTAATGAAATTCATAATGTATCAGTGTATCAAAGTATGCCTTTAACTATAATTACATGGAACGCAAATGGTTTGCTCCCGAAAGCTTACGAGCTCAAGGAGTTTTTACACGAATTTGCACCTGATATTCTACTCCTACAAGAACACATGCTTGGCCCTCAGAATTTTTTTAGAGCCTGCAGCTATGTTACATACAGATGGGACAGATCAACTGTAGGCAGATATGCGCCTAGAGGTAATGCAAGAGGTGGATTACTTATTTTAATCAAGCGCTCCATCTCTCATTATGTCACACCATTACCACAGCTTTCAGAAATTGAAGCTCTAGCTATTACACTCACTCCAAACACATCACGACCAATCACTGTTATCTCCACCTATTTTCCTATACACACACCTACAAATTCTGTCAAGGCAGATTTGAAAACACTATTAAACATTAACAATCGAGTCATTATAGGTGGAGATTTCAACGCACACCACCGCGAGTGGAATTGCTGGGATATTAATCAACAAAGCGGCCAAAATTAACCTAGCATTTCCAGGGAAACCAACACACTGTGGGATTGGTAGACCATTGGTCATTGACTTTTTCATTTTAAAAAATATTATCTCGCCGAGTTATATTGAAAGCTTGACTGAAATGTCATCTGACCACAATCCTGTGATTATGGAAGTTAATACCAATACCTATAGTATACCACACAAAAGAGCCCTTATTACAAACTGGGCAGGTTATGCCAAAGCTCTAAACAACATCCAGTACCCAACACACACAGTACAAACGAGAGATGAGTTAGACGCCCTCACTGAAGAATTCACGGAAGAGCTTCATGATGCACTCCTTAAAAACAGCAAAATTGCAAGAGCGAACAAGAGATATAAAAATAGTGACATCAGAGAACTGATTAGAAGACGGAACCACACATGTAAGCAGTGGCAAAAATTGAGATGTCCTTCTGATAAAATCTTACTAAACCAGCTAAATCAACAAGTCAGGACTCTAATAAAAAAACATGCACAACTTGACTGGGCCAGACATTTAGAATCGCTTTCAGCAAATGATAATTCGATCTGGAATGCGCTTTTAAATTTAAGAGACGCAGCACCAATATTTCGCCCATTAACGGCCCAAAGGGATCGCATACACTGATTTTGAGAAAGCTGAGTCTATTGCAAAAAACTATGCTTCTCAATTTCGCACACACAACAGCTCTCACCCACAAACAGAACAATTAGTCTCCTCCCTCAACACACAATTCCAATCAAAAACACACACAAACAACACACCCTTAATTATGCCTTCAGAAGTTAGTAGTTATATAGAGAAGAGAAAAAATCGTAAAAGTGCAGGACTGGATAAAATGAGCAACAAAATGATAAAAGAAATGAGACCCAAGATGCTCTGTAAGTTCACGAAAATCATCAACATTATGATGAAAATTCAGCATTTCCCGACCAATTGGAAGACAGCAATTATAGCACCGATTTTGAAGCCAGGTAAAGATCCAACCTGCGCCGCCTCCTACAAACCCATAAGTCTATTATCAACTCTAAGCAAGATCGCGGAAGCTGTTATCCTGACAAGAATTCATGTTTTCCTACAGGAAAATAACATCTTAATTCAAGAGCAGTATGGATTCAGACGGAAACACTCTACCACACATCAACTATACAGAGTTACGGAGCTGATTGCAGACGCATTCAAGAAAAAAATTAATCACTGTAGCTCTCTTCCTCGATATATCGAAAGCTTTTGATTGTGCATGGTTACAGGGCCTCACGTACAAATTAATCACTCTGGGTTTCCCAGATTACATCATAAACATCATCAATTCTACTTTACGGTAGACACTTTGTCGTTCGTTATAACAATACCCACTCTACACGTAAAGCAACCCTTGCGGGTTTGCCACAGGGAAGCTTGCTCTCCCCCACATTATTTTCAATTTATACGAACGACATCCCGCACAACCCCGTCACTACACTAGCACTATACGCAGACGATACCGCGATCCTCCATCAAAACGCGTCTATGGCCGCAGTTGTACAAACATTACAAGAACACATCCACGCACTAGAGTCCTGGATGATAAAATGGAAAATCAAGACGAACGTGGAGAAATCAGAAGCTGTCTACTTCACATACAAAACCAACCTGGATCTGGATATCAAATAATGCCTCAAAATATATGGTATCAGCATTCCCTGGGCCAAGCAAGTTAAATACCTTGGTGTCATTTTAGACCAAAGACTCACATGGGCCCCAAACGTTGCATATACTTTAAACAAGTTTCGGGGTGTTAAAGCAGTACTCAACCCCCTAATTGCCCGAAACTCGGGTTTGTCTATTGAAAATAAAGTTCTTGTATTTCAATCCATTTTGCGTCCCATCATCACTTATGCCTGTCCAGTCTGGAGTTTCCTCTGTGACACAACTATGAAAAAATTTTCAACAAGTGCAAAATATGACTCTGAGACAGATGGCAAATTGTCACTGGTTCATTAGGAACGAGGCAATTCATCGCGAACTAAATATTGATAAAATCAACGTCTGCTTTGTAAAAATTGCAAGAAAATTTTTCAGAAACATTCGCAAAGTGAATAACAGCTCTATCCCACAGCTGGATTATAACTACCAGGATAGAGACAACAGAAAACGGCCAAAAGCGGTCCTTATACATCTAAACACGTAAACGGTGATTGTTTTCTCTATTCCCCTTGATAACTTATCTTAAAATCTCAATTGATCATAGAATGATGACTTATTCCCAATTAATTATACTCTACTTTATATCGCGACATAACTGTCGCCATCTAGGATTTAATTTCAGAACTTCTGCCAGACTCTGAAAAATACATGTCGCCATCTATTAGGATGCTCTGCTACATAAGGTTTTGCAACTATGTTGTGCTGTATCTCATCCAGCTTAATATCTATCTTAGTTTAATTCCATAGTAATAACTCTTATTGCCTTCCATGACCCTTTTTTTTACTTCAAAATAATTCACACCATTTAATAATATTGTACATTATGTTATTACTTTAACCCCTCCCCCCGGCCGCATATTTCACAAGTGCACATCAGCGTAGCAAATGATCAAGGATCAAGGAAGTTAACTTACCGAGTGCGCTAGGCTAGGCCTTTAACTCCACATCATCAGAGATAATACATAAAAGATACAGAGATCAGAGATCATCAGAGATAATACATAAGAGAATAATTACATCAAAAGAGGGGTTCACCTAATAAGGGAAAATTTTGAAGGCTAATTATAAAAATAAAAGCTTTTCAGATAATGCCTTCCGCATTAGTAAAAAGGAAAACTCTTAGAAAGTCTTTAAATTAAATTTTGTGTTTAAAAAGGGCCAGGAATAAATTTTGAGAGAGGAGTCAACATTCAAAAAGTTTTGAAAAGAATAAAAAGGTTCAATACATTTCCTTGCTTCTTGATATCAACAGCAAAATAAAATCCTTAAGACAAGCAATCCGGAGAGTTGGGCAAAAAGGGCTGGGGGCGAAACCCGTTGAGCGGGTTCTAGTAGCAGTTCAGTGTGATACACTGAAGGAGGAGAAGAAAATTATTTGTCGCTATTTAGTCCGACGTTAAAAGGTCCCCTTAGGGGGTCAAAAGCAACCCGTTTAGCGGGTGGAAAAGAAGCTTTTAAGAAGCTATTGAGAAATTAAGTGCAGTCGCGTGCGGCTGCGGAGATAAGTTGTCCCTAGTTAAAGAAACGTTAGAAGACTCTTCTTAAAGAGTTAAAGAACAGGGCTCCTCCGGTCAATGCCTTACTCATTGTTAACGCGGGGGCGGTTGGGGTTTAGGAACGAGAAGTAAGCATCCACTTGGGCGTCTGTATTCCAATACCAACGCCGTTTAAAAGGTAGTTGAGCATAATCAGGTTGTAAAATTGCTCTGGGTCGCTTTTTAGAAGAGGCAACCGCAGGATCATATACCGGCAGGGTATGTAATACTGGATTTCCAACAAGATGGATGTTTTTGAAAAATATTTCCGAAAGTCGCTGTATAAAGCGATTAATGGGCATAATTTTGAGGTCGTTATGAATGTCATCGTTCCTTATGAACCATGGACCGTTTAATATCTGCCGTAAAAATTTTGATTGAAAAATTTGGACGTGTTTACGGTTAGTCAGAGCAGCTGAGCCCCAGATGGGACTCGCGTAAGTGAGAATAGGCCTTATGATAGATTTATAAAGCAAGATCTTGTTATCAAGTGACAGGTCGCTATTTTTAGCGAAAAAGGGGCGCAGCTTCCGCATTCGCAATAATTTTTTGAATGTAAAGTTGCCAAGTTAATTTTGAGTCTAGTAAAACACCAAGGTATTTGTAAGCAGTAACCCAGGGAATAGGTTCACCGAAGAAAAGTAGATTATCTAAACGAGGGATGTTTCTTCGGATGAACAATGAGCAAAGTGGCAGCACATTTAGCGACATTAATTTTGATTTTATACAGTCCGAGCCAGAGTTCTAAGGCTGAAAGGTAATTCTGTAATGTAGAGATTACCGTGGTGATGTTGGTATGTTCAGTTAGGATGGCCGTATAGTCTGCATATAAAGCTAAATCGATACTAGGTGCCTTAGGCACGTCGTTGATATAGATCTTGAAGATCAGAGGTGAGACAAGACTGTCCTGAGGACATCCAGCAGGGATCGGGCGGGGAGAGGAGAGTTCGTGGTTAACTCGTACGCGGAAGCTTCGTCCGGCAAAGTACGAGCTAATAATTTTAATGATGTGAGCCGGAAACCCAAGTCGCATGAGCTTGTAAATAAGTCCGTCATGCCAAACCCTGTCAAAGGCTTTAGCTATGTCAAGATAGACAATTCCAGTATTCTCTCGCTTACGAAAGCCTTCATGAATGAATTCCACTACACGTAGTAACTGGTGTACCGTGGAGTGTTTAGGTCGGAAGCCGAATTGTTCCGGGATAATTAAGTTTTGATCTCGACAGAATTCATTCAGGCGATTAAGTAAGACATATTCATATACTTTTGAGAGTGAGGAAAGGAGATTAATTGGTCTGTAGGTGACGGGTAAGTTAAGATTTTGCCCCGGTTTTTGAATGGGGACGGCCGTTGCAATTTTCCAGCGGTCGGGGAAGTAGCTTCTCCTTAGCATAAAATTAATAAGGACCGTAATCCAAACAATAAACATTACAGGGAAATTTTTAATCATGCGATTAGAGATAGAATCCATGCCTGGAGCCTTCTTTTGTTTCAGTCTATTGATGTATTCCATCACCTCTTTAGGATCAGTGGGCCTAAGTTCAGGCGTGAAAGGTTGTGTTAAAAACTCTTCAACACGTGAGTGTATGCGCCCTTGAGTAACCGGGCGGTTACAGTAGGCGTCGTTATTAGGAGTTAATTGAGTATCAAGGCTGTCGGCTAAGACTTCTGCCTTTTCAGTGTCTGTGTAAGCCTTCCGTGCGTCATCGGCCGTTTGGAGCGGCGGAATGTGTCTGGATTGTTTGCGTATTCGAGCGGCAGCCCGCCAAATCGAATTGTCTTCAGTCGTTAGGGACTCAATATAGTGTTTCCACTCCGTCTGTTTGAAGAGACGGGTTTCAGTCCTTATCTCGTTCTGTATTTTGCGAAATTGGGCGCGGATACTGGGATCACGCGACCTTTGCCAAAGTTTTCGCAAAATGTTCCGCTGCTTAATTTTGGATTTAGTCTCAGGTGGGAGTCTGACACCCGGATAGAAAATTAGTTTCGAAGCCGCAGCTCTCGCTTCTTTGAGAATGGACTCCAAATTTAGTAAACACCTGTCAAAATCCGAATTGCTGGTAATTTTGATAGGGGGTAGCAGTACGTTCCAAAATAAATCTAAAATCGTCCCAATTTGTAGAGACTTGCTCCTGTAATTTTGAGTAACGATTTTGGATATCTAGGGGGATCAAAACTGGATAGTGATCAGAGTCAAGGTCTTGAATCACTTTTATGTCGTGTCTAAAATTGACACTATAAAAGGCAGCCAGATCAAGAACTGCAGGGGACCCTCTAACAGGGTAGTAAGTCGGGAGGGTAGGAGCTATGATCTGTATATGGTTTCTCTGGCACCATGAATTTAGACTAATGCCATACCTGTTCCTGTTAGGGCAAAACCCTGCGGTATGACGTGAATTTAGGTCACCAGCAATAATTAGGTGATTTGATAATGATAAAAGTTTATCAAAATCACTGACAGGAAAAGTACCTCTTCCACGTGCAGATGATAGTGGAGGCAGGTACGCCGAGAGGACTGTTAGTGGGGGAGAATTTTGGAGGAAAATTTTGATAATTATCGCTTCCAAAATGCTTAAATCAGGAGGGGGTATCATGTGATGCTTAATCGAACGCTTCACGTAGATACAGGTGCCACCACTTGCACGCCTGGCTAATGACACCCTGTCAGTCGAGTACATGTCATAATTCCCAATTTTGGGAGTTCTCCCTGGGGTAAGATGAGTCTCTTGGACTAATAACACGTCAAGATCGTGCACTACAATAAAATCTTTGACCTCATCGATCTTATTGATGAGGCCGTTTGCATTCCACGTGCACATGGTAAGTTCTCTATTGGTAATTGAACTTTGTCTTAAACAGTTGAATTTAAGGCCGTGGTAAAAGGTTACAGCTCTGAAAAACTTAAGACACGGGTCTAAAAAAGCCGAGAAATCCTAATTTGAAAGCATAATATAGCTTTCATAAATTAGGAAGGCCCTCGTAAGAGCGTCTGCCTGCCTAAGCTTTGGCAGGGCCCTTTGGAAGGCTTGTAGTAGAATATGCCTATCTACCGCAGGATCGCGGGAGATTTCAATTAGGCATTTTAAAGTAGAGGAGAAAACATCCTCGGAGTCTCCACTTTCTACTTGAGTAACCGGGGGAGCTATTTGAGGCACATTCGCCATAGCCGCCGGATTTGGACCCTGATTTTTGGGTCGGGGCTCTGTAGGTCCTTTACCTAGGGTCGCTGCATAAGACAGCGAGCTTGTGCTTTTAGGTGCAGTCACAGTGGCTGGTTGTACAGCTTTTGCTGGGGTGTTTGTAGTTCCCTGAGGGGGGCTGCAGGAGCAGCTGCCCTAGGAGCATTCTTTTTTGAGCTCTTTTTGTTATTACCTGGGTAACGAGGACAAGATTTAAAGGACGCTGGGTGACTACCTCCACAGTTGCAGCAGCAAGCAGGTTGATCGTCACTTAATGTGCAATCTTTTGCCCAGTGCGGGTCAGCGCATCTCACACAACGGATGTTAAGGGTGCAAGTTTCAGAGGAATGAAAAAATCCTTGGCACCTAAAGCATTGAGTAGGGCGTTTACGGCCTCTGTAAGCCTCAAATTTGACCTCAGCGCCCCACATATCGGTGACACTGTACAGTTGGTCTATGAAGGGATGAGGTCGGACTTGTATGTAAACAAGTGGCATAGGGTGTCTAGTGCGCTGTTTAGTCAACCGGGCGCACCTATGCACTTAGAAACCCCATGATTCCACTTCATTTTTGACGTCCTCGATTTCAGTTTCTTTAGGGAGGCCTCTGATAACAATTTTGATAGGCCTGTCCTGCTTTAGATCAAAAGTCTTGAATTGGATGCCAGCCTGCCGCATCCATCGTGTAACCTCCCTAAATTCTAGTTCTGTTTGAACAAATAATTTAAAAAAAGGTCCAGTGAGAATGCACTTGATATTAGGGGCAATTTCTCGCAGGAAAGTCATCTGCGTTCTCCATTGTTTGCTGCTCTTAACGTGAATAGCCGGAATGGAGGGTTGCTGTGGAGGGGGTGGGAGCGCTCTGTGACTGCGCCGTACTAGTTTCTCCTCCTGATGTTTCCCCGTTAACAGGGGGGGGTGATTATCGAGCTTCCCTTGGCAGGACTGCGACCGCTGTCCAAGAGGCTTTCTTTAATTCTTTCATATTTGTTTTTAGAAACAATATTTTTTGAATTTGCAATTACTTCAGTGGGGTTACTATCATCAATTGTAATGATTTCTGGAGTTTTTCCCTGTTTGCGTGATGCGGGGGTAATAAAGCCCTTCGAATCTACGCTCGCAGTCTTTCTTTTTCTGCTGGAGGCAGTAATGGTATCTTGAGCCGAGGGAGTCGAAACTGGTCTATCTGCTTGCTTCTTTACGCTATGCGTGCGAGAAACAGGTTTAAAATTGTCCTTGAGTTTCTCCTTGCGGAGAAGAGCTTCTTTTTCGGCGGCCATTTTGGCAATTTTCTCGTTTTCTAATAATTGCTGAAATTCTTGTAAGGTGGCAGGGAGTTGGAATATCTGTACATCAAGTCGGTTTGCAATGTCGTTGATCTTATTAAAGAGTGTCTTACCCGCTAGGTCTAGTTGCTGGTATCCAGAAGTATCTAGGGGGGCTCCAGTTCGTTTTAGAAACATTTTCTGCTGTTGAATGACTTCAAACTGAGTTTTGAGTCCGTAAAATTCAGTGATAAGATTAGATCGGTCGTCTTGGGTATTATCATCAGATGGATTGCTCTCTGTACATGATTGCACGTTTGGAGTATCCAAAGGTAAAGCATTTGTTTGCGAAGAATCACAAAATTCCATGGATGAAGGCTGTGTCGGCGGGAGCTCGCAAAGCGAGCGACCGTCCTCGTCCGCGTCCATACTCGGAATCGCGTAGCCACTGAGGGAAGGGTTTCGAAAATGGACCAATGAGCTTCTGTTGCTCTTGTGACGCTAAATCTTCGTGCATGAGAGCGTATGTTGTTTACGTTTTAATTTGCATTTGTTTCGCAGTTATAAATGTATGGTGTAATAGTAGAATATCTCATAGTGCTTTTGTTCCATGAGTTTAATTAATCGCTGACATTTCACTTTCGCGATTTTTATCACACATCGAGAAAATCACTTAAGCTACAATTAGCCTCGAATATTATGCATTTTCTAACACCTGTGGATTAAGAGAACTCAAGTGTATAGTTTTTTTTAATTGATTTGAGAAGGACTGGAAGTGTTACTATGAATCTAGTGTTTTCTTATTTCAGTGCTTACATTCTTTTGATTTTTAAAGTGTAAGAATTAGAATACCTGATTATATTAATTGTTAGTATTAAAAGTTATATGTGAAAAAATTAAATGTATTCGTTGTGAATAAGGTAAGTTCATTCTGTTTCATGAGTATTTGTTGTATAGACAGTATATTTCAGAGTGAGCAGTTATTGAATGTGAAATTTAACACACTAAAGATAGCATTTAGGCTCAGATGTTTATAACATATTTCTTCCTTCATCATATTTACCACTTATTAAGTAATATTTCACGTGGATATTTTTTAGGAGTGTCCAACATGTGTTTGTATTTATTTCAAATTCTTTCAACCAGATAGTGAAATCTTCACAATTGCTTATATTTAATCGAATATCGCAATGAAGATTTTCAGAAGAAATAAACGATGCTTAAATTATTTTGCACAGAAACCTGAGTAGCAAAATATTTTCAACCATCTTGCTTAAATCTTAAAGCACGCGAAAGGTCATGTGACATGACAGAAATATTACTGGATGCCCATTGGTCCATCCTAGAAGCCACTCCTCCGGTGGCTACACAGATGTGCAATCAAGGATCAAGGATCAAGGAAGTTAATTTACGGAGTGCGCTAGGCTAGGCCTTTAACTCCACATCATCAGAGATAAAATAATTACATCAAAAGAGGGGGTCTTCTAATAAGAGAAAATTTTGTAGCCTAATTATAAAAATAAAAGCTTTTCAGATAATGCCTTGCGCATGAGGAAAAAGGAAAACTCTTAGAAAGTCTTTAAATTAAATTTCGTGTTTAAAAAGGGCCAGAAATAAATTTTGAGAGAGGAGTCAACATTCAAAAAGTTTTGAAAAGAATAAAAAGGTTCAATACATTTCCTTGCTTCTTGATATCAACAGCAAAATAAAATCCTTAAGACAAGCAATCCGGAGAGTTGGGCAAAAAGGGCTGGGGGCGAAACCCGTTGAGCGGGTTCTAGTAGCAGTTCAGTGTGATACACTGAAGGAGGAGAAGAAAATTATTTGTCGCTATTTAGTCCGACGTTAAAAGGTCCCCTTAGGGGGTCAAAAGCAACCCGTTTAGCGGGTGGAAAAGAAGCTTTTAAGAAGCTATTGAGAAATTAAGTGCAGTCGCGTGCGGCTGCGGAGATAAGTTGTCCCTAGTTAAAGAAACGTTAGAAGACTCTTCTTAAAGAGTTAAAGAACAGGGCTCCTCCGGTCAATGCCTTACTCATTGTTAACGCGGGGGCGGTTGGGGTTTAGGAACGAGAGGTAAGCATCCACTTGGGCGTCTGTATTCCAATACCGACGCCGTTTAAAAGGTAGTTGAGCATAATCAGGTTGTAAAATTGCTCTGGGTCGCTTTTTAGAAGAGGCAACCGCAGGATCATATACCGGCAGGGTATGTAATACTGGATTTCCAACAAGATGGATGTTTTTGAAAAATATTTCCGAAAGTCGCTGTATAAAGCGATTAATGGGCATAATTTTGAGGTCGTTATGAATGTCATCGTTCCTTATGAACCATGGACCGTTTAATATCTGCCGTAAAAATTTTGATTGAAAAATTTGGACGTGTTTACGGTTAGTCAGAGCAGCTGAGCCCCAGATGGGACTCGCGTAAGTGAGAATAGGCCTTATGATAGATTTATAAAGCAAGATCTTGTTATCAAGTGACAGGTCGCTATTTTTAGCGAAAAAGGGGCGCAGCTTCCGCATTCGCAATAATTTTTTGAATGTAAAGTTGCCAAGTTAATTTTGAGTCTAGTAAAACACCAAGGTATTTGTAAGCAGTAACCCAGGGAATAGGTTCACCGAAGAAAATTAGATTATCTAAACGAGGGATGTTTCTTCGGATGAACAATGAGCAAAGTGGCAGCACATTTAGCGACATTAATTTTGATTTTATACAGTCCGAGCCAGAATTCTAAGGTTGAAAGGTAATTCTGTAATGTAGAGATTACCGTGGTGATGTTGGTATGTTCAGTTAGGATGGCCGTATAGTCTGCATATAAAGCTAAATCGATACTAGGTGCCTTAGGCACGTCGTTGATATAGATATTGAAGATCAGAGGTGAGACAAGACTGTCCTGAGGACATCCAGCAGGGATCGGGCGGGGAGAGGAGAGTTCGTGGTTAACTCGTACGCGGAAGCTTCGTCCGGCAAAGTACGAGCTAATAATTTTAATGATGTGAGCCGGAAACCCAAGTCGCATGAGCTTGTAAATAAGTCCGTCATGCCAAACCCTGTCAAAGGCTTTAGCTATGTCAAGATAGACAATTCCAGTATTCTCTCGCTTACGAAAGCCTTCATGAATGAATTCCACTACACGTAGTAACTGGTGTACCGTGGAGTGTTTAGGTCGGAAGCCGAATTGTTCCGGGATAATTAAGTTTTGATCTCGACAGAATTCATTCAGGCGATTAAGTAAGACATATTCATATACTTTTGAGAGTGAGGAAAGGAGATTAATTGGTCTGTAGGTGACGGGTAAGTTAAGATTTTGCCCCGGTTTTTGAATGGGGACGGCCGTTGCAATTTTCCAGCGGTCGGGGAAGTAGCTTCTCCTTAGCATAAAATTAATAAGGACCGTAATCCAAACAATAAACATTACAGGGAAATTTTTAATCATGCGATTAGAGATAGAATCCATGCCTGGAGCCTTCTTTTGTTTCAGTCTATTGATGTATTCCATCACCTCTTTAGGATCAGTGGGCCTAAGTTCAGGCGTGAAAGGTTGTGTTAAAAACTCTTCAACACGTGAGTGTATGCGCCCTTGAGTAACCGGGCGGTTACAGTAGGCGTCGTTATTAGGAGTTAATTGAGTATCAAGGCTGTCGGCTAAGACTTCTGCCTTTTCAGTGTCTGTGTAAGCCTTCCGTGCGTCATCGGCCGTTTGGAGCGGCGGAATGTGTCTGGATTGTTTGCGTATTCGAGCGGCAGCCCGCCAAATCGAATTGTCTTCAGTCGTTAGGGACTCAATATAGTGTTTCCACTCCGTCTGTTTGAAGAGACGGGTTTCAGTCCTTATCTCGTTCTGTATTTTGCGAAATTGGGCGCGGATACTGGGATCACGCGACCTTTGCCAAAGTTTTCGCAAAATGTTCCGCTGCTTAATTTTGGATTTAGTCTCAGGTGGGAGTCTGACACCCGGATAGAAAATTAGTTTCGAAGCCGCAGCTCTCGCTTCTTTGAGAATGGACTCCAAATTTAGTAAACACCTGTCAAAATCCGAATTGCTGGTAATTTTGATAGGGGGTAGCAGTACGTTCCAAAATAAATCTAAAATCGTCCCAATTTGTAGAGACTTGCTCCTGTAATTTTGAGTAACGATTTTGGATATCTAGGGGGATCAAAACTGGATAGTGATCAGAGTCAAGGTCTTGAATCACTTTTATGTCGTGTCTAAAATTGACACTATAAAAGGCAGCCAGATCAAGAACTGCAGGGGACCCTCTAACAGGGTAGTAAGTCGGGAGGGTAGGAGCTATGATCTGTATATGGTTTCTCTGGCACCATGAATTTAGACTAATGCCATACCTGTTCCTGTTAGGGCAAAACCCTGCGGTATGACGTGAATTTAGGTCACCAGCAATAATTAGGTGATTTGATAATGATAAAAGTTTATCAAAATCACTGACAGGAAAAGTACCTCTTCCACGTGCAGATGATAGTGGAGGCAGGTACGCCGAGAGGACTGTTAGTGGGGGAGAATTTTGGAGGAAAATTTTGATAATTATCGCTTCCAAAATGCTTAAATCAGGAGGGGGTATCATGTGATGCTTAATCGAACGCTTCACGTAGATACAGGTGCCACCACTTGCACGCCTGGCTAATGACACCCTGTCAGTCGAGTACATGTCATAATTCCCAATTTTGGGAGTTCTCCCTGGGGTAAGATGAGTCTCTTGGACTAATAACACGTCAAGATCGTGCACTACAATAAAATCTTTGACCTCATCGATCTTATTGATGAGGCCGTTTGCATTCCACGTGCACATGGTAAGTTCTCTATTGGTAATTGAACTTTGTCTTAAACAGTTGAATTTAAGGCCGTGGTAAAAGGTTACAGCTCTGAAAAACTTAAGACACGGGTCTAAAAAAGCCGAGAAATCCTAATTTGAAAGCATAATATAGCTTTCATAAATTAGGAAGGCCCTCGTAAGAGCGTCTGCCTGCCTAAGCTTTGGCAGGGCCCTTTGGAAGGCTTGTAGTAGAATATGCCTATCTACCGCAGGATCGCGGGAGATTTCAATTAGGCATTTTAAAGTAGAGGAGAAAACATCCTCGGAGTCTCCACTTTCTACTTGAGTAACCGGGGGAGCTATTTGAGGCACATTCGCCATAGCCGCCGGATTTGGACCCTGATTTTTGGGTCGGGGCTCTGTAGGTCCTTTACCTAGGGTCGCTGCATAAGACAGCGAGCTTGTGCTTTTAGGTGCAGTCACAGTGGCTGGTTGTACAGCTTTTGCTGGGGTGTTTGTAGTTCCCTGAGGGGGGCTGCAGGAGCAGCTGCCCTAGGAGCATTCTTTTTTGAGCTCTTTTTGTTATTACCTGGGTAACGAGGACAAGATTTAAAGGACGCTGGGTGACTACCTCCACAGTTGCAGCAGCAAGCAGGTTGATCGTCACTTAATGTGCAATCTTTTGCCCAGTGCGGGTCAGCGCATCTCACACAACGGATGTTAAGGGTGCAAGTTTCAGAGGAATGAAAAAATCCTTGGCACCTAAAGCATTGAGTAGGGCGTTTACGGCCTCTGTAAGCCTCAAATTTGACCTCAGCGCCCCACATATCGGTGACACTGTACAGTTGGTCTATGAAGGGATGAGGTCGGACTTGTATGTAAACAAGTGGCGTAGGGTGTCTAGTGCGCTGTTTAGTCAACCGGGCGCACCTATGCACTTAGAAACCCCATGATTCCACTTCATTTTTGACGTCCTCGATTTCAGTTTCTTTAGGGAGGCCTCTGATAACAATTTTGATAGGCCTGTCCTGCTTTAGATCAAAAGTCTTGAATTGGATGCCAGCCTGCCGCATCCATCGTGTAACCTCCCTAAATTCTAGTTCTGTTTGAACAAATAATTTAAAAAAAGGTCCAGTGAGAATGCACTTGATATTAGGGGCAATTTCTCGCAGGAAAGTCATCTGCGTTCTCCATTGTTTGCTGCTCTTAACGTGAATAGCCGGAATGGAGGGTTGCTGTGGAGGGGGTGGGAGCGCTCTGTGACTGCGCCGTACTAGTTTCTCCTCCTGATGTTTCCCCGTTAACAGGGGGGGGGTGATTATCGAGCTTCCCTTGGCAGGACTGCGACCGCTGTCCAAGAGGCTTTCTTTAATTCTTTCATATTTGTTTTTAGAAACAATATTTTTTGAATTTGCAATTACTTCAGTGGGGTTACTATCATCAATTGTAATGATTTCTGGAGTTTTTCCCTGTTTGCGTGATGCGGGGGTAATAAAGCCCTTCGAATCTACGCTCGCAGTCTTTCTTTTTCTGCTGGAGGCAGTAATGGTATCTTGAGCCGAGGGAGTCGAAACTGGTCTATCTGCTTGCTTCTTTACGCTATGCGTGCGAGAAACAGGTTTAAAATTGTCCTTGAGTTTCTCCTTGCGGAGAAGAGCTTCTTTTTCGGCGGCCATTTTGGCAATTTTCTCGTTTTCTAATAATTGCTGAAATTCTTGTAAGGTGGCAGGGAGTTGGAATATCTGTACATCAAGTCGGTTTGCAATGTCGTTGATCTTATTAAAGAGTGTCTTACCCGCTAGGTCTAGTTGCTGGTATCCAGAAGTATCTAGGGGGGCTCCAGTTCGTTTTAGAAACATTTTCTGCTGTTGAATGACTTCAAACTGAGTTTTGAGTCCGTAAAATTCAGTGATAAGATTAGATCGGTCGTCTTGGGTATTATCATCAGATGGATTGCTCTCTGTACATGATTGCACGTTTGGAGTATCCAAAGGTAAAGCATTTGTTTGCGAAGAATCACAAAATTCCATGGATGAAGGCTGTGTCGGCGGGAGCTCGCAAAGCGAGCGACCGTCCTCGTCCGCGTCCATACTCGGAATCGCGTAGCCACTGAGGGAAGGGTTTCGAAAATGGACCAATGAGCTTCTGTTGCTCTTGTGACGCTAAATCTTCGTGCATGAGAGCGTATGTTGTTTACGTTTTAATTTGCATTTGTTTCGCAGTTATAAATGTATGGTGTAATAGTAGAATATCTCATAGTGCTTTTGTTCCATGAGTTTAATTAATCGCTGACATTTCACTTTCGCGATTTTTATCACACATCGAGAAAATCACTTAAGCTACAATTAGCCTCGAATATTATGCATTTTCTAACACCTGTGGATTAAGAGAACTCAAGTGTATAGTTTTTTTTAATTGATTTGAGAAGGACTGGAAGTGTTACTATGAATCTAGTGTTTTCTTATTTCAGTGCTTACATTCTTTTGATTTTTAAAGTGTAAGAATTAGAATACCTGATTATATTAATTGTTAGTATTAAAAGTTATATGTGAAAAAATTAAATGTATTCGTTGTGAATAAGGTAAGTTCATTCTGTTTCATGAGTATTTGTTGTATAGACAGTATATTTCAGAGTGAGCAGTTATTGAATGTGAAATTTAACACACTAAAGATAGCATTTAGGCTCAGATGTTTATAACATATTTCTTCCTTCATCATATTTACCACTTATTAAGTAATATTTCACGTGGATATTTTTTAGGAGTGTCCAACATGTGTTTGTATTTATTTCAAATTCTTTCAACCAGATAGTGAAATCTTCACAATTGCTTATATTTAATCGAATATCGCAATGAAGATTTTCAGAAGAAATAAACGATGCTTAAATTATTTTGCACAGAAACCTGAGTAGCAAAATATTTTCAACCATCTTGCTTAAATCTTAAAGCACGCGAAAGGTCATGTGACATGACAGAAATATTACTGGATGCCCATTGGTCCATCCTAGAAGCCACTCCTCCGGTGGCTACACAGATGTGCAATCAAGGATCAAGGATCAAGGAAGTTAATTTACGGAGTGCGCTAGGCTAGGCCTTTAACTCCACATCATCAGAGATAAAATAATTACATCAAAAGAGGGGGTCTTCTAATAAGAGAAAATTTTGTAGCCTAATTATAAAAATAAAAGCTTTTCAGATAATGCCTTGCGCATGAGGAAAAAGGAAAACTCTTAGAAAGTCTTTAAATTAAATTTCGTGTTTAAAAAGGGCCAGAAATAAATTTTGAGAGAGGAGTCAACATTCAAAAAGTTTTGAAAAGAATAAAAAGGTTCAATACATTTCCTTGCTTCTTGATATCAACAGCAAAATAAAATCCTTAAGACAAGCAATCCGGAGAGTTGGGCAAAAAGGGCTGGGGGCGAAACCCGTTGAGCGGGTTCTAGTAGCAGTTCAGTGTGATACACTGAAGGAGGAGAAGAAAATTATTTGTCGCTATTTAGTCCGACGTTAAAAGGTCCCCTTAGGGGGTCAAAAGCAACCCGTTTAGCGGGTGGAAAAGAAGCTTTTAAGAAGCTATTGAGAAATTAAGTGCAGTCGCGTGCGGCTGCGGAGATAAGTTGTCCCTAGTTAAAGAAACGTTAGAAGACTCTTCTTAAAGAGTTAAAGAACAGGGCTCCTCCGGTCAATGCCTTACTCATTGTTAACGCGGGGGCGGTTGGGGTTTAGGAACGAGAGGTAAGCATCCACTTGGGCGTCTGTATTCCAATACCGACGCCGTTTAAAAGGTAGTTGAGCATAATCAGGTTGTAAAATTGCTCTGGGTCGCTTTTTAGAAGAGGCAACCGCAGGATCATATACCGGCAGGGTATGTAATACTGGATTTCCAACAAGATGGATGTTTTTGAAAAATATTTCCGAAAGTCGCTGTATAAAGCGATTAATGGGCATAATTTTGAGGTCGTTATGAATGTCATCGTTCCTTATGAACCATGGACCGTTTAATATCTGCCGTAAAAATTTTGATTGAAAAATTTGGACGTGTTTACGGTTAGTCAGAGCAGCTGAGCCCCAGATGGGACTCGCGTAAGTGAGAATAGGCCTTATGATAGATTTATAAAGCAAGATCTTGTTATCAAGTGACAGGTCGCTATTTTTAGCGAAAAAGGGGCGCAGCTTCCGCATTCGCAATAATTTTTTGAATGTAAAGTTGCCAAGTTAATTTTGAGTCTAGTAAAACACCAAGGTATTTGTAAGCAGTAACCCAGGGAATAGGTTCACCGAAGAAAAGTAGATTATCTAAACGAGGGATGTTTCTTCGGATGAACAATGAGCAAAGTGGCAGCACATTTAGCGACATTAATTTTGATTTTATACAGTCCGAGCCAGAGTTCTAAGGCTGAAAGGTAATTCTGTAATGTAGAGATTACCGTGGTGATGTTGGTATGTTCAGTTAGGATGGCCGTATAGTCTGCATATAAAGCTAAATCGATACTAGGTGCCTTAGGCACGTCGTTGATATAGATATTGAACAGCAGAGGTGAGACAAGACTGTCCTGAGGACATCCAGCAGGGATCGGGCGGGGAGAGGAGAGTTCGTGGTTAACTCGTACGCGGAAGCTTCGTCCTGCTAAGTACGAGCTAATAATTTTAATGATGTGAGCTGGAAACCCAAGTCGCATGAGCTTGTAAATAAGTCCGTCATACCAAACCCTGTCAAAGGCTTTAGCTATGTCAAGATAGACAATTCCAGTATTCTCTCGCTTACGAAAGCCTTCATGAATGAATTCCACTACACGTAGTAACTGGTGTACCGTGGAGTGTTTAGGTCGGAAGCCGAATTGTTCCGGGATGATTAAGTTTTGATCTCGACAGAATTGATTCAGGCGATTAAGTAAGACATATTCATACACTTTTGAGAGTGAGGAAAGGAGACTAATTGGTCTGTAGTTGACGGGTAAGTTAAGATTTTTCCCCGGTTTTGGAATGGGGACGACCGTTGCAATTTTCCAGCGGTCGGGGAAGTAGCTTAGTAGCTTCTCCTTAGCATAAAATTAATAAGGACCGTAATCCAAACAATAAACATTACAGGGAAATTTTTAATCATGCGATTAGAGATAGAATCCATGCCTGGAGCCTTGTTTTGTTTCAGTCTATTGATGTATTCCATCACCTCTTTAGGATCAGTGGGCCTAAGTTCAGGCGTGAAATTTTGTGTCCCCCGGCCACTGCCTGTTTTGCAAGTAGATGCACTTCCTTTACAGATTCACCATTGGTAAAGACAGCCAGTAGCTCCGCCCACTTCACCAAAGTACCTCCAGCGACAACGCCTTCAACTCAGAGGAGCCCTCGCCATTCAGACGCTAGCACGCAGCACTCTGCATTTAGACTGCCGGAAGTTTATCGAACTAGCTCAACGCCTGATGTATCTAAAGACTCTAAAATTGCACCTTCACGAGATTGATTAATCTCAACTGCGAACTTTGTCACGTTAGGATAGAAAAAGATATGCCATTTTCGTACGAGTTCAACACAGTATGTGGTTTTTATAACCCGGGTGCCTGCTTACAAGTGTTTCTAACACCTGAGTCTTTGAGACCATGCATATCTTAATATCTATTAAATTTTCTTTGCATTCAACGATTTTTTCTTGATGAGCTGATTTCATTGGACGAGTATGAGTAATTAGTTGAGCACGATTTCTTTAAATGTATACTTACAGCTCTAAAGAAGAGCGGGAAAAGAATGTAGGAGTTCAACATTAATCGAAAGTAACATAATGATTACCTCCATACATAAAAATAGGTTACAAATTTCTATGAGAAGTAAAAACATGAAAAAAAAAAAAAATCTGAAATGTTTCAGATTTTAAATTACGTCCAAAGGGGCGTTTTTTAACATTTTGTGTGTTACCTTTCTTTATTAAATATCATGTTCCTTGCACTTAAACCATAAGATCCAGTGCAACAGCAATATCGCAAAATAGTTTTAAAACGAGCATATCTTTAGAATTTCCGATACAGAGACTCACGCCCTGGAGATAAAAATGTTTTTTCTGCACAACGTTGCCATTGCTCGCTTTGAAATCCTTGAGTTTGTTAATCAAAAATTCGTCAAAGTTTTAAAAAATAGGAAATCGATCATAAAACAAATTTCAAATTTCAAATTTGGTCTTCCACATGCTCATATTCGTTGGAGGATTACGTTATTCAAAATTCGATGACTCTATGTACCGTTGTTTTATCACAATACGAGAAATATACATACATTTATGCAGATTTTTCATTATTTAATTTCTTCAAGTATAATGCAGGACTCTAACATTTTGTGGCAACAGTTTGAAAAGTGAACCGACATTTATGAGTCCGATGCAAAATGCCAAAACGAAACTAATAGTCCTTCGGGATTCAAATCCCTTTGGACTAAATAAGAAAGAACACATCAGTAAATCTATAAGCAAACGCTGTACTTCTGTTATGCATGCATAAGCTGTACTTCCCTTACTGAAATTCCTAAAAAGAGATTGAATTCCATTGAAACTGAATGTTATGCTGTTGAAAGACTATGAACCACACATCGTGAAATTCAGATCGGTGTGCTGGCGTGTAACATTTTATGCACTTTTCTGTAATACGACATAGATTGTTCTTCTTCAGGACGAAATTTTTCTTCGTAACTTTGGCCTTGTTTTCTCTTCTAGACAGTTAAATGGACTGAGTGTTTGAGTGTCTCGTGACTTTCTCGCGTATAACCTAAAGATGAGCTAGTTTATCAATTAAATTCCTCTAGAAAAGCATCATTTTGCGTAGCTCTAAGGTGTTTTGAAATAACCAAATAATATAGTTGCGTGCGTACGGGTTCGACAGCCGGAGTAAAATTGCTTCCCTGATCGGAATGTAACTGAAGAGGAACTCCGAACCTGGAAATCCAGTGCTGTATCATTACTTCTGCTACTGTGACAGCCTCTTGATCAGGTCGGCGTTAAATCCCCAAACGCGCATTGAGGTCACGTGACATCTGAACGACGTATAAGAAGATGTCACATCGACGCTATCACATTTTACGCTCAGTAAATTTCTGCGCATAAATTGAAACATGCTTGTGCAATATGAGTTTCAGAAGTACACGAACTTTTTCTGAAAGTACTACAGATGCTAACTAAATACATACTAAATATTAACATTTTTGCATGCATAGCTTTCCAATATACTCGTATTTTAAGTCACTGAGAAATATATGAGATTTCAGTTTTAAATTAATTGTATTAATATTTGCAAAACATTTCATCTAATAATTAATGTTTTGTGCTTTAATTTCATTACTGCATTAGAAAAAATTAATATTTGTTTCTCTATATATTATTCAAATGAATAATTAATGAATTTAAAATTACGAACATTTTGTAATAAATGTGACAGCTGCTATTATTTTATTGTATATTTGAAAGGAATCTGGTTTAAATTTAAATTATTTATATAATATGGAAAAACTGTCATGTAGTATATTTAAACAAAAGATCTACAGGAAGATTTTTTTATGGTTTTTGCATGTTCATAATTTTTAATATGTATATAAGTTTGTTCTGAATAGTTTTGAAAAATAAATTGGACCCACACTAAATTTAAATAACAAATTTTTATCCTGTGAAATGCACTCAAATTTTAATATAAATGAGCCCTTGTGAAGCTGCCAAGGTATTTTCATAGAAAAGTAATATCAATTTAAGGCTTAAAAATGACTTCAAAAATGAATTCCAGGCTTTTCTAGTGTAGTTTCCAATGTAGATACCAGCCAGTTTTCTCCAGGAAGTCCTTCACAAAGACATCCAACATTTTAGGTTGATAGCCCTTATCTGCTATAATCAAATAAATTAAACCAAGCTTTGGTAAGCATGTGATATTGTTTCTTCCTTATTATTACAGATCCTGTTTTGTAAAGGTGTCAAGATTTTTGATAAATCGCCAATGTAAACTATTCTGAAACATCTGGCAGCCCCAACAATAATGATTTACAGTTTGCTTGCAATGAGAAGAGCTTCGAGGAAACCATGTTATCGTATTTCTTACCATGCAAATGCTAATAATTCATAATCACTCAGAATTCTCTCATCACAAGAAGAGCTCCCAGTATATCTTAAAATTCTTAATTTACTGAGAAGTAAGGAAGATGCTTGCTATATCTTTTTTCAGGAAATGCACATATTTTACATCACATTCGAATATGCAAAAATAGCCATTAAATAAAATTTCACATCAGTGAAAGCATTTAGAGATGCAGCTTGAACATTTGCAAATGAAAGAAAAGTAGTATATGTTTTAAGAACTGGTTCAGTGGTTTTAGAATGCTGTTTGTAACAGCAAAAGATGAAAGAAAAACTACAAAAATGTGACTATTCACTGAAACACTTTTATGAGAGGGATGCATTCTCTGCATACGATCCGACAACCAAATATAGCAAATACATCATCATTTCGCTATGTTCAAAATTTTTTCCGGAAAATCAATTCATACAGTAAAAACCAAAAACTGGCATGATTCTTCCATAGTACTGTATATATGACAAGTTATGCCAAAAAAACTGAAACATGATTGCTCAGTTTCTAAATAGAGAGCTATCCACACACATGGCAAAAATTGTCGACCGTCTACAAGAGAGAATAACAATTTATTCAAACTTCTGGTGAGAATATGAAAGACAGGAACTGGTAAATCGCAGCTTACAGGCATTTTTCTGTAGACCATAAATTTGATTTTCTTGATCTAACAACAGCTGCTCATACATAAAGTATAGAAAGACTGTGGAGCTCCGCTAAGTGGTGGAATAAAAATCGAAGAGGCATGTTTCACTATCATCATGAATCTTACTTTGCAGAGTTAATATGGCAAAAATCTTTGAGACCTTGGAATGCTTCTTATGCCATATTAAAAGCAATCGAGAAAGCAGGGCAGCGACAATTTGTTGCCTCCTGTGCGGCAATAAAAGTTATGTACAGCGCATTGTTTCTGCGCAAGTTCAAAGTTATGTACAGCGCATTGGTTCTGAGCAATTTCAGTTAGTTAAGATTCAAAACTCCTAGCGTAGCATACATGTTTTGATCCCGTATGGTCGGGAATTTATCATTTTCGATTTAGATTTTTAATAAATTACAGTCCACGAAATAAAATTGGCTGTTGTTGTCGTAACATTGTCTTTAGTATACAGTCTAACCAGTGACCTCAAAACATTGGTCACTATCGGCCGAAGCTAATTAGAATAAAAAATGGCTAATGAAGATATAACTACGTTGAAACAGAAAACGTGGCGGTATTAAAGCGCAAATAACAAATTAAAGTCGTCTGTGAGCGGAAAAAGTGATGATTTTGGTTTCGAACAAAGTATTGCAAGAAAAAGTGCACAAGTTAAATAAACAAATTGATGAACTCCGCTTAGATTATTACAAAGTGTGCAAAGATGAAGAAATATCAGACATTGAAGCTACTTTTGAAGAAATCGAGATGGATATTACCAATGTCGAGGTAAGCCTGAAATGTCTTTATACTTCATTATGTAGTAAGAATACAAATAATGAGTATGCAAATAATAGTATCCCAGAAACAAGAAGTAATTCATTGAATTATAAATTGTCTGAAATAACATTACCTAAATTTTCTGGCAATTTCGAAGACTCGAATTTATTTAAAAACCAATTTGTAGCTTTAATTTCATCTAATAGGCAATTAACAGATTCTCAGAAATGATTTTATTTACAATCTTTTTTAATTGGTAATGCAAAGAAGATACAAACAATAGATGATACATTTTCTTCCTTATTTAAGGCACTTGAAGAAAGATATGATAATAAGAGACTGGTTGTAAATTCTCATATCAATGAATTACTTTCTATTGAAAAAACAGTTTATGAAAATCCTAAAGATTTATGCTCATTAATTGCTAAAGTTCAGAAACATTTAAGAGTATTAAAAGTTATGGAATTAAAGGTACTACTTTGGTAGACGGTTACACGGATTTTTGGCGATTTACGTTGGCGCAATTTTTACAATCGTCAGCCGTCTTGAAAAACGCTTTTTTTACGCATAGTAAAGTATTCGAAACTTGAAAAAAAATTGTTAAAAGTAATGGATTAATTTTTTGTTTAAAATGTCGTTTTTTAAGATGGCAGGCATGTGTAAATAAATACATTTACTATAAGTATAAAATACTTATTATTACTTTCATATTATTTAGATTATTATTACTTTCTTATAGCAAAAAAGAGGATAAAAACACCGCTATAAAAATATTGTGCCAACGTTTAATTAGATTAAAATATTACTGAAATTGAACATCGAATTAAAAATCATCATACCAACATTTAAAAGAATTAGAATATTATTAAATTCAAATACTTTAAACATATGTGACATTAAAACAAATGTGACAATAATTATCTCAGCAATTTTTGAAAATAGTGTATTAATTTTTTTAAACAAAAATTGAAGTATGCAATTATAAAATAAAAGAAAAATATGTACTTACATTTTTTTGAGTCATTTAGCCTGTTGTTTATTGATAAGTACCACAAAAAAAATCGGAATCATAATTGAATCGGCTCTTTTAACCATTTTCATCTGTGATCCACATTTCTCGCACTTCATTGAAGAAGCAATTAGCGAGGTTTCCTCCAAAAATTTAAAATAAATTTCCTCTGACGCTATTAACAATTTATAAATAAATCGGTTAAAATTCCATAATCGAGTGAGCGCCAAGCTTGGCGAGAGTTTTTTTATTTGGGGCGATTTTAATTTGGTTGTGGTTTCCGGCTGTATGTTTTCTTGTGGCAAACCTACAGCTTTATTTCGGTAGCTGTAAGAGCGCGAATTTATTGTAACCGGAATTTTTTTTTAATTTGATTTTGAAATACTGTGTTTGTTTTTAAAAGTTTTACTGTTTAATATTATTGTTATATATATGTTTAATATTATATTTATATAAATATTTGCAGAAGGTTAAGCTGTTGTTGGTGGGAGAATGTTGGATTTCATATGACATGAAGTTTATAATTTATGAATGTTTTCATTTAATTTTATTTAGTTACTTTTTTTTTAGTTTTGTTTCTTGCATGTGGCAATCGAAAGATGTGGAATATTTAAAGCTTTGAACGAAAGTTGTTTAGTGTGTTGAATTCCACGACGATAGTAACTTGAATATTTTAGTTAGTTTTACGATGCTGAATAAGCATAATTTGCTATTCTGTTTACGTTTAAAACTGACTTCGCAGTGCTCTGATCTGATAAGTGTATACATTTATTTACTCAATAATTATTTACAAGAATTGTTCATTCTACTATTTTATGATGAATTACATATATATAGGACTATGCTTTTACTTGCATAGCTGTTGGACTTTGTTTTACTCATCTAGTATTTAATCATCTCATTTTACTATTCTGTTTACATAAAATAACGGCGTTTCACTACTGCAAAACTTAAAAGTTACTATTCTGTTTACGTTTAAAAATCACATTTTAGTGCTTTCATTTAGTGCGCCTAAAAAATTCGCCAAATTTTGAAGGCCAAAATAATTTGGCGCCAACTTACCCCGCTTATGGAATTTTAGCCAATAAATCTTTGATTAGGAAAAACTGGTTGGCCAAAATAAGGTCTCAAAGGGCAATTGTTTTATTCCAATACTGATAATTCTTGGTAATTACCAATAACAACATTCATCTTCGAAACGGAGATATCCATTCCATTTGAAATCTGAGGAATTCGAAGAGATGAATAATAAAATTTTAAAATGGCGCGGTAATGCACAAATATTCAGTAGCCAATAAGGGAGCTGATTACATCACGCATAGAATTGAAATTATTTAAATAATCATTCATAATAAAATCATTTTTAAAACAAATGCAAAATTAAACTGTATTTTAATATTTAACAGCCATAAATAATGTTTAAAACATTAGATTAAATTTATAGATATTAATAAAACCAATTACTTTTTAAGTAAGATGACGTCATTGATTACATCATCAACAACATAAAATTATATAAAATATTATAAGGAACAAAATTTTTATTTCAAATAAAAATGCGAAATTATATTGATTTTTAATATTTAGAAGCCATAAATAATATTTAAAATACGGAATTTATGCATAATAAAACACAGTATTTTTTTTAAATAAAATGACAACAAAGTATCGGTTACCATAAATAACTTATCCAGCAATGGGTTTACCATAAGCATTACTCGCCAAAAAAAATAGCCAAAATCCGTGCAACCGTCTACCAAAGTAGCACCGAATTGGATAAATTAAGCGAAGCTTTGCTGATTAATATTATTCTCAATAAAATAGATAAAGAATCACGTAAGCAATTTGAAATGTAATGATTTATGTGAATGGGAATTTTTCCTGACATCTCTTCAAAAGCGATGCCAGATGTTAGAAAATATGCTAAACAAATCTATATTTGCAAAACCAAAACAAAACATTCCTCAGAATAAAGTTCGATCGCTAGTGACAAAAACGAATAATAATAATAAATTTTTGTGTCCCCGGTTTGCAAAGATAATCACGCAATTTTTAAATGCGAAACATTTCTAGCATTAAATCCAATGGAACAATAGGAAATAATTAAAAAGCTTTCTTTGTGCATTAATTGTTTACATTCAAATCATAAAGTAGCTTCCTGTCAGTCTAGACACTTTTGCTCGGTTTGCAAATCGAAACATAATTCACTTCTTCATCGGAATGACGGATCTCAAATCATAAAGTAGCTTCCTGTCAGTCAAGACACTTTTGCTCGGTTTGCAAATCAAAACATAATTCACTTCTTCATCGGAATGACGGATCTATGTCGTCTTTAGCAAGTGGCGGGAAGCAAAGTGAAACTACGCCCTCCCCAGAGAACCGCAAAACTCAGGCTGTTTTGAATAGCAATGAAAAAAAGAAAAAGCCTTATCGGTGTATCGCAGTTGAAAGGAGAACAGTTTTATTTTTCAAAAAATAAAACTGTTCTCCTTTCAACTGCGATTATTTGGGTTAGAAATATTTATGGCCAATTCGTTAAAAGCAAGAGCAGTTCTGGATTCAGGATCACAGTCAAATTTTGCTACAAATGAATTCTGTGAGCGTGCAAATTTAAAAAAAGAAAGAATAAATATTCCTGTTTCTAATTTAAATGGGCAAATTTCAAACATTAAATCTCGTACTTTTGCTTCTATTTTTAATGGAAATAATTCATTATCTGCTTCATTAAATTTTTTAGTTGTAAGTAAAATCACAGATTTAGTACCTTCTACAAAATTAAATATTGAAAATATAGATATTCCTAATACATCAAGTTTGGCTGATCCAGAATTTGTAACTCCATCTACCATAGATCTGCTTTTAGGAGCAGAAATATTTTATTGGATGAATTCTCAGAAAGATGAATTCATCTCTAAAGTCTCAATCAAGGAGAAATCATCATATACCAAAAGAGACATTTTATCCACAATTGACAGGCTTTATGATCCTTTAGGACTGATTTGTCCGGTAATCACCAAAGCCAAGATATTTTTACAGAAATTATGCGTTCAAAAACTGAGTTGGGATGAACCACTCTTTGGACAATTAATGGACAATTTAAATCTTCTACGAAATCACTCGTTTTCAGAAATTTTGTGTTTGGTTATATAGCTACTGGTTCTTTGAAAACATCCTCCCTTGAAAATTGTCAGAATTATTGTGGACTTCTCGGTAATGCTGATAATATTGATAGATTGGTAGAAAAATTTTGGTTAGTGGAAAATATCGTTGAAGGAAAGCCAATTCTTAGCCAAGAAGAAGAATTCTGTGAACAACATTTCAAAGACACTTACAGACGAAATGAAGATGGCAGATTTATCGTAAAAATGCCTATGAAACACGAACAATTAGGAAATTCAAAGCATTTAACCAACATTAGACTCAATTCAACATTAGACTTCTATTTTTAATGGAAATAATTCATTATCTGCTTCATTAAATTTTTTAGTTGTAAGTAAAATCACAGATTTAGTACCTTCTACAAAATTAAATATTGAAAATATAGATATTCCTAATACATCAAGTTTGGCTGATCCAGAATTTGTAACTCCATCTACCATAGATCTGCTTTTAGGAGCAGAAATATTTTATTGGATGAATTCTCAGAAAGATGAATTCATCTCTAAAGTCTCAATCAAGGAGAAATCATCATATACCAAAAGAGACATTTTATCCACAATTGACAGGCTTTATGATCCTTTAGGACTGATTTGTCCGGTAATCACCAAAGCCAAGATATTTTTACAGAAATTATGCGTTCAAAAACTGAGTTGGGATGAACCACTCTTTGGACAATTAATGGACAATTTAAATCTTCTACGAAATCACTCGTTTTCAGAAATTTTGTGTTTGGTTATATAGCTACTGGTTCTTTGAAAACATCCTCCCTTGAAAATTGTCAGAATTATTGTGGACTTCTCGGTAATGCTGATAATATTGATAGATTGGTAGAAAAATTTTGGTTAGTGGAAAATATCGTTGAAGGAAAGCCAATTCTTAGCCAAGAAGAAGAATTCTGTGAACAACATTTCAAAGACACTTACAGACGAAATGAAGATGGCAGATTTATCGTAAAAATGCCTATGAAACACGAACAATTAGGAAATTCAAAGCATTTAACCAACATTAGACTCAATCAATTAATTAAAGGTCTTAGCAAAAATGCTACCTTGCAACATTTATATCAAGATTTCATAACAGAATATGAAAATTTGGACCATATGGAAAGAGTCGATGATAATTCAAAACCGGAACTTGAATATTACCTCCCTCATCATGGAGTATATCGACCAGAGAAGTCAAGTACAAAATTAAGAGTTGCGTTTAATACTAGTGCGCCAAGCTCAAATGGCTTAAGTTTGAATGATTTACTTTTAGCGGGAGCAGTCCAAGAAGATACTTTTGATATTTTTGTGAGATTTAGAAAACATCAAGTTGCAGTTATTGCGGGTATACAAAAAATGTACCGGCAAATTTTAGTTGATGAATCCCAAAGTGACTTCGAATCTTATGGAAGAGAAACCTTAGTGACTCACCTGTGTAGACTCAAAAAAGTGACTTATGGTACTAAAAGTGCTCCATTTTTAGCCATTAGATGCATATAGCAAGTTGCATATGACGAAATGCATAAATATCCTGAAGCTGCCAAAGCTGTCTTGTCAGACTGTTATGTTGATGATGTCATCTCTGGTTCATCAAACTTAGACTCAGCAAGGGAATCGAAAAATCAGCTTAAACAGCTTTTTCATAGTTGTGGAATGACTTTGCACAAATGGAACTCTAATTCTCCTGAACTGTTGGATACCCCTTCTACAAGCTCTGAGCTTTCATTCTCCTCCAAAAGTGATAATGTTGTTAAAGCTTTAGGTATTACATAGAATTCTCAGAAAGATGAATTCATCTCTAAAGTCCCAATCAAGGAGAAATCATCATATACCAAAAGAGACATTTTATCCACAATTGCCAGACTTTATGATCCTTTAGGACTGATTTGTCCGGTAATCACCAAAGCCAAGATATTTTTACAGAAATTATGCGTTCAAAAACTGAGTTGGGATGAACCACTCTTTGCAACTATTGTTCACGAATGGCAATAAATACTTTCAAATTTAAAGACTGTTGAAAACATAAAAATTAATCGTTGCATCCTCTCCAATTAACCAAGCAAGATTTCACTCATTGGATATGCAGATGCTTCGGAAGCCGTTTATAGTGCAGTTGTCTACTTGATTTGTGTCGATGAAGATCACGGCTCGTCATCTCATCTACTAGCCAGCAAATCTCGTGTGGCTCCATTGAAAACGTTATCTATTCCAAGATTGGAACTTAATGTTTGTTATTGGTTTAACTGATTTCGAAAGTTAGCAACTCATTGAAGATGCATTTAGATGACATCATTCTGTGCACTGATTCAAAGATAGCACTGTCATGGTTGAAGACTTCTCCTCATCTGTTGAAGACCTTTGTTGCAAATAGAGTCTCCAAAATCCAAAGACTAGTAGAGCCTCAATACTGGAAGCACGTATCATCAGCAAATAATCCGGCAGATCTGATTTCTCGTGGTGCTTATCCTCATGAACTTGTGACATCTTCCTTGGTGTGGAATGGTCCTGAACAAAAAGAACTTAGTGATGCTTCTTTATTTGAACTTGACAAGACTCTCATAGATTCTCCTGCTTATCAGGATGTACTTAAAAAACCTTTAGACGTTAATTCGAACTGCAATTTAAACTTGTTTTGGAATATCTTTTTTGAATTAACAAATAATTATGTTAAACTAATTAGAATCTTAAGTCTTATTTTCAGGTTTCTGTCCAATCTGAAAGGTCCAGTGAAGAAAACAGGCCCCATTAGTAGTACTGAATTTCAAGATGCGGAAATGCACTTGATAAACATGGTTCAGGTAATAGAATTTGCTAAAGAGATTAAATCACTTCAAGATCAGAGAGTAATCAAAAGTCAGGTAAAAACTTTAAATCCATTTTTAGATGGGAAATATATATTATGTGTGGGCGGTCGCTTGACTCATGCCACAATTAATTATGACTCTAAACATCAAATTTTATTGCCAAAAAATCATGAGCTTACCAAGCTAATATTTATTCATTATCATTTGAAAAATTTTCATTCTGGCCCTCAAGCATTGTTACATTTTGTTAGGGAAATGTTTAGCCCATTGGTGGCAAGGACTTAGCTAGAAAATCAGTTCACGAATGCTTACTTTGTTTTCGTCATAAACCTATCATTTCAGATCAATTAATGGCCGATTTACCTCCTGAACGTGTAAATCCAAATCTGACCTTTCATAACACAGGATAGATTTTGCAGGCCCTTTTCTAATCAAATATGGAAATCAAAGGAAAGGTAGTTTACATACAGTTTATATAGCAATCTTTGTTTGCTTAGTTACAAAGCCGATTAATTTAGAAATAGTATTTGACTTAACATCTGAAGCCTTGATTGCATGTTTAACACGATTTTTCTCGCGTAGAGGTAAAAGCTCATGTCTGTTTATTGACAATGCAACTAATTTTGTAGGAGCTCACAAAGAGTTAAAGAAACTTGCTTCTTTAGTTACTGTCCCTGATTAAGTTTTGGGTAAGTATTTGGCATCTGAAAATATCTCTTGGAAATTTATTCCTCCTCGTGCCCCCAATTTTGGTGGAATTTGGTAGGCCGGAATCAAATCTTTTAAATTTCATCTTAAAAGAACTATTTTCGATGCTAAACTAACCTATGAAGAATTTTTAACCGTAATTGATCAAATTGAACGAATCCTAAATTCGAGACCTCTTTCTCCTTTAGCGTCTGAACCTTCAGATTACGAACCCTTGACACCGGGTCACTTTTTAATAGGTAGACCCATAAACCCAATTGTAGAATCTCAAATTTTAGATTTGTCAGAAAGCAGATTGTCAAGATGGCAAAAATGAACTAAAACGATACAGATTATATGGAAACGATGGATAACTGACTATCGTAATCACTTGCAACAACGAAAGAAATGGTATTTTTCAAAGGACAATATAAAGAAAAATACAATGGTTATTATTAAAGATGATCAGTTACCTCCATTTAAATGGTTACTAGGAAGAATTGATCAGACAATTCCTGGTAAAGATGGTAAGATACGAGTAGTAGTCATTAACACAAACTTTGGTCCAATTAAAAGGCCAATATCAAAAATTTGTTTATTGCCTATTGAGGATAACTTCAAGGATCAAGTTTCATTGTTAGAAATACACACTATTCTTTATCGTACTTATATTTTGGTAATTTTATTGAAAAAATGTGAATTTTCACTGTTTGAAATGTTGATATACTTACCCTAATTATTGAAAAAATTTGCAAATGTTCAAAATTTATCGAATATTCTGAATTGTTTATTTCATTCTGTAAATGATTTATTAACTTAACGACTTTTGTTAATGCTTAAAAAATGAATAGCTGAATTTTTAGCATTTGATGTTGAATTGTATGCTTAGATTTAGTTTGCATATCATAGATATTGCAACGTGGGGCGCAACTTCAAAGTTATGTACAGCGCATTGGTTCTGCGCAATTTCAGTTAGTTAAGATTCGAACTTCTAGCGTAGCATACATGTTTTGATCCCGTATGGTCGAGAATTTATCATTTTCGATTTAGATTTTTAATAAATTACAGTCCACGAAATAAAATTGGTTGTTGTTGTCGTAACGCTGTCTTTAGTATACAGTCTAACCAGCGACCTCAAAACAGTATACATGAGATATAAACTTGTACTTGGCAATAATTCTGATGCCAGCTTGATGTTTAAAAAATGGAAGCTGCAATACTAAAGAAGTATCACAACATTTTTAAGGTTCTGTTTATATTTCAGTTCATTTCATTGCCATATCAGTATGTTTTGAGTTTGATGTCCTCCAATTATGAATGTTTTTTAATTTCCTTTTAAAATATAGAAGTGTGTCATTACTCTATATTACATATGTTTTAGTTAATTTCATAAAACTACATTATGTAGCAAGGACTTGAAAATTTACAGATGTCTCCTCGCAGGAAATTTCTAAATCTATAAATGTCTGAGCAGAAAGAGGCTGTGTAGGTAAAGAATTTTTAGCTGAATCGCAGAATAGGCTGCATCAGTCGATGCTGTGTTTACTTCTCTTATGCTTGGACACGCCTTTTTATGACGTAATATTGGTTACGCCTCTTCTTCAAAACAAGTTATAAGTATGCTATAGCTTCGTATTTAAAGAAAACTTAAATTATATTTTAATTGAGTTGAAATGGTAGGTTTATAATGTTCTGTGCGAGATTTTTTAAATTATAAATCTAATTTTGTGTGTTGTGTGGTATTGTTAGCATTTAACGCAACGAATTATCTCTCACAAATGTATTATTAAGATACCAAACGATTGAAAACGATCATTAGCAAACGATTGAAAATATTGAATGCATGAATTAAAAATTATAACCGTAACTTCTGAAAATACAGAAAAGAATTCTTTTGCTTAAAGAATGTTTTGATTATTCATGAGTGTGTCTAATTCGGTGCTTACTGCAGAATGGATGAGTATCTGAATCTGGATTTCTTTTATCAGTTGGAGCGAAGAGATAAAAAATGCGTTATTGAGTGGTGTATGGAGAAAGGTTTGATTGCAATATCGTATAAGTGCCCGATTTGTGGAACAAATATGAAACTAGTAGAGCGAAAAAACCGTATAGACGGTTTTGAGTGGATGTGCAGAGTTACTGGAGGCGAATGTAGGCATCGAATTTCAAGGTCAGTTCGAAAGAACTTCTGGTTTGCGAAGAGTAAATTGAGCATGTGTGATGTTTTGCGAGTTATCTATATGTGGTTGGGTAAGTGCGGGAATGATTTTATACGAACGGAATTACGTATTGCTAAAAATACGGTGACAGATTGGAAAAGTTTTTGTAGAGAAGTATGCATGGAGTTATGTTTGAAGGAGAATGTTAAGTTGGGTGGGGAATGTGTCATTGTCGAAATCGACGAAAGCAAGTTTGGCAAGCAAAAGTATCATAGAAGGAAAAGAGTCGAAGGAAAATGGGTTTTTGGTTTGGTTGAGAGAGGAACAGATAAATGCGTCTTTAGAGTTGTTAAAAACAGAGGTGCCGAAACATTGCTAGAAATCATTAAAGAGAATGTTCTACCAGGATCGATTATTATATCCGATTGTTGGAAAGTGTACGACTGTCTCGAGTTCGAAGGGTATGCGCATCTGAAAGTCAATCATAGCTTGAGTTTTAAAGATCCAGAAACAGGTGCGCATACCAACAGTATTGAAGGAACTTGGGCGGCAATCAAAAGAAGTGCTCTAGTAAGGCAAAAGGACAGTTTGATTCCTATCTTGCGGAATATATTTGGAGAAGGAAACACAAGAAATCCGACGCCAGCCAATTGATGCGTATATTTCTCAGTGAGATCACAGCCATATATTCTGCAAAAGGAGAGGACTGAAGGTAAGTTTCATTTATTATTATTGACTTAAGTAAAATATTGGGTGCTTTTCTAATATGGCAGTTTGGATGTTTGGTAGTTGCTTTATTCTGGCAGTTTATCTTTGTTTTGTATCATTTTTCTGGACACATTTTTTGCAACTCGAATCAATGGAGTTGGTTCCACGCGAGTTTCTGCAATTTTCTGGTTTCTTTAAGTGAAAGCAAATTTCTGAGTATATGAGCAATGGAGAATTTATTTAATGTCTGATTTTTTTAAGTAAAATAGATCGATGTTCACATGGGCAAAGCCAATGTGGTGCGCAATGCCGAGGTTGTGCGCGATGCCGAGTTTGTGCAATTCTGGTATTTTTTTTAAGTGAAAATAGATCGATGTGCACATGGGCAAAGCCAATGTGGTGCGCAATGCCGAGTTTGTGCAATTCTGGGATGTTTTTTTAAGTGAAAATAGATCGATGTGCGGCCCGCCAGCGGCCGAGCGGTAAAGTAGTTGAACACTGGTAGTTCGGTTCGAGGTTCGAATCCAGCGAACGGGCTGGCTGCATGGCCGTTTTCGTGGATTTCCCCATGTGTAATGTGTATAGAAGCCAGTTTCCATTAGAAAGTCCTCCACGAAGGCATCCCTCTCTTTAGGCAGATAGCCCTCCTGTGCTTTTCCATAATTAAATACACACCACCAACAGATCGATGTGCACATGGGCAAAGCCAATGTGGTGCGCAATGCCGAGTTTGAGCAATTCTCTGATTTTTCTTTAAGTGAAAATAGATAAATGAGCACATGGACACCGAGTTTGTGGAATTCTTTGATGTTTTTCGAGCGAATACTTATCGTTGTGTAAAAGGGAAAACGAGGTTGTGCGTGATGTCGAGGAGTAATGTAACTTTATTTATGTGCAATGTTTAATATATCGTTTGTGTATTTTAAATTTGTATTGTTGTTTTAATTGTGAATTATATTTAAGACATAATTTTTCATTTAAATTGTATTTTTAATTTTTTGTTTTTTTGATATGTTTATAACGCTTTCCGACTTACGATATATATGGTCCGACGATATAGTCCGACGATCTACTCAACAGTAGCGAAACTGTAAACTTTAACCCTTGAAGTAACGTTTACCTCATATTTTAATACGTAGAGTTTGGTATCGTAATTGCACTTGATAATATGAGTTCATTGATAATATGTGTGTGTGTGCGTATGTGAAGCATTGCTTAGTGTTCCAAGTTTGTAGTATTTATTTTAATATATTATTTTCTTTCATTCTAAGAAATTAGAATTTTTTATTTATTAATGCGTAGCATATTCTAGCATGCCTACACAGAATATGACGTGATTTAGGAATTTTAGAAACTGATATGAAAGCTGTGTAATGATGTTCATATGCAATAAAAAATATTCTTCTTTTTTTATTAATGTAAAGTTTAAAATTTTTAGAAATAATGAAAACTGTCTAATTATTGGTATGTAAGGAATTATGTTGTTACGTAGCAAGAAGGTAATTTGTAAAAATGATAAAATTGAAATGTTCCACAATATGAATTTAAATTTAAAAAAATAGTTTATCTGTATAAATAAAAAAATTAATTAAAAAAAATAATAATTTAATAAAAATCTTTGAAAATATTGAAGCTCTACAACTATTAGAGACTGCGACGTCGTTTATCGTTTTAATAATTGGTAGAATTCGCTCACTGTATCATGGTAATTTTAAATATAAACAATTTATTATACTAATTTATTATCAGAAACGCCTAAGCTTAAATGTTATAAATGTAAATTAAAAGTAAAGAATTTGATATTAATTTACAATAATAAACAATTTATTATTGTTATTAAGAGAAAATAGAAACTACACGTAGTGTAAATGTAAGACTACATTGTGACGTCATAAGCTTAGTCCCACCCATTTAATGACGTCACGCAGCTCCTCCTACTGAACTTTGTTGATGCAGCCTATTCTGCGCTTTTACCGAATTTTTAACCGGTTGGTGAGGGCATTATTTTAATAGCCACTGTATTTTCTATTAAACATATAATTTAGCTATTTCTGTATATTTGGCACTGTTCTTTTATCAGGATATAATTCAGAAATGCAGATATGTATGCACGTATATATGGATGTATGTGTGTATGTGTTCATATATGTAAGTACGAATTTATGTGTATATACATACACATATATGTACATACATGTCTACAAATGCATACATTCATACATTTGTTAATCCGGTTCCGATAACAGAACAGTACCTAATATTTTGCCAGTTAATTTTTATGGGGGTAAACCTCAACCGATAAGCCATGAGAATATATTGATGAAGCAACGCACAATGTTCCCAAAAAGCATTTACGTGTCAACCCATGATGTCACCAAAAAATATTTATTGTGCAACCCAGGCATATGTATAGCATTTTCCCAAATGGTTTTTCACTTCTCCAGCATTTTCAGTAGCATGACTGCAGATTATGATCCCTCCAATGGAAATTTTAAGGTTTTAACATAGTGGACAGCATAGTGCAGTTTTGATCTCATTTTTAGCTTTCTGCACGCATACACTGTAATGTGGCTTGCTTTAAAGACATCATGCGCGTCTTTCTTCTTTCTGATTTTGGAATTTTAATACCAAGTTTATAATATTCTCAGATGTTTCCTTAAGTGAAAACAGTTGACTGTGTATATGGTGAGAACAAAAGCACAAAAACTTAAGACGTATATGTGTCTTATACAGAAAAAGAAGAATATAGAAAAACAAGTGGCAGTGGATGAATCGTTGGAATAGATATGTTTCTTTCCAATGACGCAAATGAGTTAATACAGTTAAAGGCCATACAGGGTATGGATGTCTAGGAATGCGAAACGATCAATAACACATATTACAGATAATGTGTAATTTTCTCTATAATTCAACAAATTTTTAAAAAATACCTTAAAATGTTTGATTTACCATAACTGTGAACACTGCATTCAGATTTAAAGTTAGGTTAGGTTATTTGAATATGGCAAAGTATACAAGGGCTAAATGCCTAAGGAGAGAGATACCTTTGTGGACAACTTCCTAAGGGAAACTAGCTTATATTCATGTTACACATGGAGAAAAACAACCATGCAGCTAGCCCATTTGAGTGTGTTTAAACCTGGGTTGAACTACCAGTGTTCAGTGGTCATAACTTCCCAACGACTGGTGGGATCCACATTTAATGTGTTTTAACAATATTTTTCTGTGACAGAAATGGCTCACAATAGACAATTGTTAAAACTAAGGAGTGCTGTTAGTTCAACCCAGGTTCAAATCCCAGCACATGGATTGATTGTATGAGAATTGTGGTTTTTTCCATGTGTAACATGGAAGCGAGGAGCTTTTCTTATAAAAAGTATTTCACAAAGCTATACCTCCTCTTAGGCAAATCGTGTATACGAGCCAGTTCCCCTTAGAAAGTCCTCCACAAAGGCATCCCTCCTTTATAGCAGATAGCCCTCGAGTGCTTTGCCGTAATATAATAACCTTCCCCCAAAAAAACCTCTTAGGCAAATAGCTGTTCAGTCCTTTGTTATCATTTAAGTAATGCAGTGTTAATTTGTAAGTATTTGTAAGTGAATTAAAAAGGAAGCTATTTAAAATTAGGTAAAAAAATAGAAACTTATATTTTGGATAAAACTAAATTGATTTTGAAAGCGAGAAAACACAAATCCAAGTTTGCCTGGAACAAAGAAATTCAGTTTCTAATTGTGTTGATATCATTATAAACAGCTATATAAGAGTCAGATATTTATCCACAAGTATCAATTGTGGCATGACAAATACCTTTTATTATGCAAGCATCATAAATCCAACAAAACACAGACATGTTTTAGTAGCAACTATATAAATTTTATTCACAAATTTGCACATAATGATGAATGATGTGATACGAGAAATAAATAGCAAATATATGGAAATGCAGTTGGTTGGCATTTTCAAAAACTTATAATCTATTTTTAAGGTCTGATTACAAAATAACAGAAAATACTATTTATATGTTTTTATTCAAACATAGTTCCTTTGTGAATTAAATTATTAATCTTACTGTGAGGTTACCATAATCCCAGTTTTATTCTGAATATTTTTTGAAAGAGAAAATTTATAGACTAAATTTGCCCGTAAAAGCTAATTTTGGCTGTATTAAATTTGTCTAAGTTTGGCTTAATCAGTGAACTTGACAAAGAAATCATATCATGTAGAAATAGGATTACATACATCTGACACTAGAATAATTTTACTGAAGATTTTTTTACGTGCACTACATTTTCTATATTGGACCAATCTAAAAAATTATCACTATTTATTCTTTCGCTTTCTTATGCGGAGAAACATAACCAAGTCATTCAGTTGCAAAATGCTCGAAATCGATCAAACATACATATTCACAGATATCGACAAAGACTTATTTCAGATTTCCGAATCAATGTTGCGAACCATGCTTACATCAACCGAAGTTGTTGTTGATGCTGGCCGGAGCTTCGTTGTGACGTCAGCTTACGCATGGCATGGACCTTATAGGAAATAGACCAACAGTCGGTGTTGTCGGTGTTGAGTAGACTAACCCAGTGGGCGTCACACACATGTCGGGAAGAGAGAGTAGAGACGATTTAGTTTATCGTAACATTGAAACATATGGCGTTTGTATCACATAACTCTTTTTAATTATTAAATGTGATACGTTGTATAAATGATGAGATAATAAAAATCACAGTTTTGCTAATAAGATTTTATATATCTCATGAAACCACATTTTAGTGCATTTTGAGTATTTTTTTTACTGCATTTTGAGCATAAGCGTAATTCTTGTCTAAACATCATTACTTTGATAAAACGGTAAAAACTCTAAACAAAAAATTTATGAATTTACTACAAATAAAGTAAAATTAAGTAAGATTGATAGTACATGATGCTATGAAACAAATAAAGTAAAATTAAACAAGATTTGGTAATTTGTTTTTAATTTTATGAACATTTTCAGGCAGTAGTAGCAAATATTTATCATTTCAAATGTTTATAGAAACCAAGGATTGTTTTATTTATTTTTTCTGTTTTCAAAATTATTATGGTATTAAAAGATGATCATTTATGACAATATTAATAACTCATAAAATTCGGAGCATAAACTTTCCTGAGTGTAACGAAAAATTAAAAAAAAAAAAAAATTCACAGTAAATAAAAAAATCTTATGCGGAACTAGAAATAAATTAAAAAAAATAATTACTATAAAATACAAGATATTATATGTCCAATCTTAAATTTTTATTAATGCGCCTAAAGTAACCTTGTAATTTTATATACCTGTAAATACTTTAAGCAGAATGACTATACATCCATAAATACATATGTATGAAAGTAAACAATTTAGAATATTTGTTGCATTGAAAAATTCGCTTACTTCACTTTTAATTCAAATATTTGTGAAAACAAGATTATATCTATTTATCTATTAATGTGAATACACACACCTATATATATATATATTTAGAGAGAGGAAGAGAAACAGATAATATGGTTTATTGATGCTTAAATAAAATTAATTTAGTAAATCTGCTTAGAATATTTTCTCTCTGTTTAGATTCATTGTAACATGCAACTGCATAATGCATTCTGATTTTTAAATATTGAAATATCACTGCTTTAATTAATTTAATCAGGTGGTTTTTATCTGGCTCAACATCATAAATATGGTTTTGAAGAGAAGTAAATATATGTGTTCCTACGCTTTTTAAGACTTTTAGAGTCATGAAATTTATAATATTTTTTTATTCAATTTAAACTCCTTTTCAGTCTGCCTAAAAATTATTTCTGCATTTTTGCAGATCATTCGGACGTCACTGGAAGGAGAAGTTAAACCTTTACATCCAGATTTATAATATTTGAAACCTAGCAAACCATCATATGGTTCTGTTGAAACTAAAGCTGAGAAACAGATATTACATTTTACTTTATAAGCTAAGCTTTTAACAACAAAACCAGCTATATAAGATGTATACTTTTCGTTCTTAAATATTCTTATTTTTGATTAGTTATAATGCTAGGAATTAAAATTTACCTATAATTTAAAAAAGCAGCAAAAAATTATAAATTTTAAAGAAAAACGTTCAAAAATTCATTTTTAGGCATTTTAGTATTTAGTTATAGTTTAGTATTAGTTATAGTTTTAGTAATTGTAAGAGAACATTACTTGGTTGAATTTTTCTGTTAGTTCAGATTTAAAATATTATTTTCTAAAAGAAGAAGTTACGAATTCGCTTACATTATAGGAAAAGCTAAAAATATATACAAGCCTGAAAGCATGCAACAGCTTTATAATTATTTAGAACGTTAATTATGCTTGAAAAACATGCTAAGTATTTAAAAAGCAATCTCAGTGTCAAAAATAAAAATATTTAAAAATTCTTAATTGTGAAATGAGGCACCAGCTTTTTCGTGACAATTGTACGCGCTGCAATAGCCAACTATTGCTAATTTCTGGAAGTCGTCCCTACTCCTCCGGATGTGATCAAGGTGACAGCCGGGAACGTACCAGACAAGGGAGAAAACGCAATTGGGTTAGTCTATTTCTTATAAGGTCCATGACGCATGGTCGGAGATCGGAGATCATCATTCGTTAAGTGGTGTTCGACCCGAAGGCCTTTACCACTACATGTTTATCAATATCCGAAGGACCTGTAAAAGTTCGTTAAATTCCATAAAAATGGAAAAATCTGTGCACTTATAATAAAAGTGCAAAGTAGTGAAGAAGTTGATCAGGCGTGGCGCCATATATCGGCCACAGATAGCAACTAATAACTTTGGCATATCTTTTACACATTATCGCAGATTTGAGTGACGATCACGTAACCTCCCTGCGCATTCGGGGATTTAGCACTGACCTCTTGATCAGGAATAAGATATGCTTCAGGCCACTTGGTGAAGTAATCAATGACAACAAGGATGTGTTTGTTGCCCTCAGCAGTTCGTGGCAGAGGTCTCAAGATGTCAAACGCGATACTCTCAAAAGCTGCTTCTACATTGTCAAGTTGCAGCTTGCCTCGGCTGCGGTTCTTCGATCCTTTCCGAACCGCACAGGCATTGCAAGATCAGCACCACTTTTGCACTACTACAGTAGGAGCGCTCACGAACGCTCTGCAAGATATTCATTATTACGAAGTTACCTCCCGTAGGGAATGCTATCTAGTTAATAAAACAGGCAAATCGACAGCTGGTATTAGCTTGTATTCGGCATAGATTTTGTAAAGTCCCTATCGATTTTGAGGGCAAATTGGGTCCCCCTTCACCAGGAGCAAAACATTCTGCAAAAAACTGATGCCTTCTTTGCTCCTGATGAAGGGGGACCCGTTTTGCCCTCGAAATCGATTGGGATTTTACAAAATCTACGCCGAATACAAGATTCTCGATTTGCATGTTTTATTTTCGACGTGGACGTGTTTTTCTTGCGTCTTGCTATTTAGTTCTTTAAAGAAATCCCCAATCCGGGATCTTGGAAGTAACAGTTGCCATCGGAAAGTCTTCCCATCATCAGAATCGAATTTCTGGTACAAGCCGCCGTTTCGAATGTGAGTCTTTAGAGAGCCCAATATTGTTTTGCCGTAGAACCATTGATCGAAATTGTCCTGCCAGGTAGGTTTTCTATTTGAAGACTCCATCAGCTCAATTATGGGTTTAATGTCGCCGTCTTCCAACTGGTCTTTCCTGACTTCTTTGTCACTCCATGGGTCTCCATCAGCCGATGTTTATGTTGTAATTTGTCGTACGACTGGATTATACAGCTGGTATTTAGCTTCGACCCTGGAACAATATCGGCAGCTTTCTGGGCAAGGAATTCTAGACAGGGCGTTTGCGTTTTTGTGCGATGATCCCTTCCGATGACAGATAGTGATGTCATATTCCTGGAGTCTCTGTATCCACCTGGTTATTTGACCCTCACGATTCTTGAAATTTAAAAGCCAGTCCAATGATGCATGATCTGCACAGAGCAGGAATTTTCTGTCATATAGATAATGATTGAAATGTTCTACGGCTTTGCATATGGCGAGCAACTCTTTCCTGGTGACGCAGTAATTCCTCTCCGGTTTAGACAGGCACTTGCTCCAGTAAGCCATTACACGTTCTTGGCCGTTTATTTCTTGGGACAAAACAGCACCGACACATTCATTGCTCGCGTCCGTGTCCAGAATAAATGGTCTGTCGAGCTGAGGATATGTCAGGATTGGAAGCAGATGTTAAAACTTCCTTCAGATTCTTAAATGGATCCTCACATTCTTTTGTCTACAAGAAATTTTGCTTGCTCTCTGTCAGCTGGTGAAGGGGTGTTGCGATGGAAGAAAAGTCCTTCACGAATCTCCTACAGTAGGTGCAAAGCCCTAGGAAGCTTCTCAGCTTATGGACATTTTCGGGAGGTTTCCAGTCTTTAACGACTGATACTTTTTCAGGATCCGTGCACACACCTTCAGCAGAGATGACATGTCCGAAGTAAGTCACTTCCTGTATAAATAATTTGCATTTAGCAGAATTAGATTGGCTTCTTTTAGCTTCTGAAGTAGCTTTCTAAGATTTCCTAGATGTTCTTCAAAACTCTTCCCGACGATGATGATGTCATTCAGGTATATCAGACAGGCCTCGTAGGAAAGACCTTTCAAAACAGTCTCCATTAGGCGTTCGATTGTAGCCGGCTCATTGCAGAGTCCAAACGGCATAACCTTGAACTGCCAAAGTCTTTGTGCCGTAGTAAATGCCGTCTTTTCTCGGTCATCAGGATGTATTTCTACCTGCCGATACCCACTCTTTAAGTCAAGTGTCAAGAACCACTTGCTTCCAGAAAGCAAGAGGGTAGCTGTCTTTCTTCGTAACCTCGTTCAACCAGCGATAGTCAACGCAAAATCTTGTTGAACCGTCTTTCTTTCTGACGAGGACAATGGGAGATATTATTTTCTACCAATTATGAAAAACAGACGATGAAAGGATATTTAAGTGAGAACTACACTTACCTAGATTTTGGAGAAATTCTGAAAGAACAGTAAATACTTTTTCAGAGTTTAATACCAAACAACAGAAACCTTCCATAACATTAAGAAAGGGTTATCCATATAGGGATAAGGCTATGCCAATTGCAAATTTTGCAGTCTCATGACCATTGTGCACGACAACTAAGGGAAACAGTTATATTCTGGTATCAGGGACTATTTTAGATTGCGATTGGATATTTACTTATTTCATGAATAAGAAGCATAAACGGATGTCTAGTTCACTGCATAGAATTTGATTTCCAGTTTGAATGCAGCGTCTTATACTGATCAAAAGTCTTGTTTCACTTCTGCCGTTTTTAAAGGATTATGCGAAATCCTCCGACAGATCACCAGCGCTCATGGTCAGACGGCACAGTAGTCAGGTCAGACTTAATAAAAGGATCTCTACGGGGTAACATCGATAAACTTCCAGACATCATCTTTCTTTTTATGTCTAGGATTCATCAGAACTGGAGCTAAAACTTAGTCTCGTTCCTCCTAGTATAAGCGAGAGTCACAGTACCAAAAATCTTCTTTCTTTCTGCCATAGACAGCGGAGAAAATTTCAGGAATGTGTCAATGTAAGTAGGCCTTATCAGTTAAAAGGCGGACTCAATAAGAGTATCTTGAGCTAAAGCCAGCGTGTGAGTTTGGTATTTTAATATGACTTCTAAATTCAGACTATGGGTGTACAGCTGAAAAGACAGCAGTCCAGACAACTACTTATATCCAGACACACCCAGTTTACGCCTCAGAAAATCAGCTTCAATTAATTGGCACCACAGACAGAAAAATACCCAGACAGATGGTACAACATTAACTGAGTCATCAGGATGTGCGCTATCAGGAATTGAATCACGCTAAGTCTTACGGAACCTTAACAGTGATTAGACCTTGCCTCACTCATGTTTATGAACTCCTAATAACGTATTATTCTTGAGTTAAAGCATACAATCGGTTGTAGTAACATAACGGCACATCCCCACTCTGCTGCTAGCATCAAATTATACCACAAATGTGCCCACACGATTATACTATATTTTGTAATTTATATGTGAGTTATATACTGCAGTATCTACACAAATATGTTAAATGTACCGTGATGTAATTGCATCAATTATATAATAGCATAGAATCAATAATTATTTTTACTTTAATTTTATTGTATTAATATGTAACTAAACAAAACTAATATGCATTTTTACTTGTTATATATTATTGCTTAGAACATATCCATTTGCTTCATAGATATTTATAATAATGTGTTCCACTTAAATGTCTCGCTATGTATACTGTTGCGTGCGTACGGTTCCTAATAGATTGAATGCACACAGATCAGATGATAGGTTAATAAAATTTATTTTTATCAAATGAAACTGGAATTTTCCACAGAAATACTCGTACAGGTGTCCACAGTATCGTAGAATACAGTCAGTAATTATACTTTAAGCTACTAAGAACGTTAAACTGAACGCAATGTAAAGCGCATCTAAAGAGAAATCTCCAATTTCACGCTGAACTAAACGCTCGCAACAAAAACAACAACTAACAGAGCAGATGCTCTCTTTCCGGCTTTATATGGTTTTTCACCGGCCGCCATGATAGTTCCAGTACTTTCTGAGTGGCATATTCACAAAGCCTACAGACCATTTCTCTACAGGCTGCTTTCATTGGAGGAAACATATGCTTGGTGGTCATATTTGGAATGGCGAGTTATCGCCCTGTAGGCGTAGTAATTAACGCAAAACAAACGTTATTTCACTCGATATTTTTTTAGTTTATGAATGAAAGCTTAGAGGAATTGTGTGGAATATATTTTAAATAACCTACTGATCTTATTAATAGTTTATTTGTATTTGAATTTAAACTTTTAAAAGTACGTAATTGTTTTACAAGAAAAAGGTGTTTACATGGAGATAGCATATGCACTTTTTCGTCATTTCTGTTGTGTAAATTTCCATAGCGCATTAATTTATACAAATAAAGGAAACTAACCAAAGGGAAAACATTCAGTAAACATTTAAGGGCGTCGGATACCTATTCTTTTTACCTAAATTATGAGTAAGTATAACTAAAATTATATTTTATTCCATTATGCGCTATTTCTATTGAAATGCTTTTCGGGATCTTGGATAGTAATCTTGCTACTGGTACCTACTACAAAGAGTACAGACCAGTAAATAAAAATAAGAAAATTCAAAATTAACAAAAATAGAAAAAATAAAGGCGTTTAATTTTTAACACCACATCCGAAGGCGAAAAGACAAAGTCATTCAATAAAGTTAGAATAAAAACAAATCCGTGCAAAGCAGAGTTTATGAAAGCTACGAGCGGGGATAGAACCGGCGATCTGAAGTCTGAGATTTTCTCCCGCGCTCGTTACCGCAGCTCAGCGGACTGAGAATTACGAAATAACCCATGTCAAGTTCTGATTCATTTGAAAGTGACTATGTTATGAGAAATTATAATGAAGAGTATAATAATGACCTTGAAAGTGATAGTGGAAGTGATATCATCATTCGTTCTAAGAAATTACGAGCTATTAGTGATAGCATTGATGATGATGAAGTAACTGCAAGTACCTCCGATGACGATATTATTGATGAGTTTTTACCCGTGGATACAATTTTTTCGAACGAATTGAATACTTTTTCTGAAGTACCAGGGCCAAAGCATGCCCCTCCTCCTGATGCGAAACCAATTGAATATTTCAATAACTTTTTTTTCAAGTATACTAACCAACAGCAGTGTCTTCGCATTCTCGATACAAAACAAGAAAAGCGCTATCGCGCTGCGCCGTATTTTTGGCATACGACAAGTGAAGTGCACGCCGGACTCAAACAATTAATACTTTCAAAAAAAAAAAAAAAAAAAAACTGCGGAATAAATTTTACCACATTTTTCTCTTTCCACTTATTACTAAATGAAATATCAGACATTTCCATAAATATATATCAGATAAAACTGCTGTAAAACTAAAATATAATGAGAAATCTCATGTAGTGTTAAGAAGAACAAAAAATGTAGATACATTATTATTAGTATTATCTGAAAAGCCCTAAAATAAAAAGAATATTTTAAAATTAAAACCAAATAATAGTTTAGAAAAGAACCATCTTGTGTTGCAATGCCGTCCCTTCAGAAATGATATATTTTCGAAGCATATGCCCCAAAAGGCTTTAAATGAATTACAATTAAAAATTAAACAATTTTATTTAATCCCAAGAAATATTATTCAGAATATTTATTTTTAGCCCAAAGGGGCGCGTTAGATACAAAGGGCTATTAGTATCAAAATAGCATTTTGCATCATTTCACTTTTCAAACTGTTGTCACCAAATATTATTGCCATGTATTATATTTAAAGAAACTAAATAATGAAGAATCTGCATAAATTCATGAATGTTTCCTGCACTGTGAAAAAACAATGGTACCTAGAGCCATTCAATTTTGAACAACATAGTCCTCCAATGGAAGAGCATTTGGAAGCCTGAATTTTGAATTTGTTTTATTATCTATTTCAAATTTTGTAAAATTTTAACGGATTTTTGATTAACAGACTAAACGATTTCAAAGTAAGCAATAGCAACACTGTATGGGGGGGGGGAAATTTATCTTCAGCGCGTGAGACTTTGTATTGGAAATTCTAAATACAGTCAAAAGTCTTTAATCCGGACTCGTCGGAACTTCAGCGATTCTGGATTATCGGTTTTTCCGGATTATAGATCATCAGTTTAAATCTGGTAAGATAGCATGCAGAAATTATAAAATTAAAAATATGAAACCGTAATTTATGAAATAAAGAGCAATTATGTTTTAAAAGGTATCAAAATTTACAAAAAAAAAAAAAAAAAAAAAAAAAAAAAAGCAGCAGCTTTATATTTGTTTACTTAATTAAACATTTCTTTCAACGCGCGCATGCATACGCATGCATAATGCATACATTACACATACTCGAAATTAGAAAATTGCAACCAGAAAAATATTTGATGTGTATTCGCGATATTTATAATGACGAGGGATTTGATTTAAATCATATCAAAGACGGAGTACATCGAGATGAAATACTACATTTAGTAAGGAACTAAAAGCCGAATAAAATAAAAACATCTGCCCTGAAGATAAGGATAGTGCTGACAGATCAACTTCCAGTTCATTGCGCGCCGTGTCTTCGAGCGCAGCTCAAAGATAACATTGTGTCATTCTTCCATAGGAAACTTTGAAAAATAAGCATGGGTTTCAGATTTTGAATTTTTCACAGAAGTTCTTTGCCACAAAAACAACTTATATATCAAGATGCAAGGGGGGAAAAATCTATCTATTGCCAATATCTCTGCCAAATTTAAAACTAGATCTCTTTGTTTTCAAGCTAGCTAAGACATTGCATTTCCGATATTAAATGCAGTACTCTCGGTTAATGAAGACAAGTTTAACAGGTATGAAGATGGTCCGAGAAAACTGCATTCTGAGTTTGAACACAGATTTCAATGCCATTCAAACATAATTGGGTATTTTCACCTTGCATTTCAATGTGAATTATGAAGCAGTGATGCCGAATTTGCAGCTTGAATTAACTGAGTTACAATCTAACAATTGCAGGGGTGTTTGTGGAACCCCAAAAAATCCCCTGAAACTTTTACGGACTTACTACCGACATTTTGGAGTTTCGAGAAGGGGGGGGGGAGAAATGAAAAATTACAATTATGAAGCATTGAATGACCTAATTATAAAAGTTCAATGAATTACTTTTTTTGCAAAATTAATAACCATAAATTTTCAAACATATAAACTACTACATTTTATGTAAATATTTTAAATTACCTGAATTAATTCTTAAAAAAATTATCTAATTTCTGCTGCTTTTTTTTTTTTATTTTCTGATGTTTGTGGGCTTTTCTTTCTTTTGTGGTGAACTTCAAATTGGAGGAAGGTTGACTTTTATTTTCCTCATTTACAGTTGAAGAAATTTCCTCGAGAACTGCACATGCAGAGGTAGAAGCAGTTTGCTTTTCTGCTAATGTAGAAGGTTTTTCAGAGACTTTTATAGGTGACTCATCTGAAATACATGTTTTTAAGTCCTCTTGATATGTTTTCCAACTTCTGTTCATATTCAGTAAGAGATCTTTGTGAATTGGCTCAGTCATTGGATTTTTTGAGCCATATTTTTCACATTAGGTTTCTTTAGAAGCCATTAAATCATATTTAATAGTCTCCACTGCATCTAGGGAATCAATCTTAAGAGAGGTTCTATAGTCAGTGACAAGTGTATCCATTAAGTTGAATGCACTTTCCACTAATGGGCCATGGAAGCAGCTAAGGCAGGCTTTGACCAATTTAGCCAATGTAGGATACTTATAATCATTTGTGAAATCATCTTTTAAATTAAAAACTTTAGACCAATATTTATCAATTGTACACTTGACTTGATTTCCACTTTCATCAGATGTGTAGAGCATTTCTTTGGTGATATCAATATCACTCTGGTATAACCTTATTTCAGCTTCTACTTTTGATTCATTATCACTAAAAATACGGGACATAAAAGATGATAATTTTTCAAAAGCTAATATTGTACTGGTTTTACCTCTTAGCTCTGGATCTAATGCTGTAAAACTAATTAGATATGAATTTTTAAGGGGTAATTTCTGTTTCATATGCTGTGCTGTATTAGTATAAGCTTTCATCAGAGAAATTTGGAATTCTTTTGCTATTGGATGATTTTTTGATAATTTCTTCAGGAGAGTGGAAGCTTCTGCACCAGTAAATATTACTTTGCTAGGTAGATGGAATTCTGGATTTGTGACATCAACCTTTAATAAATCATTATAAGATGTGCAGTCTATATTTTCTGGCTTCATAAAAAAACAGAAAAATTTTGCCGTCAATTTACAAATACTGGAATGTATTAAATGAAGCATTGGTTTTTTTGTTTCAAATAATTTAATATATGTGTTGAACTCTGGTAATACTGCTGAATATAATGCCATATGCAATAAAGTTTTATTTTGCATAATAAATAACCCATTTAGTATTCTTTTTTTCCGAGCTAAAGCATCCTTTATGAGTTGTTGGGAATGCAAGCAAGAATACACCCCTTCAACAATTTTTTTCTGAGCTGCAGAAATATTTCTTTTATTGTATACAGTTTCAACATAAGAAAAATAATCCCCTTTATCAGTTTTATCCAAGTAGTGAAAATAAAATGCAATAAGAGCATCCCACAGATCTTTGATTCTTTCTAAAACACATAAAATGTACACCCACCTATGGTCTGGTCTCTTCAAGGGCTTAAGTTTTTTAATGGCAAGGGATTCACAGATTTTGAAAAAATTTTCTCTTTTACTACAGCTTTTCATATCAAAATAGATGTCATCAAACAAATCTTCTAAGTATCTAACAAATCATGAAGCAAATTTTTTTGCACAGTTATTAGCTGTGTGACATGTGTCACCATCAATATCTAATAAGTGAGGTGCTTTGTTTGATCGTAGTCTGGTTTCAACACCCTTTTTTTTTTTCCATGCATCTTGTTACACGAGTCCATTAATACACTAATTAAGTTTGCCCATGGAATATTATTATCTTCAATAGTATTAACAACTGCTTTAAAAACAGCTTCTGAATTGCAAGATTCCATCTTTAGAGATGCAAAATGATGAACTACAACTTCATTTTGATTGTTGTCATAAAACTGCACCAATATTGCCAGTATACTTTCTTGAGCATTGCTAGTACTTTCATCCAAATTTAGAGAAAATGGAGTCTCCTTTAAAGTTTTAATGATATTTTCCTTAATAGTTTTTGCGAGCCCATATTTCATCTTATAACATGCAGTAGTCCTGGACATTTCCAACGAGTTTAGTGCCGTCTGATCGCAGCTCAACTGCTTGCAGAGTTCAATTAAATTGGGAGCTACATTGAAAGAAAGAGAATTCTCGGTGATAGACGAAGTTATTAATACCTCTTGGCGTGCTTTTTTTGTCACTATATCCAATGGCCGATCATCAGTCTCCATCATCAGTCATCAGTCCAAGTCATCAGTATTTTTTGAATTAGCATAATTACTTAAAAGTCATTGAATGTTTAATGCACTTTGAATATTTTATGTGCGTCACAGTTTTAGAATGATTTGTGAAAGCCTTGAATCCTTCCCCACCATACTTCAGCAGTGAGTTACAAAAAACACAATATGCTTGTCCAGCAACATTTATTTTCTTGCACCATGTGCCAATGGTATCCCCATTACCATCTCTCCGTTCAATCAAATTCCACCTAAATGCATTACGGACACCTTCTTCTAATTGTATAATATCACTATTTATATCGAGAAATTTCATAGTGAAATTCTCTTGCGTACATAAATAAAAAAATATTTGAATAAACGAAACAAAAAATTTACACGTGCATCAATAAATGAAACAAAAATTTTACACAGCGAAGAAAAAAAAGTTGAGAAGCGATCAATGACAAAAAGCTAATACGGCGAAAAATCCCCCTTCTCTACTTATTGCCGCCACGCCAGGAAAGATAGGACCTTTGAACCCAGAGTCACGTGATCGCACATCTGGTCGAACGAAGTCTCTCCCTTTTTTTTCTGCCGCACCTACTTGCCGAAAAGAATCCAGAAGAGAATGTCTGAGAACCGGGGGAATGAGTCATAACTCGCAATAAGGAAAGAACAAAAAAGAAGTTTTTTCCTCCCTTTTCACGCATTATCACTGCCTTTGGAGAAAGAAAAGTTTTCACCACACACACTGACCTTGCGTTTTCTGCTTTCAAAGCAAACAAATTTACCCAGATCAAAATAAATAATTCATTATTATTTCTACTTCCTTTTGAACGACGATCCCCGGAATTTCTGGGTATTGAAGTTCAAAATCCCCGGAATTCTGGGGTTTTCCCGGAGAACAAACACCCCTGCAATTGTCTCAAGCAGCTGCTTCTCAGTTTTCCAAAACTGATTTTTTACAAATCATTACTGAAAGCAAGCTTCCCAAATTTAGTATCTCATGCCCAGAAAATTAGTGCTACGTTTGCTTCATCATATGTATGTGAAGAAGTGTTTTCTACTATGAACCCAAGGAAGAAGGCTCTTGGTAGTTCTATTAGGAATACACTGACAGATGAGCATTTAGCATCATTTCTCAGAATTAGTGCATCTTAGTTTGAACTTTAAAATATATAATAAATAATATTTAAATAATTTTTAAAAATGCAGTTGCAGTTTTATTCCTTACATTAATATTTGTATATTTTTTTAAAATTTTAGAATAAATTTTATTGCCCATTAATTTTTTTTTTCTCTTGCTTTTTGGCCCATTCTTAAAGAAGTTTGTCCACCACTGGTATAGAAAGAATATTGAGACACAGGTAACAACATCTAAAATTTTGATATATGTTAATACTCTTTAGAAACAACTAATATAATAAATATTTTGGCACATTTAGGTACAAGTAGTATTAACAGGTATCAAAACTTGAGATACCATAAAATTAATCTAAATTCCAGCTTATTTCTCCCATTCCAAATAGTGACAGGACCATGGAAGGACAAGGACGGCCACAAAAATAAATAAATTAAAAAATAAAGGGTTTCTATTAAATACTGCTGCTACAATTATGATGTGATAATATTATAGTATCACACAGAAATAACTGAAAACAAAAAGTACTAGCAGAAGAAAAGCTAAACTATGATAAAAGGTTTCTGAAGAGAAGCATGTTGCTAAAATTTACTTTTTTACATATATTTAACATGATAAATAAAAACTATCTGCTATACTGTAAATGAGCTCCGGGTTATAACTGTTATTCTCACGAAGGCACGGCTAAGTTTAAGAATCAGTCCAAACAATGCTCTGATATGTAAATTATTTTGCAATTTCAGCAAATAACAGTCATTTTAAGGGGAAAAAAAAAAAAAAAAAAAAAAAAAAAAAAAAAAAAAGAATTTATTAAATAAAAAAATTCTAACTACTACATATAAAATACACTTTATTCACATTTTTCATATTTAAGGTGCTGAGCTGGGTGGAGGAGGCGGTGGTGGAGGCATTGGTGGTCTCACACCTCTTGGCACTGGAGGTGGGGGCATTGGTCCAGGAGGTGGTGGAGCAGGTGGCATGTTACCTCTACCGGGAAATGGAGGAGGAGGACCTAAAATGGCAATTGCAGTAATATAGAGAATTATGTAAAAAACTTTCAAATATTAATTAAAGATCACACACACACACACACAGATATATATATATACTATACGAAATAAAAGGACTTGGTACCAAAGCAATATTGATGGTGTAGAACGTAGAAGGTTGAATCCATGATAAAGAGAAAGAATTTTGATGGTGTAGAATGCTGAAATTCCGATCCATAATGAACAGGAAACTGCCAGCCATGGCAGATTAAATCTTCATTTTATTTCAGTAACCATGTTGCAGCCACAAATAACTTGCACATTATTAGTGCCTATTTCAAAATGTTTACATTTTGACAGCTTTACAGTAAGAATAGCAGGTAACAGTTGAGTTAAGCCAAAACATAGAAAGCAAGCGAGTGTGTTATCTTCAGGACAAAAATCTTAATTCAGTCTGAGTTATTTTTGGTTCTAAATGCATTTTGATTGGATAATTAATACTACTATAAAATTATTAATCGGCTGTTTGAGTTTTAGTTCCATTTACATCATCAGAATTACGTAAGAGTCATATGACATGGATTAGTCTTGAAATGACACAGTGCAAAGAGAGATTACTATTTTTAGAAGAGAGAAGGGAAATTAATTTAAACCGCTACTTTAAATTATAATTTATCCTTTATATATTCTTTATTTTTCTTATGCACACACACATATATATGTAAGATAAAAAAATGCAAATCAAAATTATAATTTAAAATGCATCTTAATTGTTCATTTTTAATTTGGGTACTTTGTCTGTAGTAATAACTTTCTCTAAACTGTGTCATATCTGAAAACATATTCCGCATTATGTCATCTTGAAACTACTGCATTGCCTATAAGTTTTAGCAAATCAGATTAATGAAAACTTTTACTATAAATATTGTTGCAATCCTACCCCACCCTCTTTCTCTGCCTATGCTTGCTGGCTGAAGGACGTTTCTTGCTTTGCTGCTTTTGTTTAAAATGTAATGCACCATCATCAAAATTGTGGGGTGCAGATTGGCCCCTATTGTTTAGTGCTACAAGTAATAAAGGTATATTTGGAATATTAAGTGATTTTCGTGATTCTTCAAAAGTTCCCAACTGTCAAACTAAATTTTATCTTTATATATATATCTGTGTATTGCTTATTGCATTCAAACGAGAATGCTGTACAGACAATTGACATTAAAAGGTTTGAATGTAAAAGCATAAAAACATGACATTACTACCTGAATATTACAGAATAAAAATAAAAACCTGTATACTTTAATTTTTTATTTATCAGTACAATGAAATGTGATTACAATAGAAAAAGCTTTGAAATGGTAACATAACTAGAGTTTTATCATGACCGCATACATGGACCTTGCAGACTCTGTCGGTTGTATGGAATGAATACTTAATTTGAAACTCAATAATTCTAAGTATTATATTTTCTGAAGCTTCAGTAATTATATCTAATTGAGAAATATTAGAATCTTCCCAGTTCATGGAAGAATTAGACAAGACAGAGGAATGTGACTATCTCCAGCAGTGTTCTATGCTGCATAATCATAAGAAAATGTACTTATTCATAAAAGCTAATAGTTTATATAATATTATAATTTTACCTTAACGAAAACAGAGCAATTTTTTTAAATGGATGCTTAATAAAATTAACATATATCATAACTACTTTTTACCTCATAAAACTTTTTTTTTTCACGGTTATTTTGAACAGTTTTCAAATTTGTGTTTCTATGTTTTCAATGAAATTGAATATTCAAATAATGATGTTTAATGAGCATTACACCCAGTTCTAATGAAAACGTACATCATGTCACAATGGCAGAATTAAAAGCAATACCTATATACCAAACTTACTTGCATAGTTAGAAACATGATCTCTAAAATAAAATATAAATTATCACATTTTAAAGAAATGCTGCAATTATGCATGGGAAAGCACATTTCAGGAACAGTTTTAGAAAAATTCTGCAAATATATTTTGTTAATAGTAATTTTAGATTTCCCTTATTACGTTCACATCACTTTTTCCCCCTTTAATTAATGTTGAGATATTTGTAATGGCATTTTTATTAGTTAAAAAGAATTACAGCTTTCTGTCACATCTGTTAACCCTATTTTTTTTGTTTATATTTTCTTTATGTTATTTTTGATTGGTTGTTTTCTGAATCCTGTTTGTGATTCATTAAACCATGATCTGCTGTAAAGCTATGCATATTAACCTCTGTAAACCTTTTCGCTGTGTGTGTATATTTCTTCTTTTTGCTTGTAATAAATTTTGTTAGAAAGCGCTAATCTTTTTTTTTTTTTTTTCCATCTAACTTTCTATGCAAGTGTCATATGTTATCATTCACATGAGTTTGATTTTTGTTTTGGCTTTCCGTGAATGATGGCTTCTTCAAGTGGAAGTGAAAAAGAAGTTTTTGGTGTTGTACCATTTAATGGTGTTAATAACTTTACTGTTTTGGGTCAAAGGTTTCAAGCAGTATTTACTGCAAAGGAATTGGATACATTTTTAGAAACAGAAGCAAGTGCAAGCAAGACTGCAGATGTTTTGAAATCAAAAAAGGCTTATGCCTTAATTCTTGCGCTTTTAAGTGATAATATTCTTGCTTCTCTTCAAAGTGAAGACACAAATATAGAAGAAACTGCAAGCTACTTATAGTGCTGAAGGAGCAGCGAGTATGTTTGGCTACCATAAGAAAATCTAAAGATGTGTCAAAGATACAACATAATGAACTTGGTTAGTAATCTGCACATCTCTGGATCTGAAGTAAGTGACTTTGATTTTATTATTTACATTTCAATGTCATTGCCAAAGGAATATGAAAATGTTAAGGCATCACTAGAAAATCAACCAAGTGATAATTTGGGTTTGGATTTTTGTTAAAAACATATTGATTCTGAATCCCTTATATTCGATTACAAAAGTGAAAATAAGTATTCTAATCCAAATATGGACAACTCTGTTTTTATTAGTGCTCGTAAAGAACTGTTTTGTATTTATTGTAAAAGAAAAGAACATTCTGTTAAATTCTGTAGGAAAAAGAAACTGCGTTTGTCATAGCTGTGAGAAAACTGGTCATTTCAAAAGTGAATGTTTTGAAAATCCTAAAAAGCAGACAAATTCAAAATACGTATGCATTCCCTGCAATATCTTTTAGGGCTGGAAATCTTGTGCATGATCAATTTATTATTGATTCTGGCACAACTTCTCGCATGTCCTTTAACAAGGAATGGTTTACCTCAAGCGTAAGACTGGAACTGTTAAATGTGTGTCTAAAATCAGCGGTTTTAGAAATAGAAGGCATTGGTGACATTTGTGGCAAAACTAAGAATGGTGTTGAAATAATGTTAAAAGATGTTCTTTACGTTACAAAATTAAATGGATAATTAATTTCTGTCAAAAATATTGAAGCAGCAAGTTTGAGCATAATTCTAAAAATGAAATAGTTTACAATGAAAACAAAAACAAATATCTCAGAGTTGGATATTTGGACAAATGCGGGCAATATTTTAGTGATTTTTCACCAAATTTATACACAGCTTTAGCAATAAAGAATGATGATTTATGGCACAGAAGATTAGGATACTGTTGTGATCAAAAATTAAAACTAATGAATCTTCTTGCAAATGGGTTCTACATAAAAAATGAGATGGAACTTATAAAGCCAGTCTTGTTGCTCATGGCTTCAGGCAAAAAGAAGGCATAGAATATACAGGCACATTTTCTCCAGTAATTAGTATGTACTCTGTACGGTTAATCCTGGTAATAATCAATAATGAAGGTTTACAAACTTTTAATTTAGATGTCAAGACAGCTTCCTTGAATGGTAAGCTAGATGAAACCATCTACATGGACCAGCCCAAAGGATATGATGATATGAGTGGTAAGAAATGTAAACGTAAAAAAAGTTTATATGGTCTTAAACATTTTCCTCGACAATGGTATCAGAAATTTCTTAATTTTGTTATTAAATTAGATTTTAAGCAATTGGACTCTGAACCACGTACTTTCATAAGAAATCTAAATTGTAAGAAAGTATTTATGGCTCTTTATGTGAATGACTTATCAATTGCAGGTTCGGATGTAAAAGAAACAAGTATTATAATATCATTGTTATCTAAAGAATTTCAGACGTCAAAATCTGAAAGTGTCTCAGAATTTTTAGGCATTAGACTGAAGTTTGAGTTCAATTGTTTATATTTAGATCAGAAACCATATATTCAAAAACTACTTGATAAATTTAAAATGTCTGATTGTAAAACTGCCCCAACTCCCATTGAACCAAAACCTACAGCAGCTTTTCAGAAAGGAAATGCATTTCATGGCCCATACAAAGAATTAATTGAATACTTACTTTACTTAGCATATATTACAAGGCCAGATATTTTATTTGCAGTAAATTGTTTAACTGCAGGAGCATCCTAGTGATGTTTCCTGGTGTGCTCTAAAGAGAATTCTTAGGTACTTGAAAAACACCTTAAATTTAAAATTGATATACAAAAAGGGTGATTTAGAAAGGGCAAACTTATGTTTGTACGTAGATGCAGATTGGGGGGGGGGGAGATACTCAAGATAGAAAATCAATTACTGGTTACTTTATAACATTTTCAAACTGTCCTATTATGTGGTGCTGAAACAAGCAAAAATGTATTGCACTTTCATCAACAGAAACTGAAATAATTGCTTTATGTAAAGGTATTCAAGATGTTTTATGGATAAAAAATGTAGTAAATGAAATTTCCAGTGTTAAAAATGTTTATATTTTTTAAGATAACCAGTCATGTATTAAAAGTATTGTTAATGAAAACTTTTTTGGTAGATTGAAACATGTAGATATAAAATTAAAGTTCACTCGAAGATTGTTAAAGAAAATAATATTAAAATTGAATATGTGCAATCAAGTTTACAAATTGCAGATATGTTAACTAAGGCTCTCTCCAAAACAAAATTCTATGAACTATTGTCATTGAGCTGTTTAAAAATTGTGCAATTCTTCTATCTTTTCTATAAAGTGCGATTAAGGGAGAGTGTTGAGATATTTGTAATCACATTTTTATTGGTTAAAAAGAATTATAGCTTTCTGTCACGTCAGATGCATTCTGAAACTTAATCCTGTTTTATTTGTTTATATTTTTTTATGTTATTTCTGATTGGTTGTTTTCTGGTCTTGTTTGTGATTCGTTAAACCATGACCTGCTGCTGTAAAGTTATATATATAACCTTTGTAAATCTTTTCGCCATGTGTGTGTGTATTTATTCTTTTGACTGTTATGCATGTGAATAAATTTTAAATTTTGTTTAATTAATAAATTTTGTGTAATAAATTTTGTTTTTCGAACCACAGCATTTTAAATGTTCAACAATTAATATGTTCATAATCTTTCACATCAAATTCACATGCATAACAGTCAAAATGGTAATTTCACATATAATTTTACCTTTACAAGCTTGTCTGAAAATTATCCCATTAATTTTCTTCTGTTTCATTCCCAATTGCTCTAAAAATTATTTGCAACATACACCTGAAATGTTGAGCACAGCAAATAAGGTCTAATTTAGCCATCTTGCAAGTTTTAGTTGCTTTGCAGGATATAATTTCAGAATAGTATTTCTATGTTGATAGGTTATTAGAAATTAGATACTCTATCGCTTATAAAGCTTAATACGAAGCTTCCATAAATTTAACAGTATGTATTGGTTGAAACCACTATACAAAATTCTCACAGTTTCTCACCTGGTGGTTAGGTCTTTTCCTGCCACCCAAATGTTAATAAATTGGTTTCCCTCATAACTTAATTCCCCTTTCTTACTGAGTTTTGATCATAAAATCTTAAATACTCAGATATTTTATGATAAAATTCAGAATCATTTCAGATTCAATATCAGCTAAAATATTTCCATTTAGTGCCCATTTTAACCCACAGTTCTACAATTAACCGATTAGCATGATGAACATTTATTACATTTAAGAATCCTACGACAGCTTTGACTTCAGTTACATTAGTTAAAAATGCATCTTTATTTTCAACATGCAAAATTTTTAATTTCTATCTTTATGTTTTGATACTGAGCAATCTGGATAAAACAGACACATCAAAAAACATTTATAGTCTTTTATGTAATATCAAAATTTCTTGACTCTCCACACATGGCTTTCATTCTTTTTAAAGCTCTTTCTCTTCGGGCCAGAATTAAATATTTATTTATTTATCCTCCTGAAAGTGGTATAATATTTATCTCCACAGTTATACTTATTTTTTTTGCATACACTCAGCTCCAAATGATAATCAGCTTCCCCACTAATCTTCAAAGTAATCACCATCGGCTTACAGTACCTTTTGCCAACCAGTGGCTAGCTGTGCAATGCCATTGCAGTAAAACTAAGGGTTCTTAGATGCAAAGAAATCCGTGAGGGCCTTTTCGAGGTCTGGCCGGTTGTTGAAGGAATTCCCACGAAGATGGCTGTCCAGGGACTGCAAAAGGTGGTAGTCTGCTGGTGCAAGATATGGGAAATATGGTGGATGGAGTAGTGTCTCCCAGCCCAGTTGCTGGATGGTGTGCCTTGCCTCCCAAACCACATGTGGCCTCACATTGTCATGGAGGACACCTTTATGGTTGACCAATTGTGGTTCTTTATGCATCAGTGCCCTATACACACATTCCAACTGCTGCGAGTACAGGCCTGCCATCATGGTTTGGCCCACTGGCAGGAGCTCATAGTGCACCACTTGGAAACTAGTCCACCAGATACAGAGCATGATATTGCGCGGGTGGAGAGAAGGTCTCGCAGCGTAAGGCACAAGGACATGTGGTGACAACCAATGTCTGGAACACCTGGGTGTGTCATACTGGACCCACTTTTTATCGCTGGTGAGTACTCGATCAAATACGGATATACTGTTGTGGCGAATAAGCAATGACAAACAGGCAGTGACACGCTGTTGCTTGTTTGTATTGGACAGTGAGTTGGGTACCCACTTGCTCAGCCTGCATGCCTTTCCTATGCGGTGCGAATGGAGTCCGATCATTCCATCAGATACCTGGAAGTGTGCAGCAAGCTCACCACATGTTTGGCTACTATCACTCACTATAACTGCTCTCAGGGCCTCATTGTCCAGCGCTTGTGGCCGACTGCTGCGTGGTGCATCACTAAGAGACATACCCTCTGACCTGAACTTCTGGAAAAAATTGCTTAGTGGTTCGTTTGTTAACGACATCATCCAAAAAAACCTGGCATATTCAGCGACTTGATTCTGAAGCTGACCGGCCCACTTTAAAATCATACAGCAAATAACGCCAAATGAGCATTTTTGACAGGTCCGTTTCAATCAGTCATTGTGTGAGTTATGTTTGAAGTACTGATGCAATGTACTTTTATACTGTATGGTCAATGTTCGGACTCCCATCCTAACCACTTCATTGCCAAGTTTGGCGACTATTTTTATGCTGGAGTTCACTTTTCCAATGTCATATCAGAAATGGCAAGCACTTTCTTGGTTACCTTGTATTTCCATTATCTTCTTCTTTATCATTAAAAAGAATTAAGTATACTAAATCTGAATTACCAGCATTATTTAAATAAGTTTATGTTTAGAAGAAAAAACTATAAAAATTTTAGACAGCAAAATTCCACAAACTTATATGACTAGATGTAGTGAATATGACATACGACTGCAAAAGAGTGGGAAAAAACGTGAAGTTAATAAATCAAAATCACCAAATTATGTTAAAATGGTTGCTCGCAACCAAAAACTGATATTTAAAATAAAACTTACATGTGTAGGTATGGTATGATAACAGATGAAGAAAATCATTTATCCCATAGTCAATAAACCATTCTTTCTACAAGGAAAACTTGGCAAGTAAGCTGAAATGTGATGCTATAATAATTCTACTCAATTGGTGTAAAGTAACTACCACCAAATTACAGAAAAATATTCCACAGGTATTTGTGCTGACTCAAAACACTTTAATAACAGCTCCAAAAACATGAATTGTCTAGTTTCATTGTATACATCATTCAATATTTTGTTGACTACAATATACAACACACAGGCTTGTTAACACAGCCTCATATTATGATTGTTATAGATTTTAAAGTATTTCACAATGGCGGGGGAGAGTTCTCTTGAATGAAACCACATACAGAAGAGCTGAATGTATTACCTCCCCAAAATATACACTTTGAAAAAATAAGTAATTATGCTTTCTCTTGGGATATAAATTAAGGAATAATGAAACTTATAATTTCAATTTAATATAAATTTGTAGTGATTTATATTTAATTGTAAATCCTTAGTAAACAGACATACTGTTTAAGATTTTAAAAAGAGCATATTAAGGATACTGAACAATCTTACCAAAAGGCTGCCTTGGAAAACCAATGCCAGGAATTGGCGGTCGCATTCCATGAAGAGGAGGGGGAGGCACAGACTGACTGTGAAACGGAGGCATGCCAGGAGGCAAACCTTAAACACAAAAAATAAAAAATACACTGATAAAAGAAAGATTTTTTTGACAAATATCATAGAACAATTATAAACAAAGATTTTTAACATTATTGAATAACTTAAAAAGGCAAGTTACTAACAGTTTATTATTTTTAACTTCCTTCTGTTCTTTTTAAATCTATTATGAATAAACAATGGATTTTAAAGATAGTAAGAAGTAAAAAGATACTGGTATTCTGCTTGAAAATAAAGTTTACTTGGAAGCTTCTATCAGAATAACTTCTTGCTATTATGAAACATAAGACTATAAAATTATCAATATATGTGAACACCAATGTAAATGCAACATATCCAGTGTGTTAAAGGGGGGGGGAGCAATTACAGGCTTTATTTCTACAACTCTTTCAACTACATGCTTAAAATGGTTTCATGAAAACAGTTTTAACACACTCAGTAGAAAGCTTTTTTTTTTTTTTAAATTTTATTATTAATTATTTATCTGATTGTGGCAAAGCACACTAGGGCTATCTGCCCAAGATGATGGATGCCTTTGTGTCTAATATACGATACACATGGGAAAAACGACAAAAACGAATACAGCCAGCCTGTTCGACTGAAATTAAACCCTCTTGAAAGGAAGGTCTTGGCAAATTAAAACAACTTTTTATACAGACCCCACACAGCAAAAGTTACAGTTTGTAAAATATTTACAACGTTTAACTAAAAAGTATGCTTCTTTTTAGTTCCACACTTTTATATGCAAATAGTACTTTTAAAATACAAAAGTGACTCAACTTTTCTTGAAACAGTATTTTCAATTAATAAGTAGAAAAACATTCATTTATCTACAATGAAAAATATGGAATTATAAATTGAACACACAATGAAAAATATTGAATTATAAATTGAACACACAATGAAAAATATTGAATTATAAATTGTTTTTAAAAACATATATTAAATATATAAAAGAAACTTCCAGATGTTACTTTTTCTTTTTTATTACTTAAACTTTATTTTATAACTTAAAAACATTTGAAATAATTTTTAAAATGCATAAATGTCTTACATCGGCCAACAAATTGTCACCAAGCTATGTGGTTTTAGTGCCAGTTATGGATAAACATGATGTAAAAACACACTCATAACACCTATGTTTTCATCTTATGTAACTTGGATTGATTCTCAATAAGCCAAGTTTTGTTTTTATGAAAAAAATGGATATAAATTAACTGTTGTTATATTTTTCTTGCTTTTTGGAGAAAATTATTAAAATTTGGGACCAAGCATTCTACAACACATTAAGCAATGGATTACTTTATATATACATGCTATGCGATTCTACCATAAAAAAAGCTTGAATTAATGGAAATGTTAGTTAAAGGAAAATGGCTCACAAAACAATAAAAGATTTATAGCCAACTTTCATGGTTGATGGGATAACACGTAAAAGCCATATTTTAAATTAATTGAGCAGAAAAAGTATTCGTAAATTCATAATTAAAAATACAGCAAATCATACAAAATGTTGAACTTGTTTTTAAAAACAGAAAAAATAAATAAAAGAAATTTACTGATACAGACTATTTTTCCATTTTTATAACTAACTTAAAATCAAGACATATGGAAACAATTTTAAAAAAACTATCACACAAACAACAGCTGCTCATTTTACACTACTACATTAGGTGATTATTACATTATGAAATTAGTATTTATTGTTAATGATAGCTAATCATCTTATTTTCAGTGAAAATGTTTAAGCACAACTTTGTGGATCATGTTTATTAAGATTTTTTTAAAAAACTGATTAAAGTCTAACAAATCTTTTAATAATATCAATTTATCAAACTACAGACCACATAACACATCAGATTTCTTTTACAGACTTTTTCTATCCAGCACTGAAACTTTTTTTTTAAATTATAAATTTTATTTTAGGAAACTTTGTAAGTACAAGCTTATAATCAACTCTTAAAGATATAAAATACAAAACTGTCTTTACACAAATAACCTATATATAAAATCTCTGACACTTAATAAAGTCACTGTTTTACAAAATTAATATCACCAGTTATAGTAACCAAATAATAAAAAGTTTCACCGGAGTCTTCGCAAATGTCATGGTCAAAGGACAATAACAGGTAAATACAAATGGCTCTAACAGGCTAGGGTCTGATTGTCAAACTATGGCAGTGACTGATTAACTGGGATAGTGATGAATAAAATACATGCATGCCCTAAACTGCTTCCAACAGTCTACTCACTAGTCTTCATCTGTAGAAGGATGGATGGGCAGCATCCAATTTAAGTAAATAAATAAATTAATTAAAAAGACTTGCTTAACCAATATGATTTTTTTAAGAAGCCCCAAAAGAAGCTGCTGTGAAACTAGAAATCTCACAATCTACATTAACCTGATGGGAATACGTCCAGAAAATGCAAGAGGAGGGGGGGGGGATAGTTATCAACTCAAAAAATGAAGATGCTTAAATGACTTCGAAAACTTCCACAGATTTCTTATCAAAATGGGATACAGAACTGAAAAGTGGGAAGATTTTCGTATACACAAATTCTATTCTTGACTGTGGATCAAGGAATCATTAAAGATTTCAAACATCACTATGCTATTATTGTGAAGGAGATGATTCATAAAATTAATAGAAACAAGATTACAAGCACATCAAAGAAAATTACCAAATCAATGTTTTTAGAATTCTTTGTACATATTTAACAATATACGGCAATCTATTTGTGAAAAACAATAAAAATAAAAAATTCTGATTATCAGCATCTCCCGAAAAGTATTCACAAGGCATTGCACTATATCACCATAATAGTTACGTGGTTACCCAGGTATGCATGCATGTAGATCTCTAAATTCGACGTCCTTTTTCTGATTACTGTTTGTTCTTGCACAAAGTACACCCCTTTTTTTTTTCTTACAACAAAGTGTAATGGGACTGCGGGTTTGCCAGCTGATGAAAAAGAAACTGTTGCACTTCTACAGAAATATGGCAGTTTGCTTAACAGTAAAGAATACAAAAATTCACATTCCAGGAAGTTGTACTTTTTAAATGAACAAATTTTATGGAAATGCAATAAAAAAGTTGCAAGCAAACTATTAGAATGTGAAATGTTGAATTTGTGAATTGAACACAATGTAATCTATTCTTAACACATAACTGCAGAGCGGGTCAATTTGACTGAAACCAATATTTAATCATCACCACACAAAAAGTATTAATTGAAAAAAAATTCCTTTTCTGACTTTAAATAATTTGCAGTAAACAGCAACTTACCGAATAGGGAAATCTGTAACATAAATAAATGTCTGATTATTAACACTTACACCTAGAACCGGGAAGTTGGTCAATTTGACCCGTAAGAAATGTTTATGCCTAAATGATGAAAAACAGATGCATTTTCTCGGAAGTAACTGTAAAGTATATCTGCCTCACCCCCGAATTCTTCAAATGGACTGCAGCAGGAGAGAAATAGTGTAGGTTTTCAGTCAAGGTCAAAATATTTAATTCAAAATATGAAATACGTTCAAATGCAGTGGAAAATTACAATGAATATTTCGAAAGATTTTCTTAAGTTGCTTTTCTGTATTTAGTAGAAGGATTGATATGATGTAATGATGTCATCCAAGACTGTTCAACACCGTTCAGGAAGCTTTGAAATACTTACTACAATTATCTGAAAATGATTCAGAAGATGATGATAATGATGACAGTGTTTCGATTTTGAGTAGCGAGGATGCATACCTGCCTGCTATTGAAGAAAATTCAAATTCAAATGAAGAAAATGAAAGTGATGAGGATTCTGGCAGTGCCTCAACATTCGCTAGACCTTCTCATTGCAATGATATTGATAATTTATTATATAAAAAAGAAAAATAAATTCTAAAATAAGACGCATGCACTCAAGGAAATCCGAAAAAGAAATTAGCAGTAACATTCAAAGTTGGAAATAATGAAGTTGGCAAAGATGGGATAGTTTGGAATGTCGTACAATTAGGAACAAATGATAAAGAAAGAAAATCAAAGCAAAATGTTTTGAAGGAAGTTGGGGGCCTGACACTACATGCTAAACAAGGGTTCGTACACATTTCTGCACACAGAAATTAAGGACTTTAAAGGACCAATAATGGAAAAAAAAATAATAAATAAAAAAAATAAGGACATATCAGCAAATGGGAACTGAATAAATTCAATTAAAAATATTATTCTATGCCTGAATTTCACTTTTGTAATACCATATAAAAAATAAAATAGATCCCTAAGTAGTATGCATTATTACTAAACATGAATTAACATAATTATTAATAAGTTTGAGAATAAAATAAACTACATGCAGTTTACGAAGTAGCATTAAATATTTTACACTTATAATAGGTTGGACATATTTGAAAGAAGATAAATGACATTTATGTTTTTCTAATAGTTAGCTTCATGTTGATTTTTTTATGTCTCATTTTGTCACATACTTGGTCAGTCTAGAGCAGAGGTTCTCAACCAGTGGTACACATACATATACCACTGGTGGTAGGCAAGAAAAAAATAGGTGGTACATAAAGGAAAAGTATTTTTTAATTGTTTATTTCAAAAATTAAAACCCCAACATCCTGTTTGAGTTTTTTCTCTAACACTCATAAATTTATGCGATCTGAGCTTTTTTCAAGAGTGGTGGTGGTAGTAGTACTTTGTAGTGGTGGTACTAAGAAGGTTTTCAATTTTTGTTTAGATGGTACACATTAGTGAAAAGATTGAGAACTGCTGGTCTAGAGGTTTAGTAAATAGCAGGTAGATTTTATGTCAAATGGCATAGGTTAAAATAAGAAGTAAGATCATAATCAGCATCATTCATAACAAAAGACTGAATGTTATCACCGCTGCTGCTTGTCTAAAGAGGGACCTGCTGATTAGAACTAAACCTGAAAGGCCTGATATAGGCACGGTTGGCAAGTGTTGAAAGTTGGCTCTGTTTGATGCAGGTTGGCTCTGTTTGGTGATAGGCATGGTTGGCTCTGTTTGATGCAGTTAGTGTCATAGCTTTGTGTAGAGCTCCAGGGGTTGTAACCAAGTTAATATAATATTAAGTTCCAATAAGCCATTAAAGCCCCAGAGTTGATAAGTTGTTTTATATTATTTTAAGTCTCACTAGATGCAAAGAATAAGTTTTACTTGAATTTCTACATTTTTGTGTTTTATCTTGTGAGCACAATGAGTATTAATGAAAGGCAATAACTCGCTTTAATATGTAGAGAAATTTTATGGGTAAGCAGTTAGTTATAAATAATTAAATTAGGTAAATAGGTAACCTTAGTGATTACGGATTTACATGGCCACTATTAAATTTTATTTCTATTAAAATGTAATAAAGTTTCACAGTTTAAAATACATGTAATTTATGACACTGATTCTTAAAGGATATTCGAATAATTACACATTAAAAGCTACAAAACATTTATGTTTTGCAACAACAACACTGAACAAAATATTTATCCGTCATTTAAATTTGAAGCCTTCTGAAACATTTTTCCTAGTTTATATTGATTGCCTTCTCTTTAAGCACCTTTTCCAAGAATAATTAACGATTTGTCTCAATATGCAAACCAATGCTCTCACTAGTTTCTGCGTACTTTACCTCCTAACTTGTCAACCTCTCCACAATGTACCTATGAATGTTTTACTTGATCTGGTAAAAGTTAAAAAGTCCAAAACCCCAGACAGACGTGAAGCAAATTATCACTATGTCTGAAAGTAATTACAATAACAGATAAAGGTTTAAATAAGCCTCTTACTTAAAAAGAACTTAGAACATAAAGGCATGTTCTAATGCTAACAAACAAAATCAATTACATCTTACGGTGACGTAATCAAACGAGAACAGTCAAATTCAAATTAATAGTGTGGACAAAGATTATATAATTTAATGTTAAAGGCTGAAATCATAAACAATTGGGTAATTTACATAATAATAACTGCACATATCTTTGTAGAATAATTTTTTTATGTATTCAGTTTCTTTCTTCAGCATGTTTCCTTTCCATTTTAGAATTTTTGGATTTAATTAAGGATTTCTGTTTCTCTAAAAAACACTAAATGCATTTATCATGTATAGAAAAAGTGACTAATACTTTAGTAATATGGAATTCAGAAGAAATATGAAATATCTATGGTAAAGGCTGGTATGGCAGAATTTTTAGAATTTAGTGACACACCAAAAAACAAAATCTAGAAATGGCAAAACTTTTAGAATTTAGACAGGCATTGGAAGCAGAATTTAGAAAGGCACTATGCAATCGAATTTAGGATCCACAGAGATTGCATCAGATGGGAAAATGCCTAGTATGATGCCTAGTTTGTGTATGATGCATTAAGACATATCAGATGGATCTTTTAACCCTCTGGCTGCTCATCCCGTGATTTCCATGGGCAACACAAATGTAGCAAAATCTGCTCAGCCCATGTGTTTTTCTTCCTTTATTGAGGAGCACATCCTGTTTTTTCCCTGCTTAACCACTGAAATAAATTATATACAGTATTAGACATTTAGTTTATGTTTTGCTCAACAGATATCATTAGTTGTCCACTACATTGTGGCATTTGAAGACACGTGGTATTACCGCTCAAACTCCACTTTTTGCACTTTTTTCTTACAGAAATGGCTGCTGGAAAACATTCAGCGATTATCTTGATTATTTAATTAAATTATTGAATTATTAATTAGATTTATTGACTAGATTAATAATTAGATTTATTGAATCTGGTGGAAAGACTGTGAAGTTGGACTTTGCCTTGAACCCTGTTTTGAACTCTATCATACCAAACTGCATTTCTAAGGTATTTTTACCTCAGTGCTTTATATTTCCTTAAATTTTATACATTTTACTTTTTATATTATGCAACAAATAGAAATGGACTGTAATTCGACTGAAATTTATTTAAAAGAATTTTTTTTTTGGCGATAACATATGAAATTGGTTTTTCTGGCAACTTAGTTTTTCACAATAAAAATCCATATAAAAAAATATTTTCTAGAAAGAAAAAATGCATTTTTCAATTCTTCAATATATATAGATTTAAAATATGCAAAAAAGATAGCACAATTTTTAAAGCAATTTCGGTCCACAAATTGAGCAGTCAGAGGGTTAAATTGTAAGTTTTCAGTTTCTTTATAATAAAAAAAAATCCCTTTCTATAATGCCTGCCAAATGATAAGATTAGAAGCATTTTTCATATTTTCCATGCTTGTGCCTAGTGAAAAGGAGAGAAAAAAAAAAAGGGAAGATACACATGTTAAGAAAAAGATTCTAGTATCAAGAACATTGAAATACAGTCAAAAGTCTTTAATCTGGACACCTCGGGACTTCGGCGATTCTGGATTATCGGTTTTTCTGGATTATAGATCATCAGTTTAACTCTGGTAAGATGGCATGCAGAAATTATAAAATTAAAAATATGAAACCATAATTTATGAAATAAAGAGCAATTATGATCTAAACGGTATCAAAATTTAGAAAAAAAAAAAGCTTTATATTTATTTGTTTACTTTATTAAACATTTCTTTCAACGCGCGCATGTGTAATGCATACATTACGCATAGTCGAAATTACAAAATTGCAACCAGAAAACTATTCGATTTGTATTTGTGATATTTATAATGACGAGGAATTTGATTTAAATCATATCAAAGATGGAGTACATGGAGATGAAATACTACATTTAGTAAGGAATTATAAGCTGAATAAAATAAAAACATCTGCCCTGAAGATAAGGATAGTGCTGACAGATCAACTTCCAGTTCATTGTGCGCCACGAAGAAAATAAAGAAACGCACTGAAGATGAAGCTCATCGACAGAATCATGAAAATAAATGGAATATAACAATATAAGAAATGGATGCTTTTATAGCAATTTTATGTGCACATGGTATATATTGTGCAGTACATGTCAAAACAAACCAGATAAATTTGGAATCAAGTTCTGGTTAACTGCAGATGTTGACTCAAAACATCTAATATATGGATTCCCGTATCTTGGAAAAGATAACCAAAGTCCATTCAACGTTTCTCTTTTTTAACGTGTATTACTGCGACTATTAAGTCCATATGAAAACAAAGGTAGAAATGTCACTAAAGATAACTTTTTCACAACAATGAAGCTTGCAGAAGCATAGAAATCCAAAAACACCAGCCTTGTAGGAACTATAAAACGCTCAAGAAGAGAAATACCAGTCTCTGTGAAAATGTCAAAATCCCCATTGCATGCGACTGGGATACTAACGCATAAAGACATCAGTCTAACTGTTTATCAAGGGAAAAAAGGATAAAAACGTTTTGTCGCTAAGTAATCTTCATCTAAATTATAGATACTCCCAAAAAATTATAGTTCGACTGTCTTACCGGCGACCATGTGCGCAAACATGCATGCGCCATTTTGACCGATTTATTCTCAAAATGGGGTGGATGGAATCAGGGTGGAATCATGTTGTAGGGATTTTTTTCCGTTTTACTTTTTCCCTGTTTATTTCCACAGCGTTCAAAGGGCACAGACAGAAGGAGACAAAATTACTTCTAAGTAATCTGCGCTGATATGCTGATCATATGTTTAATATTAAGCATTTATGTATATATTCTTAAAAATACAAGTGTTTTCTAAAATTAGTTTTGCAGTATAACATTATTTTATAAAAAAAAACATAATAAGTAAATTTTATTATAAATATTCAATTATTATATTTTATATATGATTTTTCATTATTATATTATTATTACAATGAATTCTAATAATTTAATTATAATAATTATATAGCAATAATAATTATCATAATTATGTTGTAATTGATAATTAGTTTATCTTCGAGCTACGATCTATCTGCATTATTACACACTGAAAAAATTTCCTATTAATTAATTATAATGATTATACAGTGATAAATAATTATTATATTTTTTGAGTAATTATAATAACTATATTATAATAAATAAATATTACATCGCTTCGATTTTTGCGCTGAAAGCTATATGCAGTATTACATGTACTGAGGAGCTAAAAAACAAAATTTCTTACCTCATTACTTACTATTCTGTATCACAGTCACTACACATATCCAAGTTGTCTTCCTCTTCATCAGGGGAAATAATCAAAGATTCGCATAAATCTTCAATCAAACCATCTTTTTTCCAGTAGTCATTTTCGACATGAGTACAGTACTTCTTTTAAATTTTTCTATCATTACTCTTCTTTTGTAATTTTTAATAATTTATTCATTTCCATGTCTCCAGTTGTGTTGCAGTTCCGAAAAAATTGCTCTTTTCATCCCATACGAATTCAATTGCATTAATGTTGCAGTGGTATGGGGGCAGACGTAGAGCCGTGAAACCATGTTTTTTTAGCACTGAATCTAATTTATATGACTTTTCTTTAGGAGCATTTTGTTTCACAAACTCCATTAACTCCACTATCCGTAAAGCTGGAGAGAACTGAACATTTTTGTTAAGTAACCAATGGCTAATTTCTTCTTTTCGGCTTGCCATAGTTGGACAATTATTTACTTGAACAGTGAGGTAGGAGGCATTGTGTCACTACAGCATTTGGTGGAAGATTCGGAATGAGTTTTTTGGAAGTCCACTTTTCAAAAACAGTAGAATTCATTTGCCCGTGATAGTCCCCAGATATGGTATTTGCTTTGTATACTAGAGACGTATCAGGTAAAAATCCTGTATCTCCTCCAGCACATAAAACAATAATTATTTTCAATGCATTGCCGCTTTGCAAGATGCCAAAAACTTCTTCTGATTGCCAACACTTTGAGAATGTTATGTTGCTATACACCCAGGTTTTGTCCAAGTAAATGAGATGTCTTCTTTCACGAGGAAATTGCCTCACTTTTCTAAGATACTGCGTACTTGTTTCCATACAAATCCAATACTATGCAGTTCATTTCTTAATGTTTCTTTTTCCCATTTAAAATCAATCTTTTCTTGCAGCATAGGAAGTAATTTTGAAAGGGATGGAATTTTTTTCCCCTTAATATAAAATTCATGAACAGTTCTTCGAATCATATCACATTCAAAACCATCTAAACCAATCCTGTTTAATACTTCTTTTTTGGGCTCTTTTTTTTTTTTTTCGAGGAACTAAAAACTGGCTCTTCCTTCCTTTCTGCCTCTCAGCGAATTTTCTTTATTGTCATCAGAGATACTCCTGCAATGCTGCTGGCTCTTTTCGTAGGCTGTGAGATGGAAATGCTAAGTTCTCCATTCTTGGCTTCGATTTCACAAAATGGAATGACATTATGCAGCCATTTTTTAGTATCACTGTGAAAAGCTTTGTTTTTACCAACATAACTCATTTTAACAATAAAAACAAGCTATCCCTAACGCTTGCACAAAAGATACGCAACATTGACAAATGTTAAGTAAACAATCAACCACGATCTAAAAAAATCCCACGTAAATGTGGTGGAAACATATTGGTTTTCTTTCTTTACGACAAAAAAGAATGCATCTGCTAAAGAATATAGTTCCTTGATTTTAGTGACCTTATCTTTAAAAGTAAGCAATGAACTATGCATTGTTCATATAAAATTCATACATTATGAAAAAAATTTCAACATTCTAGGTTTCTGGGCTGCAAACCAATTTGAATATTAGTATTTATTTCTACAAATCTAAAAAAATGAAAAAAAAAAAAAAAAATAACACTAAAGGCGCGAAAGACAATTGATGCAACATCATCACCCAATGACATAAGGATTTTCCCTCCCTCGATCATATAAATTCCCTTTTACTTACGAAGAGAGAACTTCCACGTGACCTCTCACCTCGCAGCACTTAACTGACACCCCTTTTGGATGATTCTATGTGTTTTGGCAAAATGCCAACAGAGGCATCGAAATAGATAGTCGAACTATACCTGATACAATTGCTTACTACCACGCAACTAAATTCGGTATGGATGTGATTGACCAAATGGCAAGGAAGTATACTGTCAAGTCTGCTTCACATAGGTGGCTTGTGCAGGTTTTTTACACTATTTTGGACCTTGCTGCTATCGATGCCTGGATTTTATACAAAGCCGTATCTGGAAAATCTACAAGTAGACGGCATTCATTCAAGACTTAGTTGAAGAATTGAGAGAAAAGTTTGTTCTGTCCCGGCAAAACAAGGTGACATATAGGTGTACAGCAACCACCGAAAACAGCAATTTAAGCGTAAATGAGTCCAATGCCATAGTTTAAAATGTGAAAATAAAATCCAAGATATTTGTTCAAATGCAAAGCCCTATTTGTGTAAATGTACAAAACTTATGACTAAATTTTGTGCACAATGCATACAATAAATTGGATTAAAAAAAAATCTGTAAAACTAGTAACTGGTAAAATTTTTATTTTTTTTCTACAATTATGTCTGAATTTATTTAAATGATAAAATCTGTTTTAACCAAAATTAGAAAAATTATGTTTTATTTTGTTTAAAAGACGTTATTATACTTATGGAAATAAAATTTTAAATAATACAATTTTCGAAAAATTTAGGTAATTTCCATTGATATATATAAAATATTTAATGCAAATTTTGAGAAATATTGATTGTTACATGAAAGTAAAATGTTTTAGTTAGCTAAATTAATCACTTGTGTATATTTTTAGGTGTTTTCTATTTAGGCTCAAATTGATCCTCACCGCGGTTCTAGTGTTAAGTGACTACGGATCATTGTGTACATGGGGAGAACATGTGCAATGCCCAATCCCCCCCTTTTTTTTAAAGCAGAAACAAATTGGTATATACAGAACAGCACATAAAAAATTATGTAAGGATTTCTTGAAAAAAGTAAGTGTTTTATCACAGATGTTTTTTAAACATTTTATTGATTGATTGCTCTTGTATAGAATTCTTAGTGCTCTGTCATTCTCAAGGTGGCTGTTGCTTTTCACGTATTAGTTTGGTGAACAATTAGTCACTAATGTTTGGCAACTTTTCAGGCCGGGGGAGGGTGCAGATTAGCTGAAAGTATCAAAATTGTTTAAAAAATCCAAATTTCTTTAACACATGCTGGATGCTTCCAAACTGAAAGAAGAAACTTATTCATTTTCCAGTAAAGTCTTTAAATTCATTAACAATAATAAAGAAAACTAAAGATAAAAATATATTTTTATAATATAAAAAGAATATGAAAGTTTGGAAATGGTAAGGATTCTGATGCAGATGACACTGGTGTGCCAAACAGCTGTTGAATTAGAAAATGCACTTCAGATCCTTTCATGGTCTTCAGTTGAAATGAAGAGAGGTAAAAATATCCAAAATTTCATCAAAAATTCTAATGCATAGGAAAATACTGCTGAAAAACTGCAAACACAAACATTAAACAAAGAATGCAAATGCAAAGCTTAAAATTTTAACTATTTGAATTTGATTCTTAGTGTAACTACTTAATGTGATCACACATGATTACAGCACAAATGACCATATTATGCAGAAGAGACAATATAATTAGCAAAAGCTCTTAAAAGTCTGCTGCTTGGAATTCAGCAAGTTTATATTAACAATCCTTTTTTTTTTTTAATTATTTTTTTTATTTAGTCACAATTTAAAGTCCAAGCTACTATTCACGTTTTGTCATTTAATTAGACATCTACATTAGTAAGAAATATTTATTAAATCAACATAAATAACTTATATATTCTTAATGGTAAAAATCAAGTTAACATTTTAATACTAAATTATAAATGAAATAAAAAATATTATGCAGAAGAAAAATTACATATTAAACTTAAGTTATTTAAACTTAAGTTATGTAAATAATTTATAAATATGATTTAAACTAACAGTTCTAAACTGAAACTACATGACATACCCATTGGTGGAGGTGGTGGAGGCAATGGTGGCTGATCAGTTGACTTAGGAGGCGGTGGAGGCTGCTCTGTACTGCTTGGTGGCATTGGAATCTGAGATGTAGAACTAGATGCAGGGGGCAATGGTGGTGGAGGAGGAGGCATGCCACTGAAAGATGAAACTGGAGGAGCGGGTGGTGGTGGTGGCATAATATGACCTAGAAACAAACCAAAATGCTTGAACTCCAATGAAAACTGTCAACAAAATTTACTGTTACAGAAAGTATGGAAAAGAAAAAAATATTACTCTTTTTTTAATAATGAAACAAAATGTACATAAATCATAAAATACCTTGAATGTATTAAGAACAAAATTGAAATAATAGATTAAAAATTTTTAAAACCAATTACTGGAAATTTAGATTTAACAAGTGCACATAGAGTAATTTATATACACCGATAATGAAAGCAAATAAACCATGATTATGATTACAGTTAAAAGTAAATAAATTATTTATCAGTTTTTAAGAATTAAATATGAATGTTAGAAGTTACACTAGAAAGAATTATATGAATTGCAACTTAAATTATTGAAATTTCAAATAAATCCTTTCATAATTTTTTCTTTGTAAGCAGGATCTTATTTTTTAAAGACAATGAAAATAAAACTTTAATTAGCTGGGTTCAGTTAAATTCAATTTTGGATATTTAATTATCAATGTTTAATATTTCAAAATTTTTATACGGACTTTATTTTTTATAAAGTGTGAGTAGTTTTTGCTATTACTATATTCCTATTCAATAGAATTTAACAATATTTAATATTCTGGAAGCATCAGACGAAGCCAAAAAGTAGAAGGTCAGAATGAGAATGCACAAAATACTTCTAATTAAAATTTTTGTAAATGAATTCTGCATTTAGTACCTGCAAAGAAAATTCTTTCTAATTCTTTGAATTGAATTTTAAAAAGGATTACTGTGCAGAGATTTTACTGTAAAAGAATGCACAAAATATTTAAGAATAAACATAATGGGGGGGGATTTAATTTATGGATTTGATATTTGCAGAAAAATCTAATACTTGTAAAATCTTAGAAAATTTATGAAAATAATTATGGAAATTCACCACATATAAATTATTATATCATATATACATAAGATGTAAGGAAATATAATAGCTGCTTTAAAAAGAATATTCTAGATTTGGTGCTCTCCCTTTAAATTCATCTGTTCTCCCGACTCTGTGAACTGAAGGTTCAATGAAAATGGGCTCCCGGTTAAAAACCTATCCCAGTATTTCCGAATGTTGATGAGCATATTGCTGGAAAAGTAAGGTGCAAGTCCAAGAGTAACGTGAGCAGACGAGTTGATGTTGTTGACGAGTGTTCTAAGATAATAAGCACTGAGTAGGCAAGTGAAGATTACTTTCAGCAGCATAGCTGGCGCCATCTATTGACCATTCCAGAAGATCGTAACTCTGGGGAGGAGTCAGAGCAGTCTTGGGCCAAAGAGGAGGAAGGTGATTGATTAGGTAGGCGAGTGATCCTCAGTGCGCAATGGGGAGGGGGACTCTTTCCAATGACATATAATTTTGAAAGGGGAAGTAAAGGGAGGGGAGGGGTTAACCTGCTAGATGAGAGTTATTAAAATTTTAAGATATTTACTGAAGGATTGCAATTAAGAGAAAATGAGGGGCTAACTATTTACTGAAGTATCAGATTATTTAGAATGAGTTATTTGCTTCTTCGAGCTTTATAAATATTATATAATTTTTTTTTCATAATTGTATTTGCATTTCTTAACTCTAGTTTTGGTTGATAAGTAGTGTTAATTTGGATAGTTGAATGACGAAAATTGATTCAAGTTCTTTAATTGCGCATAGAAATTCTAAGAAGGCTGACGGAGATTTGTTTGGAAATTTTTGATTATGATTATGTTTGGATGTGGAGGGGATAGACTGATTTAAATTAATTTCAGGCTGTTGTGATTTGTGATACCGTGGTTTATTGAGAATTGGTTCCAAGTATGATCTTTTTGGCTGATTTGCATTAGTAGTTTTTGGTTTGGGGAATTTTAAACAACCACAATAAGACACACGATGAGAATTACTGTAATTTACACAGATGGGATTTCTAGAAAGCCTTTTTTAGGGCAGAGTGAAGTCTTATGTTCTCCTGTGCATTTAACACAGTGTGGAGCTAAGAAACAATTTTCGGAGGAGTGATTCCATTTTTGACAGTTATGGCACTGTGTAATGAGATTTTTGCTAATGTATCTTTGGATGTCAACTATGAATAGTGAAAAGTATGTGATGTTATAAATTGAGTCAATGTTGGGTATTTGTATTTAGAAGAAATTGTACTTGAAATAGTGGCATGGGTTGGCGTGTACGTAATCATGTCCTTTGCACTACTTTATGAACTGAGTATCCTAGGTCTGTTAAAATGTCACTAATTTCTGTGGTGTAAATGTCGACAGGTAGTCCTCAAATTACAACTTTGAATTTTTTTTTTTTTTTTTTTGTGTGTTGTGTATTGATGATATAGTGTTCTACTGAGTGACTTTTAAGATAAGTGGTGAGTGTTCTGTGGTCGTCAGAAGTGTTTGGAAAAACTTTAAGAAATTCTCCACTAACTTTACTGTAAAATTTGGTAAATGATTATTCGGAGAGTTGTTTTAGATAAACATTCTGCTTGATGTTAGCTGGGGGTTTGATCATGATCGGTGGTACAGACTTTTTCTTAGGCAGTGGAGATGTTTGTTCCTCAAGATCTTTGGGTTGGCTGTTTTGGATATTTTCCTTGTCAGAGTTATTTTTTGCACTATCTGCATTTAAGTTATTAAATTTATTACTTATTGTTATAGGGTTTTTCGCTACATGCTCTTTTTTAACCAATTTTGGCTATGCGAGTGGGTTTAATGAATCCATCATTTTGCGTTGAATTATCATCAGAGAAATCAGAGTTATCTTGTTGTTTTCTTTTTAAGTGTTGCAAGTTAATGTTACTAGCCGATTTTGAGGGGGAGGGTTCAGCACATTGAGAAATTAAAAGATCTTGCTTACCTATGAGGTAGTCCTTCTATATCCTGTTTTCTCGAATGGTATTTGCAAAAACCTCGGTGTAGTTATCTGGAGTGGTGACCGGTCTGCTCACATCGAACTGTATTTTCATTTCTTGTTCTGATTCAATTTCAGAGTCCATAATCTGAATTTGTATATTTAGTTCAGAAAGTTGTGCGTCTAGGTTTAGTCCGTCATCAGGGTCAGAGAGTCCATATTTCGTAGTGATCATCAGTGAAGTGAAGCAGTGGTAAACATCAGTGAAGACATCTATAGGCGCACTCCAATCAGAAAAGCATTTGTCCGGAGGAAGAATATCATTGTTTGACTTAAATTCATGGCTCGCCATTCGAGAATCTTCTATGTTATGTAACAACCTCAAATTAACCAATCATAGCTTGTCTCTACAATTATCTCAGACTTAGTATAAATACTGCTGGCAAGTTAATTGCATCATTCTTCCCTTCCCTAACTTCTACTCTGTCAACATCGCGTCGCTTTCCTTTTTCTCAACTGCCTACGCCATTTCTTGCTAAAAGTCAATGTGCATAGAAATTTATCATATTTCATTATGATTGGATAAATATCTACTGAGATGATTTTATATACGTTGAAATAAAGATTGGAAATTCGTCTAATTCATTTTTGTGTCAGCATTATCTGTTCGTCTTCCCTGCCTGCCACTATGAAATTACGACTACACTTCAAAATCATTACATAAGGAAAACATTTAGGGGGAGGGCACCAAGTCTAGAACACTAATTTTGAGGTCGTCAATTATTTTTAAAGCAGCTACTGTATTTTTTTATATCTTACATACATGCAATCACGACTATTCTTCAAAATCATAACATGTATATATTATATATTCATCAAATTGCTGCTATACCCATAACTACAGAAACAGATTAGATGTCACACATACAATAAATAAAATTAGAGCACAAAGTTTGAAATTACTTACTTGTAGGAGGTGGAGGTGGAGCGGATGGGAAGCTGGTTGGTGGTGGAGCTGGAGGTCGCACAGGTAATGGAGGTGGTGGTGGCAATGAGCTAGGTGGCAATGGTGGAGGTGGTGGCATTGGTGCCCCAGATGAAGTAACAATTGCAGGAGTAGACATTGGAATTGATGGTGGAGGAGGCATAATTGATGGTGGGGGTGGCATTGGAGGGGGAGGAACTATATGGGTTGGAACTGGCATAGGTCCACCAGCTGTAGGAGGAGCATCAGCAAAGAGTTGATGAGGTCGATCGGCATGTGACAATGGATTCTGTGCTGCTAGTAAACGCTCTGAAAGAACACAAATAATAAGTATTGATTTGAAATTACTGATTTAAAAACAATCAGAATACTTTTGGTATAAAAGCAAATAACACAAAACCAAAATAGAACTGAAATTCAAAATCCTGAACACAGTACATAAAATTAGCTTTGAGTGCAATTATATATTAAACAATTTACAAACACTTTTATTGTAAAGTTTTAAAAATAAATATTGATTATCATATTTGTATTTGAATTCCATTTATGAATGTCTGACTCATAAAATGGCAAAAGAAATGTTCTCAGATTATATCATTTTAAAATTATGAATGCATTTAAAAATATTAGAAGATTTTAAATTAAGAAGAAAGTTTCCATTCTTTTCATATTAAAATTTATGTAAACTTATTTCAAGCTATAAAAATCAATGGAGATGCAGAAATTAAGTTAGGTTATGCTGAAGCAGTGAACAACTAAGCAATTCAAGTAGGGTATCTCAACAGAGGGATTTTTAAAGGAAATTAGCCTATCTTCAAGTTATACATGGAATGAAATCCATGTATTCAGTCATCAGACATAAACATGGAGCATAGTACCAATACTCAACAGTCTTATTCACTGGTAAGGTGACTTTTGTGCCCCCCCCCAAATTTCTTACTTTATATAAAACATAAAACAAACATCATCTTAAACCTTCCTTAATGAAAATACAGATGTGCAGAGAACTATCAAACAGAATGTTGTAAGACAGATATGCAAGCATGAAGCATACTTCCATAAAAACATTTATTTAAATACTGCATGGGTTAAACATGAAATATTTATTTACAATTATGGTTAAGCACAACAGTAAAAGGAACTGCTTTGTTACATAACAGCATAGTCAAATTGTGGGTTTGCGAGCTCTGAAATGCGACTTATTTGCAATAAATAGTAGTTTAATTTTTAAAATAGAAATCATGCAATGACATGTTTCTTTATTAATTGCTAATTTACTTTCTTAAATTATATCATGTTTATAATAATTTAATTAATGTCAAACTCTCTCCTGCAGCCTTATCATCAGAGTAACAAACAAAATTGCATATAATTCCATTTCTGGCAATTACTATTCTGTCTATGTTATTTTTTAAACAGATAATGGCCATTGGAATAGCACGGAATGTACAAATATGAAGTTAAAGCAACACCCTCTAATATTTTTTGTCTCAGATTAATTTTATTTCAGCCAGTTTCTACTTACATTCCATCTGAGCAATCCTCTTATTCACAGCAGTTGTGATCCACCTGGAAGATTTGCTATGATGTAGAGTACTACTTTTATTCATGCCTTGAATGGCTTTGTAACTGCTGAAGAAACCTCTTTCACCCTGCAGTCTATGCAGGGTTCTTTTAATTTATGGAAGAATTTTAATCAAAGGATTTTGACTGATGAGATGAACCTTCCTGCTCATATTTGGGTAGGAGACTTGTCTCAGTTTCCTGGGAGTGTGCTTCGATATTAATTCCCCATCTCAAAGCAAGTCAGGTCATTTTTATGCACTTCCATCACAGCTTTCGCAATAATTCACAGTAGTATGCTGCAATAAACATTTTTTCACATAAAACTCTTTCAAAATAATTCCTTGGTAATCCTAGGCAGAGATTGTAATTTATTTCATCAAGGGCCATGCATACTGAAATATTTGAGGTCACGAAGAGAATCATGGGATTGACAATGATTTCACTTCTATTCAAACTTTTTAATTCATGTTTTATCAACTGATGTTATTTAAGGTAGAAATCTTTCACATTCACCATCAAATCTTCATATCAATAATGTTGCATCAAGCAATGAAGGATTAACTAAACACAAACTTCTTTCTTCTGCAAATTTCTGTCAAAATACGGTATACTGATGTCAGTGAAATCACTTTAGCATGTGATATTTTCTTGTCTATTGTCCTTTTAACTCAGCACAAATATTGCACTACATTAGAGCTTGCACTATGCTTTTTGCTGCCTAATATTTCTAAAGTTTTTCACTCTTAGTACTGTCGCTCGCAACAGTTGCATGTTGCCCTGGCTCTGATGCCCAGCATTATACTTCTTTAATCTTTTTTTTTTTTCTTTTTTTGGGAGGGGGTCTTCTTTATTTTTGATCATCATGTATGTCTGACACATTCTTCATAAAAGCTTAGTAGTCCAATGGAAAGTCATACTATGATCTACATAATTGTTCAGCTGTGTAAATATTTAGTTTTTAAGCCTAATCTTATGATACAGAAGTCACACTATTCTGATATGCCTATACACTCCATTTCAAACAATCATTTAAACTTCATTTCAGATTTATTTTCTGCACACAGATTGCATAACCATTGTGCTGACAGTAAATTAGAAAAATATTTATTTTAAAATTTCTTCTCAGTTATTTTACTCAGAAATTTAAGATGAGACGGTAAGCCTTTTGACTGCTTTTATGGGTTCAATAGTTAACAGTTAGACAGGGTTTGTACACATTTTGCCACACAGAAATGAAGTACTTCTAAGGACCTTTTAAGGACCATTAATGAAAAAAATTAAGGACCTATGAGCAAATGCGAACTGAATAAATTCAATTAAAAATATTGTCTATGCCTGAATTTCACTTTTGTAATACCATCCTAAAAATGAAATAGATCCCTAAGTAATATGCATTATTACTAAACATGAATTAGTTCACATAATTATTAATAAGTTTGAGAATAAAATAAACTTTAAGCAATTTATAAAATAGCATTAAATATTTTACACTTATAATAGTTGGACACATTTGAAAGAAGATAAGTGACATTTACGTTTTACTAACAGTTAGCTTTATGTTGATTTTTTTTATGTCTCATTTTGTCACATACTTAAGCAGTCTGGAGGTTTAGTAAATAGCAGGTAGATTTTATGTAAAACGGCATAGGTTAAAATGAGAAGTAAGATCATAATCAGCATGATTCATAACCAAAAGACAATGTTGTCACCGCTGCTGCTTTTTTAGAGAGAGACCTGCTGATTGGAACAAACCTGAAAGGCCTGATGTAGGCACGGTTGGCAAGTGTTGAAAGTTAGGCTCTGTTTGATGCAGTTAGTGTCGTAGGTTCGTGTAGAGTTCCAGGGGTTATAACCCAGTTAATATACCTTAAGGTTCCAATAAGCCATTAAAGCAATAGAGGTGATAAGTTATTTTGTATTATTGTAAGTCTCACTAGATGCAAAGAATAAGTTTTACTAGAATTTTTACATTTTTGTATTTTATCTTGTGACCACAGTGAGTATTAATGAAGAGCAATAATTCACTTTAATATGTAGACATAATTTTTAAGGGTAAGCAGTTAGTTATAAATAACTAAATTAGGTAGTTTGATAACCTTAGTCATTATGGATTTACATGGCCACAATTAAATTTTATTATTAAAATGTAATAAAGTTTCACAGTTTTCTTCCTGTACCATTAATTCTGATTTACCTTGTATTTTGGGAAAGCTTAAAATTCAACATATAAGGATGAAAGTTTGACTGGTAAACAGTTGTAATATGGGCATATGTGCTCAGCATGAACTACTATATTTATTTTGCAACAGGTTATCTATGTCCAGAATTATTGGAATGATTCAAGATAAAAAACTTTCAATACTTCATATACTTTTCATATATTCATTACTTTTAGCTCTTTAGTGGCTGTGGTGTGGTTGTGAGGGGAGGTTAGCATTTTCTATCTAAACAAAACAAAAAGTAAAGCCCCAAAACATATTTTGGAGTGGCTTGCACCTTTTGATGCCATAGCAATAGAGAATAGATTCTGAGAAATTATGTTCATTTAACATAGCAAACTGCACTCTTTGTGAATTAAGCCACTCATTATCTTGTTCTGTCTAATATCATTATTCTTATTGAAATTAGTTTTAATGAATGATAATGTCTCTTTTTTATGTTTTTCCTGAAACTGTACATCGAATGGATATCAGAATTTTGCACACACTGATAAAATAAAATAACTTTTTAAAAACTGATGTTAAAGTAAGACTATCCAAAAATTTTAGGAATATTTTAATATAAGATTTGAGATGTATGGCATTGCAAGATCATGAAAGCACATGTCTGCAGATGTTTTCAAAAGTGTTGGCATAATTTGTAAACAACTACCAAATTCATGATGATGGAGAGAACCAGAGATGTTAAGATTTTTAATTATCCCAAGAAAAAACGAAATTTTCTGATTAATGTTTGGTTTAGTTCAGTTAAATATGGCAAAGCACACTAGGGCAATCTGCCTAAGCGAAGGGATGCCTTTGTGAAGGGCTTTCTAAGGGAAAATGGTTTGTATACAAATTACACATGCAGAAAACCACAAAAGCATATATGCAACCAGCCCATTCACCTGGATTCAAACTCAGGTCAGAACTACCAGCGTTCAATAATTTTCACCACTCGACCGCTGATGAGCCCTTTTGATTCATGGAATGTGAAAAGAAATCCTAAATGAAAATGATTAAATTGAAATTGTAATCATCAATCAACAGAATGGTGAATATTTGTAGTACGGTTTTAAATCTGGAAAATATTGTCATTTCATCTTTGTGTGACACTTCAAATTTCACATTTCTTCGTGTCAATTCATGCGATGGTGATTCAGAAAAACTCTTTCTTTATGCAAAATACCACTTTCTTAATCAAACGTTAATAAAAAATATATTTTTTATAATTTATACATATTATCTTCCTAGATTTAAAACGATGATCTAAAGTCTGGAAATTTGCAAAATCCGGAAGCGGCAAGATTCCAATGATTAGGCTTTATATTGTATTTCAAAATCCACAATTAGCAATAATACTAAAAAACTTTATTTTTGCAATGAAGTCACAGAAAAAGGACTTCAGAAGCCAAATTTGTTAAACAAATCTTCAGTTGGCAACCTCTAAAGTAATACTTTAGTCTTTCTTTGTCTCCAGTTTTATCTACTTTTATATAACAGCAAAGTGTTCTCTGTTTCTGCTTAAGAAGAATATTTTCATGGAGGAGCATTTTTATGGAGAAAATTCTACAAAAAAATGGCTCTTATACATATTACATCAAGAAAAATTATCATAAGAATTTGCAATAAGCTTTCAGTTTGTGGTTATTCTGCAGATACTTAAAATATTTTGTAGAGTGAAGGGGCTTATTGATTTAGCCACCAGTGGGCATGTATTTTTTTTTTTTTTTTTTCCAATATGTGTAATGCTTGGGATGTTGCTGGTTCAGATAGATAGCTTATGTACTGAACTAAAACACATCACTTGATTTTAAATGTTTTATCACATAAAAGATTTAAAATAAATGTTTTTTTTTCCTTCTTACCAGCAGCAGAACCATGCCTTTCTCCTTTAGATTCTTTCTTAAATGCGTAAGAAATGGTAATTGGTCGATTACACAAATACTGTCCATTCATTGCTTCAATAGCAGCATCAGATGCCTCAAAACTGGCGAAATTAATGAAGGCATAACCTTTAGAATTTCCTGTTTCTGGGTCCCTCATTATCTATATAAATGATATGCATAAATATAACAAGTAATATTTATGTATTAACATACATACAAATTCCATAAACAATATTTACTTAAAATATTCAAACAATACTTAAGATAAATTTATATACAGATTTCCAGTTTCATAAAATATCTACTTTAGCATCTACAAGAAATTTCATTATGTGAAGGAAATCATAAGATTTTCAGTTTTACCAAGGGGGACAAAAAGAAAATTATGAGAAGTTCAACTTTTCCCTCAATGTGTGTGTATTACTGCAGAAAATTATCATTAGTTTTAAAATGGCATACAAAGGCTGAGTTACAAAGAAATGTATGAGTCGGAAGAGTCAAGCTTACTTCATACCCCGATACTTTTTATATTAGTCATAATTACAGTAGTAATTTTAATATGGAAAAGTAAAGTCTGAGTGACAATCATGGGATAAATTGCAAAATTTTGCAAAAAAATTCACAATTTAAGATTAAGATTAATCAAAACCCCAAAATAAATCTATGAGATAAGTTTCAAAAAGAGATAGTATGCTATTATTTTTTTTTTCAATAAATTCTTGCAAAGTAATCACTGTCATTAATATGAAATCAAAATTTCCGTTTAAGTAAAACTGACATATTGCTACAATATGTTTGACACATGCAGACCTTTTTTTCATTAAATAGTACACTTTTAAAATGGATTATTCAATATCAAAACTGTCTACTGAAGCTTTTGGTTGCTGGGATAACTGCTAAACCATACATATTCCTTTATATAAAAAAGAAATCATTACTCTTTACCTCAAACAAAATGTTATGAAAGTGTGAAAGTGATACTAACACAAAAGCAAGTTTATTGGCTAATGAAAAGTTTTAATTACATTACACAACAACACCTTACTCAGAGCATTCAAGACGGCTGATGATGCTAGACATATGATGCCATCTACCGATGCAACTTCTAGTAAGAGATTTGATGTACCAGATGAAAATTCAGTAAAAATATGAAAATGTATTAAAAACTGCATTCTTCAATAAATTTCATGCATTATTTTAACAGTGGAATGACAGACATCTGAACTATAGAGTTCTGCTGTTTTACATATCAAACTTTCATGAGCAGAGGCTTAATTTAACCATTACTGTTCTGCTTTTTGTAGTAAAAATAAATGATAAAAACAGTAAGAGAGAATATATTTTTTGTTCCTCTCCCCTCCCTCAATATTAATAATTTATGATATTTTACTTTTTAGGCTATAAAATATGTTTAATAATTAATGACAAAGAATTAAGTAAGCTATTTTTTGACAGTGCAAATTTCAGTAGCATCTTTTTCCTTCTATTTTTATCGAAGAATTCAATAATTCAACATGTAATAACTTATAATTAAAATAAAATAACACACAGAACAAGCGTTAATTATAAGATTGGCTGGACATTAATTCTGACCAGCCATTCTTATCTTATCTCGTTCTTTTGTGCTTTGGCAGCTGAGGATGATGGTTCAGTAAAACCATCGAAACTAGTCCTGTGAAAATTTGCAAATATAACGCTGATTTTTGTTGTTTGACTTCTAAATTAATAATAGCTTATGTTCATCACAATTTTCTGTTTTTAATATTTCTACTCAAAGTTATTTAAAAAAAGAGTTTCATGGTAACATCATAACACAAGATGACTACATAGACTATTTTGGAAACTGGAGAACTTTCTGTGCAAATTATTTCAGGGTTGCCACTTAATCAGGAGAATGAAATTCCCTAACTTTTCCAGGTGAGCTTTAAGAAAATCCCAGTCTATCCACATAGCGTTTTGCCAATTACATATGATTACATGTGGGAAATCATAACATCCAATGCCGAATTAGAATACCCGATGACGTCACCAGCACAGCCCAGCGCAGTAAGAATCATCCCAGATGGCAAGAGACAACGTTGGAGCGTGGACGTGAGCAGACGGCTCTGTCCTCTTCAAGAGTTTTGCTGTTATGCCTTTAGCTGTGATGATTTTAGATTATCATACTATTAAAGCTATGCACGAATGTTTGTGTAAACGGACTGCATCATTATGTTAATCCTGCATACCGTTAACTTCATCTTTACTTCATTTACTTTTCTTATTTTATTTCTTTCTATTAAATATCCATGCTCTCAATTCTCTGAGTTAAGTCAAATTCTACAAAAAAATATGGCGACCAACCGTGCGGCTCGAACTTGGAAAATGTGTGAGTGACATTATGAACTGTGTTCTGAACTGTGCATTGAACTATTGAGTGAACTGTTCTCACAAGTTATTCGATTTATTGGATTACTCGTATAAAGTGTGGATTACCCAATTGACGACGATCATCTGTCAGGTGAGTACAAAACTTTCTTTCTAATATGAAGTTAGTAGAAATTCCAGAATTGGAAGCAGCTTTAAAGAACAGTAAAAGTTCTGAAATCAAAAGTTTGCATAAGCTTATTTTTAATACTGATGGAGATCGAAATAACCGGAAAAGATTACGTGAATTTTCTGGCTTTATATTTAAACCAGATTCTGAAGAATTTAATAAGAAAATAGATGCAGTGCAGAATAGTTTTACTTTGAATGAGTTAATTAAAGTTTGCAATGTACTGTGCATAAATTCAGAAGGTTTGAAATCGGAAGTAGTAACCTGAATTGTCTCTTTCCTATGTGATTTATCTGTATTATTTGAAAATATTTTGCATGAAGAAAATAGTGATATTGAAGATGAAACTATTAATAAAATTTCTGAAGTAATGCTTGATGATAATCAAAGAGACAATCCTGGTTTTACCGAGTCTCAAGTAAATAACAGTATGCAGCTTCCAATTCAAGATCATTTTAAACCTCATCTTAGTTTTTCTGATATTGAAAGTATTGTTAATCCTTTTTCTGGTAATGCATATGAAAATGTTGATAAATGGATTGATGAATTCGAAGATGTTATAAATTCTTTAAAATTAAGTGATTTGCATAAATTAGTTTTTGCTAAAAGATCATTGAAAGGTAAAGCGAAACTATTTATTCAGAGTGAACCTAAAGTTAATGACTGGTGTAAGTTAAAATAGCTTTTGAAATCTGAATATAGTAAAGCTTTTAATTCTCCTGAATTGCATGAAATGTTATGTAAGCGTAAGTTAATGCCTAATGAAACTTTAGATGAGTATTTTTTGAAAATGAAAGAAATGTGTTCGCGAGGTAACATCGAAGATGCTTCATTAATTAAATATGTTACTGATGGTATTCCCGATTCTGTCGTGAGGAAAACTATACTATATGGTTGCGAAACAATAACTGAATTTAAACAAAGGTTTAAAATTTATGATAAAATGAGATCGGACAATGATAAGTTTACAAATCCGAAACCGAAAGTAGACACTCAAGTTTAAGATAGAAGTAAGCTTTCATGATCAAACAGAAATAAATCTAATGTTAATAAGGTCAAATGTTTTAATTGCCAGGAATTTGGGCATTATTCTAAGCATTGTGTAAACAAATCAAAGGGTGTAAAATGTATAAAATGTAAGAAGTTCGGGCATTATTCAACGGACTGTCCAGAGCGGAGCCCCGAGACGCAACAAGCAGCTTTATTACAACGAATTTCCAACAAGGATAGAATTATGAAGACTGTAGAAATAAATAATCATTTAGTCAATAGTCTAGTTGACACTGGTTCAGATGTAACAATATGCAGCGTAGAGTTACACAAGCAGATTGGTTCTCCTAATTTTAATTGTAGCGATATCACATTAAACGGAATTGAATCAAAGCAAACGTACCCCATAGGCTTTTTCATTCCTGATATTTCAATTGATAGTTTTTCACTTCGTACGAAAATTTATGTTGTTAAGTCGTTATGTAATCAAATTGTATTAGGTTTGGATGTATTGAATCAGTTTAACTTCTCTTTTACCAAGAATGGCCTTCAAATGATTTCTCATCGGAATAAAAGTAATGTAAACTTGATAACTGCTGCGTCATATCGAAATTCTAACGTTCGTTGCGTTATGGGAAATTTGAATATTGCTATGTCATTGAAGAATGTTTATGATCCTTCGCAATCGTCTGGCGTCTCTGTTAATGTAAACAAAAGTCCTGAAAGAGGAAGTAGCTCGACGTCTAATTACCTTTCACATCTGGTGAATGCCATTTCTGTCAATGAGATTGATTTATCGCATATTTCAAATGCAGAACATAAAGAAAGACTGTATAATTTAATTAATTCGTACCAGCCTCGGAAAAATAGACAATCTGACTTCAAGATGCAAATAAATTTATGCGATGATATTCCTGTCTGTCAAAATAGAAGATACATGTCTTTCGCGGAACAAAAAGTTGTTGACGATCAAATTAAGGAATGGTTAAAAGAGGGCATAATAAAGCCTAGCAATTCTAATTATTCGGCGCCTATTGTTTTGTGTAACAAGCGTGATAATTCGAAACGTTTATGCGTGGACTATCGGAAATTGAATAAGAAGATTATTAAAGACAAATTTCCACTGCCTTTAATTCTGGAAGTACTCGATCGTTTAGAACAGTCAAAAGTCTTCACGACACTAGATTTGAAAAATGGCTTTTTCCATGTAGACATAGATGAAAATTGCACCAAATATACCGCATTTGTAACACATAATGGTATTTACAAATTTCTTAAAGCTCCTTTTGGTTTATGTATTAGTCCAAATGTTTTTCAAAGGTATATTTATTCAGTATTTCGTGACTTGTTAAATGAAGGTGTACTAATTATTTATATGGATGATATAGTCATACCGGCTAATGATGAAGTTGAATGTTTAGACAAATTAGAAAGAGTACTCAAAACTGCTTCAGAGTATGGGTTACAAATAAATTTCAAAAAGTGCCAATTCTTAAAACTTTACGTTTTAAAAATTGAATTTTTGGGACATGTAATCGAAAATGGAACTATTTGACCATCACCTTCCAAAACTGTTGCTGTTCGAAACTTTCCACAACCGCGTAACTGTAAACAACTACAAAGCTTTTTAGGACTAACGGGATATTTTCGTAAATTTATTCCTCAGTATGCTAAAATAGCTAAACCTCTTAGTGACTTACTTAGAAAAGCTATTGGTTTTAAGTTCGATTCCGAACAACAGGAAGCTTTTTGCAGATTAAAAGAAATTCTATCTCAGGCACCTGTTCTACACATATTTAGGCAAGGATATCCATTAGAACTTCATACTGATGCTAGTAGTCAAGGCTTTGGTGCGGTATTACTCCAATTGTCTGATGATGGTAATTATCACCCAATCCAGTATATGAGTAAGAAGACTTCACCGCAGCAAGAGAAACTCTGTAGTTACAAATTAGAAGCCCTTGCAGTAATAGAAGCTCTGAAGAAATTTCGAAACTATTTGTTAGGGACTAAATTCAAAATTGTAACTGATTGTAGTGCTTTTCAGAAAACTTTAGATAAGAAAGATTTAACTCCTAAAATTGTGAGATGGGCAATGTTTATTGAAGAATTCGATTACGAAATTGTACATCGTTCAGGAAGCCAAATGAAACATGCTGATGCTCTAAGTAGAAATGCTCTAATTTTAACATCATACACATCCGATGTAACTGAGAAGATTCAGTTAGCACAACAACATAATGAAGATGAACATGTGAAATTAAACAAGAATTTAGTTGAGAAGGGAGAAGAAAATGGATTCTTCGTGAGAAATGATATTTTGTACAAATTTGAAAATGGTAAAGATCTTCTAGTAGTGCCAGAATCCCTACAGAACGAAATCATACAGGAGGTACATAAAAAAGGTCACTTTGCTGTAGATAAAACTGTGAATGCGGTAGAGCAAGAATTCTATATTCCCAGACTGAAATGCAAACATGAAAAAGTAATTGCTAACTGTATAGAATGTATACTGTACAACAAGAAGCAAGGAAAAGCAGAAGGATTTCTTCATCCTGTACCGAAAGAAAACGTTCCTTTGAGTACGTATCATATCGACTTTATTGGACCTCTTTCATCAACGAACAAGAGATACCAACACATTCTAAGAGTTGACGACGCTTTTACGAAATTTACTTGGTTCTATCCAGTGAAATCACCAACTACGCAAGAAGTTATTTCAAAATTGAAGCAACAACAGACTGTATTTGGAAATCCAGCCAGAATCATTTCAGATCGAGGTAGTGCCTTTACATCGAAAGAATTTTCAGCATATTGTACTGAAGAAGGTATAGAACATGTCAAAATTACTACTGGTATTCCAAGAGGTAACGGACAAATTGAGCGAATTCATAGAATTTTGATTCCTGTTTTGTCAAAATTATCACATGAAGATTCAACGAAATGGTTTAAGTATGTTCCAGATGTACAGAGGATAATCAACAGTACGACTACGAGAAGTATGAAATATTCACCGTTTGAGCTTCTCATAGGCACCAAAATGAAGAATAAAGAAGATTTGAGAATTAGTGAGATATTGAATGAAGAATATCTAAAGCAATTGATACAAGAACGTGATGAAATGAGAGAAGATGCGAAAAACAACATTTTGAAGATACAAGAAGAGAATCGTAAACAATTCAACAGAAAACGTAAGAAACCGAAACTATACAAGATTGGCGACTTGGTAGCCATTCAGAGAACTCAATATGGGACTGGTTTGAAACTACGACCTAAATTTCATGGACTGTATAAAATCATAGCTGTTAGATCAAATGACAGATATGAAGCCGAGAAAGTAGGATGCCATGAAGGACCAAATTTGACATCTACTGCGGCTGACCATATGAAGCCATGGTCAAATTGATTTAATGCTTGTATCAGCTCAAAACCAAAGGACCTGATACTCTTTTTTTCTTTCTTTGCAGGTATATGATGGTGATGTCCATTCAACAGACATCGAGGACGATGCCTCTTCAGGCTGGCCGAAGCTGTGGGAAATCATAACATCCAATGCCGAATTAAAATACCCGATGACGTCACCAGCACAGCCCAGCGCAGTAAGAATCATCCCAGACGGCAAGAGACAACGTTGGAGCGTGGACGTGAGCAGACGGCTCTGTCCTCTTCAAGAGTTTTGCTGTTATGCCTTTAGCTGTGATGATTTTAGATTATCATACTATTAAAGCTATGCACGAATGTTTGTGTAAAAGGACTGCATCATTATGTTAATCCTGCATACCGTTAACTTCATCTTTACTTCATTTACTTTTCTTATTTTATTTCTTTCTATTAAATAAACCAATATTAAATATCCGTGCTCTCAATTCTCTGAGTTAAGTCAAATTCTACATATATAAACCCAAAGTATTGGCTATTATAACTATAATAAGAGTTGTTTTCTCCACTGATGATTGGGATTAGAATCTGCCCAATCTGGATTTTAAAACGTCCTTTTTTGCAGACATTTTGCAGCTAAACGAAAGAAAGGAATCTATTTAATGATATTTTTAAATAAATTCAGGTATTTTATATTTATTTAGCAGCACACATTTTCAAAATATATGCACATTAAATTTTGTGATAGTATGTCATCATACTGCTAGAATTAGTTTTTGGATTATGCCAGAGAAAACTGCCTGAAAGTTGAATGCATTATTAACCAATAATAAATAAATTTACAGGGAAGAAACAACACTAACTGATACAAATAACATAAAAATAAAGTTAATTACTTAACAATTGAGTTACAAAAACAAACGATTTTTTGACAAATATAGTTATATTAAATGGTTAGCCTAGATGACCGATTACTATTTTTTTAAAAATTTTACTGAAAAATGACAAATAAGGCATTTATTAAAAAGAAAAGGTTTTAAAGATTTTGCAGTAAAACCCCAGTATATGCTACGGCCTTGCCACGATTTTGAAAACTGTCGCCAGCACCAAAATGACCTGTTTACTGCTCATTATAATGGCTCCAAATCCTGTGTGTACCATTACTAGGATTAAACCGATTTTTTTTATATGAGAACGGGAAGGTATTTTCTTTTGTTCAACATGCACTGCACATACAAGTCTCTTGATTCTCGAGGTTACTAGAAACCAAAATTACTGAAAACTTGCTTTGCCTTTCTAAAAGACAATATGATTGGAGCTGCGAAAATTGACTCTATGCCAGCTGCCTGAATGATTCTCATGCAGAACATAATTAACCAAGAAAGTTATCGCTTCTAACATTGGTGCAAAACTAGTTTTTTGGGGAATTGCTATATGAAATTTCCTGACATTTCCAGATTCTGACTAAAATATTTAAATTCCCCAACTTTTTTGGTCAATTTTCGAATTCCCTGACGTTTTCAGGTTTTCCTGCTCACAGGGTTGCCACTCTTGTTGTTAAACACAACATCACATTGGCGCCCGAACACTTTTCGAACTGAAATGGCCGAAAAGTGGATGGAAGATCCTGTACATGTTTAACAACAAGAGTGGCAACCCTGTTAATTTCATGGAGCAAATATTTATATTAATGTGCAATATATTTCCTCTTTAAGGATAGCACCAGCTAAATTAATGCTAATCCAAAGATCAGGGACAAGAGAAAATTTATCCATTTAAATATCATATAAAATATTATTTTATTTATCTCAAATCTTTTCAGCTATGAGATTGTAGGGTTTATATTTATTTTAACTAACATTTATTTTAAGTTTAAGCTATCTTTCCTGTCAAGCCTTTACTTTCGCCTGGAATTGCCAATGCCAGAGTATGTAAATTTTAGTAGAACGTGCAGAGTATTCAAATTTGTAGCAGAAGTAATTTGAATTAAATAGAAGGGAAACGAGTTTGTAGGTGTGTGCTTTCTTGATTCACGAGCGTGAACGTTGCTAGGTAGAAATTTAAGAACTGCACGTTTCGGCCTGTGTGCCTACTTCGGCAGTTAGTTGAATCTTTCAACTTCTTATTCAGAAAGTTTGCTGAAATCTCATCTGTATCTTAGAACGCGGTTAAGTTAGTCACGTTGATAGAGCCTCGTAGATAGTGACTTCGTAGTTATGCATCTTGTTATTTACTTTTAGTTGTACGTTTCTATTTTTTGTTACACCGCCGGGTCGGCGTAGTTTGTGAGCGTCAAGTGAACGCAACTGTAAGTTCTAAAGTGAAATAAAAAAGGGAGTTAAACCTTTCTTAAGAGTTTGTGTAATTTCCAGTTCATAGCAGTCACTACTACTGTTGCGGGCAAGTTGGGGCCACGCAACATCACAAGATATATCCCTTTATCACATATTATGTAATATTTACTGAGGGTTTTCGTACTTTTTATAAATAGAATAAAATAGTTACTATATTAATATTTTCATGTCGACAATAGAGATAATTTTTCATATACTGATGTCATTTACAGGGTTCGTACACATTTCTGCACACAGAAGTTAAGTACTTTTAAGGACCATTCATGAAAAATCTAAGGACCTATAAGCAAATGGGAACTGAATAAATTCAATTAAAAATATTATCTATGCTGAACTTCACTTTTGTAATACCATCCTAAAAATAAAATAGATCGATAAGTACGATGCATTAGTATTAAATATAATTATTAGTAAGTTTGAGAATAAAATAAAGTTTATGAAATTTATCATTAAATACTTTTCACTCATAATAACTGGACATATTTGAAAGAAGATAAGTGACATTTTATTTAGGTTTTACTAACAGTTTGTTAGCTTTGATTATTTTTAATGTCTCATTTTGTCACATACTTGCTCACTCTATGAGTTTAGTAAATAGTAAGTAGATTTTATGTTAAGTCGCATAGGTTAAAGTGAGAAACAAAATCACAATTAGCATGATTCAAAACTAAAGACTGGCTGTTGTCGCCGCTCCTGCTTGCCTAGGAGAGACCTGATGATCAGAACAAACCTCAAGGCCTGATGTAAGCATGGTTCGCAATTTTGAAAGTTAGCTGAGGTCTGTCTGACGCAGTTAATGTCATAGCTTTCTGTAGAGCTCCGGGGGTTGCAACCCAGTTAACATACTTTTAAGTTCCAATAAGCTATTAAAGCACCAGAGTTGATAAATTGTTTTGTATTATTTTAAGTCTCACTAGATGCAAAGAATAAGTTTTACTTGAATTTTTACATTTTTGTGTTTTATCTTGTGAGTACAATGAGTATTAATGAAAGGCAATAACTCGCTTTAATATGTAGAGATAATTTTTAAGGGTAAGCAGTCAGTTACAAATAATTAAAGTAGGTAAATAGGTAACCTTAGTGATTATGGATTTACATGGCCACCATTAAATTTTATCCCTATTAAAATGTAATAAAGTTTCACAGTTTAAAACATATGTAATTTATGACACTGATTCTTAAAGGATATTCGAATAATTACACATTAAAAGCTACAAAACATTTATGTTTTGTAACAACAACACTCCACAAAATATTTATCCATCATTTTAATTTGAAGCCTTCCCAAACATTTTGGCTATTTTATATTGATTTCCTTTTCTTAAGGCATCTTTTCTAAAAATTATAGATTTGTCTCAATATGCAAACCAATGCTCTCGCTAGTTTCTGTGTGCTTTATCTCCTAACCTGTCAACCTCTCCACAATATACCTATGAGGGTTTACTTGATCTGGTAAAAGTTAAATAGTCCAAAACCCTCGATAGATGTGAAGCAAATTATCACTCTGTCTGAAAGTAACTACAATATCAGACAAAGGTTTAAATAAGCCTCTTATTGAAAAAGAACTTAGAACAAACATAAAGGCATGTTCTGATGCTAACAAAGTCAATCACAGTGACGTAATTAAACAAGAACAGTCAAATTCAAACTAAAAATGTGGACTAGTGGTCAAAGATTATACAATTTAATTTAATCTGGCTAAGTCACCACCCTATCATATGAGGAAACAGAAATGGAAAATTATAGTAAAGGCTGAAATTATAAACAATTGGGTAATTTACATAATAATAAACTGTAACTTTGAAGAATAATTTTCTTTATGTATTCAGTTTCTTTTTCAGCATGTTTTCCTTTCCATTTTAGAATTTTTGGATTTAATTAAATATTTCTTTTTTCTAAAAAACATTAAATGAATTTAGAATGTATAGAAAAAGTGACTACTTTAATTTCATTAGTAATATGAATTTTTAGTAATATGAATTTGGCAGAATTTTTAGAATTTAGTAACATAGCAAACAACAAAATCTAGAAATGGCAAAACTTTTAGAATTTAGAGCAGGCATTGGAAGCAGAATTTAGAAAGGTACTATGCAGTCGAATTTAGGATCCACAGAGATTGCATCAGATGAGAAAATGCCTAGTGCCAGCTCTGTGCATGATGCATTAAGACATATTAGATAGATCTTTTAAATTGTAAGTTTTCAATTTCTTTATTAGTAATAAAAAAAATCTGATGTGTACACCACATGACTTCCTTGTACGGAATATTAAATTATACGCATTTTTTCTTGCATTTCATTTAACTTATTAGATTGAATTAAACCTACTTTGTCGACAGCACATAAAACACAATAGAATAAATGCATTCTATAAAATTCACTTTGTTTACCATAGCGACACTCTGGCGCTAGGTTTACTTAACAGTATTATATTTTATTCATATTATAACTCAGAATGCACAAAATGTATATCATTTAAAGAATTATCTAATCGTTGCCACATGTTCTATTCAAATACTATAATAAAGCTAGAACTATGTATAAAAGAAATTAAGCAAACAAAACAAAACAGAAACAGTTTTTCACAGACGATTGAGTATTTCTCATTTAATTAATTCAGTTCTCAAAATTCCAGAAAGAATTAAGCATGATTTAATTGGCAATAATATATGAATGCATTATATTTGTTGTTGCGAAGCTAAGTTTCTCTAGATTGGCAACAAATCCACTAGTCTCCTGTTTCAAATGTAAACATCAATGGCCGCCATTAAAAACAGGCTTAGCGGCAATTAAACAACTTTAAAATTGCTGATAATTCTAAAAATATTGCACACTGATTTACTAAAGGCATAAAATCCTTAACTGGAAGATAGAAACAACATAATTCAATCATTTTTAAAGCAAAAAATGTACAATTTACAAACATATAAGAGTAAAGAAACTGAGATCACCGAGCCGGGTAATAGAGTGGATATATATATAAATATATTTATATACGTTTGGTGCGGCCGATTGCAACCAAAATATGAGGTGCACATCTACATGTTATAGCAGTCCTCTACACAAAATTTCAACGTTCTGAGGCTACTCGTTTTTGAGTTATGCGAGATACGTATGTACGCACAAACGTACATACATACGTTCGTACATACGCCACGAAAAATTCTCTTTATTTATTTTAAAGCAGTTATATATTTTTTTTGAAGGAAAAGAGTATTTTATTTTGTCCTTACGTACAGATATAATGCAAAAACATCGTTAAATTGCATTCAATAGCGGTCAAAATGGATATTTTCGTTGAAATACGCTGCTTGAAACTTTTCACAATTACAATACTTCCTTTGTACTTCGTACAAGGAAGTAAAAAACATAACTTGCAACATTCGTATTAATAACCAAGAGCTATATTACAAATTCCAAGAGAAAAATAACAGAACTGCAATTTGCACTTAATATAAAATTTAATGTTTTTTAAATATATGATTAAAAATGCAATAATTATGGATTATAATATTTAGTAGTAATGCTGATCTTTCTTAACACCATTTTTTCAATCATATGCAGGTGCATATACATATTTTAGCTTCTAAATTTTAGGATAATAAGAATTACGATTATCATTTATATGCTTTTTAAAATCATTAACCTTTCTTTGCATAATACATAGAGCTTTCAATAATATACACAATAACTTACTATGTGCATTAAAATCTGTTCTCCATTAAACAGCATGCCTTTTTTTAAAATTTATTGCTTCCTTATTATCACATATATCAAATAAAGCAAAAAAGCTAAAGTTATACTTAAATATAATAATAAATATCATATAATCAAACATTCATATTTATTGTTATTTATAGTGGTTTCTTAACATCTGCTCTTTCTATCATACCTTAACATATTCTATTCTTTGAAATAATCATTATAATTTAATTCAAAAAATACATTTTCTAAAATCAGTATACCTTTCGCATAAACTGCACAGAAAATCTTTAAATATACACAGTAGCATATCACATGCATTAATGACTCTTTTCACGAAATAGCATACAGTGAAACTTTTTTTATCCCATTTAATCATGAATTTTCCTACTATCACAAATATATACAAAAAATCAGCAATGGAAACAATATACTTTAATAGTAAAATCTCTAAATTCAAACATTCTTATTTTAACTATGGTCATATCTTAGCAAATACATATAACCTATCTTTCAAATGGCATAAGCATGCAGTGCTTGGAGTTACAAATACTGTAAGAAAATTAATAAAACTGCATTTTTACAACTAAGAAAATAAAAATACTTAATTATTTTTAAATTTCTTTAGTTTTCGTTCATTTGAAGCAGAAAACTTACTATCTTCTAATACTTTTGTATAATTGTTTAAACAAGTGTTTGCAAATGTATTTAACATTTTGATGACAATATTAAAGAAATCACAGTTGTAAGACTGACATATTTCATTACCAAGTAGCGCACTATTACTTATAAATATTTTAAAAAGTGAAATAATGACTGAATGCTGATTCTGGCTTTTTTGAAAATGTGTTTCATATTTCTTTGATATAAGTTTTCTAAATATGCAACAACTATGGATTATAATATTAAAAACTAGTATGGACGGTTTCTTAAGATCACCTCTACTTACCATATCTAAATTTGTGCTTTTATCTTTGGTTTCTGTTGTTTGAGATAATGGAAGATTATCATGCCCTTCGATCAATAAAATACCCAAACTTAGTATCTTTTCTTTGCAGATTACACACTGCAGTTTCAAAGAATGTACACAATAACCAGCTATATATATTAAAACTTGCTGTTCATTTATTGATACATTTAACTCCACATCACAGCCGTTAAATATGCATGGATGTGCATCGTCTTTTACCATTGGACGTTTTCTTGGAATTCTTAAAATCGCCCCATTTTTATCCTTGAATACATCTTCACGCACAATGATAACTCCGTGAAAACGTTTTTCAGAAACAACACTACGTTTAGATGGTATGAAATTTGCGCAAGGAATCTTATGGCACCAGAGCTGCTTTTTTGCTTCATCCGTTGGAAATTTGTACACACTAACGTAATTTTCAGTTCCAGCGTAATTAGAATTGCACTTAGGTACACAACAATGCTCAGGCATTGCTACAGTATTAATAAAGTCAGCACTAAACAACAAACTATATTGACAAATTTAGAGCTTTACAAGAACGTACACACGCCTCATGGTAGTTACAAAACTAATGGTGGAAAAATGATGGACGGAAAGCATGACTCATCTCTGACTTGTTCGACGAGTGTCATGGCCTCCCTCTCGAAGGTAATGGGTTGACTCAGCCTTTCATCCCTTGAGTGGGTCAATAAAATGAGGATCAAGTTCGCTTTTGGACTAAACACTGGGGGTCCTGCAACAAGCTGACCACTTGCCCAGAGCTTATGCAGATGCACTCTAGGGCCCAAGGTTAAGAAAGCAGATTTCGAGACCCAACAGGCCTTGTCCCACTAGGGCTGTGGTGCAACTTAGTTTTTTTAGCTCTTACATATGCATTTTGACACAAAATCAGATTTTCAGAAATGACATACCGATTTTTTTTTACCTGATTTGCTCCTGTATAAGGTTTAGAGAAAAAAGAAATCGTTTTATACTGCCATATGAAAATATACAGAGACAAAACATTTTTACTAAATTACATAAGTTTTTATTACTTACATATATTTTCTCAAATAAAAATTTAAAAAATTTTCATTTTAACAAAAATTTATACTATGTAATACCATATAATTTATTTTATGTAATACTATACTAAGTAATAGCACACTAACAGAAAATTATTCACCTTTGGAGTCTGTAAAATAACACCAAATGCACTGAAAGTATCGTACAAAAGTTTTTCATCCACTTCAGGATCTAAATTTCCAATGAATATGTTAGCTCCTACATCCAGATTTTTTTGATGAGCAGAAGCCTACAAAATAAGTCAGATATATGAATACTCGTTAATGCATCATGAAATGATGAATAATACATAAACATATTTTAGAACTGTTACTTAACTTTTAAATAATGCTACCAACATTTGGCAAACATTTACAGTACATATCTCTAACAGGAGTCTCTGAGTCGCTGTTGAAAGAAATATTACAGTGGTTCTAACCTGATGCAATTTTAAACAGATGTGCTTTGACTACAAAATGGTAGATTTGAAAATGAAACTACCATGCAGTTTTATTCCGTATGTAATTGTGAAACATGCTTTTAATTTGTTAGAAACGACTTTAGAAAATGGTAATTCAGTAGATATGGTTGCTTTTCTGCATTTCTTGGAATCTAGTTTATTATATTAATACTAAATCTTCCACAGTGGCTGAAGAGGAAATGCTCAGCCCCGAAGGATCATAACAGTAACGTTATGATAACCATTTTAATTATAAATGCATACATACTTTACTTTTCAATTTTGAACATGAAACTGCAGCATAGTTCCTGAATAACATAACATTAAGAAAAACCGATCATGTAATAAGTGGGACTATGCATTATTTAAGCATATTTTCATATTAAATACATATCATAAATCATTTAAATGCACACTATGGCATGATCCATGAATTCCAAATGAGGTACGCAACACTCTTGTTGCTAGGAGAAATTCCACAGAAAAGACATTTCCGGAATTGCAAAATATTAATGCTATTCATTTTAGTATCAATCCATTGTCTATTTTATTTGTACCAAATCGTAAATGCATCTTGCATAGCTGCACATAAGCCAACAACCATGCAACCTAACATTCCGATAACTTGTTTCTCAATTGGAAATACTGCAGTTTTTCATCACTTGAAATAGTATTTTCGCTCTGTAGTACCATTGACAAACAAATTAAATATTTTGTACCTTTCTGTAAATGAGGCAGCAGTCAAAATGTGTATTGAGAGTGCCAATTTATGATCGCCATCTTACACAGCAACTAAAAATCAAACACAATAACTAATTTTTCACACCAGACTTTGTTGATTTTGTGAGGAATCAAGATGGACTTAACGATTTGACAAATGTCGAACAATAATGAGTCATCTATTGAATTTTTCAGAGACAAAAGGAATTAGCCACAGTAAAAGTTTGTGTACAAACAACCATAAAATGAAGTCATATTTTAATGCTGTCACAACATTGTTACAGCTAATAATCATGATAAGAGAAGAAAAGACAGAGAAACTAACTGTGCAATAGTCTTCTTAAAATTTCAATTACAATTATATTTTTAAGCGGCGATGTGTCTTCAATATATTGTTAAGATTGTCATTATAATTTCAAGCTATATTTAGTGCTGACATTTACGTTTGACAACTGACCCTGAAACAGAAAACTAAAATTTTTATTTAAAAAAACAAACTGATAATTTAAAGGAAGAAACAATATTTCTTTTATTCTTTTGGAAAATTGTGAGCTTTATAAGTACAGCTTATTATAATTTAAAAATATGAAGACACTTTAACCCTTGTCTCTTAAATTTTGCATAAAAAAAAAGAAATAAAATTACTTAATTTTATCTCAAAGTATGATATTTAGACCATTTTATTACCTTAATTGATATTACTCTCGTTAATATATCAAACTCATAGCCATTATTTGCAAATTTTTAGAACTTTCTGATTAACTGCAAAAGCTGAGGCAAAGTAACGATGAGGCAGCACTTCTACATGGTTGTACCAGACTTCAAAATCTGAGCTTGCTCAAACTAGGTTTGGTCATATCGGATGTCAAACTCCGTCGACCTAATGTCTCGCAAGCCATGAAACGTACCATTTAGCAGGCTACTTGGGGGCAGGAGACATGATGCTAGAGAGTGCAGTTAAGGGAGCTGCTAACTCATAATAACACATTATGTTATTACAAGGTATTTATGTGGCAATCTGGGTATGCATGTATATTTCAGTATGCATGGATTTGTACTTTTGAAATTTACTGCTCAATTTTCTAATTAGTACTTCTTTTTTGTATTGAGTACATCTATTTTTATTACAATGAAATATAATGCCACTGTGAAATTTGCCTTCTTTTATTTTCATTAGAGAGTTTTGTAGAAGTTTCAACTGTTCTTGGGCAATACCAGTGCATAATGCCAAGGTTGTGCAATTCTTTGGTATCTTTCTTTGACAAAAATAGATTGCTTTGCAGAGGGGGAGAAAATTCTTCTATGGAAGAAGAATGTAAAAATTAGGCAGTTTTGAATGTCTCACTGAAATAGATGCACAGATACCCAAACAAACGTTTCTCTCCAATATCACTGACGAGTTTGTAAATGCTCTCCAAAGCCATCAGTGGATTCACAACTTTTCAGTGGAATGTGAATAATCAGGAAGTACCTTTAATTTTTATTCATTTTATGACATATTTTAAAATGAAGGATTGTTTTATATTTGTCTGGACCAACAAAGTATATAAATCTTAAAAGAAAATTGTGATATTCATGTAGTATAAAATCTACTGCTTTTAGTCATTCAGTTATGCTTTAGATGACAGCACTAAAATTGGTGGTAAAATTTCTTTTTCCTATCGTTTTATGGCCCACTTGAACTTAAAAATAGCATTTTAATGGAGCCATCTAAGAAATAACTAACTTAAAGTGGCAGATTGAATACAAGATGATTTGAAATTTTTTTTATATGTAACAGGTCATAAATCTGTTTCAGAAGGATTAAGAAAAAGGGCGCATAATTTTGCACAAATAATTTTAATTGTAAAGAAATTTATTAAATGTTTAGCTCTACATCATATCAACATCACACTATCTACATATTACACGTATTCTATGTTAATAAAATGTGGCAAAAAAATATAGTGTTTTTTCTGTTTAATTTTTTTTTCCCAAACAGAGCATAAAATTTAAAATGGTTGTGATAGAAGAAACTTACAAATGTCATGGCTGCTTGCAAGAGAAAAAAAGTACATATTGTAACCATGTCTTTGTAAAATAAATTATTTGTAAAATTTTCCTCTTTCTATTTTCATATGACAAGATTAGTATGAAAGGGAGAGTAGATATGGGAATTAAAAGGAAAATAGCGTAGTTTTGTTAATTTCTTCCAACTCAAACCTACTTTTTTCATTAATTCATTATTTTATATTCATATTACCTAGCAATTACAAATTCAGTAAATTAATAAAAATTTTAACTTAAAATAGAATAGTAGCTGTTTAAACTGATTTTGAAGTGGTAGGGCTTAATAAAGCAATACCAAACAAAGAGGGGCTAAAAACAGGAACTGAAAAAAAAAAAACTAATTTTTCATATAATTTTTAAGATATTTTAGGCTTGCAAACTGAAACAATGTTTATAAAACAAACAAACAAACAAACAAACAAAAAAAAAAAAAAAAAAAAAAAAAAAAAGGAATCACTTTAAATTTTAACCACATGAACTAATTTATTCTTCAACACATCTCAGTATTTTACATACTAAAAAAATACAGATTACTTACCTTATTTACTCTAATAGGCTTCCCGTATAATTTTATCATATTCATGATTTTTATTGCATAATCAGCATCATCTTCACCTAAAAATTCAACAAAACCATAGCCTTGGTGCTGTCCTGTCACTCTGTCCTTTGGCATATGAACATTAACTAAAATTTCAAAAACATTAATTTTCTTATTAATACATATTATAAGATTTTTAAAAATTGTACAAACTTTAGAAGTCAACTCAATAAGCATATATCTCTTGATAACTTTAAGATTTTATATCATTTACTTCTTTAAAAAAATTCAGATACAACTATACCATAATTGTATTTGCAACACAATTCCACCCAAAATTTGATATAACTTACTGCATAATCTTAGAACTAACACAAATTTGGTACTACTCTTATTTGCGCCCTTAGGTCGCCAAATGTGGCAATATGTGTTGTGCGCTGATTCTAGCAAGCGCTGTGCTTTGAATATTAGTAAGGTTCAGATCATAATATCCCTTTCCAATATTCATAGAATTTTATCCTTCTTCAAATTAATTAGAAAGCAAGCATCGCTAAGGTTTAAACTGAAATTTGTTCATGTGGTGGTTGTCTTTGTCTTACTAATTGATTAGCTCATGGAAACTGGGTGCATGATGAAGCATTTATAGTGAACAGGTTCAAGAAAACAGAGCTATCTCATGTTATTGATGTATTTTGAAAATCTTTGCACGAGGGAAGACAAACTGGGCAATGATAACAAAGACAATGATAATACTGATGTTGGCAATGACTAGCAAGCTGTAGCAGATGACACAGTTTCAACATTGAATGAATTGAGGCCAGCAAAGTAGCAGTAGACAACAATAATAGAGGGCAAGATTCAAGATACAGGGAAGTGGAAATGAAGATATTTTATTAGATACTGTAATGCTAATGTTAAAGCATTTTTATTGGGGTGTAGGATTCTTTTAAATAAATAATATTGTGACAGTTACTTGTAGTTTATTTATGAAAATTTTGCATTTGCTATATTCTTATTGTAACTGCATCCTTCGGAAATCAAATTATCAGCAAAATTCTTTCTCGATTTTCGTATGATAAAAATTAGTAAAAGAAAGTAGGAAAATATGCAAGTATACATGGTATATTTTAATTTTGCATCACAATTTTTAAATGCTAAGTTTTATTTCTGAGAAATTGACATTGTGTTATTCGGTAATGCTGTAACAAAAGCATTAAGGCATGGAAATAGTAATAATCAACAATCAAAATATTTGAATTGCATTTTTAAATAAGATAAAACCTAATTAATATAAAATATTCATTACAATTTAAATTGAACTTGAAAGTTTAGATTAAAGCACTTTCTAATGCAGTGTAAAGAAAAATTATAAGAAAAATGCATTATTTGACAAAAGAGTTAGTCTGTACCAAATTTCGTGTTGTTAAGCTTGTTTATATTGTTTAGTTTATTTGTGTTAAATTTGTGTTATTTTTCTGTTGTTAAGGCTTTTTATGTAATCAGTATTACTCATTATATGCAAAACAATGTTTCTGGAAAGGGCAACTCTCTGCTAGAAAAACATATTCGACTACCTTAAAAATTAGAGTAATGCTTTTCATGCTGCATGAAACTTCAAAGTCTCAGCAATCGCAGATCCAACAAAATAATTCTTTGAAACAACAAAGCAAAAATTAAATAAATTCATATACAGTACAAAGTCCAAAATCCGGACTCATCGGGACTTCAGCGACTCTGCCGAGATTGGGATTTTTCTGGATATTACATCATCAGTTTAAATCTAGTAAGATGGCATGTAAAAATTATAAAATTAAAAATATGAAATCATGATTTATGAAATAATGAAGTATTTATGATCTAAAGGGTATCAAAATTTACAAAAAAAAGCTTAATATTTATTTGTTTACCTTATTAAATATTTCTTTCAATATAAGTTGTTTTAAATTGCTTCGTTTTTCTTTTGTGCTAACACTTTCTGTTTAATTCTATAGACAGACATAATCTCTTTTTCAGTTACACTGCTGAAGTCCTGTAACTGCTGTTTCGAGAATTCCGACTAACTTGTCAATCGAAATTTTCTTGTTTTCAGTAACTTCTCTCACTCTCTTCACTACCGTTAGTGGTGTTCGATGTTATGCAAATTGTATTTCTTTCTTTGTACCGAGGAGCGGCGCAGACGCAAATTTGTTAGGTTTTTAAAGCTCGCATTTAGAGCTTTGAGGTTGCTGTGAATTACTGGAATTTCAACTAAGCAGAGGTTCTTCTGAGTTTGTGTTTGGTAAGCCACCACTGAAGTCGGAGTTTGTGTGGTCTTCGCCGTTCCTCAACTAACTTACTCTTTGAAAGTCAATAAAGAAGTTTCGGTCAACGTTATGACTCTGAGGTTTTTTGGGTTCTATACTGAAGTAATATCAAGTCAATTTACAGTCCACTATTTTTAAACAACGGAATGTACAGGTGGTATTTTCTGGATCTATATCCATACTACAAATTTTGCCATTCATTAATTGATTGATGATCAAGAAGCACTGTCATCACAATGAAAAACTTCTTTTATATCATCTTCATTTATTACAGCTTCTCCCCATTTTTTTACAAAATCCATTAATTGGAAAATTTAACCTTTGTTTTGTGATATACGAAAACCTTTAAAATTAGCGGCTAACATCATCAAATTTAGGCTATCCTTCATTATACATATTTGGCTAAGCATCATGAGCTTAACGACTAACGACAAGTTGTTCCATTAAATTTTATCTTGCTTCTATCGTGCATTGAGACAATTAAGCCTGAATTGTATTAGTTTAGTTATTTATTATACTTATGTCTATTTCTTGCACATTCTTAAGGCTTATCAGAGTTCTGAATAAATAAATTCCCACATATACTTAAGCTTTATTGAGGGCCGGCGCTAGATATCTTATCACCTGATGTAGTTTCTGTGGGTCCTAAATTCTGCGACTCAGTGCCATTCTTTGCCGGTGCGGCCATACGAGTCCTGGTGCTGGTTCTGGGTTTAAGTGAATAAAAACAAATCAGAGTATCATCAACAAAATCTATTTTTAGCAAATGGAAGGAAGTTCTTGGTAAATTTTTCCTCATCAACATTTTTCAGTGCATTTAACTTAAATCTTTAATCATCACCAAGCATAATGTCAAAATTAAAAGGTTACCATACTCCTTTATTATTCAATTATTAACATAAAAAAATTGGTTAGGCATTGCTACATGAGTCATTCCTCAAGTTGTCATGTTTTGATAAACATGCGGTGATAAAAGGAAAGTATAATAAATAATGATTTTCCAGGTTGGTGTCAAATCAACGATGTATGTATATGGAATGTTTCGGTTTGAGATGTGTGCCAAGCAGATACACAGCAATGGAGCCAAATTACTGATCGTACAAATTTATGCTAAACTAATTTTTTCTTCAATAACAAGGCATTTTATTTAGTGTCGAAGTGAAATTAAGAATCGGGATTCTCTAGATGTTTTATTATGTGCGGAAGGGGGGATTAAATGCACATGCATAAAGCCTATGAGAAAACGTTTGTGGTTTTGAGGTCCGGATTTTTGATCATTCCGGATAATGGACGTCCAGATTTTGGACTTTGTACTATATATACCCATATGAATATAATTATAAGATAAATAATGATAATAAGCTAGCATACTACATAAAACAGAAATATATAGATATATAAGGAAAAAATACAAACACAATAGCCAAATGAACTACAAAAAACTGAATTATAATAAGAGATCGTACCCACTGGTCCAGCTTGGACAAAAAGTTCCCATAGAATGGTTTCACTAACCTTTTCATCCAATCCACCAACATAAATGGTTGCATCTAAGGACACAAAAGAAAATAAATTCATTCTATGAAATATAGTCTATACAGTAAGTAATTTTAAACGTTTAATAATTAGTTACAATTGTAAAGTTTTTTTGGCCCTCCTTAATGTGTGCTTTCATGGTATAATTGGAAGCATGTCCAACTAGCAATCAGGAGGTATGTAATTTGAATCCTGGCAATAGCATTGCATATTTTTCAAGTCTTTTGCTCTGAAATAAAATACCCAATGGTCTCTACACAATAACTAATTAAAACATACATATTGCATAGCTGACAACCTTGAAATCTTAAAAACTGAGAGGTTCCTGCTGTGCTCGATATTATTTCAAAGAAACTGCTAACTTACTTTAATTCACTTTATAATGCATGGTTCAGGCTAGAGAACTGTTTGTAATTCAGTTCTGATGTAAATATATTAGCATTTAAGTAGATATTCTAAATTTTATGTTTTTTGACTAATTTCATTTTTTAAAGTTTTCTTACAACTTTAAACTGAAAAATTCTAAGTAGCTAAGGAAAGCTTTTCTCTCTCTCTCTCTTTTTTTTTTTTTTCTTTTCCCAGAGTACTTTTAACTACAATGAAAATAAAATTTATTTATTAGTGTGCATAGTATTTATGTAGATAAATGTAGTAATCTATCACATACTGAAGTATATAAAAGTAAATACAAATATTAACTGATTAAACATTGAATTATCATATAAAACTCTACAAATATGTACATTAGATTAAAACTACTCAGATCAAATGAATTTTAATAAGATCAATCGAATGTAATAAGGAAAAATACAGTTTTGATGAAATAAAATTTAATAAGAAAAATTATTCTGAAAATTACTAGAGGTGGTGGGGAATTTACCTAATTTCAGTATCATTACAGTCAAAAGTTGTTAATTCGAACACCCATAATCCGGACCTCAAAGCTAAAAACTTTCTGCGCATGCGCCACGTTGACACATGCGTATAGGCGTTTACGCATGTGCGCAAGACCTTTACGACTGCGCACATGCGTGTGCGCAAGCGCAGAATACGTTTTCGTGTGCGCGTTTTATGTACAACGGATGGTATAAGCTAAAATTATCTAATTATCTATTTCAGTTAACGTTGATGATTGCGTTGTTCCTTAATCTTCGAATTGGATCCTGCTTATTATTTTTTGCAGACTATAATTTTATAAAAGGCAGCAATTTTATAAAAGTAAACTTGAACTTCCGATTATTTCAAATAGGATTTCCGATGCTGGAGCTCTCAAAGGATCTACAAAACGAAAGTATGTCTCGATGTCCATCAAACAAAAAGTGGTATTCTCGGCACAGCAATTACGGGACTTGAACAGTGGAACTTTGTAACCGAACAAGAAATTATGTCTGTTTATAGAATTAAAGAGAAAGTATTATCACATAAAACGAAGCAACTTAAACAACTTACATTGTATCTTAGTATCTTTACATTGAAAGAAATGTTTAATAAAGTAAACAAATAAATATTAAGCTTTTTTTTTTTTTTTTTTTGTAAATTTTGATACCCTTTAGATCATAATTGTTCTTTATTTCATAAATTACGGTTTCATATTTTAAATTTTAGAATTTCTGCATGCCATCTTACGAGATTTAAACTGATGATCTATAATCCAGAAAAATCGAGAATCCGGAATCGCTGAAGTCCCGACGAGTCCGGATTAACGACTTTTGACTGTATTTCAATAAATTTCATTTATTACTGGGAAACATTTTCATTGATAAAGGCTAAAAATTAGAAATCAGGATATTTGATTATCTACTGGGAGATGTTATACGAAAAACTGAGAGAAGTAGTAGCTATGCTGTTGTAAATAGTTGGGTTATATTTAGAGATATGTGAGAACACAGTATCTTTAATTTTAGTGTAACAATGTTAAAAACTAATATCAGCAACTTATCAGACTCTGTTTATCTTTTTATATTACAGTAATGTATCAAGATGTTTACTTTAATTCTGGATTTAAATGTCACTGTAATTTCTAGTAATGAACAAAGGGAATTGGTTTAGTTACGGGAAGAAATGGAGATACACATTTGCAAGACTAAAGGCATTATACTTATTAGATAGTACATTCAATCTTAAATAGCCATGAATATTGTCCACAGAAATCTGTAAATAATTTAGATTACGTTGTGGAATCTATACTAATATGCATTCAAAAATAAAAATCAAACTGACATATTTTCTGTATCAAAGGATTGAAAAGTGGTGTTAAAAATGAGCATCTGTTAGTCTCCTGTAATTCTAAGATACATTTTTCTATGGTACTTTCTGATTATCTACATCCCCAACGACAAACCACTGAAAAGTATTATCACGCGATGCACTATAAGAGGCCAGCAATGTTCAATAGGTAGCACATCATACTGCATACTGGTAACGTCAGAGCACTTGCTGCTTGCTAAAAGTACTCATATTTATGTGATAACCTCAGATGTCTGCAAATGGTATTTAATTCTCTGAGAGTTATGGGTTTAGCCCTGAAATTTCAAAGTTCCTCAAAATGTCATGAATAAATGATATTTTCTTGATTTGAATTAAAAAATGACTCTCTAATTTCGTACCTTGATTCCTTTTCTTCCATTATACATCCAAACCGAAATCAGATACATTTAAAAGCTAGCAGACATTTTCATGTTTAATGAATATAGAAAACAGCCTTTTGTACGGAGAGAGGGTTAATTGGCAATCCAGATCTGTGCATAGAACTGGAGAGTATGGTGTATGTGGCAGAATTTCTCAGCCTAGCTCTGAGATTTTCTGATGAATTGCTAAAGCAGCAGCAAGTGCTCTGACATTACCAGGATGCAGTATGACATGCTTCCTATTGAACATTTCTGGCCTCTTTTCTTTGACTTCTTTGTTTAAATCATCAATTTGCTGATAGTACCTCTCTGAATTGGGCTTTTCATTAGGTTTTAAAAGATCGTAATATACTGGTCCTTGGACATCTCGCCATATCCACAGCATTCACTTATTCAAGCTAAAATTCAGTTTTGAGCTGGATAGGGCAGGTTGTCCGAACTCAGAGTATTACCTCTTCATAACAATGTTTACATAGGTGATGTACACTGCGGGGAAAAAAAAAAAAAAAAAAAAGAAGAGGAGACACTTCTATATCTCCCGTTCTACTGGGCCAATTGACGAAATTCAACATGCGTTTTCCATGTCTCGAAAGCGCGACTTGGGATATGTATTAGATTTATATATAGCATTGCTATAATATAGGTATTTTGACACAAAATCAGACTTTCTCTGAAATAATATACCAATTTTCCCATACTTCAATTCTACGACTCAAATTACGTCAAACTACCAAGTTTTGTAAAAATTGCAGGAGCAGTTTTTAAAAACATTAGCAATCAAAATTTTAGCTCCTCAATATTAATTGAGTTTGGTATATATTTATTAATATTTCTTTTTTTATTAAGCTTTTTTGATTCTTCCTTTCACATTTAGAAATTCAGGTTCATTCCAAATAAAATTCCCCCATTTTTTATGATTTATTTTTTAAATTTGTAATTTTAAATCAGTTTTTATAAAGTTTTCAAAAAACATTTTGAATTATAATCTATAAAATTTTTACCATCAACTTAAAGTAGACGTTTCTAAGCACACCTGCAAAAAATTACAATTTTTTATTCAAAATTTCTGAAAATATTCGTGAATTTATATTTTGAATTTTTTTTTAATTTGGCATATTTCTTGAAAGGAATGAAACATCAGATGTAGTTTAAACACTTTGCTAAAATTATATGGAAGTAGAAACAATGTGACTTTTTTCCCGCTCATGCACAATGTAAAAAGATAAGAAAGAACGAGGTGCCTTTTTTTCCACTTCGGCATAATGGAAGGGAAAGGAAAATTGGTTGCCATATATTAAGAAGTTCACCAAGTGAATTATTCTTGGCCAAACTGAAAAAAATTTTGCCAAGATAAATTTTTGAATTTCTCCATAAATTTTGCACCAAATTTTACAAAATTTAATATCTAAGTATAATTTGAGTTGTAGAATTGAAATATAGAAAAAAATTGGTATGTTATTTCCGAAAAAATCTGATTTCATGTCAGAATACCTATGTTAGAACAATGCTATATATAAATTTAATATATATCCTAAGTCACGCTTTTGAGACATGAAAAATGTAATTTGAATTTTGTCAATTGGCCCAATAGAACGAGAGATATAGAACTGTCCCTTTTTTTTTTCGCAGTGTACTTTTCATCATCAGTTATCATCCAGTCCAATGAAGGTTCTTTTTGTTCCAAATAAGCAGAGATATGTATATGATGACTTGATCATGCAAATTTTTCTCACTTAACGCATGAGGCCCCCATCTGGAATATAGAGGATGCTTGCATATTTTTTAGATGATTTTCATTATATTTACAGAAATATTTTACCTAAAATTTTTGTGTTTTAAATGTTCAATTGATAAGCCTTATTCTTCACTATTTTTCTATACCATAATTTCCAAGACAATAAAAATAAAGCCTTTTGGAAAGCGGGAAGAAGTATTTTATATCATTCCTCTGGAACAGCTTTTCAAAATCCAAGGAGAGTTGCAGGTCAATGTTTGGACAATCTCCTTTTTAAAAGTCCCAAAATGCAAAAATCCATCAGATTTATTAGGGATAATAATGGCAAAATGAGTAAAGAGAAGGTATTTTATATTTGAAAATTGGATATTAAATATGTTCTTGATAATATATCGAGTTGATCTTAACTTCTTCTTCACTATCTTTATTTTTAATTTGCCTTCATATGAAAACCAGCAAAAATCAAAAATCCACTGAACCATGTTTTAAGACTTTTTTCCTTCCTCTTTGATGATAATAAATGGAGCTCTTTTTATTGCAGTGATTTAAATGCACCGAAACTTAATTTACTGTAAAAATATTTTTCCATTTCTGTTTGGATAGCTGTTTCCATAAAGAATTCTGCAATGCATTTTGCTTTCAGCGATACGTCGTACAGAAAGATGATGCACATTACATTTTTTCACCTTTTTAAGATTCAATCAGCACTGATCACTTTGCTCACAGTTGACACTCAGCATTTTAAATGATTTTTAAAATGTCCTTTGAATTGGCAGATTTTCTTTAAAATTAAGCTTCCCCTTGCAACATTCGAAACATTCCGTTTTTTCTCTTGATATGCATTTGGAACAATTCTTCCGTTTGAAACCAAACTTTGACCTTTTTTACGTTTCTGCTGACAATATTACCTATCATAGCTTCAGATACGGAAAAACTATGGATTTCACAGCATTTTTTAATAACTAGATGGGAATAAACTTCTTCAGAAAGAGCACAAACATAGCCTTTCGTCCACTTCTTTAAAAGTGTCATTTTGCATGAAAACAAAGCAATGAAGTAGAAGATGATAATTTATAGTTTAAAAAAATATAGTTGCAGTCAAAAAAAAATTCAAGCAGATTTTTTTTTTTTAAACAGCAAAGCAAAATTGTCTAAAAAGTGTGCCTATGTATATAGACCAACTTAGTTCCTGAATATGACCAAAATGGTTTGTTGAGCTGAGTTAAGCTTTTGAGCACTTTCTGAAGTTCTCCAAGAAGGATCTTGCATTATCATGGTCTTTATAATTTCACCATCAATAAAAATGGTGGCAAAGAACATGGCTTATCACTAAGGTCGAAATCACCTGCTTCAAATTTTTCTAATCATCTCCTACACGTTCTGTCTGAAATTGCATCTCCACTAAAAAACTTTCAATAAATTTTAACATGCTTGTGCAGCATTTCTTCAATATTGGAATTCCTATAAAATACAGCATTATAAATGAACTCTATCAGCAACCATATTTACATGATCATATCTCACTTAATAATGATTTGGGTTTAAATTAATTTAGCAGAGCATATGTGTATCTCAAATAGACATGTGAACGTGTACTTAAATTTGAAATAGCATTTTCGGACAGAACTTTCCAGTAGACCCCATAATTTCCAAACTTCACAAATTTCAGCTATAGTCTGGTATAAGCAGCTAATTTAAAATTTACTTTTTAATTGAGGAAATATAAGAGGATCAAAGTTTAAGAATCACTGGCGTAAAGGTATCAGAAGTCTCTTTATTCCTTTTAATTTTAAGACTTTGGTTGCAAGTTTGTGCAATTCTCTGATGTTTGTTTTTAGTGAAAACAGACTGCAGTGTAAATCAGAAAAACTACACAAAAAACTAAGAAGAGTATGTGTTTTGCATGGGAAAAAAAAAATGGTGTAAAAAAAAAAAGACATCATTGGATGTATCGAAGGAATAGACATAAAGATATCCAAAGAGACATTTCTCTCCAAAACTGCCAGCAAATTTGCAAATGCCCTCCAAGGAGTTCATCATTTTTTTTAGTGCAGGTGCAGCAAGAAGCTTTTTTTTACTTGTACAAATTCTTTTTAAAAGTGAAGTACCTCTCCTGGAACCCCAACATTTTCTTGAGGGGGGGTCTTTCTCCAATTTCAGTCGTGGTGTGAAAAACTGTATATTGTGAATAGCTGAAAGAGTAAGTTATTATTTTGTTACATTTTATTTTTCTTTTCGGATGATGCCTGCTAAATTTTATTTTGACTGTATTTTATAACTGTATAATTTTTGTAGTTAGGTTCTGGCATAACAGCAAAATATTGCTGTTCAATTCTGTTTTATTTTAAAAGTAATTTATGCTGATTTTTGAGATATAAGAAATAAGGCACCTTTTTTGTAATATTTAAAAGATGCATACATTGATTTTCGATGTGCTTACAGTGCAATAAACATGTTTTATCACAGAACATGGAGTTTTTATTCAATCATTATTGACCTTCGAGTATTTTTAAGATGCAATTATTTGTCATATGGCAGACAACATATTTTTTTACACACTGGAGTTTTTATTCAATCATTATTGACCTTCGAGTATTTTTAAGATGCAATTATTTGTCATATGGCAGACAACATATTTTTTTACACACTATGTTACATAAATAATGTTGCATTAAGAATGCCTTTATGGCTTATGCAATAATATATTGTGGAACAATAAAGAATTTTAATCTCGGTGTTTAACCCTTTCCAGCGCAGTGTGTTCAGTGTCAACACACCAAAAATATTCAATCTTTAGACACTGAAATAAATCGATAAATATCATGAAAACTACACTAAAGCCTCGTTTCCACTACTGCATACAAACGCGTTGCGTCAATTGAAGACACGCCTATGGCATCCGTACAAGCGCTTCCACTGCCGCATATCCATAGATTATTTTCTTTTTCTGCCGCTAGGTGTCACTGTAATATTTTGGCGCCAAACAACCAGTTGGCCAGTTACGACGCTGAACATCTGAATTTTTCCCGCTTAAGCGAGTATTGTTTGTTTTGGATTTGATATGGATCCTGACGTAGAACGCAGAAAAGTTTTGTTTACTAAATTCCATGTTATTGGAAATTTTTATTTCTGCTTATGAACTGCGAAAGTAAAGTACGATAGCAATTTTTAGATAAGTAAGGTTTATACTACATCACTAATTGCATAGAAGCTGAAGTAAAATTTAAAAATTTCTTTGCATTTCTAGAAGTTTTAAGTATAAATGAAATAATATATATATTATTAAAACTAAAATATACTTTAGTGAAAAAATAAACAAATAAATAAATAAAATAAAAAAGGTAAAGGAATTAAAAAATAGTTGGTACTTTAAAAATACAGAGCAACTGTAAAGAAAGGTTCACTATATTTACACAGAATTTGCTATGCTTGTATACCGCTGACTTCAGAGTCATAGCTGGATAATTTATTAGAAATCTTCTTTGTTTTAAAATGCACTATGAGCATATTTTGGAAACGAAAAAATCGAAATTTTTTCGTTTTCAATAACCTCTGTGTCACTTTCTTCACTATCGGATGCGAATTGTAATGACAAGGAATTTGATTTAAATCATATCAAAGACGGAGTACATCGAGATGAAATACTACATTTAGTAAGGAATTATAAGCCAAGTAAAATAAAAACATCTGCCCTGAAAATAAGGATAGTGCTGACAGATCAACTTCCAATTCATTGCGCGCCGTGTCGTTTCCCTTTCCCCGCAGAGCAGCGTGAAATTGATAAACATACTTCGGAATGATTAGATAATCAAAGGATATGCCTTTATCCATGTTTTGCAGCATTTCCACTTTCTGTTTAATGGACTTCGAAACATACTTTCCCTTTCTATATCCTTTACATATTAGTAAATATATTTCGGAAATTCTATTTGACATAATCGGAAGTTCAAGCTTACTTTTATAAAATTGCTCTAACAGTCTGCAAAAAATAATAAGCCGGATCCAATTCGAAGATTAAAGAACAACGCAATCTGCAACATTAACTGAAATAGATAATTTTAGCTTATACCGTCCGTTATACACTAAACGCGCATGCGCACATGTATATTCGCAGCCGTAAAGGTCTTACTCGCACGCGTAAACGCCTATGCGCATGCGTGAACGAGACGCATGCGCAGAAAGTTTTTAGCTTTGAGGTCCGGATTATGGGTGTCCGAATTAACGACTTTTGACTGTAATTGCCAGTTTTCAGAGGTTATAATTCAGTGTAGTGTAATATTTAATTTATCTTTCACATTAAAATTTCAAAAATAATGAGCATCCTTTTTTATATCTTTATTTCATTTTGATTTTTATAATAATTAAGAGATAGAAGTCTTCAAAGGAATATAACTGCAATTTGTTTTAAAATTTATTAAGATCTATAAAGAAGGCAATACATGTCATATATGCATAAGAATTTTGGTTCTTGTTCAGTAGCAAGAGGTTTAAAGAAGGAAGAGAACGTTCTGACTGGCTTCCCAATGTAATCTATATATCTTCAAGATTTGGCCATCAAGTAACTTCCTGAATTCTAAAAATTATGTCACCTGTATTTCACCAGGTGACTAGTCCTGTGTTTTAGACACCATACACTGACAATACTGAAAGAGAATTGTCATTTCATTAAGCTCCAGACTTTGAATGCTGTTTTTAACTTTGAATTAACAATTTATTTTGTTAATTTGATCTGAAGTGTATGAAATTGGGAAAATTTATCTTATATTAAAATAAAAAAAGAAAAACAATATTTTTATTTGCATGAATAAATACCTGGGCAGTTTGGAAACATACATTAAAGGAAACAAATCAACTTCCAATTCATCCCCGCGCCGCAGAGCAGCGTGAAATTGATAAACATATTTCGGAATGGTTAGAGAAAAAAAGGATATGCCCTTTATCCATTTTTTGCTGCAATTCCCCTTTTTTATGAGCAGTTATATTTTATGCATAATCTATAAAATATTATTTTTAACTTAAACATGTTTAATTCATATGTCTTTTTATAGAAATTTTAAAAATAAGCTTTTTCTCTTTATATATACACACAATCAGTAAAGAAAATGGAAATATTTAATTAATTCCTGTGCTTTTAATGGAGAGGACTGAATTTAAAAGCAATTATTATAGTAATTTTTTGTTAAAAAAATGTTTAGGGCATTAATACTGTCTCATGTTAATTGGTAATGAAAGTTTAGAGCCATACACATCCCAAAGTCTGAGCATACGTATGTACATTCACATAAAAGTGAACAGTCAAAAGTCGTTAATCTGGACTCGTCGGGACTTCGGCGATTCCGGATAATCGATTTTTCCGAATTATAGATCATCAGTTTAAATCTGGTAAGATAGCATGCAGAAATTATAAAATTAAAAATATGAAAACATAATTTATGAAATAAAGAACAATTATGATCTAAAGGGTATCAAAATTTGCAAAAAAAAAAGCTTAATATTTATTGTTTACTTTATTATTACATTTCTTTCAATGTAAGTTTTAAGTTGCTTTGTTTTTTTCTCTTTAATTCTATAAACAGACATAATTTCTTGTTCAGTTACAAAGTTCCGCTGTTCAAGACCTATAATTGCTATTTCAAGAATATCGACTAATTTGTCAATCGAAATTTTTTCGTTTTCAATAACCTCTGTGTCACTTTCTTCACTATCGGATGCGAATTATAATGACAAGGAATTTGATTTAAATCATATCAAAGACGGAGTACATCGAGATGAAATACTACATTTAGTAAGGAATTATAAGCCAAATAAAATAAAAACATCTGCCCTGAACATAACAATAGTGCTGACAGATCAACTTCCAATTCATCCCCGCGCTGTAGAGCAGCATGAAACTGATAAACATATTTCGGAATGGTTAGAGAAAAAAAGGATATGCCTTTATCCATTTTTTGCTGCAATTCCCCTTTTTGTTTAATGGACTTCGAAACATACTTTCGCTTTGTAGATCATTTACATATTAGTAAATATATATCGGAAATTCTATTTGACATAATCGAAAGTTCTTACTTTTATAAAATTGCTCTAACAGTCTGCAAAACATAATAAGCCGGATCCAATTCGAAGATTAAGGGACAACGCAATCTGCAACATTAACTGAATCAGATAATTTTAGCTTAGCTTATACCGTCCGTTATACATTAAACGCGCATGCGTAAACGTATTATGCGCATGCGCACACGCATATTCGTGTTTACAGTGGTGATAAAGGCAAAGCATAATTTGCTTCCCTTAAATAAAGCTAAGACTAAACTAAATAAAATTCATGCTTTATTCCGTAAATAAAATAAAAGAGCTAACACTGTAGCCTTTACATTTAAAATCATTTAGTGAAAGCAAAATTAGCATAATGCTAACTGATAATCACAGAAGAGAACAAGAACAAGATTCGCCGATACCGGCGTACATATATATTATACTCGGCCAACCCGCCGATCTTGACGTCATCGGCCAATCGGCGGCAACCACGTTAGCTTACCGCCGATTGTCTTCCGATCAAAATTTGCACGTGGAAAACTAAAGCCAACAAACGGCCCTTTTTTCCCCATGCAAAGACAAAAACAAAACTTTCACAGAAGTTCATAGTTCAATTCTATTATACGAAAACACTTATTGTCTTTAAACACCGAAAACATCTAAACAGAACTTACTTAAATTAATAGCAGTCGCTGCTTTTGTAAATAAGTCGGCAGTATTTAATTTACTGGTGATAAATTCAAGGTCAAACACTCCATCATTTACTAGTCTTCTAACAAAGTGATATTTTACGTCTATGTGCTTAGTTTGGCGATTTTCTATTGCCGATCTAGAAAAATCAATGGCAGACTTGCTATCACAAAATAGTTTACACTCTCTTAAATTAAACTTTAAAATTTCCTCTTGTAAGACATTTTTCGTCCACATTAATTCCTTCGCTGCTTCAGATAAGGCGATATACTCCGCTTCCATGGTTGATAAACTTTTTTGTTTAACAGTTTTCCAGCGGTCATCTCTATTACTTGCATAATCAGCATCTGAATAACAATATAAATTTAGATGTTTAATCTTCGATAAGTTTAACTTATATAATTTAGTACTATTCCAGGATTCTCCTGAAATTGTGATAAGATATTCACTGCATATGTAATATCAGGCCTTGTCCTGTTACCTACAAAAACTAAACATCCTAACTGATTTCTAAAGGGTAATGTATGCATTTCCGCAATTTCTGCACTTGTAGATGGACAATCTAATTTTGTAAGAATAGTGCCCTTAGCTATGGGATGTGAAGTTATTGGTATCTGGAAATGTTTAAATTTTTCAAAAATTTCTTCGATATATTTTTGCTGATGTATAAAAACCCCATTCTCATTCTCTAAGAATTCAATTCCAAGTAACGTTTTAGTTTTGCCTAATACTTTAAGATTAAAATACCATGATTCCTTCTTTGCACTTCATTTCTAATTTATTCCTAATCTGTTTTGGCACGCCAACATAGGCTTTACAACCAAATACTTTAAAATAAACAACACTGGGTTTTCTATTTAGGAACATTTCATAAGCGGTTCGGTTGCTTTTATGACATACTCTGTTCCACATATGTACGAAACAGCCAAGAGCTTCTGCCCACCATTCTTTTCCCATTTTACCGTCATTAAGCATAGCTTTAACTGCATCTAATGCCGTTCGGTTAAAACGTTCACACACACTGTTCTCTTCTGGGGTGTACGTGTTCGTGCGTTCAACACTAATTCCATTTTCAGCTAAGTACCCTTCGAATTGCCTATTACAGAATTCCCCACCATTATCGGTGCATATACTTATTAATTTTCTATTTGTCAGTCTTTCCATTTGCCTATGATAATTCTTAAAGTTGTAGAACGATTCGTTTTTATTTTTCACACAATACACTGTTACTAATCTACTATAGTCATCTACAATAGCAAGAAAATATTTACTCCCACCCTTAGATGGAACTGGTAGTGGACCACAAACGTCTAAATAAACCAACTGCAATGGTTTATCCGATCTCTTTGGAATAGTTTTAAAAGTTATTCTACTAGATTTAGCAATAATACACGATTCACACCTCTCTATTGGTTTTTCAATTTCTGGTAACCCTTTCACGCTTTGATTCTTACTAGTTTTCTTAATATAATCAAAATTTACGTGGCTAAATCTCCGATGCCATAGCATTGCATTGTCTATTTTATTTAACTTTCCAATTTCTGTACCGTAACCAGCTTCCTTCCCTTTTACATGTTGCATATCTAAATGGTTTTACGTGATAAAGTCCGTCATATCGTTTAGCGTAGCATAATCTATCCCAATTATTAAAGTATATCCACATCTTCCCTTTTGAAATCACAAAATGAGCACCAGCCTTTTCTAACCTTGCTCCTGATAATAAATTTCTTCTTAGATTAGGATTATATAACACATTATCTAACTCAATCAAATTTATTCGATTGCGTACTTTTACTGTGAATTTGACGGTACCCTTTCCTAGTACTTTACTTTCACAATTTCCTACAGCTAAAGACATACGTATATCGTTTATTTCTTTGAAATTTGTCATTAAATTTCTATTATTACAGAAATGAGTTGTAGCTGCAGTATTTACGACCCAATTAAATTTATCTGCGTTACCTCCTTTATCTGTAGTTGTTACATAATTTTCTACTAACATTAATTCTTTATCTTTAAACTGTCCATTTTTATCGTCTATTTTAAACTTCTGATTTTTACTTACATTTTCTTTACATTGAGCAATTAAGTGCCCAAATTTATGACATCTGAAACAAGGTCCTATTCTCATATTCCCCATTTTTTCTTAGATTTAGTTTTATTTTCAACTTAATCTTTCCCTGCGTTTAAACTAATAGTATTAAACACGCTTACCTTGCTGTCTTCTAAATCGGCGTTTAACTGGCGAAGTCGGCTTTCTTCCCTTACCAGCTCTTCAGCAATTCTTTCCAGCATAAAATCTTCGTCCTTCCACCTATAGATCAATTGTACAATGCCGGAGTATTCCTGGGATAATCTCCTTATTGCCTGGAATCCTTTAAAAAGATCTGCCAAGTTGTGACCAGCTTCAGCCAACTTCTTTGCAGTCATTCTTATCATTGCGATGAATAATCCTATTTCTTCATTTGGCGTATATCTAATACTAAAAAATTCATCCAGTAACTGAATTATCCTTGCTCTTGTTTTGAGTTTGAATTGCTTCTGTAGAACTTCCCACGCTTCTTTACCACTTGAACATTCTTGTATCAGCGGCCTGAACTCAGCTTTAATTCCGTAATATAATGTAGCGAAGGCTCTGTTCTCTCTCAGTGTAAACTCCTGCTTTTCACGCCTTGTTGCACTTTTATCTAATTCTTCTTCTTTGCCCTCTATGAAGCTCCAACAATTTCTATCCAGTAACAGCATTTTCATGTCGACTTTCCATCGATCCCAGTTGTCATGGTTTAACAACTCAAAACCTTCAGGTAGTAATGACATCTTCAAATAATTGTGAGCACAACGACTTGAACAAACTTCTAAGATAGGTCAGCTTCTTTTCGTGGATAACGGCCCTCTTCACCTACATTCCTTCAATGCTGAGTTGAACTGGATGACTGTTTAGCTGTTGTCGCTGGGCCCATAACGCTGATGGCAGTGGGGTAAAGGCAAAGCATAATTTGCTTCCCTTAAATAAAGCTAAGACTAAACTAAATAAAATTCATGCTTCATTCCGTAAATAAAATAAAAGAGCTAACACTGTAGCCTTTACATTTAAAATCATTTAGTGAAAGCAAAACTAGCATAATGCTAATTGATAATCACACAAGAGAACAAGAACAAGCTTCGCCGATACCGGCGTACATATATATTATACTCGGCCAACCCGCCGATCTTGACGTCATCGGCCAATTGGCGGCAACCACGTTAGCTTACCGCCGATTGTCCTCTGATCAAAATTTGCATGTGGAAAACTAAAGCCAACAATTCGCAGCCGTAAAGGTCTTACGCGCATGCGTCAACACGACGCATGTGCAGAAAGTTTTTAGCTTTGAGGTCTGATTGTAGATCATTCCGGATTATGGGTGTCCGAATTAAAGACTTTTGACTGAATATATGTGCATGTGTGTACAGGGTTTCAAAAGAATAAATAGTAAATTTAAATTAAATTTAAATAATTCTCTTGTTCTACTGCTGCAATGAATGAAATTTGAATTTAACAAACATTCTCTATTTGTAAAAAGCAAATTCAAAGTTAATTAAATTTAAATTAAATTTAATGCAAACAAATAAATGATTAATTATTGCTACGAACTAATCTACAATGTCATTTAAATTCTGACAGCATAAATATATACAGTCAAAAGTCGTTAATTCGGATACCCATAATCCGGACCTCAAAGAATATGCGTGTGCGCACGCAATGAATTGGAAGTTGATCTGTCAGCACTATCCTTAGATGTTTTTATTTTATTTGGCTTATAATTCCTTACTAAATGTAGTATTTCATCTCGATGTACTCCGTCTTTGATATGATTTAAATAAAATTCCTCGTCATTATAATTCGCTTCTGATAGCGAAGAAAGTGACACAGAGGTTATTGAAAACGAAAAAATTTCGATTGACAAATTAGTCGGTATTCTCGACACAGCAATTATAGGACTTGAACAGCGGAACTTTGTAACTGAACAAGAAATTATGTCTGTTTATAGAATTAAAGAGAAAGTGTTATCACATAAAAAACGAAGCAACTTAAACAATTTACATTGAAAGAAATGTTTAATAAAGTAAACAAATAAATATTAAGCTTTTTTTTTTTTTTTTTTTTTTTTTTTTTGTAAATTTTGATACCCTTTAGATTATAATTGTTCTTTATTTCATAAATAACGGTTTCATATTTTTAATTTTATAATTTCTGCATGCCATCTTGCCAGATTTAAACTGATGATCTATAATCCGGAATCACCGAAGTCCCGACGAGTCCGGATTAACGACTTTTGACTGTAATTCCAAAAATTTATTTATCCTATTAGTCATTTATGCATTTTTATAAATTTTTTAGGATTAATAAATCCAAGAATAAATAAATATATTTCCAAAAATTCATTTATCCTATTTATTCACTTATGCATTTTTATAAATTTTTTTAGGAATAATAAATTTTTGTAATTATATATTTATTCATGGATTCTGATACTTGCACTTGATTTACATATGCTCTCAGAATTTAAATGATATTGTAGATTAGTTCGCAGCAATAATTAATAATTTCTTTGTTTGCATTAAATTTCATTTAAATTTAATTAACTTTAAGTTTGCTTTTTACGAACAGAGAATGTTTGTTAAATTCAAATATATATGTAAAGCGTATGTTTTAAATTCGTATTATATAATATTCAAAATTTTTTGTGGGGAAAATTTAAATAAATAAGAGGATAAATAAAATATCATATTTAATGTATATAATAATAGAAATAAATTATAAAACACGAATATAGATCAAATTGGAACAAAAAGCTAAGAAAGATGCAGACAGAGTGGAAAGAGCATATAGGATTCGAACTCACGACCCCAAAAGTTAAATCTTGTTAAGCTTTACCACTAAGCTAGCATCAGACAGGAATGATATGCATATTTTGGCTTATATACATCATCAAGTAAATCAAGTCTTAAAACTAAAATTTTTGGTCCTATTTTCAATGTGCTATCATCTAAAAAATTCACCAGAGTTTGTTCTTCAGCTTCTAGCACATTTTTTACAAAAAAAACATTATCTTTTAAAGTGGCATTCTGAATGAAATTAAACGGGATGCTAAAAATATATTTCATATATTTACAAATATATGTTAGCCAAAAAAATTTAGATTTATAAATAGAGAAATACAAATTTAACATACTCTTTAATGCAGTAGAATATTTAAAAGGCTAGTAGATTTAATTTATAATTAACGTTTTTAGTTTTTAGCAGTTTCAAAAGAGTTTCAAAAGATCTGAGTTGCTATAGCAGTTTGATATAGTCAGACATTCATTTTCATTAAAGGTAAATGTGTATGCAGAACTAGGATACAATTGTCAGGACAAATTTTGCTATTTCATGGACTTGAAATTATAATTTTTGCCACTGATTTTCTTGAAATGAATTTCTTGAACGCCTGATTTTATCTGTGAATAAGTACTGTAGTTGTAATTATCTTATTTTTCTTATCTTTTTTAAACTAAATTCAGCTGATTGTTGACTTTTTCAGCAAGCAGATTTCTCGCTATAATGTTAATTCAGAAATAAGTATTTTTTAGCAAAACATTATTTCCCTAAACTAGCGTTCATCGCTACTGCTGCTACCAATAATTTTTAGTGACTACACCTGATTGCTCCTTTTTTACCACGCAACCCCAATGCATCCGCAGACATATGGATAGAAGTTGAACATTGTTGAACTCCATCCATCACCGCACATCGACCGGATTGCAGATGTTAATCAAAGTAAATTTGCTCGCTAATTGGAGAAACGCATACGCAAATGGGCCTTAATGGTTATTTTTAATCTCTTTTATGAATAATAGATGGCAGCACCACACAAGCAAATCATTCATGCTGAGATATATTCTGTTTTTAAAGACGTTGATTTTTCAAAGAAATGTTTCAGATTTTTTTTTTTAAATATAAAGAATATCAATGAAAAAAATCTTTATATAATTTTGTTGCTCATATGCTAATCTGCCTATTCTGTATTACTTTTAATTTTTATCTTTGAAATATTATGTATAGTGAAGCCTTCAGTGTATGGTATGTTCGGACTGCACACACTGTACTGGTAGCACCTGTCGCATGAGTGTGAGTCACAGAATCTGGTCTCGTGCTTCAAACACGGGCGAGGCTGAGAGTGCAGATTTATTTATATTTGTTTTTATTCTTTTCTGTTTTTGGTTTTGAAGACCCTGGTGCTTTGTTTTCACTTAGCTATATGATTTTCAACGAGAGCACACCCTTTTTACTTCCTTGTACGAAGTAAAAAGGAAGTATTGTAATCGCTAAAAGGTTCAGGCAGCATATTTCAACGAAAATATCCCATTTTGACCTCCTTCAAATGCAATTTAACGATGTATTTCCATAATATGTGTACATAAGGACAGAATAAAACACTCTTCTTCTCCAAAAAAATTATAAAACTGCTTTAAAATGAATTCTGAAGAGAATTTTTCATGGCGTCTGTACGAACGTATCTCGCATAACTCAAAAACGAGTAGCCTCAGAACGTTGAGATTTTGTATATAGGACTACTATAACATGTAGAAGTGCATCTCGTATTTTGGTTGCAACCGGCCACACCAAACGTATATAAATATATCTATATATATATCCACTCTGTTACCCGGCTCAATGATCTCAGTTTCTTTACTCTTATATGTTTGTAAATTATATATTTTTTGCTTTAAAAATGATTGAATTATGTTGTTTTTATCTTCCAGTTAAGGGTTTTATGCTTTTAGTAAATCTGTACGCAATATTTTTAGAATTATCAACAATTTTAAAATTGTTTAAGTGCCCCTAAGCCTAATTTGATGGCGGCCATTGCTCTTGTTTACATTTGAAACGGCTGAGTAGTGGATTTGTTGCCAATCTAGAGAAACTTAGCTCCGCAACAACAAAAATAATGCCTTCATTTATTATTTAAATCATGCTTAATCCTTTCTGGAATTTTTTCGAGGAAATAAGCATTTAAGATTTACTTCGTAATTTTTAATACAGATATTTTGAGTATTTATGTAGTTTTGCCTTGTTGCAAAGTGAAAACTGAATTAATTGAATGAGAAATACTCAATCGTCTGTAAAAAACTGTTTCTTTTTTGTTTTCTTAATTTCTTTTATGCATTGTTGTAGTTTTATTATAGTATTTGAATAGAACATGTGTCAACGATTAGATAATTCTTTAAATGATATAAATTTTGTGCATTCTGAGTTATAATATGAACAAAATATAATACTATTAAGTGAACTTAGCGCCAGAGTGTCGCTATGGTAAACAAAGTGAATTTTAAAGAATGCATTTATTCTATTGTGGTTTATGCGGTGTCGGCGAAGTAGGTTTAATTCAACCTAATAAATTTAAATGAAATGCAAGAAAATATGTGTCTAATTTAATATTCCGTACAAGGAAGTCATGTGGTGTACACATCAGATTTTTTTGTCTTGCTTTCATCATGCGTAGTTTGCTTAGTTTTGATTTCTGTAGATTTTTATTTGTATATATGTTTAATAATTATTTTTTCCTAGTCAACCAAACAAGTCCTCGCCAAAAATGTTTGACGAGAAACTTCACGCTGCCATATTACTATCTAAATTTTTTGTCTATATTTCGAACTTTAAGCCTAAAATGTCTCCAAAAACACGGTTTTCTCACATGCAAAAAATACGTTTTGAACACACGATTTAAGCTAAAAGTCCGAAACAAAAACAAAAAATTTAGATAGTGAAAACGTAAAGTTTCTAACCAAAAATATTTGGCAAGAATCCATGTACACAGAGACATGTTTTAACTTAAAAAAACATCTACGAATGGCACAATGTAGGCAACGAACGAATCTACGAACTACGCACACCTCACTTTAATAAATTAACATAACAACAAATTTCAAAGAATACCATGTACACAGCATCCTGTTTAAACTTAAAAAAACATCTACGAATTGCACAATTTAGGCAAGGAACGAATCTACGATCTATGCACACCTCGCTTTAATAAAATAACATAATAACAATAAATTTCAAATAATACTATGTACATAGCGTTCTGTTTCAAAAACAACAATAACGACAGAAATTCATACTAAATAACCAATGAACATAACATTCTACAAAATAAGAACAAGAATAAAATAGAATGCACTTACCATGAATTAATGCTTTTTCGAGTAGCAGAAATACCAATTTCATACCGCCTTTAACATGCCGCCACATAATCACTATCGTATTTACATGACAGCCAGACACACTCCAGAAAATTCATACTATGGTTCACAAATAAATAAAATCACAAATCCCTACTTTTATCATGCACAGCCATTAAAAATAATTTCCCAGACCATCTTTCCACACCTCCAAATACCTACTACCTTTCAACAGGATACCACAATGATATTTCCTTTTGCCGAACTTCAATTCAACAACTTCTACCATTTTATCTTTCCCTCCCATCTTCTCAGACACAGACGCGAATCAACAAGCTCCAGCGAAAGATTGTTCAATGTCAATAGGGTTGCCATAGAACACACAAATGCACCAAAAACCAGCGCAGAACACATATCGCCACATTTGGTGAAATTAGGGCGTATATCAGAGTTGTACCACTGATTCTTGTTCTTTATATAAACAAAAGACCTTTGAGGAACATAGAAAAAATGTGATGACTTTTCAGACAGCCCAATATGTCAGTTTTTGTAATTTTCAATAAACAAGAAACCTTAAGATCAGACACAATAGAAAAAAATTAAATGAGGCTTTACACTTTTCTAAAAAAAAATAGACTAGATATATGTTTCTTAATTCTGTAGGTATTAGTAAAATTATAATAAACATGTAATTCTTGAAATGGTATCTTATTTTTGCTCGTAGTCGAAACCATGAATTTACTACTTCAAACAGAAATTTTTGGTAAAACTGCAACTTATAGGCAAGAGTTAATCTTTGGATTATGGTAACTTGGCGATTTTTTGGCGAAAATTTGCCGACCAACCCTGCTACAGCAACCTGCTAGTTTTTGTTTGGACACCACTTTGTTTTCACGAACTAAAGGTATTTTTTTTTTAACTCAACATTTTATTTCCAACAATCTGTTAGCTGAATTACGCTTATGCTAGAACTTTTATGGAACAAAAGTGCTTAATCATGACGAAGATTAGGTGCGAAATTGGGAGAAAGTGCAGAATCGCCCACTGCTTGCTGCGTTTTTAAGAATTGCACATATACGGTATCATCCATGTACACGTCAACTTATTTTCACTTAAAACATCCCAGAATTGCACAAAAATGGCATTGCGCACACTCTTGACTTTATCCATGTACACTGCTAAAGTCCTAGCTAGCAACCTTTATCGCCTTACCAAAATGTTGCCAAACTACCTGTTACCATATTCCAAAGATTAGATGCTAGGCAAGTTTTAGAAAATCACTAATTTGCTATATTTTGACAACTGCATTTTTAAATAAAACTTGTAAATATGACCAAAAAATGTATCTTAAAAAAAAAGGAGGGTTAAAGAGAAATAGAAAATTATCTTATTTTAAGGCAAATTAATACACATGTTACAGGATGAAACACATTAAGAACTTGGAATGTTACTTATCTATCATTTAAAAACAACAGAACAACAACAACAACACACACACAAATATATATATATATATATATAACTTCATCGAGATATATATATATATATATATATATATATATATATATATATCTCGATGAAGTTAAGAAACAAAAGCATTTAAAATAGGCAATGCACAAAAAAAAAAAAAGTTTACTCTTATCTAAGCTAAACTTTGATAAAATAAAGAGTAAAAAGGAAGATGAAATTCAAAATAGTGATCATTTGGGCCATGTGCATAATTACACATTATTAGTAAAAACCTACTACAAAACATTCTTGGCTATGCGATTATTGTTAACAAGAATTTTTGATTTGCTACACACAAAAAAAGTATACGTGTTTCGAGCTAAATTAAAAACTTAATAAAATAAAGAACAAAAAGATAAAATTTAAAATGCTGTGCCTTTCAAACATATGCTTATTGGCATCTGCCAAAAAATTTTCCCGATTGAAATTTGGGTTAATTTTTTATGGTCTTAAAAACTTACTTTGGACTAACACCGATCCGTAAAAATACTGCTACAACAATTTAGTTCTTGAATTAGCCTTTGAAGCAACCCCTGAAATCTGTTCGACTTGGTCCTATTTCATTCCGATCTCCCATAGATATCGATTTCATTTTTTAATGAAGATAAGCTTCACAGTTTGTTGAAGTATTGCTCAACAAATGATATACAGCTGAATTTAACATGGAAAACGGTTATACCTACTTACTAGAAACTAAACATTACTTATCCAATTTGTCACCTTATAACTACTGATAAAATTTATTACAAACATTTAACAAGAAGCCTTATATTATTTTCAATATATATCTTATATTGAAAATAATTCTCTTATATTCATTTTATGTGGAAACCTTTTACTAGGATAACAAATAATGACCTGCATTAAGATTAATTCATTTTCAATGTTACACCGAAGTTTAAAGAGAATTTACTACAACACTATCTTGCTTATATAGTATTTATATAGTAGAAGGTACATAACTTTAGTTGTAATAATGCGACAAACAGGCATAATTTATAACAAAAGTAATTTAATAACGAACCTTGATTTCTCTCCGCTATCGGACCTGCCGCCATTATTCTTGTTGTCAGATGTCTTGTTTTGCACGCTCTATGTTCTTCTGCCCGCAGAACGAAATATCAAGCTTATGTGCAAAGGAAACGCAGTGGCTAATCGCACCGACGGGGCGAATAGTTAACAGGCTATTCACACCACCTACTTTCGCGCATACGCACAAGGAGCCCAGGTAGCGTATTTCCAAACCCTTCCCCACTTTTCGAATTTTTGACGTCAGGGACAAATCGACTAGTTTCGCCTGGATGGTAATTCTTGAGCATGCGCTGAAGGGCGAGAAGTAACATAAACAGAACTTTGGCTTGCACTTGTAAACAATATTAAGTATATTGTCTGAAAGTGCATTCGTTTATGTAATTGCATAATTTTACTGTTTCTGTAATAAGAAAACTTCATTCAGATAAAATTTATTTTAATAGTATTATTATCTGGTTATAGGATTATACGAAATGCTGAATACTCTAGGCACTATCATAATCTTCGCATAACCTTTCACATTGTATTTTGCGTTATCATTGTAAAATATATTGTATTATAAAGATTAAATTACTTTGTTAGAAATGTGAATGTTCTAATTTAATTTTCTTTTTATCACTTATTATTTATTTCCGCTTTGAAAACACGTTCATATTTAACAATTATCTCCGCTAAAAATTTTTGATTGTTTAAAAACTATATTTGTCAATAATGTAATAAAAACTCACTAATCTAGTGCTTCATAGATCAACATGACAACGAATTTGAAATGTTTTAAAAACAGTTCTTTAATCTTTAGTTTATAGTAGATGCAACTAATGTCACAAAGAAAAAATATTTCAATAAAAAAGTTCCTCATGTTAATTCAATAGCAAAATTATTTCTCTTTCAATGAGAAATCCACTTTCAATGCTTATATAACAGAAAAATGTAACATAAGCATTTTAGAAGTTTTAAATATAAGCTAAAGGTTTGTTGTACAATTTTATATAAGAAACGTAATAATTTACTTTCATTCCTTTTAAATCGGCATATTCGTTTCCAATAGATAACTAAAATTTTTGACAAGTTACAGACTTAACTTGAACACACAGTGTTCCATCACTTAAAATATCAATTAATTGTTCTTTTTCATTTCATACATTGGAATTGAAAATAGCAAAGGCAAAATGGGTCACAGATCCAACCTAATTCCTTATTCGGAAATTTTTCAAAGAATTTCTGCGAGTTTTATCATATGTTGTTTTAAACAAGAAATCTGGGGTTTTCATCCGCAGAGAACCCGTTGGCGCCGTTGCAATTTTTACTCGCCAAGCTCCGATGAGCCGGGCCGTAAACGTGATTTTTAGTGCATGTAAATTCAAGTTAGCAGACAAAGCAATATATTAAGCATATGGTAGTAAAAATTCACAGATAATAAGCTTGTAGATGTAAAACTAACCATTTAAACGTGATATACGAAAATAAATCCATCTTTTTCATAATATATTTCACAATACAAATAACCTTCAACAGTTATCAAATTTTCTTCAGTAGCATTGTTAATAAAACTATAACTTTATACATTTTATTATTTTTCAAGAGTCATTTGAACTGTATTCCTTACACCAGTAGTGGTTTGCTAATTTTGATGACCATGGGGATACATCAAACTACTCTGTCATCTCAGATAATCAATAATATTTTTTATTTCAATTTAATCAGCTATTTATGTCACACCTGCCATCCTCTGAAAGGCTGTTGTTAGAAAAGCATTAACAATATAGTATCTTGTTAAAATTTTACGCCATAAGAATTGGAGTCGAGAACCGGCATCTATCAACGAAAACTTCTTTAATTATACAAAAATATTTCTATCTATTCGTTGTTAAAAAATTCAGAAAAAATAACGTGGAAAATTTGAAAAAAATAATAATAAATAAGAGAAGAAGAATATAAATCTCTAAATACGAACAACGACAGTGATAATTCAATAAAATGAACGCAAGAGGAATGGTTTCAACCTTCAAACAAGCGAATACAATAAATCCGATAGGTTACCAGGTTTGAACTATTATCGCCAAAGTTGGCGATGTTTATATTTACCGGGTTCTCTGCGGAAGTGCTTCAGAAATCTGTATTATTTTCTTTAATAAATTCTGAAAACCATGTTTCTGTTGTTTTTGTTCAATGCTCCTTGCCAAAGTATTAGCTTAGTTTTAAAAGCTTCAATATTGGTGCTCAGTATTAAAAAGCTTAGGTTTTTGAAAATGTCTACTATGTAACTGAGTTTTCCTAATTAATCATTAATGAATGAACTTGATGATGTATGTTTCTTTTCTTCCGAAAATATGTAAACTGTATTTCTCAAATCGAAAATATGTCTCGCTATTTTTCTGTGTGAAAGCCAACCGACTTTGGTAATTATGTCCCATATACAGTGCTTATCTAATGACATTGTATTAAAAAGAGACAGCTGTTTAGAATCTTGCCTTTTAATGTAATCAATTGCAGTAATAACCCTGCAATATCTTGTGCAATTCTTCATCAATTTGCAACAAGAGCTTTTCTATGTGTCGTACAATGATGGAATATTATATGGGGAGCAATTTTCATTATTAATCCTCTTAGTCCTTTATAATTACCTGTTAATGCTGCAACATCATTAGTACAAACTGCGACACAGTGTGTCTAGGTAAGATTATTCGTTTCAAAATGTCTGTTAATAATTTCAAATATTTTCTATCCAGTTCCTTTCCAAATATTACAACATAAAAAATATTCTACTGCGTCGTCTTCAAAAACGTATCTCAGATAAACGATGAATTGAGAAATTTTTATAATGTCGGTAGTTTCATCAAGTTTTATAGTACAGACTAGATTTTGTATTCTATAGCGTCTGATATTACAGAAATTTGGTGAGAAACGGTATCTTTTTTTAATGCTATTGTTTTTAAATCATTAGTATATTTTTCTGCATGCATAAATGATGTCATTTTAATTACTGAAAAAAAATGAGCGATTTTCCAATTGTATGAGGTTTTAAATTTTTTGCAATTAAATATGAAACTTTTAAGATGCCTGTAAATCCTTCTTAGGAACTGTTGTATATTTTTTCAAAAATACATTTTAAATTTTTCATTCTCTTAGCTCATTCCTTAAAAAAATTCTTCAGATATATTTACTTAATCTTTATGTTTAGTTTCTTAGGTACTTTCCATTTCACTGGCGCAAATCTCGCCAAGCAGACTTTGTTGTCGACAACATACAATATACACATAAAAAATTTTAACAAACGTTAGTTCTAAGAATTTTTTATTTTGAAGGCATAAACATCTTAATACCTTTTAAAATTTTGTGAAAAATCCAATAAATAAAGACAATAAATTTGTAAAAAGACATTAAGAATTTACTATGTTTTCATGTTTCAACATCCTGATTTGTCGGTTCGTATCACGTGATCTCATCTCACGTAAACTACGCTACAAAAATCTAATTCTCTCAGTAATTATCTACAGTCGGTCACAAAAGTATTCGAACACCGGTACCCATTCAGAAAATTTACTTCTCCGTTGAGAAACAAAATTGTCTCCAGAGTCCATCTTGGTTCGATAGAAAAAAAAAAAGGATGGCTCATGTCCAAAATTGGCTAGGTGCATGAAACAAAATACAACATGACCTATCTGGGTGAGATGGGAAACAAAATGGCTGCTCACGTGATCCATTATTGCGCTCATAGAAAACGCAAAGTGTGGCTGCGGCTCGTCTCGGTTCGCGAAGAGTGAAAACCCAAAACGGTCTGCAGTGTCTATCTTTGTTGGATGAGAAAACAAAAGAATGGCTCATGTCCAGTTTATTTAGGTTTGGGAAAAAATATAGCGTGACCTATTTGGGTGAGATGTCTCCAGCGATCCAGTATAGACTATTTCCCCATCTGCAATAGGTGACATCTATAAACAATTTCATTGAAATCTCCTCGAAATATAAGAAACAGCTAGCTCGTGAAATTGTAAGGTATTACCAAAGAATTCCACTTCTTGAAGAAGGAAAAACATCCTAGATGCAGATGAGGTAGAGGGAGAAAAAGCATGTTGCACTATGGAGAGCCCGCACGCTTCTGAACAGAAAACGTGGAATGCTTTTATAGAAAAGAGTTGAAAGTGAAAGTAAAAGCCGATTGCAAATTTTTCACTTGGTTGCCGACTGGGAAAATTTTTCAGAGCTCAGAAAAAAATTTTGAGATGTAAAAAAAAAAAAAAATTTTTGTTAATTTTTATCATGTCTCCTAGACATGATAAATATTAACTCCCTTCTCTTTTTGTCTGAGAATGTTGTCTCACTCTTTCTAAAAATAGACCATGACTCATTCTATCATTCTAGGAATTATATGTTTTAGAAAGGATGAGTCATGGTCTTTGGGTTTCTCCATTCCAAAGTAAACAAAGTGAAGACATCAATTTAATAGAAAAAAGGAAGATTTCTTTTTTTTTCTTTTTTTTTTTTTTTTTCAGCTCTGAAAATATTTTTCCCATTCAACAGCCAAGAAATATTTCCAGCCAATACAATTTCATTTTTACTTTCACTGTCAGTTCATTTCTTATATCTATAAAAACATTTCATATTTCTGTTCAGATCAGTGTGGGTTGTTCAAGATGCAGCAACTCTACTCCATCCCACAACCAGGAAAAAAAGATGTTCTTTCATGAGGAATTCTTTTGGCTTTCGAAAACAACGATGACATGATGATTGTAATATATTTCTGTTCTCAAGTCCGATGCTTGAACTCAGAATTATTTCCAGAGCTCTGAGAATTTTTCCTAGTCCACTTGATGACCCAAATTTCGCATATTTATTTAAGCCACTCGAGTTTCGACTTCCCATCCGTTGTGCTGTGCATTCAACCTGGACACACATTCCCTGAGCTCTAAGAAAATGTTTCCCAGCTCACTCAATCGCTGAAATGGATTAAAAATAAATTGTTTCATACATTTTTAAAGCTCAAGTGTGTTAGCTGTCATGGAAAGGCCCTTTTTTCCCCCAGCCCACTCAATAGCTGAAATGGATTAAAAATAAATTCTTTCATACATTTTTAAACCTCAAGAGTGTTAGCTGTCATGGAAAGAGCCTTTTTTTCCCCTGAGCTCTAAGAAAATGTTTCCCAGCCCACTCAACCGCTGAAATGGATCAAAAACAAATTCTTTCATACATTTTTAAAGCTTAAGCGTGTTAGGTGTCATGGAAAAGGCCTGTTTTCCCCAGCCCACTCAATCGCTGAAATGGATTAAAAATAAATTCTTTCATACATCTTTAAAGCTCAAGAGTGGTAGGTATCATGGAAAGAGCTTTTTCTTTTCACAGCCCACTCAATCGCTGAAATCGATTAAAAATAAAAACTTTCATACATTTGTTTAAACCTCAAGAGTGTTAACTGTCATGGAAACTGAAATTTATGTCATGGTTTGTGTCTCACACGTCGTGAACGGTATGATTTGAGGTGAAAATTTAAAACCCGGTATGAAAAATCTCTTTAACTTCACTTTAGAAGAAGGTGTGGGATAGAGAGATTCCGTCATGGGAAAATGTCTTTCAATATCATGGAAAATGTCTTTCTATGTCCGTCATGGAAAAATGTCATTCAATATCATGACATCTCCTTTCAAATAGGATTGAAGGATTTTTCTTAAACCATGTTGAAATCTTGATGCATCCAAACCACGGATGGGAAATTTTGATTCATGGATGGATCATCCAATTTCGCTAGAACCTGATGAATGGTTGCTGATGAAATCGAAACGAGGGGCAGTAGCTTTTCAAAAGGGAAACATTTTCCCCTAAACAGAAGAATGATTTCTATTCTGTGAGACATTAAAATGTGAAAGAAACTTGTGTTCACAGAAGCTCTTTATAGAAGAGTGGTCCTGGGTCCAGATGAGATAGAGAAAGAGAAAAAGCATGTTGCACCTTGGACAGCCCGCACGGTTCTGAATAGAAAACGTGGAATACTTTTATAGAAAAGCGTTGAAAGTGAAAGTAAAACCCAAATCGTCTTGGCTGGAAAATTTTGAATTGGTTGCCGACTGGGAAAAAATTTTTAGAGCTCAGAAAAAAATTCTAAGATGTAAAAAAAAAAAAAAAAACTTTTTGTTAATTTTTATCATGTTTTCTAGACATGATAAAAATTAACCCTACCCCCCTTTTGTGTGGGAATGTTGTCTCACTGTTTCTAAAAATAGACCATGACTCGTTCTAGGAATTATATGTTTTAGAAAGGATGAGTCATGGTCTTTGAGTTTCTCCATTCCAAAGTAAAAAAAGTGAAGACATCAATTTAATAAAAAAAAAGGAAGAGTTTTTTTTTTTAACTCTGGAAATATTTTCCCATTCAAGAGCCAAGAAATATTTCCAGCCAATACAATTTCATTTTTACTTTCACTTTCAGTTCATTTCTTATATCTATAAAAACATTTCATATTTCTGTTCAGATCAGTGTGGGTTGTTCAAGATGCAGCAACTCTACTCCATCCCACAACCAGGAAAAAAAGATGTTCTTTCACGAGGAATTCTTTTGGCTTTCGAAAACAATGATGACATCATGATTGTAATACATTTCTGTTCTCATGTCCCATGCTTGAACTCAGAATTATTTCCAGAGCTCTGAGAATTTTTCCTAGTCCACTCGATGACCCAAATTTCGTATATTTATTTAAGCTACTTGAGATTCGACTACCCATCCGTGTGTGCTGTGCATTCAACTTGGACACACATTCCCTGAGCTCTAAGAAAATTTTCCGAGCCCACTCAATCGCTCAAATGGATTTAAAATAAATTGTTTCATACATTTTTTAAAGCTCAAGAGTGTTAGGTGTCATGGAAAGAGCCTTGTTTTTCCCTGAGCTCTAAGAAAATGTTTCCCAGCCCCCACAATCGCTGAAATGGATTAAAAATAAATTTTTTCATACATTTTTAAAGCTCAAGAGTGTTAGGTTTCATACATTTTTAAAGCTCAAGAGTGTAGGAAAGAGCTTTTTCTTTCCACAGCCCACTCAATCGCTGAAATGGATTTAAAATAAATTGTTTCATACATTTTTAAAGCTCAAGCGTGTTAGCTGTCATGGATGAAATGGATTTAAAATAAATTGTTTCATACATTTTTAAAGCTCAACCGTGTTAGCTGTCATGGAAAGGGCCTTTTTTCCCCAGTCCACTCAGTCGCCGAAATGGATTAAAAATAAATTCTTTCATACACGTTTAAAGCTCAAGCGTGTTAGCTGTCATGGAAAGAACCTTTTTTTCCCCAGCCCACTCAATCGCTGAAATGGAATAAAAATAAATTCTTTCATACATGTTTAAAGCTCAAGCGTGTTAGCTGTCATGGAAAGAGCGTTTTTTTCCCAGCCCACTCAATCGCTGAAAGGGATCAAAAATAAATTCTTTCATACATTTGTTTAAACCTCAATACTGTTAGCTGTCATGAAAACTGTAATTTATGTCACGGTTTGTGTGTGACACGTCGTCAACGGTATGATTTGAGGTGAAAATTGAAAACCCGGTATGAAAAATGTGTTTAACTTCACTTTAGAAGAAGGTGTGGGATAGAGAGATTTCGTCATGGGAAAATGTCTTTCAATGTCCGTCATGGGAAAATGTCATCTCCTTTCAAATAGGATTGAAGGATTTTTCTTAAACTATGTTGAAATCTTGATGCATAAAAACCACGGATGGGAAATTGGATGATCCATGGATGGATCATCCAATTTCGCTAGACCCTGATAAACGGTTGCTGATGAAATCCAAACGAGGGGTCCTAGCTTTTCAAATGGGAAACATTTTCCCCTAAAAGGAGGAATGATTTCTATTCTGTGAGACGTCAAAAATTGGAAAAAAGCTTGTGTTCACAGAAGCTCTTTCTAGAAGAGTGGTCCTGGGTCCAGATGAGGTAGAGAGAGAAAAAGCATGCTGCACCTTGGACAGCCCGCACAGTTCTGAACAGAAAACGTAGAATACTTTTATAGAAAAGTGTTGAAAGTGAAAGTAAAAGGCCAATCGTCTTGGCTGGAGAATTTTCACTTGGTTGCCGACTGGGAAAAATTTTTCAAAGCTCAGAAAAAAAAATTTGAGAAAAAAAAAAAAACTTTTTGTTCCCCCTTTTGTGTGGGAATGTTGTCTCACTGTTTCTAAAAATAGACCATGACTCATTCTAGGAATTATGTTTTAGAAAGGATGAGTCATGGTCTTTGGGTTTCTCCATTCCAAAGTAAACAAAGTGAAGACATCAAATTAATAGAAAAAAAGGAAGAGTTTTTTTTTTCAGCTCTGGAAATATTTTTCCCATTCGACAGCCAAGAAATATTTCCAGCCAACACGATTTCATTTTTACTTTCACTTTCAGTTTATTTCTTATATCTATTAAAACATTCCACATTTCTGTTCAGATCAGTGTGGGTTGTTGACGATGCAACATCTCTACCTCATCCCACAACCACGAAGAAAAGATGTTGTTTCATGTGGAATTGTTTTGGCTTTCGAAAACCACGATGGCGTGATGATTATAATATATTTCTGTTCTAATCCGGGGGGTTGTGGAAAATACTTTCTCGGTACGTAATCCCCCATCCAGGAAGAACAGAAAATGTTTTAAAAGGAATACTTTGGCCTGACGTTTGAAAAAAAACAATGATCACAGGGCTGTTGGGATAAGATTGAGAACCCATGATGATGTTGTGCGAGGGGGCTAATCTTTTTTACTTAAACGGATCTTCTTCTAAACATTCAAGGTATGATTGTTTCCCTAGATGAAAGAAAACAATACCTTTTTTTCTTTTTTACAAGAAAAGTATCCTCAATATTGTTGCTGAAAAGATTAAAGCGATATTTCCTCATGGAACTATTGGACCGCTCGTCTATGGTGTTGTCGGAAGGGATATCACATTCAATCCCTTTTTACCGACTCACAAATCACGAAAGGAGTGGCTTTCCAGCATCCAGTGCACCCAGCTTCCCTTACAGAGTTCCGTGAAGGAGGCTCGTGGGTATTGAATTCTATTTCTGTGTGTTGTTTCTCAAAGACGCACAGGATGAAATCCACCTTCCTCCCTCACGATTGACTAAAAGAATTCCTCTTCTTGAGAAAGAACATCCTAGGCCTAGAGGAGGTAGAGAGAGAGAGAGAGAGAAAAAGAGCATGTTGCACCTTGGACAGCCCGCACGGTTCTGAACAGAAAACGTGGAATACTTATATAGAAAAGAGTTGAAAGTGAAAGTAAATCGCGTTGGCTGGAAACATTTCTGTTGGCTGTCGACTGGGAAAAAAATTCTCAGAGCTCAGAAAAAAATTCTGAGATGAAAAAAAAAAAATGAAATCAATCTTATTGTTAATTTTTATCATGTCTTCTAGACATGATAAAAATTAACTCTACCCCCTTTTGTCTGGGAATGTTGTCTCACCCTTTCTAAAAATAGACCATGTATACCAATATACTACAAACGGACTTGAACGCCTGTTCTCAGTATGTAGCTATACAAATTTGAAGGTAAAATAAAAAAAAAGACATCTTTTTGGGGGAAAGGGAGTAAATTTGTATAGGAATATACTACAAACGGAATTTAAGGCCTGTTTTCAGTATATAGCTATACAAATTGGAAGGTAAAAAAAAATAAAAAAAGTCATCTTTTTTTCGGGGGGAAGGCAGTGAATTTGTATAGGAATATACTACAAACGGACTTTAAAGCCTTATTTCAGCATATAGCTATACAAATTGGAAGGTAAAAAAATAAAAAAGACATCTTTTTGCTGGGGAATTAAGTGAATTTGTATAGGAATATACTACAAACTCACTTTTATGCCTGTTTTCAGTATATAGCTATACAAATTGGAAGGTAAAAAAAATAAAAAAAAGATATATTTTTTGGGGAAAAGGAGTGAATTTGTATAGGAATATACTACAAGAACATCAAAAAAAGAACATCATGGGTCCAAGAATTGAAACTGAAAGTCCAAAAACGAAATGTTAATGACTGGGAAGAAAATTTTGAAAGCTGAAAAAAAAAAAAAAAAAAAAAAAAAAAAACCTTCCCTTTTTTTCTTAATTTGATATCTTCATTCTTTTGACCTTGTCGAAATTAAAAAAGTGAAGACATCAAATTAACAAAGAAAAAAGGAAGGTTTTTTTTTTTTTTTTTTTTTTTTTTTTTTTTTTTTTTAATGTGTGAAATTTTTTCAGAGCTCTGAGAATTTTTCCCAGTCCGTTTCTAGAAGCAACTCGTTAATGTATTTAAACCACTCGCGTTTCGGCTTCAGATCAGTCTGTGCTGTGCACTCAACGTGGATACACGCTTCTCACTCTCCTGGGAAGAGCTTCTGTGAAGGTATGTGAACATTTTTTTCTTACTCTTTTGTATTTCATAGACTACAAGTATTTATTGAGTCACCCATTTTATAGAAATGTATACTTATTTCTTTTCAATAGTTTGAGGTAGGGTAATATTTTCCCCCCTGCTACTGTTTTTGTTTTTCAAGGCTAGAAATGTTTTACTAAATAGCTGTTTTTATAGAAAACATGCTATTATTTCGTATACTGATATATTTTGTGAAACTTTAACAAATCCTTTTCAACAAAGCAAGATCATGTGATCCACAGCTGGCTAGACACGTCAGTGTAATCGGATCACGATTGTTCCATCATATACTGATATATTTTGTGAAACTTTAACAAATTCCTTTCAAGAAGCCAAGATCTCGTGATCCACAGCTGGCTAGACCCGTCAGTGTAATCGGATCACGATTTTATCAATCGTATATTGATATATTTTGTGAAACTTTAACAAATCCCTTTCAACAGGGCAAGATCTCGTGATCCATAGCTGGCTAGAGCAGTCAGGATCAACGGATCACGATGATTCCATCGTATACTGATATATTTTGTGAAACTTTAACAAGGCAAGATCTCGTGATCCACAGCTGGCTAGACTAGTCAGGATTAACGGATCACGATTTTATCAAACGTATACTGATATATTTTGTGAAACTTCTTTAACAAATCCTTTTCAAGAAGGCAAGATCTCGTGATCCACAGCTGGCTAGAGCAGTCAGTATAATCGGATCACGACTGTTCCCTCGTATACTGATATATTTTGTGAAATTTTAGCAAATGACTTTCAAGAAGGCAAGATCTCGTGATCCAGAACTGACTCAATCAGTCAGGATTAACGGATCACGATTGTACCATTGTATACTGATATATTTTGTGAAACTTCTTTAACAAATGACTTGCAAGAAGGCAAGATCTCGTGATCCACAGCTGATTAGACCCGTCAGAATCAACGGATCAAGATAGTTCCATTGTATACTGATATATTTTGTGGAATTTTGACAAATCGTTTTCAACAAGGCAAGATCCCATGATCCACAGCTGACTCCATCAGTCAGGATAACGGATCATGATGGTTCCATCATGTACTGATATATATTTTGTGAAACGTTAAGAAATGACTTTCAAGAAGGCAAGATCATGAGATTCAATAGAATTGTTCAATCGTATACTGGCATATTCTGATAAAACAACAGAATGATCCAATTTTGAATACGATCCCAATATGTTTTTATAAAATCCATTTCATATTTTGTAAAACGTGAACGACTGACTTTCAAGCTGGCTGCATGGGTGTTTTTTTTCGTGGTTTTTCCCCATGTGTAAAGTGAATACGAGCCAGTTTCCCTTCCAAAGTCCTCCACGAGGGCATTTCTTAAGGCAAATAGCCCTCAAATGCCTTACCGTCCTCCAAATCGACTTGACCTCTCTCCAACTTCCACGGTGTCATTTGAACGATCGAGTCGGCTGTTGGAAAAAAATGTCTGACAGCTGAAAACAATATCTTCACAATACCTCTTTCCAGGAGGAAGTAGCGTGTATTCAGCTCCAGTGCACAGCACAGACTATCATGTTATTCAATAGAAGTGGTTTAAATAGATGAGAACCCTCTATAGAAATAATTTGAATATATCTGGTTTTGTGAATCAAGCCGACTGGGAAAAAATTCTCAGAGCTCAGAAAAAAATTCTAAGATGTAAAAAAAAAAAAAAAAATCTTTTTGTTAATTTTTATCATGTCTTCTAGACATGATAAAAATTCATGTCTTCTAGACATGATAAAAATTAACTCCCTTCTCTTTTTGTCTGGGAATGTTGTCTCACTCTTTCTAAAAATAGACTATGACTCATTCTTGTGGAATTCTGTTGGGATTTTACTTTCGATTGGCTTTTGACTTTGTTTTAATCCCCAGTTATCTATAAAAGCATTCCGCGTTTCACTTCAGATCCGTGTGGGCTGTGGAAGAGGCCACACGTCTCTCTCTTTACCCAATCTCATGATATTCTTTAAGAATTTCTTAGCCATTTGTCAAAGAAGGGGACTATAATTGAAGAATTTATGAATTTGGGAACATGTCACCCATGGCAAATCTAAAATCTTGGAAGTGGATAGTGGAAAGCCCCGCTCTGATTATAATTCTGAGTTCTAGCATGGGACATTTTTTAAATCAATAAGCTAAACTATTTTTCTAGTCTCATATTCTCTCGTGACTAGGGTTCCAGATTTGGGTAGAGAGAGACATGTTGCCTCATCAACAGCCCGCACTGTTCTGAACAGAAACGTGGAATGCTTTTATAGAAAAGTGAAGAGTTGAAAGTGAAAGTCGAAAACGAAATGGGATCGGCTAGGAAAAATTTCTCAGAGCTCAGAAAAAAATTCTGAGATGTATAAAAAAAAAAATCTTTTTTTTAATTTTTATTATGTCTTCTAGACATGATAAAAATTAACTCCCTTCTCTTTTTGTCTGGGAATGTTGTCTCCCACTTTCTAAAAATAGACCATGACTCATCCTTTCTAAAGAATAGAATTCCAAAAAAAGAATGGGTTCTGGTCTATTTTTAGAAACGGTAAGACAACATTCCCAGATAAAAGGGGGATGAGTTAATTTTTATCATGTCAAGAAGACATGATAAAAATTAAGAAAAAGATTTTTTTTTTTTTTTTTACATCTCAGAATTTTTTTCTGACCTCTGAAAATATTTTCCCAGCCGATCTCATTTCGTTTTTCGACTTTCACTTTCAACTCTTCTCTTTTCTATAAAAGTATTTCGAGTTTCTGTTCAGAACACTGTGCGCTGTTGAAAAGGCAACACGTCTCCCTCTCTACATTAATTGGGAATCCAAGATGTTCTAAAGAAGAATTATTTGAGAATCTCTTAACCTTTCTGAACTTTAGACGAGCTAGCTGGATATTTCTTCATTTCTTTTTCAAGTATGGGTTCAAAGGATTCTTTTAAATAGTTGCAAGTAAGACGTTGTATTATTTTCTCTTGATCATGAATCTATTAAAAAATTTCAATGCCTAATTTTAGGGCTACCTATACCCGGCATGATTCATATGTTTTACTCTACGTTTTAGATGAGACCCTCTCTTAAAAACATGATTTTCCTATTCAAAGTTGAAATGAGTTTCCAAAAGCATGATCCTTTTAAAAAAACATGTGTGTTTGCGTAGGTGTGGTGGGACGGTTAGCTTTCTTTCTTACGAGATAGTCATCACCACGAGATGTGTTTTGGATATCTTCTCCACCCTCTCGTGGTCACTGAAATCTCGTGATGGCTCAAGTGAAAAGGGTTCGTTTATTTTGACTCACAACCACGTTATATTTTTTGGATATCTCCTCCAACGACTCGTGGAACTCTTTTCCCTGAAATGAGGTATGTTTAGCAGCGCACGCCCTCTGAAGTGAAGCTCGGAATACTTTGACAAATCCTGTCGAGTGGATTCTGAAACCATTTTTAAAGGATCTCAGAGAAACACCCATGAAGACGATACCAACGTGTCGTTTTTCAGAAAGAATGAAGGGGGTTCATGGTGAGAGATGAGGTGGTAAAATAGTTTTTTTCTTAGAAAGTTGAAAAAATGGAGAGTAGTAAGACACTGTCTCTTTTTTCGAAACTGAGTAGGAGGGTCATTTTGAGAGGAGCTGGAAAATATTTTCTGAGAGATTTGAAAAAAAAATTTTAAAAATAAAAAAAATATATATCATATAATATATATTATAAATACTTTTTGTTCATTTTTATCATGTCTTCAGACATAATAAAAATGAACGACATCTCTCTTTTTTTCTTTGAAACCTCTCTCAACCTATCTCGTCCTGTTTCTCAAGTAACATTCCTTTCCTGAAAAGCTAATTTCTTTAGAAACCTAAGACAACTCTTTTCCTGAAAAGCTAATTTCTTTAGATACCTAAGACAACAGGTAGAGACATCCTTCGAACCAAAAAGAGAGTAGAGATCCTTTTGAATAATGTCGAATAGACAAAACACGAGTAGCCATTTCAGTTCTATGCTTTTTTTCCTAGGGACGATCCACGAAAGGGTCCTCTTTTGTTCACGAAGCGTGGTTCACCCATGAATTAAACACGTAGGCTCGAAACTTTCTAACATCTCTACCTCCACGGTGCAGTTTGAAAGGAAGGTGACCCACCCATCACCCCAGCTATGAAATGAAACGTCAAAACAGTGCACACGTTCTAGAATAAGAACCCTTGTAGACATTTGGGGGCTCTACAGCACAGACTCAACAGAAACAAAACGATAAAAACTTTCATAGATCCCAGAGAGTGGATGCTTAAAAATAAGGTGATGTCTCGTCGATCAAATCAGCTGTAAATAAATGTCTAAGAGCTGTGAAAAATGGATGGCCTACCTTCACAAAAGCTGTTTCTAGGAGGAAAAAGTATGTATCCAAGCAGAATACACAGCACAGACAGATGTTAAGTCGAAACTGGAGTGATTTCAATTCACAAGTATGAATTCGTTCTAATAACCCTTTAGATAGGTCTCGTTTGACTCATCGAGTCGAGGGGGAAAACATTGACGTGTTGCCTTTCCAACAGCCCACACTGTTCTGAACAGAAACGTAGAATGCTTTTATAGATAAGAGAAGAATTGAAAGTGAAAGTAAAAAAACGAAATCGGATCGGCTGGGAAAATTTCTGAGCCGAGAAATAATAATAATAATAATAATAACCCTTCCTTTTTTCTTTTTTAATTTGATGTCTTCACTTTTTGACTTTCTACAAGGTCAAAAGAGTGAAGACATCAAACTAATAAAGAAAAAGGAAGTTTTTTTTTTTTTTTTTTTTTTTTTAATCTCATAATTTTTCCTGAGCTCTGAAAAATTTTTTCCCAGCCGATCCCATTTCGTTTTTTGACTTTCACTTTCAATTCTTCTCTTTTCTATAAAAGTATTCCGCGTTTTTGTTCATAACAGTGTGGGCTGTTGAAAAGGTAACACGTCTCCCTCTCTCTTTACCCAAATCTGGAACCCATGATGATCTTAAGAAGAATTCTTTAAGAATTTCTTACGATTCCTGAACCTTAGACAAGCTGAATGTTTCTTTTTCGTATTTCGAAGCTATTGATGGATCAAAGAAGAAGATTTCAATGGAATGACTTCATCGTTCTAGGATAGAATATTTTTTCGAAATCTCTTCCTACTTTCGTCTACACAGAAATGCTTTTCACGAAAGTTAGGTCCTCTTTTACATTTACTTTTTAAATAGTTGTTCAAAGGGATTTTCGTTCTGCTGATTCAGGTTTCCCGCGCTTCACGCTACCCATCCTCACCCATTTCTAAAGGATCTCAGAGAAAATTAAAAGGGAAAGAAATAGCCTCCAGTGAACACAACTCCAACAACGACAGTGGATAGTTTTTTTCTGTCCTTCCAGAGATATCACCGGTGACCGATAGGGTGTTCAGCCACACGGGTGTCGTGAAAAGGCACACCATGCCTGTTTCCCTCCCAAAAATGTTTCTTCGGAAAAGGGAAAGATTTTTCCCACCCCTTTGGAGATTCCTTTTCCGCATCGATAATAAAAATTAACAAAGCAAGTTAAACAAAAGCAAGTTAACAAAGCATAAAAATTAACAAAAAGATTTTTTTTTTATTTTACATCTTAGAATTTTTTTCTGAGCTCTGAGAATTTTTTCCCAGTCGGCTTGATTCACAAAACCAGATATATTCAAATTATTTCTATAGAGGGTTCTCATCTATTTAAACCACTTCTATTGAATAACATGATAGTCTGTGCTGTGCACTGGAGCTGAATACACGCTTCTTCCTCCTGGAAAGAGGTTTTGTGAAGATATTGTTTTCAGCTGTCAGACATTTTTTTCCAACAGCCGACTCGATCGTTCAAATGACACCGTGGAAGTTGGAGAGAGGTCAAGTCGATTTGGAGGACGGTAAAGCATTTGAGGGCTATTTGCCTTAAGAAATGACTTCGTGGAGGAGTTTGGAAGGGAAACTGGCTCGTATTCACGTTACACATGGGGAAAAACCGCGAAAAAAACACCCATGCAGCCAGCTTGAAAGTCAGTCGTTCACGTTTTACAAAATATGAAATGGATTTTATAAAAACATATTGGGATCGTATTCAAAATTGGATCATTCTGTTGTTTTATCAGAATATACCAGTATACGATTGAACAATTCTATTGAATTACATGATTTTGCCTTCTTGAAAGTCATTTGTTAACGTTTCACAAAATATATATAAGTACACGATGGAACCATCGTGATCGGTTATCCTGACTGATGGAGTCAGCTGTGGATCACAAGACATTGCCTTTTTTGAAAAGGATTTGTTAAAGTTCCACAAAATATATTAGTATACAATGGAACTATCGTGATCCGTTAATTCTGACGGGTCTAGTCAGCTGTGGATCACGAGATCTTGCCTTCTTGAAAGTCATTTGTTAAAGAAGTTTCACAAAATATATCAGTATACAATGGAACAATCGTGATCCTGACTGATTGAGTCATTTGTGGATCACGAGATCTTGCCTTCTTGAATATCATTTGTTAAAGAAGTTTCACAAAATATATCAGTATACAATGGAACAATCGTGATCCGTTAATGCTGACTGATTGATTCAGTTCTGGATCACGAGATATTGCCTTCTTGAAAGTCATTTGTTAAAATTTCACAAAATATATCAGTATACGAGGGAACAGTCGTGATTCGATTATACTGACTGCTCTAGCCAGCTGTGGATCACGAGATCTTGCCTTCTTGAAAAGGATTTGTTAAAGAAGTTTCACAAAATATATCAGTATACGATTGATAAAATCGTGATCCGTTAATCCTGACTAGTCTAGCCAGCTGTGGATCACGAGATCTTGCCTTGTTAAAGTTTCACAAAATATATCAGTATACGAGGGAACCATCGTGATCCGTTGATCCTGACTGCTCTAGCCAGCTATGGATCATGAGATCTTGCCCTGTTGAAAGGGATTTGTTAAAGTTACACAAAATATATCAGTATACGATTGATAAAATCGTGATCTGTTTTACCTGACTAATGGAGTCAGCTGTGGATCACGAGATCTTGGCTTCTTGAAAGGAATTTGTTAAAGTTTCACAAAATATATCAGTATATGATGGAACAATCGTGATCCGATTACACTGACGGGTCTAGCCAGCTGTGGATCACGAGATCTTGGCTTCTTGAAAGGAATTTGTTAAAGTTTCACAAAATATATCAGTATATGATGGAACAATGGTGATCCGATTACACTGACGGGTCTAGCCAGCTGTGGATCACGAGATCTTGGCTTCTTGAAAGGAATTTGTTAAAGTTTCACAAAATATATCAGTATATGATGGAACAATCGTGATCCGATTACACTGACGTGTCTAGCCAGCTGTGGATCACATGATCTTGCTTTGTTGAAAAGGATTTGTTAAAGTTTCACAAAATATATCAGTATACGAAATAATAGCATGTCTTCTATAAAAACAGCTATTGAGTAAAACATTTCTAGCCTTGAAAAACAAAAATAGTAGCAGGGTGGAAAATATTACCCTACCTCAAAGTATTGAAAAGAAATAAGAATACATTTCTATAAAATGGGTGACTCAATAAATATTTTGACAATAAATATATTTGACTACAATTAAATATTTGTAGTCTATGAAATACAAAAGAGTAAGAAAAAAATGTCCACATACCTTCACAGAAGCTCTTCCCAGGAGAGTGAGAAGCGTGCATCCACGTTGAGTGCACAGCACAGACTGATCTGAAGCCGAAACGCGAGTGGTTTAAATACATTAACGAGTTGCTTCTAGAAACGGACTGGGAAAAATTCTCAGAGCTCTGGAAAAATTTCACACATTAAAAAAAAAAAAAAAAAAAAACCTTCCTTTTTTCTTTCTTAATTTGATGTCTTCACTTTTTTAATTTCGACAAGGTCAAAAGAATGAAGACATCAAATTAAGAAAAAAAAAGGAAGGGTTTTTTTTTTTAAATCTTTTTTCAGCTTTGAAAATTTTCTTCCCAGTCGTTAACATTTCGTTTTTGGACTTTCAGTTTCAATTCTTGGACCCATGATGTTCTTTTCTTGATGTTCTTGTAGTATATTTCTATACAAATTCACTCCTTTTCCCCAAAAAAGATATCTTTTTTTTATTTTTTTATTACCTTCCAATTTGTATAGCTATATACTGAAAACAGGCATTAAAGACAGTTTGTAGTATATTCCTATACAAATTCACTTAATTTCCCAGCAAAAAGATGTCTTTTTTATTTTTTTACCTTCCAATTTGTATAGCTATATGCTGAAAACAGGCTTTAAAGTCCGTTTGTAGTATATTCCTATACAAATTCACTGCCTTCCCCCCCGAAAAAAAAAGATATATACTATATGATAGCTATATACTATATGTAAAGATATATACTATATGTATAGCTATATACTGAAAACAGGCCTTAAATTCGGTTTGTAGTATATTCATATACAAATTTACTCCCTTTTCCCCCAAAAAATGTCTTTTTTTTTAATTTTACCTTCAAATTTGTATAGCTACATACTGAGAACAGGCGTTCAAGTCCGTTTGTAGTATATTGGTATACATGGTCTATTTTTAGAAAGGGTGAGACAACATTCCCAGACAAAAGGGGGTAGAGTTAATTTTTATCATGTCTAGAAGACATGATAAAAATTAACAAAAAGATTGATTTTTTTTTTTCATCTCAGAATTTTTTTCTGAGCTCTGAGAATTTTTTTCCCAGTCGACAGCCAACAGAAATGTTTCCAGCCAACGCGATTTACTTTCACTTTCAACTCTTTTCTATATAAGTATTCCACGTTTTCTGTTCAGAACTGTGCGGGCTGTCCAAGGTGCAACATGCTCTTTTTCTCTCTCTCTACCTCCTCTAGACCTAGGATGTTCTTTCTCAAGAAGAGGAATTCTTTTAGTCAATCGCGAGGGAGGAAGATGGATTTCATCCTGTGCGTCTTTGAGAAACAACACACAGAAATAGAATTCAATACCCACGAGCCTCCTTCACGGAACTCTGTAAGGGAAGCTGGGTGCACTGGATGCTGGAAAGCCACTCCTTTCGTGATTTGTGAGTCGGTAAAAAAGGATTGAATGTGATATCCCTTCCGACAACACCATAGACGAGCGGTCCAATAGTTCCATGAGGAAATATCGCTTTAATCTTTTCAGCAACAATATTGAGGATACTTTTCTTGTAAAAAAGAAAAAAAGTATTGTTTTCTTTCATCTAGGGAAACAATCATACCTTGGATGTTTAAAAGAAGATCCGTTTAAGTAAAAAAGATTAGCCTCATCGCACAACATCATCATGGGTTCTCAATCTTATCCCAACAGCCCTGTGATCATTGTTTTTTTCAAACGTCAGGCCAAAGTATTCCTTTTAAAACATTTTCTGTTCTTCCTGGGTGGGGGATTACATACCGAGAATGTATTTTCCACAAACCCCACGGATTAGAACAGAAATATATTATAATCATCAGGCCATCGTGGCTTTCGAAAGCCAAAACAATTCCTCATGAAACAACATCTTTTCTTCCTGGTTGTGGGATGAGGTAGAGATGTTGCATCGTCAACAACCCACACTGATCTGAACAGAAATGTGGAATGTTTTTATAGATATAAGAAATAAACTGAAAGTGAAAGTAAAAATGAAATCGTGTTGGCTGGAAATATTTCTTGGCTGTCGAATGGAAAAAAATTTCAAAAGCTTAAAAAAAAAAAAAAAAAAAACTCTTCCTTTTTTTCTATTAATTTGATGTCTTCACTTTGTTTACTTTGTAATGAAGAAACCCAAAGACCATGACTCATCCTTTCTAAAACATATAATTCCTAGAATGAGTCATGGTCTATTTTTAGAAACAGTGAGACAACATTCCCACACAAAAGGGGGGTAGGGTTACTTTTTATCATGTCTAGAAGACATGATAAAAATTAACAAAAAGTTTTTTTTTTTTTTTTTACATCTCAAAATTTTTTCTGAGCTTTGAAAAATTTTTCCTAGTCGGCAACCAAGTGAAATTTCTCCAGCCAAGACGATTGGCCTTTTGCTTTCACTTTCAACACTTTTCTATAAAAGTATTCTACGTTTTCTGTTCAGAACTGTGCGGGCTGTCCAAGGTGCAGCATGCTTTTTCTCTCTCTACCTCATCTGGACCCAGGACCACTCTTCTAGAAAGAGTTTCTGTGAACACAAGCTTTTTTCCAACTTTTCACGTCTCACAGAATAGAAATCATTCCTCCGTTTAGGGGAAAATGTTTCCCATTTGAAAAGCTAGGACCCCTCGTTTGGATTTCATCAGCAGCCGTTTATCTGGGTCTAGCGAAATTGGATGATACATCCATGGATTAGAATTTCCCATCCGTGGGTTTTATGCATCAAGATTTCAACATAGTTTTAGAAAAATCCTTCAATCCTATTTGAAAAGAGATGACATGATATTGAAAGACATACTCCCATGACGGACATTGAAAGACATTTTCCCATGACAAAATCTCTCTATCCCACACCTTCTTCTAAAGTGAAGTTAAAGAGTTTTTTCATACCGGGTTTTCAATTTTCACCTCAAATCATACCGCTGACGACGTGTGACACACAAACCGTGACATAAATTTCAGTTTCCATGACAGCTAACAGTCTTGAGGTTTAAACAAATGTATGAAAGAATTTATTTTTGATCCGTTTCAGCGATTGAGTGGGCTCGGAAAAAAAAAGGCTCTTTCCATGACAGCTAACACGCTTGAGCTTTAAACATGTATGAAAGAATTTATTTTTAATCGATTTCAGCGATTGAGTGGGCTGTGAAAAGAAAAAGTTCTTTCCATGATACCTAACACTCTTGAGCTTTAAAATTGTATGAAAGTATTTATTTTTAATCCATTTCAGCGATTGAGGGGGCTGGGAAACATTTTCTTAGAGCTCAGGGGAAAAAAAAGGCTCTTTCCATGATACCTAACACGCTTGAGCTTTAAAAATGTATGAAAGAATTTATTTTTAATCCATTTCAGCGATTGAGGGGGCTGGGAAACATTTTCTTAGAGCTCAGGGGAAAAAAAAAGGCTCTTTCCATGATACCTAACACGCTTGAGCTTTAAAAATGTATGAAAGAATTTATTTTTAATCCATTTCAGCGATTGAGGGGGCTGGGAAACATTTTCTTAGAGCTCAGGGAAAAAAGGCTCTTTCCATGACACCTAACACTCTTGAGCTTTAAAAATGTATGAAACAATTTATTTTTAATCCATTTCAGCGATTTAGGGGGCTCGGAAAATTTTCTTAGAGCTCAGGAAATGTGTCTCCAGGTTGAATGCATGAAAGCCAAAAGAATTCCTCATGAAAGAACATCTTTTTTTTCCTGGTTGTGGGATGGAGTAGAGTTGCTGCATCTTGAACAACCCACACTGATCTGAAGAGAAATCTGAAATGTTTTTATAGATATAAGAAATGAACTAAAAGTGAAAGTAAAAATGAAATTGTATTGGCTGGAAATATTTCTTGGCTGTTGAATGCGAAAAACATTTCCAGAGCTGAAAAAAAAAAAAAAAAAAAACTTCCTTTTTTTCTATTAATTTGATGTCTTCACTTTGTTTACTTTGGAATGGAGAAACCCAAAGACCATGACTCATCCTTTCCAAAACATATAATTCCTAGAATGAGTCATGGTCTATTTTTAGAAACAGTGAGACAACATTCCCACACAAAAGGGGGGTAGGGTTAATTTTTATCATGTCTAGAAGACATGATAAAAATTAACAAAAAGTTTTTCTGAGCTCTGAAAATTTTTTCCCAGTCGGCAACCAAGTGAAAAATTTCCAATCGGCTTTTACTTTCACTTTCAACTCTTTTCTATAAAAGCATTCCACGTTTTCTGTTCAGAACCGTGCGGGCTCTCCATGGTGCAACATGCTTTTTCTCTCTCTACCTCATCTGCAGCTAGGGTGTTTTTCCTTCTTCAAGAAGTGGAATTCTTTGGGAATACCTTACAATTTCACGAGCCAGCTGTTTCTTATATTTCGAGGAGATTTCAATGAAATTGTTTATAGATGTCACCTATTGCAGATGAGGAAAAAGTCTATACTGGATCGCTGGAGACATCTCACCCAGATAGGTCACGCTATATTTTTTCCCACACCTAAATAAACTGGACATGAACCAACCTTTTGTTTTCTCATCCAACAAAGATAGACACTGCAGACCGTTTTGGGTTTTCACTCTTCGCGAACCGAGACGAGCCGCAGCGACATTTTGCGTTTTCTATGAGCGCAATAATGGATCACGTGAGCAGCCATTTTGTTTCCCATCTCACCCAGATAGGTCATGTTGTATTTTGTTTCATGCACCTAGCCAAATTTGGACATGAGCCATCCTTTTGTTTTTTTTTCCATCGAACCAAGATGGACTCTGGAGACAATTTTGTTTCTCAACGGAAAAGTAAATTTTCTGAATGGGTGCCGGTGTTCGAATACTTTTGTGACCGACTGTCTGATTATACTGTTATAACCACGAAATCTCGAAATGGATAGGTTTTACAGTTGACTACGGTAAGACGCAGGAAGACCTGTCATCCCTAGCTCCTCCTAGGAATTCTGAAGATACTATTACAACCCCAAAATCTCAAAAATGATAGGATTTACAATTGACATCGAGTCTCGAAACCAATCGAGCTGACCCTAGAGAGATTGGAAAGGAAGATGGATTCCATGGGAGGGAGATTATTCTTCTTTCGGGATGGAAACAATATTCGTACTACTTTCCTTTCAAGAGGGAAAGGGGGACCAGTCCCACAACCTGTCGAGCGGACCCTAGAGAGATTGAAAAGGCAGACAGATTTGACTGGGGTCGGTTTCGGTTTAAAAAGAAGAGGCGTTCCGCTTTTCTTTCAACATGGAAAAGGGTATCTAGTCACACAACCTACAAACGGATATTCTTTCAAAAAGTTAGAAAGGATTTTAAAATAGGTTGGAAACTATTTTCTTCTTCAAAATTCGGGAAAACAACAACATACGCTTGGGTTTCAAAAATAGTTAAAGAAGGCTAAATGAACAGCCCGTCTAAAGTGAAATTCCGAAGAGAATAAATGGGTAAGGACTCATCCATCGAGTCGGCTGGGCAATGGTTTTCTTAGAAATTGAAACGGTCCACAAATAAACAACGTGGTAAACAATATCAACAAAATGGTAAAGCAAATCTATTGAGCTGGTCTCTCAAATCTCACCCCGCAAAATATTTTAAACGTAAACAAGTCAACAACATAGTAAATACCATCAATAGAATAGGATAATAACATCGGCTAGAAGGGGAAAAACCTGTCAGAGAAGCAAAAACACAATAGAGTGGAAGAAAAAATGTTAACATACCTTCACAGAAGCTTTTTCCAGGAGAGAGAGAAGCTTGTATCCACGTTGAGTGCCCCGCACAGAGTGATTAGAAGCTGAAACACGAGTGGTTTAAATAGCTAAGTGAGAGTTCTTTCTAGAAACAATTTGGAAGTCTTATTTTGATCATCGAGTCGACTGGGAAAAAATTCTCAGAGCTCAAAAAAAAAAAATTCTGAGATTAAAAAAAAAAAAATTTTTTTTGTTAATTTTTATCATGTCTTCTAGACAATTAACTACCTTCTTTTGTCTGGGAATGTTGTCTCCCACTTTCTAAAAATAGACCATGACTCATCCTTTCTTAAGAATACAATTCCAAGAAAAGAATGGGTTGGGATCTATTTTTAGAAACGGTGAGACAACATTCCCAGACAAAAAAGGGGGGTAGTTAATTTTTATCATGTCTTGAAGACATGATAAATATTAACAAAAAGTTTTTTTTTTCATCTCAGAATTTTTTTTTCTCAGCTCTGAGAATTTTTTCCCAGTCCACTCGATGATCAAAACAAGACTTCCAAATTGTTTCTAGAAGAAACTCTCACTTAGCTATTTAAACCACTTCAGTTTCAGCTTTAGATCAGTCTGTGCTGGGCAGTCCACCTGGATATAGGCTTTTGAATACAAGAATGGTTTTTCTCAACTCGCAGAAATTTGTTTCCAGCCGACTCGTTTTCACTTTCCCATTCAACTCGTCTCTTATCTATAAAAACATTCCGAGTTTCAATTCAGTTCGAAACGGGCTGTTGGAGATGCAACACATCCTTGTTATTGATAACAATATTCAGACAATATTCATTTTTCCTAGTCCACTTGATGACCCAAATTTCGTATATTTATTTAAGCCACTCGAGTTTCGACTTCCCATCCGTGTGTGCTGTGCATTCAACCTGGACACACATTCCCTGAGCTCTAAGAAAATGTTTCCCAGCCCACTCAATAGCTGAAATGGATTAAAAATAAATTCTTTCATACATTTTTAAACCTCAAGAGTGTTAGCTGTAATGGAAAGAGCCTTTTTTCCCCTGAGCTCTAAGAAAATGTTTCCCAGCCCACACAATCGCTGAAATGGGTTAAAAACAAATTCTTTCATACATTTTTAAACCTCAAGAGTGTTAGCTGTCATGGAAAGAGCCTTTTTTTCCCCTGAGCTCTAGGAAAATGTTTCCCAGCCCACTCAATCGCTGAAACGGATTAAAAACAAATTCTTTCATACATTTTTAAACCTCAAGAGTGTTAGCTGTCATGGAAAGAGCCTTTTTTTCCCCTGAGCTCTAAGAAAATGTTTCCCAGCGTACTCAATCGCTGAAATGGATTAAAAACAAATTCTTTCATACAATTTTAAAGCTTAAGCGTGTTAGGTGTCATGGAAAAGGCCTGTTTTCCCCAGCCCACTCAATCGCTGAAATGGATTAAAAATAAATTCTTTCATACATTTTTAATGCTCAAGCGTGTTAGCTGTCATGGAAAGAGCCATTTTTTCCCAGCCCACTCAATCGCTGAAAGGGATCAAAAATAAATTCTTTCATACATTTGTTTAAACCTCAAGAGTGTTAGCTGTCATGGAAACTGAAATTTATGTCATGGTTTGTGTCTCACACGTCGTCAATGGTATGATTTGAGGTGAAAATTGAAAACCCGGTATGAAAAATCTCTTTAACTTCACTTTAGAAGAAGGTGTGGGATAGAGAGATTCCGTCATGGGAAAATGTCTTTCAATATCATGGAAAATGTCTTTCAATGTCCGTCATGGAAAAATGTCATTCAATATCATGACATCTCCTTTCAAATAGGATTGAAGGATTTTTCTTAAACCATGTTGAAATCTTGATGCATCCAAACCACGGATGGGAAATTCTGATTCATGGATGGATCATCCAATTTCGCTAGAACCTGATAAATGGTTGCTGATGAAATCTAAACGAGGGGCCGTAGCTTTTCAAAAGGGAAACATTTTCCCCTAAACGGAAGAATGATTTCTATTCTGTGAGACATTAAAATGTGGAAAGAAACTTGTGTTCACAGAAGCTCTTTATAGAAGAGTGGTCCTGGGTCCAGATGAGGTAGAGAAGGAGAAAAAGCATGTTGCACCTTGGACAGCCCGCACGGTTCTGAAGAGAAAACGTGGAATACTTTTATAGAAAAGCGTTGAAAGTGAAAGTAAAACCCAAATCGTCTTGGCTGGAAAATTTTGACTTGGTTGCCGACTGGGAAAAAATTTTTAGAGCTTAGAAAAAAATTCTGAGATGTAAAAAAAAAAAAAAAAACTTTTTGTTAATTTTTATCATGTCTTCTAGACATGATAAAAATTAACCCTACCCCCCTTTTGTGTGGGAATGTTGTCTCACTGTTTCTAAAAATAGACCATGACTCGTTCTAGGAATTATATGTTTTAGAAAGGATGAGTCGTGGTCTTTGAGTTTTTGAGTTTCTCCATTCCAAAGTAAACAAAGTGAAGACATCAATTTAATAGAAAAAAAGGAAGAGGTTTTTTTTTTTTTTTAGCTCTGGAAATATTTTCCCATTCAACAGCCAAGAAATATTTCCAGCCAATACAATTTCATTTTTACTTTCACTTTCAGTTCATTTCTTATATCTATAAAAACATTTCATATTTCTGTTCAGATCAGTGTGGGTTGTTCAAGATGCAGCAACTCTACTCCATCCCACAACCAGGAAAAAAAGATGTTCTTTCATGAGGAATTCTTTTGGCTTTCGAAAACAATGATGACATGATGATTGTAATACATTTCTGTTCTCATGTCCCATGCTTGAACTCAGAATTATTTCCAGAGCTCTGAGAATTTTTCCTAGTCCACTCGATGACCCAAATTTCGTATATTTATTTAAGCTACTCGAGTTTCGACTACCCATCCGTGTGTGCTGTGCATTCAACTTGGACACACATTCCCTGAGCTCTAAGAAAATTTTACGAGCCCACTTAATCGCTGAAATGGATTTAAAATAAATTGTTTCATACATTTTTAAAGCTCAAGAGTGTTAGGTGTCATGGAAAGAGCCTTGTTTTTTCCTGAGCTCTAAGAAAATGTTTCCCAGCCCCCTCAATCGCTGAAATGGATTAAAAATAAATTTTTTCATACATTTTTAAAGCTCAAGAGTGTTAGGTATCATGGAAAGAGCTTTTTCTTTCCACAGCCCACTCAATCGCTGAAATGGATTTAAAATAAATTGTTTCATACATTTTTAAAGCTCAAGCGTGTTAGCTGTCATGGATGAAATGGATTTAAAATAAATTGTTCCATACATTTTTAAAGCTCAAGCGTGTTAGCTGTCATGGAAAGGGCCTTTTTTTTCCCAGCCCACTCAATCGCTGAAATGGATTAAAAATAAATTCTTTCATACATGTTTAAAGCTCAAGCGTGTTAGCTATCATGGAAAGAACCTTTTTTTCCCCAGCCCACTCAATCGCTGAAATGGATTAAAAATAAATTCTTTCATACATGTTTAAAGCTCAAGCGTGTTAGCTGTCATGGAAAGAGCCTTTTTTTCCCAGCCCACTCAATCGCTGAAACGGATCAAAAATAAATTCTTTCATACATTTGTTTAAACCTCAATACTGTTAGCTGTCATGAAAACTGAAATTTATGTCACGGTTTGTGTGTCACACGTCGTCAACGGTATGATTTGAGGTGAAAATTGAAAACCCGGTATGAAAAATCTGTTTAATTTCACTTTAGAAGAAGGTGTGGGATAGAGAGGTTTCGTCATGGGAAAATGTCTTTCAATGTCCGTCATGGGAAAATGTCATCTCCTTTCAAATAGGATTGAAGGATTTTTCTTAAACTATGTTGAAATCTTGATGCATAAAAACCACGGATGGGAAATTGGATGATCCATGCATGGATCATCCAATTTCGCTAGACCCTGATAAATGGTTGCGGATGAAATCTAAACGAGGGGCCGTAGCTTTTCAAAAGGGAAACATTTTCCCCTAAACAGAAGAATGATTTCTATTCTGTGAGACATTAAAATGTGAAAGAAACTTGTGTTCACAGAAGCTCTTTATAGAAGAGTGGTCCTGGTTCCAGATGAGATAGAGAAAGAGAAAAAGCATGTTGCACCTTGGACAGCCCGCACGGTTCTGAATAGAAAACGTGGAATACTTTTATAGAAAAGCGTTGAAAGTGAAAGTAAAACCCAAATCGTCTTGGCTGGAAAATTTTGACTTGGTTGCCGATTGGGAAAAAATTTTTAGAGCTCAGAAAAAAATTCTAAGATGCAAAAAAAAAAAAAAAAAACTTTTTGTTAATTTTTATCATGTTTTCTAGACATGATAAAAATTAACCCTACCCCCCTTTTGTGTGGGAATGTTGTCTCACTGTTTCTAAAAATAGACCATGACTCATTCTAGGAATTATGTTTTAGAAAGGATGAGTCATGGTCTTTGGGTTTCTCCATTACAAAGTAAACAAAGTGAAGACATCAAACTAATAGAAAAAAAGGAAGAGTTTTTTTTTTCAGCTCTGGAAATATTTTTCCCATTCGACAGCCAAGAAATATTTCCAGCCAACACGATTTCATTTTTACTTTCACTTTCAGTTTATTTCTTATATCTATAAAAACATTCCACATTTCTGTTCAGATCAGTGTGGGTTGTTGACGATGCAACATCTCTGCCTCATCCCACAACCAGGAAGAAAAGATGTTGTTTCATGAGGAATTGTTTTGGCTTTCGAAAACCACGATGGCGTGATGATTATAATATATTTCTGTTCTAATCCGGGGGGTTGTGGAAAATACTTTCTCGGTACGTAGTCCCCCATCCAGGAAGAACAGAAAATGTTTTAAAAGGAATACTTTGGCCTGACGTTTGAAAAAAAAACAATGATCACAGGGCTGTTGGGATAAGATTGAGAACCCATGATGATGTTGTGCGATGGGGCTAATCTTTTTTACTTAAACGGATTGTCTTCTAAACATCCAAGGTATGATTGTTTCCCTAGATGAAAGAAAACAATACCTTTTTTCTTTTTTACAAGAAAAGTATCCTCAATAATGTTGCTGATAAGATTAAAGCGATATTTCCTCATGGAACTATTGGACCGCTCGTCTATGGTGTTGTCGGAAGGGATATCACATTCAATCCCTTTTTACCGACTCACAAATCACGAAAGGAGTGGCTTTCCAGCATCCAGTGCACCCAGCTTCCCTTACAGAGTTCCGTGAAGGAGGCTCGTGGGTATTGAATTCTATTTCTGTGTGTTGTTTCTCAAAGACGCACAGGATGAAATCCATCTTCCTCCCTCGCGATTGACTAAAAGAATTCCTCTTCTTGAGAAAGAACATCCTAGGCCTAGAGGAGGTAGAGAGAGAGAGAGAGAGAGAGAAAGAGCATGTTGCACCTTGGACAGCCCGCACGGTTCTGAACAGAAAACGAGGAATACTTATATAGAAAAGAGTTGAAAGTGAAAGTAAATCGCGTTGGCTGGAAACATTTCTGTTGGCTGTCGACTGGGAAAAAAATTCTCAGAGCTCAGAAAAAAATTCTGAGATGAAAAAAAAAAAAAAATCAATCTTTTTGTTAATTTTTATCATGTCTTCTAGACATGATAAAAATTAACTCTACCCCCTTTTGTCTGGGAATGTTGTCTCACCCTTTCTAAAAATAGACCATGTATACCAATATACTACAAACGGACTTGAACGCCTGTTCTCAGTATGTAGCTATACAAATTTGAAGGTAAAATAAAAAAAAACATCTTTTTGGGCAAAAGGGAGTAAATTTGTATAGGAATATACTACAAACGGAATTTAAGGCCTGTTTTTAGTATATAGCTATACAAATTGGATGGTAAAAAAATAAAAAAGACATCTTTTTTCTGGGAAATTAAGTGAATTTGTATAGGAATATACTACAAACTGACTTTAATGCCTGTTTTTAGTATATAGCTATACAAATTGGAAGGTAAAAAAAAGATATATTTTTTGGGGAAAAGGAGTGAATTTGTATAGGAATATACTACAAGAACATCAAAAAAAGAACATCATGGGTCCAAGAATTGAAACTGAAAGTCCAAAAACGAAATGTTAATGACTGGGAAGAAAATTTTCAAAGCTCAAAAAAAAAAAAAGATTAAAAAAAAAAAAAAAAAAAAAAAAAAAAAAAAAAAAAAAAAAAAAAAAAAAAAACCTTTCTTTTTTTTTCTTAATTTGATGTCTTCATTCTTTTGACCTTGTCGAAATTAAAAAAGTGAAGACATCAAATTAACAAAGAAAAAAGGAAGGTTTCTTTTTTAATGTGTGAAATTTTTCCAGAGCTCTGAGAATTTTTCCCAGTCCGTTTCTAGAAGCAACTCGTTAATGTATTTAAACCACTCGCGTTTCGGCTTCAGATCAGTCTGTGCTGTGCACTCAACGTGGATACACGCTTCTCACTCTCCTGGGAAGAGCTTCTGTGAAGGTATGTGAACATTTTTTTCTTACTCTTTTGTATTTCATAGACTACAAATATTTATTGAGTCACCCATTTTATAGAAATGTATTCTTATTTCTTTTCAATACTTTGAGGTAAGGTAATATTTTTCCCCCTGCTACTGTTTTTGTTTTTCAAGGCTAGAAATGTTTTACTCAATAGCTGTTTTAATAGAAAACATGCTATTATTTCGTATACTGATATATTTTGTGAAACTTTAACAAATCCTTTTCAACAAAGCAAGATCATGTGATCCACAGCTGGCTAGACACGTCAGTGTAATCGGATCACGATTGTTCCATCATATACTGATATATTTTGTGAAACTTTAACAAATTCCTTTCAAGAAGCCAAGATCTCGTGATCCACAGCTGGCTAGACCCGTCAGTGTAATCGGATCACGATTTTATCAATCGTATACTGATATATTTTGTGAAACTTTAACAAATCCCTTTCAACAGGGCAAGATCTCGTGATCCATAGCTGGCTAGAGCAGTCAGGATCAACGGATCACGATGATTCCATCGTATACTGATATATTTTGTGAAACTTTAACAAGGCAAGATCTCGTGATCCACAGCTGGCTAGACTAGTCAGGATTAACGGATCACGATTTTATCAATCGTATACTGATATATTTTGTGAAACTGCTTTAACAAATCCTTTTCAAGAAGGCAAGATCTCGTGATCCACAGCTGGCTAGAGCAGTCAGTATAATCGGATCACGACTGTTCCCTCGTATACTGATATATTTTGTGAAATTTTAACAAATGACTTTCAAGAAGGCAAGATCTCGTGATCCAGAACTGACTCAATCAGTCAGGATTAACGGATCACGATTGTTCCATTGTATACTGATATATTTTGTGAAACTTCTTTAACAAATGACTTTCAAGAAGGCAAGATCTCGTGATCCACAGCTGACTAGACCCGTCAGAATTAACGGATCACGATAGTTCCATTGTATACTGATATATTTTGTGGAATTTTGACAAATCGTTTTCAACAAGGCAAGATCCTATGATCCACAGCTGACTCCATCAGTCAGGATAACGGATCATGATGGTTCCATCATGTACTGATATATATTTTGTGAAACGTTAACAAATGACTTTCAAGAAGGCAAGATCATGTGATTCAATAGAATTGTTCAATCGTATACTGGCATATTCTGATAAAACAACAGAATGATCCAATTTTGAATACGATCCCAATATGTTTTTATAAAATCCATTTCATATTTTGTAAAACGTGAACGACTGACTTTCAAGCTGGCTGCATGGGTGTTTTTTTCGTGGTTTTTTCCCATGTGTAACGTGAATACGAGCCAGTTTCTCTTCTAAAGTCCTCCACGAAGTCATTTCTTAAGGCAAATAGCCCTCAAATGCTTTACCGTCCTCCGAATCGACTTGACCTCTCTCCAACTTCCACGGTGTCATTTGAACGATCGAGTCGGCTGTTGGAAAAAAATGTCTGACAGCTGAAAACAATATCTCCACACACCTTCACAAAACCTCTTTCCAGGAGGAAGAAGCGTGTATTCAGCTCCAGTGCACAGCACAGACTGATTTAAAGCTGAAACGCGAGTGGTTTTAAGTAGATGAGAACCCTCTATAGAAATAATTTGAATATATCTGGTTTTGTGAATCAAGCCGACTGGGAAAAAATTCTCAGAGCTCAGAAAAAAATTCTGAGATGAAAAAAAAAATCTTTTTGTTAATTTTTATCATGTCTTCTAGACATGATAAAAATTAACTCCCTTCTCTTTTTGTCTGGGAATGTTGTCTCACTCTTTCTAAAAATAGACTATGACTCATTCTTGTGGAATTCTGTTGGGACTTTACTTTCGATTGGCTTTTGACTTTGTTTTAATCCCCAGTTATCTATAAAAGCATTCCGCGTTTCACTTCAGATCCGTGTGGGCTGTGGAAGAGGCAACACGTCTCTCTCTTTACCCAATCTCATGATATTCTTTAAGAATTTCTTAGCCATTTGTCAAAGAAGGGGACTATAATTGAAGAATTTATGAATTTGGGAACATGTCACCCATGGCAAATCTAAAATCTTGGAAGTGGATACTGGAAAGCCCCGCTCTGATTATAATTCTGAGTTCTAGCATGGGACATTTTTTAAATCAATAAGCTAAACTATTTTTCTAGTCTCATATTCTCTCGTGACTAGGGTTCCAGATTTGGGTAGAGAGAGACATGTTGCCTCATCAACAGCCCGCACTGTTCTGAACAGAAACGTGGAATGCTTTTATAGAAAAGTGAAGAGTTGAAAGTGAAAGTCGAAAAACGAAATGGGATCGGCTAGGAAAAATTTCTCAGAGCTCAGAAAAAATTTTGAGATGTAAAAAAAAAAAAAAAATATTTTTGTTAATTTTTATTATGTCTTCTAGACATGATAAAAATTAACTCCCTTCTCTTTTTGTCTGGGAATGTTGTCTCCCACTTTCTAAAAAAAGACCATGGTTCATCCTTTCTAAAGAATAGAATTCCAAGAAAAGAATGGGTTCTTGTCTATTTTTAGAAAAGGTAAGACAACATTCCCAGATAAAAGGGGGATAAGTTAATTTTTATCATGTCAAGAAGACATGATAAAAATTAACAAAAAGATTTCTTTTTTTTTACATCTCAGAACTTTTTTCTGAGCTCTGAAAGTATTTTCTTAGCCGATTTCATTTCGTTTTTCGACTTTCACTTTCAACTCTTCTCTTTTCTATAAAAGTATTTCGAGTTTCTGTTCAGAACACTGTGGGCTGTTGAAAAGGCAACACGTCTCCCTCTCTACATTAATTGGGAATCCAAGATGTTCTAAAGAAGAATTCTTTGAGAATCTCTTAACCTTTCTGAACTTTAGACGAGCTAGCTGGATATTTCTTCATTTCTTTTTCAAGTATGGGTTCAAAGGATTCTTTTAAATAGTTGCAAGTAAGACGTTGTATTATTTTCTGTTGATCATGAATCTATTAAAAAATTTCAATGCCTAATTTTAGGGCTGCCTATACCCGGCATGATTCATATGTTTTACTCTACGTTTTAGATGAGACCCTCTCTTAAAAACATGATTTTCCTATTCAAAGTTGAAATGAGTTTCCAAAAGCATGATCCTTTTAAAAAAAACATGTGTGTTTGTGTAGGTGTGGTGGGACGGTTAGCTTTCTTTCTTACGAGATAGTCATCTCCACGAGATGTGTTTTGGATATCTTCTCCACCCTCTCGTGGTCACTGAAATCTCGTGATGGCTCAAGTGAAAAGGGTTCGTTTATTTTGACTCACAACCAAGTTATATTTTTTTGGATATCTCCTCCAACGACTCGTGGAACTCTTTTCCCTGAAATGAGGTATGTTTAGCAGCGCACGCCCTCTGAAGTGAAGCTCGGATTACTTTGACAAATCCTGTCGAGTGGATTCTGAAACCATTTTTAAAGGATCTCAGAGAAGCACCCATGAAGACGATACCAACGTGTCGTTTTTCAGAAAGAATGAAGGTGGTTCATGGTGAGAGATGAGGTGGTAAAATAGTTTTTTTCTCAGAAATTTGAAAAAATGGAGAGTAGTAAGACACAGTCTCTTTTTTCGAAACTGAGTAGGAGGGTCATTTTGAGATGAGCTGGAAAATATTTTCTGAGAGATTTGAAAAAAAATTTTAAAAATAAAAAATATATATATAATATAATATATATATATTATATAATATATATATTATATAATGTATATTATAAATACTTTTTGTTCATTTTTATCATGTCTTCAGACATAATAAAAATGAACGACATCTCTCTTTTTTTCTTTGAAACCTCTCTCAACCTATCTCGTCCTGTTTCTCAAGTAACATTCCTTTCCTGAAAAGCTAATTTCTTTAGAAACCTAAGACAACTCTTTTCCTGAAAAGCTAATTTCTTTAGACACCTAAGACAACAGGTAGAGACATCCTTCGAACCAAAAAGAGAGAAGAGTTCCTTTTGAATAATGTCGAATAGACAAAACACGAGTAGCCATTTCAGTTCTATGCTTTTTTTCCTAGGGACGATCTACGAAAGGGTCCTCTTTTGTTCACGAAGCTTGGTTCACCCATGAATTAAACACGTAGGCTCGAAACGTTCTAACATCTCTACCTCCACGGTGCAGTTTGAAAGGAATGTGACTCACCCATCACCCCAGCTATGAAATGAAACATCAAAACAGTGCACACGTTCTAGAATAAGAATCCTTGTAGACATTTGGGGGCTCTACAGCACAGACTCAACAGAATCAAAACGATAAAAACTTTCATAGATCCCAGAGAGTGGATGCTTAAAAATAAGGTGATGTCTCGTCGATCAAATCAGCTGTAAATAAATGTCTAAGAGCTGTGAAGAATGGATGGCCTACCTTCACAAAAGCTGTTTCTAGGAGGGAAAAGTATGTATCCAAGCAGAATACACAGCACAGACAGATGTTAAGTCGAAACTGGAGTGATTTCAATTCACAAGTATGAATTCGTTCTAATAACCCTTTAGATAGGTCTCGTTTGACTCATCGAGTCGAGGGGGAAAACATTGACGTGTTGCCTTTCCAACAGCCCACACTGTTCTGAACAGAAACGTAGAATGCTTTTATAGATAAGAGAAGAATTGAAAGTGAAAGTAAAAAAACGAAATCGGATCGGCTGGGAAAATTTCTGAGCCGAGAAAAAATAATAATAATAATAATAACCCTTCCTTTTTTCTTTTTTAATTTGATGTCTTCACTTTTTGACTTTCTACAAGGTCAAAAGAGTGAAGACATCAAATTAACAAAGAAAAAGGAAGAGTTTTTTTTTTTTTTTTTTTTTAATCTCATAATTTTTCCTGAGCTCTGAAAAATTTTTTCCCAGCCGATCCCATTTCGTTTTTTGACTTTCACTTTCAATTCTTCTCTTTTCTATAAAAGTATTCCGCGTTTTTGTTCAGAACAGTGTGGGCTGTTGAAAAGGTAACACGTCTCCCTCTCTCTTTACCCAAATCTGGAACCCATGATGATCTTAAGAAGAATTCTTTAAGAATTTCTTACGATTCCTGAACCTTAGACAAGCTGAATGTTTCTTTTTCGTATTTCGAAGCTATTGATGGATCAAAGAAGAAGATTTCAATGGAATGACTTCATCGTTCTAGGATAGAATATTTTTTCGAAATCTCTTCCTACTTTCGTCTACACAGAAATGCTTTTCACGAAAGTTAGGTCCTCTTTTACATTTACTTTTTAAATAGTTGTTCAAAGGGATTTTCGTTCTGCTGATTCAGGTTTCCCGCGCTTCACGCTACCCATCCTCACCCATTTCTAAAGGATCTCAGAGAAAATTAAAAGGGAAAGAAATAGCCTCCAGTGAACACAACTCCAACAACGACAGTGGATAGTTTTTTTCTGTCCTTCCAGAGATATCACCGGTGACCGATAGGGTGTTCAGCCACACGGGTGTCGTGAAAAGGCACACCATGCCTGTTTCCCTCCCAAAAATGTTTTTTCGGAAAAGGGAAAGTTTTTTTCCCACCCCTTTGGAGATTCCTTTTCCGCATCGATAATAAAAATTAACAAAGCAAGTTAAACAAAAGCAAGTTAACAAAGCATAAAAATTAACAAAAAGATTTTTTTTTTTTTACATCTTAGAATTTTTTTCTGAGCTCTGAGAATTTTTTCCCAGTCGGCTTGATTCACAAAACCAGATATATTCAAATTATTTCTTAGAGGGTTCTCATCTATTTAAACCACTTCTATTGAATAACATGATAGTCTGTGCTGTGCACTGGAGCTGAATACACGCTTCTTCCTCCTAGAAAGAGGTTTTGTGAAGATATTGTTTTCAGCTGTCAGACATTTTTTTCCAACAGCCGACTCGATCGTTCAAATGACACCGTGGAAGTTGGAGAGAGGTCAAGTCGATTTGGAGGACGGTAAAGCATTTGAGGGCTATTTGCCTTAAGAAATGACTTCGTGGAGGACTTTGGAAGGGAAACTAGCTCGTATTCACGTTACACATGGGGAAAAACCACGAAAAAAAACAACCATGCAGCCAGCTTGAAAGTCAGTCGTTCACGTTTTACAAAATATGAAATGGATTTTATAAAAACATACTGGGATCGTATTCAAAATTGGATCATTCTGTTGTTTTATCAGAATATACCAGTATACGATTGAACAATTCTATTGAATAACATGATTTTGCCTTCTTGAAAGTCATTTGTTAACGTTTCACAAAATATATATAAGTATACGATGGAACCATCGTGATCCGTTATCCTGACTGATGGAGTCAGCTGTGGATCACAAGACCTTGCCTTTTTTGAAAAGGATTTGTTAAAGTTCCACAAAATATATTAGTATATAATGCAACTATCGTGATCCGTTAATTCTGACGGGTCTAGTCAGCTGTGGATCACATGATCTTGCCTTCTTGAAAGTCATTTGTTAAAGAAGTTTCACAAAATATATCAGTATACAATGGAACAATCGTGATCCGTTAATCCTGACTGATTGAGTCATTTGTGGATCACGAGATCTTGCCTTCTTGAAAGTCATTTGTTAAAGAAGTTTCACAAAATATATCAGTGTACAATGGAACAATCGTGATCCGTTAATCCTGACTGATTGAGTCAGTTCTGGATCACGAGATATTGCCTTCTTGAAAGTCATTTGTTAAAATTTCACAAAATATATCAGTATACGAGGGAACAGTCGTGATTCGATTATACTGACTGCTCTAGCCAGCTGTGGATCACGAGATCTTGCCTTCTTGAAAAGGATTTGTTAAAGAAGTTTCACAAAATATATCAGTATACGATTGATAAAATCGTGATCCGTTAATCCTGACTAGTCTAGCCAGCTATGGATCACGAGATCTTGCCTTGTTAAAGTTTCACAAAATATCTCAGTATACGAGGGAACCATCGTGATCCGTTGATCCTGACTGCTCTAGCCAGCTATGGATCATGAGATCTTGCCCTGTTGAAAGGGATTTGTTAAAGTTTCACAAAATATATCAGTATACGATTGATAAAATCGTGATCTGTTTTTCCTGACTAATGGAGTCAGCTGTGGATCACGAGATCTTGGCTTCTTGAAAGGAATTTGTTAAAGTTTCACAAAATATCTCACTATATGATGGAACAATCGTGATCCGATTACACTGACGGGTCTAGCCAGCTGTGGATCACGAGATCTTGGCTTCTTGAAAGGAATTTGTTAAAGTTGCACAAAATATATCAGTATATGATGGAACAATCGTGATCCGATTACACTGACGGGTCTAGCCAGCTGTGGATCACATGATCTTGCTTTGTTGAAAAGGATTTGTTAAAGTTTCACAAAATATATCAGTATACGAAATAATAGCATGTTTTCTATAAAAACAGCTATTGAGTAAAACATTTCTAGCCTTGAAAAAAAAAACAGTAGCAGGGGGAAAAATATTACCTTACCTCAAAGTATTGAAAAGAAATAAGAATACATTTCTATAAAATGGGTGACTCAATAAATATTTGTAGTCTATGAAATACAAAAGAGTAAGAAAAAAATGTTCACATACCTTCACAGAAGCTCTTCCCAGGAGAGTGTGAAGCGTGTATCCACGTTGAGTGCACAGCACAGACTGATCTGAAGCCGAAACGCGAGTGGTTTAAATACATTAACGAGTTGCTTCTAGAAACGGACTGGGAAAATTTCTCAGAGCTCTGGAAAAATTTCAGACATTAAAAAAAAAAAAAAAAAAAAAAAAAAAAAAAAAAAAAAAAAAAAAAAACCTTTCTTTTTTCTTTTTTAATTTGATGTCTTCACTTTTTTAATTTCGACAAGGTCAAAAGAATGAAGACATCAAATTAAGAAAAAAAAAGGAAGGGTTTTTTTTTTAAATCTTTTTTCAGCTTTGAAAATTTTCTTCCCAGTCGTTAACATTTCGTTTTTGGACTTTCAGTTTCAATTCTTGGACCCATGATGTTCTTTTCTTGATGTTCTTGTAGTATATTTCTATACAAAATTCCCTCCTTTTCCCCAAAAAAGATATCTTTTTTTTATTTTTTTATTACCTTCCAATTTGTAGAGCTATATACTGAAAACAGGCATTAAAGTCAGTTTGTAGTATATTCCTATACAAATTCACTTAATTTCCCAGCAAAAAGATGTCTTTTTTATTTTTTTACCTTCCAATTTGTATAGCTATATGCTGAAAACAGGCTTTAAAGTCCGTTTGTAGTATATTCCTATACAAATTCACTGCCTTCCCCCCCGAAAAAAAAAGATGTTTTTTTTTTATTTTTTTTACCTTCCAATTTGTATAGCTATATACTGAAAACAGGCCTTAAATTCCGTTTGTAGTATACTCCTATACAAATTTACTCCCTTTTCCCCAAAAAGATGTCTTTTTTTTAAATTTTACCTTCAAATTTGTATAGCTACATACTGAGAACAGGCGTTCAAGTCCGTTTGTAGTATATTGGTATACATGGTCTATTTTTAGAAAGGGTGAGACAACATTCCCAGACAAAAGGGGAAAGAGTTAATTTTTATCATGTCTAGAAGACATGATAAAAATTAACAAAAAGATTGATTTTTTTTTTTTTCCATCTCAGAATTTTTTTCTGAGCTCTGAGAATTTTTTTCCCAGTCGACAGCCAACAGAAATGTTTCCAGCCAACGCGATTTACTTTCACTTTCAACTCTTTTCTATATAAGTATTCCACGTTTTCTGTTCAGAACCGTGCGGGCTGTCCAAGGTGCAACATGCTCTTTTTCTCTCTCTCTCTACCTCCTCTAGACCTAGGATGTTCTTTCTCAAGAAGAGGAATTCTTTTAGTCAATCGCGAGGGAGGAAGATGGATTTCATACTGTGCGTCTTTGAGAAACAACACACAGAAATAGAATTCAATACCCACGAGCCTCCTTCACGGGACTCTGTAAGGGAAGCTGGGTGCACTGGATGCTGGAAAGCCACTCCTTTCGTGATTTGTGAGTCGGTAAAAAAGGATTGAATGTGATATCCCTTCCGACAACACCATAGACGAGCGGTCCAATAGTTCCATGAGGAAATATCGCTTTAATCATTTCAGCAACATTATTGAGGATACTTTTCTTGTAAAAAAGAAAAAAAAGTATTGTTTTCTTTCATATAGGGAAACAATCATACCTTGGATGTTTAAAAGAAGATCCGTTTAAGTAAAAAAGATTAGCCTCATCGCACAACATCATCATGGGTTATCAATCTTATCCCAACAGCCCTGTGAACATTGTTTTTTTCAAACGTCAGGCCAAAGTATTCCTTTTAAAACATTTTCTGTTCTTCCTGGATGGGGGATTACGTACCGAGAATGTATTTTCCACAAACCCCACGGATTAGAACAGAAATATATTATAATCATCACGCCATCGTGGTTTTCGAAAGCCAAAACAATTCCTCATGAAACAACATCTTTTCTTCCTGGTTGTGGGATGAGGTAGAGATGTTGCATCGTCAACAACCCACACTGATCTGAACAGAAATGTGGAATGTTTTTATAGATATAAGAAATAAACTGAAAGTGAAAGTAAAAATGAAATCGTGTTGGCTGGAAATATTTTTTGGCTGTCGAATGGGAAAAATATTTCCAGAGCTGAAAAAAAAACTCTTCCTTTTTTCTATTAATTTGATGTCTTCACTTTGTTTACTTTGGAATGAAGAAACCCAAAGACCATGACTCATCCTTTCTAAAACATATAATTCCTAGAATGAGTCATGGTCTATTTTTAGAAACAGTGAGACAACATTCCCACACAAAAGGGGGGTAGGGTTAATTTTTATCATGTGTAGAAGACATGATAAAAATTAAAAGAAAGTTTTTTTTTTTTTTTTTTTTTTTACATTTCAAAATTTTTTCTGAGCTTTGAAAAATTTTTCCTAGTCGGCAACCAAGTGAAAATTCTCCAGCCAAGACGATTGGCCTTTTACTTTCACTTTCAACAATTTTCTATAAAAGTATTCTACGTTTTCTGTTCAGAACTGTGCGGGCTGTCCAAGGTGCAGCATGCTTTTTCTCTCTCTACCTCATCTGGACCCAGGACCACTCTTCTAGAAAGAGCTTCTGTGAACACAAGCTTTTTTCCAACTTTTCACGTCTCACAGGATAGAAATCATTCCTCCGTTTAGGGGAAAATGTTTCGCATTTGAAAAGCTAGGACCCCTCGTTTGGATTTCATCAGCAGCCGTTTATCAGGGTCTAGCGAAATTGGATGATCCATCCATGGATTAGAATTTCCCATCCGTGGTTTTTATGCATCAAGATTTCAACATAGTTTATCAGGTTCAATGTTTCTTCTAACCTTCTTCGGAAACATACAATGACCTGACTAGAACAGAGAGCTTACTAAAGCTATGTTCACTAATTGTAGTAAGTAGACAGGATACAGACGAAGGGTATACAAAACCCTTTATTTTTTTCTTTATATACAATGACTTCCGTACTTCGGAATACAATGACCCTCCACTCGGGGTCTAACTTAAAAGATATCAAAATAAAACTAAACTCTAATTTAACTTTAGAATAAGATTGGCCTTATAATAACAGAAAGCGTATGTAGCACAGAGACTGTGAACACTACAATACGTTTAATTTATCAAGAGGATTAAAACCTCTGGCCTGGAAGGCAAAGTAGCAACTGCGTAACTTCGTAAGCGGCCTGCTTCGAACTCACGGCTTCCTCTCTTCTGCTTGGCAAAAAGGCCACACTTAAATACTTGGCGTTCGCCAGACAAACTTTGCATAAACTCCTTCACGCTTATAATTCTGGCCGGAAGTAGAAAATAAGAAGTGATAGTAAAGATTTAAAATAAAATAAACGTTAGTAAAACTTAAGATCCTTACATACTTCCCGCCAGAGTTAATTAGTTTGAAACTGAGGTCTAAAACGACCTTGTTGAAAACTTCTAGCTCTAGAAACTAACGCGAGGCCAAACTTTTACAATCATAACTTAGCTAGAAACTAGAAAATTTTAAAAGAAAGAAATTTGTTACAATAGCAGCTCCCGGAATATACAACAATCTTTTTTCTTTTTCATCTGTACTGCATCAAAACGGGAGCTTTATTCAATTCTGGTTCCTTCCAGAGATCTGGAAGGAAAACTAGTTTAATGAAATGTTACAGAATGACATTGCAAAGAACATATAGAATATACTTTTCTTAACATTCTTATTTCATTCATGACTATTTTAATTATCTCTCCCCGTGCTCTCTGACATGTGTTGTAAAAACACCAAACACGAATGTGTTTCTGTCTATGTGTTCAACACTTCCTCCTACAATCAAAACACTAACGTGTTAAAATTCAACATACGAGACCTCTTAACACACCCTAATTTCAACTCTAGACCCTGAGGTACTATTCTGAAAGTGGCTAACTCTAAAGTGTAGCGTCAGAGAGCCTAACTACATCATTCAACCTTTAACACATATTCACCATGATTTAATCTTTACAGTCACACGAATAACAAATTTTTTAACATTACTTTCACTTTTACCATATCACGTTATTTCTAAACATTCAAAATAACAGTTCACATGTATACATGAACATATCAAGATGCCGTTAATTTTACACATTTGAAAACATACATTAGTAGTACATTGTTAACTTCTATTCTTTTCAAAGCAAGTGCCAATTCTTTCTACATTGAAATAATACTACATTTCAAAAAGTCTTTCAGACTAAAACTTCTTTCTTGTTAGAATGTTTTAAATAAAATTTATACAATAACTTTTTACAATATTTAAGTCTTTATACAACGCTATTATACATCAACTTTAGTTTTACGCGCGAGTAATTGAAAAACATAATAAGAAAATCGGTCACAACTCATTTCTCGCCCTTTTGGCGATAAAGGTAGACCTCGCATGAGGTAAAACTTCTTGAAATCTGCCACTTGCAGTAAGAATGAAAGATTAACTTAAGTTTGTAAAGTAACATAAAATTTTACTTATCTTTGTAATATTCAGACATCCTTTTCTGGGCCCAGTCTTTAAAGGTGCTGCAGACCGTAGCTTGGTTGATCCTCCTTCTTGTACGGGCTCGCCCTTCTGTGCTTTCCTCTGGAAGCTTCCGTTTTTCACCACTACGGCCACCCTTGAACATCTTCCTTCTGTCCTCTGCTTGTGGTCTTGGCCGTTTGAAGGCAGCTGGTCTTGGTGGAACCGGGAAACTTCTGTCGTGATCCTGCTTGGACCTCGTTGTTGGCCGTTCAAATTTTTCTTGTACTTTTTCCTCCGCCGCTGATGGCCCTTCCGCAGTTCGGCGACTTTTGCTGCGGAGAGTTCTGTCGGATGAGTCAATCTTCCGTTTCACAGCCGGGTTATAGTTGCCGTCCTTTCTCCCGGTCTTTTCCACATATGTCGTCCTTCTCCCTTCTTCATTCTGGGGGTGTTCGTGCACTCTGTTTTTTGGACGGTGGAACGGCTTCTTTTTCTTTGTACCTTCAATTTTTCCGCGGGGCAATTTTCTTTTCACTTGCTTCTGTCTCTCATTGGCTTGCCCTTGTACTTGTCGTTTTCCCACCTCTGGAACTTGTACCTGCGGTGTCTGCCGTACCGGATCCTGCAAAAGATCTGAAAAGATTTGCATTTTATTACGGTCATAGAATGGTTTTATCTGGTCAATGTTTGCGGAACAGGTTTCACCATTTCTTGCCTTTAACACTACAACAGCGTGAGTTATTTTTTCTATAACATATGGTCCTTCAAAGCGTGGAAAAAATTTGGCAGTTTTATCTTCTGGTGCTGAAGAAAGTGAATGCTTAATTTTTAGTACTTCATCCCCTACTTTATAAGTTACTCCCCGTCGTTTCAAGTCATAATACAATTTTGTTTTCTTTGTGCTACTTCCGTATTCTTTTTTGCTTCTTTTATTAGTTTGTCTATATCACCCATTTTAAATTCTGGGGCTCTTTGTTGCACATAAAATAGTTTATCTAACGGTGTTATAACCTTTCTGCCTAGAAATAACTCAGCAGGAGTTTTGCCCGTTGTATCATGTTTTGCGGTCCTAAGGGCGAAAGCAAATTCATTGACATAGTTATCCCAGCTTTTATGAAAATTTTTAACATAACTACGGATAATTTTCACTATATTTCTGTTGACTCGTTCCGCTATATTTGATTGCGGCCGATACGGGACCATTTTTAAATGACGTATGCCCAGTTTTTGGCACATGTCTTCAAATATATTACTTACAAATTGAGGACCATTATCCGATATAACTTTTAGGGGCGCCCCGTATTTTAAAATATATTTATTTAAAATAGAATCGGTAACTAATTTCGCGGAGGCTCGTTTTAAGGGAACAATTTCGGTCCATTTACTAAAATGATCAACTATAACAAGGAGATAGCGACTTTTGTTTAACTGACTTTTTGGGAAAGGGCCCAATAAATCGATGCCGATTATTTCATTTGGAAATTCGGATTTAATACTATTTAGAAACCCGGCCGGGAGGAAATTAATATAATTAACGGCTTGACATGTTGGGCAGGACTGGACATACGCCCTTGTTAACTTTTGCAGTTCAGGAAAGTAGACTGCCTCGCGTACGCGTTGGATAGTTTTTCGAATACCAGCATGAGAAGCTAAAGGGCTGTCATGGAGCTCCTGCAGGATATTTAATCTAAGACCAGCTGGGATAACAGGTCGAAATTCGTTGTTGGAATTCGTAGTTTTTGTATAGAATAAGAGACCATCTATTAGTTCGTAATGGGCCGCCCTATTTCTTATCGCCACAATATCTTGGTGGCTAAAATTTTCAGGATCCTTCAAATACTCATAAATGCTTCCAAACTCAGGATCCTTACCCAGTTCGGTTATTACAGTTTCTCGGGAATTTATTGTACACGCTGTCAGCATTGCAACTTTTACGGTATTACCCTGTTCGTCTAATTTAATTCGTGACAGGGCATCTGCTACGATATTTTCCTTTCCGGGGGTATGCTTGATTACCAGATTATATTCTTGCAGCTTGAGTGCCCATCTTATTAACCTTGGGGATAAATTTTTTCCAGAGTACAATCTAGTTACCGCCGCATGATCAGAATATACTGTTATCGGCGCCTTTCCAAAATAGACTCGGAACTTTTGCACTGCTAACAGAACTGCAAGTGCCTCTCTCTCGGTCGCGGAATAGTTTCTTTGTGTTTGATTTAAAGTTCGGCTAAAAAATGCCACTGGCTGCTGATTTTGCGAAAGTACCGCTCCTACCGCATAATCCGAAGCATCCGCTGAAATTTCTAAATTTTCATCCTTTTCAGGAAATTTCAACACAGGGGCTTGCGTTAATGCTTGTTTTAATTTTTCGAAAGCACTATTGGCTTCGGCCGTCCACGAGAATCTTGCCTTTTTCCTTTTTAATTTTAACAATGGCTCAGCGATAGCCGCAAAATCTTTTATAAAGGACCTATAATATGAACAAAGTCCTAGAAAAGAAGAGAGCTTCTTTGCCGTGTTTGGAGTCGGATACTTTTGTACAGCGATTATTTTTGATTCATCTGTCTCGATCCCTTTTTGCGATATTTTGTAACCTAAATATTTTAATTCAGGGGCTGCAAATTTGCATTTTTCGACATTAACTTTTAGACCGGCCTCATTTAATAAAGAAAACACCTGTCTTAAATCCTGTACATGTTGGTCTAGATTATCACTAGTAATAATGATATCGTCTAAATAGATAAATGTGGACATTCCGAGAACAGGTCTTAACACAATGTCCATGCATCGCTGAAATGTTGCTGGGGCGCCTGAAAGGCCAAACGGCATTCGCAAAAATGCATAAGTGCCAGACTTGGTTATAAAAGCAGTCTTAGGCACGTCCTCAGGCCTGATCCCTATTTGAAAATAACCATTCGTTAAGTCTAAAGTTGTCATAAATTTGGTTGATTTTATGTTCCTTAAAATTTCTTCTATAATCGGTAACGGATATACCGGATATTTCGTTATGGAATTTAATTTACGGTAATCAATAGCGAATCTCCACCTTTTTGGATGCTCCAAAAGATAATCATTATTTTTCTTACATAAAACCACCGGACTAGCATAACTACTTGAGATAGGCGTTACGATCTTTTTACGTAGCATATCGGTAATATGCCATTCTATAATTTTTTCCTTATTCTTATCATACCGGTATGGTTTTTGACGAACCGGCAATGCATCTCCGGTGTCAATACTATGGTTAGTAACCTGGGTAAATCCTGGAATATCACTAAATAAGGAAGCAAATTCACTTACCACTTGTCGGATTCTATCTTGCTCGTCATTAGGCAGGTGGTCGAGATTTAACCTTGGCGGTTCAACCTTTTCTACACGCACTGGTTTCATCGTCAGCTTAAGAGACGCTTCATTAAAATCCAGTGTAGCTTGTGCGTCTGAAAGAAAGTCTATTCCTAGTATTAAGTGTGCTTGCAAATTCTTTACTATAAAAAACATCACCTTTACTTGTTCGTCCTTGATACGGATGTACAAAGGTACTTTACCTACGCACTTACATTGTTCTCCTTGCGCCGCTAATACTGTTGTATTATCCGCATTATATATGCGGTATTTGCGAAAATACTTTCTAAAAAAGACTTCTGCCACACAGGAACACTGCGCGCCGGTATCCAGGAGTGCGGTGGCCGGGATATTATTTACCAAGACTTCAATCTTCGGAAGAGTTAAATTTTTCACCATTACTGTATTTAACTTGTAGGAAGAGGGGTTTTCGTGGCCTTCGGATTTCCGCACCCTCTCGTCAGCAGAAATCCGTTTTAGTTTAAATTATTTTTTCTTTCGGTGCTTTCCTTCTTTCTCCACTGGCCTTGAGACTTTTTTCCTGGGTTGCTATTGAACTGTCGACGTTCGCCGGCTGTTTTTGAATGCTCGGGTTTCCTTGCCCACTGATTCGCTTTTTCTCCGTAGCCATGTGCTTGAGTTTGCTGTAGTCTTGGCGTACCAAATTGGTTTCGCTGTTGATATTGGCGTCTTCTTTCGACGTCCGCCGTTCTTCTACTTTCAAACTGGATTGCTAGCTCAAATAATTTTTCCAGTGTAGTCGGATTTCTCAATTCAATAAAGTCTTGCACTTGGGGTAGTAACCTCGGCAAAATCACTTGAATTATTTCAGGATCCGGACGGTTTCCATACAAGAGCTTGAAAACGTGAATTTTTCTTAAAATAAAGCTCGAGAGGTTTTCGATTCTTTGTTGATATATACTAAAAAGTTCCGTTTCTAATTTCGCACGATCCCTTACAACAGGGAAGGCTTTTAGTAGGGCAGTCTTGAAATTTTCGTAGGTATAGGTGGGACTTCCTGCTTGACCCAAGAGACTTCTGCCGATACATTTGAACCAGTTAAGCGCTTGGCCCCTCAAAGCGCTGGTAGCTAAGGTAACTTTTTGAAACTCGTGCACGGGGTAGAGCATGAAGTGGTCATCCAATTTTTCCAAAAAACTGGTTACCTGTGAGTTTCCATTAAACGTTGTTTCTGGTTTCATCGAAGCGCGCATGGTCTGGACAATATACCCAAATCCTTCTAGGGCGGCAGCTGGCATTTCTGGATTCTGAGCTGTTTCTGCAGGCAGCACAGGTTCTTCTTGAAACTCGGCCATGGTTATTCTTCGTCGGGCGCCACTATCAGGTTCAATGTTTCTTCTAACCTTCTTCGGAAACATACAATGACCTGACTAGAACAGAGAGCTTACTAAAGCTATGTTCACTAATTGTAGTAAGTAGACAGGATACAGACGAAAGGTATACAAAAACCTTTATTTTTTTCTTTATATACAATGACTTCCGTACTTCGGAATACAATGACCCTCCACTCGGGGTCTAACTTAAAAGATATCAAAATAAAACTAAACTCTAATTTAACTTTAGAATAAGATTGGCCTTATAATAACAGAAAGCGTATGTAGCACAGAGACTGTGAACACTACAATACGTTTAATTTATCAAGAGGATTAAATCCTCTGGCCTGGAAGGCAAAGTAGCAACTGCGTAACTTCTAAGGTAAGCGGCCTGCTTCGAACTCACGGCTTCCTCTCTTCTGCTTGGCAAAAAGGCCACACTTAAATACTTGGCGTTCGCCAGACACTTTGCATAAACTCCTTCACGCTTATAATTCTGGCCGGAAGTAGAAAATAAGAAGTGATAGTAAAGATTTAAAATAAAATAAACGTTAGTAAAACTTAAGATCCTTACAAGTTTAAGAAAAATCCTTCAATCCTATTTGAAAAGAGATGACATGATATTGAAAGACATTTTCCCATGACGGACATTGAAAGACATTTTCCCATGACGAAATCTCTCTATCCCACACCTTCTTCTAAAGTGAAGTTAGAGATTTTTCATACCGGGTTTTCAATTTTCACCTCAAATCATACCGTTGACGACGTGTGACACACAAACCGTGACATAAATTTCAGTTTCCATGACAGCTAACAGTGTTGAGGTTTAAACAAATGTATGAAAGAATTTATTTTTGATCCGTTTCAGCGATTGAGTGGGCTGGGAAAAAAAAGGTTCTTTCCATGACAGCTAACACGCTTGAGCTTTAAACATGTATGAAAGAATTTATTTTTAATTGATTTCAGCGATTGAGTGGGCTGCGAAAAGAAAAAGCTCTTTCCATGATACCTAACACTCTTGAGCTTTAAAAATGTATGAAAGAATTTATTTTTAATCCATTTCAGCGATTGAGGGGGCTGGGAAACATTTTCTTAGAGCTCAGGGGAAAAAAAAGGCTCTTTCCATGATACCTAACACGCTTGAGCTTTAAAAATGTATGAAAGAATTTATTTTTAATCCATTTCAGCGATTGAGGGGGCTGGGAAACATTTTCTTAGAGCTCAGGGGAAAAAAAAGGCTCTTTCCATGATACCTAACACGCTTGAGCTTTAAAAATGTATGAAAAAATTTATTTTTAATCCATTTCAGCGATTGAGGGGGCTGGGAAACATTTTCTTAGAGCTCAGGGGAAAAAGGCTCTTTCCATGACACCTAACACGCTTGAGCTTTAAAAATGTATGAAACAATTTATTTTTAATCCATTTCAGCGATTGAGGGGGCTCGGAAAATTTTCTTAGAGCTCAGGGAATGTGTCTCCAGGTTGAATGCATGAAAGCCAAAAGAATTCCTCATGAAAGAACATCTTTTTTTTTCTGGTTGTGGGATGGAGTAGAGTTGCTGCATCTTGAACAACCCACACTGATCTGAAGAGAAATCTGAAATGTTTTTATAGATATAAGGAATGAACTGAAAGTGAAAGTAAAAATGAAATTGTATTGGCTGGAAATATTTCTTATCTGTTGTTGAATGCGAAAAATATTTCCAGAGCTGAAAAAAAAAAAAAAACTTCCTTTTTTTCTATTAATTTGATGTCTTCACTTTGTTTACTTTGGAATGGAGAAACCCAAAGACTATGACTCCTCATTTCTAAAACATATAATTCCTAGAATGAGTCATGGTCTATTTTTAGAAACAGTGAAACAACATTCCCACACAAAAGGGGGGTAGGGTTAATTTTTATCATGTCTAGAAGACATGATAAAAATTAACAAAAAGTTTTTTTTTTTTTTTTTTTTTTACATCTCAGATTTTTTTTCTGAGATCTGAAATTTTTTTCCCAGTCGGCAACCAAGTGAAAATTTTCCAGCCAAGACGATTTGGCTTTTACTTTCACTTTCATCGCTTTTCTATAAAAGTATTCCACGTTTTATTCAGAACCGTGCGGGCTATCCAAGGTGCAGCATGCTTTTTCTCTTTCTCTATCTCATCTGGACCCAGGAACATTCTTCTAGAAAGAGCTTCTGTGAACACAAGTTTCTTTCCACTTTTTAATGTCTCACAGAATAGAAATCATTCTTCTGTTTAGGGGAAATGTTTCCCTTTTGAAAAGCTAGGACCCCTCGTTTGGATTTCATCAGCAACCGTTTATCAGGTTCTAGCGAAATTGGATGATCCATCCATGAATCAGAATTTCCCATTCGTGGTTTGGATGCAACAAGATTTCAACATAGTTTAAGAAAAATCCTTCAATCCTATTTGAAAGGAGATGTCATGATATTGAAAGACACCTCAAACCATACCGTTGACGACGTGTGAGACACAAACCATGACATAAATTTCAGTTTCTATGACAGCTAACACGCTTGAGCTTTAAAAATGTATGAAAGAAGTTATTTTTAATCCATTTCAGCGATTGAGTGGGCTTGGGAAAAAAAAGGCCCTTTCCATGACAGCTAACACGCTTGAGCTTTAAAAATGTATGAAAGAATTTGTTTTCAATCCATTTCAGCGATTGAATCTGCTGGGAAACATTTTCTTAGAGCTCAGGGGAAAAAAGACTCTTTCCATGACAGCTAACACTCTTGAGGTTTAAATATGTATGAAAGAATTTATTTTTAATCCATTTCAGCGATTGAGTGGGCTGGGAAACATTTTCTTAGAGCTCAGGGAATGTGTCTCCAGGTTGAATGCACAGCACACACGGATGGGAAGTCGAAACTCGAGTGGCTTATAAAATACTCGTAAATATACGAAAGTTGGGTCATCGAGCTGACTAGGAAAAATTTTCAGTGTTCTGGAAATAATTCTGAGTTCAAGCATGGGACATGAGAACAGAAATGTATTACAATCATCATGTCATCATTGTTTTCAAAAGCCAAAGAATTCCTCATGAAAAAACATCTTTTTTTTCCTGGTTGTGGGATGGAGTAGAGTTGCTGCATCTTGAACAACCCACACTGATCTGAACAGAAACATGAAATGTTCTTATAGATATAAGAAATGAATTGACAGTGAAAGTAAAAATGAAATTGTATTGGCTGGAAATATTTCTTGGCTGTTGAATGAAAAAATTTTTCCAGAGCTGAAAAAAAAAAAAAAAAACACTCTTTTTTTTTCTATTAATTTGATGTCTTCACTTTGTTTACTTTGGAATGGAGAAACCCAAAGACCATGACTCATCCTTTCTAAAACATATAATTCCTAAAATGAGTCATGGTCTATTTTTAGAAACAGTGAGACAACATTCCCACACAAAAGGGGGGTAGGGTTAATTTTTATCATGTCTAGAAGACATGATAAAAATTAACAAAAAGTTTTTCTGAGCTCTGAAAATTTTTTCCCAGTCGGCAACCAAGTGAAAAATTTCCAATCGGCTTTTACTTTCACTTTCAACTCTTTTCTATAAAAGCATTCCACGTTTTCTGTTCAGAACCGTGCGGGCTCTCCATGGTTCAACATGCGTTTTCTCTCTCTACCTCATCTGCAGCTAGGGTGTTTTTCCTTCTTCAAGAAGTGGAATTCTTTGGGAATACCTTAGAATTTCACGAGCCAGCTGTTTCTTATATTTCGAGGAGATTTCAATGAAATTGTTTATAGATGTCACCTATTGCAGATGGGGAAAAAGTCTATACTGGATCGCTGGAGACATCTCACCCAGATAGGTCACGCTATATTTTTTCCCACACCTAAATAAACTGGACATGAACCATCCTTTTGTTTTCTCATCCAACAAAGATAGACACTGCAGACCGTTTTGGGTTTTCACTCTTCGCGAACCGAGACGAGCCGCAGCGACACTTTGCGTTTTCTATGAGCGCAATAATGGATCACGTGAGCAGCCATTTTGTTTCCCATCTCACCCAGATAGGTCATGTTGTATTTTGTTTCATGCACCTAGCCAAATTTGGACATGAGCCATCCTTTTGTTTTTTTTCCATCGAACCAAGATGGACTCTGGAGACAATTTTGTTTCTCAACGGAAAAGTAATTTTTCTGAATGGGTGCCGGTGTTCGAATACTTTTGTGACCGACTGTCTGATTATACTGTTATAACCACGAAATCTCGAAATGGATGGGTTTTACAGTTGACTACGGTAAGACGCAGGGAGACCTGTCATCCCTAGGTCCTCCTAGGAATTCTGAAGATACTATTACAACCCCAAAATCTCAAAAATGATAGGATTTACAATTGACATCGAGTCCCGAAACCAATCGAGCTGACCCTAGAGAGATTGGAAAGGAAGATGGATTCGATGGGAGGGAGATTATTCTTCTTTCGGGATGGAAACAATATTCGTACTACTTTCCTTTCAAGAGGGAAAGGGGCATCCTGTCCCACAACCTGTCGAGCGGACCCTAGAGAAGTTGAAAAGGCAGACAGATTCGACTGGGGTCGGTTTCGGGTTAAAAAGAAGAGGCGTTCCGCTTTTCTTCCAACATGGAAAAGGGTATCTAGTCACACAACCTACAAACGGATATTCTTTCAAAAAGTTAGAAAGGATTTTAAAATAGGTTGGAAACTATTTTCTTCTTCAAAATTCGGGAAAACAACAACATACGCTTGGGTTTCAGAAATAGTTAAAGAAGGCTAAATGAACAGCCCGTCTAAAGTGAAATTCCGAAGAGAATAAATGGGTAAAGACTCATCCATCGAGTCGGCTGGGCTATGGTTTTCTTAGAAATTGAAACGGTCCGCAAATAAACAACGTGGTAAACAATATCAACAAAATGGTAAAGCAAATCTATTGAGCTGGTCTCTCAAATCTCACCCCGCAAAATATTTTAAACGTAAACAAGTCAACAACATAGTAAATACCATCAATAGAATAGGATAATAACATCGGCTAGAAGGGGTAAAACCTGTCAGAGAAGCAAAAACACAATAGAGTGGAAGAAAAAATGTTAACATACCTTCACAGAAGCTTTTTCCAGGAGAGAGAGAAGCTTGTATCCACGTTGAGTGCCCCGCACAGAGTGATTGGAAGCTGAAACACGAGTGGTTTAAATAGCTAAGTGAGAGTTCTTTCTAGAAACAATTTGGAAGTCTTATTTTGATCATCGAGTCGACTGGGAAAAAATTCTCAGAGCTCAAAAAAAAAAAAAAATTCTGAGATTAAAAAAAAAAAACTTTTTGTTAATTTTTATCATGTCTTCTAGACAATTAACTACCCCCTTTTGTCTGGGAATGTTGTCTCCCACTTTCTAAAAATAGACCATGACTCATCCTTTCTTAAGAATACAATTCCAAGAAAAGAATGGGTTGGGATCTATTTTTAGAAACGGTGAGACAACATTCCCAGACAAAAAAGGGGGGTAGTTAATTTTTATCATGTCTTGAAGACATGATAAAAATTAACAACAAAAATTTTTTTTTTCCATCTCAGAATTTTTTTTCTCAGCTCTGAGAATTTTTTCCCAGTCCACTCGATGATCAAAACAAGACTTCCAAATTGTTTCTAGAAAGAACTCTCACTTAGCTATTTAAACCACTCCAGTTTCAGCTTCAGATCAGTCTGTGCTGGGCAGTCCACCTGGATATAGGCTTTTGAATACAAGAATGGTTTTTCTCAACTCGCAGAAATTTGTTTCCAGCCGACTCGTTTTCACTTTCCCATTCAACTCGTCTCTTATCTATAAAAACATTCCGAGTTTCAGTTCAGTTCGGAACGGGCTGTTGGAGATGCAACACAAGATCCTTGTTATTGATAACAATATTCAGATTTCCAATCTATGCGTGCTGTTCAAGGTGGAACATAACGGTTTGAATCTCTTCAACTTAAAGATGACGTATTCCATCCTTTTCAAATCTTTGATTACAAGTGGGGTAAGTTTATGCCTTTCCTTCATACTGTCCAGCTTTACTATTTATTTGTCATTACATAAGTGATTTGCTTGACCATTTACATGATTTATTATTAAACATAGCAAGCTAGCCATTATGAAAACTATGCCCCCCTTCATGGTATTTATCTTTCAGACATATATATTATTGATTAAGTTATTTCTTTATCAATATCTCCTGATCCTGGCACCCATTCAAAAAGTCATTAATAATAATTTAATATCATTAATACAATTTTGAAACCTTCTAGTATAAACCTTTTTATCAATTTTTAGTAAAATAAAAAAGATCCTAAATTCCTTACCTTTTGAATATGGTGTGTCTCATAGGACAAACCGGTTTGTCCTATGAGACACACTAGATTTAAAAGGTAAGGAGTTTAGGATTTCTTTTATTTTACGGTCAAGGAAATTTTAAAAGTTTTATGGAATCCTTATATTTTTTTAATCAATTTAATTTTTAGGTACCAAAATAGGATTAGATTAAAAAATATAAGACGAAGTAAAAAATAATAGATAATTATTAATAATGAAGGGTAGGAATCAAGATGAATACTGAGGAATCTACAACATTATCTGAAAGGAAAAGAAAAAGAAAAGCATATTTGAAACATTATTGGTCACTGGAACGCGTAAAAGAAGCAAATCGATGGAGAAAACGAGAAAGGCGAAAAGATCCAAACGTCCGATTCAAAGAAAGTGAATACCAACGAATGAGACGATGGAAATGTTGGGATAATGGTCTTCTTAAACATAGACATAAGCCTGACAACACAGTATTCAAACAATGTCCGACAATGGAGGAATGTCAAAACATTATTAAACGTATAAATGTTTCGGAACGAACACGAGGTAAGTATGAATTTTATTTTAATGAATCTATGAATGGTATCGAAAACATGGTGACGGTATAAAGTATTATTATAAAACAGCATTAGACCAATATGAAAAGTATCTGACTGAGGAAAAGAGGAAATCGTATAATAAAATAAAAAATAAAATCGTGTTTTTGTATCGTTTGCTCGGTGAAAAAAGGGAGCGCCCGAAACAAATTCATATTAACAGGTGTTAAGGTCCTCTTCTTACATTAAATGACCTAAAAAAACTTAGAAAAATAGTTATAGATCCTTATGAATATGAAGAGATGCCTTTATTTATTCTTGTCATTCTTGAAACTGACTTAAAAGCAAACGAAATTTTAAAACTTCTGAACGAAAGAGATGTTCGACGACATTATGCAGAAAAGAAAATGGCATCGTCCAATATATGGGATCAACGTAATCGGTATTTGTATGAATTTTTGGCTTGGGTTATTGCCGGCCCACTTTCCCCTCGATCATTAGATAGTTGCTCAAGAAAGTTAAAACGATTCTTCCGAAAGTATTTCCCGTATTAACTCTTTAATCCTTCCTATACCATCATTAAACGTTCTATGAAAATTGCAAAGTATCGGAAACACATGCGAGAAGAAGCTAAAAAGGAGATGGAATCAATAATAACGTAACAGCTTATTCTTTTACGTATCTTTACCTTCCTAATAGGTAAGTATTTTCCAGATTTGGAGGAGAATGATGTTGTGTTGCATCTCCAACAGCCCGTTCCGAACTGAACTGAAACTCGGAATGTTTTTATAGATAAGAGACGAGTTGAATGGGAAAGTGAAAACGAGTCGGCTGGAAACAAATTTCTGCGAGTTGAGAAAAACCATTCTTGTATTCAAAAGCCTATATCCAGGTGGACTGCCCAGCACAGACTGATCTGAAGCTGAAACTGGAGTGGTTTAAATAGCTAAGTGAGAGTTCTTTCTAGAAACAATTTGGAAGTCTTGTTTTGATCATCGAGTGGACTGGGAAAAAATTCTCAGAGCTGAGAAAAAAAAATTCTGAGATGAAAAAAAAAAAACTGTTTGTTAATTTTTATCATGTCTTCAAGACATGATAAAAATTAACTACCCCCCTTTTTTGTCTGGGAATGTTGTCTCACCGTTTCTAAAAATAGATCCCAACCCATTCTTTTCTTGGAATTGTATTCTTAAGAAAGGATGAGTCATGGTCTATTTTTAGAAAGTGGGAGACAACATTCCCAGACAAAAGGGGGTAGTTAATTGTCTAGAAGACATGATAAAAATTAACAAAAAGTTTTTTTTTTTTTAATCTCAGAATTTTTTTTTTTTTGAGCTCTGAGAATTTTTTCCCAGTCGACTCGATGATCAAAATAAGACTTCCAAATTGTTTCTAGAAAGAACTCTCACTTAGCTATTTAAACCACTCGTGTTTCAGCTTCCAATCACTCTGTGCGGGGCACTCAATGTGGATACAAGCTTCTCTCTCTCCTGGAAAAAGCTTCTGTGAAGGTATGTTAACATTTTTTCTTCCACTCTATTGTGTTTTTGCTTCTCTGACAGGTTTTTCCCCTTCTAGCCGATGTTATTATCCTATTCTATTGATGGTATTTACTATGTTGTTGACTTGTTTACGTTTAAAATATTTTGCGGGGTGAGATTTGAGAGACCAGCTCAATAGATTTGCTTTACCATTTTGTTGATATTGTTTACCACGTTGTTTATTTGTGGACCGTTTCAATTTCTAAGAAAACCATTGCCCAGCCGACTCGATGGATGAGTCCTTACCCATTTATTCTCTTCGGAATTTCACTTTAGACGGGCTGTTCAGTTAGCCTTCTTTAACTATTTTTGGAACCCAAGCGTATGTTGTTGTTTTCCCGAATTTTGAAGAAGAAAATAGTTTCCAACCTATTTTAAAATCCTTTCTAACTTTTTGAAAGAAGATCCGTTTGTAGGTTGTGTGACTAGATACCCTTTTCCATGTTGGAAGAAAAGCGGAACGCCTCTTCTTTTTAACCCGAAACCGACCCCAGTCGAATCTGTCTGCCTTTTCAACCTCTCTAGGGTCCGCTCGACAGGTTGTAGGACTGGATGCCCCTTTCCCTCTTGAAAGAAAAGTAGTACGAATATTGTTTCCATCCCGAAAGAAGAATAATCTCCCTCCCATCGAATCCATCTTCCTTTCCAATCTCTCTAGGGTCAGCTCGATTGGTTTCGGGACTCGATGTCAATTGTAAATCCTATCATTTTTGAGATTTTGCGGTTGTAATAGTATCTTCAGAATTCCTAGGAGGAGCTAGGGATGACAGGTCTCCCTGCGTCTTACCGTAGTCAACTGTAAAACCCATCCATTTCGAGATTTCGTGGTTATAACAGTATAATCAGACAGTCGGTCACAGAAGTATTCGAACACCGGCACCCATTCAGAAAATTTACTTTTCCGTTGAGAAACAAAATTGTCTCCAGAGTCCATCTTGGTTCGATGGAAAAAAAAACAAAAGGATGGCGCATGTCCAAATTTGGCTAGGTGCATGAAACAAAATACAACATGACCTATCTGGGTGAGATGGGAAACAAAATGGCTGCTCACGTGATCCATTATTGCGCTCATAGAAAACGCAAAGTGTCGCTGCGGCTCGTCTCGGTTCGCGAAGAGTGAAAACCCAAAACGGTCTGCAGTGTCTATCTTTGTTGGATGAGAAAACAAAAGGATGGTTCATGTCCAGTTTATTTAGGTGTGGGAAAAAATATAGCGTGACCTATCTGGGTGAGATGTCTCCAGCGATCCAGTATAGACTTTTTCCCCATCTGCAATAGGTGACATCTATAAACAATTTCATTGAAATCTCCTCGAAATATAAGAAACAGCTGGCTCGTGAAATTGTAAGGTATTCCCAAAGAATTCCACTTCTTGAAGAAGGAAAAACACCCTAGCTGCAAATGGGGTAGAGAGAGAAAAAGCATGTTGCACCATGGAGAGCCCGCACGGTTCTGAACAGAAAACGTGGAATGCTTTTACAGAAAAGAGTTGAAAGTGAAAGTAAAAGCCGATTCGAAATTTTTCACTTGGTTGCCGACTGGGAAAAAATTTTCAGAGCTCAGAAAAAAATTCTGAGATGTAAAAAAAAAAAAAAAAAAAAAAAAAAAAAAAATTGTTAATAGTCATGATAAAAATTAACCCTCCCCCCTTTTGTGTGGGAATGTTGTCTCACTGTTTCTAAAAATAGACCATGACTCATTCTAGGAATTATATGTTTTAGAGAGGATGAGTCATGGTCTTTGGGTTTCTCCATTCCAAAGTAAACAAAGTGAAGACATCAAATTAATAGAAAAAAAGGAAGAGTTTTTTTTTTTTTTTCCAGCTCTGGAAATATTTTTCCCATTCAACAGCCAAGAAATATTTCCAGCCAATACAATTTCATTTTTACTTTCACTTTCAATTCATTTCTTATATCTATAAGAACATTTCATGTTTCTGTTCAGATCAGTGTGGGTTGCAGCAACTCTACTCCATCCCACAACCAGGAAAAAAAGATGTTTTTTCATGAGGAATTCTTTTGGCTTTTGAAAACAATGATGACATGATGATTGTAATACATTTCTGTTCTCATGTCCCATGCTTGAACTCAGAATTATTTCCAGAACTCTGAAAATTTTTCCTAGTCAGCTCGATGACCCAACTTTCGTATATTTACGAGTATTTTATAAGCCACTCGAGTTTCGACTTCCCATTCGTGTGTGCTGTGCATTCAACCTGGAGACACATTCCCTGAGCTCTAAAAAATGTTTCCCATCCCACTCAATCGCTGAAATGGATTAAAAATAAATTCTTTCATACATATTTAAACCTCAAGACTGTTAGCTGTCATGGAAAGAGCCTTTTTTTCCCCTGAGCTCTAAGAAAATGTTTCCCAGCCCATTCAATCACTGAAATGGATTAAAAATAAATTCTTTCATACATTTTTAAACCTCAAGAGTGTTAGCTGTCATGGAAAGAGTCTTTTTTCCCCTGAGCTCTAAGAAAATGTTTCCCAGCAGACTCAATCGCTGAAATGGATTGAAAACAAATTCTTTCATACATTTTTAAAGCTCAAGCGTGTTAGCTGTCATGGAAAGGGCCTTTTTTTTCCCCAGCCCACTCAATCGCTGAAATGGATTAAAAATAACTTCTTTCATACATTTTTAAAGCTCAAGCGTGTTAGCAGTCATAGAAACTGAAATTTATGTCATGGTTTGTGTCTCACACGTCGTCAACGGTATGGTTTGAGGTGTCTTTCAATATCATGACATCTCCTTTCAAATAGGATTGAAGGATTTTTCTTAAACTATGTTGAAATCTTGTTGCATCCAAACCACGGATGGGAAATTCTGATTCATGGATGGATCATCCAATTTCGCTAGAACCTGAAAAACGGTTGCTGATGGAATCCAAACGAGTGGTCCTAGCTTTTCAAAAGGGAAACATTTTCCCCTAAACAGAAGAATGATTTCTATTCTGTGAGACATTAAAAAGTGGAAAGAAACTTGTGTTCACAGAAGCTCTTTCTAGAAGAATGTTCCTGGGTCCAAATGAGATAGAGAAGGAGAAAAAGCATGCTGCACCTTGGATAGCCCGCACGGTTCTGAATAGAAAACGTGGAATACTTTTATAGAAAAGCGATGAAAGTGAAAGTAAAAGCCAAATCGTCTTGGCTGGAAAATTTTCACTTGGTTGCCGACTGGGAAAAAAATTTCAGAGCTCAGAAAAAAAATCTGAGATTTAAAAAAAAAAAACTTTTTGTTAATTTTTATCATGTCTTCTAGACATGATAAAAATTAACCCTACCCCCCTTTTGTGTGGGAATGTTGTCTCACTGTTTCTAAAAATAGACCATGACTCATTCTAGGAATTATATGTTTTAGAAAGGATGAGTCATAGTCTTTGGGTTTCTCCATTCCAAAGTAAACAAAGTGAAGACATCAAATTAATAGAAAAAAAGGAAGAGTTTTTTTTTTTCCAGCTCTGGAAATATTTTTCGCATTCAACAGCCAAGAAATATTTCCAGCTAATACAATTTCATTTTTACTTTCACTTTCAGTTCATTTCTTATATCTATAAAAACATTTCAGATTTCTCTTCAGATCAGTGTGGGTTGTTCAGGATGCAGCAACTCTACTCCATCCCACAACCAGGAAAAAAAAGATGTTCTTTCATGAGGAATTCTTTTGGCTTTCATGCATTCAACCTGGAGACACATTCCCTGAGCTCTAAGAAAATTTTCCGAGCCCCCTCAATCGCTGAAATGGATTAAAAATAAATTGTTTCATACTTTTTTAAAGCTCAAGCGTGTTAGGTATCATGAAAAGAGCCTTTTTTTCCCCTGAGCTCTAAGAAAATGTTTCCCAGCCCCCTCAATCGCTGAAATGGATTAAAAATAAATTCTTTCATACATTTTTAAAGCTCAAGAGTGGTAGGTATCATGGAAAGAGCTTTTTCTTTTCACAGCCCACTCAATCGCTGAAATCGATTAAAAATAAATTCTTTCATACATGTTTAAAGCTCAAGCGTGTTAGCTGTCATGGAAAGAGCCTTTTTTTCCCAGCCCCCTCAATCGCTGAAATGGATTAAAAATAAATTCTTTCATACATTTTTAAAGCTCAAGCGTGTTAGGTATCATGGAAAGAGCCTTTTTTTCCCCCTGAGCTCTAAGAAAATGTTTCCCAGCCCCCTCAATCGCTGAAATGGATTAAAAATAAATTCTTTCATACATTTTTAAAGCTCAAGCGTGTTAGGTATCATGGAAAGAGCCTTTTTTTCCCCTGAGCTCTAAGAAAATGTTTCCCAGCCCCCTCAATCGCTGAAATGGATTAAAAATAAATTCTTTCATACATTTTTAAAGCTCAAGAGTGTTAGGTATCATGGAAAGAACTTTTTCTTTTCACAGCCCACTCAATCGCTGAAATCGATTAAAAATAAATTCTTTCATACATGTTTAAAGCTCAAGCGTGTTAGCTGTCATGGAAAGAGCCTTTTTTTTCCCAGCCCACTCAATCGCTGAAACGGATCAAAAATAAATTCTTCCATACATTTGTTTAAACCTCAAGACTGTTAGCTGTCATGGAAACTGAAATTTATGTCACGGTTTGTGTGTCACACGTCGTCAACGGTATGATTTGAGCTGAAAATTGAAAACCCAGTATGAAAAATCTCTTTAACTTCACTTTAGAAGAAGGTGTGGGATAGAGAGATTTCGTCATGGGAAAATGTATTTCAATGTCCGTCATGGGAAAATGTCTTTCAATATCATGTCATCTCTTTTCAAATAGGATTGAAGGATTTTTCTTAAACTATGTTGAAATCTTGTTGCATCCAAACCACGGATGGGAAATTCTGATTCATGGATGGATCATCCAATTTCGCTAGAACCTGATAAACGGTTGCTGATGGAATCCAAACGAGGGGTCCTAGCTTTTCAAAAGGGAAACATTTCCCCCTAAACAGAAGAATGATTTCTATTCTGTGAGACATTAAAAAGTGGAAAGAAACTTGTGTTCACAGAAGCTCTTTCTAGAAGAATGTTCCTGGGTCCAAATGAGATAGAGAAAGAGAAAAAGCATGCTGCACCTTGGATAGCCCGCGCGGTTCTGAATAGAAAACGTGGAATACTTTTATAAAAACCGATGAAAGTGAAAGTAAAAGCCAAATCGTCTTGGCTGGAAAATTTTCACTTGGTTGCCGACTGGGAAAAAAATTTCAGAGCTCAGAAAAAAAATCTGAGATTTAAAAAAAAAAACTTTTTGTTAATTTTTATCATGTCTTCTAGACATGATAAAAATTAACCCTACCCCCCTTTTGTGTGGGAATGTTGTCTCACTGTTTCTAAAAATAGACCATGACTCATTCTAGGAATTATATGTTTTAGAAAGGATGAGTCATAGTCTTTGGGTTTCTCCATTCCAAAGTAAACAAAGTGAAGACATCAAATTAATAGAAAAAAAGGAAGAGTTTTTTTTTTTCCAGCTCTGGAAATATTTTTCGCATTCAACAGCCAAGAAATATTTCCAGCTAATACAATTTCATTTTTACTTTCACTTTCAGTTCATTTCTTATATCTATAAAAACATTTCAGATTTCTCTTCAGATCAGTGTGGGTTGTTCAGGATGCAGCAACTCTACTCCATCCCACAACCAGGAAAAAAAAGATGTTCTTTCATGAGGAATTCTTTTGGCTTTCATGCATTCAACCTGGAGACACATTCCCTGAGCTCTAAGAAAATTTTCCGAGCCCCCTCAATCGCTGAAATGGATTAAAAATAAATTGTTTCATACTTTTTTAAAGCTCAAGCGTGTTAGGTATCATGGAAAGAGCCTTTTTTTCCCCTGAGCTCTAAGAAAATGTTTCTCAGCCCCCTCAATCGCTGAAATGGATTAAAAATAAATTCTTTCATACATTTTTAAAGCTCAAGAGTGGTAGGTATCATGGAAAGAGCTTTTTCTTTTCACAGCCCACTCAATCGCTGAAATCGATTAAAAATAAATTCTTTCATACATGTTTAAAGCTCAAGCGTGTTAGCTGTCATGGAAAGAGCCTTTTTTTCCCAGCCCCCTCAATCGCTGAAATGGATTAAAAATAAATTCTTTCATACATTTTTAAAGCTCAAGCGTGTTAGGTATCATGGAAAGAGCCTTTTTTTTCCCCTGAGCTCTAAGAAAATGTTTCCCAGCCCCCTCAATCGCTGAAATGGATTAAAAATAAATTCTTTCATACATTTTTAAAGCTCAAGCGTGTTAGGTATCATGGAAAGAGCCTTTTTTTCCCCTGAGCTCTAAGAAAATGTTTCCCAGCCCCCTCAATCGCTGAAATGGATTAAAAATAAATTCTTTCATACATTTTTAAAGCTCAAGAGTGTTAGGTATCATGGAAAGAACTTTTTCTTTTCACAGCCCACTCAATCGCTGAAATCGATTAAAAATAAATTCTTTCATACATGTTTAAAGCTCAAGCGTGTTAGCTGTCATGGAAAGAGCCTTTTTTTTCCCAGCCCACTCAATCGCTGAAACGGATCAAAAATAAATTCTTCCATACATTTGTTTAAACCTCAAGACTGTTAGCTGTCATGGAAACTGAAATTTATGTCACGGTTTGTGTGTCACACGTCGTCAACGGTATGATTTGAGCTGAAAATTGAAAACCCGGTATGAAAAATCTCTTTAACTTCACTTTAGAAGAAGGTGTGGGATAGAGAGATTTCGTCATGGGAAAATGTATTTCAATGTCCGTCATGGGAAAATGTCTTTCAATATCATGTCATCTCTTTTCAAATAGGATTGAAGGATTTTTCTTAAACTATGTTGAAATCTTGTTGCATCCAAACCACGGATGGGAAATTCTGATTCATGGATGGATCATCCAATTTCGCTAGAACCTGATAAACGGTTGCTGATGGAATCCAAACGAGGGGTCCTAGCTTTTCAAAAGGGAAACATTTCCCCCTAAACAGAAGAATGATTTCTATTCTGTGAGACATTAAAAAGTGGAAAGAAACTTGTGTTCACAGAAGCTCTTTCTAGAAGAATGTTCCTGGGTCCAAATGAGATAGAGAAAGAGAAAAAGCATGCTGCACCTTGGATAGCCCGCGCGGTTCTGAATAGAAAACGTGGAATACTTTTATAAAAACCGATGAAAGTGAAAGTAAAAGCCAAATCGTCTTGGCTGGAAAATTTTCACTTGGTTGCCGACTGGGAAAAAAATTTCAGAGCTCAGAAAAAAAATCTGAGATTTAAAAAAAAAAACTTTTTGTTAATTTTTATCATGTCTTCTAGACATGATAAAAATTAACCCTACCCCCCTTTTGTGTGGGAATGTTGTCTCACTGTTTCTAAAAATAGACCATGACTCATTCTAGGAATTATATGTTTTAGAAAGGATGAGTCATAGTCTTTGGGTTTCTCCATTCCAAAGTAAACAAAGTGAAGACATCAAATTAATAGAAAAAAAGGAAGAGTTTTTTTTTTTCCAGCTCTGGAAATATTTTTCGCATTCAACAGCCAAGAAATATTTCCAGCTAATACAATTTCATTTTTACTTTCACTTTCAGTTCATTTCTTATATCTATAAAAACATTTCAGATTTCTCTTCAGATCAGTGTGGGTTGTTCAGGATGCAGCAACTCTACTCCATCCCACAACCAGGAAAAAAAAGATGTTCTTTCATGAGGAATTCTTTTGGCTTTCATGCATTCAACCTGGAGACACATTCCCTGAGCTCTAAGAAAATTTTCCGAGCCCCCTCAATCGCTGAAATGGATTAAAAATAAATTGTTTCATACTTTTTTAAAGCTCAAGCGTGTTAGGTATCATGGAAAGAGCCTTTTTTTCCCCTGAGCTCTAAGAAAATGTTTCTCAGCCCCCTCAATCGCTGAAATGGATTAAAAATAAATTCTTTCATACATTTTTAAAGCTCAAGAGTGGTAGGTATCATGGAAAGAGCTTTTTCTTTTCACAGCCCACTCAATCGCTGAAATCGATTAAAAATAAATTCTTTCATACATGTTTAAAGCTCAAGCGTGTTAGCTGTCATGGAAAGAGCCTTTTTTTCCCAGCCCCCTCAATCGCTGAAATGGATTAAAAATAAATTCTTTCATACATTTTTAAAGCTCAAGCGTGTTAGGTATCATGGAAAGAGCCTTTTTTTTCCCCTGAGCTCTAAGAAAATGTTTCCCAGCCCCCTCAATCGCTGAAATGGATTAAAAATAAATTCTTTCATACATTTTTAAAGCTCAAGCGTGTTAGGTATCATGGAAAGAGCCTTTTTTTCCCCTGAGCTCTAAGAAAATGTTTCCCAGCCCCCTCAATCGCTGAAATGGATTAAAAATAAATTCTTTCATACATTTTTAAAGCTCAAGAGTGTTAGGTATCATGGAAAGAACTTTTTCTTTTCACAGCCCACTCAATCGCTGAAATCGATTAAAAATAAATTCTTTCATACATGTTTAAAGCTCAAGCGTGTTAGCTGTCATGGAAAGAGCCTTTTTTTTCCCAGCCCACTCAATCGCTGAAACGGATCAAAAATAAATTCTTCCATACATTTGTTTAAACCTCAAGACTGTTAGCTGTCATGGAAACTGAAATTTATGTCACGGTTTGTGTGTCACACGTCGTCAACGGTATGATTTGAGCTGAAAATTGAAAACCCGGTATGAAAAATCTCTTTAACTTCACTTTAGAAGAAGGTGTGGGATAGAGAGATTTCGTCATGGGAAAATGTATTTCAATGTCCGTCATGGGAAAATGTCTTTCAATATCATGTCATCTCTTTTCAAATAGGATTGAAGGATTTTTCTTAAACTATGTTGAAATCTTGTTGCATCCAAACCACGGATGGGAAATTCTGATTCATGGATGGATCATCCAATTTCGCTAGAACCTGATAAACGGTTGCTGATGGAATCCAAACGAGGGGTCCTAGCTTTTCAAAAGGGAAACATTTCCCCCTAAACAGAAGAATGATTTCTATTCTGTGAGACATTAAAAAGTGGAAAGAAACTTGTGTTCACAGAAGCTCTTTCTAGAAGAATGTTCCTGGGTCCAAATGAGATAGAGAAAGAGAAAAAGCATGCTGCACCTTGGATAGCCCGCGCGGTTCTGAATAGAAAACGTGGAATACTTTTATAAAAACCGATGAAAGTGAAAGTAAAAGCCAAATCGTCTTGGCTGGAAAATTTTCACTTGGTTGCCGACTGGGAAAAAAATTTCAGAGCTCAGAAAAAAAATCTGAGATTTAAAAAAAAAACTTTTTGTTAATTTTTATCATGTCTTCTAGACATGATAAAAATTAACCCTACCCCCCTTTTGTGTGGGAATGTTGTCTCACTGTTTCTAAAAATAGACCATGACTCATTCTAGGAATTATATGTTTTAGAAAGGATGAGTCATAGTCTTTGGGTTTCTCCATTCCAAAGTAAACAAAGTGAAGACATCAAATTAATAGAAAAAAAGGAAGAGATTTTTTTTTCCAGCTCTGGAAATATTTTTCGCATTCAACAGCCAAGAAATATTTCCAGCTAATACAATTTCATTTTTACTTTCACTTTCAGTTCATTTCTTATATCTATAAAAACATTTCAGATCAGTGTGGGTTGTTCAGATGCAGCAACTCTACTCCATCCCACAACCAGGAAAAAAAAGATGTTCTTTCATGAGGAATTCTTTAGGCTTTCATGCATTCAACCTGGAGACACATTCCCTGAGCTCTAAGAAAATTTTCCGAGCCCCCTCAATCGCTGAAATGGATTAAAAATAAATTGTTTCATACATTTTTAAAGCTCAAGCGTGTTAGGTATCATGGAAAGAGCTTTTTCTTTTCACAGCCCACTCAATCGCTGAAATCGATTAAAAATAAATTCTTTCATACATGTTTAAAGCTCAAGCGTGTTAGCTGTCATGGAAAGAGCCTTTTTTTCCCAGCCCCCTCAATCGCTGAAATGGATTAAAAATAAATTCTTTCATACATTTTTAAAGCTCAAGCGTGTTAGGTATCATGGAAAGAGCCTTTTTTTCCCCTGAGCTCTAAGAAAATGTTTCCCAGCCCCCTCAATCGCTGAAATGGATTAAAAATAAATTCTTTAAAAATTAACAAAAAGTTTTTTTTTTTTTTTTTTTTTTTTTTTTTTTTTTTTTTTTTTTACATCTCAAAATTTTTTCTGAGCTTTGAAAAATTTTTCCCAGTCGGCAACCAAGTGAAAATTCTCCAGCCAAGACGATTGGCCTTTTACTTTCACTTTCATCACTTTTCTATAAAAGTATTCTACGTTTTCTGTTCAGAACTGTGCGGGCTGTCCAAGGTACAGCATGCTTTTTCTCTCTCTACCTCATCTGGACCCAGGACCACTCTCCTAGAAAGAGCTTCTGTGAACACAAGCTTTTTTCCAACTTTTCACGTCTCACAGAATAGAAATCATTCCTCCGTTTAGGGGAAAATGTTTCCCTTTGGAAAGTTAGGACCCCTCGTTTGGATTTCATCAGCAGCCGTTTATCAGGGTCTAGCGAAATTGGCTGATCCATCCATGGATCCATAGCTTTTCAAAAGGGAAACATTTTCCCCTAAACAGAAGAATGATTTCTATTCTGTGAGACATTAAAAAGTGGAAAGAAACTTGTGTTCACAGAAGCTCTTTCTAGAAGAATGTTCCTGGGTCCAAATGAGATAGAGAAAGAGAAAAAGCATGCTGCACCTTGGATAGCCCGCGCGGTTCTGAATAGAAAACGTGGAATACTTTTATAAAAACCGATGAAAGTGAAAGTAAAAGCCAAATCGTCTTGGCTGGAAAATTTTCACTTGGTTGCCGACTGGGAAAAAAATTTCAGAGCTCAGAAAAAAAATCTGAGATTTAAAAAAAAAAAACTTTTTGTTAATTTTTATCATGTCTTCTAGACATGATAAAAATTAACCCTACCCCCCTTTTGTCTGGGAATGTTGTCTCACTGTTTCTAAAAATAGACCATGACTCATTCTAGGAATTATATGTTTTAGAAAGGATGAGTCATTGTCTTTGGGTTTCTTCATTCCAAAGTAAACAAAGTGAAGACATCAAATTAATAGAAAAAAAGGAAGAGTTTTTTTTTTTTTTTAAGCTTTTGAAATTTTTTTTCCATTCGACAGCCAAGAAATATTTCCAGCCAACACGATTTCATTTTTACTTTCACTTTCAGTTTATTCCTTATATCTATAAAAACATTCCACATTTCTGTTCAGATCAGTGTGGGTTGTTGACGATGCAACATCTCTACCTCATCCCACAACCAGGAAGAAAAGATGTTGTTTCATGAGGAATTGTTTTGGCTTTCGAAAACCACGATGGCGTGATGATTATAATATATTTCTGTTCTAATCCGTGGGGTTTGTGGAAAATACATTCTCGGTACGTAATCCCCCACCCAGGAAGAACAGAAAATGTTTTAAAAGGAATACTTTGGCCTGACGTTTGAAAAAAACAATGATCACAGGGCTGTTGGGATAAGATTGAGAACCCATGATGATGTTGTGCGATGAGGCTAATCTTTTTTACTTAAACGGATCTTCTTCTAAAAATCCAAGGTATGATTGTTTCCCTAGATGAAAGAAAACAATACTTTTTTTCTTTTTTACAAGAAAAGTATCCTCAATAATGTTGCTGAAAGGATTAAAGCGATATTTCCTCATGGAACTATTGGACCGCTCGTCTATGGTGTTGTCGGAAGGGATATCACATTCAATCCATTTTTACCGACTCACAAATCACGAAAGGAGTGGCTTTCCAGCATCCAGTGCACCCAGCTTCCCTTACAGAGTTCCGTGAAGGAGGCGCGTGGGTATTGAATTCTATTTCTGTGTGTTGTTTCTCAAAGACGCACAGGATGAAATCCATCTTCCTCCCTCGCGATTGACTAAAAGAATTCCTCTTCTTGAGAAAGAACATCCTAGGTCTAGAGGAGGTAGAGAGAGAGAGAGAGAGAGAGAGAGAGAAAGAGCATGTTGCACCTTGGACAGCCCGCACGGTTCTGAACAGAAAACGTGGAATACTTATATAGAAAAGAGTTGAAAGTGAAAGTAAATCGCGTTGGCTGGAAACATTTCTGTTGGCTGTCGACTGGGAAAAAAATTCTCAGAGCTCAGAAAAAAATTCTGAGATGAAAAAAAAAAAAAAAAAAAATTAATCTTTTTGTTAATTTTTATCATGTCTTCTAGACATGATAAAAATTAACTCTACCCCCTTTTGTCTGGGAATGTTGTCTCACCCTTTCTAAAAATAGACCATGTATACCAATATACTACAAACGGACTTGAACGCCTGTTCTCAGTATGTAGCTATACAAATTTGAAGGTAAAATTAAAAAAAAAGACATCTTTTTGGGGAAAAGGGAGTAAATTTGTATAGGAATATACTACAAACGGAATTTAAGGCCTGTTTTCAGTATATAGCTATACAAATTGGAAAGTAAGAAAAAAAAAATCAGGTAAAAAAAAAATAAAAAAAGACATCTTTTTTTTTCGGGGGGAAGGCAGTGAATTTGTATAGGAATATACTACAAACGGACTTTAAAGCCTGTTTTCAGCATATAGCTATACAAATTGGAAGGTAAAAAAATAAAAAAGACATCTTTTTGCTGGGAAATTAAGTGAATTTGTATAGGAATATACTACAAACTGTCTTTAATGCCTGTTTTCAGTATATAGCTATACAAATTGGAAGGTAATAAAAAAATAAAAAAAAAGATATCTTTTTTGGGGAAAAGGAGTGAATTTGTATAGAAATATACTACAAGAACATCAAGAAAAGAGCATCATGGGTCCAAGAATTCAAACTGAAAGTCCAAAAACGAAATGTTAACGACTGGGAAGAAAATTTTCAAAGCTCAAAAAAGATTTAAAAAAAAAACCCTTCCTTTTTTTTTCTTAATTTGATGTCTTCATTCTTTTGACCTTGTCGAAATTAAAAAAGTGAAGACATCAAATTAAGAAAGAAAAAAGGAAGGTTTTTTTTTTTTTTTTTTTTTTTTTTTTTTTTTTTTTTTTAATGTGTGAAATTTTTCCAGAGCTCTGAGAATTTTTCCCAGTCCGTTTCTAGAAGAAACTCGTTAATGTATTTAAACCACTCGCGTTTCGGCTTCAGATCAGTCTGTGCTGTGCACTCAACGTGGATACACGCTTCTCACTCTCCTGGGAAGAGCTTCTGTGAAGGTATGTGGTCATTTTTTTCTTACTCTTTTGTATTTCATAGACTACAAATATTTATTGAGTCACCCATTTTATAGAAATGTATTCTTATTTCTTTTCAATACTTTGAGGTAGGGTAATATTTTCCCCCCTGCTACTGTTTTTGTTTTTCAAGGCTAGAAATGTTTTACTCAATAGCTGTTTTTATAGAAAACATGCTATTATTTCGTATACTGATATATTTTGTGAAACTTTAACAAATCCTTTTCAACAAAGCAAGATCATGTGATCCACAGCTGGCTAGACACGTCAGTGTAATCGGATCACGATTGTTCCATCATATACTGATATATTTTGTGAAACTTTAAGAAATTCCTTTCAAGAAGCCAAGATCTCGTGATCCACAGCTGGCTAGACCCGTCAGTGTAATCGGATCACGATTGTTCCATCATATACTGATATATTTTGTGAAACTTTAACAAATTCCTTTCAAGAAGCCAAGATCTCGTGATCCACAGCTGGCTAGACCCGTCAGTGTAATCGGATCACGATTGTTCCATCATATACTGATATATTTTGTGAAACTTTAACAAATTCCTTTCAAGAAGCCAAGATCTCGTGATCCACAGCTGGCTAGACCCGTCAGTGTAATCGGATCACGATTGTTCCATCATATACTGATATATTTTGTGAAACTTTAACAAATTCCTTTCAAGAAGCCAAGATCTCGTGATCCACAGCTGACTCCATTAGTCAGGAAAAACGGATCACGATTTTATCAATCGTATACTGATATATTTTGTGAAACTTTAACAAGGCAAGATCTCGTGATCCACAGCTGGCTAGACTAGTCGGGATTAACGGATCACGATTTTATCAATCGTATACTGATATATTTTGTGAAACTTCTTTAACAAATCCTTTTCAAGAAGGCAAGATCTCGTGATCCACAGCTGGCTAGAGCAGTCAGTATAATCGGATCACGACTCTTCCCTCGTATACTGATATATTTTGTGAAATTTTAACAAATGACTTTCAAGAAGGCAAGATCTCGTGATCCAGAACTGACTCAATCAGTCAGGATTAACGGATCACGATTGTTCCATTGTATACTGATATATTTTGTGAAACTTCTTTAACAAATGACTTTCAAGAAGGCAAGATCTCGTGATCCATAAATGACTCAATCAGTCAGGATTAACGGATCACGATTGTTCCATTGTATACTGATATATTTTGTGAAACTTCTTTAACAAATGACTTTCAAGAAGGCAAGATCTCGTGATCCACAGCTGACTAGACCCGTCAGAATTAACGGATCACGATACTTCCATTGTATACTAATATATTTTGTGGAACTTTAACAAATCCTTTTCAAAAAAGGCAAGGTCTTGTGATCCACAGCTGACTCCATCAGTCAGGATAACGGATCACGATGGTTCCATCGTATACTTATATATATTTTGTGAAACGTTAACAAATCAGTTTCAAGAAGGCAAAATCATGTTATTCAATAGAATTGTTCAATCGTATACTGGTATATTCTGATAAAACAATAGAATGATCCAATTTTGAATACGATCCCAATATGTTTTTATAAAATCCATTTCATATTTTGTAAAACGTGAACGACTGACTTTCAAGCTGGCTGCATGGGTGTTTTTTTTCGTGGTTTTTCCCCATGTGTAACGTGAATACGAGCCAGTTTCCCTTCCAAAGTCCTCCACGAAGTCATTTCTTAAGGCAAATAGCCCTCAAATGCTTTACCGTCCTCCAAATCGACTTGACATCTCTCCAACTTCCACGGTGTCATTTGAACGATCGAGTCGGCTGTTGGAAAAAAATGTCTGACAGCTGAAAACAATATCTTCACAAAACCTCTTTCCAGGAGGAAGAAGCGTGTATTCAGCTCCAGTGCACAGCACAGACTATCATGTTATTCAATAGAAGTGGTTTAAATAGATGAGAACCCTCTATAGAAATAATTTGAATATATCTGGTTTTGTGAATCAAGCCGACTAGGAAAAAATTCTCAGAGCTCAGAAAAAAATTCTAAGATGTAAAAAAAAAAAAATCTTTTTGTTAATTTTTATCATGTCTTCTAGACATGATAAAAATTCATGTCTTCTAGACATGATAAAAATTAACTCCCTTCTCTTTTTGTCTGGGAATGTTGTCTCACTCTTTCTAAAAATAGACTATGACTCATTCTTGTGGAATTCTGTTGGGATTTTACTTTCGATTGGCTTTTGACTTTGTTTCAAATCCCCAGTTATCTATAAAAGCATTCCGCGTTTCACTTCAGATCCGTGTGGGCTGTGGAATAGGCAACACGTCTCTCTCTTTACCCAATCTCATGATATTCTTTAAGAATTTCTCAGCCATTTGTCAAAGAAGGGGACTATAATTGAAGAATTTATGAATTTGGGAACATGTCACCCATGGCAAATCTAAAATCTTGGAAGTGGATACTGGAAAGTCCCGCTCTGATTATAATTCTGAGTTCTAGCATGGGACATTTTTTTAAATCAATAAGCTAAACTATTTTTCTAGTCTCATATTCTCTCGTGACTAGGGTTCCAGATTTGTGTAGAGAGAGACATGTTGCCTCATCAACAGCCCGCACTGTTCTGAACAGAAACGTGGAATTCTTTTATAGAAAAGTGAAGAGTTCAAAGTGAAAGTCGAAAAACGAAATGGGATCGGCTAGGAAAAATTTCTCAGAGCTCAGAAAAAAATTCTGAGATGTAAAAAAAAAAAATCTTTTTGTTAATTTTTATCATGTCTTCTAGACATAATAAAAATTAACTCCCTTCTCTTTTTGTCTGGGAATGTTGTCTCACTCTTTCTAAAAATAGACTATGACTCATTCTTTCTAAGAATACAATTCCAAGAAAAGATTGGATGAGTCATGGTCTATTTTTAGAAAGTGGGAGACAACATTCCTAGACAAAAGGGGGGTGAGTTAATTTTTATCATGTCTAGAAGACATGATAAAAATTAACAAAAAGATTTTTTTTTTTACATCTCAGAATTTTTTTCTGAGCTCTGAAAATATTTTCCCAGCCGATCTCATTTCGTTTTTCGACATTCACTTTCAACTCTTCTCTTTTCTATAAAAGTATTTCGAGTTTCTGTTCAGAACACTGTGGGCTGTTGAAAAGGCAACACGTCTCCCTCTCTACATTAATTGGGAATCCAAGATGTTCTTAAGAAGAATTCTTTGAGAATCTCTTAACCTTTCTGAACTTTAGACCAGCTAGCTGGATATTTCTTCATTTCTTTTTCAAGTATGGGTTCAAAGGATTCTTTTAAATAGTTGCAAGTAAGACGTTGTATTATTTTCTGTTGATCATGAATCTATTAAAAAATTTCAATGCCTAGTTTTAGGGCTACCTATACCCGGCATGATTCATATGTTTTACTCTACGTTTTAGATGAGACCCTCTCTTAAAAACATGATTTTCCTATTCAAAGTTGAAATGATTTTCCAAAAGCATGATCCTTTTAAAAAACATGTGTGTTTGTGTAGGTGTGGTGGGACGGATAGCTTTCTTTCTTACGAGATAGTCATCTCCACGAAATGTGTTTTGGATATCTTCTCCACCCTCTCGTGGTCACTGAAATCTCGTGATGGCTCAAGTGAAAAGGGTTCGTTTATTTTGACTCACAACCACGTTATATTTTTTTGGATATCTCCTCCAACGACTCGTGGAACTCTTTTCCCTGAAATGAGGTATGTTTAGCAGCGCACGCCCTCTAAAGTGAAGCTCGGAATACTTTGACAAATCCTGTCGAGTGGATTCTGAAACCATTTTTAAAGGATCTCAGAGAAACACCCATGAAGAAAATAGCAACGTGTCGTTTTTTCGGAAAGGATGAAGCAGGCTCATGGTGAGAGATGTTGCTGTAAAATGTTTTTTTTCTTAGAAATTTGAAAAAAAATAGAGAGTAGTAAGACACAGTCTCTTTTTTCGAAACTGAGTAGGAGGGTCATTTTGAGATGAGCTGGAAAATATTTTCTGAGAGATTTGAAAAAATTTTAAAAATAAAAAATATATGTATTATATAATATATATATTATATAATATATATTATAAATACTTTTTGTTCATTTTTATCATGTCTTCAGACATGATAAAAATGAACGACATCTCTCTTTTTTTCTTTGAAACCTCTCTCAACCTATCTCGTCCTGTTTCTCAAGTAACATTCCTTTCCTGAAAGGCTAATTTCTTTAGAAACCTGAGACTACTCCTTTCCTGAAAAGCTAATTTCTTTAGACACGTAAGACAACAGGTAGAGACATCCTTCGAACCAAAAAGAGAGTAGAGATCCTTTTGAATAATGTCGAATAGACAAAAGACGGCTAACCATTTCCGTTCTATGCTTTTTTTCCTAGGGACGATCTACGAAGTGTCCTCTTTTGTTCACGAAGCGTGGTTCACCCATGAATTAAACACGTAGGCTCGAAACTTTCTAACATCTCTACCTCCACGGTGCAGTTTGAAAGGAAGGTGACCCACCCATCACCCCAGCTATGAAATGAAACGTCAAAACAGTGCACACGTTCTAGAATAAGAACCCTTGTAGACATTTGGGGGCTCTACAGCACAGACTCAACAGAAACAAAACGATAAAATCTTTCATAGATCCCAGAGAGTGGATGCTTAAAAATAAGGTGATGGCTCTTCGATCAAATCAGCTGTAAATAAATGTCTAAGAGCTGTGAAGAATGGATGGCCTACCTTCACAAAAGCTCTTTCTAGGAGGGAAAAGTGTGTATCCAAGCAGAATACACAGCACAGACTGATGTTAAGTCGAAACTGGAGTGATTATAATACACAAGTATGAATTCGTTCTAATAACCCTTTAGATAGGTCTCGTTTGACTCATCGAGTCGAGGGGGGAAAACATTGACGTGTTGCCTTTCCAACAGCCCACACTGTTCTGAACAGAAACGTAGAATGCTTTTATAGATAAGAGAAGAATTGAAAGTGAAAGTAAAAAAACGAAATCTGATCGGCTGGGAAAATTTCTGAGCCGAGAAAAAATTCTGAGTCAGAAAAAATAATAATAATAATAATAATAATAACCCTTCCTTTTTTCTTTTTTAATTTGATGTCTTCACTTTTTGACTTTCTACAAGGTCAAAAGAGTGAAGACATCGAATTAATAAAGAAAAAGGAAGAGTTTTTTTTTTTTTTTTTTTTTTTTCAATTTCATAATTTTTCCTGAGCTCTGAAAAATTTTTTCCCAGCCGATCCCATTTCGTTTTTTGACTTTCAGTTTCAATTCTTCTCTTTTCTATAAAAGTATTCCGCGTTTTTGTTCATAACAGTGTGGGCTGTTGAAAAGGTAACACGTCTCCCTCTATCTTTACCCAAATCTGGAACCCATGATGATCTTAAGAAGAATTCTTTAAGAATTTCTTACGATTCCTGAAATTTAGACAAGCTGAATGTTTCTTTTTCGTATTTCGAAGCTATTGATGGATCAAAGAAGATTTCAATGGAATGACTTCATCGTTTTAGGATAGAATATTTTTCGAAATCTCTTCCTACTTTCGTCTACACAGAAATGCTTTTCACGAAAGTTAGGTCCTCTTTTACATTTACTTTTTAAATAGTTGTTCAAAGGGATTTTCGTTCTGCTGATTCAGGTTTCCGGCGCTTCACGCTACCCATCCTCACCCATTTCTAAAGGATCTCAGAGAAAATTAAAAGGGAAAGAAATAGCCTCCAGTGAACACAACTCCAACAACGACAGTGGATAGTTTTTTTCTGTCCTTCCAGAGATATCACCGGTGACCGATAGGTTGTTCAGCCACACGGGTGTCGTGAAAAGGCACACCATGCCTGTTTCCCTCCCAAAAATGTTTCTTCGGAAAAGGGAAAATTTTTTCCTACCCCTTTGGAGATTCCTTTTCCGCATCGATACCCAAACCCATCGGCCAGAAAAATAAATTTTTTTTAAGAACATTAGGTTTCTGAAATATATTACAAACACACGTATTCCTTTTAATATTTTACCTTCATTGGATGAAATAGTCTGTAAACTCTAAATTTCTTAAATGATTCCAACAACATGAGATTTTAGTGTTATTTCATCAATCTTTTAAGTATATTGTGTCTCGTCAAATCCTTTTTATTTGAGATGGATGATTGCTAAACAAAATGGTTGAAATAGCATGATAAGAAGGAAAAATATGTTATGTTTGCAAATAATGTACGTGACATAAATATTATCTAACTATTTACACGGATCCAGCTAACTCAAACTGACTGTATATAAATTGTTTTGAGGGGGGAATTAAATTCATCTTGTCACAGGTTTTAGCTAAATTGTATATACAATGTATTAGAAATTCCTTAGAAACTTTAAACAATATAGTTGTAAGAGGTTAGAAGAAAGAAATAATAATACGGTTCTTCCAAGCTACTTTACGTAAGATTGACAAAGCATTGTAAGAAATAATAGATAAGCTCGTAAAATACATGTATGCGTGATTTATTAAAAATATTAGACTGAATACGTATCTTATATTGAGTTTCAAAAATGGAAATGTTCTTAAAAAAATTTATTTTTCTGGCCGATGGGTTTGGGTATCGATGCGGAAAAGGAATCTCCAAAGGGGTGGGAAAAAAACTTTCCCTTTTCCGAAGAAACATTTTTGGGAGGTAAACAGGCATGGTGTGCCTTTTCACGACACCCGTGTGGCTGAACACCCTGTCGGTCACCGGTGATATCTCTGGAAGGACAGAAAAAAACTATCCACTGTCGTTGTTGGAGTTGTGTTCACTGGAGGCTATTTCTTTCCCTTTTAATTTTCTCTGAGATCCTTTAGAAATGGGTGAGGATGGGTAGCGTGAAGCGCGGGAAACCTGAATCAGCAGAACGAAAATCCCTTTGAACAACTATTTAAAAAGTAAATGTAAAAGAGGTCCTAAATTTCGTGAAAAGCATTTCTGTGTAGACGAAAGTAGGAAGAGATTTCGAAAAATATTCTATCCTAGAACGATGAAGTCATTCCATTGAAATCTTCTTCTTTGATCCATGAATAGCTTCGAAATACGAAAAAGAAACATTCAGCTTGTCTAAGGTTCAGGAATCGTAAGAAATTCTTAAAGAATTCTTCTTAAGATCATCATGGGTTCCAGATTTGGGTAAAGAGAGAGGGAGACGTGTTACCTTTTCAACAGCTCACACTGTTATGAACAAAAACGCGGAATACTTTTATAGAAAAGAGAAGAATTGAAACTGAAAGTCAAAAAACGAAATGGGATCGGCTGGGAAAAAATTTTCAGAGCTCAGGAAAAATCATGAGATTGAAAAAAAAAAACTTCCTTTTTCTTTATTAATTTGATGTCTTCACTCTTTCGACCTTGTAGAAAGTCAAAAAGTGAAGACATCAAATTAAAAAAGAAAAAAGGAAGGGTTATTATTATTATTATTATTATTATTATTATTTTCTGACTCAGAATTTTTTCTCTGCTCGGAAATTTTCCCAGCCGATTCGATTTCGTTTTTTTACTTTCACTTTCAATTCTTCTCTTATCTATAAAAGCATTCTACGTTTCTGTTCAGAACAGTGTGGGCTGTTGGAAAGGCAACACGTCAATGTTTTCCCCCCTCGACTCGATGAGTCAAACGAGACCTATCTAAAGGGTTATTAGAACGAATTCATACTTGTGTATTGAAATCACTCCAGTTTCGACTTAACATCAGTCTGTGCTGTGTATTCTGCTTGGATACACACTTTTCCCTCCTAGAAAGAGCTTTTGTGAAGGTAGGCCATCCATTCTTCACAGCTCTTAGACATTTATTTACAGCTGATTTGATCGAAGAGCCATCACCTTATTTTTAAGCATCCACTCTCTGGGATCTATGAAAGATTTTATCGTTTTGTTTCTGTTGAGTCTGTGCTGTAGAGCCCCCAAATGTCTACAAGGGTTCTTATTCTAGAACGTGCGCACTGTTTTGACGTTTCATTTCATAGCTGGGGTGATGGGTGGGTCACCTTCCTTTCAAACTGCACCGTGGAGGTAGAGATGTTAGAAAGTTTCGAGCCTACGTGTTTAATTCATGGGTGAACCACGCTTCGTGAACAAAAGAGGACACTTCGTAGATCGTCCCTAGGAAAAAAAGCATAGAACGGAAATGGTTAGCCGTCTTTTGTCTATTCGACATTATTCAAAAGGATCTCTACTCTCTTTTTGGTTCGAAGGATGTCTCTACCTGTTGTCTTACGTGTCTAAAGAAATTAGCTTTTCAGGAAAGGAGTAGTCTCAGGTTTCTAAAGAAATTAGCCTTTCAGGAAAGGAATGTTACTTGAGAAACAGGACGAGATAGGTTGAGAGAGGTTTCAAAGAAAAAAAGAGAGATGTCGTTCATTTTTATCATGTCTGAAGACATGATAAAAATGAACAAAAAGTATTTATAATATATATTATATAATATATATATTATATAATATATATATTATATAATATATATATTTTTTATTTTAAAAATTTTTTCAAATCTCTCAGAAAATATTTTCCAGCTCATCTCAAAATGACCCTCCTACTCAGTTTGAAAAAAGAGACTGTGTCTTATTACTCTATTTTTTTTTCAAATTTCTAAGAAAAAAAACATTTTACAGCAACATCTCTCACCATGAGCCTGCTTCATTCTTTCTGAAAAACGACACGTTGGTATCGTCTTCATGGGTGTTTCTCTGAGATCCTTTAAAAATGGTTTCAGAATCCACTCGACAGGATTTGTCAAAGTATTCCGAGCTTCACTTCAGAGGGCGTGCGCTGCTAAACATACCTCATTTCAGGGAAAAGAGTTCCACGAGTCGTTGGAGGAGATATCCAAAAAAATATAACGTGGTTGTGAGTCAAAATAAACGAACCCTTTTCACTTGAGCCATCACGAGATTTCAGTGACCACGAGAGGGTGGAGAAGATATCCAAAACACATCTCGTGGAGATGACTATCTCGTAAGAAAGAAAGCTAACCGTCCCACCACACCTACACAAACACACATGTTTTTTTAAAAGGATCATGCTTTTGGAAAATCATTTCAACTTTGAATAGGAAAATCATGTTTTTAAGAGAGGGTCTCATCTAAAACGTAGAGTAAAACATATGAATCATGCCGGGTATAGATAGCCCTAAAACTAGGCATTGAAATTTTTTAATAGATTCATGATCAACAGAAAATAATACAACATCTTACTTGCAACTATTTAAAAGAATCCTTTGAACCCATACTTGAAAAAGAAATGAAGAAATATCCAGCTAGCTCGTCTAAAGTTCAGAAAGGTAAAGAGATTCTCAAAGAATTCTTCTTAAGAACATCTTGGATTCCCAATTAATGTAGAGAGGGAGACGTGTTGCCTTTTCAACAGCCCACAGTGTTCTGAACAGAAACTCGAAATACTTTTATAGAAAAGAGAAGAGTTGAAAGTGAAAGTCGAAAAACGAAATGGGATCGACTGGGAAAAATTCTCAGAGCTCAGAAAAAATTTCACACATTAAAAAAAAAAAAAAAAAAAAAAAAAAAACCTTCCTTTTTTCTTTGTTAATTTGATGTCTTCACTTTTTTAATTTCGAGAAGGTCAAAAGAATGAAGATATCAAATTAAGAAAAAAAGGGAAGTTTTTTTTTTTTTTTTTTTTTTTTTTCAGCTTTCAAAATTTTCTTCCCAGTCATTAACATTTCGTTTTTGGACTTTCAGTTTCAATTCTTGGACCCATGATGTTCTTTTTTTGATGTTCTTGTAGTATATTCCTATACAAATTCACTCCTTTTCCCCAAAAAATATATCTTTTTTTTATTTTTTTTACCTTCCAATTTGTATAGCTATATACTGAAAACAGGCATAAAAGTGAGTTTGTAGTATATTCCTATACAAATTCACTTAATTCCCCAGCAAAAAGATGTCTTTTTTATTTTTTTACCTTCCAATTTGTATAGCTATATGCTGAAATAAGGCTTTAAAGTCCGTTTGTAGTATATTCCTATACAAATTCACTGCCTTCCCCCCGAAAAAAAGATGCCTTTTTTTATTTTTTTTTACCTTCCAATTTGTATAGCTATATACTGAAAACAGGCCTTAAATTCCGTTTGTAGTATATACCTATACAAATTTACTCCCTTTCCCCCAAAAAGATGTCTTTTTTTTAATTTTACCTTCAAATTTGTATAGCTACATACTGAGAACAGGCGTTCAAGTCCGTTTGTAGTATATTGGTATACATGGTCTATTTTTAGAAAGGGTGAGACAACATTCCCAGACAAAAGGGGGTAGAGTTAATTTTTATCATGTCTAGAAGACATGATAAAAATTAACAAAAAGATTGATTATTTTTTTTTTCATCTCAGAATTTTTTTCTGAGCTCTGAGAATTTTTTTCCCAGTCGACAGCCAACAGAAATGTTTCCAGCCAACGCGATTTACTTTCACTTTCAACTCTTTTCTATATAAGTATTCCACGTTTTCTGTTCAGAACTGTGCGGGCTGTCCAAGGTGCAACATGCTCTTTTTCTCTCTCTCTACCTCCTCTAGACCTAGGATGTTCTTTCTCAAGAAGAGGAATTCTTTTAGTCAATCGCGAGGGAGGAAGATGGATTTCATCCTGTGCGTCTTTGAGAAACAACACACAGAAATAGAATTCAATACCCACGAGCCTCCTTCACGGAACTCTGTAAGGGAAGCTGGGTGCACTGGATGCTGGAAAGCCACTCCTTTCGTGATTTGTGAGTCGGTAAAAAAGGATTGAATGTGATATCCCTTCCGACAACACCATAGACGAGCGGTCCAATAGTTCCATGAGGAAATATCGCTTTAATCTTTTCAGCAACATTATTGAGGATACTTTTCTTGTAAAAAAGAAAAAAAGTATTGTTTTCTTTCATCTAGGGAAACAATCATACTTTGGATGTTTAGAAGAAGATCCGTTTAAGTAAAAAAGATTAGCCTCATCGCACAACATCATCATGGGTTCTCAATCTTATCCCAACAGCCCTGTGATCATTGTTTTTTTCAAACGTCAGGCCAAAGTATTCCTTTTAAAACATTTTCTGTTCTTCCTGGGTGGGGGATTACGTACCGAGAATGTATTTTCCACAAACCCCACGGATTAGAACAGAAATATATTATAATCATCACGCCATCGTGGTTTTCGAAAGCCAAAACAATTCCTCATGAAACAACATCTTTTCTTCCTGGTTGTGGGATGAGGTAGAGATGTTGCATCGTCAACAACCCACACTGATCTGAACAGAAATGTGGAATGTTTTTATAGATATAAGGAATAAACTGAAAGTGAAAGTAAAAATGAAATCGTGTTGGCTGGAAATATTTCTTGGCTGTCGAATGGAAAAAAAATTTCAAAAGCTTAAAAAAAAAAAAAAACTCTTCCTTTTTTTCTATTAATTTGATGTCTTCACTTTGTTTACTTTGGAATGAAGAAACCCAAAGACAATGACTCATCCTTTCTAAAACATATAATTCCTAGAATGAGTCATGGTCTATTTTTAGAAACAGTGAGACAACATTCCCAGACAAAAGGGGGGTAGGGTTAATTTTTATCATGTCTAGAAGACATGATAAAAATTAACAAAAAGTTTTTTTTTTTTTTTTTTTTACATCTCAAAATTTTTTCTGAGCTTTGAAAAATTTTTCCCAGTCGGCAACCAAGTGAAAATTCTCCAACCAAGACGATTGGCCTTTTACTTTCACTTTCAACACTTTTCTATAAAAGTATTCTACGTTTTCTGTTCAGAACTGTGCGGGCTGTCCAAGGTGCAGCATGCTTTTTCTCTCTCTACCTCATCTGGACCCAGGACCACTCTTCTAGAAAGAGCTTCTGTGAACACAAGCTTTTTTCCAACTTTTCACGTCTCACAGAATAGAAATCATTCCTCCTTTTAGGGGAAAATGTTTCCCTTTTGAAAAGCTAGGACCCCTCGTTTGGATTTCATCAGCAACCGTTTATCAGGTTCTAGCGAAATTGGATGATCCATCCATGAATCAGAATTTCCCATCCGTGGTTTGGATGCAACAAGATTTCAACATAGTTTAAGAAAAATCCTTCAATCCTATTTGAAAGGAGATGTCATGATATTGAAAGACACCTCAAACCATACCGTTGACGACGTGTGAGACACAAACCATGACATAAATTTCAGTTTCTATGACAGCTAACACGCTTGAGCTTTAAAAATGTATGAAAGAAGTTATTTTTAATCCATTTCAGCGATTGAGTGGGCTGGGGAAAAAAAAGGCCCTTTCCATGACAGCTAACACGCTTGAGCTTTAAAAATGTATGAAAGAATTTGTTTTTTATCCATTTCAGCGATTGAGTCTGCTGGGAAACATTTTCTTAGAGCTCAGGGGAAAAAAGACTCTTTCCATGACAGCTAACACTCTTGAGGTATAAAAATGTATGAAAGAATTTATTTTTAATCCATTTCAGCGATTGAGTCTGCTGGGAAACATTTTCTTAGAGCTCAGGGGAAAAAAGGCTCTTTCCATGACAGCTAACACTCTTGAGGTTTAAAAATGTATGAAAGAATTTATTTTTAATCCATTTCAGCGATTGAATGGGCTGGGAAACATTTTCTTAGAGCTCAGGGGAAAAAAAGGCTCTTTCCATGACAGCTAACACTCTTGAGGTTTAAATATGTATGAAAGAATTTATTTTTAATCCATTTCAGCGATTGAGTGGGCTGGGAAACATTTTCTTAGAGCTCAGGGAATGTGTCTCCAGGTTGAATGCACAGCACACACGGATGGGAAGTCGAAACTCGAGTGGCTTATAAAATACTCGTAAATATACGAAAGTTGGGTCATCGAGCTGACTAGGAAAAATTTTCAGAGTTCTGGAAATAATTCTGAGTTCAAGCATGGGACATGAGAACAGAAATGTATTACAATCATCATGTCATCATTGTTTTCAAAAGCCAAAAGAATTCCTCATGAAAAAACATCTTTTTTTCCTGGTTGTGGGATGGAGTAGAGTTGCTGCATCTTGAACAACCCACACTGATCTGAACAGAAACATGAAATGTTCTTATAGATATAAGAAATGAATTGAAAGTGAAAGTAAAAATGAAATTGTATTGGCTGGAAATATTTCTTGGCTGTTGAATGGGAAAAATATTTCCAGAGCTGAAAAAAAAAAAAAAAAAAAACTCTTCCTTTTTTTCTATCAATTTGATGTCTTCACTTTGTTTACTTTGGAATGGAGAAACCCAAAGACCATGACTCATCCTTTCTAAAACATATAATTCCTAGAATGAGTCATGGTCTATTTTTAGAAACAGTGAGACAACATTCCCACACAAAAGGGGGGTAGGGTTAATTTTTATCATGTCTATTAACAAAAAGTTTTTTTTTTTTTTTTTTACATCTCAGAATTTTTTTCTGAGCTCTGAAAATTTTTCCCAGTCGGCAACCAAGTGAAAAATTTCCAATCGGCTTTTACTTTCACTTTCAACTCTTTTCTATAAAAGCATTCCACGTTTTCTGTTCAGAAGCGTGCGGGCTCTCCATGGTGCAACATGCTTTTTCTCTCTCTACCTCATCTGCAGCTAGGGTGTTTTTCCTTCTTCAAGAAGTGGAATTCTTTGGGAATACCTTACAATTTCACGAGCCAGCTGTTTCTTATATTTCGAGGAGATTTCAATGAAATTGTTTATAGATGTCACCTATTGCAGATGGGGAAAAAAGTCTATACTGGATCGCTGGAGACATCTCACCCAGATAGGTCACGCTATATTTTTTCCCACACCTAAATAAACTGGACATGAACCATCCTTTTGTTTTCTCATCCAACAAAGATAGACACTGCAGACCGTTTTGGGTTTTCACTCTTCGCGAACCGAGACGAGCCGCAGCGACACTTTGCGTTTTCTATGAGCGCAATAATGGATCACGTGAGCAGCCATTTTGTTTCCCATCTCATGTTGTATTTTGTTTCATGCACCTAGCCAAATTTGGACATGAGCCATCCTTTTGTTTTCTTTCCATCGAACCAAGATGGACTCTGGAGACAATTTTGTTTCTCAACGGAAAAGTAAATTTTCTGAATGGATGCCGGTGTTCGAATACTTTTGTGACCGACTGTACATTAATGACAAGTTAAATCTTAATTTGGAATACAAGTTTAAATGCAAGAATTATTTTAATTCGTACGAATAGTTTATTCAGAAATTATGTAAAACCACAGTGCTTTACTTCGCTAGTCCATTCTCATTAGAATTGATGAATTTGACCTGTGATTTTGCCTTTTCTATATTTTTGCCTTCAGATGAGCGGTGTGATTGCATTCTAATTGACTTAATTACCGCGAATGGTCTTAGAGCATAAAATTTAACTATCTTGTATAAATTCTATGTAATTGTATGCCAGTACAGTCAATCCAATAAGAAATGGCTGCGACTTGTTTGAAAATGAGGCGTAAAAGGGTGCCAGCAAAGGTATTCTGTTTGGCACCATTGTTGGCAACTTTATCGTTTGCACCGGCAAAACGGAAAAGTACCGTTTCTAAATGTGTTTTTAATTTCGCAGGTTTCATACTTTCCATGTGCCAAGTTTTCACTGCATTTAACACACAATGGATATTCATTTTCCATTAATAATGCAACATGTAAAACAGTATAAAATAAACTCTTTTTGATATTTACTCAATTTTTTTAGAAGTAGAAAGAGAGCCAGTGGATTCATTATTGTTTGCATTTTCATTAATAGTTTTTCTCTAAGTTTATTTGATGTTTGTCCATCCATCCCGTTTCTCTTGTGAACATTGGGTATCTATTTTGGGCCATTTAACCATCATGAACAAAATTGCAGCTAAAACAAAATTGTTTTTATTATCCTTTGAGACACTAATGAATTTTCCAATTCTTAGGAAATGTTATGTGCTTACTTGACAACAAATTTGATTAGGATTAAGAAACTTAGTTTATAAATGATGCGTAATACAATTATATGCAATACACTACTAACATAGTCGAAAAAACTACATCTTAGCTACGCGTATGCAGTTGCTTTGAAATTCGATTCGAGCTGTTTGGAAATCATCAAGTATAACACACAAATCAAGTGGAAAGCAATAAAATCAAAATTAAAATATGGAAATGTTAAAAAACATTCAAAATTCTCTTCAAATTCCATATACCTTTTATTGTCAAATAAATATCTCTGAATTTGGTGCCCCCCACAAATTTGTTTACGACTCCCAGGTTTAATTTTGTAAAACAAACAATACAAGTTATCAATTGCATTTTGAAAAAAAAAAAAAAAATTGATTTCAGGCTTGTCTTCAACAGAACAGCATGCAATGGAGTATTTTCAAAATTATGGAAAAGTACGACTTATGTGAAAATTCATAAACATTGGCTGTCCAATGTGAAATTGAATTACTGTTTAATATGTTATGTTCATAGCTTGTGTATTTTGATTATCTAACTGAATACAGAGTGATCCGTTCCTTCAAATTTCTGCTGGAATAACTGCTAGAAAATCTATTCCATTTCAGATGAACAGAAAGCGTTTTATTCTTATTCAAAAATTACAGTACTCTCGCATAATACTTACAAGGAATAAGTTAGGTTATTTAACTAAAGTGCAATCAATTTTATTCCTTTTTTACATAAATGACGTATCACACAAAGCTGTGTAGGCTGGTGACCTAGCGATGATGACTGAAAATGCATCTCTGCATTCAGGCATATGTTCCTTACAAGAATATAACCATGCATTGGAGTCCTAGCTTCAGCAGGTACATTTTGTTGTGCTGTGCAATCTCTGTGGGTCCTAAATTCTAAAAACTTTTCCACTCCTAAATTCCAAAAATTTTGCTACTTGATATTTCTGTAAATTCCAAAATTTTGCACACCTGCCATAACCGCACTAGCTGTGGCTTCAGTTATCCAAAGTTGTAGCAAAATCAAATATTGTAACGTTATTGCTGCAAAAAATGGATAAAGGCATGAAGAAAGTGACAGAGAGGTTAGTGAAAACGAAAAAATTTCGATTGACAAGTTAGTCGGTATTCTCGGCATAGCAATTATAGGACTTGAACAGCAGAATTTTGTAACTGAACAAGAAATTATGTCGGTTTATAGAATTAAAGAGAAAGTATTAGCACATAAAACGAAGCAACTTAAACAACTTACTTTGAAAGAAATGTTTAATAAAGTAAACAAATAAATATTAAGCTGTTTTTTTGTTGTAAATCTTGGTACCCTTTAGATCATAATTGCTCTTTATTTCATAAATTACTGTTTCATATTTTTAATTTTATAATTTCTGCATGCCATGACGAATCCGAATTAAAGACTTTGTACTATATATAAATTACTCTTTTCTAGGAGTGTAGGAGTTCTTATACAGTCAAAAGTCGTTAATTCGGACACCCATAATCCGGAATGATCTATAATCCGGACCTCAAAGCTAAAAACTTTCTGCGCATGCGCCGCTTTGACGCATGCGCATAGGCGTTTAAGCGTGCGCGTAAGACCTTTACGACTGCGCATTTGCGTGTGCACAAGCGCAGAATACGTTTTCGCTGCGCGTTTAATGCATAACGGACGGTATAAGCTAAAATTATCTAATTGCCTATTTCAGTTAATGTTGATGATTGCGTTGTTCCTTAATCTTCGAATTGGATCCGGCTTATTATTTTTTGCAGACTGTAAGAGCAGTTTTATAAAAGTAAGCTTGAACTTTCGATTATGTCAAATAGAATTTCCGACGCTGGAGCTCCCAAAGGATCTACGAAAACGAAAATATGTTTCGATGTCCATCAAACAAAAAGTGGAATTGCTCCAAAAAATGGATAAAAGCATATCCTTTGTTTATCTAACCGTTCCGAAATCTGTTTATCAATTTCACGCTGCTCTGCGCGGGGGGGGGGTGGGACGTGGCGGCGCGCAATGAACTGGAAGTTGATCTGTCAACACTATCGTTATCTTCAGGGCAGATGTTTTTATTTTATTCGGCTTATAATTCCTAATTAAATGTAGTATTTCATCTCGATGTACTTCGTCTTTGATATGATTTAAATCAAATTCCTCGTCATTATAAATATCATGAATACAAATCAAATGGTTTTCTGGTTGCAATTTTCTAATTTCGGCTATGCATAATGTATGCTTTACGCATGCGCGCGTTGAAAGAAATGTTTAATAAAGTAAACAAATAAATATTAAGCTTTTTTTTTTGTAAATTTTGATACCCTTTATATCATAATTGCTCCTTATTTTATAAATTACGGTTTCATATTTTTAATTTTATAATTTCTGCATGCCATCTTACGAGATTTAAACTGATGATCTATAATCCGGAAAAATCGATAATCCGGAATCGCTGAAGTCCCGACGAGTCCGGATTAACGACTTTTGACTGTATTTCACTAAATTTCATTTATTACTGGGAAACATTTTCATTGATAAAGGCTAAAAATTAGAAATCAGGATATTTGATTATCTACTGGGAGATGTTATACGAAAAACTGAGAGAAGTAGTAGCTATGCTGTTGTAAATAGTTGGGTTATATTTAGAGATATGTGAGAACACAGTATCTTTAATTTTAGTGTCCCGACGAGTCCGGATTAAAGACTTTTGACTGTATATATATAAAGAAATTTAGAACCAACTTTTCACAAAGACTAAAATTTGAAGTTCATAAAAACCTATAAATGTAGAATAAGAATACTTTAAAATGTAAAAATTAACACGATGACTGCCGTGCGCATTTTACAAGATTTGCCCATGATGCCAACTTGAAATTTTTATTATGCGATATATATTATGTTGAAATTTTATCTGCAGATGTTATATATAATCGTGCTTAATGCATTTTTCATGCTGGGGGTCACCGGAGACCCCCAAACATCTGCAGACCATTGCGATTTATAATTTAAATTTTTATAATTTGTTATTCTTCAAATCATTATAGTAACAATGGTACTATTTAAAAATTTATCAGTATCGATATTTATTCTAATTATATCCGGTATCATCCACGGCGCTGTAGCCAAGTGGAGTGCTGGTCACCAGTGACCTCCACGGCAGTCAATGTGTTAAAAAACACCATCACAAGAAAACCCAAAAAATAGTATAAAAGAACAAGAAAGGCGAGGAATCCAAGCAACTTCAACATAATATCATCAAGATGAGGTATGTCAAATTTAATTACATTTCACCTTCTAAAACAAAATCATTGCTTTTCTGTATCCAGAATCCGTTGACGAACCATTTCAATATATTTTTTATCTTAATAGTTCACCCGAAAATTCTAGTCCTCCTCCTCAAAGCGAAGGAAAACCATTAAAAATATCTTCCAATTTAAAAATATTTTTCTAATCTAAAATTCTTTAAGAAAAATGGAAACATGCCCTTAAAAATGTAGAAAAATTTTAAATCCTGCAGTGGAAAATCTTTGAAAGTTCAAAATAATCTTAACTCAAAACTTTACTAGAACCTCTTATCAAACAGCAGTAGCAAAGAAAAATGGGGGGGGGGGAGTAAAATCATTAAAATCATCTTATAATTTAAAAAAGATTTTACTAGTATAAAAAGAATATTTGATATTCCACATTTACATGATTTTATCAAGTTAATTTGAATTTCAATTTTTATTCTTTCTGAAAAATTGGTTCTAAATTTCTTTCTTTATATATTTGCTAATCAATTTTTAACAGCATAATGCATGAAAATTTTTGGAAGGATTATAAATTTTTCTTTTAAAAAATTATTTGTATATACATAGTCCAAACGCATCTGTATACTGTGGAATACGTTTAACGCGAAATATCGGTTAACACGAAATAATGCAACGGTCTCGACAAACTACTATGTATTTACATGCATTTTGTTTCTCATAACACGAAAATATATCCTTTCTGGAAATGAACACTGGCATCGCAGGCGAGATTTAAGCGGGATGTGAATAAAAGGGAGGTGGTTTCACATATTTCATAGAAAAGAGGCTAATTTGGCTTTGAAATACCCTCGGAATAGCCTGCGACACGAGTCAGTTTTGTTTATCTACACAACTTTCGCCTTCCACCTCTACAAACGTCACACAAACATCTCATCTCTCATCAGTCAGCTTTGGAATTCGGTGACAAGTACATGGCAGTGCGAGTAAAAATTAGTGAGTTTGGCTCATATGTTGCACTGCATGGAATTCAGCAACTCCAAGGATGAATGAAAATTATTTTCATTACACACAATTCTCAAAAGTATCAGATTCTTTGGCACCAAAAGAAATAGAGAAGTAGGATAGTGAAACTGAACTGACACTTAATAAAATGTTTGAGAAAGTTTCTGTATTAATGAACTGTCGTACTGTACTATCGGAAGAATTTGTTGCAGTAATTTATGATAATGTATGTACAGCCCCAATTATGGCGGACAAAGTTATTTTGGAGTTTGTTCAAAGCTAAAAAAATATCATTGATGCAGATTCTGGTGACGAAAATAAAATGAATAATGGAGTTCCTGTTCCCACCTCATCTGAAATGAGGAACATCATAAAAGGTATGGACAGTTATTCAGACGCACATTCCAATGGTGAAATGAATAACAAAATGTTTGACATTGAACAATTTGATGCTAAAAAAAGACAATGCAAAGAAAAATATCAGATTATTTTCCCAAAACTCAATAAATGTTTTGTTTTTCAAAAAACTTGAAAATTTTGTATTAAATTCTATTAAGTTCTTGTGGATGTTTTTTTTTCATTGACTTTTATTAAATACATACATATACAAATATCTATATAAATAAAATGTACTCTAATAAGCTTAATTTTGTTGAATATATATATATATATATATATTAATATTCTTTAACACGAAAAAATTATTTCAATCCCCTCAGTTTTGTGTTAAATGATTTTCACTGTATATCTATTGCACATAAATCCCTTTCTTACATAAATAATAAATGTATGTATAAATTAACTAAATAAATTTTAAAGGAAGTTTAATTAGCAACTATGAAATCTTAAAAAATTAGTATAAAATTTATAATGGCAAACATTAAAATAGATGAAAGTAAATAAAATTTAAATTAGAGAATGTACTTCATAAAATTAATAACAAGCGGTTAAAAATATATATTTTAATTGCTTAAAATATGGAAGTTATTTGGCAGAGATTGTTGGATATAAAATTACTACTTCAAATTTTCAGATTACTATTGTTCATATTTAAAGTCTCAACTTGCAGTCTTAATCCACATAACAACCATTGTAAAAATCACTCGTTATCATATTCCAAAGATCAGCAGCATACATTTTTTCAAAATCGTGCATAATATTAAATAGTCAAGTTGATACAAATAAGATGAACTGTTTTTATGAGTTTAGACTAGTAGTTTAAAACGAAAAAGTACTTATTCGGAGATTGTATTTCTTTTTCGTTCATGAAAAATCATGCAATCACACTGCACAAGCATATATGGAAATTCTTAACACATTTGGTAATCCTGATAATTGATTACACATTTACTAAATAAATCAGAAAATATTTTAATGTATAACAAATGAATAAAGTATTTAAGCTTTTTTAAAGCATAGCATAATACTACAGTTATGAACAAATTTAATGTTATAAAAGTTAGTTAATTTAGTAAATTTCAGTTTTTCACCAAAGCAATGAAATATTTTGATAATTATAAAGTTCCTTGTATATCTTTATAAATGAACTTTATTGTTGTTTTAAACAATTAAACAACTGCCCATGTTATTTTAATACTTTTGAAATATATACACTAAAAGAAACATTAAAATTTATTAATATATTTGTCAACCTTGATTTTGGCATAAAAGTCTGCAGAATGCTTCCTACTTTTTAAGCACACAGAGGCACTGCAATTCTATCTTATTTCTTGATTTGAAATTTTCTGAAAGTTTTTTTTATTATTATTTTTTATTAAAATATCTGTATTGGCACACATACAATTTTTGTATAGTGACTTCAGATGTGGATAAGGTTTTCGAGCACTCTCGTTTGTTTTACTGGCGTCGCTGAATTTTGCGATGAATGCATCACATTTATTGCCGAGTATCACCTTCCAAATTTTTCATACTGTTAATGTATACATTAGCAGTGAATTATTCTCCTCTTTCCTCAGATATACTACGGCGATAAACAATAACCATTCACTAAAAATTTTGCGTAAATTTCCACTCATAATAATTTAAATTGCGAAAATCTCACAATTACCATCTAAACACACCAGTCGGCACCACAATTTTTTCGAAAGCGCGCCGTAGTAGTCAAAAGTGGGGTACGCCGTTTTGCCAGGTTAAACTAGTCGATATTTCCATGACGTCAAAAATTCGAGAAGTGGGGTAGGGTTTGGAAATACGCGCCCAGGCAGGCGGTAGTGAGAGCGAAGGTTGTTAACCCTAACTCAGCAATAGAAAGGGTTGTTAATAGTTCACCAGCAAGAGAATAATTTGCAAGTAATAATTATCAGTTAAAAAGACGAAGTCAATCTATATACATGATAATGTTCAGGAAATGATTAGATAAAATAGGGATTTAATAATGGTTCTAATTGCAAGCGAGGACGAGTAATAGTTTAAAAAAACTTTAGTGTATTGACAAAAAGGCTACAGAAATTAATTAAATTCTTTTATTTAACAGAGGAATTTTTATGCAAACTTAGACCCTAGTCTTATAGCATTGGACTGTCAGAATTTTTATTGAATAAGAAAACTTAGTGAAAATTGTAATATTCTTCTATATTCATCACTTTTTCAGTATCCACTCATGTTTATAGGTTAAAATGCCATATTCAATATCAAAGTTATTTATGAAATAAAAACCTTATAAAGTCTGATAAATCATTTGTGTGTGCAAATTTTTAAATCTAAATCTCTTACATTAAATTATTTCTGTCTTTTAAATTACATCCCATTACTTATTTCAATTCATTTGATTAATGTGTTTGTACTACTATTTCAAAGTTGGTTGATCTTTGGTGGTCGTGTGCTTAATGCATGATATAATTAAAGAAAATAAGAGTAGACAATCACCTATAACAAAAGAATATATTAAGTGCTAAATTACAATTTAAATTACATTGCAGAGATCAACGCAGAGCTCGGAACACAGTTCATGCTAAGCTGCGTACAGTCGTAACCATCGAGACTGAAGGTCTCTGCACTCCCTCCCCTGAAAGCTCGTGACGTCACACAGCTCGATCTAACCGCCGAGACTCCAAACATGTTTTCGCGCGGCGTTAACTTGCTTCATTTGTGTTCGGGCGCCTTGGTTCGGTTGTTATTTTGTTCCAGGACTGGTAATTAATTAAAAATAGTATATAAGCTAAGCTTCCAAACAGTTGTGAAGAATGCCTCATCCTTGTTGCGTTCCCGGGTGTAAAGGAAATTATAAAAGTGGCCCAAAAGTTCGAGTATTTGGATTTCCGAAGAATAAGCAAGATTCAGCTAAATGGCTACGCGCCATACGAAGAGATAATTTTGTGGTTACTCCTCATAGTAAGGTATGTTAATTATTTATAACATTCCATTATTTATCTAAATCTAAATATTATCAGGTTTCATGTATATTTTCATTTTATATGAATTTTTATATGATGTGTATATTACATATTGATGTGTATATATAATTATTACACCAGATGTAATTTTACATCTGGTGTAATAATTGCTAATTTAACTTTAAATGGAATTAAAAATGACTATATAATTTACATATATACTACTAAAAATAATTTGTATGTTTCTCGCTGTGTGTAGTGTGAGCGACCATATTTGGTTACCAAGGAAAAAATGACCTATACGGAAGCTGTTCCTACTTAACAATATGTTTTAGTCGTATTAAAACAAATTCAATTAATTATATTTTGCTACTATGTGAATAAAACTTCCAATCTGCGAATAACGAAAATTCTTCAGGCATATCTATGTTATTTTACATTTAACAAAATATCGCATTAAACATGTTTTTTAATATTAAATTAATAAATAGTTTTTGTATTTTCCCATAGGTTTGTGAACTACATTTTAATGGCTGTGATTTTGAATACAACAATAGCGCCTTCGATCAGCGAACAGGTTGTCGAATAACACTTCCCTATAAAAATCCAAGGCTAATAAAAGGGAGAGTGCTATCTAAATTTCCCAATTTGCCAGGATATTTATCATCGAATTCCAAGACACCAAGGGAAGGTCCAGATGACAGAAGGAAACGCCATGAGGAGGATTATTTGAAATTGGCTTTACAGAAGAGTGCTGCAGAACAAAAGAACTATGACTCTAGAAGAATGTTTTCCTCGCTGGATGATTTACATGCAAAAATAGAATATATTGACACTTCAGTGTGGACTGATTTTAGAAAAACTGACCAGATAATTTTTGCAAAAATTATAACAGATACAGCTCCAGTGATAGAATGTTCACTTGTAATAGATGATAAACTTTCTACAAGTGCATACATATATGAGACTCAAGTATATAAATTAGGTACGTACTCTTTTCCTTTAAATATAAGCCACATGGACACCCTTAACAACATTTTTGAAGCTTTAATTAAAAGTGTATGTGTAAAGAAAAGCGATGCAACAGATATTATGAAAACTGTTATCTATTTACTAAAAAAATGATGAAATGTGATGGTAATGAAATTTTAAAACTGCAACTAAAATTTATTGAGGAGCAATTATCATTGTGTTTTTTAAATAAGAATGGTCTCAGGTATTCTGACCTGATGATATTTTCTGCTCTCTTTTTTAACATGGCTCCACATGCGTATAATTTTGTTCGTAATAGTAAAAATATTTTATTACCACATCCCTCTACAATTTGTCGCATTTGCCTGTCGTATGATGTGAAACCAGATGCCGAAACATTGAATTCTAATTTTTTAATGTATGTAAGACACAAATTTAATCTTTTGGAAGATAATGATAAAAAAGTAATTTTGATGATTGACGAGATACATCTAAAACAGCATTTAGATTATAAGGGCGGTAATATTTGTGGTTTGTCTTATGACAATAAAAATTTGGCAAACAGTGCCCATGTATTTATGATTAGCAGTTTGCTATCAAAATACAAAGATGTAATTCATATATTGCCAACCAATAAAATAAATGCTGAAATAATACATGAAATTGTAAAAAATATTATTATTGGTTTAGAAGAAATTGGTTTTTTTGTAATATGTGTCGTAACAGATAATAATTCTATCAGGATCAATGTTCCTTCTTACCTTCTTCGGGAACATGCAAGGACCTGACTCGGAACAGAGAGCTTCTAAAGCTATGTTCACTAGTTGTGGGAAGTAGACAGGATACACAAGAAGGGTATACAAAACCCTTTATTTTTCTCTATTTACAATAACTTCCGTACTTCGGAATACAATGACCCACCACTTGGGGTCTAAACGTAAGAATATAAAAAAAATAAAACTAAACTCTAATTTAACTTTAAAATAATAAACGTGGAAGATTGGCCTTATATTAACAAGAAGCGTATGTAGTACAGAGAACTGTGAACACTACAATACGTTTAAAATTTATCAAGAGGGTTAAAACCTCTGGCCTGGAAGGCAACAAGCAACTGCGTAACTTCTAAGGTAGGCGGCCTGTTTCGGCTCACTGCTTTCTCTCTCTCGCTTGGCAAAAAGCAACAACTTAAATACTTGGCGTTCGCCAGACAAACTTTGCATAAAAACCTTAACGCTTATAATTCTTGCCGGAAGTAGAAAATAAGAAGTGATAGTAAAGATTTAAAATAAAATAAACGTTAGTAAAACTTAAGATCCTTACATACTTCCCGCCAGAGTTAATTAGTTTGAAACTGAGGTCTAAAACGACCTTGTTGAAAACTTTTAGCTCTAGAATCTAACGCGAGGCCAATCTTTTACAAATATTTTTCGCTAGAAACTAGAAATTTAAAAGAAAGAAATTTGTTTTTACAATAGCAGCTCCCAGGATACACAATTTTTTTTCATCTGTACTGCATCCAAACAGGAGCTCTTATTCAAATCTGGTTCCTTCCAGAGATCTGGAAGGAAAACTAGTTTAATGAAATGTTACACAATGAAATGGCAAGTAACATGTATAATTATATTTCTCTTAACATTCTTATTTCATTCATGACTATTTTAATTATCTCTCCCCGTGCTCTCTGACATGTGTTGTAAAAGAACACCAAACACGAATGTGTTTCTGTCTACGTGTGCCACACTTCCTCCTACAATCAAAACACTAACGTGTTAAAATTCAACATACGAGACCTCTTAACACACCCTAATTTCAACTCTAAACCCTGAGGTACTATTCTGAAAGTGTCTAACTCTGAAGTGTAGCGTCAGAGAGCCTAACTACATCATTCAACCTTTAACACATATTCACCATGATTTAGTCTTTTTACAGTCACACGAATAAAAAAAATTTTAACATTACTTTCACTTTTACCATATCACGGTATTTCTTAACATTTAAAATAACAGTTCACATTGTATATAAGAACATATTAACATGCCGTTAATTTTACACATTTGAAAACATACATTAGTTGTACATTGTTAACTTCTTTTCAAAGCAAGTGCCAATTCTTTCTACATTGAAATAATACATTTCAAAAAGTCTTTCAGACTAAAACTTCTTTCTTGCTAGAATGATTTAAATAAAATTTATACAATAACTTTTTACAATATTTAAGTCTTTACACAACGCTATTATACATCAACTTTAGTTTTACGAGCAAGTAATTGAAAAACATAATACCAAAATCGGTAACAACTCATTTCTCGCCCTTTTGGCGATAAAGGTAGACCTCGCATGAGGTAAAACTTCTTGAAATCTGCCACTTGCAGTAAGAATGAAAGATTAACTTAAGTTTGCAAAGTAACATAAAATTTTACTTATCTTTGTGATATTCGGACATCCTTTTCTGGGCCCAGTCCTTAAAGGTAATGCATATAGTTGTTTGATTTATCCTCCTTCTTGTACGGGCTCGTCCTTCAGTGGCTTCCTCTGGAATCTTCCTTTTTTCACCAGTTTGGTCACCCTGGAATACCTTCTTTTTCTCCTCTGCTTGTGGTCTTGGCCGTTTGATGGCAGCTGGTCTTGGCGGAACCGGGAAACATCTTTCGTGTTCCTGCTTGGACCTCGTTGCTGGCCGTTCAAATTTTCCTTGTAACTTTTCCTCCGCCGCTGATGGCCCTTCCGCAGTTCGGCGACATTTGCTGCGGAGAGTTTTGTCAGATGAGTAGATCTTCCGTTTTAGAGCCGGGTTATAGTTGCCGTCATTTCTCCTGGTTCTCTTCACATACGTCGTCATCTCCCTTCTTCATTCTGGGGGTGTTCGTGAACTCTTTTCTGGACGGTGAAACGGCTTCTTTTTCTTGCTACCTTCAATTTTTCCGCGGGGAAATTTTCTTTTCACTTGCTCCTGCCTCTTAATGGCTTGCCCTTGAACTTGTCGTTTTTCCACCTCTGAAGCTTGTGCCTGCGGTGTCTGCCGTGCCGGATCCTGCAAAAGATCTGAAAATATTTGCATTTTATTACGATCAAAGTAGGGTTTGATTTGATCAATGTTTGCGGAGCAGGTTTCACCATTTCTGGCTTTTAACACTACTACAGCGTGAGTTATTTTATCTATAACATATGATCCTTCAAATCGAGGAAAACATTCGGCAGTCTTACCTTCTAGTGCTGAAGAAAGTGAATGCTTAATTTTTAAAACTTCATCCCCTACTTTATAAGTTACTCCCCGTCGTTTCATGTCGTAATATAATTTTTGTTTTCTCTGTGCTACTTCAGTATTCTTCTTTGCTTCCTTAATTAGTTTTTCTATATCACCCATTTTAAATTCTGGGGCTCTTTGTTGCACATAAAATAATTTATCTAACGGCGTTATAATCTTTCTGCCTAGAAATAACTCGGCAGGAGTTTTGCCCGTTGTATCATGTTTTGCGGTCCTAAGGGCGAAAGCAAATTCATTGACATAGTTATCCCAGCTTTTATGAAAATTTTTAACATAACTACGGATAATTTTCACTATATTTCTATTGACCCGTTCCGCTATATTTGATTGCGGCCGATACGGACCATTTTTAAATGACGTATGCCCAGTTTTTTGCACATGTCTTCAAATATATTACTTACAAATTGAGGACCATTATCCGATATAACTTTTAGGGGCGCCCCGTATTTTAAAATATATTTATTTAAAATAGAATCAGTAACTAATTTCGCGGAGGCTCGTTTTAAGGGAACAATTTCGGTCCATTTACTAAAATGATCAACCATAACAAGGAGATAGCGACTTTTATTTAACTGACTTTTTGGGAAAGGGCCAAATAAATCGATGCCAATTATTTCATTTGGAAATTCGGATTTAATACTATTTAGAAACCCGGCCGGGCGGAAATTAATATAATTAACTGCTTGACATGTTGGGCAGGACTGGACATACGCCCTTGTTAACTTTTGCAGTTCAGGAAAGTAGACTGCCTCGCGTACGCGTTGGATAGTTTTTCGAATACCAGCATGAGAAGCTAAAGGGCTGTCATGGAGCTCCTGCAGGATATTTAATCTAAGACCAGCTGGGATAACAGGTCGAAATTCGTTGTTGGAATTCGTAGTTTTTGTATAGAATAATAGACCATCTATTAGTTCGTAATGGGCCGCCCTATTTCTTATCGCCACAATATCTTGGTGGCTAAAATTTTCAGGATCCTTTAAATACTCATAAATGCTTCCAAACTCAGGATCCTTACCCAGTTCGGTTATTACAGTTTCTCGGGAATTTATTGTACATGCTGTGAGCATTGCCACCTTTACGGTATTACCTTGTTCATCTATTTTAATTCTTGATAGGGCATCTGCTACGATATTTTCCTTTCCGGGGGTATGCTTGATTATCAGATTATATTCTTGCAGCTTGAGTGCCCATCTTATTAACCTTGGGGATAAATTTTTCCCTGAGTACAATCTAGTTACCGCCGCATGATCAGAGTACACTGTTATTGGCGCCTTTCCAAAATAGACTCAGAACTTTTGCACTGCTAACAGAACTGCAAGTGCCTCTCTCTCGGTCGCGGAATAGTTTCTTTGTGTTTGATTTAAAGTTCGGCTAAAAAATGCCACGGGCTGCTGATTTTGCGAAAGTACCGCTCCTACCGCATAATCCGAAGCATCCGCTAAAATTTCTAAATTCTCATCCTTTTCAGGAAATTTCAACACAGGGGCTTGCGTTAATGCTTGTTTTAATTTTTCGAAAGCACTATTGGCTTCGGCCGTCCACGAGAATCTTGCCTTTTTCCTTTTTAATTTTAACAATGGCTCAGCGATAGCTGCAAAATCTTTTATAAAGGACCTATAATATGAACAAAGTCCTAGAAAAGAAGAGAGCTTCTTTGCCGTGTTTGGAGTCGGATACTTTTGTACAGCGATTATTTTTGATTCGTCTGTCTCTATTCCTTTCTGAGATATCTTGTAACCTAAATATTTTAATTCAGGGGCTGCAAATTTGCACTTTTCGACATTAACTTTTAGACCGGCCTCATTTAATAGAGAAAACACCTGTCTTAAATCCTGTACATGTTGGTCGAGATTATCACTAGTAATAATGATATCGTCTAAATAGATAAATGTGGACTTTCCAAGAACAGGTATTAACACAATGTCCATGCATCGCTGAAATGTTGCCGGGGCCCCTGAAAGGCCAAACGGCATACGCAAAAATGCATAAGTGCCAGACTTGGTTATAAAAGCAGTCTTAGGCACGTCCTCAGGCCTAACCCCTATTTGAAAATAACCAGTCGTTAAGTCTAAAGTCGTCATAAATTTGGTTGATTTTATGTTCCTTAGAATTTCTTCAATGATCGGTAACGGATATACCGGATATTTAGTTATGGAGTTTAATTTACGGTAATCAATAGCGAATCTCCACCTTTTTGGATGCGCCAAAGGATAGTCATTATTTTTCTTACATAAAACCACCGGGCTAGCATAACTACTTGAGATGGGCGTTATGATCTTTTTACGTAGCATATCGGTAATATGCCATTCTATAATTTTTTCCTTATTCTTATCATACCTGTATGGTTTTTGACAAACTGGCATTGAATCTCCGGTGTCAATACTATGGTTAGTAACCTGAGTAAATCCTGGAACATCACTAAATAACGAAGCAAATTCACTTACCACTTGTCGGATTCTTCCTTGCTCGTCATTAGGCAGGTGGTCAAGATTTACCATCGGCGGTTCAGCCTTTTCTGCACGAACTGGTTTCATTGTCAGTTTAAGGGACGCTTCATTAAAATCCAGTGTTGCTTGTGCGTCTGAAAGAAAATCTATTCCTAAGATTATATGTGCTTGCAGATTCTTTACTATAAAAAACATCACCTTTACTTGTTCGTCCTTGATACGGATGTATAGTGGTAATTTACCTATGCACTTACATCTTTCTCCTCGCGCAGCTAACACTGTCGTATTATCCGAATTATATATGCAATATTTACGAAAACACTTCCTAAAAAAATCTTCTGCCACACAGGAACTCTGCGCGCCTGTATCCAGGAGTGCGGTGGCTGGGATATTATTATATTATTCACCAACACTTCAATCTTCGGAAGAGTCAAATTTTTCACCATTACTGTATTTAACTTGTAGGAAGAGGGGTTTTCGTGGCCTTCGGATTTCAGCACCCTCCCGTCAGCAGAAATCCGTTTTAGTTTAAATCCATTTTTGTTTCCATGCTTTCCTTCTTTTTCCACTGGCCTTGAGACTTTTTTCCTGGTTTGCTATTGAACTGTCGACGTTCGCCGGCTGTTTTTGAATGCTCGGGTTTCCTTGCTCACTGATTCGCTTTGCCTCCGTAGCCGTGTGCTTGAGTTTGCTGTAGTCTTGGCGTACCAAATTGGTTTCGCTGCTGAAATTGGTCCGCCGGTCTTCTACTTTCAAACTGGATTGCTAGCTCAAATAACTTTTCCAGTGTAGTCGGATTTCTCAATTCAATAAAGTCTTGCACTTGGGGCAGTAACCTCGGCAAAATCACTTGAATTATTTCAGGATCCGGACGGTTTCCATACAAGAGTTTGAAGACGTGAATTTTTCTTAAAATAAAGCTTGAGAGATTTTCGATTCTTTGCTGATATATACTGAAAAGTTCCGTTTCTAATTTCGCACGATCCCTTACAACAGGGAAGGCTTTTAGTAGGGCAGTCTTGAAATTTTCGTAAGTATAGGTGGGACTTCCTGCTTGACCCAAGAGACTTCTGCCTATACATTTGAACCAGTTAAGCGCTTGGCCCCTCAAAGCGCTGGTAGCTAAGGTAACTTTTTGAAACTCGTGCACGGGGCAGAGCATGAAGTGGTCATCCAATTTTTCCAAAAAACTGGTTACCGGTGAGTTTCCATTAAATGTTGCTTCTGGTTTCATCGAAGCGCGCATGGTCTGGACGATGTAACCAAATCCTTCCAGTGCGGCAGCTGGCATTTCTGGATTCTGAGCCGTTTCTGCAGGCAGCACAGGTTCTTCTTGAAACTCGGCCATGGTTATTCTTCTTCGTTGGGCGCCACTATCAGGATCAATGTTCCTTCTTACCTTCTTCGGGAACATGCAAGGACCTGACTCGGAACAGAGAGCTTACTAAAGCTATGTTCACTAGTTTTGGGAAGTAGACAGGATACACAAGAAGGGTGTACAAAACCCTTTATTTTTCTCTATTTACAATAACTTCCGTACTTCGGAATACAATGACCCACCACTTGGGGTCTAAACGTAAGAATATAAAAAAAATATAACTAAACTCTAATTTAACTTTAAAATAATAAACGTGGAAGATTGGCCTTATATTAACAAGAAGCGTATGTAGTACAGAGAACTGTGAACACTACAATACGTTTAAAATTTATCAAGAGGGTTAAAACCTCTGGCCTGGAAGGCAACAAGCAACTGCGTAACTTCTAAGGTAGGCGGCCTGTTTCGACTCACTGCTTTCTCTCTCTCGCTTGGCAAATAGCTACAACTTACATACTTGGCGTTCGCCAGACAAACTTTGCATAAAAACCTTAACGCTTATAATTCTGGCCGGAAGTAGAAAATAAGAAGTGATAGTAAAGATTTAAAATAAAATAAACGTTAGTAAAACTTAAGATCCTTACAATTCTATTAACAGAAAATGTATGTTATTATTTGTTTCACCTCCCCAAATACGAATCGTATATCCTCACCCCTGTGGCAATTCTAGACCTCTTTTTTATTTAGTTGATACTGTTCACTTATTGAAATGTGTTCGTAACAACTGGGTCAATGAAAAAGGTGAAAAATGTATGTATTTCCCATCATTTAATGATATTAATCAAACCTCTTTGAAAACAGCATCATGGAATGCACTTAAAAAATGCATAAACTTGAATTTAACTCCTTGGTAAAATATGGTTTTAATTTATCATATAAAGCATTAAATCCCTCCAATCTTGAGAAACAAAATGTTAAACTTGTGTTACAAGTTTTCAGTGATTATGTAAAGAATGGCCTTTTAGAAATAGGTAAAGAAAATAATATTGCACATTTCCAAGACACATCTGATTTTATTAAAATATTTGTAATATGGTGGAATATAGTTAACGTTAAATCGCCTAACAAAGGCATGCATTTAAACAATGTATATCAAAACCCGCTAACAAATTCGGAAAATGATGAGAAAAAAATATTTTTACATTATTTTTTAGATTGGTTAGAGCGTTGGGAAAAATTCAATTGTGATACAGGCATCTTGAGTAAAGAAACTCATTCTGCATTAAAATTAAGTACCTATTCATTGCTTGAAGTAACATCATATTGTACTTGTGAACTAAATCTTAATTACATATTGCCTGGCAAATTTCAGACTGATAATTTGGAGTCTCGATTTGGTTTGTATAAGCAATTATCAGGAAGTCAGTATAATATAAGCATTAGACAGCTCTTCAAAACTGAATCAAAATTAATAATCCAGTCTCTGTTAAAATTTCCAAAAATAACAGATGACATTGCGTTAAATAGTTTGACAGATTTTAACAGTTTAGATCTTAATTCTATTACAGATTCAACTTTCAATGTCTCTGTAAGCCTTTCTGATATTGAATTATGTAAGAAATCTGTTCCAGTACTTATTTATGTTGCAGGATATAGTGCTTTTGCTGTGTTAAAGCATTTAAAATGCAATTTTTGCGAAAAAAAATTGTTAAGAGACAAAACAATTGAACATGCATACTTTCATTACTTCAAAAATCTAGATAGGGGTAGACTTTCTTGTCCCAATGACAGTGTTTTAAATATTGTCTTAGTTAATTATATTGTTATTAAAAAAACTGTGTAGTGAATATGAATGCCTTTTCTTAAATTCATCAAATCAGCATAATGTTGCTATTTCAATTACAAGCAATATCATATTAAATGAAGAACTATTTGAAGAAACAAACTGTGAATTGGGACACTCTAACAACAAAATAATAAATATGATCCTTTGGTCTTCAACAAATATGTTGTTAAATAATTACTGTAAAGTGAAAAATGACACACATTTGCAAAATTTAAATGATAAAAGAAATTGCAGTAAAAGAAGAAAATTATCCACATTAACATGATCCATATTTCAGATTATGAAAAATAAAATGCACTAGTGTATTTATTTCTTTTTCTTTTTTTTCCTTTACAACTCATTCATCTCCTTTATGTTATACTTAGATTTGAGCCACTCATTTTCTAAATCAATTAACTTTACAAAATAGGATAAGATGAAATATAATTCTTTATTTTTTATTCAGTGGACAAAAAACAAAACAAAACAATTTAATTTTGTTAAAGTACAATATTATTAATATTTATTTTGAATGTAAAAATTGCAGTGGATTTTTTTATTTTTTTACAAATTGTTCATAATGTAATTTATCCACATACATTATTTTAAATGTAAGACAATATTGAGTATTTTGATTCTACAAACTGAATATTGATTCTATTGTAATGCATATGAATATTGCTATTTCATTTTGAGAATTTAATAGTAAGGAAATTCTTAAACCTAGGAAAAATTCTGTACATTTTCGCCTTTGCTATTTTTTTCCTCAAATATTTATTCAAGTAATTTTTTTGTTCATTTTTATAAATAATATGCATAACCTAAACAACATGAGTGAATTTTATTTATGATTAATTATCTGTGTATATGATTTGTATTTAATCTATTTAAAATAAAAAGGGAATTTTGAATAAAGTCTTTTTTGAATGAAATTTGTTTAATTGTTTATTTCTGTTTAAACCTTCTATGTTTGCTTAAGGTAATTCTCATGTTATTTTTCAATTTTCTTGTTTATGAAATAATCATCAAGTGCAACAAAAATTTATTTGGAAATCATAAAATATAAAAATATTTATTGCAATTGAAATATCACTGCTAATTTATTCTTTGAATAGCATCTTAATGAAACGTATATATAAAAACAAAGTTTAGGGAAATACGGGAGGGAGCACAGTTCTTATCGGGCGATGTTCGTTTTTAGAGGATCGACGACTGTGACGTCATAAAGTAGTGCGGAGGCCTTGAGTCTCGATGGTTACGGTTAAGGCTACTATAAAGGGGAGCTGAATCATCATCCATTTTGAAGATTCTGAGTTGGAATTTGCTTTGAGCTGGTTGCCTTTTTAATCGCGTCCAGATCGGGTTTTTCAACGCATCGTCTGCGCATCCATTTGGATATTTTTGCTTTTCTTTGGAGTAAGCCTTCCGGTATTTCACCGAAGCTGCTGCTCTGGATTTAGGTGAGATATTTTTGCTTTTTGATTCCCTCGCTATGCTTTACCTCGGTGAAATATGAGTGAGTGTCAGCCATCCGCAAATTTAGATAATGAAATCTCAGCCGCCGAACAAGCCTTCGGTAGAATTAATATACACTTAGAGAGAGCTAATCTCCCACCCAATGTTAGCTCTTACACAACCCTAAAAAAGCAAGCTATTGCTGATCTCCTTAAATTCAACTCAGTTGAAAACAAAACTAGCGATGATCTCAAACGTATAGCGGAACTTGAACGCATCATTCAAGATTACGACGCATTCTTAAATCTGGCCGTCATGCATAAAAATCAAACAAACAATTCCATTATGGAAAATAACAACGAAAGCGATGCTATGTTAAAGGCAAAAGCATCTAATAAAACACAAAAAAGCGATGCAAAAAATATAGAGCGTTCGACTATATCTAAGAATAAGAAAAAGAAAATTACTACTGACAGCGACGGGTTTAAAACCCCCCGCATCACGCATAAACGAACGCATTCAAATTCATCGGAAGCTGAACTACCCGTACAGAAAAATAAGTTCAATGACCTACAGGACGATGACCGCATGGAGCAGGAATCGAACTCAGAGTCCGCAGGATTTACTCTCGCCAAAAAAAGCACTGGACATATTCCCCCAATTGTTCTCTCAGATTTTACAGCCAACTGGGATACGTTAAAAGAGGAAATCGAAAATTTAGGAGTAAAAAAAGTCAAAGGCAATCTCACAGGAGATACACTCAACATCAAAGTCTGGGATAAAGATGACTATCGCGCAATCACGGAGTTTCTGGCCAAACGAGGAGTGCAATTCCACACATACAAAATTAATTCCGAAAAACCAATCAAAGTAGTAATTAAGAAACTGCCTAGAAACTCAAACGTGGAAATAATTCACAAAGAACTCACTGAACACGGAATTCCTGTAGAAAAGATACGTCAGCTCGAAAGATTCCGAGAAGGAAAAATTGTTAAACTACCTATATTCTTAGTCGAGGTCAAAAGAAACGAAAAGGGTAAACAAATCTACCAAATAAAGCAACTTCGTGGATTAGACGTCATAGTCCGTGCTTACAAATCCAGACCTGGCCCTGTGCAATGCCACAGGTGCCAGAGATACGGACACACTCGAGATCTATGTCATTACAAACCTAGGTGTCTTAAATGCGCCGAACCGCACGAAACTTACACCTGTAAGAAGAACAAGGACAAACTACCAGCGCTCTGCGTTCTGTGCGGCGATTGCCACCCGAGCAACTCGAAGGAATGTAAATACCATCCGGATAACCTACCCAAAAGAGTCTTCAATAAGAGCAATCAAAACGAGAGAAAGCATGAACAGAAACAATTTCAATTAAATAAAGAAGATTTTCCTTCTCTCCCTGGAGCTACGGAAAACGAAAATACTAAAAATCAACCAAGCTGGACAACTCAAAAGGAAAACAAAAATAAACAAGAAAGCGAAGCTAAAGAAGTTTCATTTTTTGAGTGGATAAAAACACAACTCCTAAAAGCGAAAGAATTCTTTACAGAATTTAAAAAAGCAAAAAACATCATGGGTAAACTCGAGGTCGGAATGGCCGCAATTGAATATTTCACTTCTTTAGACTATGACTTTTAGACCTCATAGCAATATAAACGCGATGATTTCAGCTACCAATAGCTTCTTAAAAATTTCCTATTTCAATGCGAACGGTGTCATAAAACAATATCAAGAAATTAAAGATTACTTGGATAAGTACAACATTGATGTCATGATGATAGGTGAAACTCACCTTAAAGCTTGCGATAAATTTAAAATAAACGGCTACAATATTATAAGGAAAGACAGAACCCGAAGTAGATGGGGTGGTACTGCAATTATCATTAAAAATCACTTGAAGCATACTGAATATGATCTTCCTCACAATAGTCTGCTCGAATTTACTTCAGCTATCATTTATACTGCTTTAAATGAAGCCTACCTATTTATTTCTATTTACAATCCTCCTAATAATCTGATGACTAATAATGACCTGGATATCTTAACCTCCACCAACTTCCCGACTATCATCGCAGGGGACTTGAATGCAAAGCATAATGCTTGGAATTCTAGAGGATCTAATAGCAATGGAAACATTTTACATAACTATTTAATTAGCAACGACCTCAATTTTGCTGCTCCCACTTCTCCAACAAGATTTGGTGCTAACGGAAACGGCGAAGTTTTGGACATTGTACTTCTTAAAAATATTCCTCATACCCCTCTCTTAGAAGTAATAACGGACTTAAATTCTGATCATCTTCCAGTGAACTTCGACTTTTATGGCTTTTATCCCCCGTTAAAGAAACACAGAACTAAGATAAATTGGACCCAATTCTCTGATACTATGAAAGACTATAATTGCAGAAATAATTATAATCATTGCGGTGATATCGAAGATGAAATTTATAAATTCACCACTAAAATGAAAGATTCAATCAATAATGCGACTTATCCCTGCAAAAGCACTAATTTTCTCTCCCTTCCTAAATATATAAAAGATATTATTACAGAGAAGAATAGAAAACATAAGGAATGGCAGCGGTCCGCAGACCCTCGTGCCAAAAGGCACATCAACTTTTTAAACAGGAAAATCAAGCAGGAAATTATGGAATTCAGAAACAAAAAATGGGACTTTCTCCTATCAAACCTGGATCCTCAAGATCAAGCAGTATGGAAAATTGCTAAATCTCTAAGAAATAGCAGACCAAATCAAACTCATGCAATTCATCACATGGGAATCTCCTATCAATCTGAGGACGAGATTGCTAATATAATGGCTAATGAATTAGAGAAAATATTTCAACCTCACCCGCCTGAGAATAACTCCCAAGAAGAAGAAGTTAATTTTACTATTGACAGTATTAACAATTATCCTATAACAAATTTCATTCCCTTTACTTCACCAAAAGAAGTAAGAGAAATTATTCACAAACTCAAGCCAAGGAAAGCCAAAGGCTATGATCAGATTAGCAATGAAGCACTTAAAGCTCTTCCTAGACGTTGTATTACTAACATAGTCAATATTTTTAATGCCTGCATCCGAAATAATTATTTCCCTCAGCAATGGAAACACTCCATAATAGTCAATATCTTAAAACCAAAGAAAGATCCTAAACTCGTCACTTCCTACAGACCTATCAGTCTTTTACCTTCATTAGGAAAAGTATTTGAGAAAATCCTCTTCTCAAGGCTCACTAACCATCTCGAAAGACTCAATTTAATAGATGATCTGCAATTCGGCTTCCGCAGTGGACACTGCACGACTCATCAAATTCTCAATTTGGTGGAATTTGTTTCGCAAGCCTTTACTAAGAAAAACGGGGTGGCTGCATGCTATCTCGATTTCGAAAAGGCCTTTGATAGAGTGTGGCATGCAGGCCTCCTGCATAAATTGAATAATTTTATGCTTCCAAACAGTTTCGTAAAACTCATCAGTTCCTATCTGAAAAACAGGACTTTTCAAGTTCGCTGCGGTGACGCCTTATCTGTCAGAAAAAGAATTCATAGCGGGGTGCCGCAAGGATCCGTTCTTTCCCCCCAGCTCTATAATGTTTATATCAATGATTTCCCGCACCCATTCAACACGAAAATACTCAAATATGCTGACGACACTGTAGTACTGACTGAATCCAGAAGTCCCCAGCTCGCTCTAAGTAATTTACAAATGCATCTCAATATGATCAATCACTGGTGCAAGACTTGGAAAATTAAGCTCAACGCCTCTAAATGTTGTATTGTGCTCTATCGGAGATACAAAACAAGATTAAGAGTTAATACTGATATCTACTTAGATAGAACTCTAATCCCTGTAGCTAATTCCTATAAATATTTAGGTGTTTACATAGATAAATCTCTCAACTTCAAAGATCATATTTCTTATATCTTAAACAAAGCAAATGCAGCCTACATGGCAATTTATCCTATTATCAGCAAAAAATCGAAGCTCAGTCTAAAAATAAAGAAAATGCTTTACATATTTCTAATTCGACCGATCATGCTATATGCAGTGCCGGCATGGGCAATCGCCAATAAAACTGAGCGCAAAAAATTGGATATACTTCAAAATAAAATTCTACGTAGCATTGTGAATGCACCTTGGTACGTGAGAAACTCTATAATTCATAACGACCTGGATATTCCATCTGTGCATAACTTTATACTCATGACAGCTCACAACTTCTTCGAGAAGATGAAGCATAGTCAGTATAACGCAATTAAACAAATGTTGGATTATGATCCAACAATTGAATATACTGTCAAACGCCCAAGGACAATTCATCACAATTCGTTATGGTGGTAACTTGTAAAACTTAATTTTAAAATTTACTTGAACTCTAATTGGACTCTATCCTTTTATTTGTGTTGCATCTTATACTAATGTTAATCAAGAAAATTTTTTATTCAAGATTTTTATGTTACTATTTCATTTTTTAAAATTATTTTGTATGAATTTTTACTTTATCGTATGATTCTACGAACTTTTGAGCTTTTTACGGCCTATCTAACTACTGCATACTTCTGAAGGACTTTGAACTCTTATGCCATTCACAGCTTCAAACTGTCTTCGCGCCATTTTCATGATGTCTCACTATTGCTTATCCTGCACTCTTACTAGCTATATAGAGCTCACCACCTGCATTTGCCATACAACTCACTGAACCTGCCTACATGCTTCAATTTAATGCCATTGCTTACCACTGCACAATTTTTATGATATGATAAACGCCTACTTTCGTAAGTATTAAGATATGCCTGCTCACGCAGCTGAATTTTCTTCGCCCACGGGTGTTGGTACTTCCCTAGTACCATTTATTTGAAAATATCTTTGCCTAGTGCACTTTAATGCGATCTACTGGCAAAAACTCTTTAGTAGTTAATGACCAGAAAAAAGTAAGTCATAAGTCATAAGTATCCATTTTGAAGCTAACTTGTTGGTATTCGCTATTGGATTAGCACTGATTTCTTGACATATTTGTGGATCGATTTCGACCTAATTTTCAGAAAAATGGGTGGTTGTGCTGCACCAAATTGTGCGAATCAGTCTGAAAATAACTTTAGGATGTTTCGTTTCTCTAGAAATGAAGAAAGACGAAGAAAATGGATAGTTAATTCTCGTCGAGATCAATGGATCCCGGGCCCTGGAGCGTATCTTTGTGAGGTAAGTTCAGCTTCGTATTTTTCCATAGAATGTTAGAAAAATTACTCTTCTTGGTACTTTAAAATATTTATTTTCATTTAACTGTCACTTATTGACGATCAACTGATTTTATAAGTACAAAATCAACTGCGGAATGTGTATGTGTTTGTGCAGTAAAATATCGTTGTTTCATGTTGTTTCTTTTGTTATCGTGAAAAGTTTATACCGTTTGTAAAATTTGTATCATACATTTCATGTAAACTTTGTGCTCAGTTAGAAATGTGATGTGCCTTTTTCTTTTCTTTAATTTTACTGTACGATTGGTGATTTAAAGTATGTTTTGATTCTGATGTATTGTCGCCAAATCGGATAGTTGGCGCCAATGTTAAAAACTGGATGGTATGATCCAAATAATAAATGATTTTGTTTTTTCTTTATAGTAAGATAAATATATTCTGTATTTTTAGACATTTTTAAGAAGTTAAATATTAATTTAAATATTATTGTAGTAGTAAATCTTAATGTTGTATTTTTAACTATAGGTACTTTAAATTTATTTTTAGTGTGTGAGCAGGAAATATGTTTTAAGTATTTTTACAAACATGATTACTTTTTAAAAATTTTGTTCTATTTTCATAAAAAAATTTAAATTTATCAGAAAATTACATTCTTAAATTATAATATATGTAACTGTAATTTAATACTAGTGCTTTTGATTTTAATGTTAAATTTCATGCATGCTTTTGTTAAATATGCAGGTACATTTTGAAGAAAATCAATTTGAATGCTCTAGGCAAGATGGGCGTAAAAAACTCAAGCCCAATGCTGTGCCAACTCTTTTCACTGTGCCTAATCCCCCACAGCGTCTAAAAGGCATTGGTTTACCAAAGCACCGTTCAGTTACATCCAATTTTTGTAATGTATGTGTTTTTTATTTTTATGGTTTTTCATAAAAAAATATGTTTTTATTACAAATGGACTAAATTCCTTTATAAAAGAATTAAAATATTGAAATTAAGGCATTATGTGATAAAGCTGTAATTACAGTCCCTAAGATTAGATTAAAAAATTAAAATTTTGCTGTTGTTATATATATAATTAAGTATGTACTTTGTTATTATAATCATATGTTGAAAATTAAGCATAAAACCTCAATTCGATGTAGTTTTTGGATAAAGTTTTTGTAGTTTTTCGAGGACGGTCATACATGGGTCTGGTTTCTTCAAATTTGCTCCTAAAAGAAAGAAACCGGTATCTGATTGCCTTCAAAGTCAAAAGAGTTTAAATCAAAATTTGTATTAAACTAAAGTTGCTTTTTTGCTTAATTTTAAATTCCAGATAAATAGAGAGAAATATGTATGGAGTAAGTAAAAGAAATAATATTGAAATTAATAACTTTAATCTTGAGTAATACAATAATATAGTTATAATACATTGATTTAAATGTATATTTTAATGTCTTATATGTCTTGTCTGAATGTTGTTATTTTTTGTTTAAAGATTTACAAAACTTATTAGGATTATTTATATTATTTATTATTAAAATTACATTAAGTATATTTTATTTATCAGCATTTTCAGGTATCCTTACTTATATGTGTTTCATAATTTTTGCATCTTCAGGGTGGCTTGCTGCACGGTTTACCTTTATCAACTGAAGCGATTTCTGTTGCTGAACCATCTGTTGTAAGTCTTCATTTGAACAGTTATTAAATATTTAGTATTATAAACTTTTCTAAAAAGTATTAACACTGTTTCTAAAATTAAAAAATATATTAACGTAATATTTACTTATGTTTAAGAAGTATGAATGCTATGAACAGTCCAATGTATTTATGCTTTTTTATAAGTTGAGTTACTTTGAAAATGGTAATGATTATTTGTATTTATTTTTATCCGATCAGAGTTTATAATTTCTTTCACTTCCACATATTTCATATATTATAATTTCTTTTAGGTTCATTTGCCACAACCTTCAGCTTCATATTTTGGAGAAATAAATTTTGCTGCCGAAGTATCTGATGTAAATTGCCATTTTGCACTTCTAAAAAATTTTAATAGTTTTTTAACATCTATTCGTAAACTGTACTATGTTTTTTTTAAATGTTTCCATCTTCATAATCATGCACTTTATTTCATTTCACCAGTGGTTGCAAATGTGTACATTACAGTACATCTCAGGTGTGTTTGCAACAACATTTAGCATTGCCTTCTGATTAAATAACAGCTGCTAGTAAAGAATCTATTCTATGTTTTCATTTGAGCAGCTATTAAATGTCATATGTTTTACATATATTAATGAATTTTTATACGATTTCTGAAATATGAAATTGTTTGTCTTATGGTTGCTAAACAGCTGTACTATATCTGGCTGTTGTGCTATGGAATTATTTTTGAATTTTGAGTGTTAACAATTTATTATCTATTTATGAATTATAAAATGTTATGTAAAATAATTATTTCTTAAAATGAATGTAGTTTATATTATCTGTATTTCTAAATTTCTTATATATATATTTCAGGTTTGTTTGCAAGAACAAGCTTCAACTTCATCTTGTGATAAAATGCCATCTATTTGTGAAGGATCTTATGTAAGATAATTAGTGTATTATTAAATTGCTTGCTTATACAAAACGTTTCTATTAACTTTTTTTGGGGGGGGGGTAAAAGGAATGTAATTAATTTCATCAGCATTTACAAATTCTTTGTGTACATTTCAGGTTTGTTTGCAAGAACAGCCTTCAGCCTCATTTTGCAATGAAATACCATCTATTTGTGAAGGCTCTGATGTAAGTTGATAACTAATGTATTATTAAATTACTTCCTTATATGCATTTAAAATGTTCTATAAAGTAATTTTTTGGTAAAAGGAATGTAATTAATTTCATCAATAGTTGCAAATTCTCTATGTAAATTTCAGTTTTGTTTGCAAAAACAACCTTTAGATTCATCTTGCAACCAAGTTATAATTAATTTTAATTAATTTCATCAGCATTTGTGAAGGCTGTGATATAAGTTGATAATTTGTGTTATTAAATTGCTCATGATTATGGAGATAATCGATCCCTTGAAAAGCTGGAAATAAATTTTAAAAATCTATTTTTAAGTGAAATAAATTTTAAATATTAGAAAATAAAACAAAAATAATCTAGAAAATGCTGAAAACAATAGAGTCAAATTTAAAAACCCACCACAGTATAGGAAAAGAGACCTGGAACTTGCATTTTTATTTTGTGGATTTATTATCTGTTTAAGTTTGACATTTAATCCAAAGGGGCTTGGTCCCTGAAGGACTATTGTTTTCGTTTTGTATTGAAACACTATAAACGGCTGCATCACTTTTCAAATTGTTGCCACCAAATATTATCACCCTGTACTATATTTAAAGAAATTATATAGTGAAGAATCTGCATAAATGCATGTATGTTTTTTGCATTCTGATAAAACAACGGTACCTAGAGCCATCAAATTTTGAATGACTTAATTCTACTGTGAATATGGACATCTGGAAGACCGAATTTGAAATTCGGAATTTGTTTTAATATATATTTTATATGTTGTAAAACTTTAACGAATTTTTGATTAACAAACTTGAGGATTTCAAAGCGAGCAATGGCAATGTTGTACAGAAAAGACACTTTTATCTCCAGCGTGTGAGACAATGAATCGGGAATTCTGAAGATATGTTCATTTTAAAATTATCTTGCAATATTGCTGTTGAACTGAATTTTATAGTTTAAGTGTGAAAAACTTGATATTTAATAAATAAAGGTGAAACACAAAATGTTAAAAAAAGGCCCCTTTGGGTGTAATTTAAAATCTGAAACCTTTCAGATCTTTTTTGTTTGTTTGTTGTGTTCCCCCCCCTTCTTTGATGATTATTCATATAGATTTTGTCTTTATTCCAGGATGTTCTTTTAAGGAATTTTATAAAACAGCAGACTGAATTGATCTCGCTTCTGCAATGCCAGAACAAAATATTACTGAAAGAACTTACAGCAACCAAAAAAAATGAAATTAATGTTTTAAAAAAATGGCATAGCACTGAAATTCAACTTCATGACCTTCAAGTACAGCAGGAGGAATTGCTGAAAGGAGTGAAAACATTTCTTTCAGATGAACAAATAGCAATGTTGAAAATTCCTCGTAGAAGCATTGCAAAATGGTCTAACGAGGGAATAATAAAAGGCCTCAAAGTTAGATTTGCCTTGGGCAAGCATGGTTATAATTACTTGCACAGAATAGGTTTTCCGTGCCTTCATACAGCACTTTAAATAAAAGACTTCGAGGTCTTGAAATGAATTTTGGAGTCATCAGTGAGATGATTGAACCTTTGAAAATTAAAGGAGAAAAAATGAATGCTAGTGATAAAGACTGTATTTTATCATTGGATGAAATGGAGATTTCTGGCAATCCTGATTTTGATATTTCAAAACGGAAATTTATTGGTAAATGTACATTAGGAAATCAAAAGGGTGCAGGAAATCACTATTTAGTTATTTTACTAAGAGGTTTGAAGCTGAAATGGAAGCAAGTGGTTGCCCATGAGATAACTGGACAGGTAACAGGATGCCAGCTCAAACAACTTGTTGTCAATGTTATCGAAGCTGTCGATTCTGTTGGATTTAATGTTGTTGGTATTGTTAGCGATATGGCAGCAGTAAATAGAAGCCTGTGGAATTCTTTGGGAATATCTGTTTCTTGAAACCAAAGAAATAATTTCACTACTGAAATTAAGGGCAAAATTATTTATGTATTTGCAGATGTGCCACATCTTTTAAAAAATCTCTGGTCTGCAACTCTTAATCATAGTATAAAACTGCACAGTTATGTTTGCAATAAAGAAAATTTGGTTACTTTGCATGTATCTGCAGGATTTATAAAAGATATCTGGATTACTGAAACAAACCAAAATTGTGGTTTGAGAACTATGCATCATCTCAGCAAAGAAGACCTCTTCCCCTCACATTTTGGTAAAATGAATGTTGCTTCTGCTGTGAGGTTTTTTCCAATTAAAACAGCTGTGGGATTGGAGAAGGCAGTAGCTTTAAAAGAGATAAGCCCTAATGCTCTTACAACAGCATGGTGGATAAGATTTATATGTCAGTGGTTTCAAATGCTATCCTCTAGATGTAGAAAGAACTCAATTTCTGTGACAAATAAAAGCAAAAAAATTGAGTTACTTTTTGAATTTATTAATGTTATACAGCTTATAAAAATTGGTAAAGGGTGGAAACCATTACATACTGGTTTGATTCTTTCTGCTTTATCAGCCATACAGTTAGCAGAGGCATGTTTTCTGAATGATTTTCAGTTTATTTTGACGAGCAGATTGACACAAGATGCTCTAGAAAATGTATTTTCTCAGATATGCAGAAAAGCTGGTTTGAAGCCAAGTGCTTTGCAAGCTGTGAAAGCATTAAAGCTTATCTGTTTATCTCAGTTTATATCTGACATTAAGAACTCCAGTTATGCTACTGATTCAGATATTTACTTATTAAACTATGCGAAAGATGAATTTGAATTTCTGAAGGAGAAAAAAAGCTTTAGAGCCTGTTACCATACCAGAAGTTTCTGATGTATCTCTACAGAATCTCACCCTTAGTGAGGAAAATAACGTCTGTTATATTGCAGGAGCTGCAATAAATTCTGTTTTGAAAAATGCTTGTAATTCATGCTCACAGTTTCTCTTAGTTTGTGAGCAAAATACTCCTTCCATTGATGAAAATAAGCAGTACATAATTAATTTTGCAAATTTAGGTGGGCTTAAATGTCCTTCTCCAGAAATATTTAAATTGTGCCTTCTGTGTGAAAAAATAATTCAAAATTTTCGAGACAAAATAATACATGGAAATGTAACTATGGATGTGGAATTTGTTAATATGATTTGTAAGAAAGCAGGCGAGGTAAATATTCCCTCCTGTTGCAATATCAAAACAAAGATAATAAAATATTATTTGACTGCCCGTGGAATTGATCTCAAGAAGCTTCTTCAAAATAAAAGGCAGCAGCGGCAAAGTTTTGCATCTCCTGCTTTTAAAAGGAAACTAGAATCTAATCAAGAGTTTAAGAAGTTTTTGCTGTTCAGTTCTGTCTGTAAAAAAGTAGAGTAGTTGTCACTGAAAAATTGCTGTTTGTCTCTTCGAATAATAATTAGGCCCACCAACAGCTGAATGGTTAAAGTTACTGAATGCTGGGAGTTCCATCTTCTGTTCTATTTCCGAACAGGCTGGCTGCATGGTTGGTTTTTTTGTGGTTTTTCCTCATGTGTAATGTGAATACAAGCCAGTTCTCTTTAGAAAGTCCTCTACAATAGAAGATCTCATAGTCAGCTAAATCGGATTTACTTTTGTGTGACCTTAAATGAGGCATCAATTGTGAATCTGTTTTGGCATGTTATTAGGAATTTTAAATGAAACATTTATTGCTGTTGTGAAAGAATGATCAACTGATGTTTACCTTACTAATCAATGTCTTATAGTATTGTAATGGCTTGCAGGATTTTTCATAATGGGATGTTGCATATGTTTTACTCTTCTTTTTTACCAAATAAATAGAGTATGTTCCTAATCAGACATTTCTTCTTTTGTACCAGGGTTATATAGTATGATGTGATAATTTGGATTTGTTTATAGAATACATAACAGTATTTTTTGACATTCTAATAGAACCAGTGTATTTTATTTATTTACTTATTGCTTTAAAACAGATTTTGAATCAAGGCTTACTTCCCACCCCCTTTGGGTATGCACATAAAACATGTTTAAGCTATATTTATAATATATCAATGAGATACAGTGGATGGACAAAAATATGGAAACACCTTGTGAAATGCATGTTTGAAAAGAAAGATTGATTTTAATGAAATGTACGTCGCGCTGGCGTTTTTGACTACTGACGCCACCTATACAACTTCGTAAATGTGCTAAACAGTTCAGTTGTTGTCGGAGTACTGTTATGTGAGGTTGTCATTGCACTATGTCAGAGTTAACAGACTTCAAACGTGGGCAAATTGTTGGAGCACGTATGGTAGGTGCTTCCGTAAGCAAGGTAACCGAGGTGTTTAGTGTTTCAAGAGGTACTGTATCGAAGATTTATTCCGCATATTTGAAAAGCGGAAAAACATCATCTGCTAAATCACAGGGCGGACGAAAGTGTGTCCTGAGTGATCGTGACAGACGATCATTAAGGGCAATTGTGACGAAAAATAAGAAGACCACAGCTGCAAAAGTTACTGCTGAAATGAATGTTGTGTTACCAAACCCTGTGAGTACCAAAACAATGAGAAGGGAGCTTCATAAACAGGGAATTGCTGGCCGTGCTGCAATTGAGAAGCCACTCATCAGTGACGCTAATGCCCGTAACAGGAAAAGGTGGTGTTTAAGTCATAAAGCCTGGACTATAGAGCAGTGGAAGCGAGTAATATGGTCTGACGAGTCTTCTTTCACATTGTTTCCCACTTCTAGCCGAGTTTGCGTCTGGAGAACGCCATCTCAAGCCTGTAATACAGACTGTTTGTTGCCAAGAGTGAAACATGGCGGGGGTTCTGTTCTGGTTTGGGCAGCCATATCATGGTTCTCTGCTAGCCCCAAATGAACTGTGTCAGGGCACATGACTGCCAAGACTTATGTGAACATTTTGGCCGATCAAGTTCATCCCATGGTACAAACTTTGTTCCCCGATGGTGATGGTGTCTTCCAAGACGACAAAGCCCCTGTTCACACAGCTCACATTGTCCAGGACTGGTTTTCTGAGCACGAGGATGAGTTGTCCCATCTCCCCTGGCCACCACAGTCACCAGACCTGAATATTATCGAACCTTTGTGGTCTTAGGTTAGCTCCTTTAATGGAAAAAGAACAAAATAAAAATGATATACCTTGAAAACAAGAATACTATGTGAATAGTGTTGGCTAAAATTTATTCAGATGGTTTTTTGCATTTATTCAAACATCTCCGCATATAAATTAGAATTAATTATATTATATTAGTTTTAAAAGTAAAACTAATATAATATCATTCTATATAAAGCTGTTTGATGTATAATGGAAAAAATTCAATTACTGCAGTATGTTTTAATAAAATTTGAATATAATAGACTAATTGCACTACATTAGACCAAAAAGCAAAACATTTTTATTTATTTATCTTTATTTTCACTATATGTGTTTGTCATATGTTTGTTACTAGAGGACTTATTTTATAGATTTGAAGCTAAATAATATTTTTATGTTTTTACTTATGCAAATTAATTAATAAAAAGAACTGTGATTTAAGTATTGTCTTTGCTGTGAAAGAGATTGAATCTTATTATGTTATGGAATTATCATTTAAATATTCAGATACGTGTAATATTAAGAGCATATGTATGTAAGTATAATTTTTCCAAGTATAATAAAAAGTAACCATCAACAACAAATAAACTTATAAGTAAATAGTATTTGTAAATTCTGTATGTAAAGGTATTATTTTTATTTTTATTTATTTGTGTGTGTATTATTTTAATATTGTTTATAGCTAAATAAACAAAAAAAAAAAAATTTAATGGAATTTTTTACTCTATTAAATCTATGAATCCCACAGTCATCTGAGCATTGAAGTAATTTTTATAGCATTCTGCACTTCATTCTAAAAGCATTATAATTTAAAGGTGTATATCTTGAATCAGTATTTAAAATCATAAAGTGTTTAGCAGCTTTTTCTGGAAACACACACAAAATAACATTTTTAACAAATTTGCTACAGTAATAGACGTTTGATTCCATGTGAGCAAAATTCAAATAACATATTAAAAATAAAAAACAAAAATTAAAGATTAAACCTTATCCTAAATTAATGGAGGTTGAGGGATTTCCCTCAACCATATTAAGAATGTGGTTGAGGGAAAGCTCTTGTCAAAAAATACATTTTGAGATAAATAACATTATGCGTGTATTTAAAAGAAAAAATTGAAAATTCAATAAAGGAATTCAAAAAGAAAGCATTTTTAACTAAAAATACAAATTTGAAATATGATATGTGAAAATGTTTTAGAAACTTTTAAAATAACTTGAATCATACGAGAAATTTGGCAATTTAAAAAAAAAAAAAATACGAGAAAGAATCTGTACTGCAGACAAAAGAAGGGGAAAAGCCACACATCTTTACAGGAGTGCAGAAAAAAGCTGAAATTCGGATTCTCTAGAATGTTAAATTTTAGCGGACAGCGCTAAAGAGCCAAAGTTGCCGCTCCACACCTAAATTGCAACCCTAAAGCTTAGATTCAAAATGGCTGACGAGTCAGCCTGTATCTCTAGTAGCTCTAGTTACGGTACAGTTGTCTGACGAGAAGTCTGAGTGAGTAATGACGTCGCTTTGCTGCTCCGATTAAGAACTGGATTTTACACGTGGCGCCATCTCATGAATAGAAGTTGAAGTATCTGTCGGAACGCCACAGTACTCCCCCCCAAGTACCATCGGTTCGTTATAAGTACTTTGGGTTAAATTTAACCTTTCTTCCAGATCTGGTAGTTTTATGTTGCTCTTTAACAGGATGTAAGCTTTCTTCCGGGAGTGATGTTGATGAGGAAGTTGTTGGATCTTGCATTAGAAATGCTGGTTTGAGACAATCGATTCCAATCACTGATTGTTTGCCATTGCAGATGATGGTGAAATGTTTCGTTGCATCGTTGCGCACGAATACGTGCGAAGATGCCTCAAGCGCATAGCTTGGCTGGTTATGCGAAGATGCTGGGGTTGGCGAGATATTGCTCATGGTCTCACGTAAACGTTGAAGGAATGTTGAAGGGTCGATAACTGGAGTAGATTCTGGGTGAAAGAATTCACCTGGCAGACGGAGGGTTGCACCATATAACAGTTCAGCACAAGTGCTACCAATGTCTTCTTTGAATGCTGTGCGAAGACCAAGCAAGACTAGGGGTAAGGCTTCTGTCCAGTGTGTGCTACTGTATCACTTCAGACCTTGTTTGAGAGATCGGTGAAAGCGTTCCACCATCCCATTTCCAGATGGATGGTATGGTGTTGTGCGAATATGGATAATGCCAAGAAGAGAGGTGAGGGATGCGAACAAGTGACATTGAAATTGTCGGCCTTGGTCAGTAGTGATGGTGGTAGGCATGCCAAATCTTGAAAGCCACTGGGAGATGAATGCTCGAGCTACAGTTTCAGCGGATATATTTTCAATAGGAATGGCTTCAGGCCATCTTGTGTACCGATCAATACAAGTGAGGAGGTAAGTGTAACCATTTGAAGGAGGTAATGGGTCAACCAAGTCTAAGTGCACATGATCAAAGCATCTAGCTGGAAGGTTAAATTGTTGAATGGGGCTGTGAGTGTGACGGGATACTTTACGCCGTTGACATCTAATACATGAACGAGTCCATTCTGTGATGTCTTGATTCATTGCTGGCCAGACAAATCTGTCTGCGATCAGCTTTTTGGTGGCACGGATTCCAGGATGTGCCAAATTGTGCAATTAAACACTTCACGTCTACAATTGACAGGAATATAGGGACGTATTCTATTGTTCTCTATGTCACAGTAAATTTTAAGCGTTGGTGCAGCGGTTGTAACTGAAGGGAGGTTTGTGGATTTGAGATTAGGTTCTTGAGTTCCTCATCATGTAATTGAGCTTTTGCAATTTCAGAGAAATCTGGGGTAGTGAGGTTGATATTGTTTACCCGAGACAAGGCATCAGCGACACAATTATCAGTACCAGAGACATATCTGATATCTGGCGATGAAATTGTCTAAACTGGGCTATCTAAACTGGGCGATGAAATCCAGATGTCGAAGCTGACGAGGAGAACATGAGTCAGAGTTTTTTCTAAAAGCGAAGGTTAATGGTCGATGATCGGTGAAAATGATGAAGTCGTGTCCTTCCAAGTTGTGCCGGAAGTATTTAACAGCACAGTACACAGCAAGTAGCTCCCTGTCATATGTGCTGTATTTCCTTTCTGCAGTAGTAAGTTTTCTGGAGAAGAATGCCATTGGGGAAAGTCCTTTAATGGTATGGGCTTGAAGCACTGCTCCTATGGCCGTGTCAGATGCATCTACCATTATAGAGAGCTGATCACTAGGTGAGTGATAAGAAAGTGTGGCTGCATTTGCCAGATCGTGTTTGCATTGCACGAATGCTGCAGATGCAGATTCAGTCCAAAGGACAGCTCGTTGATCGTTTTTTTTTTTTTTTTTTTGCTATTCTTCAGAAACTCATGTAGGCAGGCTTGTGTTTTTGCGGCATTTGGCAGAAAGCATCGGAAGAAATTTAACATTGCTAGAAAACGCTTCAGTTCAGAGATGGTTTTGGGCTGAGGTAGGTCGTTAATTGCTTTGACTCTTTTCGGTAAAGGTTTGACTCCATTCTGGGTGATAAGACATCCAAGAAAGGAAACTGAGGGTTGACCAAGTACACATTTGGATGGATTTAGTTTTAATCCATGATCTTTAAGGCGAGTGAAAATCTGACGCAGATGTTGAAAATGTTCTTCCGCATCTATAGATGCAACCAGGATATCATCAAAATATGGAATGCAGAAATCGAGGCCAGACAGTACTTGGTGTATGAAACGCTGAAATGTTTGGCCAGCATTGCGAAGGCCAAATGGCATATATAAGTACTCAAAGAGACCAAATGGTGTAGTAACTGCGGTCTTGGGCACATCTTCAGCATGCACTGGGATCTGATGATATGCTCTGGCAAGATCGAGGGTAGAAAATATGTTTGTTCCATGAAAAAGATGGGTACAGTCTTGGATATGTGGGACTGGATATCTGTCAGGGACTGTGACGGCATTAAGTCGACGATAATCTCCACAAGGCCGCCAGTCACCATTAGACTTTTTAACCATGTGAAGTGGACTGGCCCATGGACTTTTAGATGGGCGAATGGTTCCCTGTGCTAGCATGAATTCAAATTCTTTGCGAGCAGCTTTTAGCATCTCTGGAGAAAGACGACGAGGCTTGGAAAATACAGGTGGGCCATGTGTTTCAATGTGATGATACACTTGTGGCTGATGAGTATGCTGCCCTGATTTGGATGGGTTTAAAATGTCAGGGAATTCTGCTAATAACCGATGAAACCGTGTGCTGCCCGATACAACACTTATGTTGGTAGGTACGTTCGATATGTGAGAAGCTTGGCCCTGTGATGTCAGCTGAGTTGTAGCATCAATTAAGCAATTATTCTTGACATCCACTAGAAGGTGGAAATGTGTCAAGAAGTCGACACTAATAATTGCTTGAGTTACATCCGCAATAATAAAAGGCCAGTTGAAAGTCCGGCGCAAGTTTAAATCAAGTGTCAATAGTTTGGTGCCGTAGGTTGCAATTTAGGTACCATTGGCTGCATACAGTACAAGTTTATTAAGTTGGTGAGCATTTGTTTTAGTTCTCGGGAGCACTGATATGTCAGCTCCAGTATCTACTAGAAAACATAACTGAGTTGAACGATCAGCCAGTACTATTCTGTCGATGTGGCGGACATTCTGTTGGCCAGCAGAAGACCGCCCATATTTAGTTTCCCGCTTGTTCAAAAGTGCATGGAGGGGCACACCTGCGAGCTTGAGCGCCAAAATTCATATGATAAAAACATATGCCACTTGTGGATTCTTTGTACTGCGTTCGAGTATTGTGACGAGATCGACTCCTGCTTCGGCGACGAAATTTATTACGTGGGCTCTGATTTGATCGATTGTATCTCCGTGAAGCATGAAGACTTGTAGAGAGTTCAGATACTTTTTTGGTCAATTCAGCCACTTGTTGTTCGAGGGATGAACTGGAAGGTGCAGCATTAGCAGCACTGACATAAGCTGGAGTAACAAGTTCATTAATTTTGTCAGCCATTGCTGCTAAACGGGTTACATCTTCATTGGAAGCAGCAAGAATTATTTGTATGTTATTAGGGAGACGCGAAAGCCATAGTGACTTCAACAAGTCGTCACTAAAATGGCTTCCTGCCAGATCACGCATTCGCGACAGCAAGTATGAAGGTCGCTGATCTCCAAGTTCAAGTCCTTGTAGTAAAGTACGTATTTTTGAAGATTCACTTTCTGAATAGATTTCAATGAGCCGCTGTTTCAGTTTGGAGTATTTATCACAATCAGGTGGTTTGAGAATTAAGTCATGCACTGAATTCAGAATATCAGACTCAATTGCTGCAACTACATGGTTGAATTTTGTAGAATCCTCACTAATGCGAGGGATAGAAAATTGTGCTTCGATCTGAGCAAACCACAATGAAGGATTATTTTTCCAGAAAGGCGGTGGCTTCACCGCAACGCGTGTGATTTGTGGCTCTGGTGGAATATCGTCGGGCATACTGATAGATAATTTTCACTTTAATTAATAAACACTTAACGGCACAAATATCGTAGCATGAGGATACACTATTGATATTTTACCATAATAACAATAAATATTTTAACCATGCAGAAAAAATTTACGTAACGATACACACACAAATAAGACAGGGTCAGCAATTACACACACAAATAATATTTTACCGAAATGCATTTGAAAAGAAACCCCTATTTCAGAAAAAAAATGATGCGTTCATTTTGTATTGCGCACACACAAAATCACCACTTCACACTGCTAAGGCACTTTCGAAGGAAAAAGGAAATCACTCCTGTAGCACATGGGAAAAAAATTCACTACTTTCGAACACTGAGGGAAGAATTTTGCCGTAGCACGTTGCACAAAAGTTACTGATGTAGCACATTTAGCGAAAATCACTGTTGTAGCACATTTGTCACAGAAGTTTATTGATCGAAGAATTATTGCACGACTGGCGAAGTCAGCGGAACATCACATTGATGATTTGCTGAAGCTCCTTGCGATGATATGCAAGACTTTGAAAAAAAAAAAAAACACAAGCAATATATATCAATACTTCTAGAAATAATTGAAGGGGTACGTTGTAGCATACGTTTAATGTCCATATTCGTTGTTATTTTTAGTCAGTTCTTCAGAATGCCTTGGATGCACGTGGCTTAGGGTCGTTGAAAATCCATTGTCAGTAGCGTGCTCAGTCAAAAGGTCACCACTTTTGGTGGTTTGTGTGCTTAATGCATGATATAATTAAAGAAAATAAGAGTAGACAATCTCCTATAACAAAAGAATATATTGAGTGCTAAATTACAATTTAAATTAGCAGAGATCAACGCAGAGCTCGGAACACAGTTCCTGCTACCGCCGCGTACAGTTGTCTGACGAGAAGTCTGAGTGAATAATGACGTCGCTTTGCTGCTCCGATTAAGAACTGGATTTTACACGTGGCGCCATCTCATGAATAGAAGTTGAAGTATTTGTCGGAACGCCACAGATCATTACATTATGGTAACTTGGCGATTTTTTGGAGAAAATTTGGCGACCAACTCTCCTACAGCAACCCTCTATTTTTTTCCCGCCGCCATTTTGTCTTCATGAAGTAAAGACATGTTTCTTTTCTTTTTATCTACTGAACACTTCTTCCAACAATCTACTAGCCGAATTACACTTATGCTAGAAATGTTATCTAACAAAACTGCTTAATCATGACAAATATTCACTGCAAAATTGGGAAAAAGTGCACAATACCATACTCCTTACGCGTTTTTCAAAATAACACATACACATAAATCATGTACACGTCGACTTATTTTTACTTAAAAAAAATCCCAGAATTACACAAAAATGGCATTGCGCACACTCTTCACTATATCCATGTACACTGCTTTTTTCTCATAAATTAGAAAAATTTCACGAAAATACATGACAATTTTCTGAATCTTTAAACCCGGTAAAAAGAACATATATGAAATTACCTGATCGCGAAAAAGTATATACCCTTTCCAAATATGAACATTTCCACATATAAAATAAATAAAATATCCAAAAATTTTACCTCTAAATCATCTATTATATTATAAACGTCACCAACGAATTCATACCGCAAACATTACAAATACTTAGAGTCAAATATTTAAATTATTTCCATGCACGTTTACTTCAACTAAAACGTATACCAAATTCCTACAAACATAAAATTCACAAAATAACTATCATTTAATTAAAATATCACTAAACCATGTACACGTCGACTTATTTTTACTTGAAAAAAATCCCAGAATTGCACAAAAATGGCATTGCGCACACTCTTCACCATATCCATGTACACTCCTTTTTTCTCATAAATTAGAAAAATTTCACGAAAATGCATGACAATTTTCTGAATCTTTAAACCCGTTAAAAAGAACATATACGAAATTACCTAATAACGAAAAAGTATATACCCTTTCCAAATATGAACATTTCTACGTATAAAATAAATAAAATATCCATAAACTTTTACCTCTAAATTATCTATTATATTATAAACGTCACCAACGAATTCATACCGCAAACATTACAAATACTTAGTGTCAAATATTTAAATTATTTCCATGCACGTTTACTTCAACTAAAACGTATACCAAATTCCTACAAACATAAAATTCACAAAATAACTATCATTTAATTAAAATATAATTAAATTCAAAAACACTACTTAAAATATAAATAAGCACATACATTAAATTAATAAAAATTAGCTTACAATCCTAATTACTTTAAACTAAATCATTGCTAATAACAATTTTTCCAATAATACCAAATTACTTTACTTCCACCTTACATTTAGAACAATGCATAAAAATAATATCCTCAAATAATTGAAAATACTAACTTACCTAATCTTCTTCAGAATCTTGATTACGTGTCCGATAAACTTTTCTTATTTCTGTTTCAGGATCTTTAAAATCATATTTATAGTTCACAGCAAGGTACCAGGTAAAATAAATAACTTAATAAAACATCTTTACTTCTATCTCGCACAACCTTAAAGAAACACTTATTACTACCCCTTTCAATCCCACTAAATACCCATTTCGAATTCACTTTAGTTAGGGCCATGGGATCCAAAAATTAACGAACACTGTTTCACACAACACAGAATAAAGCCAAATACAAAATTTCCAGATTTTTTCCCGATTTCCCCCCTTTTCCGATTAAAGAACCGTAATTCGTCCATTAATATCACATGACATATCCCATGATCTCTCATTTCCCTCACACAAAATAATGTGTAATCGGAACTGAGTACTGCTCACATTATTACCAAAGTCCCAGGTTGTAACCTTTATCGCCTCCAAAATGTCGCCAAACTACCAGTTACCATATTCTAAAGATCAGCCTCAAAGTTCTTTCAAGCATTTTTTGTGTCCTGAAAATGCCAAGTATTTCTATAAAAAAAAATAAGCAGGCATACAGAATAATTCATTTAATGGTTCATATAATCGCTTTTAACTGATTTCATGTCTAAATGTTCTACACAGAAATCCGCTGTCTAATTTTTAGTATCTTTTATCGGACGAAATTTTTCAAAGAGGAATGAATTAACATTGAGCAAAACACATCTTTAAAGCTAAATGTATTCTAAGAAGTACAAAAAATGTCAACACGATTTTGCCCCCCCCCTTCAAATCAGTCATTTAAACTATTCAAACCGTTCAGGAAAAGGATAAACATTGCGAACATAAAAATCTGCCCTTTTTTATATATACTTTAATAAAAGGAAATGTGTTCCTTCTTTTTTTTATAAGAAAAGGAACCCATTTTCCTTTCTAAGCTTTTGAAAGTCGCCAACGCTTAAAAAATGATAAATTACGCCAAAGTAGAAATCCGCCTATGACAACTCAATGCGCATGCGTGATTAATTTTGGTGCGAATAGCTTAAGCTGCTAAACGCACCGCTGCCAGAATTTGGTAAACTTGGAAGCAGGTCCTAGAAACGACCTGCTGAAAGGTTTCCACAATTCTGAACTAAATTTTAAGAGCCTCGTTTACATAAAAAAAATCTGTTATCTCACAAAAAGTAGAATAAATTTCTGTAGATACTTATTTAATTCTCTCTTCTTACAGCAACCTTTCCTGGACTTCAGCAATCAATCTGTTCTCTTCCTTCCAGCATCTGGAAGGAATAAGTATCAGTATCTTTCTAAATACATTATAATTTACACTTTCTTGACACTGAATAAGTTTTTGAAAGATTTATTTTCCTTAGTTACTGCTTAATTCACATTCATTCAAGTATTCAAACATGAATTTAACTTTACCCTGGCTGTCCACCATGTGTGGTGTCAAACGGGAATATTCGTGTTTTAGTATTCCAACACTTCCCCTAACCACAATGATTTGTTAGAATTCAACGACCAAATAGACACACTTTACTCGACATTCTACAACTCGATGAGCTACTTTAACATTCTTAAAATTCAATTGTAGGTGGAGAACCCTACAAAACACACTCATTCTAAATTCCCCCTCGTTCATCTTTAGACATGCAGGCTTTCGCTCTAAAGCATGAGTTTATCTACAGTTTAATACTTAAATTTGAATTCATTTCTTTCGAGCATTTACTTTTAGCATCTAAAATTTTATGTTTCTAGACTAAATTCTACTTTTACATAACTTTCAAGTATTTACGTATATTTACAAAATTCTAATACATATGATTTTTACAATTTACCATAAAATAAATAAGAGAAAAATAAATTTTTTCTTTACTCACCCTGCTAAAAATGCCCCGTAGAAACCCATAAAATTTTTTACGGGGAATTGGCCTAGGGGTACCCGTACAGCTCTGTGGGTACCCGTAGGCCAAATCCCCGTAAAAACAGACAGACAGAAACCCGTACAACTGTACGGGTACGCGTAGGCCAAATCCCCTTAAAAACCCATAGAAAGAAACCCGTATGGTTGTACGGGTACCCGTAGGCCAAATCCCCGTAAAAACCCATAGAAAGAAACCCGTACGTTTGTACGGGTACCCGTAGGCCAAATTCCCGTAAAAACCAATAAAAAGAAACCCGTACGATTGTACGGGTACCCATAGGCCGTATACCCGTAAAAACCCATTGAAAGAAACCTGCACGGCTGTATAGGTACCTGTAGGCGAAATATCCATAAAAAACCTGTAAACGGAAACCCGTACGACTGTACGGTTACGAGTAGGCCAAATCTCTGTAGAACTGTAGGCACTATAAACAAAATCCCAGTAAAAACCCATAGCCAAAAATCAAAACTTTATATGCATATCCATTGGCCAAATTTCTATTAAAAAAATGGATATTCCGTAGGGTAATGCTTTGTAAAAACCAGTAAACAAAAGCATGTACACCTATACAGGCACCCATACGCCAAATCCTGTAAAAACCACTACACAAAAATCCACAGACCTATAAAGGTACCTCTTGGAAAAATCGCTGCACAAAACCCATAAACAGAACCAATAGCATTATACCATAATGGAGTATCCATACATAGAATCGTGCATAGAACGGGTATCCATATACAGAATCCCTATAAAAAAACAATACACAAAAATAGAACTGTAAATCAATTTTCCATAAAAACATAAACCAGCAGAAGTACATAATTAGCACTGATGAAATGTACAGAACTAAATTGCGGAGAAAGCATGTAAAGTAATTTTAAATAAAACTCAATGCGAATAAATAAAAATTTTAAAATATCTAAAAGCCTACGAGCCCGTCCTTCTTAATGCATGTCAATATCTATAAACATATTACAAAATATTTGTATAAATTCTCTTTACAAAATTTTAAACTACCTTTATATAATTCTGAAAATAAAATGAATAGAAAGATAATAACCAAAGTCATGATTCACAACCATCGAATGATAAATGTACATATACATATGTAAGAAAAATAAGGAATATGCAAAAGATTAAATTAGCAGCGTAAAATTAATTTTCCTTCTCTATTCTAAAAACAGTAATCTTTCTGCACTGCATCATTTGGAGATTAATTCATGTCATATGACTCTTACATAATACAAATTATCAAGCCTGAAATTATCACTTTTCAGTCTTTAAGCACATTGTTTCTCAGGATAAAAGTAAAGATGGAAAATCAATTTCACGCTCAGAAACTCCATTTCACAACTAGTCAGTTATCAGCAACGTTCTCTCAAACATTAGACACGATTACACGTGCATGGCTTTAGTGGTATATTCATAGTCAGTGCTGGTATTTTATTATTTATTACTAATTTCTAAACAGTAAAACATAGTAAAATTTGTAATACAGTAAATCCTAGTAAATAATATACTGCATTACTACAACTACGAAGAAAATAACACCACCATCACACAACAATAACTAGAGCGGCGCCATATTGCTTGTTTGGGAAACTTCTGAGAGTGGGGGAGGGCGAGGGAATTTTTTTTTTCACGTCAGCGTTAACAGGGAGAAAAGTTTTGCGATTGTGAATGAACTTGTTCGCGTTAAAGAGATGTTGGTTGATATCGGTGTTTATTTGTAATATCAGAAATGTAAGTGCTTATGTGTGTGTATTCAGAGAACCAACTCGTAGCAAAAACCACCTCCCTAAGACGACCGCCTCTGAAAGAAACCAGTATTTCTGAAAACATAAGTATACTTTGGTATTGAATATTCCCTCTGTAAAGCGACAATTCACAAAGAAAAGTCTGCAAGTGTGTCTGGTCGCCTTAGAGAGATTCATTCCGTAGATGCAATCTCCCTAAGACGACCACCTCTAAAAGATAAACGTATCTCTGAGAACGTGAGTATCTATTGGTATTGAGCATCACCTCTCTAAGGCGACCACTTACAAAGATGAATTTTTATTTGCGGCTGGTCGCCTTGGAGAGACCTCGTTGTGTGTGGTGTATATGATTACTGTTATTGTTTCCGAAAAAAATGTAAATCAAATAAATAAGCATATTTAGTAAAAACCCTCTCTAAAACGACCACCTGCGTTTCCAGGTTACTTTGGTGATCTTAAAGAGATCATATTTTCATTCTGTTAATTTTATTGTTTACAAGGAGTATATTAACGTCAGATAAAAAAATAGCACAAACCCATATAAACCAACAAGATTTATTATTATATTGATACCAGTAAGTCAATATAAACCTATACAAACCAGTTCTGCCATTGAATGTTGGTTGTATGGGTGTCAATTGATACCAGTAAGGAAAACCCACAGAGATCAATAGAAACCAGTAAAAGTCAATAGAGACCATCAAAAATTCTATAGGTACCAGTAGAAAGTTTTACTGGTTTCTATGGGTCATTTTGAAACCAGTAAAAAAAACCCACAGAGACCAACAGAAACCAGTAAAAGTCAATAGAAACCCATAAAATCTTATGGGTACCCATAAAAAGTTTTACTGGTTTCTATGGGGCATTTTTAGTAGGGCATTCTTCGCCAAGCTGGCGGCACTGAAACTAAAGTTCTTATTAATACAAGAATACGAAGTTATTTTTATCTTCGGCCAAATTTTGGCTTTAACATAACAGAATTAGTCTTTCGACCAACAGAAACTGCTTGTTCTTAGATTTTATACTTAAGGGGTCTCACGACCTTTAAATCTTCAAAATTATCGATTTTTTTGAAAAACATATATGTTTTAGTTTGAACATTTCTGCGCACTTTAAAAAAAACCGTGTTAAAATATTCCGTGTAGTTTAGGAGATATCATTAAAAACGTAAAGGTCACTGACACGAGAATCCTTCATCACGTATGTAAATAAACATTTAAAGAGACACGTCATTTGCTCACAGCTGTCATAGCCGTTATATAACTGAGTGTTGCTATATTCTAGCCTACAAGTCTTATTTTTATTTCGTCAGCAATCAGTAGCAATGATTCTACTCAACTTAATACTTATTCTGAATGTTTACATCGTGTTTCCGTAAGCAATCCCCCCCTTTCTATATACCTTTCCTTCGCACCTATGCTTGATTTTTCGCCCATCGGTGCAGAAAGACTTAGCGGGTGCAACAAAAGACATCTGTCTACTTTGTCTGTCTGTCCGTAAGCAATTACTACGTTGTTTGATTCTGCAAAGTTGTATTGACGTTTGCAGCATTTATTTGGTGTATATTGAATTTTTGATGCTTTAGTCTTTTTTCTGCAATAATAAGTATATTTATATATTATATTTGTGATGGCAAATAATAAAAGAGCTTCTGGGAAGCGAGCTAAAAAACGTCGCTTCCACGGCAACCGCTACACGAATATCAGATCTGAACTTTCTGATAAAAGCTTGGTTTCATCAGGTGATGACCATAATACTCAAATTGAACATGTAGAAAGTGCATCCGAGAAAAAGCTTAACAATGCATTATTTAATGAAAGTGATACTGACATTATGAATCGTTTTCATGGCTATATAATAATGGATAAAGACATATTGTTTACATTTTTGAAAGAGAATGTAATGTGCAAATTGTGCTGTAATTCTGTCAATATTTCTGAGAGAAAAACCTTTGGATTTTTTTCAACAATTACTGTGAAATGTGAAAAGTGTAGTTTTAAAACAGAATTCAATGATTCAAAGTTGATTGGTGAGCACAAAAATGTTCCTGAATTAAACAGACGAATTGTTTATGCTATGCGATGCATTGGTCAAGGTCTGGAACCTCTAGAAACATTTTGTGGTGTAATGGATCTGGGTAAACCTGTGACACAGAATGCTTATGACAAAATCTGCAAACATATAAATGCAGCTTCAAAAACTGTCGCCATTCAAAGTAGGAAAATTGCTGCAGAAGAAGAGGCATGCAAAACTGCATCAAATTCTGTCACCGTAAGTGGTGATGGAACATGGAAAACGAGAGGACATACTTCACATATTGGAGTATATTCTGTAATAGGTGCTGAAACAGGGAAGGTTTTAGATATTGAAGTTCTCTCGTCCACTTGTAAAGGATGTGATCTATGGAAAGCAAAAAAATCTGGGAAAGCTTTCGAAGAATGGCAAATGAAACATTTGCCAAATTGTCAGAAAAATCATATCGGTTCTTCAGGAAAAATGGAAGTCGATGGTATGATAAAAATTTTTCACAGATCAGAAGCTGAAAGAGGTCTCAAATATATTAATTATATTGGTGATGGTGATTCTAGAACATTCCCTGCTATACGTGACAGCAAACCATATGATGATGAAACTGTTTCAAAACTTGAATGTGTTGGTCACGTACGAAAAAGAATGGGAACTCGACTGAGAAAGCTAAAACAAGACTATAGATGTAAAAAGCTGGAGGACGGTAAACCTTTATCAGGCAAAGGACGACTGACAGACACCATGATAAATAGGCTGACTCAGTATTATGGAAATGCAATTCGCTCAAATGCTTTGTCAGTTGATGAAATGCGTAAGGGTATTTGGGCAGTTTATTTTCATACGAGATCAACTGATGCTGAACCGTTACATACATTTTGTCCTGCTGGTGCAGACTCATGGTGTAAATATCAACAAGCAGTTTCAAATGGCTCAGTGGGTAAATTTCATCATAAAGTGACTTTGCCATCTTCAGTCATGGATGTTATAAAACCTGTTTTTAAAGCTTTATCAAGTCCAGATCTTTTGAAACGATGCCTTGGTAGCTTCACTCAGAATCCGAATGAATCTTTTAATTCCCTCATATGGCAGATGTGTCCGAAAACTTCTGGATCTGGGAAACGAATTGCAGAAATTGCTGTATATGAAGCAGCAATTTTATTTAACATGGGCAAAAAGGGTAGGCTATCTGTCATGAGGCAAATGGGTATCCATCCAGGTATAAATGCAATAAAATCTCAACTTCGCAGTGATATGAAACGTGGAAATACTGCTAAGAAGAGAGCAATGCAAAACACTATAGAAGCACGAAAAGCAAGGAAAAGATCCAAAACAAGTTTAGAACATCAGCAAATTGATCAAGAAGGAATAATGTATGAACCTGGAGGTTTTTAATTTGTGTATATAAATATTATGAATAGTAATAGTATTTTGTGATAAGTTATGTGTGTCGACAAAAATTTAAACATCTTGTTCAAGAAACTGATTATTAATATATTTTTATTCTCAGAAATATTTATAGGTTTATAACACAGTTTGCACATTGCATTCTCTTTCATGCATATGAAAAATATATCTTTATCTGCAATAATGTATCCTTGATAACGGTTGACTGTGTCATCACTTTCATTAAAGAATGCATTGATAATTGTTTTTCAGATGCAGTTTCCTTATTATAAATATATATTCTGTCATTAACTTTATTCAAAACACAAACAAAAAGCATAAAATACAAATTAGGTACCAAATAGTACGAGTTAAGACTCGTTAAGTCATCACAATGTTACTCATTTTTATAGCGATGCAAACTTTACAGGTCTTTATCTCAAAACGTATTTTTTTAATGCGTCGCTCATGATATTTCAAAAACTTTTTAATGTATCTTTCTGAAATTTGTACCATAGTATTATCATGTTACACTAAATTAATTAAACTAAAATTTTGGTATTTTAATGAAATGTTTCAATTCTATAAGGTATGTAAAAATCAAAATATAGCAAAAAAATTATATTTAATATATATATCATAAAAAATTAAAAATGCATGAATTGTGTAATATTTTTAGTTCAGTTATATTCTCAAACATTCTTCTGCATAAAAAAAGAAAAATTAAACATTTTGGTACAAAACATTTCTTGTACATGTGCGCGCAGTGTGCGTACAGATTAATTAGATGGGGAAAATGTCTTATAATTTAACATTTGTTTTTACAATTTTTATTATAATTTTCAAATTTCAAGTACATCTAATTAAAGAATAGACATTAAATTAATAATGAACAAAATATTGAGTATTTTTGATAAGAATTAAAAAAGTTGCACAAGATTGAAAAAAGGTAAAAAAATTCATCTTTCGACTCATTCAAGGGTCGTGTGACCCCTTAAAGAAAATAATACTTTTGCCTTAGCTAAATAAAGTAAAACAAAACTAAGTCTCAACCGAGACACATTGACTTCCGTCAAAACATAGAACTTCGTATTTACGCATACCATTTCGGAACAAAAGAAAAATTTTTTATAGATTTTAACTTATCTTTCAGTTTTCGATGATTGGAACTCCGACATCCTCTTCTGGAAGAACTGCTCCCACGTTATAGATTTCCACGACGTCAGTCTTCTCCTTAGTGTCCTTCGAGTGTCGTCCACGTTGCTTTTTCTTTTTCGCCCTCTGCATGCTGGCCTCTTAGAGTGGTAGTCGTCGGGTTGCTGTCTTTTCCATTTTCCCCCTGGACGGCTGGTCTTGGCGTCCTCCTGTCTGGAATCATGCTTGAATTTTTTTCGTTGGTGGGGGTCTTTTCGTTCCTCCTGCTGTCTTTTCGTTCTCGGGAACGGCGGCCTTGTTTGCACCTGACTCTCTGGCCCTGGAAGCGTTCTCCTCGATGTAGAATTTCTACTGCGATACGTTGTAAGTGGTGTTTTCCTCTTTACCACAGTTTCTTTACGCGGCGGCTTTGCTTTCTTGTATTTCTTAAATGCTGGAGTCTGAAAGATTTCATTTCTTCTTTTCGGTACCGTCGCGTGGGTTGTAGAAGGGCTAGGTTTCTCTTCAGTTCTCTGCTTCTTGGGTGGTGGAACGGGTAACGTTACTTCTGGACCTTCTACTTCTTTTACGCTTGAGTCCTGCAAGACACTTTTAAGGATTTCAAAGTCATTTTGATTATAATATTTTTTCACCTGGTCGGGACTTGCTTTACAGATTCCCCCTCTTTCGTTCTTAAGGTACAATACGACTCCCTTGATTTCCTGAATTACATAGGGGCCTTCAAATTTTGGAGCTAACTTTGCAGTAAAATTGTCTGGGGCACTTGATAAAGAAAATTTCCGCTTCAACACTTTATCTCCAACTTTAAAATCTGCTTCACGGCGTTTTCTATAATATAACTTTTGTCTATTTCTTGTCGTATCCGAGCTTTTAACCGCCTGGTCAATAAGTGTTTGTACATCTTTCTGTTTAAATTCTTGCTCTCTTTGTTGCACAAAGAAGAATTTATCTAATGGCGTAATTAACTTCCGTCGTAAAAATAATTCTGCTGAGGTTTTTCCCGTAGTATCGTGATTTGCCGTTTTTAAAGCATAAGCTAACTCATTTATGTAGCCATCCCAGCGCTTGTGATGTGTGCTAACATAACTTCGAATTATTTTTACAATGTTTTTATTAACTCTTTCTGCTATGTTTGCCTGTGGTCTATACGGAACCATTTTGATATGGCGTATGCCAAGTCCAGTGCATACGTTTTCAAATATTTGACTAACGAATTGTTTACCGTTGTCGCTAATGACTTTTATCGGTGCACCGTACTTTAAAATGTATCTGTGTAAGAATGCATCTGCGACTGTTTTGGCTGACGCGCGTTTAAGTGGAACAATTTCTGTCCATTTTAAAAAATGATCTACAATTACTAAAAGAAAAAGATTTTTATTTAACTCACTCTGGGGGAATTGACCAAGAAGATCTATGCCTAAAATTTCATTCGGAAATGTAGCGCGAATGCTATTTAAGTACCCGGCCGGGCTGTAATTAATATCATTTTTAACTGACATTGATTGCAGGACCTGACATACGCAGTTACTATTTTGTATAATATTTAACCCTTTTTAAACCCTTTTTAAACCTCGCGTACCCTTTTTAAAGCGTACCTCGCGTACCCTTTTTAAAGTCTTTCTGACCCCTAGATGACCCGCTGTTTTCGCGTCGTGTATTTCCTTCAAAATGCTTAATCGAAGCGAGGCTGGGATGACTGGTTTGTACTCGAGATTTTCGTTTGTTGTTTTCGTATAAAATAATAAATTATCTATTATTTCATAGTTTTCTGCTCTATTTCTTATCGCATCGATATCTGTGTGCTCAAAGCTTTCGGGGTCTTTCAAATATGCATAGATACTTCCAAATTCAGGATCAGCTTTCAATTCAGCAATCATTGTATCTCTAGAATCTAAAATTTTTGAAGTCAACACAGCGCATTTAAGTTCACTGCCTTCATCGTCCAGTTATATACGAGAAAGTGCGTCAGCTACATTGTTTTCCTTACCCGGTTTATATTTGATTATGATATTATATTCTAGTAGTTTTAAAGCCCATCTTATTAACCTGGGCGTTAGGCTTTTCCCCTAGTAAAGTCTACCAACAGCCGCATGATCCGAAAAGACTGTTACTGGCGCTTTGCCGAAATAAACTCGAAATTTGTGTAGAGCCATTAATACGGCTAATGTTTCTCTCTCTGTAGCTGTATAATTCCTTTGTGTATGATTCAACGTTTTACTAAAAATGCCAAAGGATGGCCATTTTTCATAAGAACCGCACCCACAGCATAGTCCGACGCATCTGCTGCAATTTCCAGGTTTTCGTCCCCCTCCGGGAATTTCAAAACAGGGGCATTGATAAGCGCTTCTTTTAACCTTTCGAATGCGGTATTTGCTTCTGCTGTCCACGTGAATTTACTTTTCTTTCTTTTAATTACTAACAAGGGTTCAACAATATTAGCAAAATCTTTTATGAATGACCGATAATAAGAACATAACCCAAGGAAAGAAGAAAGTTTCTTGGCGGTGTTGGGAGGTGGGAATTCTTGATTGCTTTTATTTTTGAATCTTGAGTTTCTATACCCTTTTGCGAAATTTTATAACCCAGATATTTAAGTTCTTTAGTTGCGAACTTGCATTTTGAGGCGTTTATTGTAAGATCGGCTTCTTTTAATAATTTAAAAACTTCTTCTAGATCTTTAATATGTTGTTCCAACGTACTACTCGTTATAATTATATCATCTAGATAGATTAAAGTCGATTTTCCTAGGACAGGCTTTAGAACAATGTCCATAGCTCTCTGGAATGCCGATGGGTCCCCACACAACCCAAAGAGCATGCGTAAAAATGCATAAGTGCCCGATTTTGTTATAAACGGGGTTTTATGTATGTCTTCGGGTCTCATAGCTATTTGATAGTAGCCAGACGTTAAGTCCAAAGTAGTCATGTATCTTGAAGATTTAATCTTTCTAATAATTTCCTCTATAACCGGCAAAGGGTAAACTGGGAATTTAGTAATACTATTCAGTTTTCTGTAATCGATAGCAAACCTCCAAGCCCTTTGTTTCCGAAGGAGGAAACTTGTTCTTTTTCCTACATAGTACGACTGGACTCGCGTACTCACTATTTATGGGCGTTATTATTTTGTTCTTTAACATTTCCTGAATATGTTCTTCTATGATTAGCTCTTTCTGTTTATCATAGCGATAAGGTTTAGTCCTACAGGGTTTGTCGGCAGTTAACTGTATCTCATGTGTAACTATTTGACAGCTACCAGGCCGTTCTGAAAACAAGCTTGAAAAGGTACTCACCACTTGCTGGATGGCTTGACTTTCATGGTCATTCAAATGGCTAAGGTCAACTTGCGGTTGTTCCACTGGTTCCACCACCTTCCGGTCCATCTCCGGTCTTCTAGAAATATCGCCACCGAATTTTTTCCTTCGAAATTGACGTTGGGCTTGATGGACGCTCTCATCGTCTGGACAAGGTATCCAAATCCTTCCAATTGGCTTGCCATTTCTTGTTCTTGTCCAGCAACTTCCATCCAATTTTCGCCCATTTCAGTTCGACAAGTGTTCGGGCGCCAATGTAATGTTGCGCGCTTCCAACCTGCACGCAACAATAGTGATGACTGCTGAGAACTGGAAAGTAGATAAAGTCTTGAGAAGGGTTTAAATCCCTTTTTATTCAACTTTAGAAATTACAAATGCGTGCTCTGGACGCTCACAAACTACGCCAACCCGGTGGTAAAATAAAAATAAGAAACTGAAAAGAGATAATAACAAGTGACTAATTACGAGGCTCTCTAAACGTAACTAACCTCACCGCGTTCTAAGATACCGCTGGTAATTCAGCAAACTTCTGAATGTTACGTTGAAAGATTAACAATCTGCCGAGGCAAGCACACAGGCCGAAACGCGTGGTTCTTCAACTTCTAACTAGCCACCTCCACGCTCGTGAAGCAAGAAAGCACCCTTTCGAACTCGTTTCCGTTCTATTTAACTCAGATTACTTTCGCTGACAATTTGAATCCTAGCGCGTTCTACTAAAATTTACATACTTTGGCATTGGCAATTCCAGGGCAAAGTAAGGCTTAACAGGAAAGATAGTTTAAATTTAAAATAAATGTTAGTTAAAATAAATATATACCCTACAACTATAAAATTTTATATAAAAATTAGCCGTAATCATTAGACACAGCTTTGTGTATATTATATTCTTGAATACATGCCTGCAATTAATACTAAGAATACTATTGATAAAATTCGTGATATAATTAATAATGAAAATACTGTTTAAGCTGAAAACCGATTTGAATCCTTTTTTCGTTATATGGTAACATGAGCCAAACAAATTTCGTTAGAAATATACAATTATGCTAACTTGACACATCAGATAGAAAATATTTTATCGTCATCATCGGCTATGATAAAAGATTTTTACGCTTAAGATTTTGGATTATGATAAGCACACAGGACCTATTTGTCTAAGGGAAAGGAAGTCTTCAGGGTAGATTTTTTTTGTGGGAAACAAACTGTTAATTTACAATCAATTGTACTTATGAAAATCCCCTAAACCTCCCATGCAGCCGCTAGAATTTACCTGTGCTCAGCTATCTTACCGCTTGGAGACTAGTTGGCTTTCTGAACTTACCCAATATCAATCTGAATTTGAATATTTGCATAAAAAACGAGCAAAATAAAATGACACATTGTAAATAGTACATTGTACTGAAATCAAACTTTCTTTGAAAAAGGAAAATTAATTGTAAGGAATAAGATGGATGCATTTAATTAAACGGCGGGCAATAACAGCGCTGATCATATGTTTCGTATAGGAAATCATTTTCTTCGTGTTATCGTATAGCGAAAAATATCCACAGATTATATTTTACAGTTTTTAAGAAGTCACGGGTTATCTGCTTTAAGAGAACACCTTCGTGGGCAGTTTTCTAAATAAAATTGGCTTGAATTCACGTTACGCATCGGGAAAATCATAAAGACCACAAGCAGCTAAACTGTTCGGTTGTACCAACATCCAGCAATCTTATTCACTCAACTATAGAACTTAAAATAATGTTTGTATATTATTAGTAGTATTAAAATAACGAAAATATTTATTCTAATAAAAATGTTTGTTTGAATCTCCTCCCTAGTAAGGTATTTCCTTTGGTTGGAGATTTGTCAACAATAAATGCTATGTTCAAACAAGACATTTATTTAGAGCATAATGCTTCAAAAATGTATGCTGGGATCCCTAGAAAAAAATATCGCCGGAAAATATATCTCCGAAAAAATATTTAATTATTCATATTCTTATGATTAATTATTAAATAATTAATAACGGTACTTTTCCGTTTTGCCGGCGCAAGCGATAAAGTCGCCAATAATGGTACAACCGATGCCAAACGGAATATTCTCGCTGGTAACCTTTTAAGCCTCATTTTCAAAACAAGTCGTAGTTTTTTTCTTATCAGATTGATTGTTTCTTTCAATACTGGCATATAATTACATAGAATTTTTATCAAATAGTTCAGTTTTATGTCTAAGGCCATTTTCGGTAATTAAGTCAATCAGGATGCAATCACAGCGCTTAACCCGAAGCCGAAAATATAGAAAAGGTAAAGTCAAGGGTTAAATTCATCAATTCTAACGAGAATGCATTAGCGAAGAAAAGCACTGCAGTTTTACATAATTTCTGAGTAAGCTATTCGTACGAATTGAAATAGTTGCATTTAAACTTGTGTTCCAAATTAAGATTTAACTTGAAATTAATGTAGATAATTACTGAGAGCATTAGATTTTTGTAGAGTAGTTTACGTGAGATGAGATCGCTTGGTGTAACGTGATATAAACCGGCGAATCATGATGTTGAACCATGAAAGCATAGTAAATTCTTAAATTAATGTCTTTTTACAAATTTATTGTCTTTATTTATTGGCTTTTTATAAAATTTTAAGCGATATTAAAATGTTTATGCCTTCAAAAAAGGAATTCTTAATTTCTTTTTGCAAATTTATTGTCTTTATTTATTGGCTTTTTATAAAATTTTAAGCGATATTAAAATGTTTATGCCTTCAAAAAAGGAATTCTTAGAACTAACATTTTTTTAATATTTTTTATGTGTATACTGTATGTTGTCGCCAATAAAGTCTGCTTGGCGAGATTTGCGCCGGCGAAACGAAAAAGTACCTTAATAACTTTTATAATTATTAAATGAAATGCTTATTTATACTTTACCAAATGTACAGCAACACTCTTTCTTTACAAAAATACCATATTGAATAAATTATATTGTAAGCTAATAAGTAACAACATTGCTTTGTTTAATTAAGATACAATAACAAGCCGAACAAACATTAAATTGGAAGTCAAACAACAAAAATCAGCGTTATATTTTCAAATTTTCACAATCTAATTTTCATTATATCTTATCTCGTTCATTTGCGCTTTTGCAGCTGAAGATGATGGTTCGGTAAAACCATTGAAACTAGTCCTGTGAAAATTTGAAAATATAACGCTGATTTCTGTTCTTTGACTTCCAAATTAATTGCTTTGTTTGTTATTAATATGTCTCATCTTTCCTATTTCAGATAAAATTTACTAGTGTTTCTTGGACAGGAAAGCACGGATTTTTAATTTGAATTAATAAATTTATGATACACTGAAAACGGTTTCAAGTTATAATTCCCTTTCTGAATATCTTGAATGTATATGAAAAAGTAAAATGCAAATTTAATATTAATATTATCACCCTTAAAAAACACCCAAATGTTTCGTTTATTACTCTTTGAAAACTACGTAATAATTAAGGAAAAAAGAAATTATTTAAAATAATTATTAGTTGCATGCAGTTGAAGAATATAGGAAAATGCTGAAGGTTTTAAAGATTTTTAATTAATGACAAAAATACAGAAAATCGGAAATAATACGAAATGTTTCAGCAATACCTCAGAAGGAATGAAAGTTGCACCAGATATTTGTCAGAAAAATTTTTTGTGATAGCAGTTTAATCAGTCTGCATTGAAATTCCGGTGATAATCAGTGACATACAGATTTAGGTTACTTAGGTTAAAAATGCGTAATAATTTAAAATTTAACCGGATAAATTTTAAAACCAATTTATTTGAAAACTAGCAGCTTCGCTGCGAGCCTTCGTCTGGCTTTTAAATGTACCGGGAAAATGGGTGAAGGGAACTCCAAACGTTAAATTTAAAAACTGCGTAGGATTTTACTCTGCAGAACAACTTCATAAAAAAAGTTATTACGTATAACAAAATTACAATGAAATAAGCAATATCCCTTAATACAAATATTAATTATCCTAATAAATAAATTAACCAAATTCCCTTTGCAAAATCTTAAGAACTCAAATGGTATAAAGGAGGTTAAGAACTTTGTTTCCTAAAAAAATCAGTCAACACTTTTCAATATCTTAAAAACAGTGAAATGAGCAATAAATAAAATAAAGGAATGGAAAAAATTCTGAAAAGCAAAGTATAATTAATGATATTTTATCTTATGTTTTCAAGGGAAAAAATTACAATGAAATAAGCTATATCTCTTAATACAAATATTAATTATCCTAATTAAAAAATTAACCAACTTTCCGTAGAACAACAAAAATCATGCAAAACTTTTCAATATCTTATAAACAGTGAAATAAGCAAAAAATAACATGAAAGCAACTCAAAAAACATAAAATTTCGCGCAGAAATTTACTCTACAGAACAACTTTATCAAAAAAAAAAAAAAAAATCAATAAAAATATATTATATTTATATAAAAATGACAATGAAATATGCCAATCGCTTAAAAACAGTGACATAAGAAATACGATGAAAAATTGTTGCCAAACCCATATTTCTAAAAGAATGAAACTATTCAAAATGATGCGATTTCATCAAAAATCTATCAACAACAATAAGACAGGAAAATTGTTGCCAAAACCACATTTTTAAAGATGTGAGATGTGAGTAGTGTACTCTGAAGCTTAATTTAAAAAATCTTTTAAAAATACAAAATATTATCATTTTTCCAAAATTCTTTTTATAAAAGCATTCGCAAGGATGAAAGTTTAACGTGTCCAAAAATCAAAGAAAAATAAATTCTACATTTTTAAAAGTAAACTTTTTTAGAAAAAATTGCATTGAAAAGTGTTAAGCTCCCTTTGTTAAATAAATTCGTATTTAATCGATTTATTGAAACACGAAATTTATTTTAAGTTCGTAAAATAGCTAAGTGCCTACGTTTCATGACGATGTGAAAATGGAGTGTGTAGAGTAAAATCTCGCTTTCCTATAGCCCATTATGTTTCAAAATGACACGATTTCGTCACAAAACATGAAATAAAAAAAATTCGAATTCGAATTTCGAAAAAATCGCTTCGAAGTGCACTGGCTCTTGTGTAGATGTACCTATGTACCAAATTTCGTAGCCGTGCGTCTATTAGCTTACGCACAGCGCGAACGAAAGACACACACGCAGACAGACTCTTTCTTTTATTATATGTAGAGATAAGATCGTTTAAGGGAAGGAAACTTTTAAGTTTCGCAGCTGTACCACCTGCGGCATTAAGACGGCCATCACGGAGGGTCTAGCCTTTTGCAATTCTCTTGAGAGCTCACATCTACCGAACAATATCTAGCAACCAATCTCACTTAGCAGAATCATTGAAGTAAAATTTTGGGAGGGATGGGAAATAACAAAAGAACTGCTTGACAATTTTCAGAGGTTTAGGGTTATTTTCGCGACATTTTACGGGAAGTTCGGTCCAAAACTAGCGACAGTTATAAAGGGATTCGCAGAAAATCACTCGACAGGCTAAGGGTTAAAAGCAGATAGTCCTCGTGTGTTTTGCTGCATTCAAATAATCCTAACTTTCAAACTACAGCACCTATCACTCTAAATCAAGATGAAAGCTTTCTAAACAAGATTTTTAAATCGGGCTATGGGGGTTCCAGTGGCCAATCGCTAAAACCGCTGAATACTGGTAATTCGACAGGAGTTCAAATCCTGACGAACGCGCTTGTTCTATGAAAGTTTTCCGGGGTTTTTCTACGTTCGGTGTGGATGAGATTTAGTTCCCCTTAGAAATTCTCTCCATGATAGTTTCATTCCTCTTGCGCAGATTCCAAATCCATTAAATTTTCTTTATTAAATACTTATAATTATTTCTTTTTAGAGAAATCGCAGGGAAAAAAACCGTGAACATCAAATTGAGTGCGATTACGAATATTTTAAAACAGTTAAAATTTTGAGCGGAAAAGCTTTTTTAATACGCTCATAAGCAACTGAAACTAGGGGAAGAAAAAAATTTTAAATTGGCATAAAATTTTGTCGATTTCTACAACAACCTATATAAATTCGTTTTCAAAAACTTCTGCTGAAATATGAAGAGTTGTATTTGTAAAGCATTTAATTAGTGAGATCTGTAATTATATACTCAGCTTTTAGTTTTCATAACTTCCATTCATCAGAATAAAGTCATTAAGCGTAAGGGGGGCGGAAAAGGAATTTTAAAGAAAAGATTATTTTTACCAAATGACTCAAAATTTCCTGAGCTAGTATAAGTAATTATGTAACTCAAATAATTAAATATTTGCGAAAATTTTCTTGACCTCTCTCGGTCTTACCAGTATTTCTGTATAGATATATAACATAATTAAATATCGATAATGAGTATCATAGACAGTGGAGGATGTAGAACATCACATTATATAATTGTGCTTGTCGCAAAAGCAGCCACTTTGATAAATGAACATAACTATCGGGAATCGCGTATGAATGTCACATACATGCTTTATAATACCAAGAATGTTATAAAAATGACGATTATCTGATATCAACATTTACCGAACTTTCCAAAATGTTTAAAAATATAATATTTAAGAGTCGGCAAGTTTGTTTAAAAAATTGTGTGCATTTGAATCACGGTGTTTGTCGCTATAATCAGAAGCTCGTCATCGATATTTAGACTTTTTCTCGATAACCTACCGAGTTCAAATTTTGTACTCACACTGTTTACAGATGGAAATACGGGTGGTAAACCGAGTTTTATAAAATTCGATTTAGAGGTCTTAAAATTTAATGATGAAAAAATTTTTTGCTCATATTTCCATTTAAAGAATAAACTAAAAATCTCACAGATTTTAAGTTTGCATCTTTTTACAGAGCGTAAAATAGTTTTTGAAATAAAATTTCTGATTTTGGGCGAATTTTTAAAACTTTATACTTTTATGAGGTAAGAGTAATTTTGGAAGTGAAAAACTGTACCAAAAGGAGAAAAATAATTTGTTGTACAGATTAATGGGAATAAGAGCCCCTTTGAAAAATTCCTGTACAGTTTTATAAGAAGAATAATATATTCTTAAATAACAAAATCAAATATCGAATCGCAATGTCGTCAAAAGTATAAGATTTATAAATTTATCAAGAGAACCGCACGTTTGTTATTCGTGATATAAATTTATCGACATTTTTTTAAAGAGAATTATTTAATCACGTGTTCCCAGTAAATTATATAATACATTATTTTTCTCATTTCAATTCATTAATAATTTTATGAGTCATAAATAAAAGTTTATTTTGTAAAAACTTGTTTATTTTATTCAATAATTGTTCTAAAACGGAAATTCTTAATTCCTTTTACATATACATTCACTTTGTAACTGGTAATAAATTTGTTTCCTGAGAGTCAGTGTAAGGCCTTTATCTCAAAACATCAAGACTTCTCCCCGCGATAATGACAGCCATTATCCATTGTCGTCAGGGGTTGCGTGGACCCTTGTCCCCTTAGGCAATAGGGATTGGAAGACGTACAAAAGTACTCGCTAGTCGTTTTTGGCGCATTTTTTCGATAATACAAAAACACCGGACGATCCGTTTTCGAGGGTACATTTAAACTTACAATAATCCGTGACGAACCGTTAAGAGACCTGCATAAAAGAACGAGATAATCCGGGTCAAACCGTTAAAGGGTTAAAATATATTGAACTCAAATTCTCTACATTGATTATATATTCTTTATGAAAATGAATAATTAGGCAAAATAATCTATAAGTTAATTTAATCCAAAGCAGGTCGTTTCGACGCCGACGGTTCGACGCCAACGTTTCGACGCCGGGGCAGTTCGACGCCGTACGTTTCGACGTAGGGGCAGTTCGACGCCATATTTTTTTCGTATTTTTATTTATTTTTAGAATAAATATGAAGTAACATGACTGATTTTTATTTAATGAATTAGCGATTGTTTGCATGCATATTTGAACTAAATATATGTGTGTATATGTGTGTAAGTGTTCTAGATTTTTGTTTGTGTCCCAGATTAGTGAGAAGCCCCCTCGGCAACGTCAAGGCCCCAGGACATGAGGGAAGGTTTTTTTTAAATTTATTTATTTCACAAAACAGCATCAGAAAGGCAAAATACACAAATGGTAAATAAACATATGGTTACAAAGTAGTTGTATTATATTGCAGACAAATATAATTACAGATAAATAAGATTACAGATAAATAAGATTACACATAAATAAGATTAGAGATAAATAGGATTACATCTCAGAACTGTTATTATACTAATCCATTGCAAAATTATGCGCCACACCTTTCAGATATTCCATTATTTATCGATTTTCAAAATCTCAACTATTACTTTAATTTTCATATCAGCTCGCAGATACCTATTTCGCTTGCGCGGCGGTTCATCTTCACGTACAAATTGTTCATAACATTGATCAATTGATTTTTGAACACGCCTGAGACCATCTATGAATTCCCATAATGTGGGGTGTGAAACACCAAATGATGATGACACCAAATTTATTTGAATGATGATGCAAACTTATTCTAAAAATAAATAAAAATACGAAAAGTATGGCGTCAAACAAAAGCAAAAAAAGTATGGCGTCGAACTGACCCCGCGTCGAAACGACCTCGTGTCGAATTGATCACGCGTCGAAACGCTGGCGTCGAACCGTTGTCGTCGAACCGTTGGCGTCGAAACGTTGGCGTCAAACTGACCTGTACCGAATTTAATCAACAGTATATAACATCACAGAACTAATTCTAGAATGGCTACTATGTGGAAGGCTATCAAATACTGCATTTTAAAGTAAATAATAGAAGAATATTTCTATCGTAGTTATATGTGAACTAAATAATACGAGATTATAGTACAGTTAGTTATATAAGAATGTTTGAAATATTTTCACAAGCATACACATAATGTTTCAATACTTGGGTTTTCAAAACCAAAAAAGTTTTGCATCCAGAACTAAGTGCCCAAAGTAGCTAGTTATCTGATACATATGTAGATCATGTGATCAGGAATGTGATATATTAATACATATATGAAATCGGATCCAAAAGTAATTACCCTGCGTTTGTGTCAGAAATACACATTACTTTTAATGCGAATTTAGCAATATGACAGAACCAAACTAGCAACGACAAACAAATGCAAACACATCATAATTTCGCTTTTTCCCATATATTTTCATTTTCTCCCTAGCTCCTATCCCTCATATGATATTTACTTCCGTTGGCATAATGAAATGTCCACCGTATCCTTAAAGGACTCAAGTTGGCGCAACTAAGGCTGTTATCCGAATTTTGGATACGCGACCCCATACTCAAAAAAGTTCGCGCGGATAGGATATGAATATATTTCTAATACTAACTCAAAATGACTCAAAGTTTGAATTTTATGTTTTGATTATAAGATGGGAAGGATGTTGAGAATACATTATTTATTTTAATGTTTAACTTTTTTTAAATATTTTATATTTCTTGGCTCATGCGCAAGGCCTCATTTAAATTATGTTAGTATAGTTTAATAATTTATGTATGGCCTGTTCAAGTTTTAGAACCGTGTAGCAGCGTTATTGTTTTCTTCGTAATAATAAATTTTATTCGTCGAAACTGATTTTATTCTGTCATTAAGGGATTAAGCCCCTTTAAAACTATGATGCGAGTCTTTAATTAAAGGCTACTTTATGCTGAAGTGTGATTAATGCTTTTAAGTACTGAAAGCTAGAAAAATTGGTGACTATTATAGCTAAGAAACTTGTGTGTACATATGTGCGAAAAATTAACGTTACCTCATCGATCTACATGAAATCTTATATTTGCTGTATTTACTTATGCAAGTTATTTGTGGTAAAATGAAACTTTGTTGTAACTGATGTACACTTTCTGAAAAAATTTCCTTATTTTCCTACCATATCCAGTAAGTTATCGGTAAAATCCTAGTATACGGTGCAGCCTTGGCGCGATTTTGAAAATTATTGCCAACACCAAAATGACCCGTTTTACTACTCATCGTATATTTCCCGTTTACTGCTCATCATAAAGTGGCCAAATCCTTTGTGTACCCGCTAATAGGATTAAACCAAGTCATCTACGGAAATTAAAAACTTAACCACAGAGCTGAATAGTTTCATATTAATGAAATATATATATCTACATTTGGAAGCAATGTAGATTAAGATGGATGCAGAAACAAAACCTCATACCTTTTACGTATGTTACGTACGTTCTCATACCTGTTGCAATACCTGTTACGTATTGCAACAGGATATTTTCAGAAAAATCTGATTCAACAAGTTATTTTCAGAAAAATCTGAATTCAGTTCACACTGACATATTCGTACAGGTGGAAGGAAAGTCAAAAGGAAACTAAGTGTGTGTGTGTGATTATGGCAAAGCCTCGAGGGCTATCTGCCTAAGAGGAGGGATGCCTTCGTGGAGGACTTTCTAAGGGAAACTGGCTCGTATACACGTTACACATGGGGAAAACCACGAAAACTCCCATGCAGCCAGCCCGTTCACGATATTCGAACCTCAGACCAAACTACCAGTGTTCAGCGACTTTACCGCTCGGCCGCTGGTGGGCCAAAAGGAAACTAAGAAACCTCAAGTTTGTGCTACATGTGGCCTGGCATTTGTATGCAAAAGTAGCTTAAATACTCACATTTGAACCCATATTAAGGAAAAGACTAATATACGTGTCATTTGTGAGAAGGGATTTGCACTAAAGCATACTTTAAGCTTACATTATCTCACCTACACAGGTGAGAAACCTGATTTTTGTGATATATGTAATAAATCATTCAAACAAAAATATCAGTTACAAGAACACGTGTGTCCATACAGACGAAAAACGATATCTGTGCAGTGTTTATAACAAATTATTTGCATGTAAAAGAAGTCATGATCTTCATTTATGAATTCACACAGGTCAGAAGCCTCATCTTTGTAATACATGTGGTAAAGAATTTGCAAGCAAATAAGATTGAAGAGATCACCTGGTAATTCATACAGGTGAAAAATGTTATACGTGTGGTAAATCTGGAAGTCATTTGCAAGAAAAGAGGGTTTAAAGGCACATGTTCCTATTCATGAAAGTAAGAAATCTGCAGCTTGTAATCATTGCAAAAAGGCATTTTTGACAAGTGCTTAAAGTGCACATATTCGAAGTCGTTTCGGCTATAAGCCTCATATATATGATATATGTAATAGATCATATAAATGAAAGCATGATTTAAATGCACACATTAGTACTCATACGAAGGAGAAGCCCCGTACAGGTGAGAAACCTCCCTTATGTAATATATCCCTTCAACTATCGGCCAATTGCCCTTACCAGTTGCCTCTGCAAGCTGTTTGAAAAAATGGTAAACAGCAGCCTAGTCTACTTCTTGGAAAAGAATAATATTATATCACCTTATCAAAGCGGTTTTCGAAAGGAGAGAACTACCGTAGATAATATGCTCCTCTTAGAGACATCCATTTGAAAAGCTTTTGTAAGAAGAAGTCGCCTTGTCTCGGTATTCGTTGACATTGAGAAAGCATACGATAAGGCATGGAGATACAGTCTACTTCGGGATCTTCACGAGAGTAGCTTGTGCGGCAACCTACCAATTTTCATTCAGAATTTCCTGAACGCTAGAAATTTTCAAGTAAGAATTGGCTGTTTTATCAGAAGTTTTCGAACAGGAAGAGGGTGTGCCTCAAGGCTTTGTGCTTAGTGTAACCCTGTCCATTTTAAATATAAACTCTGTACTAAAAAACTTCCTTCCACCATTTTGGGATCTCTATATGTTGATGATTTACAGATTAGCTGTCGAGGGGCAGACATGAGATACGTAGAGAGGCAATTGCAGATGGCTCTGAATAAGATCCAAGGATGGTCAGATAAACAGGGATTTATATTTTCGAAACAGAAAACTTTTTGCGTGCACTTTTGTAGGAAGCGAGGTCTCCATCCTGGGCCTGATTTATATCTGAATGGTACAATTATTCCAGTTGCGCCTGAAGTGAAATTTTTAGGAGTAACGTTCGACCATAAATTGACTTTCCTTTCTCATGTTTTAAACCTCAGAAAGAGGTGTCTAAAAAAACTAAATATTTTGGAAGTGTTGGCGAACACCTCCTGGGGTGCAGAGCATTGCTCAATGCTCTGTATTTACAAAGCGCTTGTCTGCTCTAGACTGGACTATGGCTTAGTTGTTTACGGATCCACTCAGTCATCAGTATTGTTAAAACTGGATCCTGTTCACCATCAAGCTCTGCGGATTTGTTCAGGAGCTTTCAGGACTTTCCCTGTCCAGAGCCTATATGTTGACTCTAATGAACCATCACTTTATCTGAGGCATGAAGAATTATCCCTTTTGCAATATATTAATATTCTATCACAACCTGAACATCCCAATAAGCTCAGCTTACATGATAATGTGTGTAACACTTTATTTGAAACACGTCCATCCTGTGTTCCTACCTTTCTTTTAAGAGCTCGCCCTGTCATTGAGGAACTTTCCCTGTCTGATAAGTATCCCCAAGCAGTGCAGAATTTTGAAATCCCACCTTGGGAAAATGTTCAAATTCAGCTTCTTGATGTTTTCAAGCATCATGTGAAGGCAAGCACTAAGAAGATCATTTACAGACAACTCTTTGCGGAGCACAGGCACAAATATAGCAGTTATCTTCCAGTATACACAGATGCATTAAAGTCAAAAGATCATGTCGGGATTGCATTTGTAATCGAAGATCACATGGAGGGTAGACGCTTGCACCATGCTTTCTCTGTTTCGAACGTCGTGATGACGCCATTCGTTTGATTGGCGTTTCAGTTCTGGCTGGTATGATCGGGCCCAAGTCTAATCCAGCGTAATGCTACGGCGTAGAAAAGCATCTCCTTGGCGCTCATAGCGCTCCAGGTGGGTTCGGGCAGCATCGTATCGTAGCCATTTCTGCATTTCCGTCAATTGATGTGGAACCCATCGTGAAGCAATTTTTCTCATGGACAGGCGTTCCTTCAGAATGTGCAGCACAGTTGTATGCGCTAATCCTGTTTGTCCAGCCAGCTGACGAATCGTTTGGTGGCGATCACTGTCCATTAGTGCGGCAACAGCTTGCAAGTCTGCATCGCTGACACTTGGACGACCTGGCCGCAGCATGTCTGCAACGTTTTGGCATCTCCATTGAATGCTTTCACCCATCTTGATACGGTTCTGTAAGGCAATGCAGATTCCCCGCAAGCCTTGATGACACTGTCGTGCTGTGCGACCTGTGGCACATTCAATTTTTATCCAACATCGTTGTTCTTGTTTTGAAAACATCCTGACAACACTTACTTTAGACCGCGAGCTAATACAAGGATCCGTTCTTTGCGTCACTCCGCATGCACGTGAAGTAGGCAGGACGAGTCTTTTTGCTGAGAGGTAAGGTAGGTATGTAGTTTACATGTGGTATACGCGATATTCTTTGATTTTGTCGCGTAGCGTTTCTTCAGCTGTGTTGTCACTATTAAATTTCCAACCCTCGTATTTTAATTGAGTGTCCCTGTTTTAACAGTCTTCGTCAGAAATATTTTAATAGCTGTGACTTACCTCTCGACCGTTTAATCGGAAGAGAGGTCAATTGTAATTTATTTTATTATTTAAAAGAGACTGGCTTTTATTATTTAATGTAATCTGTTTAGCAGATTTTTTTTTTGTATTTAAATGTGTGCTTTTACCAGTTTATTTATATGACTCCATCCTCTGGATTTGGTACATGTAGCTTTTTAATAATTTTATTAATAAGTGTTTCATTTCTAAATTAGGTCATCCCACCATTTGTTTGGCGCATCATAATCATTATTGGTTTTTGCGCCAAAAAACTGACTCACTCACTCAAATGATCATGTCAGGATGGCATTTGTATTTGAAAATTACATAGAGGGCAGATGCCTGCACCATGCTTTCTCAGTCCTAACATCTGAACTAACTGCAATATATTATGGTCTCTTGTACATCATACAGCTCTGCCACAAAAAGTTCATAGTTTATACAGACTCCTATAGTGCTCTTAAATCTTTGGAAGCTTTTCCCAACAATCAGAAACCTGTGGTGGTGGATGTTGTCAAAATTCATATAAACTTAACGATTCGAGGATATGAAGTCCTGAACTGCTCGGTTGCTGGACATGCTGGAATAAAGGGAAACGAGCTTGCAGACATCGCGGCAAAATCTGCTGTTGAACTGTCCAGTCGCCTTATCCCTTTTAGAGACCTGAACATCCTAATAAGCTGTACTTAGATGATCATGTGTGTAACACTTTATTTGAAACGTGTCCATCCTGCGTTCCTATCTTTCCTTTAAGAGTTCGCCCTGTGATTGAGGAACATTCCCTCTCTGATATGCGCCCCCAAGCAGTACAGAACTTTGAAATTCCACCTTGGGAAAATTTACGGATTCAGCTTCTTGATCTTTTCAAACATCACATAAAGGCGAGCACTAACGAGATCGTTTACAGACAACTGTTTGCTGAGCACAGGCACAAATATAGCAGTTATTATCCGACATACACAGATGGATCAAAGTCAAATGATCATGTCGGGATGGCTTTTGTATTTGAAGATTACATTGAGGGCAGATGCCTGCACCATGCTTGCTCAGTCATAACATCTGAATTAACTGCAATATATTATGGTCTTTTGTACATCTCAAAGCTCTGCCACAGAAAGTTCATAGTTTATACAGACTCGTATAGTGCTCTTAAATCCTTGGAAGCTTTTTCCAACACTCAGAATCCTGTGGTAGTGGATGTTCTCAAAATTCATAGAAATTTAACGATTCGAGGATATGAAGTCCTGTACTGCTGGGTTCCTGGACATGCTGGAATAAAGGGAAATGAGCTTGCAAACATCGCAGCCAAATCTGCTATTGAACCATCCAGTCACCTTATCCCTTTTAGAGACATCTGCAGTGTCATCAAGGAAAAGGTCTGAAAAAATTGGCAGCAAATTTGGGATGTTCAGCATCACAACAAGTTGAGAAATGTCAAGCCTAGAATTGAGCATTGGGATTTTGCTGGAAATCGTAAGGAGGACGTTCTTTTGACTTGCCTCAGAATTGGACACACTAGAGTGACACAAAACTATCTTCTTAAAGCTGAAAATGAGCCTGTTTGTTTTAATTGTAATGTTTGTTTATCTGTTTGTCATATTTTAATTGACTGTCCATGTTTTAATAGTCTTTGCCAGAAATATTTTAATAGCTGTGACTTGCCTTTTGACCGTTTAATCGGAAGAGACGTCAATTGTAATTTATTTTATTATTTAAAAGAGACTGGCTTTTATTACCTAATGTAATTTGTTTTGAAGACTGTGACTTGAATTTTAATGTGTGCTTTTAACTTGTGTTTATATGACTCCATCCTCTGGATTTGGTACATTTATCTACTTGTTTTTATTTATTGAATTTTAAAGTCATCAATTGTAATCATCCCATCTTGTGTTTGGCACGTCATAATCATCTCTGGTTTTTGCGCCATAATCACTCACTCACTCACTCTATCCCTTTTAGAGACATCTGCTGTGTCATCAAGAGGAAGATACAGAAAAAATGGCATCAAATTTGGGATGTTCAGCTTAAAACAAGTTGAGAAATTTAAAGCCGAAAATCGAACATTGGGATTTTGCTGGTAATCATAAGGAGGAAGTTCTTTTGACTTGCCTCAGAATTGGTCACACTAGAGTCACACATAACTATCTTCTCAAAGCTGAAAATGAGCCTCTTTGTTTTAATTGTAATGTTTGTTTATCTGTTCGTCATATTTTAATTGAGTGTCCATGTTTTAATAGTCTTCGCCAAAAATATTTTAATAGCTGTGACTTACCTTTCAACCGTTTAATCGGAAGAGAGGTCAATTGTAATTTATTTTGTTATTTAAAAGAGACTGGCTTTTATTACCTAATGTAATTTGTTTTGAAGACTGTGTCTTGAATTTTAATGTGTGCTTTTAACTTTTGTTTATATGACTTCATCCTCTGGATTTAGTACATTTGTCTACGTGTTTTTATTTATTGAATTTTAATGTCATCAATTGTTATCATCCCATCTTGTGTTTGGCACGTTATAATCATCTTTGGTTTTTGCACCATTATCACTCACTCACTCACTCACTCTTCGCCAGAAATATTTTAATAGCTGTGACTTACCTCTCGACCGTTTAATAGGAAGAGAAGTCAATTGTAATTTATTTTATTATTTAAAAGAGACTGGCTTTTACTACATAATGTAGAATTTTAAATGTGTGCTTTTAACTTGTTTTTATATGACTTCATCCTCTGGATTTGATACATTTGTCCACTTGTTTTTATTTATTGTATTTTAACTTCATTATTTGTAATCAGCTCATTTCGTGTTTGGCGCGTTATAATCATCTTTGGTTTTGCGCCATAATCTCTGACTCGCTCTCACTCACTCAAATCCATCTAAACGGTTTTTACGTTCGACTAGACGCATATCCTTCCTACTTATAATGGCTACTAAGTGAACCTTCATTTACTACACTAGTGAATTAACGCTCTTTTCCCTTTCGTTCCAAATCGTACAGAAACTTCAAATTAATCTTACTACATTCAGCCATTCTACCGTCTAAACAATAAAACCGACACATACCACAAAAGCAATTACAAAACATCCCATAATTCAAAATTGTTGGTAGTGGTGATAAAGGCAAAGCATGTTTTGCTTCCCTTAAATAAATCTAAGACTAAACTAAATAAAATTCTTGCTTTATTCCGTAAATAAAATAAAAAAGCTAACACTGTAGCCTTTACATTTTAAAATCATTTGATTGAAAGCAATGCTAACTGATAATCACACAAGACAACAAGAACAAGAACAAGAACATTCGCCGATACCGGCGTACATATATATTATACTCGGCCAACCCGCCGATCTTGACGTCATCGGCCAATCAGCGGCAACCACGTTAGCTTACCGCCGATCGACCTTCGATCAAAATTTGCATGTGGAAAACTAAAGCCAACAAAAATTTCTCAGAATCTGCACCCGATTGCGTCACAATAGGGTTTCATTAACATTCAACTACTCAGGCCATCATAAATGAAACAAGAACTTGGCGATAAATGAAACAACTTCGCCATAATACAAGGGGTACCTTAAAGTCTACTCTAACCGAAACTTTCATTTTATTACTATTTAATGGGAATTTAAATGGGAAAATTTTAAATTTATTTTCTAAATGTAATCCTTCAGCATTCTGAAAAGAATTTAAATCCTGAATGTACTTCCACTGAATTAAATTCCCATTTTCAGCCGTTAACAAGCATTCCGCAAAAACATTATGCATCAATTATAACATATGACATGCATCAGGTATCACGTATACATTTTTAGACGGATCAGCTGGATTAGCAAAATATGGTTTGATACTTTTTTTTTTTTTTTTGTAATTTTGCGCCTAATAATTCAGCTGCTGAAAAATTCATAGATATGCCATCAAATGTTATGGATATTACATTCACATTAACATCAATCAGCATATAAATAGCTTGTTTAATCAAGTTTTCTTTTTCACCACCATTTATGCTATCAATCAAAAAATAAGCAATTGAAATTGACCATAGTACATTGATACCCACAATCAAAAATATTGGAGCTTCTTTAGCTTCAATAAGCTGACTCTTACAGATATTTTTACTAAATTTGGCACACACAAAAAATTCTTTACTGTCTCAATCTACATGCTTTCTTATTGACATTTCATCAAATATAAGTGCTACATAAACTTCATAATTTGTTTTATCCACTCTTTCTTAAAGATAGAGCTTCTTTAGTGAAACCAGGACATCCATTGATGACATTATACCATCTTCTAATTGTGGTAATGGTGGTGTCTGCATCAAAGTCTGCCTACAATATTCATAGGCTTTTGGAAAATAAAAATGAGAGAGAGCAAAAGATTTTAATTCATTGCCAAACGACTTGGTCTTCTTTTTCAATGCCTGAAGACTAAGTTCACTGAAGTTTTGTTCTAGCAGTTCTTGCAGTTTTCACAATTAACTAAATTTTCGCTTTTAAGTCTTCAATAACAATCAAATTATTAATCTTTTTAGCTTTCCTTGAAACTTGCAAATTACAAACTTTAATTCTTTTCTTCAATTCTTCTATTTCCTCATTCTTTTTATTTGTTATACGAGGGGGAGTCAAATGAAAACCATAATTATTTTTTTAAATATTATTTATTGGTCACACAGGGTGCAGAAGTAAATCCCTTTTAAACATAGTCCCCTCCTCGTTCAATGCAAGTCCGCCAGCGCTTCGGAAGAGCCTGAATACCTGCAGAAAAAAAGTTTTTTGGGCGACGGCGCAACCACTCGTGCACAGCGTTGCGTACCTCTTCATCGGAGTGGAACTTCCTGCCGCCTATTGCTTCTTTGAGCGGACCAAACAAATGGAAATCGCTCGGTGCGAGGTCTGGCGAGTAAGGGGGATGTGGAGTGTATTCAAATTTCAGGTCTGTGATGGTCGCAAGCATTGCACGAGCCATATGGGGCCGTGCATTATCGTGTTGCAGCAGCACACCGGCTGACAGCAATCCACGTCATTTCGTTTTGATGGCAGGCCGGAGATGATTTTTTAGGAGGTCTGAGTACGTAGCACTCGTCACAGAGGTTCCTCGTGGCGTGTAGTGTTCCAAGATGATGCACTTTTCGTCCCAAAAGAGGGTCAGCATAACCTTCCCTGCAGATGGCTGTGTCCGAAACTTTTTGGGTTTCGGTGATGAGGAATGGCGCCACTCCTTGCTCGCTCGCTTTTTTCAGGCTGATGGTAATGCACCCATGTTTTGTTACCAGTGACGATTCGTGACAGGAAGGCATTACCGTCACGTTCAGCACGCCACTAAAGGTCTTCGCACGCATCAACATGTCGCTATTTCAGTTCAGGCGTCAGTTGTCGGGGCACCCATCTTGCAGACACCTTATAAAACTGGAGAACATCATGCACAATATGAAGTGCCGATCCATGACTCATGTGTACACATGCTGCAATTTCGTGTATTGTCACACGGGGGTTTTCCAAAACAATGGCTTCAATGGCTGAAATGGTCTCTGGAGTCACTATGTGGCGAGCCTGGCCGGGGCGTGGAGCATCGGCCACGGACGTAACACCATTTGCAAATTTCCGGCACCATTCATAGATTTGTGGCTGTGACAAACACACATCTCCATACTGAACCTTCATTCGCTTAAAAATGTCAATCGGTTTCACACCTTCACTTCGCAAAAACCGAATCACAGAACGCTGCTCCTCGCTGGTGCATGTGGCTGGTGGGGCTGCCATTTTGGAACTGTTGTTGCGCCGGTGTTTGTGCATTAGCCGGCTGCTGCCACCTAAGAGAAATCCGGCATACTATCGCAAACAGGCATGCCAATTTACAGCTCACTGGCGCCATATGCGGATTTTTATTTCTACTTTTATGGTTTTCAGTTGACTCCCCTACATATCCTCATATTTTCTTTTCAGCTTCCTTGGGCTCTCAGAAATAAAATATGAATGATCAGAAGTGTTGTATTACGTCACCATTAATGTGGTGTTGCTGGCGTGACCGCCTAACAGCAACGATACTAAGAGTATCAAATACAAATTAATTCTGCGTAAATAGTTAAATAAAATTTAGTGGTTAGTACATTGCATGATCTTAATATTAATAAGAATAAAATGACATACCCAATAAGGCATGCATGAGTCGATAACTCTCTTTTTCCAATCTCACATTTATTTTATCAAACACATTTTCTCGATTAAATAAGGAACATTTATCACACACATATAAAAATATCAAAATATCAGAACTTAGATACATAAAACGTGATAAATTAAAATGGAATGGTCGGAGAGGGCCGAAACGTCACTATTTGTAGATGCATTGCAATCCTGTCTCATCGAATATATCTGCAGTCGAAATTTTCTCATATTCACTTTCGTATTGTGGCACAGTCTTATTACACACTTGCAAGCTCTTCTTTCTTCACTTTCTCATTTTTCTAACACACTTATCATCACGTGATGACACATCGCTGATCAAGCACATCTTGGAGTCGAACACCTATTGATAATCTGCTGGAGCTGCATTTTTTATGTTATTCATGGCAGCAGGACGTAGTGAGTCTCAAAACGGGCATTTTCCTCTAGATACTAGATCTCTTAATTCTGCTTCCTTCTATGCAAAATACGACGACATTCCACGTGCAAAATATGCAGGAATGATGGCGACTGCTGAGTGTGTGTGGCTCGAAGGCCCACACACTCGTTAACACGACGTCAGGCAGAAAGAGGGGAAAGAGGAAGACAAACCAGCATGAAGAATAGGCCCTATCCAGGCGAACAATCCAATTATTTTTATTATCTGAGCGATGTAGAGGTGTTCTGGGCTGTATGTCATTACTATTAACAGGAGGTATGATTGAAGCAAGAGCCTCTTTAATGTCTTCTGCTTTCGCCTGAGCAGGCACTCCAAACAAAATTATATTATCAGAAATGGGCTTAGCTGTGCGTAAGTGAAGCAAGTCTGAAAGCTCTGAATGAGAGGTGATAGAATCTTTAATGGAACAAAGATGCTCCGCAGTAGCACAGCGAATTAGGAGCTCGTTTGCACGGGTAGGACGGATTTTCTTGGGCACTAAATTGGTGGCCAATTTTTCTCGTAAGGCCCTCGGAGAGACACTGCGATCCTTGGATGAGACCAAAAGCACGTGGTCAGAAAGCTTCTGCTGTCTCTTAGGTGGGGAATCCTTCTTTTTTCGTAGCTGAACAACAGTAGATTGATGCTCTGCAGGACAGGGTGGCTGTTCAGCAAGAGGGGCAGAATCCCTGAAGGTTGAAGGCTCCAATAAAGAAATAATCTTATTAAGAGAATCGTTTTGTCCCTTGAGATTAGCAATAATTTGATCTTGCTCTGCTAATTCTAGCTCCAACTCTACTATGGAGCGTTGTCCAATAATGATTGTATCAGAAATTTGTTTTTGAGCTGTCTTAGTCAGTTTATGCTTCGTGTTGGAAGCTGAGAGCAGCTGAAGCGATGCAGTACAATGTTCTAAATAATTTTGTAATGAGTTTGGAGCAGCAGTAGGCACAGGAAGAAGTGTAGCAGAAGGCGCTTCAGATAATACAGAAGGTGTGGCTGACACAGAATCAGTTACTGAAGTAGCCATTCAATATTATGTGAAAATAGTCAAATAGATCAAACACAAGCTGAAAATAATACTATTTGCTATGTAGATGAAAATGTGGTGTAAGTCAAACAAAAGTCAATGGAAATCCTATGGAAATTAAATTTTTATGCTAGGCATATGAGAATTGGTAGATATGTGGCAAAGTGATGAGAAATAACAATGTCACAATTACTTTTCTAAAATTCTAAAGTGTAAGAAGGATATAGACTGGTAAAGTTATAAAAATCAGTTATACAGAAAAGGATCACTGTAACACTAAGTTCTATTGTTCAAGAAACCTTTATGAATAACAAGAGAAAAGTTAAACTTTTTACACTATTTGCAGTATAGATGAAATAGTGGTGTAAGTCAAGTCAAGTGTAAGTGTAAGTCAATGTAAATCCTATGGAAATTAAATTTTTAAGCTGGGGATATGAAAGTTGGCAAATATGTGTCAAAGTGGTGAGAAATAACAATGTCACAATTATTTCTTAAAAATCTAAAATGCATAGAGGTTATAGGCTGACAAAGTTACAAAAACCAATTATACAGAAAAGGATTATCGTAACACTATAAAACTATTGTTTATGATACCTTTATACATAATGAAATATAAATAGGCTTTAATGCATAAAATAATAACTAATATAACTAAATTGGCTATTCAATAGCTAGAAAATTTCTTAAAATTATTAGTTACAAGATGTGATAAGGCAGATCATCAACATAATAAATTAATGTAATCTAACAATAACTATTTCAAATAAGCAAAAATAAATCAACAGTTACTTATAAAGTACAGAGTTTATAAATTGGCAACTATTATTTGAAATTCAAAGAATTATGAATACAATATTAAAGGCAAATTTGGTGGAACAATGGTATAAGATCATCTAACCGTCTAATGTAAAATGCAGAACTGAATTAAAATTCACTAAAAACAATAAATATACAACATAACTACACAGGAATATTACAAAACACAATTATAATTCAGATTTAAAATCTAATATTAATTAAAAAGTAATAAATAACTGAAAATATTGATATTAAGGAAATGCTATGGCAAAATGTAAACAACTTATCTAGTCCCCCTCTAGACTGTAATTAAGCCAAAAATCTTTACGAAGGCTTGAATAAAGAGCAGGTGGGCAGGTGAGGGAGTATCCAAAATTAGTCCAAATGAAGAACCTCTATCCAAATTGAGCAACTTTAGGAAAAACTTGAGCTGATATACAGTATCCAATCTTGCCTTTACTGTATTACAATGGAGGAAAACAACATCTTTATCCAAGTCAGAAAATTGCAAATAAAAACCAAAGTAGCTATCAAACTCCAAAATAAGTCATATCAAAATGATCCTCTCAAGGCGGGCTTCAAGAGGACACCAAAGTCTCTCGAATCACGTGAATATTTCCGCAGAAATTAAATAAGTTTGAAGAGCAATAAAATCACCAAACAACAGTTGAAACAAAAACACGCAATAATCAACACGAGGGGGGCCTTTTGCGTAGTGCCATACGCGTCATCAAGTCCATATTTCATTTCAAGTCCAAAATCAGTCCAAAGTCGTAAACCAAACTTCAACACCTTATGTGTAGATTCACTTTGTTCGGTACACGAACAATAAGGGTTGAATTCAGTAGGGGTTTTACCCTGTCGCATACGGTGCTACTCCAGTCACAGGCTCTATTCCGGAGTCGACATTGGATGTTACACTCATAAGTCCTTTGATTTATACAGTAATAATTGATGTCGTTATTATAACATGTCATGACATCTCGCATCTTGAACTTAACAGACTCATGTACTGAGGGCTTTCACTTAACCATCTACCCCTCACCTCACACGCGTCGTTAGTAGGCACACAAATACATACATCATAGAGGAGCAACAGTTCTTTTAGGAATAAACCCTTTGCTAGTTTCTTTGTCTTTAGATCTTTATGTACCTTCGCCTCAGTTTCACTAATATAATCCTTTACTTCCTTACTTTCACAATACTTAGGGCTCTGCTTTAATGATTCCTTCACTCTCTTTTCCATTCTTTTCCATTCTTCTTTCTCACATCATCAGTACCTCCGCCGTGCTTTACATAGTCATTCCAAATGACATTAGGTCTTACATTCAACATTACTTTCTCAATTGGTGTTCTCTTGCGCATTCTCTCCATATCTTTATTTTCAACATCACTATTTGAATGGTTCAAAAGTACTTCATTATTCTCAGCTCTAAGCTGGAGCGCTCTTTCTCCGTTATTCACAATAGGCATCTGCTCAATCTCCTTCACTTCGTTCACTTCTATAACACTGCTTCTATCCACATGGTCTTTTGTTTGCTCTTTGAAATCAACTTCTTCACTAGCTCTTCTTTCTAAATACTCTTCGACTTGCTTTTTAAACTCGATCAGATTGATACCCTGAACTGTAAGCTATTCCAGCTAGGTCCAGTTCTATGATAGGGTATTCAGCAGCTTCATACAATAATTCATCATATATTTCACTGCTAACAGTAGAAAGAGGCCTTTCTGCCCGACATCACATCTTTTGGATGTGCAGGACTAGAGTCACATATAACTATCTTCTCAAAGCTGAAAATGAGCCTGTTTGTTTTAATTGTAATGTTTGTTTATCTGTTCGTCATATTTTAATTGAGTGTCCATGTTTTAATAGTCTTCGCCAGAAATATTTTAATAGCTGTGACTTAACTCTCGACCGTTTAATCGGGAGAGAGGTCAATTGTAATTTATTTTATTATTTAAAAGAGACTGGCTTTTATTACCAAATGTAATTTGTTTTGAAGACTGTGTCTTGAATTTTAATGTGTGTTTTTAACTTATGTTTATATGACTTCATCCTCTGGATCTGGTACATTTGTATACTTGTTTTAAATTATCGTATTTTAATTTCATCATTTGTAATCATCCCATCTCGTGTTTGGCGCGCTGTAATCATCTTTGGTTTTGCGCCATAATCTCTCACTCACTCACTCACTCACTTTGGATGTGCAGGAGGTCTGCCTTCCGCATCTCCCCCGCCACTGGGACTTTCGCATTCCACTTCCCGTCTCTGAACGTCAGGTGATCCAGCACCCTTAGAGGAACCATCCTCTTCTCTGTTTTGTTCCGTATCACTTCTATCAGATCCACTGTTTTTCTTTTCATGATGAGCAGCACAACAAGCACACATGCAGTTGCACTCACCAGGCTCAAGGGTCGATTTTCTTACTTTTGGACTCTCTTTCCGGTTGACCCGACCTCCTTGGCTAATAGTATGTCTCGTTACCTTCACCCAGATTTACAGGGCTACGTGGTAATTCAGTGTTTCGCAGACGTCTCTGAGCTTTACGCTCTGCAATTAACTGTTCGACACGAGCATCATAGGCTTCGCCAACGAAACCTTCACTCCTAGCAATCTCATGAGCTCTCTTAATATAGGGATCTGACATATTTAAATCAAATGCGCATACCGCGACAACACCTTTTTATAAATAAAAAAGGACAAAAAGAGCATTATATTATATATTTTGGTATTCCTGTATTGTTTTGTATACTTTATATTCTTGTTTTTGTACTTATGCGTGTACATTTGTATTTCTCATTATATGCTCATTTATTGCCACTGTTTACATGTTTTATGGTAACCAATGTTCCGAATTGATGTCTGGTCATCCTATCATGCATATTCTTATTCTTGCAAATGTATGTAACTATGATATTGATCTACTACTATTATGATAATGAACTACTACTACTATGACAATGAACTACTACTACTATGACAATTATGAACTCTGGACTACAGATTACGACAATGAACTCTAAATATTGACTATGACCTCAATTTGACTATATATACTGTGGACTATGGACATACTTGTAACAGTGACTTTTATGAATGTATTCGCAGCAAGCCTTGCTAAAATTGCCATGTACTCTCTCTATGACTACTCTGCAAATATCTAAATTTTTCAATCAAAATCAAAATTTTTGTGATCAATAAATGCCGCTGATCTGCCGGGTTAGACCTGGTTGTGGCGGTAGCTAGTGGTGGATGACAATCCGCTATGAGAGCTTTAGCCTGATTGGTTTATTCCTTTGGTCGGGAGCTCTCATAGTGGTGGTCATTCAGTCAGTCAGTCCTTCCAGTTTTTATACACTTCGACGCATGTGGCAGGGCGCGATAACGATACAAGAATCGATGATGGCACAGTATTCACTGTGAGAATTCTGTGTTCTCACATTCCCTCCGGCCGAAGAAAAAAAAATTGTCCCATCATTGGACAAATGAAATCCCTCTCTGCTGGACACACTTGAACTTTCGTCTGCATTACATACACATTTCACACCAATCTTTACATCACTTGCAAAGGCACTGCATTTTATCATTTCGTTCGCATTTATATATACATTCCACATTACTTGAACAACATTGAGCTTTTGTATGCACTATACACACGTATTTCACATTAATATTTCACATTGCTTGAAAAAAAAAAAAAAACACAACACTGTAAACATTTTGTGATACACATTTTTTACATTCCTAAATTAGTATTATTCTTTTACGTACTCATGCATGTCTACTCTTACCTAAAATATCACTACAAATGTGATTCCATAAAAGAAATTTTGACATATATATTTTATAACTCACATGTGATAAAAATCAATTTATCAACGACTAATGATATTGCATTATCAATTTGATGTTACTGCTCTTAACCATTGTTTCCCTTTGTTTACATTATCTCATTCTTTACATTTTAGAATCACATTCACTATTTCATTACTCAGCTACTTTTATCATTTGATCATATTCATTTCATATATACATTTCATATACCAATATGTCATGACATTGTTACAAGCTACATTTGTATTAGATCCACTACTAAATTACATACCTTGAATTTGATTCAGCAGTAAGACAAGGAGATTTGAACCACACTCTTTTTTATTCTGCTACCTAGTAATTAATGAGACCCTGCATAGTACAATTCAATTTTTCTGGTATATGGACCAGCCAACTCTACCAAAATCGTGCAATTAGCACTTTATTACACTAAATTGACCCATACCACGCATGATCATCATTCATCATCTAGCTTGTACACATGCTACATTCTTATCATAACCACAACTTTACACTTTTTTTTTGATTTCCTGATCTACAATTTACAATTTTGTTACACTCCTAATCCTCATTTTGTGTTGAATCTATTCTTGAAGGCTTTTGTAAAAACAATTTACTTGCGTGAACTTTAGTCGTTTTATTATCTAATTGTATTATATAGTTATCATTTCGTAGCTTTTTAATGATCTCATATTTAATGACATGTGAGAACACAGAATTCTCACAAGAAGTTTGATTACTGAAATGATTTTCTTCAGATATACCTACTTCATGACTTAATTCTAAATTACGCGGTATAGGTGGTTTTCTAGATGCTACCACCTAATGGAAACGAGGAAAATACAAAATTATGCTTGAAAACATTGTAAAATATACATGCTATAACTGTTTGCATTTCAAAAACTATATACAGATGACTCTGAACTTTGGCAGCATTAGGAATGCTAGCATACCATACATCGCTGCAAATCCACATATACTTGCCCTTCCATAAACATTATTATTAACAGCCTGCTGCTGAGCAGTAGGTTACAATAATATAAATTACCTGCCATACTCATTACAAAAAATAAGCAAAATTTTTATTTAAGAGTTCAAATATTTACTCATTAATAACAAAGCACTAGAAATATTACTTTATAACAACTATATAAATGTAAACAACCCTGTTCCATGTCAACTCAGCATTAAAAGAATTCAATACATTTAGCATAAAAATGTCCTATTCATACAAAGAAATAAGCTAAATATTTATTTACGAATATAAAGATTTATTCATTAATAACAAAACAATGACAATATAACTACTCTATAATTACTAGTCAAATGTAATCAACACTACAGGGGTGGGACAAAAAATAGGGAAACACCTTTAAAAAAACATGTTTCTTTGCTTAATATGGTGTAGGAAACTCATTGGCATCCAAAACAGCTTGCAGTCTTCTTGGAATGGATAAATACAGTTCCTGTATGTTTGCCAAGGGAATATTATACCATTCTTCCTGCAGAACGGTGGCAAGTTCAGATAACGATGTCGGCGGTGGATAACGAGAACTCACTTTCCGTTCAATGTAGACCACAAAGGTTCGATAATATTCAGGTCTGGTGACTGTGGTGGCCAGGGAAGATGGGACAACTCATCCTCGTGCTCGGAAAACCAGTCCTGGACAATGTGAGCTGTGTGAACGGGGGGTTTGTCGTCTTGGAAGACACCATCACCATCGGAGAACAAAGTTTGTACCATGGGATGAACTTGATCGGCCAAAATGTTCACATAAGTCTTGGCAGTCATGTGCCCTGACACAGTTATCATGGGCTAGCAGAGAACCACGATATGGCTGCCCAAACCATAACAGAACCCCCGCCATGTTTCACTCTTGGCAACAAGCAGTCTGTATTATAGGCTTGAGATGGCGTTCTTCAGACGTAAACTCGGCCAGAAGTGGGAAACAATGTGAAAGAAGACTCGTCAGACCATATTACTCGCTTCCACTGCTCTATAGTTCAGGGCCCTTAGGGGCTCACTTTTGTGAGTACGGGTGTGGCAATCCCGAGGTACCCTAGCCCTTCAGGGGATCATCTTCTTGATGAGACGGGTGTCACGATCCTGGAGCCCCAGTGATCTATCCTCTTTCCGTCTCCTCTCCTCTTGGCTGGAACTTTTTCCCTTCCCTTCTCCCTTGTGGTTTCTCTCTACGGAGTTTGGGGCTCGTCACGAGAGGCTGGAACAGACCTTGTTTCTAGTTTTCGAGTGGCGAGAAAACTGCCCACGTGTTTGCCGTGCGTGGAGACCCGTGTCGCTGGAAAGGAGGGTCCTGGTAGTTGAGGGGCGAGGTACTGTCCCCAACACACTGCTTTGGCCTCTGCTTCAGCTAAACGGGAGGCACCTTAGTCGTCCTCACGGGTGTCAATTGGCTGGTCACTAGTCCTTGTGTCAGTGGCTTGGGGTCAAGCTCTCGGGAGTACCTGCTTTCGGGAAAGCCGACTGTGGGGCTTCAGTTTGCGTATAGGTCCGGCTAGCCCTAACACAGGAATCTGTGTTCCCTTGTTGGGCTCCGTGGTGGGCAGGGCCGTCGGACCCGAATCTTTATTCTTTCACTATGGCTTCTTCTCACATCTACTTAATTAAAGATTTCGAGGTAACTCCAGTCATTCAAACTAGTTCTGAAACGTCTACAGCTAAACCAGTCACTCAACCTAGTTCTGAAACGTATACTGCTAAACCAGTCACTCAACCTAGCTCTGAACCATCTACTAATAAACCAATCATTCAACCTAGTTCTGAAACGTCTACTACTAAACCAGTCACTGTACCTGTCACTCAACCTAGTTGTGAAAATTCTGCAAAAAAATTACGGACAGATGCAAATAAAAGAAATCATAACAATAGTCCCCGTTTCCTAGTCATCTCTAGTCCTTCTGGCGAAATGCATAAGATGTCTCCTTTCGTAATAAACAAATACATCTAGTCTTGTATTGGTGAGCCAAGAAATATAAAGCGTCTATGCTCCGGAGACTTGCTTATTGATACAAACTCAGCCACCCAGTCTGCTTCTTTACTTCAGATAACTAAACTTGGGCAAGCGAATGTGACTGTAACACCACATAAGTCACTCAACTATTGTCGGGGTGTAATCTCAGAATTCGACCTTCTGTATGTTTCTGAAGAAGAGATCGCTTCTGAGCTCTCCGAACAAAATGTCTGCGGTGTACGGAGGATAAAGATGCGTAAAGAAGGTAAGTTGATAGACACGAAACACGTGATCCTTACGTTCAACACGCCTGATCTGCCTAAGAATATTAAGGCCGGATATCTAAATATTCCTGTAAGACCTTATATTCCAAACCCTATGCGATGTTTCCAGTGCGAGCGTTTCGGCCATTCTAAGACGTCTTGTCGTGGCAACCTCACATGCGCCCGTTGCTCACAGATTGGCCACGATTCTGAAAATTGTACCGCTGCTCCTCTTTGTATAAACTGCAAGGGTGAGCACCCAGCATTTTCACGCGTCTGCCCAAAATGGAAATTGGAAAAAGAAGTGCAGACTGCAAAGGTTATGAGGAACATCTCATATGCCGAAGCCAGAAGGCTAGTCCAGAGCACACAGCTTCGACCAAATACATCATATGCCAGTGCTGTTAAATCATCTCGTACAGTTGCCACCCAAACATCAATAGGCACAGACCAAATCAAATAAAACCCAACCGTCCTCATCCAACAAGAAAAAAGAAAATGCAACCCATATAGTACAAAAGAAAGAAACAGTTATTCAAAGTAAGCCCAAAATTGCCACACAAAAAACATCAAATAAAAATAGAAGTCGCAGCAATAGTTCTCTTGATGAGATGATTTCTGAATCTGCAGATTCAGACTTTATGGAAGTGGAAGAGGGTCTGGAAGTTCCCAGGCATCTACTTCCACGAAAAACAAAAGAACAGCACAGGAAAAACAAAAACCATTCATAATGGCCACCCTCGTGTCATGGAACTGTCGCGGTTTCCACCGAAATTTGCTAGACATCAAATCTATAATTAATGTGTATCATCCTGTATGCTTCGCAATACAGGAAACAAATCTAAAACCAGAACAACAGGCAAAACTTCGGAGGTTTTCTTTCGTCAGGAAGGATAACTTTGCAGGTGAACGCGCCAGTTGAGGTGTAGGTCTCCTCTCCTGACTGGACTATCCCTCAAGTTCCTTTCCTTTGACGACATCCCTCCAAGTTGTCGCTACTCAAATAAATTTTGATATTGTAGTTTCATTTGTTTCTTTGTATTTGCCTCCAAATGAGCACATTGATCAGAAAGATTTAAATGATCTTTTAGAGCAGCTGCCTCAGCCTTTCATAATGATAGGAGATTTTAACGGCCATAGTCCGCTCTGGGGTAGTAAAGATACAAATTGCCGTGGAAGATAAATTGAGCAGATGATCGAAGATCATAGCCTTTGTCTCCTGAATAATGGGCAGAATACTTACTTCCATGAGCCTTCAAGGACATTCCACGCTCTCGACCTTGCCATCAGTTCACCATCTCTGCTGCCATTTTGCACTTTTAGTGTGGGAAATGATCTTTACAACAGCGATCACTATCCCATTTTTATATCTCTTGCACGAAGAGGAGCAAACCCCATGTCGAGATCCCCTCGATTCATACTCGATAGGGCAGACTGGGAACTCTTCTCTTCCATTGCAGAGCTCACAGATGAAATGGTAGAAGATGCGCATATCGATGATGCTGTTGAAGCTGTTACAAATACTATTATTGAGGCAGCTATGCTTTCCATTCCTAGAACATCAGGAAAAATACTGAAATATTCGAAACCGTGGTGGAATCGCGATTGTCATGAAGCACTGAAAAAACAGAAAAACGCATGGGGTATTTTTCGTAGATATCCTACTCTGCGAAACCTCATTGCATTTAAAAGAGCCAAAGCAAACGCACGAAAAGTAAGGAGGCAGAGCCAAAGGAATTCTTGGATTTCCTATGTGTCATCAATTACATCCTCTACGCCTTGTAAGCGGGTTTGGGAAAGAGTTCGAAAAGCATGCGGAATCTATAAAGACCACTCACTTTCCTTTTTGGAAAAAGATGGCCGAGTGATTAGCTCCATAGAAGAAATTGTGAATACTATCGGTGAGACATTTGCTGCCGTTTCTTCCAGCAGAAACTATTCACCTGCATTTCTCTCTATCAAGCAGCACTCTGAAATAAATCCCATCGCATTCAACTCTTCCAAATCTGAGCCTTACAATAGAGCATTTACTATGCTGGAATTAAAGAGAGCTTTATTGCAGACACATAGGTCTTCTCCGGGTCTTGATGGCGTGAATTACGAAATGCTAAAACATCTGTCCTATAAGTCACTGACTGCCCTCCTCACTCTTTACAATATAGTGTGGAAGGAGTGTGTTTTTCCCAGTGCGTGGAGGAGAGCTGTTGTAATTCCTATTGCTAAGCCAGGGAAAGATCCAAGGAATCCATCGAACTATCAACCAATTGCCCTTACGAGTTGCGTATGCAAACTGTTTGAAAAGATGGTAAACAGCCGCCTAGTCTACTTCTTGGAAAAGAATGATATTATATCGCCTTATCAGAGCGTTTTTCGAAAGGGAAGAACAACTGTAGATAACATGCTCCTCTTAGAGACATCTATTCGAAAAGCATTTGTAAGAAGAAGCCACCTTGTCTCGATATTCTTCGACATTGAAAAAGCTTATGATAAGGCATGGAGATACGGTATACTCCGGGACCTTCACGAGAGTGGCTTGTGCGGCAACCTACCAATTTTCATTCAAAACTTCTTGAACATTAGAACTTTTCAAGTAACAATTGGCTCTGTTTTTTCGGATGTTTTTGAACAGGAAGAGGGTGTGCCTCAAGGCTGTGTGCTCAGTGTAACCCTGTTTAGTTTAAAAATAAATTCTGTACTAAAAGAACTTCCTCCCACCATCTTGGGATCTCTATATGTTGATGATCTGCAGATTAGCTGCCGAGGAGCAGACATGAGATATGTAGAGAGGCAACTGCAGATGGCTCTGAATAAGATCCAAGAATGGTCAGACAAACAGGGATTTACATTTTCGAAACAGAAAACTGTGTGTGTTCACTTTTGTAGGAAGCGTGGTCTCCATCCTGAGCCTGAGTTATATCTGAATGGTACAATTATTCCAGTTACGCCCGAAGTAAAATTTTTAGGAGTGACGTTCGACCGAAAATTGACTTTCCTTTCTCATGTTTTAAACCTGAGAAAGAAGTGTCTAAAAACACTCAATATTTTAAAAGTGTTGGCGAACACCTCCTGGGGTGCAGAACGTTCCACTATGCTTCGCATTTACAGAGCCCTTGTTCGCTCTAGACTGGACTATGGCTCGGTTGTTTATGGATCCGCTCGGTCATCAGTTTTGTTTAAACACGATCCTGTTCACCATCAAGCTCTGCGGATTTGTTCAGGAGCTTTCAGGACTTCTCCTGTCCAGAGCCTGTATGTTGACTCTAACGAACCATCACTTTATCTGAGGCGTGAGCAGTTGTCCCTTTTGCAATATTTTAATATTCTATCACAACCTGAACATCCCAATAAGCTATGCTTACTTGATAATGAGTGTAATACATTATTTGAAACGCGTCCATCCTGTATTCCTACCTTTCCTTTAAGACTTCGCCCTATCATTGAGAAACATTCCCTCTCTGATATGCGCCCCCAAGCAGTACAGGACTTTGAAATCCCACCTTGGGAAAATTCACAGATTCAGCTGCTTGATGTTTTCAAACATCACGTGAAGGCAAGCACTAACGAGATCGTTTACAGACAACTCTTTGCTGAGCACAGGCAGAAATATAGCAGTTATTATCCGATATACACAGATGGATCGAAGTCAAATGATCATGTCGGGATGGCTTTTGTATTTGAAAATTACATTGAGGGCAGATGCCTGCACCATGCTTGCTCAGTCATAACATCTGAACTAACTGCAATATATTATTGTCTTTTGTACATATCAAAGCTCTGCCATAGAAAGTTCATAGTTTATACAGACTCGTATAGTGCTCTTAAATCCTTGGAAGCTTTTCCCAACACTCAGAATCCTGTGGTTGTGGATGTTCTAAAAATTCATATAAATTTAACGATTCGAGGTTTTGAGGTCCTGTACTGCTGGGTTCCTGGACATGCTGGAATAAAGGGAAATGAGCTTGCAGATATCGCAGCCAAATCTGCTGTTGAACTGTCCAGTCGCCTTATCCCTTTTAGAGATATCTGCAGTGTCATCAAAGGAAAGGTCCGAAAAAAATGGCAGCAAATTTGGGATGTTCAGCATCACAACAAGTTGAAAAACGTGAAGCCTAGAATTGAGCATTGGGATTTTTCTGGAAATCGTAAGGAGGACGTTCTTTTGACTCGCCTCAGAATTGGTCACACTAGAGTCACACATAACTATCTTCTCAAAGCTGAAAATGAGCCTGTTTGTTTTAATTGTAATGTTTGTTTATCTGTTCATCATATTTTAATTGAGTGTCCATGTTTTAATAGTCTTCGCCAGAAATATTTTAATAGCTGTGACTTACCTCTCGACCGTTTAATCGGAAGAGAGGTCAATTGTAATTTATTTTACTATTTAAAAGAGATTGGCTTTTATTACCTAATGTAATTTGTTTTGAAGACTGTGTCTTGAATTTTAATATGTGCTTTTAACGTGTGTTTATATGACTTCATCCTCTGGATTTGGTACATTTATCTACTTGTTTTTATTCATTGAATTTTAATGAATTCAAATGTAATCATCCCATCTTGTGTTTAGCGCGGCATAATCATCTCTGGTTTTTGCGCCATAATCACTCACTCACTCACTCTACAGTTCAGGCTTTATGACTTAAACACCACCTTTTCCTGTTACGGGCATTAGCATCACTGATGAGTGGCTTCTCAATTGCTCAAGTTCCCTTCCTTTGACGACATCCCTCCAAGTTGTCGCTGTACAAGTCAGTTTTCATATATGAGTTTCAGTCGTTTCTCTTTATTTGCCTCCTAACAAGCGAAGTGATCAGCAAGATTTAAATGGTCTTATAGAGCAGCTGCTTGTGCCTTTCATTATAATAGGAGATTTTAACGGCCATAGTCCGCTCTGGGGCAGTAATGATACAAATTGTGGAGGAAGACAAATTGAGCAAATGATTGAAGACCATAGCCCCCTCAGGGGGCTCACTCTTGTGAGTATGGGTGTGGCAATCCCGAGGTACCCTAGCCCTTCAGGGGATCATCTTGATGAGACGGGTGTCACGATCCTGGAGCCCCAGTGATCTATCCTCTTTTCCGTCTCGTCTCCTCTTGGCTGGCACTTTTCCCTTCCCTTCTCCCTTGTGGTTTCTCTCTACGGAGTTTGGGGCTCGTCACCAGAGACTGGAACAGACCTTGTCTCTAGTTTTCGAGTGGCGAGAAAACTGCCCACGTGTTTGCCGTCCGTGGAGACCCGTGTCGCTGGAAAGGAGGGTCCTGGTAGTTGAGGGGCGAGGTACTGTCCCCAACACACTTTTTTGGCCTCTGCTTCAGCTAAACGGGAGGCACCTTTGTTGTCCTCACGGGTGTCAATCGGCTGGTCACTAGTCCTTGTGTCAGTGGCTTGGGGTCAAGCTCTCGGGAGTACCTGCTTTCGGGAAAGCCGACTGTGGAGCTTCAGTTTGCGTATAGGTCCGGCTAGCTCTAACACAGGAATCTGTGTTCCCTTGCTGGGCAGGGCTGTCGGACCCGAATTTTTTCTCTTTCATACATGGCTTCTTTATTTATAATTAAAAACCCCGAGTAAAATGAAACAAACCAAGAAATTGAAATTGTTGACAAATCTATTAACAAGAAGATCCGTACTGAAGCAAATGCCAAAGATACTGATATTATTGACAAATTCATTAACAAGAAGATCTGTACCAATGCAAATCCCAACGAAAACACTGAAAATCCTCGCTTCCTTGTTGTCTCTAGTCCTTCTGGTGTCTCCTTTTCTCAAAAGATGTCTCCTTTTCTCGTAAGCAAATATATACATTCATGTATAGGCGAGCCAAGGAACAGAAAGCGTCTCCAATCAGGAGACCTGCTTATTGATACCCTATCGGCCACCCAGTCTGCCTCTCTATCTCGACAAACCAAACTTGGAGAAATATCTATAACTGTGTCAGCGCACAAAACACTTAATTATTGTAGAGGTGTAATCTCGGAGATCAATCTTCTGTGTGTCTCAGAAGAAGACTTCATCTCGGAGTTAGCTGACCAAAATGTCTGTGGTGCTAGGTGGATCAAGATGCGAAAGGAAGATCAGTTGATTGACATGAAACACGTGATCCTGACCTTCAACACGCCTGATCTGCCTAAGAATATTAAGGCCGGATATCTAAATCTTCCTGTAAGACCTTATATTCCAAACCCTATGCAATGCTTCCAATGCCAGCGTTTCGGCCATTCTAAGACGTCTTGTCGTGGCAGCCTCACATGCGCCCGATTCTCACAGATTGGCCACGAATCTGAAAATTGTACCGCTGCGCCTCTTTGTATAAATTGCAAGCGTGAGCACCCAGCATTTTCACGCCTGTGCCCAAAATGGAAATTGGAAAAAGAAGTGCAGATTGCAAAGGTTACGAGGAACATCTCATATGCCGAAGCCAGAAGATTAGTCCAAAGCACACAGCTACGACCAAACACATCTTACGCCAATGCTCCTAAAAGATCTCGTACAGTTGCCACCGAAACCTCAGTTAATATGCAGACTCCACCAAACAAAACTCAACAGACTACAAACAACAGGAAGAAAGAAAACCCAACCCATACAGTACAAAATAAAGAAATAGTAATTCAAAGCAAACCCAAAACTACCACACAAAAAGTATCAAATAAAAATAGAAGTTCCAGCAATAGCTCTCTTGATGGAATGGTTTCCGAATCTGCGGATTCAGACAGTATGGAAGTAGAAGAGGGTCTGGAAGTTCCCAAGCATCTACTTCCACGAAAAACCAAACAAGAGCACAGAAAGAACAAAAACCATTCATAATGGCCACCCTCGTGTCATGGAACTGTCGCGGTTTCCACCGAAATTTGCTCGACATCAAAGCCATAATTAATGCTTATCATCCTATATGCTTCACAATACAGGAAACAAATCTAAAACCAGAACAACAGGCAAAACTTCAGAGGTTTTCTTTCGTCAGGAAAGATAACCTTGCAGGTGAACGTGCCAGTGGAGGTGTAGGTCTCCTCACCTCACTGGATTATCCCTCAAATGTGCTTTCTTTTACGACATCCCTCCGAGTTGTTGCTACTCAAACAAATTTTGATATTGTTGTTACAGTCATTTCTCTTTATTTGCCTCCAAATGAGCACATTGATGAGCAAGATTTAAATGGCCTTATAGAGCAGCTGCCTGAGCCTTTCATCATAATAGGTGATTTTAACGGCCATAATCCGCTCTGGGGTAGTAAAGATACAAATTGCTGAGGAAGACAAATTGAGCGAATGATTAAAGATCATAGCCTTTGTCTCCTGAATTATGGGCAGGATACGTACTTCCATGACCCTTCAAGGATATTCCACTCTCTCGACCTTGCCATCTGTGCACCATCTCTTTTTCCATTTTGCACCTTTAGTGTCGGAAATGATATTTACAACAGCGATCATTATCCCAATTTTGTGTCTCTTGCAGAAAGAGGAGTAAACTTCATGTCGAGACTCCCTCGGTTTATACTGGACAGGGCAGACTGGGAACTCTTCTCTTCCATTGCAGAGCTCACAGATCAAATGGTAGAAGATGGGCATATCGATGACGCTGTTGAAGCTGTTACTAATACTATTATTCAGGCAGCTAATCTTTCGATTCCTAGAATATCAGGAAAACTACTAAAATATTCAAAACCATGGTGGAATCGCAACTGTCATGAAGCATTGAAAAAACAGAAAAAAGAAACTGTGTTTATTTGATGATAGCTGTGATCATTTATTTGAAGCACATCCATCCTGTGTGCCTTATTTTCCTATAAGGGTTTGTCTGCTCATTGAAGAATTCTCCTTATCTGATATGTCTCCACAAGCAGTACAGCATTTTGAGATCCCACCTTGGGAAAATGCACAAATCCAGCTTCTTGACATTTTCCACAGTTACGGAAAAACAACCACAAATGACATCATATACAGACAAATTTTTGCTGAGCACAGGCATAATTACAGCAGTTATCTTCCCGTATATACGGATGGATCAAAGTCAACTTGTCATGCTGGGATATCCTGTATAATTGGTGACCACTTGGAGGGCAGCCATTTACACGACGCCTCCTCGGTCTTAACCACTGAACTGACTGCTATCTATTATGCGCTTTTGTACATCTCAACGCTTTACTATAAATATTTCATTATATATACAGACTCCTACAGTGCACTAAAAGCTTTAGAATCCATTTCAAGCCCCGACAATCCTGTGATAGTGAATGTATTGAAGCTAAATATTAAATTAAGAAGTCGTGGATATGAAATTCTGTACTGCTGGGTCCCTGGACATGCAGGAATAAAAGGCAATGAGCTGGCAGACATCACAGCAAAATCTGCTGTTGAAACGTCTCGCCGCCTCATCCCTTTTAGAGATATCTGTTGTGTCATCAAAGGGAAGATCAGATATAAATGGCAACAACCTTGGGACATTCAGATACATAACAAGTTGAGAAGGGTGAAGGCTAAAATAGAGCATTAGCACACTACTTGCAATCGTAAGGAACAAGTTCTTTTAACTCGCCTTAGAATTGGTCACACTAGAGTAACACATAACTACCTTTTGAAAGCTGAAAACGAGCCTGTTTGTGCAAACTGTGATGTTTGTCTCTCAGTATATCACATTTTAATTGAATGTCCATATTTTAATAGTCTTCGTGAGAAGTATTTTAATAGCTGCGACCTGCCTCTCGACCGTTTAATCGGAAGAGAGGTCAATACCAATTTGTTTGACTACCTGAAAGAAACAGGTTTCTATTATTTAGTTTGATTTTTGTCTTGAGATTTTATGTTAGAATTTTAATGAATCAGATATTTTAAGATTATATATCTATATTGCATATTTCATTATATGAATCATAATCAACATTTCATCCCACCATTTCACTATCTTTTTACTTGCCTCCATTTTAAAAATGTGCTGTTGCTTTAGATTTTTTCTTTTATACTTTATATGCGAAATACGAATCCTGCGTTTGGCGCATATGGCCTATAGAGCTTTGTGCCATAAATCTACCACTACTACTACCTGGTAGTTAAGGGGCGAGGTACTGTCCCCATCACACTGCTTTGGCCTCTGTTTCAGCTAAACGCGAGGCACTTTAGTCGTCCTTTCTGGTGTCAATCGGCTGATCACTAGTCCTTGTGTCAGTGGCTTGGGAAAAGCTCTCGGGAGTACCTGATTTCGGGAAAGCCGACTGTGGGGTTTCAGTTTGCGTATAGGTCTGGCTAACCCTAACACAGGAATCTGTGTTCCCTTATTGGACTCCATGGCGGGCGGGGCAGTCGGACCCGAATCTTTTATTTTTTAATCATGGCTTCTCTTTTTATTTAAAAAAAAAAAAGTGAGTCAAATGACACCAACCAACATATCGAAATCATTGATAAATCTGTTAACAAGAAAATCCATAGCTATGCAAATCCTAAAGAAACTACTGATTGTCTGCGCTTTGTTGTCTTTTCCAGTTCACTCTGGAGAAGTGAAAAAGATGTCTCCTTTCCTGGTAAGCAAATACATTCATTCATGAATAGATGAGCCAAGAAACATAAAGCTTCTCTGGTCTGGAGACCTGCTTATTGATACCGTTTCGGCCACCCATTCTGCTTCACTTTTACGTCAAACCAAATTTGGACAAGTACCTATAACTTTATCAGCGCACAAAACACTTAATTCCTGTATAGATGTGATCTCGGAGATCAATCTTCTGTGTGTCTCAGAAGAAGTATCTTAACTGTCACGTAAAACCATATATTCCTAACCCAATTCGATGCTTCCAATGCCAGTGGTTGGGTCACTCTAAGACATCATTTTGTGGCAACCAAAGTCTTTCTTATTGTTTTGAACGTTTCATACCTATTAATTCAGAATATTTTGCTAATTCACTGCATTCTACATCACTTTAAATGTCCCGACTATGCAAATTTTCACTTTATCACATTTTTTTTTTCACCATGTACGGGCATTTCTGCCTTCATGGGCAAGTTTCAAGTGAAATTAGCGATTATTTACGTTACATGTATGAAAGAAATTCCTAAGATATGCATTTCCTGTATCGAATCAGATGTGAATGACGATCGATTTTATCGATTGATTATCATTTCAGCTCTTGAAATTATGTTTAATCGATATAATTTTATTTCTAGTGCATAATGTTTACACATTTCTTCGAACCTAGTTCAGTTCCAACTAAGTTTCCCTACACAATTGCATATAGAGTCTATTTTTTAATTTCTTAAAGGGATCTTTAGGATTTTCTTTCGTGAGTGTCAGTTTTCATTAATTTATTTACCAATTTATTCTCTTATGAACGAAATCTTGTGAAACACTACCATACCTTTACACAACATATGTCATTAGAAGGAACCAAAGAAAGAAACAGTAAAGACACTTTTTTACCCAAATCTCCGCTATATTTTCGAATATTTTAACGTTCATCCATCTCAAATTCAGAAATTTCTTTATAAAAATACTAATTATATTAGTTAAATATTCTTTACCAATTTAATGAGGAATAACCCATTTTCAATAAAAACTTTCAGCAAAATAATTATTCCATTTTCCTATAATTGTACATATAAGTTTGCATTATAGGAACTTTCTGTGCATTTTCGAGAACTGTAAGTTAAAACTAATGTTCCTACATATTACCTTTTTCGAAAAGAAAAACTCTAAAAGCTATCAAAATCATTCACCTTTTCCTGCAGTATTTCCTCAGACCGATCTTAGAACTTGTAAATACGCATATAAATTTTTTTTCTCGCTTTCGCTTCATAATTCTAAAACTCGATATTCGATTCAAATAATAATCAAGAAATTTCGCTTACCTGTCAGAAGCAGCATTGATTCTCTCTTTTTGTCATTTTATCCAATTTTTATTGACGACACAACTACATTTACAATAAAGAACACATTTAGCATAGTTCGCAATTCGCACTTAATGTAATTTCTTGTTACATCACTCACAGTCATCAAAGATCTGAAGTCCTAAAAGAAATTCAGGTGCACACAGCGCCATCTGGTTGAAATACAGTTTCTACAGAACTATTTTCTTAAGAACTAAATACGAAAGAAGCATGCTTCACTATAGAATATTTATTGTTTTTTCTAAAATGAGGATAGAACTTTTGCCAAATTCAAGCTTTTTTACCCAGAATTCCAACAAATTTTAGAAAATGTGCTATAGAAAGCAACTTATTTACCTAAAAACGAGTCTTAACAGATTCTTATCGGCTATCAGTGAGGAAAACCTGAAGTTCACTTTATCTAGCCTTGTAACTAAACCAGGAATCATTGTGTAGTACAATCAGCATTTTAGGTAATTTAACACTAATTCAACTAATTTTAATTAACTTTCCATTAGGATTTTAAAACAGTAAACCTATTTAAGCTGCATAGTATCAGATTAGTCACAAACATTGAGGTAAAATGCAATTAAATATCCAAAACCCACATACTCACTAAGAAAGACCCACTCATTAGGAATAGTAAAACTTTATGCATATTTCCATGACATGTGAAATCTTGTAAAGGATTAGTATAAAACCTAAGTAAAAAAATATTTCCTATAAGCAATATAAGGTTAAAAAGATTATTCCTATCATAACTTAAGAATTAAGAAAAAAATGTTTTTAGGAATTTTTCTTCATTTTCTAAATCTATCCGTTTATGTGAAAGAGAAAATTTAATGAAACCCCCATTTTTTCCCTATGAAGGCATACGCATATCCCCTAACAGACGAAAACCAGAACATTGTACTTTTTCATAGATTCAGCCTTACACTTACTTTCATCGGAAAAAGAAAATGATTTTATTTAAAAAATAGGATATCTTCTACTATTAAACCCTGAAACAATCACGATCAGATCTATATTTATCACTCGGTGGTTCAGTTTCAAACCTGATATTTTTTAATCATACATGCTGTGATTTTCATCTCTGAGTTAAAATTTATACGTGTGCAACAGATATTTTAGTGATTTTCATACTCATATTGTGTAAAAGACTACTAGTTTTAACTATTTTAATTTATATTATTGGGAAATACAGTGATTATTTTGAGAAAACTTCATTTCAGAACCATATTTTAGCACTCTGAAACTTTTGAGTAAAAACACTTTCTACTCTAATGACAACCAGATATTACACTATTTTGTACAAAAAACATGAATATTTTTCTAATCCCCTTCTAGAGATACTAATAAATTCTGCTATAAAAAGAAGATTCAATTCCTATTATTACTTTATACACTATTTGCAAAGAGAACAAACACTCTAGATCAGTGGTGCGCAAACTTTTTTCAACTGCAACCCCTTTTGTAGAGAGAAAATTTTTGGCGACCCCTACAGATAAATGTTCACAAATACGATGTATATTTTGTGCATTTCTTTCGTTTCATCGAATAAAAACATCATCATATCTGACTCATATTAATTTTATTTATAATTTTAAGAAAATACTTTGTATAACACAAAAATCAGTAAATTGCCCTTTAATGAGATATATGTGGCTGCAAGTTTCTAATTAGCTCATCGATGTTTGGATGTATGTTGCTAATTGCAATTCGCATATCATCGTCAGGGTTTAAACACGAGCGGTATTTAGTTTTTATTGAAACTAGTTTGCTGAGTCCAGTTTCACATAAATACGTTGGCGCAAATTGTATTAACACTCTGATGGCATTCTTGTATAAAACGGGATATTGTGTTTCCCCGGATAGCCAAAATTTTTGGCAAGGCTGAGTCTTAAATTGATTTCGAAGAGTATAATCACTAATTAGATCTATCAATTGCTCTTTCTCACTATTTTGAAGAGTTGAACTGCATATGTCAAAGGAAAATGAATCATCCAACAAAGATCGTTTGCAGGAAAATTCTCGAATCTTCTCGAAAAATTTTCCTTTAACTTTTCAATGTGCATTGGAAATGATGTTTTTGAATGTAAATATATCTATATTATTTTCCTTGATAAAATCGTTAAAGCAAGAGAACATGTCGGTGTTGTTTTTATTCAGTTCAGTTTGCCAGAGACTGAGCTTATTCTTAAAAGCTTGAATTTTACTGGCTGAAGTTATGATAGTTGAATTCTCACCCTGCAAGCTCAAATTTAAGTCGTTAAGTTTTTCGAAAATATCAACTAAATAGCTCAGCTTCCCTAGCCAAACTTCATTGTTATAATAACTTGCCAATCTGTTTTTTTTTTTTTTTTGATTAAAAACATGTACACTTCATTTCTCAAATCAAATATCTGTTGTAGTATTTTCTCACGTGAAAGCCATCTGACTTCGGTGTGTAACAGTAATCTCTCATATGTTGAGTCCATCTCATTGCAAAGTATTGAAAAGAGACGGCTATTGTGGGCTGTTGCATCTAACAGCATCTTGTAATATGTTGTGCAACTCTTCATCCATATCTTTTGCAACAAGAGCTTGCCGATGAACCATACAGTGATTAAATACCATATGAGGCGCCACTTTCTGAATTAAGCCTCTGAGCCCTTTATTCGAACCTGTTAATGCTGCAGCACCATCAGTACAAACCGCAACACAGTTTGCTCAGGTAAGGAACTTTGTTTCAAAATATTCATTTATTACTTCAAATATTTTTTTCTCCAGTTGTTTTTCCTTCCAAACTTTTGCAACATAAAAACATTTCTGTTATATCTTCATTAAAAATAAACCTAATGTAAATAATTAGTTGTGACATTTTAGTAATATCGGTAGTCTCGTCCAGTTGTAAAGCAAATACAGATGAATTTTGTATGCGTTTTATGACTTCTGACTCGATATTTGGTGACATTTCGGAAATCCGCCGATACACGGTATCTCTTGATAATGGTATTGTTTTTAGTTCATATTGTTTTTAGTTCATTTCCATTTATCACCATGCATAATTGATGTCATCTTAGTTGCTGCAGGAAGGATAAGGGATTCTCCAATTGTATGGGGTTTCATTGTTTTTCCTATTAGATAAGAAACTTCTAGAGAAGCTCGTAATGCTTTCTGAGGTATCGTAAATTTCTTTAAATGTGCACTTTGAAAAAAATCGGCATGTTTATTTTGAAGTTCTTTATGTTTAGTTTCCAGGTGCCTATTTAATTTAGCTGGTTTCATGCATCATTTGGTAATTTTTCGTTTCAAATGATACATATCGGGCGTTTTTCATCATCAACAACACAAAATGTAAAACTATACTTATTAAATTCTTCATTGTATTTTCTTATTTTAGATCGGGCATTTAGTTCAGTATTTTGCGACTCCTCATCAGTATTTGTTCGTTTGTTAGCTGAAGATGTACCTGGTGTATGTATTAACCTGGTGTACCTGGTGTATGTATCCATTATGAAGATAGGAGTTAAATTATTTAAACTAAAACAAATAATATATAAAATTTTATCATTTTTTTCGAGAAATTCAATAAAATTAACAGAGATCTTTCTCTAATGATAGTACATACCTGATAACAAAGAGTAGCAAAGCCCGATAAAAATATAAAAAATCATAATTATACAACGTCACATGACAAAACTGGAGGATAAACTAAAACAATTGCAGGCCAACTGCTACATGCTACAACTTCATGCGAACACTTCACGTCTTCACTCCATCAGATACACCGCGTACCTCGCCATCTTATTGGCTGATCATGGAAGCGAATTTTCCCCCTTTCCCTGCGGTTAACGTCTAGTCAAATGCGCGCTTTTCAGTAAAACTGCCGAATTGCCGCGAAGAGGGCGCTATCTACCGGAGTGAAAAACTTGCATCTTCACACTTTACATACATTGCGCATTACGGTCAAAGAATGAGCGGACAGCATGAAATTGCAATTAAACAGTGAGTGACGGCACTCTTTGTATGTACACCGTATGGTATGCAGCATGCAGGCATAATGCATTTCATAAAAAATTGGCGACCTCCAGTTTGCGCACCACTGCTCTAGATGATAACATAGCATCATATCATCCATATATTTTTAAAAATTTAGAACAATTTTCCAGTAAGGCAAATTATCTACAGATTTTTCAAATAAGGATATATTTCTGAAAGAAACTGCCTAACATAACTTTTACTTCTAAACCATTTAAATAAAACCAACCAATTAATAAAATACCTGAATTTTCAATACAGTACAGTTATTTAATTGATGAAATGAAAAATTTTGAAAATAATAAGGGTAAAAACATCAATATTTCAGAAATTAGGAAGAGATCTTCAATAATGAGAGTGAACGTATACAGAACTTCATGCAAGCTTTTTATCATTTCATCACTTTTGTGAGTACGGGTGTGGCAATCCCGAGGTACCCTAGCCCTTCAGGGGATCATCTGCTTGGTGAGACGGGTGTCACGATCCTGGAGCCCCAGTGATCTATCCTCTTTTCCGTCTCCTCTCCTCTTGGCTGGAACTTTTTCCCTTCCCTTCTCCCTTGTGGTTTCTCTCTTCGGAGTATGGGGCTCGTCACGAGAAACTGGAACAGCCCTTGTCTCTAGTTTTCGAGTGGCGAGAAAACTGCCCACGTGGTTGCCGTGCGTGGAGACCCGTGTCGCTGGAAAGGAGGGTCCTGGTAGTTGAGGGGCGAGGTACTGTCCCCAACACACTGCTTTGGCCTCTGCTTCAGCTAAACGGGAGGCAGCTTAGTCGTCCTCACGGGTGTCAATCGGCTGGTCACTAGTCCTTGTGTCAGTGGCTTGGGGTCAAGCTCTCGGGAGTACCTGCTTTCGGGAAAGCCGACTGTGGGGCTTCAGTTTGCGTATAGGTCCGGCTAGCCCTAACACAGGAATCTGTGTTCCCTTGTTGGGCTCCGTGGTGGGCGGGGCCCTCGTACCCGAATTTTTTCTCTTTCAATTATGTCTTCTCTATTTATTCTAAAAAAACCTGACTCAAAAGACACCAACCAAGATATTGAAATTGTTCATAAATTAATTAAGAAGATCCGTACCGATGAAAATGACAAAGATACTGAAATTATTGACAAATCTAGTACCAAGAAGATCCGAACCGAAGCAAATGCCAAAGAATCTACTGATTGTCCACGCTTTCTTGTTGTGTCTAGTCCTGGTGAACTGCAAAAGATGTCTCCTTTTCTCGTAAGCAAATACATTCAATCGTGCATAGGTGAGCCAAAGAACATAAAGCGTCTTCGTTCTGGAGACCTGCTTATTGATACCGTATTGGCCACCCAGTCTGCTTCTCTTTCTCGACAAACCAAACTTGGAGAAATATCTGTAACTGTGTCAGCCACGAATCTGAAAATTGTACCGCTGCGCCTTTGTGTATAAATTGCAAGGGTCAGCACCCAGTATTTTCACGCCTGTGCTAAAAATGGAAATCCGAAAAAGAAGTGCAGACTGTAAAAGTTACCAGGAAGATCTCGTATGCTGATGCCAGAAAACTAGTTCAAAGCACACAGCTCCAACAAAACAAATCATATGCCAGTGTTGTTAAAACAAAACGTAGCATTGCCACTCAAACATCAATAGGCACGCAGACTGTACCAAATAAAACCCAACCGACCACATCCAAGAACAAAACGGTAAATTCAACTCATTTAATACAAAATAAAGGAACAATCATTCAAAGTAAACCCAAAACTGCCACTAAAAAGTATCAAATAAAAATAGAATTTCCAGCAATAGCTCCTTTGATGAAATGATTTCTGAATCTGCTGATTCAGACAGTATGGAAGTAGAAGAGGGTCTAGAAGTTCCCAGGCATCTACTTCCACGAAAAACCAAACAAGAACACAGAAAGAACAAAAACCATTCATAATGGCCACCCTCGTATCATGGAACTGTCGCGGTTTCCACCGAAATCTGCTCGACATCAAAGCTATAATCAATGTTCATCAACCTGTATGCTTCGCAATACAGGAAACAAATCTAAAACCGGAACAACAAGCAAAACTTTGGAGGTTTTCTTTCGTCAGGAAAGATAGCCTTGCAGGTGAGCGTGCCGGTGGAGGTACAGGTCTCCTCACCTCACTGGACTACCCATCAAGTTCCTTTCCTTTGATGACTCCCCTCCAAGTTGTCGCTACTCAAACAAATTTTGACATTGTTGTTACAGTCGTTTCTCTGTATTTGCCTCCAAATGAGCATATTGATCAGCAAGATTTAAATGGCCTTATAGAGCAGCTGCCTGATCCTTTCATCGTAATAGGTGATTTTAACGGCCATAGTCCACTCTGGGGTAGTAAAGATACAAATTCCCGAGGAAAACAAATTGAGCGATTGATTCAAGATCATAGCCTTTGTCTCCTGAATAATGGGCAGGATACTTACTTCCATGAGCCTTCAAAGACATTCCATGCTCTCGACCTTGCTATCTGTTCACTATCTCTGTTGCCTTTTTGCACTTTTAATGTGGGAAATGATTTTTACAACAGTGATCATTATCCCATTTTTGTGTCTCTTGCACGAAGAGGAGCAAACCCCATGTCGAGACACCCTCGGTTCATACTAGATAGGGCAGAATGGGAACTCTTCTCTTCCTCCGCAGAGCTCACAGATCAAATGGTAGAAGATGGGCATATGGATGACGCTGTTGAAGCTGTTACTAATACTATTATTCAGGCAGCTATGCTTTCCATTCCTAGAACATCAGGAAAATTACTAAAATATTCAAAACCATGGTTGAATCGCGACTTTTATGAAGCACTGTAAAAACAGAAAAAAGCATGGGGTATTTTTCGTAGATATCCTACACTGCAAAACCTCATAGCATTTAAAAGAGCCAAAGCAAATGCACGAAAAGTGAGGAGGCAGAGCCAAAGGAATTCTTAGATTTCACATGTGTCGTCAATAACATCCTGCACGCCTAGTAAGCGGGTTTGGGAAAGAGTTCAAAAAGCATGCGGCATATATAAACACCACTCACTTTCCTTTTTGGAAAAAAATGGCGGAGTGATTAGCTCCATAGAAGAAATTGCGAATACTATTGGTGAGACATTTGCTTCCGTTTCTTCCAGCAGAAACTATACACCTGCATTTCTTTCTATGAAGCAGCACTCTGAAATAAATCCCATCGCATTCAACTCTTCCAAATCTGAGCCTTACAATAGAGACTTTACTATGCTTGAATTAAGGAGTGCTTTATTGCAGACACATAGGTCTTCTCCGGGTCTTGATGGAGTGAATTATGAAATGCTAAAGCATCTGTCCTGTAAGTCACTGAATGCCCTTCTCACACTTTACAATAGAGTGTGGAAGGAGCGTACATTTCCCAGTGCATGGAGGAGAGCTGTTGTCATTCCTATTCCTAAGCCAGGGAAAGATCCAAGGAATCCCTCCAACTATCGGCCAATTGCCCTTACGAGTTGCCTATGCAAACTGTTTGAAAAGATGGTAAACAGCCGCCTAGTCTTCTTCTTGGAAAGAATAATATTATATCGCCTTATCAAAGTGGTTTTCAAAAGAGAAGAACGACCGTAGATAATATGCTTCTTTTAGAGACATCTATTCGAAAAGCTTTTGTCAAAAGAAGTCACCTTGTCTCAATATTCTTTAACATTGAGAAAGCTTATGATAAGGCATGGAGATACGGTATACTTTGCGATCTTCATGAGATTGGCTTGCGCGGCAACCTACCAATTTTCGTTCAGAATTTCTTGAACAGTAGAACTTTTCTAAGAATTGGCTCTGCTTTATCGAATGTTTTTGAACAGGAAGAGAATGTGCCTCAAGGCTGTGTGCTTAGTGTAACGCTGTTTAGCCTAAAAATAAACTCTGTATTAAAAGACCTTCCTCCCACCATCTTGAGATCTCTATATGTAGATAATTACAGGTTTGCTGTTGAGGGGCAGACATAAGATACATAGAGAGACAATTGCAGATGGCTCTGAATAAGATCCAGGAATGGTCAAACAAACAGGGATTTACTTTTTCAAAACAGAAAACTGTGTGCGTGCACTTTTGTAGAAAGCGTGGTCTCCATCCTGAACCTGAGTTATATCTGAATGGTACATTTATTCCAGTTGTGCCTGAAGTAAAATTTTTAGGATTGACGTTCGACCGAAAATTGACTTTCCTTTCTCATGTTTTAAACCTGAGAAAGAAGTGTCTAAAGACACTAAATATTTTAAAAGTGTTGGCGACCATCTCCTGGGGTGCAGAGTGTTGCTCCATGCTTCGCATTTATAGAGCGCTTATCCGCCCTAGACTGGACTATGGCTCAGTTGTTTATGGATCCGCTTGCTGATCTGTATTGTTAAAACTGGATCCTGTTCACCATCAAGCTCTGCGAATTTGTTCAGGAGCTTTGAGGACTGCTCCTGTCCAGAGCCTATATGTTGACTCGAACGAACCATCACTATATCTGAGGCGTGAGCAATTGTCCCTTTTGCAATATTTTAATATTCTATCTCAACCTGAACATCCTAATAAGCTATGCTTACTTTATAATGAGTGTAATACATTATTTGAAACATGTCCATCCTGTGTTCCTACTTCTCCTCTTTAAGAGTTCGCCCTGACATTGAGGAACTTTCCCTCTTTGATATGCGCCCCAAGCAGTACAGAACTTTGAAATCCCACCTTGGGTAAATTCATGGATTCAGCTTCTTGATGTTTTTAAACATCACGTGAAGGCAAGCACTAACGAGATCGTATACAGACGACTCTTCGCTGAGCACAGGCACAAATATAGCAGTTATCTTCCAGTCTATACAGATGGATCCAAGTCAAAAGATCATGTTGGGATGGCATTTGTAATTGAAGATCACATGGAGGGCAGTCGCTTGCAATGTGATTTCTCTGTCTTAACGTCCGAACTAACTGCGATATATTATAGTCTTTTATACATCTCAAGGCTCTGATACAAAAAGTTTATAATTTATACAGATTCGTATAGTGCGCTTAAATCATTAGAAGCTTTTTCTAACACTCAAAATCCAGTAATAGTGGATATTCTCAAAATACATATAAACTTAATGAATCGTGGATATGAAATCCTGTACTGCTGGGTTCTCGGGCATGTGGGAATAAAAGGGAATGAGCTGGCAGATATCACAGCGAAATGTGCTGTTGAACTGTCCAGTCGTCTCATCCCTTTTGGAGACATCTGTTGTGTTGTGAAAAACAAGATCCGAAAAAAATGGCAGCAACTTTGGGATGTTCAGCCTCAAAATAAATTAAGACATGTAAAGCCTAGAATTGAGCATTGGGAATTAACCAAAAATCGTAAGGAGGAATTTCTTTTGACTCGCCTCAGAATTGGCCACACTAGAGTGACACATAACTACCTTTTAAAAGCTGAAAATGAGCCTGTTTGTTCAATATGTAATGTTTGTCTATCTCTCCGTCATATTTTAATTGAGTGTCCATGTTTTAATAGTCTTCGTCAGAAATATTTTAATAGCTGTGACTTACCTCTCGACCGTTTAATCGGAAGAGAGGTCAATATTAATTAATTTTATTATTTAAAAGAGACTGGCTTATATTATCTAATGTAATTTGTTTTGAAGACTGTGTCTTGAATTTTAATGTGTGCTTTTGTTTTGAATTTGTTTTGAAGATTGTATCTTGGATTTTAATTTGTGCTTTTACAATGTTTTTATATGATTTCATCCTCTGGATTTGGTACATTTGATCATCTGTTTTAATTTATTGTATTTTAATTTCGTCAATTTTGATGATCCTACCTTGTGTTTGGCGCGTCATAATCATCTTTGGTTTTGCGCCAAAAACCTCACTCGCTCTTTATTACTTAATGTAATCTGTTCTGCAGATTGTGTATTGTATTTTAATGTGTGCTTTTACCTGGTTTTCTATATGACTTCAACCTCTGGTACATGTATCCTTTTTTAAATTTTTTATTAATAAGTATTTGATTTCATTAAATTAGGTCATCCCTCCTTTTGTTTTGCGCATCATAACCATGTTTGGTTTTTGGGCCAAAAAACTCAATCACTCATCACACTAATCTTTTCCATAGGGAATTTAATTTCTTAAGGGCAAAATCTTTTGAATTTCCTAAGCCTAATAGGATCTTCCTTTAGTGGGATTGTTACAATGTATCTCCCTTCTTCATTCCGCTTATGAGTTTGCACATAATGTTCTTCATATATTGCTGTTTGTTTATTTTTATGAATGGCTGTTTCAACATTCTCTATTTCCCAAAATTTTCTCATTGTTTGTTCTAAGTTATCAGATGTTTTCATTAACCCACAATGTACGCTGCTCTATTCTTCTGATGTAACGCTTCCCCACATAATACACCGGAACACGCTGTTTTGTAAAATAAGACTCAAGTTTTCATAGCGAATTTGTTCAGGCTTTAATATTTCAAAGAAAAGCTCAGCTCCTAAAAGCATCTCTATACGTTCTGGAACATTAAAATTCTTATCGGCTAATTTTATGTTACAAAAATCCTACATTTTAATATCTATTTTCTTAGAATGAATCAAATCTTGCGTAATTTTTGGTACTACTAATAAGTCTAAATGTCTCACCAACTTTTATCTTTATTGCTAATGCATGCCGAAACTCTCTTTCGAATTGTAAACAAGGAATCATTTAATCCGGAAATCGCGATGTTTACCTTCTCAGAGTTCAATAAAAGTTTATTCGCACAGTCTCTGCTTATAAACGATGAAGTACTGCCGCCATTAAGTAATGTTTTGAACAGATGTAACTTACCCATACCATCACTAATAAAGCAAATAGCCGTGCTCAGAAGAACACTTTTCTTGGATCTGTTTACACTAGTCGCTGTAAGCAGAGTATTACCACTGTTAGGCAGAAATTCTGGCGCTAGGGGGAAACGCACACTGGAACTACTCATTGTTTCGTTTTTATGTTTTTCATTCACCTTCGATGATTTATTTTCTACTGGAAAATGCAGTGTCACGTGGTGTCTTTTCCCACAAATGGAACACGAAAACTTTGATTTGTAGTTTTTAACAGAATGATTTAATGCTAGGCAATTAAAGCACAATTTATGACTTTTGATTATTTCAACTCGATCATTCACCGGTTGTTTCAAGAAATTTGGGCATTTTTCCAAAAAATGATTTTCCTCACAAAGAACGCACTTTAAGCCTTTTACATCGGCAAGGAATACCTTTGAAACATTTTTCGACGTTTTGTAATTGTTGTGAGATTTTTGAAAACTGTCCACACTTGCGGCAATGGACCTTCCGCGAGATGTGAAAAATAAATCTCATTCCTTTGCCATTTGTTGAGGCGGAAACCAACTTTCAGCTTGCCTTACAGAAAGATGGGCTGACGTTTCTCGATCTAATGTCTCAAACAATTTCGATATTACTAATTGCTTCAAAGTTTCAAAATCAGACACTTTCCTCGATATTAAGTAATATTCAAAATTTGTCGTTAATCGGGACACGAACTGCACATGGGACTCATTTAGGCGTTGAGACTTTTTAAAATTCTCTAAAACAATTTGTGGTGTAGGTTCGAATTCTTTTAGAACAATAGCTTTTACTTTTTCATAGTTACTTAGCTCCTCATCTCTAACATACACGATAATGTTCGAAGCCCGTTTCCCCAACAAGTTTAACACTATTTCTGCTTTAGATTTCTCAGGAACATTTTTTGTCGTGAAAGCTCTTTCTAAAGACGAGAAAAAATAACTCCAGTTTTCAGGTTTACTCGGAATCTTCAATGCTAGTGTTCTTATACTTTTAATAAGGAAATCTAAGGAATCGGAACTTTTTCCTTTAGTTTCGGTTTCATCATTATTATCACTTTTGCTTTCAGCTCGCAGTCGAGCAATTTCCAGTTCTGTTTTAGATCTCTCCAATTTAATTTGTTCTAACTGTAATACTTTAGCTTCTTCAGGTTTACGATTCTCTGCTATGGAATTACCTAACTCTATTACCGAATTTGGATTGGATTTAAAGCTTCACTACTCTTAATTGCTAAATTTAAATCTGTAACAGTTATCTTTTCACTTAATTCTATATTTAGTTCTAAAGCTAATAACTTTAAATCTTCTTTAAGTGCACCTTTTATAAACATTATGCTCTTAATAAAATAACACAAGAGAATAAGTAATTGGTCTCAAATACTTAAACTATATAAATACTAAAAATTTTCTCAAAACTCTTACACAGTATCTCAAAACAATAAAATGGCACTTTATTTTTAAATCGAAACTGCTGACTTACTTGTTACTTGTAAATAATTCATAATCCATAGATCTCTGGCCCAGGACGGACAGCGATGTTTTGCACAGGCACTACACTATAATTTAATAAACTCAAGAACAATGGACTGTATTATATCACACTTTTATTCTCATTAGTTTACATCGTTCATGGCCACTCGAAGGCACGAATTCTCTCACACGCTCTTAGCTCACAATCTCATGTCACAAACTCTTAACACATTGACTGCCAGTCTCTAGAGATGGGGTTGATAGTTATTGCCTTGACATCGAAGTAGATTGTACCCAGAAGCCAACATACTAATTATTGGAAATATGATTTAAAATTATTAATGAAATATGATTATTTTATATCTATGTATTATTTAAGCATTTCCATATGGAATTTCTTAACTACGCGCCAGCGCGTGATTGCCACTGCACAACAATTTTTTTCCCAAATGTCACACCCCTCAGGGGGCTCACTTCTGTGAGTACGGGTGTGGCAATCCCGAGGTACCCTAGCCCTTCAGGGGATCATCTTCTTGATGAGACGGGTGTCACGATCCTGGAGCCCCAGTGATCTATCCTCTTTTCCGTCTCCTCTCCTCTTTGCTGGAACTTTTTCCCTTCTCTTCTCCCTCGTGGTTTCTCTCTACGGAGTTTGGGGCTCGTCACGAGAGACTGGAACAGCCCTTGTCTCTAGTCTTCGAGTGGCGAGAAAACTGCCCACGTGTTTGCCGTGCGTGGAGACCCGTGTCGCTGGAAAGGAGGGTCCTGGTAGTTGAGGGGCGAGGTACTGTCCCCAACACACTACTTTGGCCTCTGCTTCAGCTAAACGGGAGGCACCTTAGTCGTCCTCACGGGTGTCAATCGGCTGGTCACTAGTCCTTGTGTCAGTGGCTTGGGGTCAAGCTCTCGGGAGTACCTGCTTTCGGGAAAGCCGACTGTGGGGCTTCAGTTTGCGTATAGGTCCGGCTAGCCCTAACACAGGAATCTGTGTTCCCTTGTTGGGCTCCGTGGTGGGCGGGGCCGTCGGACCCGAATCTTTATTCTTTCACTATGGCTTCTTCTCATATCTACTTAATTAAAGATTTCGAGGTAACTCCAGTCATTCAAACTAGTTCTGAAACGTCTACAGCTAAACCAGTCACTCAACCTAGTTCTGAAACGTATACTGCTAAACCAGTCACTCAACCTAGCTCTGAACCATCTACTAATAAACCAATCATTCAACCTAGCTCTGAAACGTCTACTACTAAACCAGTCACTCAACCTGTCAGTCATCCTAGTTCTGAAAATTCTGCAAAAAAATTACGGACAGATGCAAATAAAAAAAATCATCACAATAGTCCCCGTTTCCTAGTCATCTCTAGTCCTTCTGGCGAAATGCATAAGATGTCTCCTTTCGTAATAAATAAATACATCCAGTCTTGTATTGGTGAGCCGAGAAACATAAAGCGTCTCCGCTCCGGAGACTTGCTTATTGATACAAACTCAGCCACCCAGTCTGCTTCTTTACTTCAGATTACAAAACTTGGGCAAGCGAATGTCACTGTAACAGCACATAAGACACTGAATTATTGTCGTGGCGTAATATCGGAATTCGACCTTCTGTACGTTCCTGAAGAAGAGATCGCTTCCGAGCTATCCGACCAAAATGTCTGCGGTGCTAGGCGGATCAAGATGCGTAAGGAAGGTAAGTTGATCGATACGAAACACGTGATCCTTACCTTCAACACGCCTGATCTGCCTAAGAATATTAAGGCCGGATATTTAAATTGTCCTGTAAGACCTTATATTCCCAACCCTATGCGATGCTTCCAATGCCAGCGTTTCGGCCATTCTAAGACGTCTTGTCGTGGCAGCCTCACATGCGCCCGATGCTCACAGATTGGCCACGATTCGGAAAATTGTACCGCTGCGCCTTCGTGTATAAATTGCAAGGGTCAGCACCCAGCATTTTCACGCCTGTGCCCAAAATGGAAATCCGAAAAAGAAGTACAGACTCTTAAAGTTACCAGGAACATCTCGTATGCTGAAGCCAGAAAACTAGTTCAAAGCACACAGCTCCAATCAAACAAATCTTATGCCAGTGCAGTTAAAACAACACGTAGCATTGCCACCCAAACATCAATAGGCACGCAGACTAAACCAAATAAAACCCAACCAACCACATCCACCAAGAAAACGGAAAATGCAACTCATTTAATACAAAAAAAGAAACAGTCATTCAAAGTAAACCTAAAATTGAAAGTCACAAAATAATTAATAAAAATAGAAGTCCCAGCAATAGCTCTTTTGACGAAATGATTTCTGAATCTGCGGATTCAGACACTATGGAAGTAGAGGAGGGTCTAGAATTTCCCAGGCATCTACTTCCACGAAAAACCAAACAAGAGCACAGAAAGAACAAAAACCAGACATAATGGCCACCCTCGTCTCATGGAACTGTCGCGGTTTCCACCGAAATTTGCTCGACATCAAAGCCATAATTAATGCTTATCATCCTGTATGCTTCGCAGTACAGGAAACAAATCTAAAACCAGAACAACAGGCAAAACTTCGGAGGTTTTCCTTCGTCAGGAAAGATAACCTTGCAGGTGAGCGTGCCAGTGGAGGTGTAGGTCTCCTCACCTCACTGGATTATCCCTCAAATGTGCTTTCTTTGACGACATCCCTCCAAGTTGTCGCTACTCAAACAAATTTTGATTTTGTTGTTACAGTCGTTTCTCTGTATTTGCCTCCAAATGAGCATATTGATCAGCAAGATTTAAATGGTCTTTTAGAGCAGCTGCCTGAGCCTTTCATCATAATAGGAGATTTTAACGGCCATAGTCCGCTCTGGGGTAGTAAGGATACTAATTGCCGAGGAAGACAAATTGAGCAGATGATCGAAGATCATAGCCTTTGTCTCCTCAATAATGGGCAAGATACTTACTTCCATGAGCCTTCAAAAACATTCCATGCTCTCGACCTTGCCATCTGTTCACCATCTCTGTTGCCTTTCTGCACTTTTAATGTGGGTAAAGATCTTTACAACAGTGATCATTATCCCATTCTTGTGTCTCTTGCACGAAGAGGAGCAAACCCCATGTCGAGATCCCCTCGATTCATACTGGACAGGGCAGAGTGGGAACTCTTCTCTTCCATTGCAGAGCTCACAGATAAAATGGTAGAAGATGCGCATATCGATGACGCTGTTGAAGCTGTTACTAATACTATTATTCAGGCAGCTATGCTCTCCATTCCTAGAACATCAGGAAAACTACTAAAATATTCAAAACCATGGTGGAATCGCGACTGTCATGAAGCACTGAAAAAACAGAAAAAAGCATGGGGTATTTTTCGTAGATATCCTACTCTGCGAAACCTCATAGCCTTTAAAAGAGCCAAAGCAAATGCACGAAAAGTAAGAAGGCAGAGCCAGAGGGATTCCTGGATTTCATATGTGTCGTCAATAACATCCTCCACGCCTAGCAAGCGGGTTTGGGAAAGAGTTCAAAAAGCATGCGGCATATATAAAGACCACTCACTCTCCTTTTTGGAAAAAGATGGGCGAGTGATTAGCTCCATAGAAGAAATTGCGAATACTATTGGTGAGACATTTGCTTCCGTTTCTTCCAGCAGAAACTATACAGCTGCATTTCTTTCTATGAAGCAGCACTCTGAAATAAATCCCATCGCATTCAACTCTTCCAAATCTGAGCCTTACAATAGAGACTTTACTATGCTTGAATTAAGGAGTGCTTTATTGCAGACACATAGGTCTTCTCCGGGTCTTGATGGAGTGAATTATGAAATGCTAAAGCATCTGTCCTGTAAGTCACTGAATGCCCTTCTCACACTTTACAATAGAGTGTGGAAGGAGCGTACATTTCCCAGTGCATGGAGGAGAGCTGTTGTCATTCCTATTCCTAAGCCAGGGAAAGATCCAAGGAATCCCTCCAACTATCGGCCAATTGCCCTTACGAGTTGCCTCTGCAAACTGTTTGAAAAGATGGTAAACAGCCGCCTAGTCTACTTCTTGGAAAAGAATGATATTATATCGCCTTATCAGAGTGGTTTTCGAAAGGGAAGAACAACTGTAGATAACATGCTCCTCTTAGAGACATCTATTCGAAAAGCATTTGCAAGAAGAAGCCACCTTGTCTCGATATTCTTCGACATTGAAAAAGCTTATGATAAGGCATGGAGATACGGTATACTCCAGAATCTTCACGAGAGTGGCTTGCGCGGCAATCTACCAATTTTCATTCAAAATTTCTTGAACACTAGAACTTTTCAAGTAAGAATTGGCTCTGTTTTTTCGGATGTTTTTGAACAGGAAGAGGGTGTGCCTCAAGGCTGTGTGCTCAGTGTAACCCTGTTTAGTTTAAAAATAAATTCTGTACTAAAAGAACTTCCTCCCACCATCTTGGGATCTCTATATGTTGATGATCTGCAGATTAGCTGTCGAGGAGCAGACATGAGATATGTAGAGAGGCAACTGCAGATGGCTCTGATTAAGATCCAAGAATGGTCAGACAAACAGGGATTTACATTTTCGAAACAGAAAACTGTCTGCGTGCACTTTTGTAGGAAGCGAGGTCTCCATCCTGAGCCTGAGTTATATCTGAATGGTACAATTATTCCAGCTACGCCTGAAGTAAAATTTTTAGGAGTGACGTTCGACCTAAAATTGACTTTCCTTTCTCATGTTTTAAACCTGAGAAAGAGGTGTCTAAAAACACTAAATATTTTAAAAGTGTTGGCGAACACCTCCTGGGGTGCAGAGCGTTGCTCCATGCTTCGCATTTACAGAGCGCTTATCCGCTCTAAACTGGACTATGGCTCAGTTGTTTATGGATCCGCTCGGTCATCTGTTTTGTTAAAACTGGATCCTGTTCACCATCAAGGTCTGCGGATTTGTTCAGGAGCTTTCAGGACTTCTCCTGTGCAGAGCCTATATGTTGACTGTAACGAACCATCACTTTATCTGAGGCGTGAGCAATTGTCCCTTTTGCAATATTTTAATACTCTATCTCAACCTGAACATCCCAATAAGCTGTGCTTACTTGATAATGAGTGTAACACATTATTTGAAACACGTCCATCCTGTGTTCCTACTTTCCCTTTAAGAGTTCGCCCTGTCATTGAGGAACTCTCCCTCTCTGATATGCACCCCCAAGCAGTACAGAATTTTGAAATTCCACCTTGGGAAAATTCACGGATCCAGCTTCTTGATGTTTTTAAACATCACGTAAAGGCGAGCACTAACGAGATCGTTTACAGACAAATTTTCGCTGAGCACAGGCACAAATATAGCAGTTATTATCCGATATACACAGATGGATCAAAGTCAAATGATCATGTGGGGATGGCTTTTGTATTTGAAAATTACATAGAGGGCAGATGCCTGCACCATGCTTTCTCTGTCCTAACATCTGAACTAACTGCAATATATTATGCTCTTTTGTACATCTCAAAGCTCTGCCACAAAAAGTTCATAGTTTACACAGACTCGTATAGTGCTCTTAAATCCTTGGAAGCTTTTCCCAACGCTCAGAATCCTGTGGTAGTGGATGTTCTCAAAATTCATAGAAATTTAATGATACGAGGATATGAAATCCTGTACTGCTGGGTTCCCGGGCATACGGGAATAAAGGGAAACGAGCTTGCAGACATCGCGGCAAAATCTGCTGTCGAACTGTCCAGTCGCCTTATCCCTTTTAGAGACATCTGCTGTGTCATCAAGGGAAAGATACGAAAAAAATGGCAGCAAATTTGGGATGTTCAGCATCACAACAAGTTGAGAAACATGAAACCTAGAATTGAGCATTGGGATTTTGCTGGAAATCGTAAAGAGGACGTTCTTTTGACTCGACTCAGAATTGGTCATACCAGAGTTACACATAGCTATCTTCTTAAAGCTGAAAATGAGCCATCTGTTCGTCATATTTTAATTGAGTGTCCATGTTTTAATAGTCTTCGCCAGAAATATTTTAATAGCTGTGACTTACCTCTCGACCGTTTAATCGGATGAGAGGTCAATTCTAATTTATTTTATTATTTAAAAGAGATTGGGTTTTATTACCAAATGTAATTTGTTTTGAAGACTGTGTCTTGAATGTTAATATGTGCTTTTAACTTGTTTTTATATGACTTCATCCTCTGGATTTGGTACATTTATCTACTTGTTTTTATTTATTGAATTTTAATGTCATCAATTGTAATCATCTCATCTTTTGTTTGGCGCGTCATAATCATCTCTGGTTTTTGCGCTATAATCACTCACTCACTCACTCACTCCCTCTGGATTTGGTACATTTATCTACTTGTTTTTATTTATTGAATTTTAATGTCATCAATTGTAATCATCTCATCTTTTGTTTGGCGCGTCATAATCATCTCTGGTTTTGCGCCATAATCACTCACTCACTCACTCACTCACCCAAATGTCACATTACGCGCTGGCGCGTGATTTGCAAAAAGTGAATCAAAATAAGTAAAATAAGTGACAGTATGCATCATTTTTATATAAATCTCTATTACAAACATATATATTACAAATGAATGTATTACATGATAATTATAATGGTATTATTAATAAACTTACATTTTAGAGTGTTATTTGTGTGTAATCTTGGAACAATCTAGGCAGTATCCAGGAGATCCTTCGCAAACTTTGCACACATATATGGTATCTATTCGTTTTCCTTCCGAATAACAGCTTTTACACTGCTTTCGCAGTATTTTTCCAACTTTTTTCTCTTCCCGCGTTTTTAGTACATGCTCCGATTCAGATGGATGACACACAGAAGCACGATGAACAGATGGCTGTTTCAATAAGCATCTTATCACGGATAGACGATAGTCATAAAGTGACATATTTCTATTGGAATACTTGTTGTAGATAAAGTGGGAATTGGACATCATTATTTGCAAAATATGCACAAAATTTTCGTGGGCCACCTAATCGTTTTTCTTTCACAAGGATAATAAGCAAGCATCTGGTCTTGCTTATCAATACCTGCCATAAATTTATTATACTGAATTACAGGTAGTGGTTTTGTTTTAACTTCACTCTTTTGTTTGTTTTTTCCACCATATCATTTTTATACTCATTGGAAATATAAGTGACGTCTCTCTTATCCTTCCACTTAGCAATCATCACACCATTAGTATATTTTGCTAGAGTTTGCCCTTTCTTCAGTTTTTTTCTTTTACCTCTTTCGGAAATGTCTTCCTGTTGTTTCTAATTGTCCCAGTACAATGAGTTTTTCTATCAGAAAGACATTTTGCCAGTTCATAGCTGTTATAATAATTGTCCATAAATACGCTATGCCCTACATCCAACATTCCCTCAAGTAAATTCATTACGACTTTCTGTGCATGTCCTTTTCCACCAGAATCATCCAACATACCTGTATATACCATAAATTTGAGAACCATACCATCAGGGGTTGTGATCATGTACAGCTTGATACCATATTTGTGACGTTTATTTGGTATATACTGTCTAAATATAAGTCGTCCACGCCATAATACCATCGACTCATCTAAACTAATCTCTCGTCCTGGGTAATATATTTCAGATACTCGTGCGTTGAACAAATTTACCATACTTCTTATTTTATATAATCGATCCTTTGGAATTTCTGTATTCTGCTCTGGAATTTTTGCGAAGTGCAATGCCCTCAGTAATAATAAAAACCGATTCCTGCTCATGTTTTCAGAAAAAACATGTAAACCAAACAGTGAATCGGTTTTCCAATAATCTTGTATGCGGTTGATTCGTATAGTTCCCATATGTAAGATCAATCCCACAAATGTCAAAAGTTCCTCTTTTGTAGTGTCTTTCCAGGCATTGATTCGTGAATGTTTCTTTTTTTCACGGTGAAAAAGTACTTTATGAGCATAATCATTAGTTTCAGCAACTACTTCCTCCAAGATACCGTCGGTGAAAAAATGCCGAAAGTAACCTGTAGGATTGTTACCTGAAACAGTTTGGAGCAAACACTCAGATTTTATGAAAGAAAACTGCTTCATGGATGTTGAATCGTTTTCCCAAGTTAAATTTTCCATTATAGCGGAATTATCGCGCTGACATGTTGCACCTTGAACGATTTGTTCATCATCTTCATCTTCAGAATCCGAAATATGGGCATCATTGGGAGGAATGAATTCTTCGTCACTGTCACTGTCGTAGCCGTCGTAACTATAATCACTCGGGTACTCGTCCGATAGCTCAGCCAACAAATTTGCAATTTCATCATCCGTTAAATTCTTATTATTTTGAACTTTTCTTTTTTTGGGGCGCGAAGGCCCTGCACAATTATCATCTGTATAACTCATATCACAAGATTATTTTTTCAATCAAAAATTAAATATTAAATTCGAAACCACGATTATTTACAGATAGTTTCTAATCATAACTACATGCCAATACCAGCAGAAATACCCTGAAAGCAATGCCAAATGAACTAGAAAATGAATAATCAGAAGTGGATTTTCCTGCGCCAGCGCGTGACTGGCTACTGAGACATCACCCCACATCACGCGCTGGCGCGTGATTGGCTTTTCGGCGATAGTGCCACGCCACGCGCAAGCGCGTGATAAGCAGTCAATGTGTTAAGAGCTCAAGGCGCATGCGTAGACGCTAGTAATGAAATGCGCGCGCAGGCGCTACATTATTACCTTGCATCAATATAGGTTTAGACCCAAATTCTTATTTGACTGCTTGTCAGGTTATACATGCACTTTTCTTTGATATAATTAAGGTTTTAAGAGTTTGGCGAGATGGGTAGTCTTTACAAGATATATCAAAGTCCTATCTTAGAAGTAAATGTTTTTTAATGCTATGCTATTCTAGCACACATTCCCCTAGGGTATTTTACAAAGAATTATAATTTATGTGAATGACATTTCAGACATCTTAAGGTAATTGATGACAAGATGTTTGGGATAATCTTATTTTGAATAATTTTTTTTCTGCTGATTTTAGCACTGTCACATGATCTTTTTCATTTCCACAAAAAGTTACAGAACATATGTCCAACCATTCAGAAATCGACATCGAAACATTCATCAACCAAAATAATAGCAATGTAGTTTTTATATTGTGTCAAACCAAAAACCACCAAATAGTTTTGCCTCCAAAATCCTTTTATCTGTGATAACACTTTTATACTATAGTCATTTCTACAGATAAAAAAGTGTGCTTTTCTCACATATAAAGCATCACTTAAGTCTATTCGTATAAATCATTGAAATATTAGCCTCTAGCCTCTAATATACACATTCATATATTAGAGGCTAGAGAACAAATGAAATATTGTAGTTAATGTAAATAAATTAACAGTAGGTCTTCACAAGCAAGGAGGAAACTGATAGTAGTTTAAAATGTAATGGAAATCCTTTCCCGGGATGCCTTCAAAATTATATGCGATGTTTTCAAAATTCTTGGGATGCTATGCTTAAAATATAGCCATTGCTGGACTAAAACACACTTCAGTAAGAGACAAATGGAAAAAGATACAGCTGAATGTTTTTTCATATTATTAAACTTGAAGACGCTGAAATACAGTACTTCACACTAAAAATGACATGAAGAATTCTTGGGGAAAATTTGGCATACAATTATACTTTATGGAACTTTACAAGTCTTATATACAATATGTACAAGCTAATTTTTTTAAATTTTACTCTTTTGTTTTAACACTGGTATACAACAAATTACATAGATTATATGTAGTAAGTACAAATATAAATTTCAACTGCCCATTTTTTCAAGAGCCATCTTATCTATCTTACGGATGACATCACAGCCCACAGATGAGTGAAAATAATATAAGCAGAGAACTATGTACTTGACAATGCACAATTCATAGACAATCAACTTGAATATCAATTATTAGGAAGTATGATTATCACATTAAATCAGTTATATAGGCCATTTTCTAAGTTTAATTTATAGTATAAATTTAAGATGCATTATCACATTAAATCAGTTAGATAGGCCATTTTCTAAGTGTAATCCGTAGTATAAATTTAAGATACATTACAGTGAATAAATGTCTCCAAGAATGTTATATATTTAAAGATAAGAGAGAAATAGTACATAAATTTTTCAGCACAAAGAAATGATTGAAAATTTTTGTTTGTATAGAATATGTGCATGCACTTGATAGTGCAAAAATTACAAAGCATTCTAGAAGTGGGGGAAACTAGGCCCATCAACAGCCAAGCAGTAAAATCACTGAATACTGGTAGTTTGGCCCAGGGTAGAAACCTTGGCAAATGGATGTTTTCATGATTTTCCTCATTTGTAACCTGTGTTAATTTGTTTAGAAAGTCCTCCACAAAGGCATCCCTCGCCTCAGGCAGATAGGCTTCAAATGCTTTGTTATAAATAAATAAACCAAACAGCTAAGCAAATTTTTATAATGAGAATTTTATTTTTGCAGAATGCCTGAAAGTGAATATTAAATGTGTCAAACTAGAACCAATGAGAAGAAACACATTCATTTAAAACAGGGCTTATTATCAATGTCATTTTCGTGCTTCTCTCTCTCTTTTTTTTTTTTTCCATGCAAAAAGCCACAGCAGCTGACCCATGTGTGCAAATACCACACATGTGTTTGTTGTACACATGGAATAATGCTTTATATTTAACCATCATTTCGCAGAACACTACCTGCCGGCTCTCAAAATGTAAATAATATCTATTTAGATTATTCTTTTTTTCACAATTCATTTCCTGTTTCTTAAAAAAGTTTTTATTTTTATATTATTATTTATGAAAAAATATTACCTATCAGCCACAATGTTAGTCAAACAAACAATTTTTGCCACTTTGCATAACTGCCAATAAAGAGCACAATTCTGATCATTTGCTTTTGATTTAAACTAATGTAATTAACAATAAATTTGTTAAAATGTAGTGTAATACTGCCATAGGATCGCCTGCTGATATCGGATGATATTTGTCATATCGGATTTTTTTTTATTTTTAAATAACATATTATTGTTCAAATTTTCTGAGCTAACAGAGATTGCTTGTAGCCATGTTTTGATCCAATGTTTAGGCAGACTCGTTTTTTCTCCTTTCACAAATATTGCCCCTGCTAGGGCTGTTTGGTTCTACATTTACTCAGGAGTTTAGTCCTGCCATGGAGGATATCTGTACTAGAAAATCGATAATTTTACCCTTCAGGTTCGAGAATATACCCGTGACAATCTTCATTAATGAAAGATATTTATGGTTTAAAGCTTTGGACATTTCAAACCGCCTCAAAAGACTATTTATGAGTAACAGAGGAGAATCAGTCTTAAACGAATTTATCTCAAATGAAACGCTTCCATTCAGAGATACAGGAAATACCCCTGAACCCATCTTGTACCAAACGAGGATATTAAGAAATACCAGGTTCCTGATGTATCCAAAACTGAAGAGCCTCCTAGAGAAGTTGGGCCAAGACGCAATTTTGTTCTCAAACTGGCTAAACGACGTGTTAAACAGACCGTTTCAAATAAATGAAGATAGAGTCACTGGAGTACCCTATTTTACTATTATGGAAACTGAATCAGATTGTAAATTCCAAAATTTTCCGGGACTGTTGGATACTGCCTACCTATATGAACAAATAAACGTTCCTTGAATAGTATTATATGTGTATTTAGTTTTTTCCCGAAATATATCATTATGAGATCAAAACATAGATGTAAGCAATCTCTTTCAGCTCTGACCATCCTAAGGAACAAAATAAGTCAATTCTCATCTCCTTCCTAATTCATTTGGAGGTCTACTACGTCCCCAAAATGGTGAAAACGCAAAAAGGATTCCTATTCTCCTGTGGATTGGTGAAAGGGTAAAAAATGTTCTCCTCATTTCCCTATTCAAAATTCTGGAGAGTTTGATAAGGAGATCAAAAAATGGGTCTTGGAAGGAAATGAGTGCATTTTCTTATCAAAAAGAATGCATTCTACTTCCTTCCAAGACCCATTTTTTTGGGGGTTCCTTTCTCACCCAACCTTGGAATTAAGAAATATTTGTCAGTATCTTATCTCTTTAAATAAATGAATGTATTTTTGTAAAGGTTTTGGCATAAAAAGGAAAAGACCCAATGGTAGTTATCTTGGGAAAAAATGAATCCCAGAGACGAATCGAGATAATCTCGGTTGGGTAAGGAGGTTCCCTTTAGAAGAGTAGAAAAGAAAGCTTTTTTGAGGGAAAATATCTGAACGGTAAACAAGTAAACAAAATGGTACACAATGTAAACAAAATGGTCAACAATGTAAAAAATGGTAAAGTAAAAAATCGGCTGGAGAAAATTTTCTTAGGTTTAAAAAAAAAGAAAAAAAAAAGAAAAAAAAAAAAAAACTCTTCCTTTTTTCCATTATAATTTGATGTCTAAACTTTTTACTTACTTTGGAATGGAAATCTATTTTTAGAAACCCAAGGTCAAAAAGTGTAGACATCAAATTAATATGCAGATTTTTTTTGAGTGAGCTTAGCTTAAAGTAATGACATTTGCAAAGAAATAAATCAGTGTATGGTATACAAATTATCGCTTTATAAAGGATCTTTTATTGGTATTCAGTGTGCTCAACTTATTGTTATGAATTCCTTCATTGTTCTTAACATAGAAAGTTTTGATTTGGTCCAACATAATGATGAAAATTACCATGATATGTTAGGAGTGTATATAATTAAGGAACTCGCATATATCTCGAGTGATAATGCCAGAGGAGTTGTATACGTTAAATCGCCAAAAGCATGGAGTGATATAACACCTTCCATGAGACGACGTTTTGTTTCTACCTACCTCCACCTAGCCGATTCTACACACGGATTTTCGTGGAATGAGGGCCATCTTCCTTACAAAGCGTTACAATCCTTCCTCGTTTCTTTAACGGCAGGTTATAGTAAAATTTATTGTCCAGAATTTTGGAAAGCTAATCTTTTACAAAAAATAATTGATCGGGATGTTGAGAATACATTATCATTAATGTCCATTAATGTATGTCAGAGTAATTTAGCTTCAGATTCATATTCTTGCCTGAAACATTTAGGATTGAACAATTATTGTGCTTTACAAGGTGCCGTCGTCTATTTTCGTTATCTTAAGGAATATCTATTGGACCGGCCTAATCAACTAAATGATCGACAATTAGGAGTAAAACAATGGATAAATGACATGAGATTACAATAAGAATTCTTTTATTTCCTCTCAGCACTTTGGAAAAAAAATAAAAGAATTTAATTAATAAAAAAAGAAGGGAATATTATTATACTCTCCTCTAATTTTCTGTTGTCACGGTGCCAATATTTTTTAAAAGTTTTTAGGCTCAGAAATTTTTCCTCAAGATGAAAATTTCTTTTCAACTTTTCTAATTCCCCCCTTAAAAAAATAAAACAATACAACATGTTTAATTGTTAAACGGTCAAGTTTAAGCCATTTTTCTTCCTGTTTGATAAGTAACTTTTAACACAGGAAATGGGAGAAGGAGCTTGAAAACAAGAAACTAAAATACAGTTCGATTTCTGAGAAAAGGCTTCAAAACAGGAAATTGGAAATACATTAAGTTTTCTGAGAAGGAGTTTCAAAACAGGAAATTGGAAATACGGTATAAAACGGGAGGATAGAAAGCGTTACGAGTCATTGCCTGCTGAGCTTCTTTGACTAACTACGTATTGAAAGCCATTATGGACAAGTTATGGGATGTGTTTCCTTCCAAATGTATTGAGTCCGTTGACGAGTTTAAACGACTGTCCAGCTTTAATGATGAATATTTTAAAGATCACTGCTGCGCATTTATACCTCATATACCCATGGATAAGAGAAAATTGTACTACAAACAAATTGATACTACTCAATTAATTTTGCAAAATATTTAACGGACTATGCTCGATTCAAGATTAGCTCGTGAGTGTGATCCTTATAAATGGAACAAAATCGATCAGAAACTTCGTCTACCTGTGAAATCCTCGAGTGCAGAAAAGAAATATACGGACACCAGGACAAGCTTCAGTTGGAACAATATGTTTCTAACCAAAAGTTACTTTACGTTTGGACTTAGAAGAACGGAAAAGGGAGAAGTACATATTTATCAAACAACTGCAGAACCTATGGTATATTATGAACTTTGCCCTTCTCCCAACAATTCCTCTATGTTAGAGAGAATGTTTAGACCTGTAGACGAACTTAAATTTAAAAGGTACATTTTTCAACCGAATAGGCTATACCTTATCCCATCAGATAGGGCATATACAATTTTGACTACGCAGAAAACATTGTTCGCGGTGGACAGGTGTGCTGCTGCTTTAGCAGTACAGATAAAAAAGAAGCTGAACATAAAATTCAAAAACCCGCGCAGTTACACGAAATTTGAACTCTCAAAGGATCAGCCTATCGACCCCTATGAGAAACCACCTGTGACTCCCTATTTATACGAAGTGGCAAAGTGGACGTCAACCTCGATCCCCAAAAAGAGGAAGAGTGAAAAAGCGGAATCAAAAGCGAAAATTGCAAAGTTGTTTGATAAAGCAGAATCCGAATTCTATCAGTATTTATCAGATGAAGAAACGGGGAGCAACAAGAGGGCGGAAGAAGGAGAAAAGATGGCAGAAGAAGTATTTAAACAGCCACTTCCACCCCCTCCTGCTGTTGTCAAGAAACCAGCCTGTACTGAAGCATCTTCAACTAATATTTTGCTACCGGAAAATTTCATAGCACCCATGAACGGTACCATAATACTTAATCTAGAGGAACAAACATGGGAAAAAGATACCATGTCTAATTATACGGACTCTGAAATTCCCCAAACAGAACGTTTGTGTTTAGAAAAAAACCAAAACCAAGATACCTCTTTGCAAGTAGAGGTAAGTGTTCATCCTACCACGAGTTTTAGTAATGTTCAGCCTGAAAATATTACACCAAGTGACTGTGCATTAGTTTCAACCGAAACGACTAATGACTGGGACTTTTTTGTGAGTGCTCTAAATGATTATAATAATACAGACGTTGAATCGTACAACTACTCATCACCACAACTAGTACAGACTGTTGTACAAGAATCGTCTTTTCAGCAGACTTTATGTTTTAAACAAACCCAATGTACCTCATTACAAGCAGGGGTAAGTGACAATTCCACAACAAGTTATAATGACGTTCAGTCTCAAACTGTTACATCGGGGGACTCTGCATTAATTTCAATGAAACCTGTGGAAGATTGGAACTTTTTGACGGGTTCTCTAAGCGATTATAATATGGACGTTAAATCTTACAACTCGTCAACTCAATTAGAGCAGACCGTTGTACAAGGAGCTTCTTTTTCGCAACCTTCATTAATTACAGAAACCCAGGAGGCCTTATTACATGGAGAGGTAAACGACAATCCTACAACAAGTAATGTTCAAACAATTTCATTGTCTGATGACTGGGACTTTTTGATGATGGACATTAATTCCTATAACTCGTCATCACAATTATCACAGACCGTTGTACAAGTATTTTCTTTTACAGAAACAAAAACTGAAGAAGAAAAAATGTGGGAAGAATTTATGTCATTTTCCTCATCTTTAGTTTAGAATTGTGTATATATTTAATATAATTCATTGATTTTAGACTTTCGTCATTGAGAATCATATTTAATGAAAAAAAAATGTATGTATATCTTCCCATTTATTGGAACTCAATAAAACTGTTTTTTTACGGAAATTTTGTGTTGTTATTTTGTCTTTTTGTTTAACTTTTAAAAAGTTTTTAAATATTGAAACATTAACGAATAAGAAACAAATTACACTCACATGGTATTTACCAATAAATTATTATTTGTAGTAACTTAAAATAATCAATATATACATACATAAAATATTTAGAAAAAATAATTTAACACTAATGGAACTGGCCAACTTTAATCTAATTTCTCTTGTTATCTGTGTGGGGGGAGAAAAAATTAAGCAATTCCCTCACTTTACTTTTTTAAATTTGCCACAAGTGTGTTATCTAGGGGTGAGTGAGTGAGTGAGTGATTATGGCGCAAAACCAGAGATGATTATGACGCGCCAAACAAAAGATGAGATGATTACAATTGATGACATTAAAATTCAATAAATAAAAACAAGTAGATAAATGTACCAAATCCAGAGGATGAAGTCATATAAACACAAGTTAAAAGCACATATTAAAATTCAAGAGACAGTCTTCAAAACAAATTACATTTGGTAATAAAAGCCAATATCTTTTAAATAATAAAATAAATTAGAATTGACCTCTCTTCCGATTAAACGGTCGAGAGGTAAGTCACAGCTATTAAAATATTTCTGGCGAAGACTATTAAAACATGGACACTCAATTAAAATATGACGAACAGATAAACAAACATTACAGTTAAAACAAACAGGCTCATTTTCAGCTTTTAAAAGGTAGTTATGTGTCACTCTAGTGTGACCAATTCTGAGGCGAGTCAAAAGAACTTCCTCCTTACGATTTTTGGTTAATTCCCAGTGCTCAATTCTAGGTTTTACATGTCTTAATTTATTTTGAAGCTGAACATCCCAAAGTTGTTGCCATTTTTTTCGGATCTTTTGTTTCACAACACAACAAATGTCTGCAAAAGGGATGAGACGACTGGACAGTTCAACAGCACATTTTGCTGTGATATCTGCCAGCTCATTCCCTTTTATTCCCACATGCCCGGGAACCCAGCAGTACAGGATATCATACCCACGATTCATTAAGTTTATATATATGTATTTTGAGAATATCCACTATTACTGGATTTTGAGTATTAGGAAAAGCTTCTATTGATTTAAGAGCACTATACGAATCTGTATAAATTATAAACTTTTTGTAGCAGAGCCTTGAGATGTATAAAAGACTATAATATATCGCAGTTAATTCGGATGTTAAGACAGAGAAAGCATTGTGCAAGCGTCTGCCCTCCATGTGGTCTTTAATTACATATGCCATCCCCACATGATCTTTTGACTTGGACCCATCTGTATAAACTGGAAGATAACTGCTATATTTGTTCCTGTGCTCAGCGAAGAGTTGTCTGTAAATAATCTCGTTAGTTCTTGCCTTCACATGATACTTAAAAACATCAAGAAGCTGAATCCATGAATTTACCCAAGGTGGGATTTCAAAGTTCTGTACTGCTTGGGGCGCATATCAAAGAGGGAAAGTTCCTCAATGTCAGGGCGAACTCTTAAAGAGGAGAAGTAGGAACACAGGATGGACATGTTTCAAATAATGTATTACACTCATTATCAAGTAAGCATAGCTTATTAGGATGTTCAGGTTGAGATAGAATATTAAAATATTGCAAAAGGGACAATTGCTCACGCCTCAGATATAGTGATGGTTCGTTCGAGTCAACATATAGGCTCTGGACAGGAGAAGTCCTGAAGGCTCCTGAACATATCCTCAAACCTTGATGGTGAACAGAATCCAGTTTTAACAAAACAGATGACCGAGCGGATCCATAAACAACTGAGCCATAGTCCAGTCTAGAGCGGACAAGCGCTCTGTAAATGCGAAGCATGGAGCAACGCTCTGCACCCCAGGAGGTGTTCGCCAACACTTTTAACATATTTAGTGTTTTGAGACACTTCTTTCTCAGGTTTAAAACATGAGAAAGGAAAGTCAATTTCTGGTCGAACGTTACTCCTAAAAATTTTACTTCGGGCGCAACTGGAATAATTGTACCATTTAGATATAACTCAGGTTCAGGATGGAGACCTTGCTTCCTACAAAAGTGCACGCACACAGTTTTCTGTTTCGAAAAAGTAAATCCCTGTTTGTCTGACCATTCTTGGATCTTATTCAGAGCCATCTGCAATTGCCTCTCTATGTATCTCATGTCTGCTCCTCGACAGCTAATCTGTAAATCATCTACATATAGTGATCCTAAGATGGTGTGAGGAAGTTCTTTTAATACAGAATTTATTTTTAAACTGAACAGCTTACACTAAGCACACAGCCTTGAGGCACACCCTCTTCCTGTTGAAAAACATCCGAAAAAACAGAGCCAATCCTTACTTGAAAAGTTCTAGCGTTCAAGAAATTCTGTATGAAAATTGGTAGGTTGCCGCGCAACCCACTCTCGTGAAGATCCCGGAGTATACCGTATCTCCATGCCTTATCATAAGTTTTCTCAATGTCGAAGAATATTGAGACAAGGTGACTTCTTCTGACAAAGGCTTTTCGAATAGATGTCTCTAATAGAAGCATATTGTCTACGGTCGTTCTCCCCTGTCGAAAACCGCTCTGATAAGGCGATATAATATTATTCTTTTCCAAGAAGTAGACTAGGCGGCTGTTTACCATCTTTTCAAACAGTTTGCAAACACAACTGGTAAGGGCAATTGGCCGATAGTTCGAGGGATTCCTCGGGTCTTTCCCTGGCTTCGCAATAGGAATGACAACAGCTCTCCTCCATGCACTGGGAAATGTACGCTCCTTCCACACTCTATTGTAAAGTGTGAGAAGGGCACTCAGTGACTTATAGGACAGATGCTTTAGCATTTCATAATACACGCCATCCAGACCCGGACAAGACCTATGTGTCTGCAACAAAGCTCTCTTTAATTCAACCATAGTAAAGTCTCTATTGTACGGCTCAAAGTTGGAAGAGTTGAAAGCGATGGGATTTTTCTCAGAGCGTTGCTTGATAGAAAGAAATGCAGGTGAGTAATTTCGGCTGGAAGAAACGGCAGCAAATGTCTCACCAATTGTATTTGCAATTTCTTCTATGGAGCTAATCACTCGGCCATCTTTTTCCAGAAAGGAAAGTGAGTGGTCTTTATACATTCCGCATGCTTTTCGAACTCTTTCCCAAACCCGCTTACTAGGCGTAGAGGATGTTATTAAGGACACATATGAAATCCAGGAATCCCTCTGGCTCTGCCTTCTTACTTTCCGTGCATTTGCTTTGGATCTTTTAAAAGCTATGAGGTTTCGGAGAGTAGGATATCTACGAAAAATACCCCATGCTTTTTTCTGTTTTTTCAGTGCTTCATGACAGTCGCGATTCCACCATGGTTTTGAATATTTTAGTAGTTTTCCTGATGTTCTAGGAATGGAGAGCATAGCTGCCTGAATAATAGTAATAGTAACAGCTTCAACAGCGTCATCGATATGCGCATCTTCTACCATTTCATCTGTGAGCTCTGCAATGGAAGAGAAGAGTTCCCAGTCTGCCCTGTCCAGTATGAATCGAGGGGATCTCGACATGGGGTTTGCTCCTCTTCGTGCAAGAGACACAAAAATAGGATAATGATCGCTGTTGTACAGGTCATTTCCGACACTAAAAGTGCAAAATGGCAACAGAGATGGTGAACAGATGGCAAGATCGAGAGCGTGGAATGTCCTTGAAGGCTCATGGAAGTATGTATCTTGCCCATTATTTAGGAGACAAAGGCTGTGATCTTCGATCATCTGCTCAATTTGTCTTCCTCGGCAATTTGTATCTTTGCTACCCCAGAGTGGACTATGGCCGTTAAAATCTCCTATTATAATAAAATGCTCAGGCAGCTGCTCTATTAGATTATTTAAATCTTGCTGATAAATGTGCTCATTTGGAGGCAAATACAAAGAAACAAATGAAACAACAATATCAAAATTTATTTGAGTAGCGACGACTTGGAGGGATGTCGTCAAAGGAAGTACATTTGAGGGATAATCCAGTGAGGAGAGGAGACCTACTCCTCTACTGGCACGCTCACCTGCAAGGTTATCCTTCCTGACGAAATAAAACCTCCGAAGTTTTGCATGGTGTTCTGGTTTCAGATTTGTTTCCTGTATTGCTAAGCACACAGGATGGTACGCATTTATTATAGATTTGATGTCAAGCAAATTTCGGTGGAAACCGCGACAGTTCCATGACACGATTGTGGCCATTATGAATGGTTTTTGTTTTTCCTGTGCTGTTCTTTTGTTTTTCGTGGAAGTAGATGCCTGGGAAATTCCAGACCCTCTTCCACTTCCATAAAGTCTGAATCCGCAGATTCAGAAATCATGTCATCAAGAGAGCTATTGCTGCGACTTCTATTTTTATTTGATATTTTTTGTGTGGCAGTTTTCGGCTTACTTTGAATAATTGTTTCTTTCTTTTGTACTATATGAGTTGCATTTTCTTTTTTCTTGTTGGATGTAGACGGTTGGGTTTTATTTGGTAGGGTCTGTGTGCCTATTGATGTTTGGGTGGCAACTGTACGATATGATTTAACAGCACTGGCGTATGATGAATTTGGTCGAAGCTGTGTGCTCTGGACTAGTCTTCTGGCTTCGGCGTAAGAGATGTTCCTAGTAACTTTTGTAGTCTGGATTTCTTTTTCCGATTTCCATTTTGGGCACAAGCGAGAAAATGCTGGGTGGTCACCCTTGCAATTTATACACAAAGGCGCAGCGGTACAATTATCAGAATCGTGACCAATCTGTGAGCATCGGGCGCATGTGAGGCTGCCACGACAAGACGTCTTAGAATGGCCGAAACGCTGGCATTGGAAACATCGCATAGGGTTTGGAATATAAGGTTTTACAGGAATATTTAGATATCCGGCCTTAATGTTCTTAGGCAGATCAGGCGTGTTGAAGGTAAGGATCACGTGTTTCGTGTCTATCAACTTACCTTCTTTACGCATCTTGATCCGCCTTACACCGCAGACATTTTGTTCGGATAACTCAGAAGCGATCTCTTCTTCAGAAACATACAGAAGGTCGAATTCTGAGATTACACCACGACAATAGTTCAGTGACTTATGGGGTGTTACAGTGACATTCGCTTGCCCAAGTTTAGTAATCTGAAGTAAAGAAGCTGACTGGGTGGCTGAGTTTGTATCAATAAGCAAGTCTCCGGAGCGGAGACGCTTTATGTTTCTCGGCTCACCAATAGAAGACTGGATGTATTTATTTATTACGAAAGGAGACATCTTATGCATTTCGCCAGAAGGACTAGAGATGACTAGGAAACGGGGACTATTGTGATGATTTTTTTTATTTGCATCTGTCCGTAATTTTTTTGCAGAATTTTCAGAACTAGGTTGAGTGACAGGTTGAGTGACTGGTTTAGTAGTAGACGTTTCAGAGCTAGGTTGAATGATTGGTTTATTAGTAGATGGTTCAGAGCTAGGTTGAGTGACTGGTTTAGCAGTATACGTTTCAGAACTAGGTTGAGTGACTGGTTTAGCTGTAGACGTTTCAGAACTAGTTTGAATGACTGGAGTTACCTCGAAATCTTTAATTAAGTAGATGTGAGAAGAAGCCATAGTGAAAGAATAAAGATTCGGGTCCGACGGCCCCGCCCACCACGGAGCCCAACAAGGGAACACAGATTCCTGTGTTAGGGCTAGCCGGACCTATACACAAACTGAAGCCCCACAGTCGGCTTTCCCGAAAGCAGGTACTCCCGAGAGCTTGACCCCAAGCCACTGACACAAGGACTAGTGACCAGCCGATTGACACCCGTGAGGACGACTAAGGTGCCTCCCGTTTAGCTGAAGCAGAGGCCAAAAAAGTGTGTTGGGGACAGTACCTCGCCCCTCAACTACCAGGACCCTCCTTTCCAGCGACACGGGTCTCCACGCACGGCAAACACGTGGGCAGTTTTCTCGCCACTCGAAGACTAGAGACAAGGGCTGTTCCAGTCTCTCGTGACGAGCCCCAAACTCCGTAGAGAGAAACCACGAGGGAGAAGAAAAGGGAAAAAGTTCCAGCAAAGAGGAGAGGAGACGGAAAAGAGGATAGATCACTGGGGCTCCAGGATCGTGACACCCGTCTCATCAAGAAGATGATCCCCTGAAGGGCTAGGGTACCTCGGGATTGCCACACCCGTACTCACAGAAGTGAGCCCCCTGAGGGGTGTGTTATCTAGAAACAGCATTGTTAAGTTAGGGATGTGAAAACAAAACAGATATTACATTAACTTTTAGGGCTTTTAAAAAAAGTTAAACAGCTTTTAGTGATTTTTGCGTTTTCAAGATGGGTACCGGTGTTCAAATAGTTTTTTTGACAGACTGTACTTCTACATAAAAACATATTTTATTTACATCATAAATGCTTTGCACCCCTGGTATGTTATCGAGGTGAGCCTGAAATAACGGCATCGGGGCCCTAGATCTAGTTTTTCTCATTTGAACCACTTTTCGTGGTTTGTACTTCATATGCTCTAATTCGTCAAAAATGTCCTCAGGGGGACAACCTATTGGCAGTCCTCTTATGACTACTTTAACTGGCCTCTCAGTTTTTCTAGTAATTATATAGTGATCAACACTATTATCCTCTAAATATCTAGTTATGGATCTATGATCCGTCTCTGACTTGGGAAATACTTTTAAAAATTCCCCGTTGACTTTCCCTGCAAATTCTAATTTAGTATCATCTCTGAGCTTCTTAAGGAAGTCAGATAATTTAATACTCGGCTTAACCATTATCGGTTAAACTTTCGGCTGCACTATTTCTACGATTTCATCCTCATCAGCTACTTCCATATTGTTACGAAGAACACAGAAAATATATAAATCAAATATATTCAAAACAGTTCGTTCAGTTGCGGGCCTGCCTCTACCCGAGGCTGGTTGCATTATGAATAAAGACAAAAAAGTTCTTAATAAGTCATTCTTTATTTCCATCAAAACAGTATCACTCTTCCGAGATCAGCTTTCGTTCCGTCCACAAGCAAAACATTCGAAACACTCAGCAGGCAGGCCGACGTCACAAACAGCAGCGCCTCGCGCCGGTTATTACTTCAGTTCATTTCACAACATCCTCCTCCCTTTGAGACTCAGGTTGAGTCTCAAACTCATAACAAACATTATTTAAAAGATCAAGTCTGTTTGGAGCTTCTACAAGTCGTCCAGAGGAGGAATATTGTTGCATCACCATTTTATCAGGTGCAATTCCCCTTTTTAACGTACATCCAGCATGACAGTTCTTATTATGCACATTTCTGATTAATAACTTAGTAAACTCACATTTTTCTGGTAACAGTATTGGATACAGAAAAGATTCATAGTCATCTCTATTTAGTATTCTCGTTTTAACTCTTAGAATACCATCATCATCAATGAGCGTTTCAATAAAATTATAAGATTTCTTATCAGTCAGATAATAATTTTGAACCAAACGAATTAAAATTTTCTCAGAATTTTCAATTTCATACTGTGAAAGTTCAATGTTTCCATTCTTTTCAGAACCACTTTTACAATTATTTACAAATCTAAATATTCTAATCATTTTGTCATAATTGGATACATCGATTCGATGCCAAGGGGGTGCGTCTTTTGATAGATCAATATTCACTATTTTTATCTTTTTCCTCTCCAATTCTATTTCTTCATGCAAACAAATAATCTCACCAGTGGGCCAGTTTTCAGGGCCTTCTCGCAACCACAAGGGAAGGTCGATTTAAAATTTCAGCAATTTAAAAGGAACATTCGCATGTAGTTTTGAGGCATTATCGGAAAAAAAGATTTTAACCACGAACAGGTAAAGCGAAATGATCCCGTAACAGCATCAGCATTAGTAAGTCTTGAGAATTCAGGTAAGAGTGTTCCGAACTGTAATTTTTGTGAAAAGAAACATTTTAGTGAAAAATGTTACTCTGCAAAAAAAATGACTTTAGCTGAAAAACAACAATTGTTGAAAAATTAAGCCTAGTGATGAAGAACGCTGTAACCGGAAGAGCAAAAACGGATCTACCCTCCCTGTATGATGAACTAGAAGGAAAATTGCGAGCGTTGGAAAGTTTGGGAAGAACCCCCAAAAAATATGGGGATTTTTTGACCCCCTTAGTGGAAAGTTGCTTACCAGAAGAAGTACTGATGGCATGGGAAAGAAGCAGAAATCACGACTCCATTGAAACTAAAGGGAATCGATCTTTGAAATATTTAATGAATTTCTTAACCCTTTCACAACCAGTTTTTTCTTTAAAAAAAAAGATAAATGAGGGGTTTATTAGGTAAAATAAAGTAGAAATAGCAATATTCTGCCCAATTATAAGCAAAAATTTACTGTAAGGGCCATTTTGGAGGTGGGACATATGTGTCCCACTGGTCTTTTTAGTTGGGACACATGTGTCCTATTGGGGTTGAAGTGACAATATAAAACATAGTGAAAAGTTTTCTAGTTCTAATGAATTTCACAATACTTTTGAAACAGTTTTATCAGAAAACACCTACCTACACAACATTATTTATGAAATTTCTATGTATGGTACATTGCAAAACAGTTTTTACATAGTGCAATTTTACACATGGCGCAACCAGTTTTTGTTCGGGTTTCTTTATTTTGTTTGGCACAAATTGTTGGCCCTTCTAATGGCAAATGATCTCCAACATTCAACATCAGTTTTGTTGCATTTGACGGTAGACCTGATTTCTTCCTCTTGACAATTGCATTTTCTTTGCCATGAGCAATCATTAATTCGGCTAGGGGGACAATGTATTGCAAGAGAGGTATTTTCCTATGTTTGGTTTCTTGAAACAATATGTGTGCATTCACAACAGCTGTCATCAAAAGTTTATAAAATACTTTTTTCCACCATTTTGTAGATCTTCTGTCAAAATCATATAGGCATATCTTTTGATCAGACAAATCTACTCCTCCCATAAATCTGTTATAGTCGGCAATAGCGGTAGGACAATTTGTCATTACTTTTTCTCCATCTTTCTGCTTGCGTTTTACTTGTATGACATCAGGTCCGTGGCAATTACTCAGAATCAGAACTTCCTTTGAATCTTGCCATCTTGCTGCAAGAGTTCCTCTTCTATTCTGGAGAAATTCTGAATCACCTTTTTGAAGTTTTTCGTCAGAGAATTTTGGCATGTCTTTTCTACGAGAAATACAAGTACCAACAGAAGGAAAGGATATGTTATCCAATAAGTTTACACTTGTAAAAAATCTATCAAATGTAAGTGTAACATCTGGGTTACGTATTGTTGAGGAAAGTTTTAGAACAACTCTTTCTCCAAGTATTGTACCCTCATGATCTGTATTATCCATGTCTTTGCCAGAATATATTGAAGTCATAGGTGTAGCCCGTAGCAGCATCACATCTCTCCCACACTTTGATTCCCCGTTTTATTGGCTTTAGGGGTAAATACTGCTTTAGGCTAGAACGACCTTTGAATTTAGCCATGGATTCATCGATGCTTTGAAAGGGACTATCTTCGCGAGCTTGCATAAATGTCCTTTTGAAACATGCCACCACTTCATCCATATAATATGTCTTTGGAGCATTCGCATCTTTTTCTGGATCATTGAAGTACATTTTTGCAAAGAGCAATAGGCATCTGTTACGGGAAATCGCATTTTTGATAGCTTCGTTTCCCAATGAAGAATTGCTGGACCAATAATCTGAAAAGTTCGGTACTTGATTATACGACATGACAAGCATAACTCCCAACACAAGCATAATTTCTGATGGGTCTGTGTCAGGAATATACTTTTTTTTCATGTCTCAGTATTTCAAGGCGCTGGTTGGTACATTGAGAAATAAAAATAAGAAGACTTCGTGGAAATACACATGAGAAACATTCTAATTCATTAGAGGATCTGTTGATTTTGGCCAGTATTGCAGTTGGACGGTCTTTAGATACATGGAGCCGTGGCTCAAAATTTGGACCAACATTTGACCAAATGACAGGATCAGTAGGTTTTGAAATAGTTTTTTTTATGTTTATTTTTTGCCTTGCACTTATATTTTGATACCTGCTTTGCTTCATCGGGTGAGAAATCATCAGAGTCCGAGTCAACGGAGGGTTCTGATGAATGCTCAAGACATGACAGCTTTCGTTTCGGTGCCCTTGATGTTCCTGAATTTTCTCTCAATTCTTCACAGCTATCACTGTCTGAGGAACTAGGGACATATTCCTTGTCTATATCTGAATCGTCCAATTCATCACTTGAATCCGGTTCATTCAATAATTTAATTATTTCTTCCTTTGTCAATCCCTTCCTACGATTCATGATATTGCTATGCCTAAAAATACAGAAATGACCACTTTGAGAATGAGGCATAGATATATTTCAATAACCACTGGGACAATAACGTCCCAATAAAACAGACCATTGGGACATATATGTCCCATAATATTATTTTTTTTTCAAAATCTACAATGAAAATTCACTTACTTCAAATAAACTGCTTGATATGGCAAAAATAGACGAAAATCACATGCAACGAAAACAGCACGTGTGTCCACTCATGTATCTTCGCCTAAAATGGCTGCCAGAATGTCCAAACTTTCCCGCTTGTCAAAACTGTTACGATAAAACAAAGAGCTCACAGGGCACTAGTGTCATCTATCGAGAAAAAATTACACTAAAAGGTAGATGTAATCACAAGAAACCAGTGGGACACTCGCGGCAATAAATTTTACGCTTGTTTTTCCCATTGGGTGATTTGGAAACATTTGCGGGACATATATGTCCCGGTGGGGCCGAAAGGGTTAAAACAGGAAGTTAAGGGGGAAGAGATGGTTCTCCTCGCAAGAACTGGTTTCGCTTCCCAACAGAACCATCGGAAGAAAGATTTTAACCACGAACAGGTAAAGCGAAATGATCCCGTAACAGCATCAGCTCTAGTAAGTCTTGAGAATTCAGGTAAGAGTGTTCCGAACTGTAATTTTTGTGAAAAGAAACATTTTAGTGAAAAATGTTACTCTGCAAAAAAAAAAAAAAAAAAAAAAAAAAATGACTTTAGCTGAAAAACAACAATTGTTGTTGAAAAAAGGTACTTGTTTTTCTTGTCTGAAAAGAGCGAGTCACATTAGTAAATTTTGTCCTTTCAAAGGTAAGTTAAGTTGTTCTATTTGCAAAAGTTGTAATCAAAAGCTAAAAAATAATGATCAGATAAATGTTTCAAAAGAGAGTTCTCTTTCTAACTGTGGCAGAAGCGAAACTGTATTTTTGCAAACGCTTTGCGTTCGAATTCGGTGTCAAGGTCGCGAGAAAATTATTCGCTGCATAATTGATAGCGGAAGCCAAAGTAGCTACGTTAGTGAAAATATGATGAGTCAGCTTAAAGCATCTCCACTTCGGGAGGAGACAGTTATACATGCACTGTTTGGGGGGGGGACGAAATGAAACCTAAACAACATGAAGTGTTTTCGGTCGAGGTCAGCAATTTAAAAGGAACATTCGCATGTAGTTTTGAGGCATTATCGGAAAAAAAGATTTGCGGTTTTATTCCTAAGGTTAAAGATAAAGAGATTTTGAATGAATTAAAAGAAAAAGAAATCGAATTTAGGTAGTTCGGCCTGAGGTTCGAATCCCGCGAACGGGCTGGCTGCATGGGCGTTTTCGTGGTTTTCCTCATGTGTAACGTGTATACGAGCCAGTTTCCCTTAGAAAGTCCTCCACGAAGGCATCCCTCCCCTTAGGCAGATAGCCCTCTAGGCTTTGCCAAAATCACACACACAAAACTATCACTGCAGAGGACAAAACGTATGACGGCACTCATCTGTTCAGTTTTGCTAATATCGGGAGTACAATCTAAAATTATAGAATAATACTCGGCTTTTCGAAGAGATAGTAAGATTTTCTCTCTTATACTACTGCCAATAATTTGCAGCATTTCATTTTGACTACTCTTTGCTTAGATAATGAACTTTGCTGTTGCTACCTTTAGGTCGTAATACTCTTTCTATGCGAAATCCCATAACAGGGTTGAATTATGCAAACAATTCCACTAATTTTAACAAATTTTCGTTGTCTTTTTGGTACAGCACATCAGATGAGCCTCGAAAGGCTAAATTCTGGCTGCCAAGAAATTTTGTGATCTCAATCAGTTTCCCTAAGACATTTGGCCAATGTTTTTTTTTTTTTTTTTTTTTTTTCATTTTCATACATCTTTTGTGTTTGGGAATCAATTGTTTTATTTTTCAAATTTCTCTCAAGCTCTTTCCATCTTAAGAAATTTTCCATATGTGTTCTACTAATCTCATGCCTATGCAAGGCTTTAGATACATTTAGCCAATCATTATAGCCTTTTACGGGGCTACTACTGTCAACCGATGCAAATATCTTGCAACAGAAGGAAAAAACAGAATTTATACTTATAGAATATAATAGCCATGTACGGGGAAGTAATTCTCCGTTTTCCATTTTTCTGTTATAATATGTATCACTAAATTTACGTCCATTATTACTTTTCGGATACATTAAACCTTTCCTTTGAATATTCCCCATTTCAGACAAAGTCATTCTCACTTTGTCGCTAAGAGCTGGCCACTTTGCAGGATCATCAAAATCAATATAAAGAAAGGAATTTTTATTTATGCCAGTCTCTTCTATCGAATTACCTGGATAATCTCTAACTTCCGATTTATTTAATTCCATGCTAGGATAATCTTTCCCTTCCTTTAGAGTTTCATCAGTCCTTTCAATAACTTCATCCAGTGCAGCTGATTTTCTTTGGCTGGATGATGTCTGTTCTTTTGTAATTGATTCTGATGCTGATTCAGTGTGAGCATCATTTACGCTCGAAGAAGTCTTCATCTTCTTTATGAAATGAGACATTGCATCTGCCTGCTTCTGAAGAGCAGCATCTTTCTCGGCTTTGCGTTTACGATTCTGTGTACCAGATGATTTCTTCTCTGTTTCCATGTTATCAAAATTTCACACTGAAATTCAAAAATTCAATTCTAAATTTTAAATATCTAATCTTTCTTTTAAAAATAAGCCATAACATCTGCTAAATATAGAATAAAGATGAAAAGTAAAAAAAATGAAGCTAATGAAAAAACATAAACTTTATGATAACGTTTTCGAGCGGTTGGGAAGTATTGGCATCTTTCTAACAAACGATAAGGAAAAGTTTGACCGTGTGATGGGTCAAACTTAATGCTTGCCAAGGGCTTCTGTGTACAATGACTACCAAACCTCTCTCTCCAAAAACACTAGCTAAGTCTTACCTCAACCCAGTGTTTCTCAACCTTTCAGTATACGCGGCCCAATTTTCAACCATAATTTTCATCGCCCCCCCCCCACATATTATAAAGTGTATACAATTATAATGTATTTTGAGTATTTTTGGCGCTAAATCTTAATTACTAATTACTTCATTAAACTACGACCTTAATTTTAAACTTAAAAATTACCAAGAATACGTAAATTTATTCATATTTGGCAACGTCGATCCTCAGCATTGACAAAACAAAAATCTGTTGCACTTTTATTGCTGTTCTGTCCATCATCTCAGATATACTCGCGGTCTCGCGAGAAGTTCCGACTTGTCTCGAACCTTCTGGAGTATCTGCGTGAATGTCTGTATGTCTACATATTTCTGCGTGGCTAGATGGCACTGCATGCCGCAAGGATTTTATTACCATTTTCAACATCCTACCTTTGTGAAACTGAATTTTTTGCGGTGGCTTCATTGAAGACAAAATATAGATCTCAGTTAAATATAGAAAAAGAACTGAGAGTGCATATTTCTAATATTAAACCTTCCTTCGAACCCTTCAGGGGATCATCTTGATGAGACGGGTGTCACGATCCTGGAGCCCCAGTGATCTATCCTCTTTTCCGTCTCCTCTCCTCTTGGCTGGATCTTTTTCCCTTCCCTTCTCCCTTGTGGTTTCTCTCTACGGAGTTTGGGGCTTGTCACGAGAGGCTGGAACAGACCTTGTCTCTAGTTCTCGAGTGGCGAGAAAACTGCCCACGTGTTTGCCGTGCGTGGAGACCCGTGTCGCTGGAAAGGAGGGTCCTGGTAGTTGAGGGGCGAGGTACTGTCCCCAACACACTGCTTTGGCCTCTGCTTCAGCTAAACGGGAGGCACCTTAGTCGTCCTCACAGGTGTCAATCGGCTGGTCACTAGTCCTTGTGTCAGTGGCTTGGGGTCAAGCTCTCGGGAGTACCTGCTTTCGGGAAAGCCGACTGTGGGGCTTCAGTTTGCGTATAGGTCCGGCTAGCCCTAACACAGGAATCTCTGTTCCCTTGTTGGGCTCCGTGGTGGGCGGGGCCGTCGGACCCGAATCTTTTCTTATTTCAATATGGCTAATTCTCAAATTTTTCTGATCAAAGACTTCGAAGTCACTCCAGTCTCTCAACCTAGTTCTGAAACGTCCACTACTAAACCAGTCACTCAACCTAGCTCTGAACCACCTACTAATAAACCAATCATTCAACCTAGTTCTGAAAAGTCTACTACTAAACCAGTCACTCAATCTAGTTCTGAAAATTCTGCAAAAAAATTACGGACAGATGCAAATAAAAAAAATCATAACAATAGTCCCCGTTTCCTAGTCATCTCTAGTCCTTCTGGCGAAATGCATAAGATGTCTCCTTTCGTGATTAACAAATACATCCAGTCTTGTATTGGTGAGCCGAGAAATATAAAGCGTCTCCGCTCCGGAGACTTCCTTATTGATACAATCTCAGCCACCCAGTCTGCTTCTTTACTTCAAATAACTAAACTTGGGCAAGCGAATGTCAGTGTAACAGCACATAAGCCACTGAATTATTTTCGTGGCGTTATATCGGAATTCGACCTTCTGTATGTTCCTGAAGAAGAGATCGCTTCCGAGCTATCCGACCAAAATGTCTGCGGTGCTAGGCGGATCAAGATGCGTAAGGAAGGTAAGTTGATCGATACGAAACACGTGATCCTTACCTTCAACACGCCTGATCTGCCTAAGAATATTAAGGCCGGATATTTAAATTGTCCCGTAAGACCTTATATTCCCAACCCTATGCGATGCTTCCAATGCCAGCGTTTCGGCCATTCTAAGACGTCTTGTCGTGGCAGCCTCACATGCGCCCGATGCTCACAGATTGGCCACGATTCTGAAAATTGTACCGCTGCGCCTCTTTGTATAAATTGCAAGGGTGAGCACCCAGCATTTTCACGCCTCTGTCCAAAATGGAAATTGGAAAAAGAAGTGCAGACTGCAAAGGTTACGAGGAACATCTCATATGCCGAAGCCAGAAGATTAGTCCAAAGCACACAGCTACGACCAAATACATCTTACGCCAATGCTCTTAAAAAATCTCGCTCAGTTGCTACCCAAACATCAGTTAGTATGCAGACGCCACCAAACAAAACTCAACAGACTACAAACAACAAGAAGAAAGAAAACCCAACCCATACAGTACAAAATAAAGAAATAGTAGTTCAAAGCAAACCCAAAACTACCACACGAAAAGAAACAAATAAAAATAGAAGTTCCAGCAATAGCTCTCTTGATGGAATGGTTTCTGAATCTGCGGATTCAGACGGTATGGAAGTAGAAGAGGGTCTGGAAGTTCCCAAGCATCTACTTCCACGAAAAACCAAACAAGAGCACAGAAAGAACAAAAACTATTCATAATGGCCACCCTTGTATCATGGAACTGTCGTGGTTTCCACCGAAATCTGCTCGACATCAAAGCTATAATCAATGTTCATCAACCTTTATGCTTCGCAATACAGGAAACAAATCTAAAACCGGAACAACAAGCAAAACTTCGGAGGTTTTCTTTCGTCAGGAAAGACAACATTGCAGGTGAGCGTGCCAGTGGAGGTGTAGGCTTCCTCACCTCACTGGATTATCCCTCAAATGTGCTTTCTTTGACGACATCCCTCCAAGTTGTCGCTACTCAAACAAATTTTCATTTTGTTGCTACAGTCGTTTCTCTGTATTTGCCTCCAAATGAGCATATTGATCAGCAAGATTTAAATGGTCTTTTAGAGCAGCTGCCTGAGCCTTTCATCATAATAGGAGATTTTAACGGCCATAGTCCGCTCTGGGGTAGTAAGGATACTAATTGCCGAGGAAGACAAATTGAGCAGATGATCGAAGATCATAGCCTTTGTCTCCTCAATAATGGGCAAGATACTTACTTCCATGAGCCTTCAAAAACATTCCATGCTCTCGACCTTGCCATCTGTTCACCATCTCTGTTGCCTTTTTGCACTTTTAATGTGGGTAAAGATCTTTACAACAGTGATCATTATCCCATTCTTGTGTCTCTTGCACGAAGAGGAGCAAACCCCATGTCGAGATCCCCTCGATTCATACTGGACAGGGCAGACTGGGAACTCTTCTCTTCCATTGCAGAGCTCACAGATGAAATGGTAGAAGATGCGCATATCGATGACGCTGTTGAAGCTGTTACTAATACTATTATTCAGGCAGCTATGCTCTCCATTCCTAGAACATCAGGAAAACTACTAAAATATTCAAAACCATGGTGGAATCGCGACTGTCATGAAGCACTGAAAAAACAGAAAAAAGCATGGGGTATTTTTCGTACATATCCTACTCTGCGAAACCTCATAGCCTTTAAAAGAGCCAAAGCAAATGCACGAAAAGTAAGAAGGCAGAGCCAGAGGGATTCCTGGATTTCATATGTGTCGTCAATAACATCCTCCACGCCTAGCAAGCGAGTTTGGGAAAGAGTTCGAAAAGCATGCGCCATATATAAAGACCACTCACTTTCCTTTTTGGAAAAAGATGGCCGAGTGATTAGCTCCATAGAAGAAATTGCGAATACTATCGGTGAGACATTTGCTTCCGTTTCTTCCAGCAGAAACTATACACCTGCATTTCTTTCTATGAAGCAGCACTCTGAAATAAATCCCATCGCATTCAACTCTTCCAAATCTGAGCCTTACAATAGAGACTTTACTATGCTTGAATTAAGGAGTGCTTTATTGCAGACACATAGGTCTTCTCCGGGTCTTGATGGAGTGAATTATGAAATGCTAAAGCATCTGTCCTGTAAGTCACTGAATGCCCTTCTCACTCTTTACAATAGGGTGTGGAAGGAGCATGCCTTTCCCAGTGCATGGAGGAGAGCTATTGTCATTCCTATTCCTAAGCCAGGGAAAGATCCAAGGAATCCCTCCAACTATCGGCCAATTGCCCTTACGAGTTGCCTCTGCAAACTGTTTGAAAAGATGGTAAACAGCCGCCTAGTCTACTTCTTGGAAAAGAATGATATTATATCGCCTTATCAGAGTGGTTTTCGAAAGGGAAGAACAACTGTAGATAACATGCTCCTCTTAGAGACATCTATTCGAAAAGCATTTGTAAGAAGAAGCCACCTTGTCTCGATATTCTTCGACATTGAAAAAGCTTATGATAAGGCATGGAGATACGGTATACTCCGGGATCTTCACGAGAGTGGCTTGCGCGGCAACCTACCAATTTTCATTCAAAATTTCTTGAACACTAGATCTTTTCAAGTAAGAATTGGCTCTGTTTTTTCGGATGTTTTTAAACAGGAAGAGGGTGTGCCTCAAGGCTGTGTGCTCAGTGTAACCCTGTTTAGTTTAAAAATAAATTCTGTACTAAAAGAACTTCCTCCCACCATCTTGGGATCTCTATATGTTGATAATCTGCAGATTAGCTGTCGAGGAGCAGACATGAGATATGTAGAGAGACAACTGCAGATGGCTCTGAATAAGATCCAAGAATGGTCAGACAAACGACAAACAGGGATTTACATTTTCGAAACAGAAAACTGTGTGCGTGCACTTTTGTAGGAAGCGAGGTCTCCATCCTGAACCTGAGTTATATTTGAATGGTACAATTATTCCAGTTGCGCCTGAAGTAAAATTTTTAGGAGTGACGTTCGACCGAAAATTGACTTTCCTTTCTCATGTTTTAAACCTGAGAAAGAAGTGTCTAAAAACACTAAATATTTTAAAAGTGTTGGCGAACACCTCCTGGGGTGCAGAGCGTTGCTCCATGCTTCGCATGTACAGAGCGCTCGTCCGCTCTAAACTGGACTATGGCTCAGTTGTGTATGGATCCGCTCGGTCATCTGTTTTGTTAAAACTGGATCCTGTTCACCATCAAGGTCTGCGGATTTGTTCAGGAGCACTCAGGACTTCTGTGCAGAGCCTATATGTTGACTGTAACGAACCATCACTTTATCTGAGGCGTGAGCAATTGTCCCTTTTACAATATTTTAATATCTTATCCCAACCTGAACATCCCAATAAGCTGTGCTTACTTGATAATGAGTGTAACACTTTATTTGAAACACGTCCATCCTGCGTTCCTACCTTTCCTTTAAGACTTCGCCCTATCATTGAGGAACTTTCCCTCTCTGATATGCGCCCCCAAGCAGTACAGAACTTTGAAATCCCACCTTGGGAAAATTCACGGATTCAGCTTCTTGATGTTTTCAAACATCACGTAAAGGCAAGCACTAACGAGATCGTTTATAGACAACTCTTTGCTCAGCACAGGCACAAATATAGCAGTTATTATCCGATATACACAGATGGATCAAAGACAAATGATCATGTTGGGATGGCTTTTGTATTTGAAAATTACATAGAGGGCAGATGCCTGCACCATGCTTTCTCAGTCCTAACATCTGAACTGACTGCTATATATTATGGTCTTTTGTATATCTCAAAGCTCTGCCACAAAAAGTTCATAGTTTACACAGACTCGTATAGTGCTCTTAAATCCTTGGAAGCTTTTCCCAACACTCAGAATCCTGTGGTAGTGGATGTTCTCAAAATTCATATAAATTTAACGATTCGAGGTTATGAAGTCCTGTACTGCTGGGTTCCTGGACATGTTGGAATAAAAGGAAATGAGCTTGCAGATATCGCAGCCAAATCTGCTGTTGAACTGTCCAGTCGTCTTATCCCTTTTAGAGATATCTGCAATGTCATCAAGGGAAAGGTCCGAAAAAAATGGCAGCAATTTTGGGATGTTCAGCATCACAACAAGTTGAGAAGCGTCAAGCCTAGAATTGAGCATTGGGATATTGTTGGAAATCGTAAGGAGGACGTTCTTTTGACTCGCCTCAGAATTGGTCACACTCGAGTCACAAATAACTATCTTCTCAAAGCTGAAAATGAGCCTGTTTGTTTTAATTGTAATGTTTGGTTATCTGTTCGTCATATTTTAATTGAGTGTCCATGTTTTAATAGTCTTCGCCAGAAATATTTTAATAGCTGTGACTTACCTCTCGACCGTTTAATCGGAAGAGAGGTGAATTGTAATTTATTTTATTATTTAAAAGAGATTGGCTTTTATTACCAAATGTAATTTGTTTTGAAGACTGTGTCTTGAATTTTAATATGTGCTTTTTAACTTGTGTTTATATGACTTCATCCTCTGGATTTGGTACATTTATCTACTTGTTTTTATTGATTGAATTTTAATGTCATCAATTGTAATCATCCCATCTTGTGTTTGGCGCGTCATAACCATCTCTGGTTTTTGCGCCATAATCACTCACTCACTCACTCACTAACTCACCCCCTCTTTTCCGTCTCCTCTCCTCTTGGCTGGAACTTTTTCCCTTCCCTTCTCCCTCGTGGTTTCTCTCTATGGAGTTTGGGGCTCGTCACGAGAGGCTGGAACAGACCTTGTTTCTAGTTTTCGAGTGGCGAGAAAACTGCCCACGTGTTTGCCGTGCGTGGAGACCCGTGTCGCTGGAAAGGAGTGTCCTGGTAGTTGAGAGGCGAGGTACTGTCCCCAACACACTACTTTGGCCTCTGCTTCAGCTAAACGGGGGGCACCTTAGTCGTCCTCACTGGTGTCAAGCGGGTGGTCACTAGTCCTTGTGTCAGTGGCTTGGGGTCAAGCTCTCGGGAGTACCTGCTTTCGGGAAAGCCGACTGTGGGGCTTCAGTTTGCGTATAGGTCCGGCTAGCCCTAACACAGGAATCTGTGTTCCCTTGTTGGGCAAGCGTCTCCGTTCTGGAGACCTGCTTATTCACACCAAATCGGCCACCCAGTCTGCTTCTCTTTCTCAACAAACCAAACTTGGAGAAATATCTATAACTGTGTCAGCGCACAAAACACTTAATTCTTGTAGAGGTGTGATCTCGGAGATCGACCTTCTGTGTGTTTCAGAAGAAGAGTTCGTCTCCGAGTTAGCTGACCAAAATATCTGTGGTGCTAGGCGGATCAAGATGCGAAAGGAAGGTAAGTTGATTGACACGAAACACGTGATCCTTACCTTCAACACGCCTGTTCTGCCTAAGAATATTAAGGCCGGATACATAAATTGTCCTATAAGACCTTATATTCCTAACCCATGTGCGATGTTTCCAATGCCAGCGTTTCGGCCATTCTAAGATGTCTTGTCGTGGTAGCCTCACATGCGCCCGATGCTCACAGATTGGCCACGATTCTGAAAATTGTACCGCTGCGCCTTCGTGTATAAATTGCAAGGGTCAGCACCCAGCATTTTCACGCCTGTGCCCAAAATGGAAATCCGAAAAAGAAGTACAGACTCTTAAAGTTACCAGGAACATCTCGTATGCTGAAGCCAGAAAACTAGTTCAAAGCACACAGTTCCAACAAAACAAATCATATGCCAGTGCCGTTAAAACAACACGTAGCATTGCCACCCAAACATCAATAAGCATGCAGACTGTACCAAATAAAGCCTAACCGAACACATCCAACAAGAAAACGGAAAAGTCAACTCATTTAATACAAAATAAAGAAACAGTCATTCAAAGTAAACCCAAAACTGCCACTAAAAAAGTATCAAATAAAAATAGAAGTTCCAGCAATAGCTCTTTTGACGAAATGATTTCTGAATCTGCGGATTCAGACACTATGGAAGTAGAGGAGGGTCTAGAATTTCCCAGGCATCTACTTCCACGAAAAACCAAACAAGAGCACAGAAAGAACAAATACCAGACATAATGGCCACTCTCGTCTCATGGCACTGTCGCGGTTTCGACCGAAATTTGCTCGACATCAAAGCCATAATTAAAGCCATAATTATGCTTCGCAGTACAGTAAACAAATCTAAAACCAGAACAACAGGCAAAACTTCGGAGGTTTTCCTTCGTCAGGAAAGCGTGCCAGTGGAGGTGTAGGTTTCCTCACCTCACTGGATTATCCCTGAAATGTGCTTTCTTTGACGACATCCCTCCAAGTTGTCGCTACTCAAACAAATTTTGATATTGTTGTTACAGTCGTTTCTCTGTATTTGCCTCCAAATGAGCATATTGATCAGCAAGATTTAAATGGTCTTTTAGAGCAGCTGCCTGAGCCTTTCATCATAATAGGAGATTTTAACGGCCATAGTCTGCTCTGGGGTAGTAAAGATACTAATTGCCGAGGAAGACAAATTGAGCAGATGATCGAAGATCATAGCCTTTGTCTCCTGAATAATGGGCAGGATACTTACTTCCATGAGCCTTCAAGGACATTCCACGCTCTCGACCTTGCCATCTGTTCACCGTCTCTGTTGCCATTTTGCACTTTTAGTGTCGGAAATGACCTGTACAACAGCGATCATTATCCCATTTTTGTATCTCTTGCACGAAGAGGAGCAAACCCCATGTCGAGACTCCCTCGGTTTATACTAGGCAGGGCAGACTGGGAACTCTTCTCTTCCTCCGCAGAGCTCACAGAGGAAATGGTAGAAGATGTGCATATCGATGACGCTGTGCCCCTCAGGGGGCTCACTTTTGTGAGTACGGGTGTGGCAATCCCGAGGTACCCTAGCCCTTCAGGGGATCATCTTCTTGGTGAGACGGGTGTCACGATCCTGGAGCCCCAGTGATCTATCCTCTTTTCCGTCTCCTCTCCTCTTGGCTGGATCTTTTTCCCTTCCCTTCTCCCTTGTGGTTTCTCTCTACGGAGTTTGGGGCTCGTCACGAGAGGCTAGAACAGACCTTGTTTCTAGTTTTCAAGTGGCGAGAAAACTGCCCACGTGTTTGCCGTGCGTGGAGACCCGTGTCGCTGGAAAGGAGGGTCCTGGTAGTTGAGGGGCGAGGTACTGTCCCCAACACACTGCTTTGGCCTCTGCTTCAGCTAAGCGGGAGGCACCTTAGTCGTCCTCACGGGTGTCAATCGGCTGGTCACTAGTCCTTGTGTCAGTGGCTTGGGGTCAAGCTCTCGGGAGTACCTGCTTTCGGGAAAGCCGACTGTGGGGCTTCAGTTTGCGTATAGGTCCGGCTAGCCCTAACACAGGAATCTGTGTTCCCTTGTTGGGCTCCGTGGTGGGCGGGGCCGTCGGACCCGAATCTTTTCTATTTTCAATATGGCAAATACACATATTTTTTTATTAAAAAACTTTGAAGTCACTCCAGTCTCTCAACCTAGTTCTGAAACATCTACTACTAAACCAATCATTCAACCTAGTTCTGAAACGTCTCCTACTAAACCAGTCACTCAACCTGTCGTTCAACCTAGTTCTGAAAATTCTGCAAAAAAATTACGGACAGATGCAAATAAAAAAAATCATAACAATAATCCCCGTTTCCTAGTAATCTCTAGTCCTTCTGGCGAAATGCATAAGATGTCTCCTTTCGTAATAAACAAATACATCCAGTCTTGTATTGGTGAGCCGAGAAACATAAAGCGTCTCCGCTCCGGAGACTTGCTTATTGATACACACTCAGCCACCCAGTCTGCTTCTTTACTTCAGATTACTCAACTTGGGCAAGCGAATGTCACTGTAACACCCCATAAGTCACTGAACTATTGTCGTGGTGTAATCTCAGAATTCGACCTTCTGTATGTTTCTGAAGAAGAGATCGCTTCTGAGTTATCCGAACAAAATGTCTGCGGTGTAAGGCGGATCAAGATGCGTAAAGAAGGTAAGTTGATAGACACGAAACACGTGATCCTTACCTTCAACACGCCTGATCTGCCTAAGAATATTAAGGCCGGATATCTAAATATTCCTGTAAGACCTTATATTCCAAACCCTATGCGATGTTTCCAATGCCAGCGTTTCGGCCATTCTAAGACGTCTTGTCGTGGCAGCCTCACATGCGCCCGATGCTCACAGATTGGCCACGATTCTGATAATTGTACCGCTGCGCGTTTATGTATAAATTGCAAGGGTGACCACCCAGCATTTTCTCGCTTGTGCCCAAAATGGAAATCGGAAAAAGAAATCCAGACTGCAAAAGTTACTAGGAACATCTCTTACGCCGAAGCCAGAAGACTAGTCCAGAGCACACAGCTTCGACCAAATTCATCATACGCCAGTGCTGTTAAATCATATCGTACAGTCGCCACCCAAACATCAATAGGCACACAGACCCTACCAAATAAAACCCAACCGTCTACATCCAACAAGAAAAAAGAAAATGCAACTCATATAGTACAAAAGAAAGAAACAATTATTCAAAGTAAGCCGAAAACTGCCACACAAAAAATATCAAATAAAAATAGAAGTCGCAGCAATAGCTCTCTTGATGACATGATTTCTGAATCTGCGGATTCAGACTTTATGGAAGTGGAAGAGGGTCTGGAATTTCCCAGGCATCTACTTCCACGAAAAACAAAAGAACAGCACAGGAAAAACAAAAACCATTCATAATGGCCACCCTCGTGTCATGGAACTGTCGCGGTTTCCACCGAAATTTGCTTGACATCAAATCTATAATAAATGTGTACCATCCTGTGTGCTTCGCAATACAGGAAACAAATCTGAAACCAGAACACCATGCAAAACTTCGGAGGTTTTCTTTCGTCAGGAAGGATAACCTTGCAGGTGAGCGTGCCAGTTGAGGAGTAGGTCTCCCCTCCTCACTGGATTATCCCTCAAATGTACTTCCTTTGACGACATCCCTCCAAGTTGTCGCTACTCAAATAAATTTTGATATTGTTGTTTCATTTGTTTCTTTGTATTTGCCTCCAAATGAGCACATTTATCAGCAAGATTTAAATAATCTAATAGAGCAGCTGCCTGAGCATTATATTATAATAGGAGATTTTAACGGCCATAGTCCACTCTGGGGTAGCAAAGATACAAATTGCCGAGGAAGACAAATTGAGCAGATGATCGAAGATCACAGCCTTTGTCTCCTAAATAATGGGCAAGATACATACTTCCATGAACCTTCAAGGACATTCCACGCTCTCCATCTTGCCATCTGTTCACCATCTCTGTTGCCATTTTGCACTTTTAGTGTCGGAAATGACCTGTACAACAGCGATCATTATCCTATTTTTGTGTCTCTTGCACGAAGAGGAGCAAACCCCATGTCGAGATCCCCTCGATTCATACTGGACAGGGCAGACTGGGAACTCTTCTCTTCCATTGCAGAGCTCACAGATGAAATGGTAGAAGATGCGCATATCGATGACGCTGTTGAAGCTGTTACTAATACTATTATTCAGGCAGCTATGCTCTCCATTCCTAGAACATCAGGAAAACTACTAAAATATTCAAAACCATGGTGGAATCGCGACTGTCATGAAGCACTGAAAAAACAGAAAAAAGCATGGGGTATTTTTCGTAGATATCCTACTCTGCGAAACCTCATAGCTTTTAAAAGATCCAAAGCAAATGCACGGAAAGTAAGAAGGCAGAGCCAGAGGGATTCCTGGATTTCATATGTGTCCTCAATAACATCCTCTACGCCTAGTAAGCGGGTTTGGGAAAGAGTTCGAAAAGCATGCGGAATGTATAAAGACCACTCACTTTCCTTTCTGGAAAAAGATGGCCGAGTGATTAGCTCCATAGAAGAAATTGCAAATACAATTGGTGAGACATTTGCTGCCGTTTCTTCCAGCCGAAATTACTCACCTGCATTTCTTTCTATCAAGCAACGCTCTGAGAAAAATCCCATCGCTTTCAACTCTTCCAACTTTGAGCCGTACAATAGAGACTTTACTATGGTTGAATTAAAGAGAGCTTTGTTGCAGACACATAGGTCTTGTCCGGGTCTGGATGGCGTGTATTATGAAATGCTAAAGCATCTGTCCTATAAGTCACTGAGTGCCCTTCTCACACTTTACAATAGAGTGTGGAAGGAGCGTACATTTCCCAGTGCATGGAGGAGAGCTGTTGTCATTCCTATTGCGAAGCCAGGGAAAGACCCGAGGAATCCCTCGAACTATCGGCCAATTGCCCTTACCAGTTGTGTTTGCAAACTGTTTGAAAAGATGGTAAACAGCCGCCTAGTCTACTTCTTGGAAAAGAATAATATTATATCGCCTTATCAGAGCGGTTTTCGACAGGGGAGAACGACCGTAGACAATATGCTTCTATTAGAGACATCTATTCGGAAAGCCTTTGTCAGAAGAAGTCACCTTGTCTCAATATTCTTCGACATTGAGAAAGCTTATGATAAGGCATGGAGATACGGTATACTCCGGGATCTTCACGAGAGTGGCTTGCGCGGCAACCTACCAATTTTCATACAGAATTTCTTGAACGCTAGAACTTTTCAAGTAAGGATTGGCTCTGTTTTTTCGGATGTTTTTCAACAGGAAGAGGGTGTGCCTCAAGGCTGTGTGCTTAGTGTAACGCTGTTCAGTTTAAAAATAAATTCTGTATTAAAAGAACTTCCTCACACCATCTTAGGATCACTATATGTAGATGATTTACAGATTAGCTGTCGAGGAGCAGACATGAGATACATAGAGAGGCAATTGCAGATGGCTCTGAATAAGATCCAAGAATGGTCAGACAAACAGGGATTTACTTTTTCGAAACAGAAAACTGTGTGCGTGCACTTTTGTAGGAAGCGAGGTCTCCATCCTGAACCTGAGTTATATCTAAATGGTACAATTATTCCAGTTGCGCCCGAAGTAAAATTTTTAGGAGTAACGTTCGACCAGAAATTGACTTTCCTTTCTCATGTTTTAAACCTGAGAAAGAAGTGTCTCAAAACACTAAATATTTTAAAAGTGTTGGCGAACACCTCCTGGGGTGCAGAGCGTTGCTCCATGCTTCGCATTTACAGAGCGCTTATCCGCTCTAGACTGGACTATGGCTCAGTTGTTTATGGATCCGCTCGGTCATCTGTTTTGTTAAAACTGGATCCTGTTCACCATCAAGGTTTGAGGATATGTTCAGGAGCCTTCAGGACTTCTCCTGTCCAGAGCCTGTATGTTGACTGTAATGAACCATCACTTTATCTGAGGCGTGAACAATTGTCCCTTTTGCAATATTTTAATATACTATCCCAACCTGAACATCCCAATAAGCTGTGCTTACTTGATGATGTGAGTAACGCGTTATTTGAAACACGTCCATCTTGTGTTCCTACATTTCTTTTAAGAGTTCGCCCTGTCATTGAGGAACTTTCCCTCTCTGATATGCACCCCCAAGCAGTACAGAATTTTGAAATCCCACCTTGGGAAAATGCACGGATTCAGCTTCTTGATGTTTTTAAGTATCATGTGAAGGCAAGCACTAGCGAGATTATATACAGACAACTCTTCGCTGAGCACAGGAACAAATATAGCAGTTATCTTCCAGTTTATACAGATGGGTCCAAGTCAAAAGATCATGTGGGGATGGCATATGTAATTAAAGACCACATGGAGGGCAGACGCTTGCACAATGCTTTCTCTGTCTTAACATCCGAATTAACTGCGATATATTATAGTCTTTTATACATCTCAAGGCTCTGCTACAAAAAGTTTATAATTTATACAGATTCGTATAGTGCTCTTAAATCAATAGAAGCTTTTCCTAATACTCAAAATCCAGTAATAGTGGATATTCTCAAAATACATATAAACTTAATGAATCGTGGGTATGATATCCTGTACTGCTGGGTTCCCGGGCATGTGGGAATAAAAGGGAATGAGCTGGCAGATATCACAGCAAAATGTGCTGTTGAACTGTCCAGTCGTCTCATCCCTTTTGCAGACATTTGTTGTGTTGTGAAACAAAAGATCCGAAAAAAATGGCAACAACTTTGGGATGTTCAGCTTCAAAATAAATTAAGACATGTAAAACCTAGAATTGAGCACTGGGAATTAACCAAAAATCGTAAGGAGGAAGTTCTTTTGACTCGCCTCAGAATTGGTCACACTAGAGTGACACATAACTACCTTTTAAAAGCTGAAAATGAGCCTGTTTGTTTTAACTGTAATGTTTGTTTATCTGTTCGTCATATTTTAATTGAGTGTCCATGTTTTAATAGTCTTCGCCAGAAATATTTTAATAGCTGTGACTTACCTGTCGACCGTTTAATCGGAAGAGAGGTCAATTCTAATTTATTTTATTATTTAAAAGATATTGGCTTTTATTACCAAATGTAATTTCTTTTGAAGACTGTCTCTTGAATTTTAATATGTGCTTTTAACCTGTGTTTATATGACTTCATCCTCTGGATTTGGTACATTTATCTACTTGTTTTTATTTATTGAATTTTAATGTCATCAATTGTAATCATCTTATCTTTTGTTTGGCGCGTCATAATCATCTCTGGTTTTGCGCCATAATCACTCACTCACCCCCCCCTCACCCGATGACGCTGTGGAAGCTGTTACTAATACTATTATTCAGGCAGCTATGCTTTCGATTCCTAGAACATCAGGAAAAATACTAAAATATTCGCAACCGTGGTGGAATCGCGACTGTCATGAAGCACTGAAAAAACAGAAAAAAGCATGGGGTATTTTTCGTAGATATCCGACTCTGCGAAACCTCATATCCTTTAAAAGAGCCAAAGCAAATGCACGAAAAGTAAGAAGGCAGAGCCAGAGGGATTCCTGGATTTCATATGTGTCGTCAATAACATCCTCCACGCCTAGTAAGCGGGTTTGGGGAAGAGTTCGAAAAGCATGCGGCATATATAAAGACCACTCACTTTCCTTTTTGGAAAAAGATGGCCGAGTGATTAGCTCCATAGAAGAAATTGCGAATACTATTGGTGAGACATTTGCTGCCGTTTCTTCCAGCAGAAACTATACACCTGCATTTTTCTCTATGAAGCAGCACTCTGAAATAAATCCCATCGCATTCAACTCTTCCAAATCTGAGCATTACAATAGAGCATTTACTATGGTGGAATTAAAGAGAGCTTTATTGCAGACACATAGGTCTTCTCCGGGTCTTGGTGGGGTGAATTACGAAATGCTAAAGCATCTGTCCTATAAGTCACTGAATGCCCTTCTCACTCTTTACAATAGGGTGTGGAAGGAGCGTACCTTTCCCAGTGCATGGAGGAGAGCTGTTGTCATTCCTATTGCTAAGCCAGGGAAAGATCCAAGGAATCCCTCCAACTATCGGCCAATTGCCCTTACGAGTTGCCTCTGGAAACTGTTTGAAAAGATGGTAAACAGCCGCCTAGTCTACTTCTTGGAAAAAAATAATATTATATCACCTTATCAAAGCGGTTTTCGAAAAGGGAGAACAACCGTAGATAACATGCTCCTCTTAAAGACATCCATTCGAAAAGCTTTTGTAAGAAAAAATCACCTTGTCTCAATTTTCTTCGATATAGAGAAAGCTTATGATAAGGCATGGAGATACGGTATACTTCGCGATACGGTTTCCCAGCCCCCTCAATCGCTGAAATGGATTAAAAATAAATTCTTTCATGCATTTTTAAAGCTCAAGCGTGTTAGCTGTCATGGAAAGGGCCTTTTTTTTCCCCAGCCCACTCAATCGCTGAAATGGATTAAAAACAAATTCTTTCATACATTTTTAAAGCTCAAGCGTGTTAGCTGTCATAGAAAGGGCCTTTTTTTCCCCCAGCTCACTCAATCGCTGAAATGGATTAAAAATAAATTCTTTCATACATGTTTAAAGCTCAAGCGTGTTAGCTGTCATGGAAAGAGCCTTTTTTTTTCCGCAGCCCACTCAATCGCTGAAATGGATTAAAAATAAATTCTTTCATACATGTTTAAAGCTCAAGCGTGTTAGCTGTCATGGAAAGAGCCTTTTTTTCCCCCAGCCCACTCAATCGCTGAAACGTATCAAAAATAAATTCTTTCATACATTTGTTTAAACCTCAAGACTGTTAGCTGTCATGGAAACTGAAATTTATATCACGGTTTGTGTGTCACACGTCGTCAACGGTATGATTTGAGGTGAAAATTGAAAACCCGGTATGAAAAATCTCTTTAACTTCACTTTAGAAGAAGGTGTGGGATAGAGAGATTTCGTCATGGGAAAATGTCTTTCAATGTCCGTCATGGGAAAATGTCTTTCAATATCATGTCATCTCCTTTCAAATAGGAAAAGTAAGAAGGCAGAGCCAGAGGGATTCCTGGATTTCATATGTGTCGTCAATAACATCCTCCACGCCTAGCAAGCGGGTTTGGGAAAGAGTTCAAAAAGCATGCGGCATATATAAAGACCACTCACTTTCCTTTTTGGAAAAAGATGGCCGAGTGATTAGCTCCATAGAAGAAATTGCGAATACTATTGGTGAGACATTTGCTTCCGTTTCTTCCAGCACAAACTATACACCTGCATTTCTTTCTATGAAGCAGCACTCTGAAATAAATCCCATCGCATTCAACTCTTCCAAATCTGAGCCTTACAATAGAGACTTTACTATGCTTGAATTAAGGAGTGCTTTATTGCAGACACATAGGTCTTCTCCGGGTCTTGATGGAGTGAATTATGAAATGCTAAAGCATCTGTCCTGTAAGTCACTGAATGCCCTTCTCACACTTTACAATAGAGTGTGGAAGGAGCGTACATTTCCCAGTGCATGGAGGAGAGCTGTTGTCATTCCTATTCCTAAGCCAGGGAAAGATCCAAGGAATCCCTCCAACTATCGGCCAATTGCCCTTACGAGTTAGTTGCCTCTGCAAACTGTTTGAAAAGATGGTAAACAGCCGCCTAGTCTACTTCTTGGAAAAGAATGATATTATATCGCCTTATCAGAGTGGTTTTCGAAAGGGAAGAACAACTGTAGATAACATGCTCCTCTTAGAGACATCTATTCGAAAAGCATTTGTAAGAAGAAGCCACCTTGTCTCGATATTCTTCGACATTGAAAAAGCTTATGATAAGGCATGGAGATACGGTATACTCCGGGATCTTCACGAGAGTGGCTTGCGCGGCAACCTACCAATTTTCATTCAAAATTTCTTGAACACTAGAACTTTTCAAGTAAGAATTGGCTCTGTTTTTTCGGATGTTTTTGAACAGGAAGAGGGTGTGCCTCAAGGCTGTGTGCTCAGTGTAACCCTGTTTAGTTTAAAAATAAATTCTGTACTAAAAGAACTTCCTCCCACCATCTTGGGATCTCTATATGTTGATGATCTGCAGATTAGCTGTCGAGGAGCAGACATGAGATATGTAGAGAGGCAACTGCAGATGGCTCTGATTAAGATCCAAGAATGGTCAGACAAACAGGGATTTACATTTTCGAAACAGAAAACTGTCTGCGTGCACTTTTGTAGGAAGCGAGGTCTCCATCCTGAACCTGAGTTATACTTGAATGGTACAATTATTCCAGTTGCGCCTGAAGTAAAATTTTTAGGAGTGACGTTCGACCGAAAATTGACTTTCCTTTCTCATGTTTTAAACCTGAGAAAGAAGTGTCTAAAAACACTAAATATTTTAAAAGTGTTGGCGAACACCTCCTGGGGTGCAGAGCGTTGCTCCATGCTTCGCATTTACAGAGCGCTTATCCGCTCTAAACTGGACTATGGCTCAGTTGTTTATGGATCCGCTCGGTCATCTGTTTTGTTAAAACTGGATCCTGTTCACCATCAAGGTCTGCGGATTTGTTCAGGAGCTTTCAGGACTTCTCCTGTGCAGAGCCTATATGTTGACTGTAACGAACCATCACTTTATCTGAGGCGTGAGCAATTGTCCCTTTTGCAATATTTTAATACTCTATCTCAACCTGAACATCCCAATAAGCTGTGCTTACTTGATAATGAGTGTAACACATTATTTGAAACACGTCCATCCTGTGTTCCTACTTTCCCTTTAAGAGTTCGCCCTGTCATTGAGGAACTTTCCCTCTCTGATATGCACCCCCAAGTAGTACAGAATTTTGAAATTCCACCTTGGGAAAATTCACGGATCCAGCTTCTTGATGTTTTTAAACATCACGTAAAGGCGAGCACTAACGAGATCGTTTACAGACAAATTTTCGCTGAGCACAGGCACAAATATAGCAGTTATTATCCGATATACACAGATGGATCAAAGTCAAATGATCATGTGGGGATGGCTTTTGTATTTGAAAATTACATAGAGGGCAGATGCCTGCACCATGCTTTCTCTGTCCTAACATCTGAACTAACTGCAATATATTATGCTCTTTTGTACATCTCAAAGCTCTGCCACAAAAAGTTCATAGTTTACACAGACTCGTATAGTGCTCTTAAATCCTTGGAAGCTTTTCCCAACGCTCAGAATCCTGTGGTAGTGGATGTTCTCAAAATTCATAGAAATTTAATGATACGAGGATATGAAATCCTGTACTGCTGGGTTCCCGGGCATACGGGAATAAAGGGAAACGAGCTTGCAGACATCGCGGCAAAATCTGCTGTCGAACTGTCCAGTCGCCTTATCCCTTTTAGAGACATCTGCTGTGTCATCAAGGGAAAGATACGAAAAAAATGGCAGCAAATTTGGGATGTTCAGCATCACAACAAGTTGAGAAACATCAAACCTAGAATTGAGCATTGGGATTTTGCTGGAAATCGTAAAGAGGACGTTCTTTTGACTCGACTCAGAATTGGTCATACAAGAGTTACACATAGCTATCTTCTTAAAGCTGAAAATGAGCCTGTTTGTTTTAATTGTAATGTTTGTTTATCTGTTCGTCATATTTTAATTGAGTGTCCATGTTTTAATAGTCTTCGCCAGAAATATTTTAATAGCTGTGACTTACCTCTCGACCGTTTAATCGGAAGAGAGGTCAATTCTAATTTATTTTATTATTTAAAAGAGATTGGGTTTTATTACCAAATGTAATTTGTTTTGAAGACTGTGTCTTGAATGTTAATATGTGCTTTTAACTTGTTTTTATATGACTTCATCCTCTGGATTTGGTACATTTATCTACTTGTTTTTATTTATTGAATTTTAATGTCATCAATTGTAATCATCTCATCTTTTGTTTGGCGCGTCATAATCATCTCTGGTTTTTGCGCCATAATCACTCACTCACTCACTCACTCCCCTTTCAAATAGGATTGAAGGATTTTTCTTAAACCATGTTGAAATCTTGATGCATAAAAACCACGTATGGGAAATTCTGATCCATGGATGGATCATCCAATTTCGCTAGACCCTGATAAACGGTTGCTGATGAAATCCAAACGAGGGGCCCTAGCTTTTCAAATGGGAAACATTTTTTCCTAAACGGAGGAATGATTTCTAATCTGTGAGACGTCAAAAATTGGAGAAAAGCTTGTGTTCACAGAAGCTCTTTCTAGAAGAGCGGTCCTGTGTCCAGATGAGGTAGAGAGAGAAAAAGCATGCTGCACCTTCGATAGCCCGCACGGTTCTGAATAGAAAACGTGGAATACTTTTATAGAAAAGTGATGAAAGTGAAAGTAAAAGCCAAATCGTCTTGGCTGGAAAATTTTCACTTGGTTGCCGACTGGGAAAATGACATGATAAAAATTAACCCTACCCCCCTTTTGTGTGGGAATGTTGTCTCACTGTTTCTAAAAATAGACCATGACACATTCTAGGAATTATGTTTTAGAAAGGATGAGTCATGGTCTTTGGGTTTCTCCATTCCAAAGTAAACAAAGTGAAGACATCAAATTAATAGAAAAAAAGGAAGAGTTTTTTTTTTTTAAGCTTTGGAAATTTTTTTCCCATTCGACAGCCAAGAAATATTTCCAGCCAACACGATTTCATTTTTACTTTCACTTTCAGTTAATTTCTTATATCTATAAAATCATTCCACATTTCTGTTCAGATCAGTGTGGGTTGTTGACGATGCAACATCTCTACCTCATCCCACAACCAGGAAGAAAAGATGTTGTTTCATGAGGAATTGTTTTGGCTTTCGAAAACCACGATGGCGTGATGATTATAATATATTTCTGTTCTAATCCGTGGGGTTTGTGGAAAATACATTCTCGGTACGTAATCCCCCACCCAGGAAGAACAGAAAATGTTTTAAAAGGAATACTTTGGCCTGACGTTTGAAATAAACAATGATCACAGGGCTGTTGGGATAAGATTGAGAACCCATGATGATGTTGTGCGATGGGGCTAATCTTTTTTACTTAAACGGATCTTCTTCTAAACATCCAAGGTATGATTGTTTCCCTAGATGAAAGAAAAAAATACCTTTTTTTCTTTTTTACAAGAAAAGTATCCTCAATAATGTTGCTGAAAAGATTAAAGCGATATTTCCTCATGGAACTATTGGACCGCTCGTCTATGGTGTTGTCGGAAGGGATATCACATTCAATCCCTTTTTACCGACTCACAAATCACGAAAGGAGTGGCTTTCCAGCATCCAGTGCACCCAGCTTCCCTTACAGAGTTCCGTGAAGGAGGCTCGTGGGTATTGAATTCTATTTCTGTGTGTTGTTTCTCAAAGACCCACAGGATGAAATCCATCTTCCTCCCTCGCGATTGACTAAAAGAAATCCTCTTCTTGAGAAAGAACACCCCTCAGGGGCTCACTCTTGTGAGTACGGGTGTGGCAATCGCGAGGTACCCTAGCCCTTCAAGGGATCATCTTGGTGAGACGGGTGTCACGATCCTGGAGCCCAGTGATCTATCCTCTTTTCTGTTTCCTCTCCTCTTCTCTGCTACCTTTTTCCTTTTCCTTTTCCTTCTCCCTTGTGGTTTTTCCACCTACGCGTTTGCCGTGCGTTGTGACCCGTAAGGCTGGAAAGGAGGGTCCTGGTAGTTGAGGGGCGAGGTACTGTTCCCAACACACTGCTTTGGCCTCTGCTTCAGATTGAAACGGGAGGAACTTAGTTGTCCCCACTAGTGTCAATCGGCTGGTCACTCGTCCTTAGGGTCAGTGGCTTGGAGATAAGCTTTCGGGAGTTCCTGCTTTCGGGAGAGCTGACTGTGGGAGCTTCAGATTGCGTATAGACCCGGTTAACCCTGGCGCAGATCTCTGCGTCCCCTTGTTGGGCTCCGTGGTGGGTGGGGCTGCCGGGTCCGAATCTTATTTTATCTCACTATGAACTCCTTAAGTGAACCCTGTGTACCAGAACAAAATGCAAATTCTACAAAAAAAAAATGAAAACATGTGCAAATGCTAATGAGGATGAAAGAAAATCGATACCTCGATTTCTTGTTATAAATAACACAACAGATGAAATTCAAAAAATGTCACCTTTTTTAATACAAAAACTTATCAAGTCATGTGCCGGAGAACCTAAAAATATCAAAAGATTTCGCTCAAGTGATCTTCTAGTCGAAACTTTATCTTCCAGCCAATCTGCAACCCTTCTCAGTTTAAACAAATTAGGAAATGTAAGTGTAACAGTATCACCTCACAAATCTTTAAATTATAGCCGTGGAGTAATATCAGAATTCGATCTTCTCTGCGTTTCAGAAGAAGAATTCGTGAGTGAACTCTCCCATCAAAATGTCTGTGCTGCAAGGCGAATCAAGGTGCGCAGAGAGGGTAAGTTGATAGATACTAAAAACGTTATCCTAACCTTCAACACACCTGAGTTGCCAAAAAGTGTAAGGGCCGGGTATCTTCATTGCCCAGTAAGACCCTACATCCCAAACCCCATGCGATGTTTCCAGTGTCAGCGCTTTGGCCACTCAAAAATGTCTTGTCCACGTGTGCTCGCTGCTCCGTGGAGGGCCATGACAGTGATAGTTGTAAAGCTGTGCCACTGTGTGTCAATTGTAAGGGGGAGCACACAGCATTCTCTCGCTCATGTCCTAAATGGAAAGCTGAGAAGGAAGTACAGTCCTTGAAAGTGACTAAAAACTTAACATATGCAGAAGCTAGAAAAATAATAGCTAGTACACATCCACGTTTAAATGTTTCATATGCTGAGGCTGCAAAGAAATTCAAAACAGTAGGAATCCAAACTAATCTAAGCAATCTATGTCAAAAGATAAATAACCAACGGGAAAATACCTCTAAAATAACAGTAATAGAGTATAATGCAGGAAATAAACTAACAAAAACTAGCGCCTCTCAAAACAAAGTAACAGAAACAATAAACACCAAGGATAAGCCTTTAGAAAACAATTCCGCATCATCAAGTAAACAAAATCTCCTGAAACAATCCGAAACTCCTATTCTTAAGCATAGGAGTCGAACTGACAGTTCACTCGAAAGTTTGAGCTCTAACTTTGATGATATGGAAGTTGAAGCCGGACTTGAATTTCCGAGAAATCTGCTTCCTCGTCTGACAAAGAAGCAGCATCGGGGATATAAAATCTCATAATGGCTACCCTTATCTCCTGGAACTGTCGTGGTTTCTATCAGAGTCTCTATAATGTTAAGAACATGATTGATGAACATCGGCCAGTTTGCTTCGCTTTACAGGAGACACACCTCAAAGCTAATAGCAAAGCCAAACTTAGGAGATTTTCATTTACGAGAAAGGATAATGTTGTTAGTGAACGCGTCTGTGGGGGTGTAGGCCTTCTCACCTCTCATGACTATCCGTCAACTGTCCTTCCGTTAACAACATCCCTTCAAGCGGTAGCTATACAAGCTAATATTAAAGGATTAGTCTCTGTCATTTCCATATATCTACCTCCTAATGAAGCTATCGATCAGAGACAGCTAAATGAGTTGATAGAACATCTGCCAGAGCCGTTTATTATCATGGGGGATTTTAACGGACATAGTCAGTTATGGGGAAGTAGAGATACAAATCCTCGAGGTAGACAAATTGAGCTGATGATAGAAGATCATTGCCTTTGTCTTCTCAATAATGGTCGGGATACCTACTTCCATGCGCCAACAAGGACATTTCATGCTCTTGATCTTGCCATCTGTTCACCTTCTCTTTTGCCCTTCTGTACTTTTAGTGTTGGAGATGATCCTCACAACAGTGACCACTTCCCGATATTTGTTACTTTTGCTAGGGCAGGAATGAGTCCCGTCGTAAGGCCCCCAAACTTTAAATTTGAAAGGGCAGACTGGGAGCTTTTCTCCTCTCTTGCAGAGCTCACGGATGAAGTAGTGAACGATGTGCCGGTCGACGATGCAGTGAAAGCCATAATTGACATTATAATCCAAGCGGCTACAGCCTCTATACCTCTGACCTCAGCAAAACCTCCAAAATACTCGAAACCTTGGTGGAATCAAGAATGCCAGAAAACTAAGACAGCAGAGAAAAGCCTGGGGACACTTTCGAAGATATCCCACACTTCAAAATCTTATTGCTTTCAAAAAAGCTAAAGCAAACGCACGGAAAGTACGACGGGAGAGTAAGAGGAATTCCTGGATATCTTATGTGTCTGGGATAACAGCCTCAACATCCAGTAAGCGAGTATGGGAAAGAGTTAGAAAAGCTTGTGGAATATACCGAGACCACTCACTTTCCATCCTGGAAAAAGACGGCCGAACGATCAGCACAGCGGAAGAAATTGCAAACACCCTTGGTGAAACCTTTGCAGCCATCTCTAATGGCTGCAGTTATCCCCCAACATTTCTGTCTGCTAAGCTACAAGCTGAAAATATTCCTATTAAGTTCAACTCTGCCAACTCTGAGCCTTACAATTGTGAATTTTCCCATTTTGAATTAAGAAGAGCTTTATTACAGACACATAAGTCTTGCCCTGGTCCAGATGGCATTAGTTACGAAATGCTGAAGCATCTTTCCTTTAAGTCACTGAATGCCCTTCTCACTTTGTATAATCGGGTGTGGAAGGAGCATAACTTTCCCAATGCATGGAAGATAGCAGTAGTCATTCCGATACCTAAGCCAGGGAAAGATCCAAAGAATCCCACCAACTACAGGCCCATCGCCCTTACCAGTTGCGTTTGCATGCTTTTCGAAAAAATGGTAAACTGCCGCTTGGTCTATTATTTAGAAAAGAACAATATAATATCCAAATATCAAAGTGGTTTTCGTAAAGGCAGAACGACTGTTGATAATATGCTCCTTTTGGAAACCTCAATTCGTAAAGCCTTTGTCAATAGAAACCACCTAGTCTCGCTGTTTTTTGACATAGAAAAGACGTACGACAAAGCATGGAGGCATGGGATTTTGCTTGATCTTCACACCGCTGGATTACGCGGCAACCTGCCAATATTTCTGCAAAACTTTTTGAAGGGTAGAACGTTTCAAGTTAGGATTGGTTCTGCTGTATCAGATGTATTCTCTCAACAAGAGGGTGTGCTTCAAGGCTGTGTACTAAGCGTTACTTTGTTCATCTTAAAAATCAACTCTGTTATAAAAGAACTTCCTCCTATGGTTGTAGGTTCCTTATATGCTGACGATCTTCACATTTGCTGTCAAGGTGCAGACATGAGATATATAGAGAGGCAATTGCAAATCGCTCTTAATAAGATCCAGGAATGGTCAAAGAAAGAAGGTTTTAGTTTTTCTAAACAGAAGACAGTATGCATACACTTTTGCAGGAAGCGCAACCTCCACCCTGAGCCTGAGCTGTTTCTTGAAGGATCACAAATTCCAGTGGAACCTGAAGTAAAATTTTTAGGAGTGATGTTCGACCGGAAATTAACTTTCCTTCCACACATCCTGTATCTAAGGAAGAAATGTTTTAGGAGACTGAACCTTTTGAAAGTCCTGGCGAACACCTCCTGGGGTGCAGACCGTATTTCGTTACTCCGGATTTATAGAGCACTTATACGCTCCAAACTAGATTACGGCTCAGTTGTCTATGGGTCTGCAAGGCCTTCCATTTTAGTAAAATTAGATCCTGTTCATCATCAGGCCCTGCGTATTTCTTCTGGTGCATTTAGAACATCTCCTGTCCAAAGTCTTTATGTTGACTGCCACGAACCGTCGCTGCATTTAAGGCGTGAGCAATTGTCACTCTGCTATCATTTCAATGTGTTGTCACTTCCTGATCACCCAAACAATGTTTCTAACATTGATGACAGTTACAAGTTCTTGTTTCAGGCCAGACCATCCCATGTGCCTTACTTCTCACTTAGGATTAACTCACTACTCGAGAAATACCACATGAGAGATCTCACTACTCAGCCAGCAAAGTATTTTGAAATCCCACCTTGGGAGGACGTTCAGATTCTGTTTCTAGATATTTTCCAACATTTAGGCAAGAAAGACACTAATGAGTTTGTGTACAAACAACTTTTTTCTGACCACAGGCACAAATACTCTAGTTACATTCCTGTATACACGGACGGGTCAAAATCAGTAGAACATGTTGGTGCCTCCTTTGTTACTGAAGACCACATGGAGGGTAGAAGACTTCATGATGCCTGCTCCGTTTTTACCTCAGAATTAAATGCTGTTTATTATGCGCTTTCTTTTATTTCAAAGCTACATCAAAGAAATTTCATTATATATACAGACTCACTTAGTGTTTTGAAATCCTTAAATTTATATTACAATACTCAAAACCCCATCGTGGTTGACATTTTGATCCTTAATCTTAAATAAAACCGTGGGTACTGCATCCTGTACTGTTGGGTTCCAGGACACGTAGGTATAAAAGGGAATGAGCTGGCAGACGCTACAGCTAAATCTGCAATTCATCTGACACATCGCCTCGTCCCCTTTAGTGACATCCATAAAGTCATCAAAGACAGATTATTGAAAAAGTGGCAGCAACTCTGGGATGTCCAGCCGGAAAATAAACTGAGAAGGGTCAAACCAAAAATTGAATGTTGGGAGCCCACTAGGAACCGGAAGGAGGAAGTTTTATTGACCCGTTTGAGAATTGGTCACTCGTATATTACACACAGTTATCTATTAAAAGCTGAGAGTGAACCGGTGTGCTCAAACTGTTATTCTGTAATATCAGTTAGCCATTTTTTAATAGAGTGTCCGTACCTTAAAAATCTTCGTTTAAAACATTTTAAGAAAGGTGACTTGCCTCTTGACCATATAATTGGGAAAGAGGTCAACTCAAATTTGTTCCTTTACTTGAAAGAAACAGGTATTTATTATTTAATTTAATTCGAGTCTGTTGTCCTGTCTTATTGTTTTTAATAGTATGCATTTTAATATGTGCTATGTTTGATGGCTTAGTGTTTTGTACTTGTTTTAATTATATGAGATGTGTGTATTTGTTTTTTTTAAGCATTGTATCTTTGCATATCATTTTCATCATTGTTTTTTAATGCTAGTATGTTTTTTATCTTGTCCATTTGTTTTAATCTTGTCCATTTGTCTATATTTTATCTTGTCCATTTGTTCTAATGCTAGTATGTCTTTGTATTTAAGAATATTTGACGAGTTTCGGCGCATATAATCATTAAGGTTTTGCGCCAGGAAACCTACTACTACTACTACTACTACTACTACTTGAGAAAGAACATCCTAGGTCTAGAGGAGGTAGAGAGAGAGAGAAAAAAAAAGCATGTTGCACCTTGGACAGCCCGCACGGTTCTGAACAGAAAACGTGGAATACTTATATAGAAAAGAGTTGAAAGTGAAAGTAAATCGCGTTGGCTGGAAACATTTCTGTTGGCTGTCAACTGGGAAAAAAATTCTCAGAGCTCAGAAAGAAATTATGAGATGGAAAAAAAAAATCTTTTTGTTAATTTTTATCATGTCTTCTAGACATGATAAAAATTAACTCTACCCCCTTTTGTCTGGGAATGTTGTCTCACCCTTTCTAAAAATAGACCATGTATACCAATATACTACAAACGGACTTGAACGCCTGTTCTCAGTATGTAGCTATACAAATTTGAAGGTAAAATAAAAAAAAAAGACATCTTTTTGGGGGAAAGGGAGTAAATTTGTATAGGAATATACTACAAACGGAATTTAAGGCCTGTTTTCAGTATATAGCTATACAAATTGGAAGGTAAAAAAAATAAAAAAAGACATCTTTTTTTTCCGGGGGAAAGGCAGTGAATTTGTATAGGAATATACTACAAACGGACTTTAAAGCCTGTTTTCAGCATATAGCTATACAAATTGGAAGGTAAAAAAATAAAAAAGACATCTTTTTGCTGGGAAATTAAGTGAATTTGTATAGGAATATACCACAAACTGACTTTAATGCCTGTTTTCAGTATATAGCTATACAAATTGAAAGGTAAAAAAAATTAAAAAAAGATATCTTTTTTGGGGAAAAGGAGTGAATTTGTATAGGAATATACTACAAGAACATCAAGAAAAGAACATCATGGGTCCAAGAATTGAAACTGAAAGTCCAAAAACGAAATGTTAATGACTGGGAAGAAAATTTTCAAAGCTCAAAAAAAAAAAAAAAAAAAAAAAACCTTCCTTTTTCTTTCTTAATTTGATGTCTTCATTCTTTTGACCTTGTAAAAAGTAAAAAAGTGAAGACATCAAATTAAGAAAAAAAGGAAGGATTTTTTTTTTTTAATTTTCCCAGAGCTCTGAGAATTTTTCCCAGTCGGTTTCTAGAAGCAACTCGTTAATGTATTTAAACCACTCGCGTTTCAGTTTCAGTTCAGTCTGTGCTGTGCACTCAACGTGGATACACGCTTCTCACTCTCCTGGGAAGAGCTTCTGTGAAGGTATGTGAACATTTTTTTCTTACTCTTTTGTATTTCATAGACTACAAATATTTATTGACTCACCCATTTTATAGAAATGTATTCTTATTTCCTTTCAATACTTTGAGGTAGGGTAATATTTTCCCCCCTGCTACTGTTTTTGTTTTTCAAGGCTAGAAATGTTTTACTCAATAGCTGTTTTTATAGAAAACATACTATTATTTCGTATACTGATATATTTTGTGAAACTTTAACAAATCCTTTTCAACAAGGCAAGATCATGTGATCCACAGCTGGCTAGACACGTCAGTGTAATCGGATCACGATTGTTCCATCCTATACTGATATATTTTGTGAAACTTTAACAAATTCCTTTCAAGAAGCCAAGATCTCGTGATCCACAGCTGGCTAGACCCGTCAGTGCAATCGGATCACGATTGTTCCATCCTATACTAATATATTTTGTGAAACTTTAACAAATTCCTTTCAAGAAGCCAAGATCTCGTGATCCACAGCTGACTCCATTAGTCAGGATAAACGGATCACGATTTTATCAATCGTATACTGATATATTTTGTGAAACTTTAACAAATCCCTTTCAACAGGGCAAGATCTCGTGATCCATAGCTGGCTAGATCAGTCAGGATCAATGGATCACGATTGTCCCATCGTATACTGATATATTTTGTGAAACTTTAACAAGGCAAGATCTCGTAATCCACAGCTGGCTAGACTAGTCAGGATTAACGGATCACGATTTTATCAATCGTATACTGATATATTTTGTGAAACTTCTTTAACAAATCCTTTTCAAGAAGGCAAGATCTCGTGATCCACAGCTGGCTAGAGCAGTCAGTATAATCGGATCACGACTATTCCCTCGTATACTGATATATTTTGTGAAATTTTAACAAATGACTTTCAAGAAGGCAAGATCTCGTGATCCAGAACTGACTCAATCAGTCAGGATTAACGGATCACGATTGTTCCATTGTATATTGATATATTTTGTGAAACTTCTTTAACAAATGACTTTCAAGAAGGCAAGATCTCGTGATCCAGAGCTGACTCAATCAGTCAGGATTAACGGATCACGATTATTCCATTGTATACTGATATATTTTGTGAAACTTCTTTAACAAATGACTTTCAAGAAGGCAAGATCTCGTGATCCACAGCTGACTAGACTTGTCAGAATTAACGGATCACGATAGTTCCATTGTATACTGATATATTTTGTGAAACTTTAACAAATTGTTTTCAACAAGGCAAGATTCTGTGATCCACAGCTGACTCCATCAGTCAGGATAACGGATCATGATTTTTTTCAATCGTATACTGATATATATTTTGTATATTTTGTGAAACTTTAACAAATCCTTTCCAAAAAAGGCAAGGTCTTGTGATCCACAGCTGACTCCATCAGTCAGGATAACGGATCACGATGGTTCCATCTTATACTGATATATATTTTGTGAAACGTTAACAAATGACTTTTAAGAAGGCAAGATCATGTGATTCAATAGAATTGTTCAATCGTATACTGGCATATTCTGATAAAACAACAGAATGATCCAATTTTGAATACGATCCCAATATGTTTTTATAAAATCCATTTCATATTTTGTAAAACGTGAACGACTGACTTTCAAGCTGGCTGCATGTGTGTTTTTTTCGTGGTTTTTCCCCATGTGTAACGTGAATACGAGCCAGTTTGCCTTCCAAAGTCCTCCACGAAGGCATTTCTTAAGGCAAATAGCCCTCAAATGCTTTACCGTCCTCCGAATCGACTTGACCTCTCTCCAACTTCCACGGTGTCATTTGAACGATCGAGTCGGCTGTTGGAAAAAAATGTCTGACAGCTGATAACAATATCTCCACACACCTTCACAAAACCTCTTTCCAGGAGGAAGAAGCGTGTATTCAGCTCCAGTGCACAGCACACACTGATTTAAAGCTGAAACGCGAGTGGTTTAAATAGATGAGAACCCTATATAGAAATAATTTGAATATATCTGGTTTTGTGAATCAAGCCGACTGGGAAAAAATTCTCAGAGCTCAGAAAAAAATTCTGAGATGTAAAAAAAAAAAAAAAATCTTTTTGTTAATTTTTATTATGTCTTCTAGACATGATAAAAATTAACTCCCTTCTCTTTTTGTCTGGGAATGTTGTCTCACTCTTTCTAAAAATAGACTATGACTCATTCTTGTGGAATTCTGTTGGGCTTTTACTTTCGATTGGGTTTTGACTTTGTTTCAATTCCCCAGTTATCTATAAAAGCATTCCGCGTTTCACTTCAGATCCGTGTGGGCTGTGGAAGAGGCAACACGTCTCTCTCTTTACCCAATCTCATGATATTCTTTAAGAATTTCTTAGCCATTTGTCAAAGAAGGGGACTATAATTGAAGAATTTATGAATTTGGGAACATGTCACCCATGGCAAATCTAAAATCTTGGAATTGGATACTGGAAAGCCCCGCTCTGATTATAATTCTGAGTTCTAGCATGGGACATTTTTTAAATCAATAAGCTAAACTATTTTTCTAGTCTCATATTCTCTCGTGACTAGGGTTCCAGATTTGGGTAGAGAGAGACATGTTGCCTCATCAACAGCCCGCACTGTTCTGAACAGAAACGTGGAATGCTTTTATAGAAAAGTGAAGAGTTGAAAGTGAATGTCGAAAAACGAAATGGGGTCGGCTAGGAAAAATTTCTCAGAGCTCAGAAAAAAATTCTGAGATGTAAAAAAAAAAAATCTTTTTGTTAATTTTTATCATGTCTAGAAGACATGATAAAAATTAACTCCCTTCTCTTTTTGTCTGGGAATGTTGTCTCACTCTTTCTAAAAATAGACTATGACTCATTCTTTCTAAGAATAGAATTCCAAGAAAAGATTGGATGAGTCATGGTCTATTTTTAGAAAGTGGGAGACAACATTCCCAGACAAAAGGGGGTGAGTTAATTTTTATCATGTCTAGAAGACATGATAAAAATTAACAAAAAGATTTTTTTTTTTTCATCTCAGAATTTTTTTCTGAGCTCTGAAAATATTTTCCCAGCCGATCTCATTTCGTTTTTTGACTTTCACTTTCAACTCTTCTCTTTTCTATAAAAGTATTTCGAGTTTCTGTTCAGAACACTGTGGGCTGTTGAAAAGGCAACACGTCTCCCTCTCTACATTAATTGGGAATCCAAGATGTTCTAAAGAAGAATTCTTTGAGAATCTCTTAATATTTCTGAACTTTAGAAGAGCTAGCTGGATATTTCTTCATTTCTTTTTCAAGTATGGGTTCAAAGGATTCTTTTAAATAGTTGCAAGTAAAACGTTGTATCATTTCTGTTGATCATGAATCTATTAAAAAATTTCAATGCCTAGTTTTAGGGCTACCTATACCCAACATGATTCATATGTTTTACTCTACGTTTTAGATGAGACCTTCTCTTAAAAACATGATTTTCCTATTCAAAGTTGAAATGATTTTCCAAAAGCATGATCCTTTAAAAAAAAACATGTGTGTTTGTGTAGGTGTGGTGGGACGGTTAGCTTTCTTTCTTACGAGATAGTCATCTCCACGAGATGTGTTTTGGATATCTTCTCCACCCTCTCGTGGTCACTGAAATCTCGTGATGGCTCAAGTGAAAAGGGTTCGTTTATTTTGACTCACAACCACGTTATATTTTTTTGGATATCTCCTCCAACGACTCGTGGAACTCTTTTCCCTGAAATCAGGTATGTTTAGCAAGCCCTCTGAAGTGAAGCTCGGAATACTTTGACAAATCCTGTCGAGTGGATTCTGAAACCATTTTTAAAGGATCTCAGAGAAATACCCATGAAGACAATAGCAACGTGTTATTTTTCAGAAAGCATGAAGGTGGTTCATGGTGAGAGATGAGGTGGTAAAATAGTTTTTTTCTTAGAAAGTTGAAAAAAATGGAGAGTAGTAAGACACAGTCTCTTTTTTCGAAAAACTGAGTAGGAGGGTCATTTTGAGATGAGCTGGAAAATATTTTCTGAGAGATTTGAAAAAAAATTTTTAAAATAAAAAAATATGTATATTATATAATATATATTATAAATACTTTTTGTTCATTTTTATCATGTCTTCAGACATGATAAAAATGAACGACATCTCTCTTTTTTTCTTTGAAACCTCTCTCAACCTATCTCGTCCTGTTTTTCAAGTAACATTCCTTTCCTGAAAATCTAATTTCTTTAGAAACCTAAGACAACTCCTTTCCTGAAAATCTAATTTCTTTAGAAACCTAAGACAACTCCTTTCCTGAAAAGCTAATTTCTTTAGACACCTAAGACAGCAGGTAGAGACATCCTTCGAACCAAAAAAAGAGTAGAGATCCTTTTGAATAATGTCGAATAGACAAAACACGAGTAGCCATTTCCGTTCTGTGCTTTTTTCATAGGGACGATCCACGAAGGGTCCTCTTTTGTTCACGACCCGTGGTTCACCCATGAATTAAACACGTAGGCTCGAAACTTTCTAACATCTCTACCTCCACGGTGCAGTTTGAAAGGAAGGTGACCCACCCATCACCCCAGCTATGAAATGAAATGTCAAAACAGTGCACACGTTCTAGAATAAGAACCCTTGTAGACATTTGGGGGCTCTACAGCACAGACTCAACAGAAACAGAACGATAAAAACTTTCATAGATCCCAGAGAGTGGATGCTTAAAAATAAGGTGATGTCTCGTCGATCAAATCAGCAGTAAATAAATGTCTAAGAGCTGTGAAGAATGGATGGCCTACCTTCACAAAAGCTCTTTCTAGGAGGGAAAAGTGTGTATCCAAGCAGAATACACAGCACAGACTGATGTTAAGTCGAAACTGGAGTGATTTCAATACACAAGTATGAATTCGTTCTAATAACCCTTTAGATAGGTCTCGTTTGACTCATCGAGTCGAGGGGGGAAAACATTGACGTGTTGCCTTTCCAACAGCCCACACTGTTCTGAACAGAAACGTAGAATGCTTTTATAGATAAGAGAAGAATTGAAAGTGAAAGTAAAAAAACGAAATCGGATCGGCTGGGAAAATTTCTGAGCCGAGAAAAAATTCTGAGTCAGGGAAAATAATAATAATAATAATAATAATAATAATAATAACCCTTCCATTTTTCTTTTTTAATTTGATGTCTTCACTTTTTGACATTCTACAAGGTGAAAAGAGTGAAGACATCAAATTAATAAAAAAAAGGAAGAGTTTTTTTTTTTTTTTTTTTCAATCTCAGAATTTTTCCTGAGCTCTGAAAAATTTTTTCCCAGCCGATCCCATTTCGTTTTTTGACTTTCACTTTCAACTCTTCTCTTTTCTATAAAAGTATTCCACGTTTTTGTTCAGAACAGTGTGGGCTGTTGAAAAGGTAACATGGCTCCCTCTTTCTCTACCCAAATCTGGAACCCATGATGATCTTAAGAAGAATTCTTTAAGAGTGAGTCTCTTACGATTTCTGAACTTTAGACAAGTTGGATGTTTCTTTTCGTATTTCGAAGCTATGGATGGATCAAAGAAGGCGATTCCAATGGAATGACTTGCGAATTTGGAACATGTTACCTGTTGAAAACATTTGTGGGGGGAAAGTATATCCTTTGAGGCTATACTAAACATGAGTTTTCCGTAGAGAATTGAAATACGTTTCCCAAAAGGCAGGATGATTTTTTTAAAAACAAAAAATGGGCGTGTGTAGATATATGTCTGGGATGGTTTAGCTTTCTCTCTTACAAGAGAAACTTCCTCTATTCTTTTTCTCCACGTGATGTTTTATGGATATCTTCTCCAACATGTCATGGTTACTGAAATGGGTCTCTAGCGAAAGGGTTTGATTTTGTCTCAAGGGATTTTTGTACTGCTGATCCAGGTGTCCCCCGCTTCACGCTACCCATCTTCACCCATTTGTAAAGAATCTCAGAGAAAACTAAAAGCGAGATCGCAAAAAAGAAATAGCATCCAGTGAACACAATTCCAACCACAGTGGATAGCTTTTTCGGGTCCTTCCAGATATATTACCGGTGACCGATAGGTTGTTCAGGGTCTACAGCACAGACTCAATGTACCCCCTTTTGTCTGGGAATGTTGTCTCACCGTTTCTAAAAATAGACCAGAACCCATTCTTTTCTTGGAATTTTTTTCTTTAGAAAAGATGAGTCATGGTCTATTTTTAGAAACAGTGAGACAACATTCCTAGACAAAAGGGGATAGTTAATTTTTATCATGTCTAGAAGACATGATAAAAGTTAACAAAAAGTATTTATAATATATATTATATAATATATATATTATATAATATATATATTATATATTTTTTCTTTTTTTTTCTGACTCAGAATTTTTTTCTCGGCTCTCAGAAATTTTTCCCAGCCCATCCCATTTTGCTTTCTGACTTTCACTTTCAATTCTTCTCTTTTCTATAAAAGTATTCCACGTTTTTGTTCAGAATAGTGTGGGCTGTTGAAAAGGTAACATGTCTCCCTCTCTCTTTACCCAAATCTGGAACCCATGATGACCTTAAGAAGAATTCTTTAAGAATTTCTTACGATTCCTGAACCTTAGAGAAGCTGAATGTTTCTTTTTCGTATTTCGAAGCTATTCATGGATCAAAGAAGAAGATTTCAATGGTCTGACTTCATCGTTCTAGGATAGAATATTTTTCGAAATCTCTTCCTACTTTCGTCTACACAGAAATGCTTTCAACGAAAGTTAGGTCCTCTTTTACATTTCCTTTTTAAATAGTTGTTCAAAGGGATTTTCGTTCTGCTGATTCAGGTTTCCCGCTCTTCACGCTACCCATCCTCACCCATTCCTAAAGGATCTCAGAGAAAATTGAAAGCGAAATCGCGAAAAAGAAATACCCTCCAGTGAACACAGTTCCAACGACAGTGGATAGATTTTTTCGGTCCTTTCAGAGATATCCCCGGTGACCGATAGGTTGTTCAGCCACATGGGTGTCACGAAAAGGCACACCATGCCTGTTTCCCTCCCTAAAATGTTTCTTCGGAAAAGGGAAAGTTTTTTTCCCACCCCTTTGGAGATTTATCATGTCTTCTAGACATGATAAAAATTAACTATCCCCTTTTGTCTAGGAATGTTGTCTCACTGTTTCTAAAAATAGACCATGACTCATCTTTTCTAAAGAATAGAATTCCAAGAAAAGAATGGGTTCTGGTCTATTTTTAGAAACGGTGAGACAACATTCCCAGACAAAAGGGGGTACATTGAGTCTGTGCTGTAGACCCTGAACAACCCATCGGTCACCGGTAATATATCTGGAAGGACCCGAAAAAGCTATCCACTGTGGTTGGAATTGTGTTCACTGGATGCTATTTCTTTTTTGCGATCTCGCTTTTAGTTTTCTCTGAGATTCTTTACAAATGGGTGAAGATGGGTAGCGTGAAGCGGGGGACACCTGGATCAGCAGTACAAAAATCTCTTGAGACAAAATCAAACCCTTTCGCTAGAGACCCATTTCAGTAACCATGAGATGTTGGAGAAGATATCCATAAAACATCACGTGGAGAAAAAGAATAGAGGAAGTTTCTCTTGTAAGAGAGAAAGCTAAACCATCCCAGACATATATCTACACACGCCCATTTTTTGTTTTTAAAAAAATCATCCTGCCTTTTGGGAAACGTATTTCAATTCTCTACGGAAAACTCATGTTTAGTATAGCCTCAAAGGATATACTTTCCCCCCACAAATGTTTTCAACAGGTAACATGTTCCAAATTCGCAAGTCATTCCATTGGAATCGCCTTCTTTGATCCATCCATAGCTTCGAAATACGAAAAGAAACATCCAACTTGTCTAAAGTTCAGAAATCGTAAGAGACTCACTCTTAAAGAATTCTTCTTAAGATCATCATGGGTTCCAGATTTGGGTAGAGAAAGAGGGAGCCATGTTACCTTTTCAACAGCCCACACTGTTCTGAACAAAAACGTGGAATACTTTTATAGAAAAGAGAAGAGTTGAAAGTGAAAGTCAAAAAACGAAATGGGATCGGCTGGGAAAAAATTTTTCAGAGCTCAGGAAAAATTCTGAGATTGAAAAAAAAAAAAAAAACTCTTCCTTTTTTTTATTAATTTGATGTCTTCACTCTTTTCACCTTGTAGAATGTCAAAAAGTGAAGACATCAAATTAAAAAAGAAAAAAGGAAGGGTTATTATTATTATTATTATTATTATTATTATTTTTTTCCCTGACTCAGAATTTTTTCTCGGCTCAGAAATTTTTCCAGCCGATGCGATTTCGTTTTTTTACTTTCACTTTCAATTCTTCTCTTTTCTATAAAAGTATTCCACGTTTTTGTTCAGAATAGTGTGGGCTGTTGAAAAGGTAACATGTCTCCCTCTCTCTTTACCCAAATCTGGAACCCATGATGACCTTAAGGAGAATTCTTTAAGAATTTCTTACGATTCCTGAACCTTAGAGAAGCTGAATGTTTCTTTTTCGTATTTCGAAGCTATTCATGGATCAAAGAAGAAGATTTCAATGGTCTGACTTCATCGTTCTAGGATAGAATATTTTTCGAAATCTCTTCCTACTTTCGTCTACACAGAAATGCTTTCAACGAAAGTTAGGTCCTCTTTTACATTTCCTTTTTAAATAGTTGTTCAAAGGGATTTTCGTTCTGCTGATTCAGGTTTCCCGCTCTTCACGCTACCCATCCTCACCCATTCCTAAAGGATCTCAGAGAAAATTGAAAGCGAAATCGCGAAAAAGAAATACCCTCCAGTGAACACAGTTCCAACGACAGTGGATAGATTTTTTCGGTCCTTTCAGAGATATCCCCGGTGACCGATAGGTTGTTCAGCCACATGGGTGTCACGAAAAGGCACACCATGCCTGTTTCCCTCCCTAAAATGTTTCTTCGGAAAAGGGAAAGTTTTTTTCCCACCCCTTTGGAGATTTATCATGTCTTCTAGACATGATAAAAATTAACTATCCCCTTTTGTCTAGGAATGTTGTCTCACTGTTTCTAAAAATAGACCATGACTCATCTTTTTTAAAGAATAGAATTCCAAGAAAAGAATGGGTTCTGGTCTATTTTTAGAAACGGTGAGACAACATTCCCAGACAAAAGGGGGTACATTGAGTCTGTGCTGTAGACCCTGAACAACCCATCGGTCACCGGTAATATATCTGGAAGGACCCGAAAAAGCTATCCACTGTGGTTGGAATTGTGTTCACTGGATGCTATTTCTTTTTTGCGATCTCGCTTTTAGTTTTCACTGAGATTCTTTACAAATGGGTGAAGATGGGTAGCGTGAAGCGGGGGACACCTGGATCAGCAGTACAAAAATCCCTTGAGACAAAATCAAACCCTTTCGCTAGAGACCCATTTCAGTAACCATGAGATGTTGGAGAAGATATCCATAAAACATCACGTGGAGAAAAAGAATAGAGGAAGTTTCTCTTGTAAGAGAGAAAGCTAAACCATCCCAGACATATATCTACACACGGCCATTTTTTGTTTTTAAAAAAATCATCCTGCCTTTTGGGAAACGTATTTCAATTCTCTACGGAAAACTCATGTTTAGTATAGCCTCAAAGGATATACTTTCCCCCCACAAATGTTTTCAACAGGTAACATGTTCCAAATTCGCAAGTCATTCCATTGGAATCGCCTTCTTTGATCCATCCATAGCTTCGAAATACGAAAAGAAACATCCAACTTGTCTAAAGTTCAGAAATCGTAAGAGACTCACTCTTAAAGAATTCTTCTTAAGATCATCATGGGTTCCAGATTTGGGTAGAGAAAGAGGGAGCCATGTTACCTTTTCAACAGCCCACACTGTTCTGAACAAAAACGTGGAATACTTTTATAGAAAAGAGAAGAGTTGAAAGTGAAAGTCAAAAAACGAAATGGGATCGGCTGGGAAAAAATTTTTCAGAGCTCAGGAAAAATTCTGAGATTGAAAAAAAAAAAAAAAAAAACTCTTCCTTTTTTTTATTAATTTGATGTCTTCACTCTTTTCACCTTGTAGAATGTCAAAAAGTGAAGACATCAAATTAAAAAAGAAAAATGGAAGGGTTATTATTATTATTATTATTATTATTTTTTTTTTTTTCCCTGACTCAGAATTTTTTCTCGGCTCAGAAATTTTCCCAGCCGATCCGATTTCGTTTTTTTACTTTCACTTTCAATTCTTCTCTTATCTATAAAAGCATTCTACGTTTCTGTTCAGAACAGTGTGGGCTGTTGGAAAGGCAACACGTCAATGTTTTCCCCCCTCGACTCGATGAGTCAAACGAGACCTATCTAAAGGGTTATTAGAACGAATTCATACTTGTGTATTGAAATCACTCCAGTTTCGACTTAACATCAGTCTGTGCTGTGTATTCTGCTTGGATACACACTTTTCCCTCCTAGAAAGAGCTTTTGTGAAGGTAGGCCATCCATTCTTCACAGCTCTTAGACATTTATTTACTGCTGATTTGATCGACGAGACATCACCTTATTTTTAAGCATCCACTCTCTGGGATCTATGAAAGTTTTTATCGTTCTGTTTCTGTTGAGTCTGTGCTGTAGAGCCCCCAAATGTCTACAAGGGTTCTTATTCTAGAACGTGTGCACTGTTTTGACATTTCATTTCATAGCTGGGGTGATGGGTGGGTCACCTTCCTTTCAAACTGCACCGTGGAGGTAGAGATGTTAGAAAGTTTCGAGCCTACCTGTTTAATTCATGGGTGAACCACGGGTCGTGAACAAAAGAGGACCCTTCGTTTATCGTCCCTATGAAAAAACACAGAACGGAAATGGCTACTCGTGTTTTGTCTATTCGACATTATTCAAAAGGATCTCTACTCTCTTTTTGGTTCGAAGGATGTCTCTACCTGCTGTCTTAGGTGTCTAAAGAAATTAGCTTTTCAGGAAAGGAGTTGTCTTAGGTTTCTAAAGAAATTAGCTTTTCAGGAAAGGAATGTTACTTGAGAAACAGGACGAGATAGGTTGAGAGAGGTTTCAAAGAAAAAAGAGATGTCGTTCATTTTTATCATGTCTGAAGACATGATAAAAATGAACAAAAAGTATTTATAATATATATTATATAATATATATATTTTTTTATTTTAAAATTTTTTTTTTCAAATCTCTCAGAAAATATTTTCCAGCTCATCTCAAAATGACCCTCCTACTCAGTTTCAAAAAAAGAGACTGTGTCTTACTACTCTCCATTTTTTTCAACTTTCTAAGAAAAAAACTATTTTACCACCTCATCTCTCACCATGAACCACCTTCATGCTTTCTGAAAAATGACACGTTGCTATTGTCTTCATGGGTGTTTCTCTGAGATCCTTTAAAAATGGTTTCAGAATCCACTCGACAGGATTTGTCAAAGTATTCCGAGCTTCACTTCAGAGGGCGTGCTAAACATACCTGATTTCAGGGAAAAGAGTTCCACGAGTCGTTGGAGGAGATATCCAAAAAAATATAACGTGGTTGTGAGTCAAAATAAACGAACCCTTTTCACTTGAGCCATCACGAGATTTCAGTGACCACGAGAGGGTGGAGAAGATATCCAAAACACATCTCGTGGAGATGACTATCTCGTAAGAAAGAAAGCTAACCGTCCCACCACACCTACACAAACACACATGTTTTTTTTAAAAGGATCATGCTTTTGGAAACTCATTTCAACTTTGAATAGGAAAATCATGTTTTTAAGAGAAGGTCTCATCTAAAACGTAGAGTAAAACATATGAATCATGTTGGGTATAGGTAGCCCTAAAACTAGGCATTGAAATTTTTTAATAGATTCATGATCAACAGAAATGATACAACGTTTTACTTGCAACTATTTAAAAGAATCCTTTGAACCCATACTTGAAAAAGAAATGAAGAAATATCCAGCTAGCTCTTCTAAAGTTCAGAAATATTAAGAGATTCTCAAAGAATTCTTCTTTAGAACATCTTGGATTCCCAATTAATGTAGAGAGGGAGACGTGTTGCCTTTTCAACAGCCCACAGTGTTCTGAACAGAAACTCGAAATACTTTTATAGAAAAGAGAAGAGTTGAAAGTGAAAGTCAAAAAACGAAATGAGATCGGCTGGGAAAATATTTTCAGAGCTCAGAAAAAAATTCTGAGATGAAAAAAAAAAAATCTTTTTGTTAATTTTTATCATGTCTTCTAGACATGATAAAAATTAACTCACCCCCTTTTGTCTGGGAATGTTGTCTCCCACTTTCTAAAAATAGACCATGACTCATCCAATCTTTTCTTGGAATTCTATTCTTAGAAAGAATGAGTCATAGTCTATTTTTAGAAAGAGTGAGACAACATTCCCAGACAAAAAGAGAAGGGAGTTAATTTTTATCATGTCTAGAAGACATGATAAAAATTAACAAAAAGATTTTTTTTTTTTTTTTTTTTACATCTCAGAATTTTTTTCTGAGCTCTGAGAATTTTTTCCCAGTCGGCTTGATTCACAAAACCAGATATATTCAAATTATTTCTATAGAGGGTTCTCATCTATTTAAACCACTCCCGTTTCAGCTTTAAATCAGTCTGTGCTGTGCACTGGAGCTGAATACACGTTTCTTCCTCCTGGAAAGAGGTTTTGTGAAGGCGTGTGGAGATATTGTTTTCAGCTGTCAGACATTTTTTTCCAACAGCCGACTCGATCGTTCAAATAACACCGTGGAAGTTGGAGAGAGGTCAAGTCGATTCGGAGGACGGTAAAGCATTTGAGGGCTATTTGCCTTAAGAAATGCCTTCGTGGAGGACTTTGGAAGGGAAACTGGCTCGTATTCACGTTACACATGGGGAAAAAACCACGAAAAAAACCCATGCAGCCAGCTTGAAAGTCAGTCGTTCACGTTTTACAAAATATGAAATATATTTTATAAAAACATATTGGGATCGTATTCAAAATTGGATCATTCTGTTGTTTTATCAGAATATGCCAGTATACGATTGAACAATTCTATTGAATCACATGATCTTGCCTTCTTGAAAGTTATTTGTTAACGTTTCACAAAATATATATCAGTATAAGATGGAACCATCGTGATCCGTTATCCTGACTGATGGAGTCAGCTGTGGATCACAAGACCTTGCCTTTTTTGAAAAGGATATGTTAAAGTTTCACAAAATATACAAAATATATATCAGTATACGATTGAAAAAAATCATGATCCGTTATCCTGACTGATGGAGTCAGCTGTGGATCACAGGATCTTGCCTTGTTGAAAACAATTTGTTAAAGTTCCACAAAATATATCAGTATACAATGGAACTATCGTGATCCGTTAATTCTGACAAGTCTAGTCAGCTGTGGATCACGAGATCTTGCCTTCTTGAAAGTCATTTGTTAAAGAAGTTTCACAAAATATATCAGTATACAATGGAATAATCGTGATCCGTTAATCCTGACTGATTGAGTCAGCTCTGGATCACGAGATCTTGCCTTCTTGAAAGTCATTTGTTAAAGAAGTTTCACAAAATATATCAATATACAATGGAACAATCGTGATCCGTTAATCCTGACTGATTGAGTCAGTTCTGGATCACGAGATCTTGCCTTCTTGAAAGTCATTTGTTAAAATTTCACAAAATATATCAGTATACGAGGGAACAGTCGTGATCCGATTATACTGACTGCTCTAGCCAGCTGTGGATCACGAGATCTTGCCTTCTTGAAAAGGATTTGTTAAAGAAGTTTCACAAAATATATCAGTATACGATTGATAAAATCGTTATCCGTTAATCCTGACTAGTCTAGTCAGCTGTGGATCACGAGATCTTGCCTTGTTAAAGTTTCACAAAATATATCAGTATACGATGGGACAATCGTGATCCATTGATCCTGACTGATCTAGCCAGCTATGGATCACGAGATCTTGCCCTGTTGAAAGGGATTTGTTAAAGTTTCACAAAATATATCAGTATACGATTGATAAAATCGTGATCCGTTTTTCCTGACTAATGGAGTCAGCTGTGGATTACGAGATCTTGGCTTCTTGAAAGGAATTTGTTAAAGTTTCACAAAATATATTAGTAAAGGATGGAACAATCGTGATCCGATTACACTGACGGGTCTAGCCAGCTGTGGATCACGAGATCTTGGCTTCTTGAAAGGAATTTGTTAAAGTTTCACAAAATATATCAGTATAGGATGGAACAATCGTGATCCGATTACACTGACGTGTCTAGCCAGCTGTGGATCACGAGATCTTGGCTTCTTGAAAGGAATTTGTTAAAGTTTCACAAAATATATCAGTATAGGATGGAACAATCGTGATCCGATTACACTGACATGTCTAGCCAGCTGTGGATCACTTTGTTGAAAAGGATTTGTTAAAGTTTCACAAAATATATTGTAGGGTTTATATTTATTTTAACTAACATTTATTTTAAGTTTAAACTATCTTTCCTGTCAAGCCTTACTTTCCCCTGGAACTGCCAATGCCAGAATATGTAAATTTTAGTAGAACGCGCAAGCATTCAAATTATCAGCGGAAGTATTCTTATTTAAATAGAAGGAAATAAGTTCGGTGTGGGAGATTCTCTTACTTAGCGAGCGCGGAGGTAGTTAGCGAGAACTGAAGAACCCCGCGTTGCGGCCTATGTGCTTGGCGGGAAGTAGTGGTCATCGTTCCAGTGAGCTTCAAGTTTGCTGAATTAGCATCGGTATTGTAAAACACGGTGAGTTAGTTATTTTAGAGAGCCTCGTAGTTAGAATCTTGTCTTTACTTTCTTTTCAGGTTATTATTTTTATTTGACTGCCAAGTTGGCATCGTCTGTAAGCGTCAAGAGAATGCAATTGTAATTTATTACGTTGAATAAAAAGGGACTTAAACCCTTCAAAAGGCTCTATCTTTTATACAAGTTTTCACAGTCACCTCTTGGTTGCGTGCAAGTTGTAGGCGCGCAACGTTATATTGGCGCCCGAACACTTATCGAACTGAAATGGCCGAAAACTGGATGAAAGCCGCTGGACAACACCAAGAAATGACAACGCAGTTAGAAGGATTTGGATACCTGGTCCAGACTTTGAGAGCATCAATCAAGCCAAACGTCTATTTCGACGGAAAAAATTCGGTGTCCGTATTTTTAGAAGGTATAGAAAACCACTTTCAGCTCTACCCTGTGCCTGAAAGACAAAAAGTTGCCATCGCCACATCAGCACTAAGAGGACAAGCCGCGCTATGGTGGAAAATATAGGCAAATTTCTTCTAGGTGAATTTGGAAGCCCGACGTATACATTTGAAAATTTCAAAAAATCGTTAGTAAAGGCCTTCCCCATAGTGAAAGATCGCGCACGGCTGGAAGCCGAGCTGTATAGTTTCTATCAACGGGATATAGCAGATTTGACGGACTTTATTTTACGAAAAATCAAGCTAACGGATATGCTGTATGGGAAAAAACCCGATGCGGAGATTATTGAAATAATGTTACCAAGATTGTTACCCGCTGTCCAAGACTACTTTGAAATTAGAAACCCAAACACATTGCAGGAACTTTTCGAATTGGCGGTGAAGTTTCAAAATCGCAGAATAGCGGAAAAAGCGAGAGGGGAAACATATTCTCAACATACCCGAAGGAAGGAAGAAACCAGAAATGGAAATCGCTCATATGGGGGAAAGAACTATCAAGCTAACGCATCGAAACTCGAAGGTCAAGGCCCAAAAAGAAAATTTGAAAATAAGCATCCGCGTACCCAGAAGACACAGATTGAAAGAAAAGCTTTAAACGACTAGAGGGGCCTGTGAAAGGGAGGGTCCAGACCCCGGAAGTTTTAAAAAAACCCTCAAATAGACATTTAAATACAGTCATCGTAAAAAACTCACAGCTACCAATTATACAAGTCCTGGTTGGCGATGTACCCGTAGAAGCCCTCATCGATACAGGAGCAGAAGGAAATTTCATGAGTGAAAAGTTCTTCAAAAAGAATTTTTATAGGATACTACTATTTAAAACCAGAAATACGGAAATTATAGCGGCGCAAGGAAAAACATGTCACTGCATCGGGAAAGTATCATTAAACGTACAGGTAAAAGAGGAAAATCTCAAAGTATTAATTTTTGTGGTGAAACACCTGCAACACTTTCTTATTTTAGGTATGGACTTTTTAAGGGCCGCGAGGGCCAAATTAAATTTTCAAGATAGTTCCGTGGTGCTGGAGATGGACCAGAGGGTGGTGGAGCCTGTGGAGACACCTGAATTGGACCTTAGCCATTTGAATGACCAGGAAAGTAAAGCAATACAGCAAGTGGTGAGTAATTTTTCTCATTTGTTTTCAGAAAAACCAGGAAACTGTCAAATCGTGACTCACAAGATTCAATTAAATGCCGAAAAACCTTGTAGGACTAAACCGTATCGCTATGATAAACAAAAAGACTTAATCATCGAAGAACATATTCAGGAGATGTTAAAGAATAAAATAATAACGCCCATAAATAGTGAGTACGCGAGTCCAGTCGTACTATGTAGGAAAAAGAACGAGTTTCCTCCTTCGGATAAAAGGGCTTGGAGGTTTGCTATCGATTACAGAAAACTAAATAGCATTACTAAATTTCCAGTTTACCCTTTGCCGGTTATAGACGAGATCATTAGACAGATTAAATCGACAAGATATATGTCTACTTTGGACTTAACGTCTGGCTACTATCAAATAGCTATGAGACCCGAAGATATACACAAAACCGCGTTTATAACAAAATCGGGCACTTATGCATTTTTACGCATGCCCTTTGGGTTGTGTGGGGCCCCATCAACTTTCCAGAGAGCTATGGACATTGTTCTAAAGCCTGTCCTAGGAAAATCAACTTTAATTTATCTAGATGATATAATTATAACGAGTAGTACGTTGGAACAACACATTAATGACCTCGAACAAGTTTTTAAATTATTAAAAGAGGCCGGTCTTACAATTAACGCCTCAAAATGCAAGTTCGCAACTAAAGAACTCGGTTATAAAATTTCGCAAAAGGGTATAGAAACGCAAGATTCAAAAATAAAAGCTATTAAGAATTTCCCACCGCCCAACACCGCCAAGAAACTTTCGTCTTTCCTTGGATTATGTTCTTATTATCGATCTTTCATAAAAGATTTCGCTAATATTGTTGAACCACTCTTAGTAATCAAAAGAAAAAAGAGTAAATTTACGTGGACAGCGGAAGCTAACACAGCTTTTGAAAGATTAAAAGAAGCGCTTATTAATGCCCCTGTTTTAAAATTCCCTGAGGGGGACGAAAACCTGGAAATTGCGGCAGATGCGTCAGACTATGTGGTGGGTGCGGTTCTTATGCAAAATAAGCATCCGCTGGCATTTTTTAGTAAAACATTGAATCAGACACAAAGGAATTATACAGCTACAGAAAGAGAAACATTAGCCGTATTAATGGCTGTACACAAATTTCGAGTTTATTTCGGCAAATCGCCAGTAACAGTCTTTTCGGATCATGCGGCTGTTGGTAGACTTTACTCGGGAAAAAACCTAACGCCCAGGTTAATAAGATGGGCTTTAAAACTCCAAGAATATAATATCACAATAAAATATAAACCGGGTAAGGAAAACAATGTAGCTGACGCACTTTCTCGTATAAAACTGGACGACGAAGGAAATGAACTTAAATGCGCTGTGTTGACTTCAAAAATTTTAGATTCTAGAGATACGGTTATTACTGAACTGAAAGCTGATCCTGAATTTGGAAATATCTATGCTTATTTGAAAGACCCCGAAAGCTTTGAGCACACAGATATCGATGCGATAAGAAATAGAGCAAAAAACTATGAAATAATAGATAATTTATTATTCTATACGAAAACAACAAACGAAAATCTTGAGTATAAGCCAGTCATCCCAGCCTCGCTTCGATTAAGCATTTTGAGGGAGTAGCACGAAAAAAAAACAGCGGGCCACCTCGGGGTCAGAAAGACTATAAAAAGGGTACGCGAGGCGGTATATTTCCCGCAATTATACAAAATAGTAACGGCGTATGTCAGGTCCTGCAATCAATGTCAGTTAATAAATGATATTAATTACAGCCCGGCCGGGTACTTAAATAGCATTCGCGCTACATTTCCGAATGAAATTTTAGGAATAGATCTCTTTGGTCCCTTCCCCCAGAGCGAGTTAAATAAAAATCGTTTTCTTTTAGTAATAATAGATCATTTTTCAAAATGGATAGAAATTGTTCCACTTAAACGCGCGTCAGCCAAAACAGTCGCAGATGCATTCTTACACAGATACATTTTAAAATACGGTGCACCGATAAAAGTCATTAGCGATAACGGAAAACAATTCATTAGTCAAATATTTGAAAACATATGCAATGGACTTGGCATACGCCATATCAAAATGGTTCCGTATAGACCACAGGCTAACATAGCAGAAAGAGTTAATAAAAACATAGTAAAAATAATTCGCAGTTACGTGAGCACACATCACAAGCGCTGGGATGGCTACATAAATGAATTAGCTTATGCTTTAAGAACGGCACATCATGATACTACGGGAAAAACTCCAGCAGAATTATTTTTAGGCAGAAAGTTTTAGGCAGAAAGTTAATTACGCCTTTAGATAATTATTCTTTGTGCAACAAAGAGAGCAGGAGTTTAAACAACAAAATGTGCAAAAGTTGATTGATCAGGGCGCTTAAAACCTCGGATACGGCAAGGAAATAGACAAAAGTTATATTATGATAGAAAACGCCGTGAAGCAGATTTTAAAGTTGGGGATATAGTATTGAAGCGGAAATTTTCCTAATCAAGTGCCCCAGACAATTTTATGCAAAGCTAGCTCCAAAGTTTGAAGGGCCCCTATGTAATTCAGGAAATGTAAGGGGTAGTATTATATCTTAAGAACGACAGAGGGAAATCTGTAAAGCAAGTCCCGACCAGGTGAAAAAATACTATAATCCAAATGATTTTGAAATCCTTAAAAAGTTTCTTGCAGGACTCAAGTCTAAACGAAATAGAAGGGCCAGAGACTGCAACAACTATTCCACCACCCAAGAAACAGAGAACTGAAGAGAGACCTAGCACTTCTACAACCCGGACGTCGGTAATCAAAAAGAAAAAATGATTTTCAAACTCCGGCGTTTAAGAAAAACAAAAATACAGATGAACCGGGTAAAGAAACTGTGGTAAAGACGAAAACACCACCTACAATGGATGGCAGGAGAAATTACACATCAAGGAGAACGCGCACACGGCCACAGAGTCAGGTGCCAGCAAGGCCGCCGTTCCGGAAACTGAAACGCCAGCAGGAGGGCACAAAAATACGAGGAACAGAAGAAATTCAAGAAGGACTCCAGACCGGAGGGACGTCAAGACCAGCCGTCCCAGGCAGAAACGCAAAGGCCAACAACCAGACGAGATTACTCCGTCAAGAGGCCAGCATGTAGAGGACGCAAAAGAAAAAGCACCGGGGACGACACTCGGAGATCAATAAGGAGAAGATTGACATCCATGAAACCTCTAACTTGGGATCAATTTGCCAAAAACGGATGACGGAATTTCAAAGCATCGAAAACTCAAAGATAAGTTAAAACCTTCTATAAATATTTTTCTCTTTTGTTCCGAAATGTTATGCATAAGTACGAAGTTCTATGTTTTGACGAAAGTCAATATGTCTCGGTTGAGACTTAGTTTTGTTTTACTTTATTTAGCTAAGGCAAAAGTATTATTTTCTTTAAGTGTAAAAGCTAAAAACAAGCAATTTCTGTTGGTCGAAAGACTAATTCTGTTATGTTAAAGCCAAAATTTGGCCGGAGATAAAAATAACTTCGTATTCTTGTATTAATAAGAATTTTAGTTTCAGTGCCGCCAGCTTGGCGAAGAATGAGTAAAGTAAAAATTTAGTTTCTCTTATTCATTTTATGGTAAATTGTAAAAAGCATATGTATTAAACTTTTGTAAATGTATGTAAATACTTGCATGTTATGTAAAAGTAGAATTTAGTCTAGAAGCATAAAATTGTAAATGCTAAAAGTGAATGCTTAAAAGCAAGGAAGTCAAAATTTAAGTATTAAACTGTAAAGTCATGCTTTAGAGCGAAAGCCTGCATGTTTAAAGATGAATGAGGGGGAAGTTAGAATGAATGTGTTTTGTAGGGTTCTCCACCTACATTTGAATTTTTAAGAATATTAAAGTAGCTCATTGAGTTGTAGAATGTCGAGTAAGGTGTGTCTATTTGGTTGTTGAATTCTAACAAATCATGGTGGTTAGGGGAAGTGTTGTAAGACTAAAACACGAATATTCCCGTTTGACACCACACACGGTGGAGAGCCAGGGTAAAGTTAAATTAATGCTTGAAAAATTGAATGAATGTGAAGTAAGCAATAACTAAGAAAAACGAATCGTTAAAAACAAAAATTTATTGTGTCAAGAAAGTGTAAATTATAATGTATGTAGAAAGATACTGATACTTATTCCTTCCAGATGCTGGAAGGAAAGACCAAGATTGATTGATGAAGTCCAGGAAAAGTTGCTGTAAGAAGAAAGCTTTGTAACGAGTAACAGAATTTTAATATATAATTGTTACATAAGAATTTTTTTTGTGTAAACGAGGTTCTCGCCAGTTAGTTCAGAATTAGATAAACTTACAACAGGTCGTTTGTAGGACCTGCTTCCAAGTTTTCCAAATTCTGGCAGCGGCAAATGTAGGGTTTATATTTATTTTAACTAACATTTATTTTAAGTTTAAACTATCTTTCCTGTCAAGCCTTACTTTCCCCTGGAACTGCCAATGCCAGAATATGTAAATTTTAGTAGAACGCGCAAGCATTCAAATTATCAGCGGAAGTATTCTGATTTAAATAGAAGGAAACAAGTTCGGTGTGGGAGATTCTCTTACTTAGCGAGCGCGGAGGTAGTTAGCGAGAATTGAAGAACCCCGCGTTGCGGCCTATGTGCTTGGCGGGAAGTAGTGGTCATCGTTCCAGTGAGCTTCAAGTCTGCTGAATTAGCAGCGGTATTGTAAAACACGGTGAGTTAGTTATTTTAGAAAGCCTCGTAGTTAGAATCTTGTCTTTACTTTCTTTTCAGGTTATTATTTTTATTTGACTGCCAAGTTGGCATCGTCTGTAAGCGTCTAGAGAACGCATTTGTAATTTATTACGTTGAATAAAAAGGGACTTAAACCCTTCAAAAGGCTCTATCTTTCATACAAGTTTTCACAGTCACCTCTTGGTTGCGTGCAAGTTGTAGGCGCGCAACGTTATAATATCAGTATACGAAATAATAGTATGTTTTTTATAAAAACAGCTATTGAGTAAAACATTTCTAGCCTTGAAAAACAAAAACAGTAGCAGGGGAAAAAATATTACCCTACCTCAAAGTATTGAAAGGAAATAAGAATACATTTCTATAAAATGGGTGAGTCAATAAATATTTGTAGTCTATGAAATACAAAAGAGTAAGAAAAAATGTTCACATACCTTCACAGAAGCTCTTCCCAGGAGAGTGAGAAGCGTGTATCCACGTTGAGTGCACAGCACAGACTGAACTGAAACTGAAACGCGAGTGGTTTAAATACATTAACGAGTTGCTTCTAGAAACCGACTGGGAAAAATTCTCAGAGTTCTGGAAAAATTTAAAAAAAAAAAAAAATCCTTCCTTTTTTTCTTAATTTGATGTCTTCACTTTTTTACTTTTTACAAGGTCAAAAGAATGAAGACATCAAATTAAGAAAGAAAAAGGAAGTTTTTTTTTTTTTTTTTTTTTTTTTTTTGAGCTTTGAAAATTTTCTTCCCAGTCATTAACATTTCGTTTTTGGACTTTCAGTTTCAATTCTTGGACCCATGATGTTCTTTTCTTGATGTTCTTGTAGTATATTCCTATACAAATTCACTCCTTTTCCCCAAAAAAGATCTTTTTTTTTATTTTTTTTACTTTCCAATTTGTATAGCTATATACTGAAAACAGGCATTTAAGTCAGTTTGTAGTATATTCCTATACAAATTCACTTAATTTCCCAGCAAAAAGATGTTTTTTATTTTTTTACCTTCCAATTTGTATAGCTATATGCTGAAAACAGGCTTTAAAGTCCGTTTGTAGTATATTCCTATACAAATTCACTGCCTTCCCCCCGAAAAAAAAGATGTCTTTTTTTATTTTTTTTACCTTCCAATTTGTATAGGTATATACTGAAAACAGGCCTTAAATTCCGTTTGTAGTATATTCCTATACAAATTTACTCCCTTTCCCCCAAAAAGATGTCTTTTTTTTATTTTACCTTCAAATTTGTATAGCTACATACTGAGAACAGGCGTTCAAGTCCGTTTGTAGTATATTGGTATACATGGTCTATTTTTAGAAAGGGTGAGACAACATTCCCAGACAAAAGGGGGTAGAGTTAATTTTTATCATGTCTAGAAGACATGATAAAAATTAACAAAAAGATTTTTTTTTTCCATCTCATAATTTCTTTCTGAGCTCTGAGAATTTTTTTCCCAGTTGACAACCAACAGAAATGTTTCCAGCCAACGCGATTTAATTTCACTTTCAACTCTTTTCTATATAAGTATTCCACGTTTTCTGTTCAGAACCGTGCGGGCTGTCCAAGGTGCAACATGCTTTTTTTTTCTCTCTCTCTCTACCTCCTCTAGACCTAGGATGTTCTTTCTCAAGAAGAGGATTTCTTTTAGTGAATCGCGAGGGAGGAAGATGGATTTCATCCTGTGGGTCTTTGAGAAACAACACACAGAAATAGAATTCAATACCCACGAGCCTCCTTCACGGAACTCTGTAAGGGAAGCTGGGTGCACTGGATGTTGGAAAGCCACTCCTTTCGTGATTTGTGAGTCGGTAAAAAGGGATTGAATGTGATATCCCTTCCGACAACACCATAGACGAGCGGTCCAATAGTTCCATGAGGAAATATCGCTTTAATCTTTTCAGCAACATTATTGAGGATACTTTTCTTGTAAAAAAGAAAAAAAGGTATTGTTTTCTTTCATCTAGGGAAACAATCATACCTTGGATGTTTAGAAGAAGATCCGTTTAAGTAAAAAAGATTAGCCCCATCGCACAACATCATCATGGGTTCTCAATCTTATCCCAACAGCCCTGTAATCATTGTTTTTTTCAAACGTCAAGCCAAAGTATTCCTTTTAAAACATTTTCTGTTCTTCCTGGGTGGGGGATTACGTACCGAGAATGTATTTTCCACAAACCCCACGGATTAGAACAGAAATATATTATAATCATCACGCCATCGTGGTTTTCGAAAGCCAAAACAATTCCTCATGAAACAACATCTTTTCTTCCTGGTTGTGGGATGAGGTAGAGATGTTGCATCGTCAACAACCCACACTGATCTGAACAGAAATGTGGAATGTTTTTATAGATATAAGAAATTAACTGAAAGTGAAAGTAAAAATGAAATCGTGTTGGCTGGAAATATTTCTTGGCTGTCGAATGGGAAAAAAATTTCCAAAGCTTAAAAAAAAAAACTCTTCCTTTTTTTCTATTAATTTGATGTCTTCACTTTGTTTACTTTGGAATGGAGAAACCCAAAGACCATGACTCATCCTTTCTAAAACATATAATTCCTAGAATGAGTCATGGTCTATTTTAGAAACAGTGAGACAACATTCCCACACAAAAGGGGGTAGGGTTAATTTTTATCATGTCTAGAAGACATGATAAAAATTAACAAAAAGTTTTTTTTTTTTTTTTTTTTTTTTACATTTCAGAATTTTTTTCTGAGCTCTGAAAATTTTTTCCCAGTCGGCAACCAAGTTAAAATTTTCCAGCCAAGACGATTTGGCTTTTACTTTCACTTTCAACACTTTTCTATAAAAGTATTCCACGTTTTCTATTCAGAACCTTGCGGGCTATCCAAGGTGCAGCATGCTTTTTCTCTCTCTACCTCATCTGGACCCAGGACCACTCTTCTAGAAAGAGCTTCTGTGAACACAAGTTTTTTTCCAATTTTGACGTCTCACAGAATAGAAATCATTCCTCCGTTTAGGGGAAAATGTTTCCCATTTGAAAAGCTAGGGCCCCTCGTTTGGATTTCATCAGCAACCGTTTATCAGGGTATAGCGAAATTGGATGATCCATCCATGGATCAGAATTTCCCATCCGTGGTTTTTATGCATCAAGATTTCAACATGGTTTAAGAAAAATCCTTCAATCCTATTTGAAAGGAGATGACATGATATTGAAAGACATTTTCCCATGACGGACATTGAAAGACATTTTCCCATGACGAAATCTCTCTATCCCACACCTTCTTCTAAAGTGAAGTTAAAGAGATTTTTCATACCGGGTTTTCAATTTTCACCTCAAATCATACCGTTGACGACGTGTGACACGCAAACCGTGACATAAATTTCAGTTTCCATGACAGCTAACAGTCTTGAGGTTTAAACAAATGTGTGAAAGAATTTATTTTTGATCCGTTTCAGCGATTGAGTGGGCTGGGAAAAAAAGGCTCTTTCCATGACAGCTAACACGCTTGAGCTTTAAACATGTATGAAAGAATTTATTTTTAATCCATTTCAGCGATTGAGTGGGCTGGGGAAAAAAAAGGCTCTTTCCATGACAGCTAACACTCTTGAGCTTTAAACATGTATGAAAGAATTTATTTTTAATCCATTTCAGCGATTGAGTGGGCTGGGGAAAAAAAGGCTCTTTCCATGACAGCTAACACGCTTGAGCTTTAAACATGTATGAAAGAATTTATTTTTAATCCATTTCAGCGATTGAGTGGGCTGGGGAAATAAAAGGCCCTTTCTATGACAGCTAACACGCTTGAGCTTTAAAAATGTATGAAAGAATTTGTTTTTAATCCATTTCAGCGATTGAGAGGGCTGGGGAAAAAAAAGGCCCTTTCCATGACAGCTAACACGCTTGAGCTTTAAAAATGTATGAAAGAATTTGTTTTTAATCGATTTCAGCGATTGAGTGGGCTGTGGAAAGAAAAAGCTCTTTCCATGATACCTAAAACTCTTGAGCTTTAAAAATGTATGAAAGAATTCATTTTTAATCCATTTCAGAGATTGAGGGGGCTGGGAAACATTTTCTTAGAGCTCAGGGAAAAACAAGGCTCTTTCCATGACACCTAACACTCTTGAGCTTTAAAAATGTATGAAACAATTTATTTTAAATCCATTTCAGCGATTGAGTGGGCTCGAAAAATTTTCTTAGAGCTCAGGGAATGTGTGTCCAGGTTGAATGCACAGCACACACGGATGGGAAGTCGAAACTCGAGTGGCTTAAATAAATATACGAAATTTGGGTCATCGAGTGGACTAGGAAAAATTCTCAGAGCTCTGGAAATAATTCTGAGTTCAAGCATGGGACATGAGAACAGAAATGTATTACAATCATCATGTCATCATTGTTTTCGAAAGCCAAAAGAATTCCTCGTGAAAGAACATCTTTTCTTCGTGGTTGTGCGATGGAGTAGAGATGTTGCATCTTGAACAACCCACACTGATCTGAACAGAAACATGAAATGTTTTTAGAGATATAAGAAATGAATTGAAAGTGAAAGTAAAAATGAAATTGTATTGGCTGGAAATATTTCTTGGCTGTTGAATGGGAAAAATATTTCCAGAGCTTAAAAAAAAAATAAAAAAAAAAAAAAAATAAAAACCCTCTTCCTTTTTTTTATTAAATTGATGTCGTTACTTTGTTTACTTTGGAATGGAGAAACCCAAAGACCATGGCTCATCCTTTCTAAAACATATAATTCCTAGAACGAGTCATGGTCTATTTTTAGAAACAGTGAGACAACATTCCCACACAAAAGGGGGTAGGGTTAATTTTTAAAATTAACAAAATGGTTTTTTTTTTTTTTTTTTTTTTTTTTTTTTTTTTTTTTTTTTACATTTCAGAATTTTTTTCTGAGCTCTAAAAATTTTTTCCCAGTCGGCAACCAAGTCAAAATTTTCCAGCCAAGACGATTTGGGTTTTACTTTCACTTTCAACGCTTTTCTATAAAAGTATTCTACGTTTTCTATTCAGAACCGTGCGGGCTGTCCAAGGTGCAACATGCTTTTTCTCTTTCTCTATCTCATCTGGACCCAGGACCACTCTTCTATAAAGAGCTTCTGTGAACACAAGTTTCTTTCCACATTTTAATGTCTCACAGAATAGAAATCATTCTTCTGTTTAGGGGAAAATGTTTCCTTTTTGAAAAGCTACGGCCCCTCGTTTGGATTTCATCAGCAACCATTTATCAGGTTCTAGCGAAATTGGATGATCCATCCATGAATCAGAATTTCCCATCCGTGGTTTGGATGCATCAAGATTTCAACATGGTTTAAGAAAAATCCTTCAATCCTATTTGAAAGGAGATGTCATGATATTGAATGACATTTTTCCATGACGACATTGAAAGACATTTTCCATGATATTGAAAGACATTTTCCCATGACGGAATCTCTCTATCCCACACCTTCTTCTAAAGTGAAGTTAGAGATTTTTCATACCGGGTTTTCAATTTTCACCTCAAATCATACCGTTCACGACGTGTGAGACACAAACCATGACATAAATTTCAGTTTCCATGACAGCTAACACTCTTGAGGTTTAAACAAATGTATGAAAGAATTTATTTTTGATCCCTTTCAGCGATTGAGTGGGCTGGGAAAAATGGCTCTTTCCATGACAGCTAACACGCTTGAGCTTTAAAAATGTATGAAAAAATTTATTTTTAATCCATTTCAGCGATTGAGTGGGCTGGGAAAAATGGCTCTTTCCATGACAGCTAACACGCTTGAGCTTTAAAAATGTATGAAAGAATTTGTTTTTAATCCATTTCAGCGATTGAGTGTGCTGGAAAACATTTTCTTAGAGCTCAGGGGAAAAAAAGGCTCTTTCCATGACAGCTAACACTCTTGAGGTTTAAAAATGTATGAAAGAATTTGTTTTTAATCCATTTCAGCGATTGAGTGGGCTGGGAAACATTTTCCTAGAGCTCAGGAGAAAAAAAGGCTCTTTCCATGACAGCTAACACTCTTGAGGTTTAAAAATATATGAAAGAATTTGTTTTTAATCCATTTCAGCGATTGAGTGGGCTGGGAAACATTTTCTTAGAGCTCAGGGGAAAAAAAGGCTCTTTCCATGACAGCTAACACTCTTGAGGTTTAAAAATGTATGAAAGAATTTATTTTTAATCCATTTCAGCTATTGAGTGGGCTGGGGGGAAAAAAGGGCCTTTCCATGACAGCTAACACACTTGAGCTTTAAAAATGTATGAAACAATTTATTTTTAATCCATTTCAGCGATTGAGTGGGCTGGGAAACATTTTCTTAGAGCTCAGGGAATGTGTGTGCAGGTTGAATGCACAGCACACACGGATGGGAAGTCGAAACTCGAGTGGCTTAAATAAATATACGAAATTTGGGTCATCGAGTGGACTAGGAAAAATTCTCAGAGCTCTGGAAATAATTCTGAGTTCAAGCATGGGACATGAGAACAGAAATGTATTACAATCATCATGTCATCATTGTTTTCGAAAGCCAAAAGAATTCCTCGTGAAAGAACATCTTTTCTTCGTGGTTGTGGGATGGAGTAGAGATGTTGCATCTTGAACAACCCACACTGATCTGAACAGAAACATGAAATGTTTTTAGAGATATAAGAAATGAATTGAAAGTGAAAGTAAAAATGAAATTGTATTGGCTGGAAATATTTCTTGGCTGTTGAATGGGAAAAATATTTCCAGAGCTTAAAAAAAAAAAAAAAAAAAAAAAAACTCTTCCTTTTTTTTATTAAATTGATGTCGTTACTTTGTTTACTTTGGAATGGAGAAACCCAAAGACCATGGCTCATCCTTTCTAAAACATATAATTCCTAGAACGAGTCGTGGTGTATTTTTAGAAACAGTGAGACAACATTCCCACACAAAAGGGGGGTAGGGTTAATTTTTATCATGTCTAGAAGACATGATAAAAATTAACAAAATGGTTTTTTTTTTTTTTTTTTTTTTTTTTTACATTTCAGAATTTTTTTCTGAGCTCTAAAAATTTTTTCCCAGTCGGCAACCAAGTGAAAATTTTCCAGCGAAGACGATTTGGGTTTTACTTTCACTTTCAACGCTTTTCTATAAAAGTATTCTACGTTTTCTATTCAGAACCGTGCGGGCTGTCCAAGGTGCAACATGCTTTTTCTCTCTCTACCTCATCTGGACCCAGGACCACTCTTCTAGAAAGAGCTTCTGTGAACACAAGTTTTTTTCCAATTTTGACGTCTCACAGAATAGAAATCATTCCTCCGTTTAGGGGAAAATGTTTCCCATTTGAAAAGCTAGGGCCCCTCGTTTGGATTTCATCAGCAACCGTTTATCAGGGTATAGCGAAATTGGATGATCCATCCATGGATCAGAATTTCCCATCCGTGGTTTTTATGCATCAAGATTTCAACATGGTTTAAGAAAAATCCTTCAATCCTATTTGAAAGGAGATGACATGATATTGAAAGACATTTTCCCATGACGGACATTGAAAGACATTTTCCCATGACGAAATCTCTCTATCCCACACCTTCTTCTAAAGTGAAGTTAAAGAGATTTTTCATACCGGGTTTTCAATTTTCACCTCAAATCATACCGTTGACGACGTGTGACACGCAAACCGTGACATAAATTTCAGTTTCCATGACAGCTAACAGTCTTGAGGTTTAAACAAATGTGTGAAAGAATTTATTTTTGATCCGTTTCAGCGATTGAGTGGGCTGGGAAAAAAAGGCTCTTTCCATGACAGCTAACACGCTTGAGCTTTAAACATGTATGAAAGAATTTATTTTTAATCCATTTCAGCGATTGAGTGGGCTGGGGAAAAAAAAGGCTCTTTCCATGACAGCTAACACTCTTGAGCTTTAAACATGTATGAAAGAATTTATTTTTAATCCATTTCAGCGATTGAGTGGGCTGGGGAAAAAAAGGCTCTTTCCATGACAGCTAACACGCTTGAGCTTTAAACATGTATGAAAGAATTTATTTTTAATCCATTTCAGCGATTGAGTGGGCTGGGGAAATAAAAGGCCCTTTCTATGACAGCTAACACGCTTGAGCTTTAAAAATGTATGAAAGAATTTGTTTTTAATCCATTTCAGCGATTGAGAGGGCTGGGGAAAAAAAAGGCCCTTTCCATGACAGCTAACACGCTTGAGCTTTAAAAATGTATGAAAGAATTTGTTTTTAATCGATTTCAGCGATTGAGTGGGCTGTGGAAAGAAAAAGCTCTTTCCATGATACCTAAAACTCTTGAGCTTTAAAAATGTATGAAAGAATTCATTTTTAATCCATTTCAGAGATTGAGGGGGCTGGGAAACATTTTCTTAGAGCTCAGGGAAAAACAAGGCTCTTTCCATGACACCTAACACTCTTGAGCTTTAAAAATGTATGAAACAATTTATTTTAAATCCATTTCAGCGATTGAGTGGGCTCGAAAAATTTTCTTAGAGCTCAGGGAATGTGTGTCCAGGTTGAATGCACAGCACACACGGATGGGAAGTCGAAACTCGAGTGGCTTAAATAAATATACGAAATTTGGGTCATCGAGTGGACTAGGAAAAATTCTCAGAGCTCTGGAAATAATTCTGAGTTCAAGCATGGGACATGAGAACAGAAATGTATTACAATCATCATGTCATCATTGTTTTCGAAAGCCAAAAGAATTCCTCGTGAAAGAACATCTTTTCTTCGTGGTTGTGCGATGGAGTAGAGATGTTGCATCTTGAACAACCCACACTGATCTGAACAGAAACATGAAATGTTTTTAGAGATATAAGAAATGAATTGAAAGTGAAAGTAAAAATGAAATTGTATTGGCTGGAAATATTTCTTGGCTGTTGAATGGGAAAAATATTTCCAGAGCTTAAAAAAAAAATGTGTGAAAGAATTTATTTTTGATCCGTTTCAGCGATTGAGTGGGCTGGGAAAAAAAGGCTCTTTCCATGACAGCTAACACGCTTGAGCTTTAAACATGTATGAAAGAATTTATTTTTAATCCATTTCAGCGATTGAGTGGGCTGGGGAAAAAAAAGGCTCTTTCCATGACAGCTAACACTCTTGAGCTTTAAACATGTATGAAAGAATTTATTTTTAATCCATTTCAGCGATTGAGTGGGCTGGGGAAAAAAAGGCTCTTTCCATGACAGCTAACACGCTTGAGCTTTAAACATGTATGAAAGAATTTATTTTTAATCCATTTCAGCGATTGAGTGGGCTGGGGAAATAAAAGGCCCTTTCTATGACAGCTAACACGCTTGAGCTTTAAAAATGTATGAAAGAATTTGTTTTTAATCCATTTCAGCGATTGAGAGGGCTGGGGAAAAAAAAGGCCCTTTCCATGACAGCTAACACGCTTGAGCTTTAAAAATGTATGAAAGAATTTGTTTTTAATCGATTTCAGCGATTGAGTGGGCTGTGGAAAGAAAAAGCTCTTTCCATGATACCTAAAACTCTTGAGCTTTAAAAATGTATGAAAGAATTCATTTTTAATCCATTTCAGAGATTGAGGGGGCTGGGAAACATTTTCTTAGAGCTCAGGGAAAAACAAGGCTCTTTCCATGACACCTAACACTCTTGAGCTTTAAAAATGTATGAAACAATTTATTTTAAATCCATTTCAGCGATTGAGTGGGCTCGAAAAATTTTCTTAGAGCTCAGGGAATGTGTGTCCAGGTTGAATGCACAGCACACACGGATGGGAAGTCGAAACTCGAGTGGCTTAAATAAATATACGAAATTTGGGTCATCGAGTGGACTAGGAAAAATTCTCAGAGCTCTGGAAATAATTCTGAGTTCAAGCATGGGACATGAGAACAGAAATGTATTACAATCATCATGTCATCATTGTTTTCGAAAGCCAAAAGAATTCCTCGTGAAAGAACATCTTTTCTTCGTGGTTGTGCGATGGAGTAGAGATGTTGCATCTTGAACAACCCACACTGATCTGAACAGAAACATGAAATGTTTTTAGAGATATAAGAAATGAATTGAAAGTGAAAGTAAAAATGAAATTGTATTGGCTGGAAATATTTCTTGGCTGTTGAATGGGAAAAATATTTCCAGAGCTTAAAAAAAAAAATAAAAAAAAAAAAAAAATAAAAACCCTCTTCCTTTTTTTTATTAAATTGATGTCGTTACTTTGTTTACTTTGGAATGGAGAAACCCAAAGACCATGGCTCATCCTTTCTAAAACATATAATTCCTAGAACGAGTCATGGTCTATTTTTAGAAACAGTGAGACAACATTCCCACACAAAAGGGGGGTAGGGTTAATTTTTAAAATTAACAAAATGGTTTTTTTTTTTTTTTTTTTTTTTTTTTTTTTTTTTTTTTTTACATTTCAGAATTTTTTTCTGAGCTCTAAAAATTTTTTCCCAGTCGGCAACCAAGTCAAAATTTTCGAGCCAAGACGATTTGGGTTTTACTTTCACTTTCAACGCTTTTCTATAAAAGTATTCTACGTTTTCTATTCAGAACCGTGCGGGCTGTCCAAGGTGCAACATGCTTTTTCTCTTTCTCTATCTCATCTGGACCCAGGACCACTCTTCTATAAAGAGCTTCTGTGAACACAAGTTTCTTTCCACATTTTAATGTCTCACAGAATAGAAATCATTCTTCTGTTTAGGGGAAAATGTTTCCTTTTTGAAAAGCTACGGCCCCTCGTTTGGATTTCATCAGCAACCATTTATCAGGTTCTAGCGAAATTGGATGATCCATCCATGAATCAGAATTTCCCATCCGTGGTTTGGATGCATCAAGATTTCAACATGGTTTAAGAAAAATCCTTCAATCCTATTTGAAAGGAGATGTCATGATATTGAATGACATTTTTCCATGACGACATTGAAAGACATTTTCCATGATATTGAAAGACATTTTCCCATGACGGAATCTCTCTATCCCACACCTTCTTCTAAAGTGAAGTTAGAGATTTTTCATACCGGGTTTTCAATTTTCACCTCAAATCATACCGTTCACGACGTGTGAGACACAAACCATGACATAAATTTCAGTTTCCATGACAGCTAACACTCTTGAGGTTTAAACAAATGTATGAAAGAATTTATTTTTGATCCCTTTCAGCGATTGAGTGGGCTGGGAAAAATGGCTCTTTCCATGACAGCTAACACGCTTGAGCTTTAAAAATGTATGAAAAAATTTATTTTTAATCCATTTCAGCGATTGAGTGGGCTGGGAAAAATGGCTCTTTCCATGACAGCTAACACGCTTGAGCTTTAAAAATGTATGAAAGAATTTGTTTTTAATCCATTTCAGCGATTGAGTGTGCTGGAAAACATTTTCTTAGAGCTCAGGGGAAAAAAAGGCTCTTTCCATGACAGCTAACACTCTTGAGGTTTAAAAATGTATGAAAGAATTTGTTTTTAATCCATTTCAGCGATTGAGTGGGCTGGGAAACATTTTCCTAGAGCTCAGGAGAAAAAAAGGCTCTTTCCATGACAGCTAACACTCTTGAGGTTTAAAAATATATGAAAGAATTTGTTTTTAATCCATTTCAGCGATTGAGTGGGCTGGGAAACATTTTCTTAGAGCTCAGGGGAAAAAAAGGCTCTTTCCATGACAGCTAACACTCTTGAGGTTTAAAAATGTATGAAAGAATTTATTTTTAATCCATTTCAGCTATTGAGTGGGCTGGGGGGAAAAAAGGGCCTTTCCATGACAGCTAACACACTTGAGCTTTAAAAATGTATGAAACAATTTATTTTTAATCCATTTCAGCGATTGAGTGGGCTGGGAAACATTTTCTTAGAGCTCAGGGAATGTGTGTGCAGGTTGAATGCACAGCACACACGGATGGGAAGTCGAAACTCGAGTGGCTTAAATAAATATACGAAATTTGGGTCATCGAGTGGACTAGGAAAAATTCTCAGAGCTCTGGAAATAATTCTGAGTTCAAGCATGGGACATGAGAACAGAAATGTATTACAATCATCATGTCATCATTGTTTTCGAAAGCCAAAAGAATTCCTCGTGAAAGAACATCTTTTCTTCGTGGTTGTGGGATGGAGTAGAGATGTTGCATCTTGAACAACCCACACTGATCTGAACAGAAACATGAAATGTTTTTAGAGATATAAGAAATGAATTGAAAGTGAAAGTAAAAATGAAATTGTATTGGCTGGAAATATTTCTTGGCTGTAGAATGGGAAAAATATTTTCAGAGCTGGAGGGAAAAAAAATCTTCCTTTTTTTCTATTAAATTGATGTCTTCACTTTGTTTACTTCGGAATGGAGAAACCCAAAGACCATGACTCATCCTTTCTAAAACATATAATTCCACAGCAGTGAGAAAACATTCCCAGACAAAAAGAGAAGGGAAAGACATGATAAAAATTAACAAAAAGTTTTTTTTTTTTTTTTTTTTTTTTTTTTTTTTTTTTTTTACATCTCAAAATTTTTTTCTGAGCTCTGAAAAATTTTCCCAGTCGGCAACCAAGTGAAAAATTTGCAATCGGCTTTTACTTTCACTTTCAACTCTTTTCTATAAAAGCATTCCACGTTTTCTGTTCAGAAGCGTGCGGGCTCTCCATAGTGCAACATGCTTTTTCTCTCTCTACCTCATCTGCATCTAGGATGTTTTTCCTTCTTCAAGAAGTGGAATTCTTTGGGAATACCTTACAATTTCACGAGCTAGCTGTTTCTTATATTTCGAGGAGATTTCAATGAAATTGTTTATAGATGTCACCTATTGCAGATGGGGAAATAGTCTATACTGGATCGCTGGAGACATCTCACCCAGATAGGTCACGCTATATTTTTTTACACACCTAAATAAACTGGACATGAGCGATCCTTTTGTTTTCTCATCCAACAAAGATAGACACTGCAGACCGTTTTGGGTTTTCACTCTTCGCGAACCGAGACGAGCCGCAGCCACACTTTGCGTTTTCTCTGAGCGCAATAATGGATCACGTGAGCAGCCATTTTGTTTCCATCTCACCCAGATAGGTCATGTTGTATTTTGTTTCATGCACCTAGCCAATTTTGGACATGAGCCATCCTTTTGTTTTTTTTTCCATCGAACCAAGATGGACTCTGGAGACAATTTTGTTTCTCAACAGAAAAGTAAATTTTCTGAATGGGTGCCGGTGTTCGAATACTTTTGTGACCGACTGTACTTCCATGAGCCTTCAAGGACATTCCACCCTCTCGATCTTGCCATCTGTTCACCATCTCTGTTGCCATTTTGCACTTTTAGTGTCGGAAATGACCTGTACAACAGCGATCATTATCCCATTTTTGTATCTCTTGCACGAAGAGGAGCAAACCCCATGTCGAGACTCCCTCGGTTTATACTGGACAGGGCAGACTGGGAACTCTTCTCTTCCATTGCAGAGCTCAGAGATCAAATGGTAGAAGATCGGCATATCGATGACGCTGTGGAAGCTGTTACTAATACTATTATTCAGGCCGCTATGCTTTCGATTCCTAGAACATCAGGAAAAATGCTTAAATATACGAAACCATGGTGGAATCGCGACTGTTATGAAGCACTGAAAAAAACAGAAAAAAGCATGGGGTATTTTTCGTAGATATCCTACTCTGCGAAACCTCATAGCCTTTAAAAGAGCCAAAGCAAATGCACGAAAATTAAGAAGGCAGAGCCAGAGGGATTCCTGGATTTCATATGTGTCTTCAATAACATCCTCTACGCCTAGTAAGCGGGTTTGGGAAAGAGTTCGGAAAGCATGCGGAATGTATAAAGACCACTCACTTTCCTTTCTGGAAAAAGATGGCCGAGTGATTAGCTCCATAGAAGAAATTGCAAATACTATTGGTGAGACATTTGCTAACGTTTCTTCAAGCAGAAACTATTCACCTGCATTTCTCTCTATCAAGCAACACTCTGAAATAAATCCCATCGCATTCAACTCTTCCAAATCTGAGCCGTACAATAGAGACTTTACTATGGTTGAATTAAGGAGAGCTTTGTTGCAGACACATAGGTCTTGTCCTGGTCTAGATGGCGTGTATTATGAAATGCTAAAGCATCTGTCCTAAAAGTCACTGAGTGCCCTTCTCACACTTTACAATAGAGTGTGGAAGGAGCGTACATTTCCCAGTGCATGGAGGAGAGCTGATGTCATTCCTACTGCAAAGCCAGGGAAAGACCCGAGGAATCCCTCGAACTATCGGCCAATTGCCCTTACCAGTTGTGTTTGCAAACTGTTTGAAAAGATTGTAAACAGCCGCCTAGTCTACTTCTTGGAAAAGAATAATATTATATCGCCTTATCAGAGCGGTTTTCGAAAGGGGAGAACGACCGTAGACAATATGCTTCTATTAGAGACATCTATTCGAAAAGCCTTTGTCAGAAGGCGTCACCTTGTCTCCATATTCTTCGACATTGAGAAAGCTTATGATAAGGCATGGAGGTACGGTATACTCCGGGATCTTCACGAGAGTGGCTTGCGCGGCAACCTACCAATTTTCATACAGAATTTCTTGATCGCTAGAACTTTTCAAGTAAGGATTGGCTCTGTTTTTTCGGATGTTTTTGAACAGGAAGAGGGTGTGCCTCAAGGCTGTGGGCTTAGTGTAACGCTGTTCAGTTTAAAAATAAATTCTGTATTAAAAGAACTTCCTCCCACCATCTTGGGATCTCTATATGTTGATGATCTGCAGATTAGCTGTCGAGGAGCAAACATGAGATATGTAGAGAGGCAACTGCAGATGGCTCTGAATAAGATCCAAGAATGGTCAGACAAACAGGGATTTACATTTTCGAAACAGAAAACTGTGTGCGTGCACTTTTGTAGGAAGCGTGGTCTCCATCCTGAACCTGAGTTATATTTGAATGGTACAATTATTCCAGTTGCGCCTGAAGTAAAATTTTTAGGAGTGACGTTCGACCGAAAATTGACTTTCCTTTCTCATGTTTTAAACCTGAGAAAGAAGTGTCTAAAAACACTAAATATTTTAAAAGTGTTGGCGAACACCTCCTGGGGTGCAGAGCGTTGGTCCATGCTTCGCATTTACAGAGCGCTTATCCGCTCTAGACTGGACTATGGCCCTGTCATTGAGGAACTCTCCCTCTCTGATATGCACCCCCAAGCAGTACAGAATTTTGAAATTCCACCTTGGGAAAATTCACGGATCCAGCTTCTTGATGTTTTTAAACATCACGTAAAGGGGAGCACTAACGAGATCGTTTACAGACAACTTTTCGCTGAGCACAGGCACAAATATAGCAGTTATCATCCGATATACACAGATGGATCAAAGTCAAATGATCATGTCGGATGGCTTTTGTATTTGAAGATTACATTGAGAGCAGATGCCTGCACCATGCTTTCTCAGTCCTAACATCTGAACTATCCGCAATATATTACGGTCTTTTTTACATCTCAAAGATCTGCCACAAAAAGTTCATAGTTTATACAGACTCGTATAGTGCTCTTAAATCCTTGGAAGCTTTTCCCAACAATCAGAATCCTGTGGTAGTGGATGTTCTCAAAATTCATAGAAATTTAACGATGCGAGGATATAAAATCCTGTACTGCTGGGTTCCCGGGCATACGGGAATAAAGGGAAACGAGCTTGCAGACATCGCGGCAAAATCTGCGGTTGAACCGTCCACTCGCGTTATTCCTTTTAGAGACATCTGCTGTGTAATCAAGGGAAAGATGCGGAAAAAATGGCAACAAATTTGGGATGTTCAGCATCACAACAAGTTGAGAAACGTCAAGCCTAGAATTGAACATTGGGATTTTGCTGGAAATCGTAAGGAGGACGTTCTTTTGACACGCCTCAGAATAGGTCACACTAGAGTCACACATAACTATCTTCTCAAAGCTGAAAATCAGCCAGTTTGTTTTAATTATAATGTTTGTTTATCTGTTCGTCATATTTTAATTGAGTGTCCATGTTTTAATAGTCTTCGCCAGAAATATTTTAATAGCTGTGACTTACCTCTCGACCGTTTAATCGGAAGAGAGGTCAATTGTAATTTATTTTATTATTTAAAAGAGATTGGCTTTTATTACCTAATGTAATTTATTTCGAAGACTGTGTCTTGAATTTTAATATGTGCTTTTAACTTGTGTTTATATGACTTCATCCTCTGGATTTGATACATTTATCTACTTGTTTTTATTTATTGAATTTTAATGACATCAATTGTAATCATCCCACCTTGTGTTTGGCGCGTCATAATCATCTCTGGTTTTTGCGCCATAATCACTCACTCACTCACTCACAATGTCAAGCTATGTTGGTAACTTACCAGGTATTTGTAATAATATATCATTTTAAAAAAGGTATATTATATGTCAAGGACAAGGTTGACAAAGAACTGAAAAGAATTCTTTCTGTAGCTGCCAATGAATCGATTATCTGTGCAACAGCTGGAGAACAAAGTTCTCATAATTATTAATGCTCTGTGTTTTTTCTTAAAACATACATCGACCTGGATTTACAATTTAAAATTAATAAACCAAGAGGCTTAATTAGAAGTATCTAATTTTACAAGAACTGTATGAACCATAGCTGCAGTTTGCTTAATAACTCAGATGTCTGCAATTTTATAATTGAGCAGCCTTTAAATGGCTAAGGAGTATATAACATAATATTAAGCAGTAAACTACAGTTACCATATTCTAAAGATCAGCCGATGTTAGTGATGGCCAATCCAGGTAGAATGTTAGCTATAACTACTTACAATACTTCAATCTTGCATGTATTTTTACTTACTGTCGCCAGAGGGTTTGTTTTTTTGTTTAGATCCAGAGCTTTGATAATGTTTGCATACATGACAGGTCCACACAAATTGAAAAGTGGGGACACTTTCGCATAAAAGAAACATTCATTGCTGAATGGATAATAGTAATTTGTATAGTTATCTAAAAATCATATCGGCACAGCTTTAGTATTAGTCCTTTTTGGCGAGAAATTTGTTTGGCGACATTTTGGAGCAATAAATGAAAACTTATGATAACCTTGGTAACCCTAAATACTGGTATTTTTTCCCGATCTTCAAAACCGGGTCTACCTTGGCGACCGAAGTTTGTCGCCAAATAATAAAAAAATCGCCAAAAGACTAATACTAAAGCTGTTCCATCATATCTTGGTTATTTTTCGATAACTTGTAACAGTGATATTTATTATAAATTTGTTTTATAAAATTCTAAGTTCAAACAAGCCGCCATTTCTGTCCACGTAACTTTAACGAATTTGATAGGTATCAGAGCTTTGATGGCAGAAGAGATAAATTGTGTGTTTTTCTTAAAGTTACTTTTGTGTTAGGAAAGCACAACATTTAAAATATTTTTTAAAAAGCCAACTTTTTGATAGTTAAAACTGGTGCTTTTAATATTACATCACATGAGTCTTGACATTTTTTCATATGTCAACTCTGCATATTATTATAAACTCCACCAACCCCCAAGGAAAAAAAAAAAACACATTTTCAGTAGCATGAGGTAAACTCTTGGTGTTTCCTTTGCTAAGGAGATGAAAATTACCATGGTCTAAAAATACTTATTTACCTCATATTAGAACTAAAGGGATGTGTAATTGCATGAATTCATAGGTTCAAATCAAGACCAAAATCAAGTTTCATTATTGCTTCTATAACATTTTCATAATTTGTCTGACTATAAAAAATATAATGTTGCTTAGATTATGGAATATATTGCTTATAATTTAGAGTTCTCAAATTTTGTAAATCTTACAACCTAACAGCTGTATATGAATAACCTTCACTGAGTATTATTACTTTTATTAATAGTATGTTGACATAACAGTCGACTTTTTATTTTAAATTTTATGCAAATTTTCTACATTACTTAAACATTTTATCTAACAGAAATCTGAATTTTTTGTAATAAAAACTCTATAATAAAAGTAAGAGTACAATTTATATATAAAAATTTGACTACATGGCAAGCACTTAGATACTGATTTCAATATCTTTAAATGTTATTATTATAAAGTTTAGATGTACAGAATAGAAGGCACACTTTGTGCTTACGACTCAGTCAACCACTTGTGGCAAGATAACTTATGATAACAATTAAGTTCAAATGTAAAATTTAAATTCAAATAAATTTGTAGTCCAAAGGCTGCACAAATCAATTTAATGCAAAGTTGTCTAAAAACTTAATTGGCATGGAATTCAACTATCAGCAATTATAATGCAAGGCTGAAGACTACAAATCTTTTCTTATCTAGCAACCTATTAATGTGGCCTCAAAAGGCAAAACACGGTTTGTTTTACAAAATAAAAACTTCATTTGGATTCTGGTGAGAAAACGGATGGAGGAAATTGACAGTAAAGATCCCAAGCATAAAATAACTCTGGTTACAATATAAAGGAACGTTACAATATACTTTGTTCCCTGATTAATTATTCAGTACATGAAATAGTGTAATGCATTTTTGTATTTAGTTTATTTAAATGCTTTCCAAAACTGACAGGATTTTGCAAACATATTGACCATATTTTTCAACCTATAGATGCAACACTTCTTCTCTTCAGAAGTAAGATTTAGAATTAAGAAATAAGAAAATAAGAAAGAATTATGAATAGAAAATAAATACATATGCTGGCTAGCAGAAGAAGGATGCTTTCATAAAATACTTTTTAAGAGAAACTGGCTCAGATTCACATTACGGAAAACTACTAAAACTCCCATATAGCCAGCCTGAACTACCACTGTTCAGTGGCTATCACTCCACCACTAGTGGATTCCAATGACTGTTCGAATTTTTCACAGAAATCATTATTTACGATGATTGTTGTATTATTACCATTGGTACAAAATTTACTCATTATGATAATTTAATTTTAGCTTTTAAATTATAATCATAAATTACTTGTAATAAATTGAGGGATTAAAAAATACACACTTCTTAATATTTTTACCATTTACAATATTTAATTATAAAAAATATTTCTAACACTGGTACAAAACTTGCCCATTATAATTGAATTTGATTTCCTTCACTTTGAAATATTTTTTTTATTTTCTTTTAATAACAGAATCTAAGAAACTAAAGTTTTAATTTAAGTTAAGAAACTAAAGTACTACTGTGAAATGCATTTATTAACCTTTTGTAAATTTCATTATTCATAAACATAAAAATTAACCTTTTGTAAATTTAAAATATTAGCTAAGTACTAATATAATAAAATATAAATATGAACTAACTACTTAAAATATTAATGTTTAATACATTATATTTTGTAATTAAAAATATTTACATTTTGTAAATTTCATTACTCATAACATAATAATTGTCATAAATTCATTTACAGTAGTGTTTCAAGAATTTACCATAGCAGTACTAGAAATATTGAAAATTAGAGAAAGACAGTTTATTCTGATTAAGAGCTTATTTTTTAGGATTGTTATTTAGTCTAGATCGGGTTTTGTTGACAATCCGCCATTTTTTTCCGATCTTCAAAACCGGGTCTACCTTGGCGACCGAAGTTTGTCGCCAAATAATAAAAAAATCGCCAAAAGACCAATACTAAAGCTGTTCCATCATATCTTGGTTATTTTTCGATAACTTGTAACAGTGATATTTATTATAAATTTGTTTTATAAAATTCTAAGTTACTGGACAACAAAAATATAGATTTTAGCAAAATGTTTATATTATGTATAAAGAATGAAAAATAACTTAAGTTGCTTTTAAAATGTGAAAATATCGCAAAAATATAACAATCTTTAAATCTCAGTTTCCTTACAGTTGAGTAGTATAAGCATGAAAATTTGTATAATTTATATATTTTTAATTATTTGTAATAATGTATGTATTTGTGAGTTTAGATCAATTAGTTGTTTTAACTGTTTTAAAAAATGAAGCCATATTATGCAGAGAAAGGCAGTGAAGAATGTGATCCAATGACAATGAGGTTAATGTTTAAATACGAAATGAAAATTTGTTATTTATTATATTATCAGAGGACTATTAAACTGGGCATAATTGCTATTGGAGGTATTGAATGCTTTGCCAAAATATGCTTACTAGAAAATAAGTTGATAATCAATGTGACCAAACACATGTTTTAAGTGAAAAGTTTGAAACTTGATGGCTAAGTGTAAATATAAAATTATGGATGTTTAAATACTTGTAATTAGGCACATAGATTAGGTCAAGCTTTTTAAATAAGGTAAGGCATGCAAGAACTATATGCCTAAAGAAAGAGATGCCTTCATGGAGGAATTTCGAAGCAAAACTGACTTTTGAGTGCATATTAAAAACAATGCATCTAATTTTCATTTATTTTATACAAATTTCTTATGTAAAAAATTCTGCTATATGCTAAGTGATTGTTAAGTACTTTAGTCGAAAAATATAGTGAATACACAGAAATTAAAGATTTGCGAATTCCGTAAATGAAAAGTATTAAATATATGAGTATGCATATCCTTGTGAAAAGCATGTATTTGCCGCCTCTAAGAAAATGCATAAATATTTATTAAATTATTTATAAATGTATTTGGAAATGAAGGATTTATTCATTCATAAATTCCTGTAAATGTTATTGTGAAGAAATCTGGTTATTAAATATTATCTAAATATATAATAATAACCTTAACATTTAATTGTAAACATAAATTGAAATTCTGTTGATGAATATATTTATAAAATTTTTTAAGCAAGAATTGTTCGTACTGGAAAGCAATCTGATAAAAAGTGCTGTAAAGCATAGTTTACGAGATGTGTACTTAATTTTATTTATCAAATGCCTGGCCATTGACCATTAGGTCATTAGGCAACAAGCTCTCCAATATTTTTTACAATACAGTCCAAACTCTTAAGTCCAGATGAGCAGCACCCATGACTTGTCCAGAATCACATAAAGCACATCAAGGTGAGGCAGTCAGATGTGTACTTAAGGAATTAGTAAAGAAGAATTTTTAGAATATGTCTTGTTCAAATTAAGGATATAAAAATTTAAAATCAGTATTAAAAGAATTACTTCCTTACATTTTATAATAAATCAGTTACAAGTTTTAAAAATAACATTAAAAAAACATTTTAATCGCTTTCAAAAATACTTCAAAAAAAAAAAAGAAGTTAAGTACATGGAAATCAGCAGCAATATTTAATGTATTTCACTCTTGAAATGCAAGCTCTAATTTGAAATGAACCGAACAGAGCATTAATTATAAAGTGACTTTTTATTTAAAGGATGCCTAAAGCTAAAAGAATAATTTTCTATTTGAGAATAATTATCTATTATTATATTTGAGAATAATTTTCTATTTATTATTTCTATTAAGTATAGGAAGAAGCTCTGTAAAGTAATATTGTGTAATTTTGATATTAATAATATAATAAACTTTGATCTCAATTTTTGTAATCATTAACCAAATAAAATCAAATTACCTTAAAATTTCTTTCTGATGTAATTAAAAAAAAACTTGTGAAAATATTTTATTCAAATTACATTCAAAGTATATAATTTAATTCTGTTCAGAATTAAACATTGTTTAAAAAAATTTTCTTTCTACATACTTACAACTCTAAAGTATTATGAAAAAAGAAATTTACAGTATAATTACAAAATGTGGTTGATCTTTACGTTATGGTAACTTGGCGTTTTTTTGGCGAAAATTTGGCGACCAACTCTTCTACAGCAACCCTCTATTTTTTTTTTTTTCCCGCCGCCATTTCGTCTTCACGAAGTAGACATGTTTCTTTTCTTTTTATCTACTGAACACTTCTTCCAACAATCTACTAGCCAAATTACACTTATGCTAGAAATTTTATCTAACAAAACTGCTTAATCATGACAAATATTCACTGCAAAATTGGAAAAAAGTGCACAATACCATACTCCTTACGCGTTTTTCAAAATAACACATACACATAAACCATGTACACGCCGACTTATTTTTACTTAAAAAAACATCCCAGAATTACACAAAAATGGCATTGCGCACACTCTTCACTATATCCATGTACACTGCTTTTTTCTCATAAATTAGAAAAATTTCACGAAAATACATGACAATTTTCTGAATCTTTCAACCCGGTAAAAAGAACATATATGAAATTACCTGATCGCGAAAAAGTTTATACCCTTTCCAAATATGAACATTTCCACATATAAAATAAATAAAATATCCAAAAACTTTTACCTCTAAATCATCTACTATATTATACACGTCACCAACGAATTCATACCAAAAGCATTACAAATACTTAGTGTCAAATATTTAAATTATTTCCATGCACGTTTACTTCAACTTAAACGTATACCAAATTCCTACAAACATAAAATTCACAAAATAACTATCATTTAATTAAAATATCACTAAACCATGTACACGCCGACTTATTTTTACTTAAAAAAACATCCCAGAATTGCACAAAAATGGCATTGCGCACACTCTTCACTATATCCATGTACACTGCTTTTTTCTCATAAATTAGAAAAATTTCACGAAAATGCATAACAATTTTCTGAATCTTTAAATCCGGTAAAAAGAACATATATGAAATTACCTGATCGCGAAAAAGTATATACTCTTTCGAAATATGAACATTTCCACATATAAAATAAATAAAATATCCAAAAACTTTTTCCTCTACATTATCTATTACATTACAAACGTCACTAACTAATTCATACCGCAACATTACAAATGGTTACAAATACTTAGTGTCAAATATTTAAATTATTTCCATGCATGTTTACGCAAATTACTTTACTTCCAGCTTACATTTAGAACAATGCATAAAAATAATATCTTCAAATAATTAAAAATACTAACTTGATTAAAAATACTAACTTGACACGTAATCAAGATTCTGAAGAAGAATGGGATCCATTCTTCTTCAGAATCTTGATTACGTGTCCGATAAACTTTTCTTATTTCTGTTTCAAGATCTTTAAAATCATACTTATAGTTCACACCAAGGTACCAAGTAAAATAAATAACTTAATAAAACATCTTTACTTCTATCTCGCACAACCTTAAAGAAACAACTTATTACTACCCCTTTCAATCCCACTAAATACCCATTTCGAATTCACTTTAGTTAGGGCAATGGGATCCAAAAATTAACGAACACTGTTTCACACAACACAGAATAAAGCCAAATACAAAATTTCCAGACTTTTTCCCGATTTCCCCCCTTTTCCGATTAAAGAACCGTAATTCGTCCATTAATATCACATGACATATCCCATGATCTTTCATTTCCCTCACACAAAATAATGCGTAATCGGAACTGAGTACTGCTCACATTATTACCAAAGTCCGAGGTAGTAACCTTTATCGCCTCCAAAATGTCGCCAAACTACCAGTTACCATGTTCTAAAGATCAGCCCAAAATGTTTACCTCTGATCATGTCAAAACCTATTGATTTTAATAATTAAACAAAATTCTCCATCTATTATTTTTCCCTAACTGGGCCATATATTTTTCTCAGTATTTTTCTCTCAAAGATTAGAAGTTTTTCTTTATCTGTTTTTGTTAATGGCTAGCATTCACTGTCATACAATATGGTAACGTCTAATAAAAGTTGAATAAAGGTTTATTTTTGTCTTGAAGTTTAATAATTTAGACACTAAATTCTTTAAACCATTAAAACATCTATTAGCTCTAAATAATGCGTTGAGAATTTCAATTTTTATATTGCTATCGAGAGATGATAGTACCAAGATACATAAACCGAGAAATGCCCTCAAAAGTATTAGCTCTAAATAATGTACTGAGAATTTCAAGTTTTATATTGTTATCGAGAGATGATAGTACCGAGATATATAAACTGAGAAATACCCTGAGAAAAAATGAAAGTATAAGAATTTATTCTCAGTGGGAGAAGATTATGTACTCTTCTAATTACTGCCATAATTTTTTTTTTAACATTCATAAAACCGTCTGGTCCTGCAGCCCTGTTTTTATTGAGACTTTCAATAGCTTTCTACACGTCACATAAGGATGGTGCATCAGGTTTCCGAGTTTGATCATTTTCAACAACATTCAACTCGACAGAGCAAACAGCACTTATAAATGTTTTTCTACTGGAGCTGATGTATTTGGTAAATGGATAGCACATCCTACCATTTTAAAAGTATTTCTGAAGCTGATATCAAGATGTAACATAATATAGCTAGTATAATAAAGATGTATCATAAATGTATATGTAAATAACTTAGGTAATATATTTGGATATCAAAAACTTCAACTATGATTACGGTGACCATATTTTTTCGGAGAAAATAAAGGACACTTGTAACGTGACATGAGGGGGGGGGTTATGGTAATTTAAATTCGTGCTCAATAATTTTTTGTTAGGGGTGGGGGTTTGTGCGTTCGTGTGACGTCACAAATGTTAATTTGGGGTCTTCCAAGGTGTGACAAATTGTGACATGGGGATTGGGGATGGGCAGGGTCAAAATTATCCCAAATATTGCGATCATTTATGGACGCCTCCTGATAAAAAAAAAACTCCAAAAAACTTAGTAATTCAAAAGGTTTATTAAAACAATAGAAGCAGACATTAATATGTTCAACGAGTTTTAAATAATGTAATATGTAAATATAGGATATTAAATAATTTATTGCTCATACTTTCCAGATGTATGGATTTTTCGCAAAAGTGCCGGTTCACGCTTCAAAAAGTCGTGAAATTCAAGGCAATTCATTTCAAAGTTAAATTTTACAGCTATGCTGGCTTGTAATGTACTAACACTTAATTGGGTTTTGTCACTGGTCCACATATTATTTACTAATGAAAATATTCTTTCGACGGGAGCATTAGTTCCAGGTAGACATAAAGCAAACTCAATGAGTTTACAAGTATTGAAGGCAATATGATTCGCTTTAAAGTGATTAAATATCTCCACCCACCTTAGGTGGCAGGATTTGCTGTTTTGCCTCCATTCGTCAATTTTTTCATTGGTAATGTAATTTTTTACGAGGGTAATTTCGTCAAATAATTCACCGTCAGATATTTCGACCGAACATTGTTCTAATATGAAAATGTAACTTGCCTCACCTTCGACCACACAGGGACTTCTCGCAAAGTGATCCATTCAAAAACTTCTGCTTCATTGAAACACATTTCCCAATTGCTTAGATATTCAATGCATGTTTGATAAAACGTGCAAGCTTCAGAGATAAACTGTGTAGATTGCATATCTTGCACTTTTGATAACGTTTTCTTTATCACTATTGGAACAAACTTCTCATTTTTTCTTGAATTTAGCTTAGTTTTTAATTCCTTAACAAGTAACGATGTTTCACACATTGAAATATCTTGACTTTCAGCCTTCAAAATATATTGATGAAACATTGACGCTTGATTATGAACAAAAAATAACCATTCCTCTGATAATTCCCCATTGAAAAAAGTTTTAAGTATTGTTGGGCATTTATCCCGATTTAAAAAGTAAGCCTTTAAGGGTTCAAATAGTTGTAAAACTCTATCTAGTGCTGGCAGAAGAGTTAACCATCTTGTTTTACTGTAGCCAAGTAGCGTTTTGTGTTGGACCTCTGCCTCATCACAAAATTGTTTCAATATTTCTACTCGTATTGTGTAAATATAGAAATGTGAGTAAATTTTTACCAATACCACTTCAATATCTATCGGAAGGCAATCGACCGCAGTGCTGATGCAATTATTGAATATGTGGGCTGCACAATTAACCCCAATCAATTTCTTTTTGCTCGATTGTTGCATTTTGTATAAAACATTGTTTTTTCCTCTTCTTTGAGAACCACCAAAATTAACATTTGTATTATCCGCGCACAAGGCTACCAATTTCTTGGTGGCCCCAAATTTCTCCAGCGATTCATTGATACAATTTGTCAAAATATCGGAATTTTCACCGGGAAGCTGTTTTATATTCAAAACTTTTACTCTAACTCCAAAATTGGGCAAAAAATATCCGACGAGAATTGTACATAATTTGGTGTTGCCATGATTCGAACAATCAGAATAAATGGTGATATAATTTGTTTCGCTTAGGTCACTTTTGATCGCTTCAAATGAATATGGGGCGAAGACATTGCAAATAATTGATTCCGTTTTTGTCATTGCGCAAGAATATTTTTCTTCGAAACACTTCTTAATTAGTTTGGAGGAGCAGTCACTAGATCTAAATGAATAATTGTGTTGAACTGAATGATAACACCACGATGCTTCTTTTAGGTCGCGTTTTGGGTGTCATTATCTCTTTTATTAACAAAAAATTCATTTAAAGATTTGCTCGTCGAAGCCTGCCTATCCGCATCTTTGTGTTTTGAAGTTTGAAGATGCTGATTAATTGCTGATCTGCCGCTATTTGCAATGTTGAAAGTGGCTAAACATTTACTGCATTTGACATCGCTATCCGATTTTCCTTTTTTTATGAAAGGAAATTCTTCCTGCAATGCTTGGTTGAAAGTGCACTTTCTTTTAGGCGTCATGAATGGTAAAAGTCAAGATTTCTATAAAATTTAGTTAGATAATACCGAAATATCAAAACTAAAAATACAAAGCAAACTTACCTAGGAGCTAGGACCAGGGTAAGTCATAAATTGATTACCGTTGAGTAAACTAAAAGCTGTAAAATACAATATTTGGGTAACATTGAACGAAGGACGTGCCGCGCGCACAAACTGTAGAAGGAGAATGAACACAAAGATTAAAGAAACTAAGCAGTCCCTAGTTATGTGGTGGTGGCACTAACGCGAGAAGCAAGCATTGCTCCGGCCCGACTGCGTATTTGTCAGCGTACGGCTTGGCTGGCATTTAAAAAAATACGTTGCGTGTGCTCCGATCTAGAGTTGCAGAAAACCAATTTGAGAAATTTGATTTTGCGACGATTTCTCAAAATAAAGGACAATATGCTTATTTCAGGAAATAAATAAAGTTAGAGGACAGAGCCTTCAAATAAAGGACTGTCCTCTGAAATAAAGGGCGTCTGGTCACCGTAACTATGATATATGATAAATATTATATGTAAGTTTAAGCACATATTTATTCCCATGAAATGTAGTTCATATAAAAATATTTTATGTAATAAAGAACTGTCACATACCATGAACATGTGGCCTGTATAATTTTGCATTACATAGCATATTTATTATCACAGGGGCCAGATCTTGCAAGCATTCAAGCCTGCACCTCCTATTCACTAACACTAACCTCTCTGAAAATTAAACTAAATCCAAGATGTCAGACATAGGCAGTGGACTTTTTTTTTAAACCAAGGGCATCTTTGTCGCTTGCCTCATCATTTATGAACCAGAGCATAGGCCGCAGTAATGTCAGGGGCGTAGCTAGAGGGGGGCAAGGGGGCATCTGTCCCCGGGCGCCAAACTGATGTTACGATATTTTAGAATTAAATGTTTTCCATCCTTGGCAAGCAGTAGGGGTCGCGAAACCTTCAGTTGTCCCTGGGCGCTGAAAACCTAGCTATGACTCTGAGTAATGTTATTTTTATTTTTCCAGGCAAGAGGTGACCTCTTTCAATGTGAATTATTTTTGAAAACCATGGACACTGCTTTCAAATTTCACATATTGGTACAGAAAAAGTACAGTACTTCATCCTTATATTATGGCTAATTCATTAGCTGAGTAAAGTTTGTTAGACGACAGAAATATAATACAAATAATTTCCACACTGAAGTCTTCAAATTATTAATCCAATATTTTTTTTAAATCCCATTGTCCTAAATTTTAGATTTATAGCTTCAAAAATGCAATTATTTTGATATTGCTGGTTGCAAGGGTTTAAAGCTTTACTGTTGAGTTGGTCAGGATGAAAATTGATGTTCTTTTTACAAGAATCTTGTAAAATTTCACAAATTGGTAGCAGATTTCTTATAGACAAATATAATACTATTGATTTAATTTGAGCTTCATGTTCTTTTCCACAAGAATAACATGACACAGTATCCAGAGGCAAGTGATCTTTGTTATAGTTAATGATAGCATATCATGATTAGTAATTTGTTATCTGAAATTCTGCAAGTTTTGTAGGGGTGGACGATCCTTCTTCAGGAGGATTTATATTTGCAGGCATATGTGGCATCTTCATGAGGTCAGAAATTTGGCATCATGAACCGTATAAGAGATTGACTAACCCAGTGGGCGGAGCGTGCGTCACCCACATGTCCGCAAGAAAGAGAAGGGACGATCTGACTTACTTTGACACGGAAACCTACGGGGTTTGCATCACATAACTGTTTTTAATTATTAAATGTGATACGTTGTATAAGTGATGAGATTATGAAAGTCACAGTTTTTGCAAATAAGATTTAATATATCTTATTAAAGCACTTTTTACTGCATTTTGCGCATTTTTTCATACGTAATTCTTGTACAAACATCTTTACTTTGGTAAAACGATAAAAATTCTAAATGCAAAACTTATGAACTTATTTCTGTGTACAAATAAAGTAAAATTAAATAATATTGATAGCACATGATGCCTTGAAACAAATAAGGTAAAATTAAACAAGATCTGATAGTTTTTGATTTTATGAGTATTTTTAGGCAGTAGTTTTTAAAATTATTATAGCATAACAAGACGATCATTTATTTGATTATATGATCATTAATTATTAACATTACAAGATGTTTATTTATTTTAGTACTTCATAAAATTCGGAGCATAAACTTTTCTAAGTGTAACAAGGGGGGGGGAAAGATAAACTCGGATTTGATTTTATATTACACCCAAAGGAGCGTTTTTGTAATGTTTTATGTGAAGTAGAGACATTAGGTATATTTTTCGTAGCAGGAAAAATGAAAAATAGCAACCGCCTTCGCCGGGAATCGAACTACAGACCTCTAGAATCCCGGCCCAGCGTGCAGAACTATGAAGGCATGCTAAGAAAGTGGGAGAAATACCTTATAGTATTATACCTTATAGTATTACCTTTATTTATTAAATATCATGTTCTTCGCAAGTAAACCACATAAAATTCAATTCAAGAGCAATATCTCAAAATATTTGAAAATGGCATATCTTTAGAATTTCCACTCTGGAGATAAAAATGTTCTTTTCTGTGCAGGGTTGCAATTGCTGTCTTTGAACTAGTTGAGTTTGTTAATCAAAACTTTGTTAAAGTTACAAAATATGAAATGGATTAAAACCAATTCGAAATTAGACCAGGTGCCTATGTTCGGGCAGACGATTACGTTATTCAAAATTTGATGGCTCTAAATTCCGTCGTTTTTCCGCAGTGCAAGAAACGTACATGCATTCATGCAGATTCTTCGTTATTTAATTTCTTTAAATATAATACAGAGCGATAATATTTGGTGGCCGCAGTTTGCAAAGTGAAACGGACATTTATAGTGAAACAAAGCAAAATGCCATTTCAAAGCTAATAGCCTTTCTGAACTGCTGCCCCTTTGGGCTAATAAAAGAAATTCACAATAAATAAGAAAACTTATGCAGAACTAGAAATAAATTAAAAAAAATAATGACTATAATATACTAGCACAAGTTAATTATTGCAGTTAAATACAATTTAACATTAGAATAAATGCATAAAAATTATTAAAATGTGTATTACTGTGATGTATTATGAAATAGTATTAAAACAAAACTCCTTTGTAGAATATCATGCTATAATATTCACCTATAATTTTAAAAAAACACTACAATTAAGAATTTTAAACAAAAACTTTCAAAAATCCATTTTTTTGTATTGTAGTATTTTTTCTTATTTACGCCAATAAAAAAGCATAAAAATTGTAAGAGAAAATTGTTTGTTTGAATTTTTCTATTAGTTCCGATTTAAAATATTATTTTTTAAAAGAAGCAGATACAAATTTCCCATGTTGCTGTATATTCATTTAATGAGAAATAAAGTAAAATTATTATATTTTGGAATCGTAAATTTCTGAAAATATATTCATGCTTATAAATCTGAATTACTTCTTAACCAGTCAAGCCATAAGCAAATGGTACATAAAATATGATAAATTATTTAAGTAACTGGTTTTATTTCATTTCACTGATGAGATTACTTATGAAAATTTTAAAAGATACGTGAATTTATTACAGAAGTATAAGCTATCTACTAAACATAATGTCATAAATATATTGATTTTAATTATTATGGCCCTCAGGGGGCTCACTTTTGTGAGTACGGGTGTGGCAATCCCGAGGTGCCCTAGCCCTTCAGGGGATCATCTTCTTGGTGAGACGGGTGTCACGATCCTGGAGCCCCAGTGATCTATCCTCTTTTCCGTCTCCTCTCCTCTTGGCTGGAACTTTTTCCCTTCCCTTCTCCCTTGTGGTTTCTCTCTGCGGAGTTTGGGGCTCGTCACGAGAGGCTGGAACAGACCTTGTTTCTAGTTCTCGAGTGGCGAGAAAACTGCCCACGTGTTTGCCGTGCGTGGAGACCCGTGTCGCTGGAAAGGAGGATTTTGGTAGTTGAGGGGCGAGGTACTGTCCCCAACACACTACTTTGGCCTCTGCTTCAGCTAAACGGGAGGCACCTTAGTCGTCCTCACGGGTGTCAATCGGCTGGTCACTAGTCCTTGTGTCAGTGGCTTGGGGTCAAGCTCTCGGGAGTACCTGCTTTCGGGAAAGCCGACTGTGGGGCTTCAGTTTGCGTATAGGTCCGGCTAGCCCTAACACAGGAATCTATGTTCCCTTGTTGGGCTCCGTGGTGGGCGAGGCGGTCGGACCCGAATCTTATATTTTTCAATTATGGCTTCCTTATTTATTTTAATAAAACCTGAAACAAACGACACGAATAAAGATATTGAAATCATTGACAATCTGTGAGCAAGAAAATTCGTACCGATGCAAATGCCAAAGAAACTACTGAATGTCCTCGCTTTGTTGTTGTTACCAGTGCCTCTGAAGAATTTAAAAAGATGTCTCCTTTCCTGATAAACAAATACATTCATTCTTGCATAGGTGAGCCAAGGAACATAAAGCGTCTCCGTTCGGGAGATCTGCTTATTGATACCTTTTCGGCCACCCAGTCTGCTTCACTTTTACGACAAACCAAACTTGGACAGGTATCTATAACTACGTCAGCGCACAAAACGCTTAATTTCTGTAAAGGCGTGATATCGGAAATCGACCTTCTGTGTGTTTTAGAAGAAGAGTTCGTCTCCGAGTTAGCTGATCAAAAGGTTTGTGCTGCCAAGTGGATCAAGATGCGTAAGGAAGGTCAGTTGATTGACACGAAACACGTGATCCTGACCTTCAATTCGCCTGATCTGCCGAAGAATATTAAGGCTGGATATTTAAATTGCCCCGTAAGACCTTATATTCCAAACCTCATGCGATGCTTCCAGTGCCAGCGTTTTGGCCATTCCAAGATGTCCTGTCGTGGGACCCTGACGTGCGCTCGATGCTCGTCGGTTGGCCACGATAGCGATAATTGCACCGCTGCAGCACTGTGTATTAATTGCAAGGGCAACCATCCAGCATTTTCCCGTTCCTGTCCAAAATGGAAATTAGAAAAGGAAGTTCAGACCATAAAAGTCTCTAGAAACATTTCATATGCCGAAGCCAGAAGACAAGTTCAAAGCACACAGCCTCAGTCAAACAAATCATATGTCGGCGCCGTTAAATCAACACGCACAATAGCCACTCAAACTTCCATAAGTTCACAGACTCCACCAAATAAAACCCAGCAGCCTGCAAACAAGAAAAAGGAAAATCCAACCCATGTCATACAAAATAAAGATGTAACAATCTCGAGCAAACCAAAAACTGTGCCTCCAAAAATAGTATCCAAAAATAGAAGCCGATCTGTAGATGCCATGAATTCTGAATCTCTAGATTCAGACGGTATGGAAGTGGAGGAGGGAATGGAAGTTCCCGAGCATCTACTTCCGCGCAAATCTAAAAAGGAACACAGAAAGAACAAACAACACCAGTCATAATGGCCACCCTCGTCTCATGGAACTGTCGCGGTTTCCACCGAAATTTGCTTGACATCAAAGCTATGATCAATGCTTATCATCCTGTTTGCTTCGCAATACAAGAGACAAATCTGAAACCAGTTCAACATGCAAAACTTCGGAGGTTTTCTCTCGTCAGGAAGGATAACCTTGCAGGTGAGCGTGCCACTGGAGGTGTATGTCTCCTCACCTCACTCGATTATCCCTCAAGTTCCTTTCCTTTGACGACTTCTCTCCAAGTTGTCGCTGTACAAGTAAATTTTGATATTGTAGTTTCAGTCGTTTCTCTTTATTTGCCTCCTAATGAGCACATTGATCAGAGAGATTTAAATGATCTTTTAGAGCAGCTGCCTGAGCCTTTCATCATAATAGGAGATTTTAACGGCCATAACTCGCTCTGGGGTAGTAAAGGTACAAATTGACGAGGAAGACAAATTGAGCGGATGATCGAAGATTGTCTTTGTCTCCTAAATAATGGGCAGGATACTTACTTCCATGAGCCTTCAAGGACATTCCACGCTCTCGACCTTGCCATCTGTTCACCATCTCTGTTTCCATTTTGTACTTTTAGTGTCGGAAATGACCTGTACAACAGCGATCATTATCCCATTTTTGTATCTCTTGCACGAAGAGGAGCAAACCCCATGTCGAAAGACCCTCGGTTTATTCTGGACAGGGCAGACTAGGAACTCTTCTCTTCCATTGCAGAGCTGACAGATGAAATGGTAGAAGATGCGCATATCGATGATGCTGTTACAAATACTATTATTCAGGCAGCTATGCTCTCCATTCCTAGAACATCAGGAAAAATACTAAGATATACGAAAGCTTGGTGGAATCGCGACTGTCATGAAGCACTGAAAAAACAGAAAAAAGCATGGGGTATTTTTCGTAGATATCCTACTCTGCGAAACCTCATAGCATTTAAGAGAGCCAAAGCAAGTGCACGAAAAGTAAGAAGGCAAAGCCAGAGGGATTCCTGGATTTCATATGTGTCTTCAATAACATCCTCTACGCCTAGTAAGCGGGTTTGGGAAAGAGTTCGAAAGGCATGCGGAATATATAAAGACCACTCACTTTCCTTTCTGGAATAAGATGGCCGAGTGATTAGCTCCATAGAAGAAATTGCGAATACTATCGGTGAGACATTTGCTGCCGTTTCTTCCAGCAGAAACTATTCACCTGCATTTCTTTCTATCAAGCAACGCTCTGAGAAAAATCCCATCGCTTTCAACTCTTCCAAATTTGAGCCTTATAATAGAGATTTTACTGTGCTAGAGTTAAAGAGAGCTTTGTTACAGGCACATAGGTCGTCTCCGGGTCTCGATGGCGTGAACTACGAAATGCTAAAGCATCTGTCCTATAAGTCACTGAATGCCCATCTCACGCTTTACAATAGAGTGTGGAAGGAGCGTACTTTTCCAAGTGCATAGAGGAGAGCTGTTGTCATTCCTATTACTAAGCCCGGAAAAGATCCAAAGAATCCCTCCAACTATCGGCCAATTGCCCTTTCCAGTTGTGTTTGCAAACTGTTTGAAAAGATGGTAAATAGCCGCCTAGTCTACTTCTTGGAAAATAATAACATTATATCGCCTTATCAAAGCGGTTTTCGAAAGCAAAGAACGACTGTAGATAATATGCTTCTTTTAGAGACATCTATTCGAAAAGCCTTTGTCAGAACAACTCACCTTGTCTCTATATTCTTCGACATTGAGAAAGCTTACGATAAGGCATGGAGATACGGTATACTTTGGGATCTGCACGAGAGTGGCTTGCGCGGCAACCTACCAATTTTCATTCAGAATTTCTTGAATTCTAGAACTTTTCAAGTCAGGATTGGCTCTGTTTTGTCAGATGCTTTTGAACAGGGAGAGGGTGTGCCTCAAGGCTGTGTGCTAAGTGTAACGCTGTTCATTTTAAAAATAAACTCTGTACTAAAAGAACTTCCTCCCACCATATTGGGATCTCTGTATGTTGATGATCTGCAAATTAGCTGTCGAGGGGCAGACATGAGATATGTAGAGCAGCAAATGCAGATGGTTCTGAATAAGATACAAGAATGGTCAGACAAACAGGGATTTACTTTTTAAAACAGAAAACTGTGTGAGTGCACTTTTGTAGGAAGCGTGGTCTCCATCCTGAACCTGAGTTATATCTCAATGATACAATTATTCCAGTTGCGCCTGAAGTAAAATTTTTAGGAGTGACGTTCGACCGAAAATTGACTTTCCTTTCTCATGTTTTAGACCTGAGAGCCCTCAGGGGCTCACTTTTGTGAGTACCGGTGTGGCAATCCCGAGGTACCCTAGCCCTTCAGGGGATCATCTTCTTGGTGAGACGGGTGTCACGATCCTGGAGCTCCAGTGATCTATCCTCCTTTCCGTCTCCTCTCCTCTTGGCTGGAACTTTTTCCCTTCCCTTCTCCCTTGTGGTTTCTCTCTACGGAGTTTGGGGCTTGTCACGAGAGGCTGGAACAGACCTTGTCTCTAGTTCTCGAGTGGCGAGAAAACTGCCCACGTGTTTGCCGTGCGTGGAGACCCGTGTCGCTGGAAAGGAGGGTCCTGGTAGTTGAGGGGCGAGGTACTGTCCCCAACACACTGCTTTGGCCTCTGCTTCAGCTAAACGGGAGGCACCTTAGTCGTCCTCACGGGTGTCAATCGGCTGGTCACTAGTCCTTGTGTCAGTGGCTTGGGGTCAAGCTCTCGGGAGTACCTGCTTTCGGGAAAGCCGACTGTGGGGCTTCAGTTTGCGTATAGGTCCGGCTAGCCCTAACACAGGAATCTGTGTTCCCTTGTTGGGCTCCGTGGTGGGCGGGGCCGTCGGACCCGAATCTTTTCTTATTTCAATATGGCTAATTCTCAAATTTTTCTGATCAAAGACTTCGAAGTCACTCCAGTCTCTCAACCTAGTTCTGAAACGTCCACTACTAAACCAGTCACTCAACCTAGCTCTGAACCACCTACTAATAAACCAATCATTCAACCTAAGCTATTTGTAAGAAGAAGCCACCTTGTCTCGATATTCTTCGACATTGAAAAAGCTTATGATAAGGCATGGAGATACGGTATACTCCGGGATCTTCACGAGAGTGGCTTGCGCGGCAACCTACCAATTTTCATTCAAAATTTCTTGAACACTAGAACTTTTCAAGTAAGAATTGGCTCTGTTTTTTCGGATGTTTTTAAACAGGAAGAGGGTGTGCCTCAAGGCTGTGTGCTCAGTGTAACCCTGTTTAGTTTAAAAATAAATTCTGTACTAAAAGAACTTCCTCCCACCATCTTGGGATCTCTATATGTTGATGATCTGCAGATTAGCTGTCGAGGAGCAGACATGAGATATGTAGAGAGGCAACTGCAGATGGCTCTGAATAAGATCCAAGAATGGTCAGACAAACAGGGATTTACATTTTCGAAACAGAAAACTGTGTGCGTGCACTTTTGTAGGAAGCGATGTCTCCATCCTGAACCTGAGTTATATTTGAATGGTACAATTATTCCAGTTGCGCCTGAAGTAAAATTTTTAGGAGTGACTTTCGACCGAAAATTGACTTTCCTTTCTCATGTTTTAAACCTGAGAAAGAAGTGTCTAAAAACACTAAATATTTTAAAAGTGTTGGCGAACACCTCCTGGGGTGCAGAGCGTTGCTCCATGCTTCGCATTTACAGAGCGCTCGTCCGCTCTAAACTGGACTGTGGCTCAGTTGTGTATGGATCCGCTCGGTCATCTGTTTTGTTAAAACTGGATCCTGTTCACCATCAAGGTCTGCGGATTTGTTCAGGAGCATTCAGGACTTCTCCTGTGCAGAGCCTATATGTTGACTGTAACGAACCATCATTTTATCTGAGGCGTGAGCAATTGTCCCTTTTACAATATTTTAATATCTTATCCCAACCTGAACATCCCAATAAGCTGTGCTTACTTGATAATGAGTGTAACACTTTATTTGAAACACGTCCATCCTGCGTTCCTACCTTTCCTTTAAGACTTCGCCCTATCATTGAGGAACTTTCCCTCTCTGATATGCGCCCCCAAGCAGTACAGAACTTTGAAATCCCACCTTGGGAAAATTCACGGATTCAGCTTCTTGATGTTTTCAAACATCACGTGAAGGCAAGCACTAACGAGATCGTTTATAGACAACTCTTTGCTGAGCACAGGCACAAATATAGCAGTTATTATCCGATATACACAGATGGATCAAAGACAAATGATCATGTTGGGATGGCTTTTGTATTTGAAAATTACATAGAGGGCAGATGCCTGCACCATGCTTTCTCAGTCCTAACATCTGAACTGACTGCTATATATTATGGTCTTTTGTATATCTCAAAGCTCTGCCACAAAAAGTTCATAGTTTACACAGACTCGTATAGTGCTCTTAAATCCTTGGAAGCTTTTCCCAACACGCAGAATCCTGTGGTAGTGGATGTTCTCAAAATTCATATAAATTTAACGATTCGAGGTTATGAAGTCCTGTACTGCTGGGTTCCTGGACATGTTGGAATAAAAGGAAATGAGCTTGCAGATATCGCAGCCAAATCTGCTGTTGAACTGTCCAGTCGCCTTATCCCTTTTAGAGATATCTGCAATGTCATCAAGGGAAAGGTCCGAAAAAAATGGCAGCAATTTTGGGATGTTCAGCATCACAACAAGTTGAGAAACGTCAAGCCTAGAATTGAGCATTGGGATATTGTTGGAAATCGTAAGGAGGACGTTCTTTTGACTCGCCTCAGAATTGGTCACACTCGAGTCACACATAACTATCTTCTCAAAGCTGAAAATGAGCCTGTTTGTTTTAATTGTAATGTTTGTTTATCTGTTCGTCATATTTTAATTGAGTGTCCATGTTTTAATAGTCTTCGCCAGAAATATTTTAATAGCTGTGACTTACCTCTCGACCGTTTAATCGGAAGAGAGGTGAATTGTAATTTATTTTATTATTTAAAAGAGATTGGCTTTTATTACCAAATGTAATTTGTTTTGAAGACTGTGTCTTGAATTTTAATATGTGCTTTTTAACTTGTGTTTATATGACTTCATCCTCTGGATTTGGTACATTTATCTACTTGTTTTTATTGATTGAATTTTAATGTCATCAATTGTAATCATCCCATCTTGTGTTTGGCGCGTCATAACCATCTCTGGTTTTTGCGCCATAATCACTCACTCACTCACTCTCTCTACGGAGTTTGGGGCTCGTCACGAGAGACTGGAGCAGCCCTTGCATCTAGTTTTCGAGTGGCGAGAAAAGTGCCCACGTGTTTGCCGTGCGTGGAGACCCGTGTCGCTTTAAAGGAGGGTCCTGGTAGTTGAGGGGCGAGGTACTGTCCCCAACACACTGCTTTGGCCTCTGCTTCAGCTAAACGGGAGGCACCTTAGTCGTCCTCACGGGTGTCAATCGGCTGGTCACTAGTCCTTGTGTCAGTGGCTTGGGGTCAAGCTCTCGAGAGTACCTGCTTTCGGGAAAGCCGACTGTGGGGTTTCCGTTTGCGTATAGGTCCGGCTAGCCCCAACACAGGAATCTGTGTTCCCTTGTAGGGCTCCGTGGTGGGCGGGGCCGTCGGACCCGAATCTTATATTTTCTATCATGGCTTCCCTTTTCATTTTAAAAAAACCTGAGTCAAATGACACCAATCAAGACATTGAAATCATAGACAAATCAGTGAGCAAGAAAATTCGTACCGATGCAAATGCCAAAGTAACTTCTGAATGTCCTCGCTTTGTTGTTGTTTCCAGTGCCTCTGAAGAATTTAAAAAGATGTCTCCTTTTCTGATAAACAAATATATCCATTCTTGCGTAGGCGAACCAAAGAACATAAAGCGTCTCCGTTCTGGAGACCTGCTTATAGATACTGTCACGCCAACCCAATCTGCTTCCCTTTTGTCACAAACGAAACTTGGAAATATAGCTATAACTGTCTCAGCGCATAAATCTCTGAATTTTTGTAGAGGTGTGATCTCGGAAATCGACCTTCTGTGTGTTTAAGAAGAAGAGTTCGTTTCCGAGGTAGCCGACCAAAAAGTCTGTGGTGCTAGGCGGATCAAGATGCGTAAGGAAGGTCAGTTGATTGACACAAAACACGTGATCTTTACCTTCATATCGCCTGATCTGCCGAAAAATATTAAGGATGGATATCTAAATTGCCCCGTAAGGCCATATATTCCAAACCCCATGCGATGCTTCCAGTGCCAGCGTTTCGGCCATTCCAAGATGTCCTGTCGTGGGACCCTGACGTGCGCTGGATGCTCGTCGGTTGGCCACGATAGCGAAAATTGCACCGCTGCAGCACTGTGTATTAATTGCAAGGGCAACCATCCAGCATTTTCCCGTTCCTGTCCAAAATGGAAATTAGAAAAGGAAGTTCAGGCCATAAAACTTTCTAGAAACATTTCCTATGCCGAAGCCAGAAGACAAGTTCAAAGCACACAGCCTCAGTCAAACAAATCATATGCCGGCGCCGTTAAATCAACACGCACTATAGCCACTCAAACTTCCATAAGTACACAGACTCCACCAAATAAAACCCAACAATCTGCAAACAAGAAAAAGGAAAATGCAACACATGTCGTACAAAATAAAGAAATAGTTATTCAAAGCACACCAAAACATATCCCTCCAAAACCAATTAACAAAAATAGAAGTCCCAGCAATAGTTCTGTAAATGAAACGATCTCTGAATCCGCAGATTCAGACAGTATGGAAGTGGAGGATGGATTGGAAATTCCTGAACATCTGCTCCCGCGCAAAACTAAAAAGGAACACAGAAAGAACAAACATCAAACATAATGGCCACCCTCGTCTCATGGAACTGTCGCGGTTTCCACCGAAATTTACTTGACATCAAAGCTATGATCAATACTTATCATCCTGTGTGCTTCGCAATACAAGAGACGAATCTGAAACCAGATCAACATGCAAATCTTCGGAGATTTTCTCTCGTCAGGAAGGATAACCTTGCAGGTGAGCGTGCCAGTGGAGGTGTATGTCTCCTAACCTCACTGGACTATCCCTCAAGTTCCTTTCCTTTGACGACTTCTCTCCAAGTTGTCGCTGTACAAGTAAACTTTCATATTGTAGTTTCAGTCGTTTCTCTTTATTTGCATCCTAGTGAGCACATTGATCAGCAAGATTTAAATGATCTTTTAGAGCAGCTGCCTGAGCCTTTCATAATAATAGGAGATTTTAACGGCCATACTCCGCTCTGGGGCAGTAAAGATACTAATTGCCGTGGAAGACAAATTGAGCACATGGTCGAAGATCAGAGCCTTTGTCTCCTGAATAATGGGCAGAATACTTACTTCCACGAGCCTTCAAGGACATTCCATGCTCTCGACCTTGCCATCTGTTCACCATCTCTGCTGCCATTTTGCACGTGTAGTGTGGGAAATGATCTTTACAACAGCGATCACTATCCCATTTTTATATCTCTTGCACGAAGAGGAGCAAACCCCATGTCGAGAGCCCCTCGATTCATACTCGATAGGGCAGATTGGGAACTCTTCTCTTCCTCCGCAGAGCTGACAGAGGAAATGGTAGAAGATGTGCATATCGATGACGCTGTGGAAGCTTTTACTAATACTATTATTCAGGCAGCTATGCTTTCGATTCCTAGAACATCAGGAAAAATACTAAAATATTCGAAACCGTGGTGGAATCGCGACTGTCATGAAGCACTGAAAAAACAGAAAAAAGCATGGGGTATTTTCGTAGATATCCTACTTTGCGAAACCTCATAGCCTTTAAAAAAGCGAAAGCAAATGCACGCAAAGTAAGAAGGCAGAAACAAAGGAATTCTTGGATTTCATATGTGTCGTCAATAACATCCTCCACGCCTAGTAAGCGGGTTTGGGAAAGAGTTTGAAAAGCATGCGGCATATATAAAGACCACTCACTTTCCTTTTTGGAAAAAGATGGCCGAGTGATTAGCTCCATAGAAGAAATTGCGAATACTATTGGTGAGACATTTGCTGCCGTTTCTTCGAGCAGAAACTATTCACCTGCATTACTCTCTATGAAGCAGCACTCTGAAATAAGTCCCATCGCATTCAACTCTACCAAATCTGAGCCTTACAATAGAGCATTTACTATGCTGGAATTAATGAGAGCTTTATTGCAGACACATACGTCTTCTCCGGGTTTTGATGGCATAAATTACGAAATGCTAAAGCATCTGTCCTATAAGTCACTGACTGCCCTTCTCACTCTTTACAATAGAGTGTGGAAGGAGCGTATTTTTCCCAGTGCATGGAGGAGAGCTGTTGTCATTCCTATTGCTAAGCCAGGGAAAGATCCAAGGAATCCCTCCAACTATCGACCAATTGCCCTTACGAGTTGCCTCTGCAAACTGTTTGAAAAGATGGTAAACAGCCGCCTAGTCTACTTCTTGGAAAAGAATGATATTATATCGCCTTATCAGTGCGGTTTTCGAAGAGGAAGAACAACTGTAGATAACATGCTCCTCTTAGAGACATCTATTCGAAAAGCATTTGTAAAAAGAAGCCACCTTGTCTCGATATTCTTCGACATTGAAAAAGCTTATGATAAGGCATGGAGATACGGTATACTCCGGGATCTTCACGAGAGTGGCTTGCGCGGCAACCTACCAATTTTCATTCAGAATATCTTGAACAGTAGAACTTTTCAAGTAAGGATTGGCTCAGTTTTTTCGGATGTTTTTTAACAGGAAGAGGAAGTACCTCAAGGCTGTGTGTTTAGTGTAACGGTGTTCAGTTTAAAAATAATTTCTGTATTAAAAGAACTTCCTCCTACCATCTTGGGATCACTATATGTAGATGATTTACAGATTAGCTGTCGAGGAGCAGACATGAGATACATAGAGAGGCAATTGCAGATGGCTCTGAATAAGATCCAGGAATAGTCAGACAGACAGGGATTTACCTTTTCGAAACAGAAAACTGTGTGCGTGCACTTTTGTAGGAAGCGAGGTCTCCATCCTGAACCTGAGTTATATCGAAATGGTACAATTATTCCAGTTGCGCCCGAAGTGAAATTTTTAGGAGTGACGTTCGACCAGAAGTTGCCTTTCCTTTCTCATGTTTTAAACCTGAGAAAGAAGTGTCTAAAAACACTAAATATTTTAAAAGTGTTGGCGAACACCTCCTGGGGTGCAGAGCGTTGCTCCATGCTTCGCATTTACAGAGCGCTTATCCGCTCTAGACTGGACTATGGCTCAGAGTTTTATGGATCCGCTCGCTCATCTGTTTTGTTAAAACTGGATCCTGTTGACCATCAAGGTTTGCGGATTTGTTCAGGAGCTTTCAGGACTTCTCCTGTACAGAGCCTATACGTTGACTCTAACGAACCATCACTTTATCTGAGGCGTGAGCAATTGTTCCTTTTACAATATTTTAATATCTTATTCCAACCTGTACATCCCAATAAGCTGTGCTTACTTGATAATGAGTGTAACACTTTATTTGAAACACGTCCATTCTGTGTTCCTACCTTTCCTTTAAGACTTCGCCCTATCATTGAGGAACATTCCCTCTCTGATATGCGCCCCCAAGCAGTACAGAACTTTAAAATCCCACCTTGGGAAAATTCACGGATTCAGCTTCTTGATGTTTTCAAACATCACGTGAAGGCAAGCACTAATGATATCGTTTACAGACAACTCTTTGCTTAGCACAGGCACAAATATAGCAGTTATTATCCGATATACACAGATGGATCAAAGTCAAATGATCATGTCGGGATGGCTTTTGTATTTGAAAATTACATACAGGGCAGATGCCTGCACCATGCTTTCTCAGTCCTAACATCTGAACTAACTGCAATATATTACGGTCTTTTGTACATCTCAAAGCTCTGCCACAAAAAGTTCATAGTTTACACAGACTCCTATAGTGCTCTTAAATCCTCGGAAGCTTTTCCCAACACTCAGAATCCTGTAGTAGTGGATGTTCTCAAAATTCATATAAATTTAACGATTCGAGGTTATGAAGTCCTGTACTGCTGGGTTCCTGGACATGCTGGAATAAAGGGAAATCAGCTTGCAGATATCACAGCCAAATCTGCTGTTGAACTGTCCAGTCGCCTTATCCCTTTTAGAGATATCTGCAGTATCATCAAGGGAAAGGTCCGAAAAATATGGCAGCAATTTTGGGATGTTCAGCATCACAAGTTGAGAAACGTCAAGCCTAGAATTGAGCATTGGGATTTTGTTGGAAATCGTAAGGAGGACGTTCTTTTGACTCGCCTCAGAATTGGTCACACTAGAGTCACACATAACTACCTTCTCAAAGCTGAAAATGACCCTGTTTGTTTTAATTGTAATGTTTGTTTATCTGTTCGTGATATTTTAATTGAGTGTCCATGTTTTAATAGTCTTCGCCAGAAATATTTTAATAGCTGTGACATACCTCTCGACCGTTTAATCGGAAGAGAGGTCAATTGTAATTTATTTCATTATTTAAAAGAGATTGGCTTTTATTACCAAATGTAATTTGTTTTGAAGACTGTGTCTTGAATTTTAATATGTGCTTTTAATTTGTGTTTATATGACTTCATCCTCTGGATTTGGTACATTTATCTACTTGTTTTTATTTATTGAATTTTAATGTCATCAATTGTAATCATCTCATCTTTTGTTTGGCGCGTCATAATCATCTCTGGTTTTTGCGCCATAATCACTCACTCACTCACTCACTCACTCACTTTTAAACCTGAGAAGGAAGTGTCTAAAAACACTAAATATTTTAAAAGTGTTGGCGAACACCTCTTGGGGTGCAGAGCGTTGCTCTATGCTTCGCATTTACAGAGCGCTTATCCGCTCTAGACTGGACTATAGCTCAGTTGTTTATGGATCCGCTCGGTCATCTGTTTTGTTAAAACTGGATCCTGTTCACCATCAAGGTCTGCGGATTTGTTCAGGAGCTTTCAGGACTTCTCCTGTACAGAGCCTATATGTTGACTCTAACGAACCATCACTTTATCTGAGGCGTGAGCAATTGTCCCTTTTGCAATATTTTAATATTCTATCCCAACCTGAACATCCCAATAAGCTGTGCTTACATGATAATGAGTGTAACACATTATTTGAAACACGTCCATCCTGTGTTCCTACTTTCCCTTTAAGAGTTCGCCCTGTCATTGAGGAACTCTCCCTCTCTGATATCCACCCCCAAGCAGTACAGAATTTTGAAATTCCACCTTGGGAAAATTCACGGATCCAGCTTCTTGATGTTTTCAAACATCACGTAAAGGCGAGCACTAACGAGATCGTTTACAAACAACTTTTCGCTGAGCACAGGCACAGATATAGCAGTTATTATCCGATATACACAGATGGATCAAAGTCAAATGATCATGTCGGGTTAGCTTTTGTATTTGAAGATTACATTGAGAGCAGATGCCTGCACCATGCTTTCTCAGTCCTAACATCTGAACTGACTGCTATATATTATGGTCTTTTGTATATCTCAAAGCTCTGCCACAAAAAGTTCATAGTTTACACAGACTCGTATAGTGCTCTTAAATCCTTGGAAGCTTTTCCCAACACGCAGAATCCTGTGGTAGTGGATGTTCTCAAAATTCATATAAATTTAACGATTCGAGGTTATGAAGTCCTGTACTGCTGGGTTCCTGGACATGTTGGAATAAAAGGAAATGAGCTTGCAGATATCGCAGCCAAATCTGCTGTTGAACTGTCCAGTCGCCTTATCCCTTTTAGAGATATCTGCAGTATCATCAAGGGAAAGGTCCGAAAAATATGGCAGCAATTTTGGGATGTTCAGCATCACAAGTTGAGAAACGTCAAGCCTAGAATTGAGCATTGGGATTTTGTTGGAAATCGTAAGGAGGACGTTCTTTTGACTCGCCTCAGAATTGGTCACACTAGAGTCACACATAACTACCTTCTCAAAGCTGAAAATGACCCTGTTTGTTTTAATTGTAATGTTTGTTTATCTGTTCGTGATATTTTAATTGAGTGTCCATGTTTTAATAGTCTTCGCCAGAAATATTTTAATAGCTGTGACATACCTCTCGACCGTTTAATCGGAAGAGAGGTCAATTGTAATTTATTTCATTATTTAAAAGAGATTGGCTTTTATTACCAAATGTAATTTGTTTTGAAGACTGTGTCTTGAATTTTAATATGTGCTTTTAATTTGTGTTTATATGACTTCATCCTCTGGATTTGGTACATTTATCTACTTGTTTTTATTTATTGAATTTTAATGTCATCAATTGTAATCATCTCATCTTTTGTTTGGCGCGTCATAATCATCTCTGGTTTTTGCGCCATAATCACTCACTCACTCACTCACTCACTCACTTTTAAACCTGAGAAGGAAGTGTCTAAAAACACTAAATATTTTAAAAGTGTTGGCGAACACCTCTTGGGGTGCAGAGCGTTGCTCTATGCTTCGCATTTACAGAGCGCTTATCCGCTCTAGACTGGACTATAGCTCAGTTGTTTATGGATCCGCTCGGTCATCTGTTTTGTTAAAACTGGATCCTGTTCACCATCAAGGTCTGCGGATTTGTTCAGGAGCTTTCAGGACTTCTCCTGTACAGAGCCTATATGTTGACTCTAACGAACCATCACTTTATCTGAGGCGTGAGCAATTGTCCCTTTTGCAATATTTTAATATTCTATCCCAACCTGAACATCCCAATAAGCTGTGCTTACATGATAATGAGTGTAACACATTATTTGAAACACGTCCATCCTGTGTTCCTACTTTCCCTTTAAGAGTTCGCCCTGTCATTGAGGAACTCTCCCTCTCTGATATCCACCCCCAAGCAGTACAGAATTTTGAAATTCCACCTTGGGAAAATTCACGGATCCAGCTTCTTGATGTTTTCAAACATCACGTAAAGGCGAGCACTAACGAGATCGTTTACAAACAACTTTTCGCTGAGCACAGGCACAGATATAGCAGTTATTATCCGATATACACAGATGGATCAAAGTCAAATGATCATGTCGGGTTAGCTTTTGTATTTGAAGATTACATTGAGAGCAGATGCCTGCACCATGCTTTCTCAGTCATAACATCTGAACTAACTGCAATATATTATGGTCTTTTCTACATCTCAAAGCTCTGCCACAAAAAGTTCATAGTTATACAGACTCGTATAATGCTCTTAAATCCTTGGAAGCTTTCCCCAACACTCAGAATCCTGTGGTAGTGGATGTTCTCAAAATTCATAGAAATTTAACGATTCGAGGATATGAAGTCCTGTACTGCTGGGTTCCTGGACATGCTGGAACAAAGGGAAATGAGCTTGCAGACATCGCAGCCAAATATGCTGTTGGACCGTCTACTCGCCTTATCCCTTTTGGAGACATCTGCTGTGTCATCAAGGGGAAGATATGGAAAAAATGGCAGCAAATTTCTGATATTCAGCATCACAACAAGTTGAGAAACGTCAAGCCTAGAATTGAGCATTGGGATTTTGCTGGAAATCGTAAGGAGGACGTTCTTTTGACTCGCCTCAGATATGGTCACACTAGAGTCACACATAACTATCTTCTTAAAGCTGAAAATGAGCCTGTTTTTTTTAATTGTAATGTTTGTTTATCTGTTCGTCATATTTTAATTGAGTGTCCATATTTTAATAGTGTTCGCCAGAAATATTTTAATAGCTGTGACTTACCTCTCGACCGTTTAATCTGAAGAGAGGTCAATTGTAATTTATTTTATTATTTAAAAGAGATTGGCTTTTATTACCTAATGTAATTTGTTTTGAAGACTGTGTCTTGAATTTTAATATGTGCTTTTAACTTGTGTCTATGACTTCATCCTCTGGATTTGGTACATTTATTTACTTGTTTTTATTTATTGAATTTTAATATCATCAATTGTAATCATCTCATCTTGTGTTTGGCGTGTCATAATCATCTCTGTTTTTTGCGCCATAATCACTCACTCACTCACTCACTCACTAATTATTATGACATTATGTTGTTAATAATTAATATGTTGTTAATATGTCACTAAAATATTATAGCCATTATAATTCAGGAGGACCTACAACTGTAATTTTTAAATGTTGAAAATATGGTAATTTTTTTTCACTTTCATATTAATAAGCACTTTTTCTTAAATTTCAAAATATTTATATAAAGCAAAAAGCAGCAGAACACATATATGTAAAACTAGAATATTTGTTAGAACATTTACAGAAATTTTGTCATTTTTTATTTTCATATCTTATATATTGAATTAGGCCTAATGGAGTATCCTGAGTTTCTACCGCTGTCAGCTTTGGAACAGAAGTTGCTTTCCTTTTTCTCTTCGTTGAAAACAATCTTGTTTGAGTGTCAATATTTTTATTTGAAGGTATATTTTTTGGCATATCAGATGGATTTTTATTTAAACGTATTGCACCTAATTTTGCTTTTAATGATACAATATTTTTTTGAAGCAATTCATATTCTTCTGATGAAGAAAGCGAGGCAATTAGCATTGCATATTCTTTTTGAAGATTATCTTTAAGTTTCGATAGTGATACACATGATTGTTTATTTTTTTAAAATCCTTCAAGCAAAATATCAGATTCTTCATAAGCTAAATCAATTTGAAAAGACTGCTCATGATTATTATCTTCATTTTATTCGGGAAGTTTACTTTTATTTTTTAAACAAACTGAATGAATATGCTTACACATATTCCAGCGGATTGCAGAATCAACACAACTGCAAGTATATCTATGAATACAAGCATTGCATAATAGCGAACAGTCACATTCTTTTGTTATCTCCTGTACATGATACAATTCTGTATTTTTGGAAGAAGATATTACCCACCCATCCTCCTGCTCCAAAATTTCTGCTTTTAAGAGCATGCTTGCTTTATGCCTTTTCCTCAGTTCCTTTATTTACTAGTTAGTTTGCCTTTGTGAAGAATGATCAGTCTGTCTATTAGTTTGTCCCTGACAAACTTCATTATAGCATGCACTGCTTTGTCGAGCCTTTTGACATTTTTGCCATGCAAATATATATATTTAAGTGTTCTGTGCATGCGCTCTATGTGCATATTTGTGTTTAATCCACTGTGCAATCGGTAGCAATATGCCCAAGAATTTGTATTGTTTCCATAATTGTTTCTGAAATAAACTGCAAAATCTTGTGTATCTTTGTCTTCAGAAAATTTTTTAATTGCACTTCCTATCTTTATTTTAAAAGTGTGGCTCTCTTGCAATAGTGTTCTTAGAATTTTATACGCTTCAATTTGTATTTCTTTTCCATTTATTTTTTTTTAAGTTATTCCTCCTTGCCCTGTCTACGTGCCATGTACAATACAAATGCATTTCAGGCACATTCATTTGTCTGACCCATGCATTAAAAAAGCATTCTGCCATGTCAGACATAAATACTTTAGGTGTTAACTGCCCTACTTTATCCTTCAGATGTGCAAAGAACACTGACAAAACTTCCTGGTCAGTTCTGTTCGTAATAAAAAATGCACAGGGAAAGCCCTGACGCAAATCATCCAGTACGAGCAGTGTGATTAGTTCAAATCCATAACTGTTCAACCCATGGGTACCATCTATACATATACAGTTTGCTCCAAACTTCTGTAGTAAGTGCCTCTGGGAGTCATTCATTATAATTAATGCAAAATCATCATTTTTAAACTCGGGATAATTTTCTAAAATTTTATTTTGAGGCTTGTAAAATAGAATACAGTTGTTGTCCTCGCTCGCCATTTCATTCACCCAGGCTTCTACACTTACACAATCATTTTTATGCCTTACAGCATTTGATTGCAGATTATAAGAATTTTCAACGTTCCATAAGTCTTTCTTTGTCAAAAGATGCAACCTCTCAAGCCCTGTATCAGATAAAGAATCCCGAATTTCATCTAAAATTGCGTCGAAAGGGACTTTTCCAGCAATTGTAGTTGCTAATAATTGTCGTTCTGATTTTGAAAGAGGCAGATGACCTATATCATTGTGACCTACGTGGGTTTTTCTGATATAAGCAGTGCACTTTCCGTTACTAAATTGGCTTATTTTTATAGAGGCTGGGCAATAAGAGTTTATTTTTTTACTCCCTTGTATTTTTAAATGTCGCATACCTTGCGCTTTAGATATATAATGTCCTGAACGATGGCATCCAAAATAAATATACTTTACGTGCAATTGATCATGCTCCTTTGTAAATTTAACAAATTTAGATTTTGTTTCTCTTTCAAAACTCTCCTTTCACAGCATGAAATCCTCAAACGTAGAGAATTCTCTCTCTTCTTTTTCCATGGGTATTTCGTGTTCCATTTGTAAGTGTAGAGGGAAGTTTTTCTTTGAAAAATTTTCATTACATAATGGGCATTTATATAACTTTTTACGCCGAATGCTTAAGGGCAGCGAACGCACTCTCCGCTTGTGAAACAGCAAAGTTTTGTTATTATTAAATCGACGACTACATAAACTGCATTTGAATGTAAGAACTTTCTTTTTAAGCATTGTTTGTTGTGGCATATGTAATTTTATGCGGTGACGTTTGAGATTGCTGCTATTAGCGAAACATTTTAAGCAATCAGGGCAGTTAAAGTTTTTTAAACTTATTGTGGATTTTGTAGCCAATATATTTGAAATCGAATTACCGTTGAAAATGTCATGCTTTTTATAATCTGAACTGGATACTTCTGCAGCAGAAATGTGTTCTTTATTGCAATGTATGTTCTTCAAATGACGCTTCAAATTGCTGGCATTTGAAAAACACTTTTTGCATACGGAACAGCTGAAAGATTTTGAAATTGTTTTCTGAAAAATGTTATCGCTCGTATTCAAAGCGGAACTGTGAATTTCAGATGCAATGTCTAGTTGATCATGGGTACCATCATCTAGCTCGTTTAAACTGGTATTACATTTTCTAATATTCTGAATCAATTGATCAGAATATTCCAAAGTATTTGGCCCTGAAAAGGGCCTTTTATTTAAAAATTCTTCACTCATTATAAATACGTGAAAGAGATATAATAAGGATAAAGCGCACGAAATCAAATAACAGGAATTGTAAACAAATTTCGGCGTCAGAGAAAAACGTCACATGATGCGCAAAAGCGAATGCGCATAAGAAATGAGGATCAGGACGGTTATTCTACGCTATGAGAGTCGACAGCAAGTTTTGGGCCGCCAGATGTCGCTGCTAGTAAAAAACAGGTCTGCCCGACATCCTATATTCTCTGAGTACGGAAGTTGTCGAAAGCGCGTGAAAAAATGTTGCCGCGTCGTCAATCAGGGTTGTCCAGTTGACGTACTAAGTAGACAATGGCTTTATATGTGTTTTCGCCGCTGATTTTTTCATATTTAAACGAAGAATACGGTCGTAGATCTCTGAATCGGTGGCGAATTTATAGAACATATGTTGATGCTTTTGCTCTGCTAAAAGATGTTTTCATTGCGTATTTCAGATTGCCAAAATTTATAGTTATTTTAATTTGGGATGAACTGAGAGAGTATTTGGAGCCACATTCAGAAAACAAGAACGCAATTTCTACTAAAAGAAAGGTTATACTATTCCTGAAATTATAGATATAAATTGTAATTGTACGCTTTAAAAATGTAGAAGATAATAAGTTTATCAAGCACATAAACCTTCTTCATTTAATACAAATATAGACATCCGATAAGCTTCTACTCGATTTATGTGCAGCAAGAATTACGTTTACTTTAAAATCTAACAGTTAAATACCTTACGAATAATACTGTGAACACAAAAATGTCGTTCATTATTACGCGAAATTCACACTACTGTAAAATAAAAATTAATAATTATAATAATTATAAAACTATAAAATAGATTTATAATATTTTTTCAGTAGTTGTACTACTATTAGTGTGATACTTTTAAAAATAAGTTTTAGCCCAGAGGGGCTATTAATTTCGTTTTGCCATTTTGTAGCGTTTCACGATAAATGGCGTTTCACTTTTCAAATCGTTGCCATCAAGTATTATCGCACTCTATTACATTTAAAGAAATTAAATAATGAGGAATCTGCAGAATGTATGAATGTTTCTCGCACTGTGATAAAACAACGGTACCTAGAGCCATGAAATTCTGAATAACGTAATCCTTCATCCTAATACAGGCATCTGGAGGCCCAAATTTGGAACTGGGAATTTGTATTACTATCCATTTCATATATCATATTTTGTAAAGCATTTATGGGTTTTTGATTAAGAAACCCAACGATTTCAAAGCGAGCAATGGCAAAAAACATTTTCATCTCTAGCGCGCGAGACTATGTATCGGAAATTCTAAAGATATGCTTTTTTTTAATTATATGATATTGCTGTTGAATTGAATTTTATGGTTTAAGTGCGAAAAACATGATATTTAATAAATAAAGGTAACACGCAAAACGTTAATAAAACGGCCCTTTGGGAGTAATATAAAATCTGAAGGCTTTCAGATTTTTTTTTTTTGGGTGTGTATGTGTGTGTGTGTAATTTTAATACGTTTTAAAACTGGTTTCTAAGTGAGGACTTTCTAAGGGAAACTGGCTCGTATACACGTTACACATGGGGAAAGCCACGAAAACGCCGGCCAACTCGTTTGCGGGATTCGGACCTCGGACCAAACTACCTGCGTTCAGCGACTCTACCACTCGGCGGCTGGTGGGCTTGTTAGCAGAATTATACTGTATTATTATTGTATTATGCTATAAAGTAACAATGCAATAAGACTGAGTGTTTGTTCATGGAATAGTACTTTTGTAACCTATTATAGTATTAAAAAATCATTGTTTCTTTGCAAACTTAAAAAAAATTAATAAATAAATAATAAAAATACCGTTCATAGCATTCTCATTTTTATATTGTAAAAGAGATATTGATTATTATTAGTTTTCTATTTAAAATGTGTCGAAACGCTGGTTTGATAAGGACTTGAACTGCAGGAGACCTACACTGATTATTTTTACTTTAGTACTTCCATTGTGAAAATATTACTATCTTTTAATTATTTTCACAGAACAAAATCTTTTGAGAAGGAAGAATATTTAAACTGAGCAGTTCTTATATATATACACAATTAAAATAACAGCAATGTAATATTGAAAAAAAGGTATTAGTAATTGTGTGACAAAAATTGCAAAACGAATTAATCACACATACAGGATAGATTAGTTTAATTTTGGTTATGTATTTTATATTGAAAAAATAATTTTCTTTCATGTTAATTATAGAATAAATTATTTAAAATAAAGCATTTTGATGCGTGTGTGATAATTGAATGCAGGAGCAATCGGCCATACTGTAATAGCGAATGAATTTTATTTCTTTTCCTGAAAGAAATAATTTTCATAGAAAAAGAAAATAAAAAAAGGGAAGAAATATTAAGAAAGAAATATTTTCTTTCTAATTTCTTATTTAAAGAAATATTTTTCGAATAGTAAATGTAAAATAAATTGCGGGAAAACAGTTTTAATGTAAACATGAAAAAAAATAAAATAAAATAAAAACTTAGTTTGCTATTAGATTGTAATGTAAATTAATCATATTATAAATTTAAATAATTAAAATTGTTTATTTCTAAAAGGATTTGAAGTAAGCTTAATTCATTTACTCTTATCTATTTACCATTGCTTTCGTGGTATCCCATATCACTCTTTATTTCTTAGCTCTAAATTCCTGCGTTAACTTTCCCATTAAAAAACGAGATTTTCTTTCACATAACACAGCAGCATATTCTACTGCTTGTTGGTCATAATACTGTTTTATGCAATTTTTTTTTTTTCGAACTACAAATGCAGCGTGTGAGTTAGTGAAATAATGGAAGAATATTCCTAGAACTTCCGCCAGCGCGCGCTATAAATTTCGTCACTCGTCTGTACTGCGATTGGTCTAAAGCTCCTTGAAGCCTTGTCCCCTTCCAGTAAAGTTAAATGGACCCACCCGCCCTCCAACTAAGGACCACAGAATGGCTTTCTCCGATAAGTTGGGATGGCTGTCCATACCGGTTCTTTTGAGTCAATATTGTTCGCTCAAGTTGTAGACAGATCCAGTGATCATAGAATAGGCGTCCAGATCACGATCCCAAAAGTTGCCTTCTCTCCGTAGACGCTAGTCAAAAGATGCTTTCTCTCAGTAGACGCTTCTCATGCGCGCCCCATCTCCAAAGGGACTTGAGTTAGAGCGACGGAGTATAAGAGTTGGGTTCAAGGCGGGTGGTTAAAGCCAAAGCTGTTTCAAGTAGTGCTGTAGAAGTAACGAGAAATTGTGTACCCGTATGTATTCGTTACTCGGTGAACCAGTACTCGTTACTATCGTATCGTTACTCGTTACTTTCGGTAAAATCGATCGGTATCCGTATACTGAGCCTATTTTATCGGTCTACGGCCCTAAAAAGGGCTTTGAAACGTCGCATTCCATTGAATCACGTGAGCTATTCTAGTTTTCCGTCGCCTTTTTTTGGGTAGAAATAATTCACTTTATTTTGGCTATTATTTTTTGGTTCACTGGATATAATTCATTATTAAATTTTCTATTGCTGTCAGGGCTTAGTTTCTAAAGTCAGAAGGGCCTACGGAAGGCCGTCAGGAAAACAGGAAAAAATAAAATAAAAAATAAAGAAAGAAAGGAAATAAATATTACAATAATAACATTAATTAGTAATTAAAATAACAAAAAAATTACTTATTAAAAAACTTAATAATTAAAATAACAAAAAATAGTGATTAAAATAATGAATAATTAAAGTAATATAATAATTAGCAACCGAAATATAAAATACTTATAAGTACAGTTTAATAAAAATGTTAAAACAAATAAAAATTAAAATAATTTTTAAATTTATGATGACTAATTAAATAATAAAGTAAAATACCAGATCTTGTCTTATTGGCTTAGTATCGTTTCGTCCTTTCTCATTTAATCCCCAGCTCGAAAAAGTGTTATTTCTTTCGTTCGCTGCCTTCATCCACCAATTCCCTCTTTCCCGTTTCATCCGCTATTTGAAAAATAGGTGTTTACTTTACGATAAGGCGAACGTCTGTTTACTTCAATTAAAATGTTTTAGAAGAGATGACTGTTTCTACTTAGCTTTTGATTTTTTAATATTATTTAATATTTTATGCAGACAAATTATGTTGAGCAGAATAATGAATTTCAGACGTGTTCAAAAGGTGTGTATCTGAATATAATAACATTTTTGTTGCATAGTATCCATTTTTTTAATTTCACACATTTCTAAAGCAACAGAAGTACGTTATCACTATTTTGGCACACACATCAAAAACATGTATAATTAAGATTAATGTTACATTCCTTATTCAAAGTAATGTGTCCTCATTAAATGCAACCATTCATGCTTTTAGAGGATTTTACATGTGGTGGTCTTAAAAAGATGATGTTCACTACCAATGTTTGTTTATGTTCCCAAAAATAGAGATCTCTTAAAAGGTGACCTCTTAGAGATGTCGTAAATAGATGATTTGCTATAATTATTTTCCGATAGATAATGGAATTAATGTAATTTAATGTCAATAACTCGAGGAAGCAAGTTTAAATACGGTGCAACAAAAATACAGAAGTATTTTAAATGACGAAAATATTCATATTTTGTCAGTGTCAAATTTAAAAAAGAATTACCTTTGGGCAAATTATGAAATCTAACTTTTAATGTCGTCTTCTGGTTTCTATATTTATATTTGGAAAACTTTTATACTCGTTATGAAAAAGAAAAATACAAGAAGTTTGAGTCCCGTAGGACAAAGATTGACCAGGAAATTTAGTTTCAAAATTTGCAATGTTTGATGCCATTTGTAACTTGCCTTTGGGTATCGCTTAATTGAGTTAGAATAATTCGAGGAAATGAGTTTAAATGAAGTGCAGAAAAAATAAGCATAATTTAAATAGTCGTAGAAGGAAGTCATACGGAATCCATATCAAATTTTCACTTTTTCATAATGACCATAAAACTTTCCCAAATACAAATACAGAAACTGGGAGACCGCATTAAAGATTAGCTTTCGTTATTTGTCCGTTATTCGTTATTTCTTTTGCTGCTTCCCCCATTCCGTTCATCAGAACCGCTAATGACGAAAGGGTGAAATTTCCCCGATTCATACCCTCTCCAAAAACTCCTTGTTGAGACTGTTATTTGTTGAGACAAGGAATGCTATATTATAAATGTCAACTTGCTTTTTACACTTAACAATAAAATCGATAAAAACATTCGCAAATGTATAGGTTAAGTAAGAATAAGAACTTAAAAAAGAAATTTAGAAATCTATAAAAGGTAAGGAAAGTTTTATGTTACTTTATTAGAGATAATAGTGAAGCACTAAATATTTCATAATGCTATGAGTATACCTTTATTCATTTAAAAAATGGCCCACCAGCGGTCGAGCGGTAAACTGAACACTGGTAGTTCCGACCTGAGTTCGATCTCAGGCAAACGGGTTGGCTTCATAAGCGTTTCGTGGTTTTTTTTCCCCGTACCAGCTTACAAGCCAGCTTACCACGTACCATACGAGCCAGCTTTCCTAAGAAAGTGCTCTACGAAGGCATTTTTCCTTTTAGGCCCATAGCCCCAGTGTGTTTTGTCATAATCAACTAAACCAAATCATTTAAGAAATATATCAGTTGATCACTGCTCAGTGTACATCTGTTGTTTGCTTATAAAAACACTTTGTAAAGACGTTTCCACTATTTTGCTAATAATTCTGGAAGGCTCATAGGGTTCGAAATTATGTTACACTAACATCCGAAATTATGTTACACTAGCTAACAGAGAACTTAAGTCTGCTTAATACAACAAAAATCTGCTTGACTTGCTTTCGTGTCTTTGGGAAACGTAAGTATATGCAGAAATAAATATTAAAATCTATCACGTATATTTGTAAGGATGTAAAGCATACTGTTTTGGTTCACGATAATGATAAATATGCATCATGTTACGGCAGTTTTAAAAGATCACAAATAACTATACATATGCTAGACTTCTAACAAAATTTCTGTTACAATATGAACATGCATTTATTATTATATGAGTCGTAAAACGACCCACCAGCGGCCGAGCGGTAAAGTCGCTGAAGACTGTTAGTTCGGTCCGAGGTTCGAATCCCGCGAACGGTCCGACTACATGGGTGTTTTCGTGGCTTTCCCCATGTGTAACGTGTATACGAGCCAGTTTCCCTTAGAAAGTCCTCCACGAAGACATCCCCCCTTAGGCAGATAGCCATAGTGTGCCTTGCCATACACACATGAGTCGTAAAATTCAATATTCGTCATTTTTAGATTCTAGGTATATGACAATTTTTTTTTTTTAAATTTTCGTTTTGTTTTTAAAAATTAATTCACTTTATAGCTTTTCTTCAATTTATTATAAATGAATAGGAGTTTAAATTTTGATTTATATATAATATGATATAAATTCATCATTCATTAATAATATTTTATGTATAACAAAAAAATTATCATTAATGCTCCAAATTTTAATTTTTTTAATGATTTGTCTTACATTTGTTGTATATTTGTTGAATGCATAGCTAAATATTTCAATTATACACAATAAAGGTTATGCAGAAAACAATTCAGCTGGCATGATAGCTAATTGCGAAAGAAAAATTAGAGTCTTATTGCTCTTAACTCTTAGTACAAGCAGCCATTTTTAAATTGACGTTAAAATAAATTTATTCTATGGTCTATTAGAAAATATTTATACTGAATCATTTATTGACGACTTCTAAGAGGTCGCTTTCTGAAAGAAACCTGTATTTTGAGAACATAAACATACGTTGATATTGAACATCACTTTTTTTAAGATGCCAGAGCAAATGCACAGAGCTCCAAAAATCCTCTAAAAGCATAGACGGTCACGTTTTAAAAGGCTGACTACTTTTAATAAAGCTTGTATATTAATGTTCATTATACATTTCTCACATTTTTACTTTCTTTCAAAACAACGATGCTGTGGTTCAATTGCTTTAGAACTATGTGAAACTAATAAAATGGGCCCTATGTTATAAAAAGCTAATTATATTCAGATACACACCTTTTGAACATGTTTGAAATCTATTATTCTAATCAGAATACTTTGTCTACAGAAAACATTGAATCAATATTAGAAATCAAAAGCTAAGTGAGATTAAAGTAGGAAGAGTCACATCGTCTAACCCATTTTAATTGAAGTAAACAGGTGCTTACTTTATCGTGAACACCCGTTTTTCAAACAGCGAATGAAAAGAAAAAAAGAGCCCACCAGAGCTCGAGCGGTAAAGTCGCTGAGCACTAATAGTTCGGTCCGGGGTTCAATTCCCGGCTAACGGCTAGCTGCATGGGCGTTTTCATTGTTATTCCCGTGTGTAACTTGCATATGAGTCAGTTCCCTTTAAAAAATCCTACACGAAGGCCTCCCTTCCCGTAGGCAATAGCCGTAGTGTGCTTTGCTGTAACCGAATAAACCGAAACCGAAAAAAAAAAAAAAAAAAAAAAAGGAATTGGTGATGGAAGGCAGCTACGAAACGTCGTTTTAGAAGAATGGGCTACATAACCAAATTTCTATCTATACTCTGGTAAACAGTATATTATTTGCTCATCAAAAGCCTAAATTTAGCTTATGCTGGGCTTAGTTCTTAAGTTGCAATTTTAGCCACAGCCCCCAAACAAGACGATGTTTGGTATTTTATTTCATTACTTAGTTATTCATTAATTAAATTTTCATTTGTCTTTAAATTTTTATTGAATTATAATAATAATCATTTAATATTCTAGTTGCTAATTATTTTATTATTGTAATAGTTATTTTATTTTTATTTATTTATTTATTTATCTTTCCTGATTGCCTTCCATAGAGCTCCAGCACTTCTAATTTTAAAAATTAAGTCCTGACTACAACCAATGATTGCGAAAATAAAAGTCAAGTAACTTATTTAGTGATAATTAAATAAAATAAAAGCCAAAGCTTTTATTTTCGCCTTACTTGGCTTTTATTGTATATATATATATATATATATATATATATATATATATCAAGCAAAGTATGTGTGTGTGTGTAATTTACATTTAATTATAAGGACATATATATGTGTACTTTACATTTAATTATAATTTATTTGATATATATATACATATTTACGTGTGGTAGTATTACCGATTGCAATAAAAAGGGAGGTGCACCTCTAGATGTTATCATGGACCCATATACAAAATTTCAACGTTCTATAACTAACCGTTTTTGAGTTATGCAAAATGCATACATACGTACTTACACATCACGAAAAAAATCCCTTTCAAGTATCAACTTAAAGTCATAATCATCAGTCATAAGTATCAGCTTAGAGTAAATGGGATTACATTTAACAATAAGTTTTTTTGGAAAAAAAAAAGAGAGAGAGAGAGAGTCTTTCATTGTGTTCGTACGTACAGGCGTCAGCCCAAAAAATAATTCACATGGATTCCGTAATCGTCAAAAACGGATATTTCCGTTAAAATATGATACCCAAAAGTTTTCTCGATTACAATAATTACTACCATTTTATTTGATACAAGGAAGTAAAGAACCTATATTAACCTACATATTCTTATATAAACAATACCTAAGTGCAGTATATAAATATTTCAAATCAATAAAATCTGACTATGGCACGCTCAAGGAAAAAAAAAAAAAAAAAAAGATGAATCATCTAAATTTTCAAATTACAAACATAAATAGCAATAGTAAAAAGCAAATACAAAATAACGCTTCACGCTATCAAAATTGCTCATTTTCTTAAATATCAACAACTAAATAGTATTTCAACTAAAACACATAATGTAAACAAGAGTTTGCCCGATGCCCAAAAAAATTCAAAATTATCTATGAAAAATATGAGCGCATTGTGACGCAACCGTATCATTCGTATTCGAACAGCAACCGCATCATTCGTATTCGCATAGAAACCGCATCATTCGTACTCGAACAAACCGCATCGTACGACAGATGCGAGTAACGAAATGAATTTGTGAGTACCGAATCGGTACTTCGAGTCAACCGATGTACCCGTTACTCAGTAAGAATAGATGCGGTTTGCTCCAGCTCTAGTATCAAGCTGTGTAAAGCATTGATTACAGCTATTTCTTGTTAGAATCTGTCTGATATCACGAGACGAGAAGCTGGACCCCGCGCCGTACCCTTATGTAAGTAGCCAATTAAATTAGAGTTCTCGGTGACATCAGATTATGGGCGTGGTCTTTTGTTACTCGACGCGATGGTCCTTTCGCGGTTCTTTGCTTTCGCCATTTTAACTAGTGACCTTCTACTAGTTGTGTCGTCGAGTAGCGATTGAGTACGGCATGTCTTCGGAAGAGCATGTGCTTTGTATGTACTGCGAAAAGAGTTTGAAAAATAGGGTACAACTTAGAAAACATTTACACAACGTGCACAAACTTCGAAGTGAGCTGAATCACATTAAATGCGGAGAAGAAGGTTGTTTGGAAAGTTTCTCTACATTAATGAATTATAGAGAGCATTTAGAGAAGCTGCATAAATATGAAAATATAAGTAAAAGTTTAGATCTCTCATTCCCATCAAGACAAGGTTTGTTAATCCGCACCGTACATATATTTGAATACGCAGTGGAAGTAGTATTTTATTTTTTATCTTATTTTTAAGGAAAATAAAATTATTGAAAAAAGGTTACATTTTCTCCTTTGCCGTGTTTGATTAAAAAAAAAAAAAAAAAAAGCATGTAATAGGTGCTGCACAATGAATCATTGCTGAATTTTTCCGCATCATAACGATGTTATAAATTTATAAGGCTTTCTCTTCATCTGTTATCTATAATACCAAAAGACAACATTCCACATGTACATTACAAAGTTTTTAAAACACTAACATAACAGTTTTTATGCTGCTTGAAAATAATTTATGGTATAAATTCATCACTGAATACATTTTAATATGACTGTATAGTTTTCAGTTTCATTGTCTTAGTTTTTAAAAACTGAGTACCTCTCTGTTATCAGGAACAGATTCAGAAATGTATGTGTGTGTATAGACACATATAATGCATGAATACATGCATTTCTGAATCCAATTCAAATAACCGAAGAGTACAAAAAATTGATACCAATAGATAAATTTTCTTACTGGGTATGATGCAGGGGTTATGAAGGAGATTTAATTGTATTCTTTATTTTTTTTTATCCTTTCATTCACCAAAATGTACATACCATTTCACATTGCTTCACAATTTTCTTATCCCATATATTTTGCTTTCTTTTCAGATTATTTACTTAACGTGAATACCTGAAACTGATCATACGTAGATTTTTATTATTTGCATTCAATTTTTTTTCAGTACATTTACCTTTCAGTCTACATAACATATTTTATAGATTTTAAAGAATCAAACTGGATAGATATGTTCTCAAAACATTTATTGAAAATCGAAAAAAAAAATTAACCTTTTTATGATACGTGATTTTTCTCTCTTATTATCACAAATGTGAAGTTAGTGGACTAAAGAACGTACTGTCTAACAAACATTTTCCACTTCATATTTGTAATTAAATACAAACAAAAAGAGAGAAGTTTTAAGTAATCTTTAGTATATTTCCAAAATAATCTTTAATGGAAGAAAAGTGAATGCTTTTCTTTCAACACATTCTTGTTTCCTTGTTAATATAGTGAACCCACAAAGAACATGATTTTGCATGTATGTGTATCCATTTAATTTGTCCACTGCGAGAATTCCAATTATACACAGTATGTTGTGGAGTATTGGCAATATTGTGATAGCTTTTTTTAATGGCTAGTTTGAAAATTCATTTATTAAAAAAGTTAGATATTACAAAGAACAGCAAAACCTGAACTGTAATGTTCTGCTCTCCACCGAATTCAACTCCCTTAATCGAACCAATGGATCAAAAAATCAAAAACATTTGCAAATAAAGCACTAGACGAAAGAAAGCACACTAATGGCATTTTTGAAAGTAATTGAACTTAAGATACAATATAGAAATGATTAAAGTCATATAGCAGTAAGTGAATTCATCAACAGTTAATGTATTCTGGTATCTCCTCTGACCAGTCAACAATTTTAAAGGATTTCCATCAAGTGAAAATGAAGCCTAGGAAATCATACAAATTGCAAAAGCAATAGGCAGCAAAGGATTTTCATGTACAGAAGAAGGAGAAATAGAAGAATTAGTCAAAAATTATGGTTTTGAAATAACAAATTAAGAACTGAATGATCTTATAACAGCAGCTGAACTGTGAAAGCAGCAATAGAGAGGAAAATGAAGTGCCTTTAATGTACAATAAGTTAAACAAACTGTTAAGTAAGGCATAGGAAACGTCCGATTTTTGCAATTCAGATTGACCTAAATGACGAAAGAAAAGGACACTTTATGAGAGGAATTGAAGAATTGCACTCCTTACCTCAATACATTTAATGAAACATTATCCCAAGCAAAAATCATCAGCTATTTAAAAAAAAAAAAAAAAAAAAACTGTATCAGATACCTATTAATAGAAATTTTTCAAATACCATTTGTTTCAGCTTTCCCTTTTAATTACAATAATATTAAGGTTTATATTAATTATTCATCCTTTCTTAATCTGAAATACACCTAAAATGTTTTTTTTCCATAGCAGGTTATCTTTGTGGAATTTAATTTTGCCATACGTGCAGTGTGTAAATGACATGACGTCCTTGTTTGGCCATGGTTTACTCTATGCATATGCTTTTACAATGAACCTTCTGGAATATTCCCACCCATGGTGCCAGATAATTTTTTTTTTTTTTTTTTTTTTTTTTTTTTTTTTTTTGTGCAAGCAGTTAGTTATCTGAAAGAAACAATGTTCAATACAGATATTGTCCTTGGAAGTATTCAAAAATCAGGTTTTAGGATTAGTTTGGATTGATCAGATAATGGCAAAATGCATCAGGCTATCTACTTAAAGACAGAGATATAATCATGGGGGGGGGGAAGGAGCCTCTCCAGGGAAGCTGGTTGTAATAATCTTACACATTTAGAAAATTATGTGAACAGCTCTGCAGTTTTCATTTTTCTGGGATTTGAACTGGATCAAACTACCAGTGGCTGCTTGGATTTGTAAATAGAGAAAAGTTCTTACTGTTGAGTGATACATGCCTCTTGAAACACATAACAAAAAATCAGGATACTTGGTTCACTTATTCTTCCTTACAGCTTAGGCACAGCAACATTACATTAAAATGTTTCAGTACTTTTAACATTTCTTAGCTGTGAAATATTTTGAAACATATTTACAGTATATTGAACAATATTTGGCCAAGTCACCTATAATTTCCTGATCGGAAAATGCGAGAACGATAGTGAATTTGTAAATGATCCATTGTTGGTGCTTTCTGTATGAAGTAATTTTAAATTCAGCCACTAAAAGTGATAGAATTTTTTAAATGACCCAGTATGTTAAAACAACTATCGACTTCGTATTCTTTTGAACATATACAGGTTAAACTTGTTTTCATGTATGTATTTAACATCATGCTTGATTTAGATATGTATATTTAACATAATGCTGATTCAAAATTACAATAGATGTTTATTACATATTATGAAATTAACATATTGTTATTAGATAAATTTTTGTAGAAATAATGGATTATCAATTGCTTTTAATTTTTTATATAGCTTTTTATGAATGGTTACATGATGAGGAAAAAAATACCAGAACATCCTTTGTAATAGCTCGTGGAGGAAAAAAAATTCAAAACCCACTCTTCTCTAACTCTGACATGTAGCCGAAGTGGATTTTATAAATCTGAAGGAAAAGGAATACGGCAATTAAAAGCTCAAGGTTCAAAAAAGTGCGGACAGACATGTACTGCTAGCATAAATATGAAAATTTATGAAAGTAAAATTTCTGTACAGTACTACAACACACACAAACATGATTTTAATTTAGGTCTATATAAAACACATAAAAAATGTCTTAATTCAATCAATGCAACCTCCCAGAAACTGAAGAGAATGTAAAAACGCAAAATAAGTTCCAGTTGTAAAAAATTAAAGCTATTTATTACATGCCAACATCAGGCAGCTGACAACCATAAGTAAAATATTTATATGTATATAATTCAAAGACACAAATTAAGTCAAATGGCCGACAAGTTATTTCTTATTTTATCTCAAGAACTAAAACAGCAACTTCATATGACTCTAACACCTGCAGTTCAGAATTAATCACTTACGTAGTTTCCTATTTTTTTTAAATGCAGCTCGATACTGAATCTGTATTAATTGCATTCATAAGCTATGATTACATAATGAAAGAATAACGAATTGTATAGATATTTTTTAAATAGCACAGATAATTAACAATATCATGTCCTATAAATTACTTCATGATGATGTTCATGGACATGTTAATATAACAAGTGGACATGTATAAATATTATTTTTGAAACTCGAATTAAATAATCAATGAATCAGCAACCGCCAAAATGTAAAACCAAGCAGATAATAATTAGAGTTTTAAACTTTCAGAAGATACATTTCACCTACTATAATGTGGAAAACTTGAGATTACAAAAGAAAACAAGGTTTGACTACAAAATTACATTGTATTTACAAGAACTTCGTGAACATCTTCGCGTTTTCATCGACAGCCAATCACTCCACCTATAAATGACGTCATTTTCAAGTTAAACATAATTGGCTAGCATCAGAAGGGTACGGCGCGGGGTCCAGCTTCTCGTATCACGAGAAGCTAGACCCCGCGCTGTACCCTCATGTAGCCAGCCAATTAAATTAGACTTCTCGATGACATCAGCTTGTGGGCGTGGTCTTCTGTTACGTGACGCGATCACAGAAAGTTGAACATATTCTTTGACGCGATGGTCCATTTTAACTGTTGACTATCTATTTGATAGTTGTATGTTTTGGTAGAATGCGTATGGCATGTCTTCTTCGGAAGAGTGTGTGCTTTGCATGTATTGCGAAAAACGTTTTAAAAATAAGGTGCAACTATGGAGTGTACTTTAATACTCCGTGGGTGCAACTTAGAAAGCATTTACGCAACATGCACAAATTTTGAAGTGAGCTGAATCACATTAAATGCGGAGAAGAAGGTTGTTTGGAAGCTTCTCTACAATAATGAATTATAGAGAACATTTAGACAATCTGCTTAAGTATGAAATTATAAGTAAAAGTTTAGATCTGTCATTCCCATGAAGACAAGGTTGTCAGTCCGCACCGTACTTTTATTTGAGTACGCAGTAAAAGTATTACTTTAATTTTTTTTCTCTCATTTTAAGGAAAATAAAATTACTGAAAAAGTGCTATTTTCTTCTTTGCTATGCTTGGATTAATCGTTGTTAAACTTTTTCGGATCTTATCAATGTGAGAAATGTTATAAATCTTGCTCTTTATCTTTTATTATCAGTAATACCAAAAGACTTACCAACATTCCACTTGCAAATTATAAAATTATTGAAACATTAACGTACCAGTTAGTCTTTTTGCATCTCTTGCATATTTACGCTCCTTGAAAACTACGTTTATGGTATAAATTCATCACTCAATACATAAATTTTAATAACACTGTATATTTTTCAGTTTCGTTGTCTTAGTTTTTAAAAATTGGGTACTCCTCTATAGTTGGGATCAGATTCAGAAATGTTACCCAATTTTTAACAACTAAGACAACGAAACTGAAAAATATACTGATAAATATACATACTGTATATACAATATATACAGTTATTAAAATTTATGTATTGAGTGATGAAGTTATACCACACACATACATACATATGCACATGAACACATACATCTGTACATGCATGCATACATACATTTCTGAATCTGGTCCCAATAACCGAAGAGCACCAAAAACTGGTATCGATACATTAAATTTCCCTGCTAGACATGATGCAGGGAGATTTAATTGTATTAATTCTTTGTTTGCTTTCGTTCACTAAAGTGTACATACCATTTTACATTGCTTCACAATTTTCTTATCTCATATATGTTGCTTTCTTTCAAATTGTTTACTTATTTTGAATACCTAAAGCTGATCATACTTAAATTTTTGTCATCTGCATTAAATTTTTTTCAGTATATTTACCTTTCAGTTTACATAACATGTTTTGTGGATTTTAAAGAATCAAACTGAACAAATATGTTCATAAACCATTTATCGGAAATTGGAAAAATGGTCCTTTTATAATACATGCTTTTCTCCTTTTAGTATTACAAATGGGAAGTTAGTGGACTAAAGAACTTACTGTCTAACAAACTTTCCCCCCTTCATATTTGTAATTAAAAACTGAGTTTTAAGTAATCTTAATCTTTAGCATATTTTCAAAATAATCTTTAATGAAAGAAAAATGAATGCTTAAGTTTTCTTTCAATGCATTCTTCCCATTTCCTTGTTATTATAGTAAACACACTAAGAACACAAATTTGCTTATATGCATTATCTTAATTGTATCAATTTAATTTGTCCAATGTGAGAATTCCAATTACATGCAGCATGTTGCGGAATATTGGCAGCATTGCAATAGTTTTCTTTAATGGCTGGTTTGAAAATTCATTCATTAAAAAAGTCAGATATTACATAGAATAACAAAACCTGAACTGTAATGTTCTCCTCTCTTCACCAAACTCAACTCCCTTAATCCAAACAATGGATCAAAGAATTATAAGAACATTCAAAGCGTGTTACAACAGGCATGTTTACATCTTTGCAAATAAAGTACTAGATGAAAGAAAGCACACTAATGGGATTTTTGGAAGAAATTCAACATAAGTGTGTATGTGATTATGACAAAGCCTCGAAGGCTATATGCCTAAGGGAAGGAATGCCTTCGTGGAGGGTTTTCTAAGGGAAACTGGCTCGTATACACGTTACACATGGGGAAATCCATGAAAACGCCCATGCAGCCAGTCCATTCGAGGGATTCGAACCTCGGACCGAATTACCAGTGTTCAGCGACTTTACCGCTCGGCTGCTGGTGGGCGAATTCAACATAAGACACTGCATAGAAATGATTGAAGGCCCATGGGAATAAGTGAATTCATCAACCATGAATGTTTTCTGGCTTCTGCTCTGGTCAATGAACAATTTTAAAGGATTTCCATCGAGTGAAAATGAAGCCAAGGAAATCATAAAAACTGCAAAAGGAATATTCATATATGGAAGAAGAAATAGAAACATTAGTCAAGAATGATAATTCTGAAATAAATTAAGAACTGAATGATTTTACTTTGTTATTAACTGAACAGCAGCTGAACTGTGAAAGCAGCAATAGAGGGGAAGATGAAATGCTTTTAATGTACAAGAAGTTAAACAAATTGCTAAAAAAGACACAGGAAATGTCCGATTTTGGAATACAGATTGACCGAAGTGAAGAAAGAAAAAAACACTGAGAGGAATTCAAAAACTGCACTCCTTACCACAATATATTTAATAAGTTGCATCAAATATTGTCCCGAACAAAAACAGCAGCTATATAAAAAAATAATTGTATCATATACCTAGTACTTATTAAGCAGTAATAGAAATTATTTCAATTACCATTTGTTTCATATTTGCCTTTTAATTACAACAATATTAAGGTTTGTATTAAGTATTCATGCTTTCTTAATCTGAAATATACCTAACCCATTTTTTTCCCATAAAAAGTTGGTCTTTGCGGAATGTAATTTTGCTGTATGTGCAGTGTGTTAATGACATAACCCCTGTCTTTGGCAAAGCTTTAAAGTATACATATACAATGAACCCTCTGGAAAATTACCACCCATGGTCCCAGATATTTTTTTCTTCTGTGTAGGTAGTTAGTTGTCTGAAAGAAATAATGTTAAATATAGATATTGCCCTCAGAAATATTCAAAAAATCATTTTTCAGGATTAATTTGGATTGATCAGATAATGATAAAGCACATTAGGACTATCTGATAAAGGACAGAGATAAGGGAAGCTGGTTGTATTCATATTACACATTTCGAAAATTACATGAACAACTGTGCAGTTAGCAATTTTGCAGGGATTTGAACTGGATCAAACTACCACAGTGGCTGCTTGGATTTATAAATAGAGAAAAGTTATTAATGCTGAGTGATAACTACCACCTACGTGCCTCTTGAAACACATAACAAAAAATCAGGATACTTGTTTTGCATGTTCTAGTTCATCTGCCTTACATCTTAGACACAATAACATTGCATTAAAATATTTCAGTACTTCTAACATTTCTTAGCTGTGAAATATTTTGAAACATGTTAAACAGTATATTGAGCAATATTTGGCTTCCAAGTCACCTATAAGCTGATTTCCAGATGAGAAAATGTGAGAATGATTGCGATTACATAAGTGATCCATTGTGGGTGCTTTCTGTATGATATAATTTTAAATTCAGCCACTAAAAATGACAGAATTTTTTAAATGACCCACTATGTTAAAAACAACTATAGACTTCATATTCTTTTTTAACATATACAGGTTAAAATTGGTTTTCATAATACTACATATATTTTAACAAGATGCTGATTCAAAATTACAATATATGTTTATTACATATTATGAAATTAACATATTGTTATTAGATAAATTTTTACTGTCTAAAATTTTGTAGAAATAATGGATTATCAATTGCTTTTAATTTTTTATAGAGCTTTTTATGAATGGTTACACGATGAGGAAAGAAATACCAGAACATCCTTTGTAATAAATAGCTCATGGGGGAAAAAAATTCAAAATCCATTCTTTTCTAACTATGACAGGTAGCCGAAGTGGATTTTATAAATCTGAAGGGAAAAGAATATGGCAACTAAAAGCTCAAGGTTTAAAAAGTGTGTACAGACATGTACAGCTAGCATAAATAATTAAATTTACGAAAATAAAATTTCAATGCAGTACTACAACACATACGAGTACTACAAGCACAGTTTTAATTTAGGTCATGTTCTTATTCCATAACCTCAAAAAGAAAAATATTGCTGGTAATGATTTTAATCTTTTTTATTCTATATAATGTAATAGTTATTCATTCTTTGTAGTTATCACAGTTTATTTCAAAAATCCCTTCCTAAAATATATTAAAGTTTTTTCCTGTCATAACATGTATCTGTTTCCCTCTCTCGCTTACTACGCTGCTGGTATTCAAAATGCAATACCATAAATGAAGGATCCAATAATCTTAAAATCTTCCTTTTAGATGACTTAGCATAGACTTTGATGGAATATGCAGATAATTAATAGTGCAGTGTATATGCATATCACGTACTCCAGTAATGCTATGTAGAAAGACTAAAAAAAAAGAAAGAACTATAGGTTGTTTTAATTACTGGAATTGTATGTTTTACCAGTGCTTCTTTATGTGGGAAGTTTCAGCATGGCACAACATTCTTTTCAGACAAATCTCATTTTTGCCTTACCATTACGATGGTCTTATCTTAGTCTCCCCCCCCGGGGGTCGACGTAGAGTACTCTGCGCAGTACTGGCTAGGATCTGTACCTAGGCAGTCTCGGCCATGGGGGTATAAAATTTATGAACTTAGCAGTTCCCGATGGTCCATGGGGTAAGTCTATACTTGCTCTTCATGGGCCGGGAGGTGTAAGTCCTTTCCACCAGGGTATTGGTAGCCAAATAGCAAACTGGGCCATTGAGAGTCTGGTCACTGCTGTCCTTGGAATTCCATGTAAAGCCTAAGGAGAGGGGCATCCCGTGGAGTGCTGGCAGGTAGCCCAAATTAACGGCCGGTCATCGACCCTAAGTTTCCATCGCCCACCCCACCGTGGTCTCGGTCCGGCTGGACGGTGGTCTTGACTGGCTCGTGTTTAGCGGTGGGCTAGAGGATCGTTGAGCGATCATTTGAGGGTTTAAAAGTGTTGGTGTCTCGGGGATGTGGGACCCTGGGCCCAGCAGGAGTGTTCAATGTCATCGTTGGGTGACGCCTATGGGATTTATCCCGTTCCCAGAATGTGATTGAGTTCACGAGCTGCGGTATAAATCTTTGTTGTTTGTTGTTATCTTAGTCTGGTGACATTTTAATAACAGATATCATGACCCTTGCATTATGAATTATCCTATCAGTCTATCACTAATGGTTATAGTTTAGGGTACCATTAGCACTGTTACTCATGCCTAATACAGACAAAAGTCGTTAATCCGGACTCGTCGGGACTTCGGCAATTCCGGATTATCGATTTTTCCGGATTATAGATAATCAGTTTAAATCGCGTAAGATGGCATGCAGAAATTCTAAAATTAAAAATATGAAACCGTAATTTATGAAATGAACAATTATGATTTAAAGGGTATCAAAATTTACAAAAAAAAGTTTAATATTTATTTGTTTACTTTATTAAACATTTCTTTCAATGTAAGTTGTTTAATTTGCTTTGTTTTATGTGATAATACTTTCTCTTTAATTCTATAAACAGACATAATTTTTTGTTCAGTTACAAAGTTCAGTTTTTGTTCAAGTCCCATTAATTGCTGTGCCGAGAATACCGACTAACTTGTCAATCGAAATTTTTTCGTTTTCACTAACCTCTCTGTCACATTCTTCATGTCTTTATCCATTTTTTGCAGCAATTCCACTTTTTGTTTGGACATCGAAACATACTTTCGTTTTGTACGATCCTTTGGGAGCTCCAGAATCGGAAATTCTATTTGACATAATCGAAAGTTCAAGTTTACTTTTATAGTATTGCTCTTACAGTCTGCAAAAAATAATAAGCCAGATCCAATTCAAAAATTAAGGAATAACGCAATCATCAACATTAACTGAAATAGATAATTAGATAATTTTAGCTTATACCGTCCGTTATACGTAAAACGCGCACGCGAAAACGTATTCTGCGCTTGCGCACACGCAAATGCGCAGTCGTAAGAGGTCTTATGCGCATGTGTCAATGCGGCGCATGCGCAGAAAGGTTTTAGCTTTGAGGTCCGGATTATAGATCATTCCGGATTATGGGTGTCCGAATTAATGACTTTTGACTGTATACTACATTACAGGCACCCTCTGCAGCAATCACTACATCTTAAAATTTTGTGCCCTGTTGTCTTCCCTCCCTTTCAAGGATAGCCTGCTGCTGAGTTTCAATATGATCACAATATTCAACAGATTTTCATTGCCTATTAGGTCATTCTCCTGCCTTGGCACAAAAAAAAAAAAAAAAAAAAAAAAAAAAAAAAGAGAAAAAAGCAGAAAGGCAAAATTACAACAAAAATCTCAAATACTTTTAAGGCCACACAAAGATGCAAAATGTTTACAGTCTAAGAAGATTGATGACAGAATATTTAAATTTAAAAGTAGCTCATCAAGAAGAATCTATTAGGTAAAAAAAAAAAAAAAAAAAATCAGAGCATGATTGTAACAAACACTGTTTGAAAATGTATACACAGTAATATTAGCATGCGAGCATATATTTGTGAATGTATTGACCTTAGTATTCAAAATAATTTGTGCAAACACATTCTTTCAGCAGTAATGTACAACAGAAGTGAAACAGGTTATTCTGGAGCAATCGTGAAAAGAAGGAGTACAAAATTTAGAAAAACCACACATAAACTTCACTTCTGAGAAATCAACTATCATATTTTTTTTTAACGACTAGTAAATGAAATCCAAAAATTGGGCAATGAAAATAAAAATTTACAGAATACATTAACAGACAAAATATTTCAGCAAATCATGCAACATTTAAATGCTGTTAAAAAATTATTACAGTTGTCAGAAAATTGCAACACAAATCAAAAAATATATATGACTAAATTTGAATCTAAAAAGTAACAAGATTATTCCACAAAAAATATTTTTCTCAACAAAAATTTGTAAAAAAATGAGAACTGAACAAACCTACAGCAAATGAAACTGAAACGTTCACAGATATTTTATTAGGACAGCCTGTCATTAGCAAAGGAAATGATCATGACAATTCAATACAGAAACATCACTAATAAGTGAACTTTATTACTATTTTGTTTGATAAAGAAATTTAATCATACAAGCTAATCATTACTTTTACTGTTAACTGCTCCTGTAAGTTTCTTTCTTTCTATATTAATAATTTAGAACAAACTATGAGAGATTAAATTATTATTTCAAGTGGCTTTAGAACTTTTAAGATGTTTAAGAGCTAATTTCACCCAGGAAATCTGTTTGCTAAATGAAAGTGTGCTATGATTAAAGAAAACATTTGTAAATAATCAAACTTTTGAAAATAACATCTGACTAATGTAATATGTTTTGTTAATCACATAAATAACTAAGATTTTACTTTTTAAAAAAATTTTTTACTGTAAATATTATTTGTTGAATATTTTATAAATAATAAAAATACATAATGAAAATGTTGTGTATGCGCTTAATGTTGTAGGTAATTTCAAATGCTTCATCCCAAAACTTTAATTCTTTATTCAGATTTGTGAGAAAAAAAACTTAACATTTATTAATAATAATGTGTATCCAACTTTTTATTAATTTCATAGAAAAATTTTATTTAGAATGTCGAATACTTGTAAATGCATTCACAGTCATCTACTTCCTTTTTATTAACAAAAAGCTCATTAAGCTGTTCATTCATACAATGCTCCAAAAACGTCATCCTTATTACAAACAATGCATATTTTCCTATAGCTTTAAAATTAGTTAATTTTTTTTTTTTTTTTTAACTGCAGTTTGATAGTGGTTCTGTATAAATCGCATTCATAAACTGATAGAATAATAACTAATTGTACAGATATTTTTTTTATATGGCACAGATGCTTAAACAGTGTGATGTCCTATAAATTTTTTCATGTATGTTAATATAAAAGTTGATATGTAAAAATATTATTTTTGAAACTCGGATTAAATAATCAATGATTCAGCAACCGCCAAAATGCAAAAACAAGCAGCACCAGGAGATACTTTCAGAAGGCATAATAATCTAACATAGTATGGAAAACTTGAGATTATAAAAGAAAATAAGATTAGACTATAAAACTTATATGAACACTTTCATGTTTACATCGTCAGCCATTCACGATTACTCCGCCTATAAATGACGTCATTTTCAAGTCAAACATAATTGGCCAACATCACAAGGGTACGGCGCGGGGTCTAGCTTCTCGTCTGATATCTGAGACCCGACGAAGGAGGCTTACCCGGATATTTACCGGCCTCAGGGCAAATACTCTCGACACACGAGTGCTATTGACGAATGAAGGGTTATTGTAATTGGCTATTTATCGCCGTACTGGTTATTTTTTGTTATCATACTTTTACGTATGATGTAATTGCCATGTGAATGGGTTTGGGGAAGTTTTTATAAAATATTTACGACTCTTCTCTTAAGTGGTATAGTTTGTAGCAAGAACTTAAGATTATCATTATATATACGCGTGCATTAAAACTAATCAGTCTGCTCAAAAAATGCATTAGATATGTCATTTTACTCATGCATTATTTCTTCGTACATACACAAATAGAAATATATATTTCTGGCATATATGTATATAATATTTGGAGTGTGCAGTAGTTTTTAAAATGCATGAAATTTATGAAATCAGATTGAAATCTGTGTTATATTTTATTATCTATTTAATGGAGAGATACTTATTTATTACTGATTTAATGGAGAGATACGTTTTATTATATTACGTTTTTATTGTCAAGTGGAGTAATCTTTGAAATATTATAAAAACTGTATAATGGATTGTTTTGCTAAGCAAGTTTTTTCCGAACATTACGCTCTGTTAACTCTTTGTTGAATATGTCCACTGTATTATGAAAAGAAACCTGACATTGTATTAAAAACATATTTCCCTAAAAGATTTAAGGAAGGCAATTATTATTCATTTTCTCAAATATTTGTTTTTATATATTATGTAATGAATGTGGAATATTTATGATTGCAACCTTTGAAATCAATCAAAAATAAATATTTAGGTCAAAAGAATTGTGTATGTAAAAAAACTTGTCCACATATATATTTTCATGTTAACAGAATTTGTTTTTATATATAATGAACAATTATGTGAGTTCATCAATGCAGAGATTCCTTATTGATTTCTACAATATTTGTCCTTGCAATCGTAAAACTGCATATTTGCAAAAAGTATAGATATATTTTCTTTGAAAATAAAAGTAAGACTGTTAAGTAGTGTCTTAGATATCAATTGTTTTATCTTTATTTAAAAATTAGGGCGTAATCGGCAAATTACTGAGAAAATTTAGATGACTAAAAACTAAAGAATTTTGAATGCAAGAATGTTAGATAATTTTAGATATAGATTTTATTGCTTATTACTATATTTAACTACACTTATTATTGCAGCTTATGTAAAATTTACTGTTTCTGTTTAAAAAGTTGTTCTTTTTTACATCCTTTCACTTTTATGAAGAAAGTTGGAAAGCAGAATTATGGTGCAACATTTATTTCATATAATGCCTGCTGAAAAGTAGGACCAATTATGATGTAACAGGAAAAACAAAGAAACCAACAGTTTTAAGGAAGTATCTGCAGATATCAATTTTAACAGCTAGTATCCTAAACATTAGTCAAAGTGTAACAAATTTTTAACTTTTTGACCCATTTGGGCACCTAAATTATAGACATAGTGATCTTATAGATTCAAATAATTAGATATTAATAAGTGGTCTTCAACCTGTCTCCTATATCTTGCACAACCAGATATTTCACAACTCACTTTACATTTTCACTGCCATCTCCTTTACAGTTTCCAATGGACTCATTTTTTTACACCGAATATACATGTACTTCTATCTACATAATCTATGTATTCATCATATGATTGTTTCTTTTATTTATGTTTTATTTCTTAAGAAATTGATATGATTTTAAAAAAGGACAACATTTATATTATAAGAAAATGATTTAATGAAGGTGACCCTTTTCTTTTTACAATGAAAAAGAGGACAAAAAGCGAACAAAGCAGGACATTTGCGTCTTTACAAAATTTTTTTAAAGCAATCACACGAACCGTAAAACGACTAAAATACAAATAAATTGTTGTTATTATTACTTCTACATCAATTGGCATGGCAGATGATATCATGTTTATTGCATTTGACAAAATATGTGTATTACAACCTATGCCTAGTGTTTTCTTTTAGAGTAAATCTGGTAATTTTTCATAGACATTATTTACTCCTTTTGCATCTTTTCCCACCAAAATTTGTATTTGTATTATCTGCTGTTAGTGCAACAACTTTATATTTCAAATTGTTTTCATTTATTACTCTGTATAGATGGTTCACCAAAATTTCTTCGCCCTCAATAGACTTTAAATTAAAAATTTTTATGTGAGTGCCATTGTTAACATTATAATATCTTACTATTATTGGATACAATTTTGTGTCATTATGATTCGATGCCTCAGATAAAACTGTTACAAATACTGCATTTTTCAAGTCTTCTGCAAGTATATTGTCACAATTATTATACTCAGAGTATAATAATTATACAGTGAAAGGAAATTTGTATTTGCATCAGATGTAAATGCGAACTATAATATTATATACACATTAAAATAAACAAAGTAAAGTGTGCAAAAGTGTGAGGTGCATGACAAGTGTGGCTGCGTGATGTATTGATATGCTCAGAATGTGTTGTCTGTGCATTTTATAATCATGTTTCTTCGAACTGCACCATCACATGACCATTGACGTGTAACATTTCGAAGCAGCATCTTTAACTAATACAGAGATAAACAGATTAGTTGTAAAATATTGAAAAGGAAGACAGTTGGGAAGACACTTCTTGAAGAAGGACAGAGTCTACCAAATGAGGACAATTGGTCTCCTTGCATGGTGGTTCACATGTAACATTCTTTTCATTGTTACCTCCTGGGGCATAGCTAGAGGGGAGTGAGGGTGGACATCTGTCCCTTGGCCCCCCCCCAAGGGGAGCCAAACTGATGTTACTAAATTTTAAAATTAAATATTTTCCGTTCTTAGCAAACAAAAGGGGGTGCGAAAACTTCAGCTGGGCACTGAAAACCTTACCTATGACTTTGGTTACATTATCAGCTTTAAGATTTTCCCCAGGTAGATTATTATAATTCTCATACTGTCTTCGGACTAGTTGTAAGACATTTTAGCTCTGCGTATTCCTAAACATTCATGATTTCATTTGGATAAAATTTTCGCGGTGAATCATTTCCATACGTTTCTTCAGAGTATCAGGTATGAGTCAACATTTCAGACATTAGCATCATATTCTGAAACATAAGCACAGAAGCTAACCATACAGAAATAAATGCCAATGATGATTTAATAGCTGTCCTTTAAAAAAAAAAAGTATTCTATATAAATTCACCTTAGCTGCTTCATTACTTTTTACCATTTTGTCTTATTAAAGATTTTACAGCAGTGCTGTTCTTTTGCAAAGTGGAGATCTGTATTAAATTTCTATTTTTTTAGATATGTACTGTTAAATTTAATTTAACAGAAATTCAATTATCCTTCATCCTCTCAACATGAGTTTTTACTATTCACTTATATATTCTGATGGACAGAATGAAACCCCTAAAAGGCGAAAAATAAAAATAAGTAATAATAATAAAAAAAGGATTTAAAATAAACCATAGTGTGATAAATATGATTATTTTTTCATTTTATTTATAATAGAGGAATAAATTACTGTTTTAAAAACAAAACAGTACTATGGAATAAAATTACATAGAAAAAAATTTCCATAAAAAATGACAAATGGTCAAATCAATAGTCATGTTTTTCCTGAATATATAAACCTTCATATCCAGCATGTAAAATTTTAATAGAAATTTCTATCCAGCAGTAAGAAATAGTATTGACCTAAAATGGCAAGGATGAGTCATGTTAAAGATGTTTGATATTTATTGTATTTTGTGTAACGATTGTAAGTTATATATTTCTTAAATGCAACTGACTTATATCATAAGAGCTTGCTTTTGTTTGCATAAAGGCACAAATCCACATACTATTGGAATTTCACTTTGCCAAACAAATTCAAATTTTACACGTACATCCATTTTGATGTTTTCAATGAAAGCAAAAATACCAATCTGCAGTTTGAAAAATTAATCTGGCAATTTAATTATGATCTGTACATTACTTATAATAAGTATAACAAAAGTTAACAAATAACACATATGAAATTTTATTATTGTACAAAATCTTTGGTAAAACAATTTTGGAAACTTCTGAAAGTTAATAGTAATTCTGAGAACATAAAAAAGCTTTATTATTGGGCATTAGTAATAGTTATTTTCTTGTTTGAGCAATCTAAAAGCTATTAAAAGAAACAGAAATTGAAAAATCATCAGGAATCATATATGGTCATCTTAGGGAGATTTTATTACATTTAATATAACTTATGTAATAGTTTACTATTTATATATGTATATGTGCTATTTCATCACTGTGTGCTAACATAAGTTGTCAATAACAATTATTAAATGCAGTGGTTTGTGAAATGGGCAGAAGTTTTGATTTTACTGCTTACTTATTTATAATTATTGATCATTTTTAGCAGTTACAGTGAAATCATTGGGGCAACCACTTCCTGAAAATGAGTAATGTTTCTGAGATCATAAATCAAACTTCACAGAATTCGTTTTTAAATATTAAGCTTTAAATATCTCTATAAGATGATGGATTCCATGAAAGATAAGAGCCATGGATGCCCTTCTTGCAGAGATTTCACTGTGTAGATATTAAGTTATTGCTATTTCATTACTCATTATTTGCTTTTGCTCTCTCACATAAACTATATGCATGATGCTTAAAAGATTTTCAGAAATATGTTTAATAAAAATTTATAATTTTAATCCAATAGTATATATTATTACATTTTTTTCACATTTCAGAAATGTTTAATATGGAATTTTTATTTACTTTCTCAAGGGAAAAAAAAAAAAACTTAGCATCATGATGTGTTAATGAAATAAACATCTTGAATTTTTTATTCATACATAATTTGTCAATGCATGATCTCATAAAAAAAGTTCTCAGATTTAATATTTAAAAATTATGGAAATTTTTTTAACTTTTTTTAAAATAAAAATTCTTGTTTTTAATGTAATGAATCTCATTGCTAATGTTGGAAATAAAGATAAAATTGTACCTAACAGATGGGAGATTTCACTGATATGAAGTTATGGCATTAAAAAATTATTCCTGTTAGCATAGAGCTTCTGATAATAGTATTCAGACTTACTAATACTATTTCTAATATCTAATAGTTTGAAAAGACAATAGAACTTTGTTAATTCAAAATTTGTGATAATTTAAATTTAGATATCTCTTTCCCTGATGAGTTGTTTTAAAAATGTATACTAACTTTTCTTCATAAATCAAACATAACTTTGATAATTCAAAATTTGTGATAATTTAAATTCCTCTTTCCCTGATGAGTTTGTAGAGGCATTAAGTTATTTTAAAACAAGAGACATGAAAAATGAGCAATGCCCTCTCCGGGAATCGAACCATGGACCTCTCGAAGACCCGCCAAGCATGCAGACCAATACACCACGAAGGCACGCTAAGAAGGTGGGAGAAATATGTTATATACTCCCCCTTTTAAAGGGCACTGTTGATTAATCACCAAACACAAAACTACGCGCCCAGCATGCTGACCACTACACTACGAAAGCATGCTAAGAAGCTGGGAGAATTACCTTATACACTTCCCCTTTTTTTTAAAAGGTGACTGAGGTTTTATGGGACCCACTCGCCAAATCCTGGGTGTGGAGAATCATCATCCACCACTCTTTTAGTTTGAGTGCCACTTTAGAGACATTATGTATTTTTTTGGAAGCAGAAAAGATGAAAAATGAGCAATGCTCTCGCCGGGAATCCAACAACGGACCTCTGGAATACGCGCCCAGTGTGTAGACCATTACATCATGAAGGCATGCCAAGAAAGTTGGAGAAATACCTTAAAAGTTTTATCAAAAATGGATACTAACTTTTCTTAATAAGTCAAATTTCCTTGGGTGCTGTAATCAAAATTTCAATCAAATTTTCAATTTACTCAAATTTCAGAATTTTGAGTAAGTTTATTTTTCCCCCTACTTTCTCCTATTTATCCTAAATTCATAGAAGTTGTTCTAACTTCTCGGGAGATTCTAATCAATTGAAACCTGGAATGTTAACAAATATGTAGAAGTCTTCGGTAAAAAACGAACTTCCCCTTTTCGTCCTGACAAGCAAATGAAATATTGTAACATGAATACAAGTCTGTATCTCAAAAATCGTCCAGAAAAGCATCCGTTCTCTTAGCAGATGTTCCTTACACACTTTGCTTTAAGTTAATTGAAACAAAATCTACCGTGGTATGTAATTTAAGTTCTTCGGAGGCAGTGTTTTGTCAATATTCAAATTTTTTACACATAACAGTAATATTTGTAATAAATATTTAGAGATATCGTATCATACAGCATTATTTATTAGGAAAGAACACAATTCTTGGTTTAAGGATGCTAGCATATGAGAACACTGCAGCTTGGTTTCTTGATCAATGCTATATCTTTTGGTACCTCTAAATTTTAATAATAAATTATTAGTGCTATGTAACTCTTGATTACCTTGGCATTAATTAAATCACACTGTTTCCTTTGCTTGGTCCTAATACTTATATAATGTGCCGTATGTGACTTCAGAAAAAAATCCAAGCTGTTGTCAAACTAAAATGAGAAGCAATGATATAAGAAGCATGATTGCCAGTGCCCAACTTAGCCTAAATGGGGACTTTACCAAAAATATTTTTGGGACCCTCCTATGCTTTACTGCTTCAAACATGCGAACTTTTTAGATATATTTAAATTTTTATTGTAATAAACTTTCTAGTCGATTAAGGGCCCTTCTGTGATGTGGGGGCCTGGGGCAACTGCCCCGTATGCCCTTGCCTTAGTCAGGATCTGATGATTACATAACCTACAAAGTATATATTTGAGGACTATATTTCCCACCTATTTGAGTCCCTACTGTCATACTTTGCTTTCTTCCTTGAAATTGGTATTATACTGCTAGCTGCTAAACTTGCTATACCATGACTGCGGCATGCAACAAATGTCAAATTTGCCTAAAGTACTACATGGTGGGATGTGCAAATAGTTAATGATGAGCATTCTAGCGCATGCACACAAAGCAGGTATGAATAACATCTGTATTGTGTATAATTGTAAAGTCACACCGCGATTTTCATTTAGAAATCACAACTGAACATCGGTCGTTTGAGTATTACGCCTACATACTATTATAAACGAAAAACTCCTACCAGCACCTGTCAGAAATCGACTGCTCCAGGATTGGAGGGTTTATCGGTCCACTAGCGCCTAGAGGACAGCCATTTCGTTTCGGCTTTTGCGGGATTGTACAATGACTTCACGTGCCCTGAGTCAGGAATTTGGCTCCTCATGTTCAGGACTACGAGTGTCTGCACAGACCGCGCTATGACGTCTGCAGCACCACGAACTGTTAGGACTGCGACCGTTATTGCGGTTTTCAATTGATGACGCAGCAGAGACAGGCGTACGTACCAGTAGATTGACGAACGACGATATTGGACACAAGAGTACCACCACATCCTCTTTGTAGAGGTTCTGCTTCAACATCATGATGAAACTCGGTTCTGCGTCAGCCATCATGATGGACGTATCCATATATGGAAGTGTAGCAATTTTAACGCCCAAAAGCAGAGTACTTTAACCATCAGCTGTGTGCATTTAGAAAAATTATATGATCATCATGAAACATGCAAGAGGAATGAGAATACAGAAATGAAAATACGATGGAAGCCTATGAGTCTACGCTTAGTCACCATGCATAATTGGTCTCAAATTGATTGAAGAGCATACTTCGGAACACAAACTACACTCTTTTGCAAAAAATCCAAGCACCATGAAGGAAGTGGTTGTTTTTGATGAAATTGAATATATGTATAACTCATACACAGGTAATAAACTGATTAAAAGGTCAAAGTTATAGTACCTGTTCATGGCTCACAATCACCCATTGAGTGTTCAAGTTAGTAGTTGGTCGAACCGCCTCTGGCGGCAATGCATGCTTTAATTCGTCGAGGCAAGGAATGGTAGAGGTTCCTAATGTCATCCTGCGACACATTCTGCCAAGCATTCATCAGTTGTCGCTACAGATCTGCGATATTTTGTTCTGCCCGAATCTGGCGGCCTACCATGCCATAAAGATTAACATAGTTCCGACCCGGCAATAAGCCATACAGCATTGAATGCTGTGAGACCAAAGGGTGTCTAAAAACTATTTAGCGATCACTCAGCCCGAGTCAGACCTTGGTAGTATCATTACGAATCCCTACCGCGCCTGAGCGCGCACTGAACAGAACGGTGCTTATATTTCTGTGAAGGCCGCTAATTTTCTCCATATTCCACTCCTAACGTATGCGCAGAATAAGTGAGCAGCGTGGGCGAGGTCAGTTCCGATTAACTCGCATAAGTAGAGCAGCCAACTCATGCATTGCCGTCTCTTCCCTACGTCAACGAAGGACCCACGGAGAGGGACTGATAAACATGGCCCAAGATCCCTAAAAGTGAACTCCTGACGATTGAAATAAAGACAACTGTAAAAGAGACAACTATTCACTGACGGCAATGAAATGATGCTCTCAGAAAACAGCTATTAGCACTACAGCTTACCACAATATCGCTGCCGATCACATTCACTCAGGACCAGGTTCGGAGCCTGTGCAGCCGTACCGGGCGGTAGCACTTAGGGAAGACAAATTTTTTAGAATTTAGGGAGGCACTGGGCGGCAGAAGTTAAGACAGCAAAGACTGCACCGTGGGGCAAAGAACCTACCATTGGCCCTGCGTACACTCCTTCATTGATGCTATTCCACCAGATGCTAATGTTAACTTTCAAGAGAACGATAGTCACCGTGCATAATTGATCTCATATTGGCTGAAGAGCATATTTCCGAACATAAATAGTGCCAACTCAATTCTTTGGTTTCAATCCTATAAGCACTTTCAGAAACAAAATTGAAACATAATTTCGAAACTTGATGACAAGAGTTTTTAATTGTTGATCAGGTTTATGCGCGTTGTCAAATGGTTGTAACTGTCGTCCTAACACGCCTCATGCATATCACTTTTGGGAAAAAAACTGAAGATCTGGCAAGCAAAAGGGACGTTGTAATATTAAACAGACATTCCTTGGAGGCGTTGGCCGCATGCAGCTGGCTATTATCTTGCTCAAGGATGATCGCTGACAAATGCCATAGTTTTGGCAATACAGAAGTTGGCAGGATCTTGTCCATAAATCATTGGGCTCTTAAAGTGCTGCGAAAGATCAGTACAAATTTGGTTATTATAGAATTTGGCTGCCTAGATAATAATGCCAGTATATACAGAGGTATGGTTGTTTTACGTTGACAAAGGGTACACAGCTCACTGGGACTTCTATGCTGAATTAAGGTAAGCCAATCTTCTTTCACGTATGAATCCCAAGCTAACGAAAATCATAATTCATCGCAGAACATGATCCAGTTCTAACCCGATACATTCGAAAATTATCAGCCGCAACACCAGAATAAACGTTGCTCTCAATGCCCCCTCTCCGGGGATCTACGTCGGAAAATCGGGAAGCTACTGTCTAAGATCTATACATAAGCAGTTTCGGCCACGTATAATCAGTCTTTACAGGATTAGAACCTACGTTCATTCAGAGAATGTTTCAGGACCATATGGCATCATTCAGGACCTGCAGGGACCATATGGCACCATTTAGAACCTGCAGGGACCATATGGCACCATTTAGAACCTGCAGGGACCATATGGCACTGTCTTGTCTGCCTATTGACTGTAGGTCGCAACATGATTAGATATGAGGCGTTTTCATTGGGTCATTGGCTCTTCGGTCCTCTGGTGCACTTAGTAGATGGAACAACACATCAAATATAATCATTGAAACAGGACTGGTACCCAGCTGGAACTTTTATTGACTGAGCGTTATCTTTCGTCCAATGTTATATATATAAAGTCCGTAGGAGACCGCGTGAGTTACGTCCGCCTGAATGGTCTCCTGCAGATCTGAGGATTTTTTCTGAAAGTTAATCCAGGGCAGGAGCTCGTCTCCAGTGTTCTGTTCTGCTCTCCATGCCTAGGAGTTATGGATATTGCAACAGACGCCGAAAATTCAAACCACCTTTCCTTACAACACTGTTTTTTAAAACTACACGTCTAGAGTGTGTAGGTAAGTGATGCTGAATGGTAGAAGCTTTCAACTAATTTGCAGTAACTCTTGCTATCCCACGATGCTTCCCAGAAACTGCCATTCTAGCTCTGCGTCTGTCCTTTTGGTGATTCTGAATGCCTTATTGTAATACTTAGTAACAATACAGTTCTAACTGTATTACACTCTTGTCAGAATTCTGGTTCTCAGGTCAGACGATGCATCAGTAAGATCAGTCCGTTCCCATGAAAGTGGTAATGCAGTCACTGTCGAATTTATTCATTTGGATTATATTGAGTATTCGGATACATTATCATTAGCTAATGCAAACAAAACTGTGAAATAAGTAGTCAAAGTTATAGAACGTTGACACGTTAGTCGATATGCTTTACTGAATAAATCTTGCTCAGGCAGTTTTAAGTAAGACAAGAGAAGGCTTATATAAGCACACTGTTTTTTCGGGAAATGAGCTTGTCCTCACCTACACTGCTGGCCATTAAAATTGCAACACCAGGAAGGAATGATGCGACGAACGGTAAAAGCACGTGAAAGGAAGAAGAGATTTGGTATGCAAATGGATTAGAATTTAAGCGCATGCAAGGAGGGAGAAAAGACATCTGACGTATTGCATAAAAAAAGTTGCATAGTGGATTTCTCATTCGGAACGCGCTTTGTACGGCCAGAGTTTTCTCAGAATATCGTGTTATGCCTCAAATATTAAGACGAAATTCTTACCAGCAAGAGTCGGAATATGGTAGAGGCAGGATTGTTTCCCATAGAGAGTGTGGATTATCGTTCCGCGATATCGCCCGTCGCACTGCTCGACATCCAATCACTGTCATGCGAATATATAATCAATGGGTTGCTGAGGGTCATACTGAACGGCATGCAGGATCTCAACGCCGTCTCCTGACTAACGCTCGAGAGGACAGACATATTGTGAGGTTAGCCTTGAAAAAAAACCGCACAAACACATAACGAACCATTAGTTAGGAAATGGGTATGTTTGCAGTACGCCGAGTATCCGCTCGTACGGTGCTTCGACATTTGCAGCAGAGCAGTGCTTAAATTGCACCGGAGCCCAGCTCTGGTACTTCTCAGTTTTCAAGATAAATTACAATTCTAGCCGGAGTGCACCGGAGCCCTAAATAAGAAGGCTGCGGCAATTCTTTTATGTAACTGAATAACAATTTCCGTAGAAATTTTAACTCGAAAATTTTATTTTTAGCAATAAAATTATATTAAAAATCGCTTATGACATTTTAATTTGTCGCTTTACAATTATTTTAGTTTTAATTATTTCAATAAATAATAATTAATTATCTAATAATTATCAATTAAATTATAATGAATTATATAATAATTGTTAATTGAATAAAATCTATAAACTTTAATTAAATAGCTATTAATTAATTTGATTATAATTAACTGTTTAATTTTAAAATTATTAATGAGTTTAATAGTCATTTAATTTATTTATTTACTTTTATTGCTCTTTGCTGGCGGTCTTCCATAGGGCTCCAGCACTTATAATTTTAAAATTTAAGCCCTGCAGCGGAGTGAACTATCAACACGATGACTGCTACTTTGGCTTCCCTTGAAAATGCAGCATAGAGAGAGACAGTGATTCTGGTGCACCAAACGACAAAGCTGGATAAAAGAATGTCACAATGTTGTCTTTTCAGACATGTCCCTGTTCAGCGTGTGATATTCTGATGGCCGTATATGTGTCTGGAGGCAGCGAGGAGACTGCACGTCGTATGCCATACATATCTTTTTGCAATAAATATCTTTTTTGTATTTGCTTTTCTTCACAGTGTTGCTATTTTAATGGCCAACAGTGTACTACTGAAGTGTTCCTAACTGAAACATGTTTCGTTGAAAACTGCGTCTCGCCTAGCTAGCGAGATAATTTTATACTTAAACGAAAATGTTTCGTTTGAAGCACTGTTTCTCGTTTGATTTCTCCAAAGAACCGGTTTTCGCATAAGTCAACTGATCAAACAAAGATTATACATTCGACGTTGTATGCATAGACGTTCTTTCTGCACCTTCCCACGCATTGACTGTATTCTCAAATTGCACATTAATTCTTCTAACACTACATTTCCTGAATGTTTACGCCAGCCCAGAAATTTTATGAGTCATTCATTTTAAGTAATATAGTCTGCTTCTTATTCGATCTATTATTTTTCTTCCAGTCTTTTTTAAATTGCTAATTCTTCATCGATTTAATACATAGCACTGTTGATTTATGTTATAGTGAATGAACTTCATTGCGTTTTTCTGTGATTACATTTCGCTTATTTTGTGACATTGCATCCCCTTTTTTTTTTACCAGAAACAATGAACTGTTTGTGTTTTCTGAAATATTAATGCTAGATAATTCATTGCTATGCAGCAACTTGATCAATATGGTTCAGAAGAACCGACTCACTTGTGCCAAGATTCGAGCTTAAAAAAATAAGCTATTTTTTTACTGTTATGCTTAAGTACATTAAGGACACTTGAAATCTGTCAGTCCAAAAGTGCTCTGATGTGGATGATAGAAAGCAAACAAAAGGTGTAAACCACAGGAATCTGTCTTTTCGGGTTTTATGTATCGAATCTAAGAAATAATTACCTATACTGCTGCAACATAAACACCACAAGTAACAGGTATAAAGTTGCACTATTATGAATATTCAAGATCTTTCTGCATGTAAAGACTCAGAATAAGTTAACACCACACTTATTGATATGTATAATGTATAATATAAGCAAATGATAATCTCCTTTTCATCGAGTTAGAATGTCATACAATAAACAGTCCATGTTTAAAAGCATCTAGCTAATTTCCTGGTCTTAATCCCATATCAAGTAGAGTTATACCTGACTTACGCAACTTGAAGTTACATGTTTTTTTAAATCATTTTTTAAACTCCAATATATGCATACAACCAATGATTGCATAAGAACTCTGATGGACAAGTGGTATAAGCAATGTACTAACTTACGTTTCACAAAAATTTAGACCAGATTTTATGACAGCAATGTAACTAAGAATGCTTTAGATGTATGGAAAAAATTTAATGTTGTAAAGGGCAAAATTATTTTGTTTCCCAGTTGCTTAATGATTTCACTCCTATATATATATATACATATGCCAGTATTGGGCTCAAACACTACTCCTGCATGAGTAATGTCTACATGAGAGTGGAGTAGGTCAAACACTACTCCTGCATGTATATTTAGTTTATTAAATGAAAACTTTAGTTATTTTCCTTTTTTTTAAGTGTATTATGTAAATATAAATAAATATATATATATTCAGAAACAGGTTTGAAACATATTCACATAGATATTAGATTTTTTTTATATGTACATATACAGTATTCTTTATTAGTTCAAAACTGAACTTCACAATATCATCTTCTAAGACACAGGTTCCAAAACTTTTCGATGTCTAGCAGTTCTAAAAAATTATATTCTTGCAGCCCCTAACAAAGTTTCTAAAGAGGGTGAGGAAAAAGAAAACAGTTATGTAATCAAATTTTAATAATAAACAAAAATAAAACATGGAACTAAAAAAAATATTACAAAATTTAATATTTGCATAAATTTTTCAAAACAATAATTAATAACTATTTCTATTCCTCTGTATTGGATATTTTTTTTCAAATTGTGGCACTTTATTGTTAATAGCAATTCGCATATCTGCTTGAGCATCCAAGCGATTTCTGAATTTTGTTTTGATTGACAAAAGAGCATACTTCACAAAGAATTCCTTCACATGCAGAAAGGCATCTTTTTCTTTTGTGATTGTTTTCATGTCTTCACAGAACAAGACATCTTCCATTATAGCAACACTATGCTGTAGCACCCAGACAGGATAGTACTTAATGACGCTGCCTACCATACCAAAAGGTTCAAGTTCAAATCCCAAAGAAGGCATGGATGTTGTAATGTAAGTGTGTAATGGTTGTTTAGCAAGGAGCATTAAAAGCAGAAGGTGAGGCGAAATCCTTGAGAGGTTGGTGGTAGGAGACTTTCTGACCACATTCAGAGCATTCTTCTTCAAAATTCCATTTTGGTGGAAGCTTAGTACTTAGCAAGGCCCAGCAATACCTACCCACTTAGATATACAGGTGCTAGTTTTCCTTCAATCTGTCAGGTACTAAAACAAGCTTATTTTTGTTGCCCATCAGTTATTATGAAGGGACAAACAAACATAAGTTTGATTTAGGTAATTCTGATTATAGATGCTAAAATATACATTATGAACATAAACTCTTTAGAACAAAACAATTTCAATAAATATCTATTTGATTTGAATATATACTAATATTTTCAGATTTTTTTACCATACAATGTTTACAAGAGAAGGATTCGGGAGACAATTACAAATTATTATTATTTTACAAATCTCTGAAAGCTTTTTATCAGTTTCAAAATTATTTGAATGAAACTATTTTGAATTTACTTAAAAAGTCATATTTTCATCCTTTAACTGAGATGCTCACACGTATGTATTCTGACTCAACACAAATTCAAACATTAAAATAAAAATAACACCAGAAACATATATTATAAAATTTAATTCAATCTAATACATTATTACTAGATGTAAATTAAAGAGTATAAAATTCTAAAATACATATGCAAAATCTGATGTGCACATCACATTACTTATTAAATTATACAAAAACTGCAGATTTTGAAATTTAAAACACTGCTCAGTCTTTGTCACATGGGAGTCAAACTTCTCATAATTTCATTTTTTATAATGAGTATAAAAATGTCCCAGATATTTTTGCAGACATAAGGAAGCTGGAGATCGCATTAAAATAGATTTCGTTATTTGTCAAAATAATTTTAAAAAAAAGTTTTACATTGATAAAACACAACTATTTTCATCATTTAAAGCATTTCAATGATAATTGGGAGTATAGACTAGGGCCAATGATTGTGAAAATTAAGGCTAGGTAAAGGTGTGTGTGTGTATATATACACATTTGGTTCTGGCAATTACAATAAAAAGAGAGATGCACAACTATAGCAGTCCCATATACAATAAACATTCTACAGCTAATCTTTTTTAGTTATGTGAGATAAATACATATGTATGTACAGAAATCATTGAAAAAATTCCTTTTGGAAAAGAAGTCGTTTATTCTGTGCATATATACAGATGTTATGCAAAATTATGCATGACTGTATGATAACTCTTATGACAATGCATAAATCGGCAGAGATTTTAAATAAAACTATTAATTTTTTGGGAATCTGACACAGGAGCCCCCCCCCCCCCCCAAAAAAAAATTTTTTTTAGACAGCAATGTTCAAAAGTAGAGTTTTATTTAAATTTTCTGTTAAAGGTTGTTCTCAAATTTTGTATTTTCTTAATACAATATTTTGATTTACGGTATAAAATGGGTTTATAACCAGAACATTTTAAAGTTCTTAGTCATTCTCAGTTTTACTTGGGACAACAAATTAACAAATGATATTAAAAAAAAATGTTATTGTAACTTTTTTAAGTTTATTTTTTAACAGTTTTAAGATATTAATATATATTTATTTGGTTTAATAAAAATATACAGTTTAATTTAAATATTACAAAAGCCTGATGAACAAAACTGAATTAAGAGTATTAATGAACTATTAAAGCAACAGATTAATAACATATTTAATTTTATAGCATACTTCATTTAAAATCTTTCCTAAAGCAGTTTTGAATAATGAGAATAAATATGGCACTAGTTTCAATTCACTAAGCATCATCAATTTTAAATTTTTTTTCTCTCACAGTTTTCCTCAAAGCAGCTCTTTTACATAATAGGAATAATTATGCCTACGAACCTATTGGCCTTTCTATACATCTTAACTTTTAATTTTTCTATTTTAAAAGGGTCAACTTTGTGGTAAACTTCCGATTCGTATTCACGACGCGAGCGACCTAATATTAATAATACGACTACGAACAAAGACAGATTGAACAAAAGCTTGGCTACTTTTGAACAATGCACTTGGCTCTAAAATTTATTCTGGTAACCTTACATTGCATTAGCGATTTCGAAAGGCATCATGGGAAAAAGTACACATTTTTCGGTAAACTTCCGGTATCAGGGACTCAGTTATCTGTAAAATTCTTCTTGTTAACCGTTTTCGCGTGTGTGACGTGTTTACAGTATGATTGATTACAAATGAAGATCCATCTGATCCATGCTTGGGAGAAATTTATCCTTATCATATTTTTGTGGACTTTTAGGTTGCAACTGAATTTTAAAGACTTCAGTTATGAACATTGAAATGATGCCTGTGCGGTGGCCGATATTTGGGTTACGGCTGTCCTAATTTCGAGAAACTTACATTCAGAGAGGCGTGAAAATCCCTTTTCGGATTTAAATGAACCACTGATCAGCTATTGTTTTCATGATGAGAATAGCGGAATGTAGCATCTTGAAAATCGCATAGCATTCTTGCATAAAGCATTTTGAAAATCGCATACTGTTTCACTTCCAAAATGGCGACTCCATTATAACTATTTGTGTATAAGGAATAGGTTGTAGAATTTTGAAAATATGGACAAAGTTTTTAGATTTTAACATTTACAGTTTCAAGTGTGTACTTCGTAGTACACGAAAATCACTAGATATAAGGCAATAATACAATTTAAGACTGAATGGTTTCGATAAGTGTTATCTCATTTCAAGCAATAAGTATTAATAGTGCAATAAATGACATTGTATTTCCTTGTCCTGATTCGAGTGCGTACATACAATAAATGAATTTTTGTAAAACACTGGATATAAGGCAGTAACTAATACGACTTTAAATGATTGTGACGAGTGCTATCTTATTTCAAGCAACGAGTAGCAGTGCATTGAGAGATATTGTACTTCTATGTTATGATTTTTATCAGCAACAACGCAAAGACTTATTCAGTTAAAAGTTCTTTGCCATGAAACAGTAAAAGCGAACAGTGAGGGTATCCGAGTAATATTATTGCTAGAAGAAAGTTCCTCTGTCCTGAGTAGTAGAGTTCTCTTGTCAAGAATTCCTTCTAAGTTGTAACATATAACAAAGAGAAACTTTTCTTTGGAGATCAAACCATTGCAAGCTCATGGAAAAAATATTTGAAATACATGAATTTTTAAATTTCTCCATGAAGCAATATATTGTTGACATATTAGAATATGAACAATGTGAATTTGATTTTTCTAAAGAATAGAGACAGTCATTTGTTATATAAACGCATGCACAGTAACTAAAGCAATAAAGCAAACAGGAAGGTAAAAGTCAGAATAATACACATTTGGGTTATGTGCCATTGACCTGTTAGGTTAAGTGAACAATAAATGATGTATGTGATTCATAATTAAAGCACATCGATATAAGACAAATCATGTAACATCAGTGTTAGTACCAGAAATTCTCTCAGGTCTCTGTTATCTAATATTTGTATTGAATGTTGTTTTTAATGTATTTACACATGCATAGAACAGAAACTGGCTCATCCAGGTGCAACTGAAATGCAGCGTTCTTGTTAGCTGCCACTTATACTGCGAGGCCAAACAGTTTATCTTATTGACTCGCTTCTTTGTATGAAGTCATTTTAAATTTTAATACACGCCAAGCGTAGGATGCCTAAATATATATATTATAGAGTGGTTTTTAATAAACAAAAATTGCAGAACGTATTTTAGTCTGTTAAAAATGTGTAAAGAAATGTTTTTATCATTGAAAAGTGAAAATTGTAAATTCAAAAAGGCAGGTAATGAAAAAGTAAAAGATATAACTGTTTCCTTTTTTAGTTACACAGCTTTCACATCAGATGATAAGCATATTATGCCATATTTCAAAGCATATTGAAAGTGATCTGATGCTGACACATTGAAACACTTTTTCTGCTTCAAGAAATAATTCAAATTTGGATTCTACTATATTGATAGGAAAAAAATCTTACTACAGTAAAAAATAATAAATATTGCATGAATAAGATTTCAGAGTAAGTATTAGAGTTCTTTTACTTTAGTGTCTGATACTAGGAAGACAAAACGTAAAATAAAATAGTTCAAATAAGACATGTTTTGACTGTAGAGCATGAGTGCAGATCAGTCAGCATTAGGATTTGGTGTGTGAAGGTGCCTATGCCCCCTCGCTCCGTGCTTTTGCTTTATCTATCTGAATTTTGCAAGGAACTAATAGTAGGTTGGTTCATTGAGTCTCGGCTCAATGTTCTGTAAGATGGCCTTGAAGTGCTATTGCTGTCAAGGGTTCCATCATGCTCAATCTCATTGTCATCACAAGCCTCATGAGTCCTATAAGTGCAAAAAAGAAAGACCACCCTTTCCGAATGTGCAGATTGTCATCTGACACGATATACACCTAATTGCAGAGGTTGTGACTGCTTCCCCAAGGAAAATTCTACAACACCAGCTCCTAAAACTTATAGCAGACTTGTGCCGGAAATGCTTTCGGGAGCCAAACAAATGGTGACTGCACTCGAATTGCTTGTCTCTGTGATAAAGGAAGCAGGTCTTTCATTTCTATGCAAGCAAAGGTCTGCAGATAATCATACTTAACCTCAAGATCTTGTTAACACTGCTCCAAATCATGGATAAATACAGCATAAAATGCATTCCTATATGTTTTGTTATCTGGAATACCTGTGGGCTTCCTACTAAACTTTTAAATTTCAATATTTCCTCTCAGTGCACGATATTGACATTGGATTAATTAGTGAAATGCTTACTTGGCCCTGCAATTGTCTGAGCATTCCAAATTATAGTACTTACTGTTGTGATCACTTCTCACATAGAGGTGGTGAGTTTTATATGCTAGAACTTTCCCATCCTGTTTATACGAAAATCTCGTGACTACAGTTGTGAAAGCATTACTGTATGTGTCACCCTCCTTTACGTACAAAAACATTTACTTTTTGTGTTGTGGTTAACCCTGCTATAAATAGACGTGATGTAAATTTTTTAAACCCATATTTCCCTTGTGTATTCCTACAATCCCTGCTGATGATTATAATGCAAAACACACAGACTTTAATTGGCAATGAAGAAATTTAAATGGGAAAGTACTTTTGGATTTCATCACATAATATCCTGTGGCTATCCAATCCTTTCTTGAATACATGTGTTCCCCCAATCGTCTTGAACACTCGGACGTACTAGATATTGCACTAACGACTACCTCCATTCCATTCTGATGAAGTGTTACATGAATTGTCATCAGACCAGCTTCCAGTGATTGGCAACATTAGGAATTACTAAAACTGTTCAGCAGAACATTAAGCATACTATGAATTGGGGATTATATTAAAATCTCATGAAAAGTTCACCACTACATTTGCGAAACATGAATACTGAGAAAAGAATACACAGTGCTGTAAATAATCTTACTGATACCATTGGTGCTATCTCTGAAGCCAGTGAAATCATTAACAGATGGGGAGCCTTTTTTTAACCCCTTAACTGGTCAATTTTTTTCCAGAAATGTTCCAAAAAAAAGCATATATTTTTATTGCATATAATTAAAGGCCTAACTTAGTATAAAAGGAAAATGAAAGAATTTTTAAAAAAATTTTGATAAATAATGAATTTAAGCATTTTTTTATTTTATAACTTTGTAACACAAATGCCCCTACATGTTGGATTTTTGTAATCACGGAGTTTATGCAGTGAAGCCTATTATACAGATCTCACGAACTGCGAATCTAAAAGAAAACTTACCATACGTTAAAAATTCATACTTCCAATACCATTGTTGAGTCGTCCTTTTTTGTGTGATACAATTTAAAACACGGTGTCAGACAAAGTCCTACATCACAATCAGGACAGACATACCGTGTTTCCTTTCGGATTCTCTTTCCACTTTCATTCCTCCTGGAACAGCATACAACACATTGTCTGGCAGGTCTAAGTTTTTTCTCTGTTGGAGCAATAATTTCTATGAAGTGTCTTTAGGTTAGTCTCAAAGGATTAGGCTCAGAACCAGGTCGTCCATATTTGCAAGTCACCCCAGAATGGTATTTCTCGATAATTCTGTCAACAAGATCAAGTCTGAACTGTAACCGAATTTTCTTTCCACCTTTTTTACAATATACGACATATGAGTTCCATACGGCAATATCAAAAATGTGGAAAAAAATTTTTCTATAATATTTTTATCCTCTCTTTCTAATGACTTCAAAATTTTTCAAATTTTGGTCCATGCGGTCTACTCCTCCCATTGTGTTATTGTAATCCATAACAATTTTTGGTTTCTGTTTCGTTTCAGAGCGGACCTGTATTTCTATCTTTGCAGTATTATGAATAGTAGACAGTAATGAAACATTCTTTTTGTCCATCCACTTCATAACAGTAATTTTTCCTCTCTGAAATGCAATGATTTCTCCTTTTTTTAATTTTTTCTTTTGCATTTCCTTTGGGACTTCTTTTCTCTTTAGATTCAGGGTGCCATATGTATCCGTTCGACACGAAATTAATTTATCAGCTAATTCTGGCGACGAATAATAGTTATCCGTCATAAGACAAATATCCTTTATCCAGTAACGGATGTATCATTGTCATAACAACTTGTGACGAAATACATAGATTTGAAAACTCTGGTTTCAGAATTGTGTTTTTGCCTGTTTATTACAGAGCATACATAACCAGAAATTGATTCGCACAGCATGAAGCATTTTATTCCAAATCTTGCTCTTTTTAGGGGAATATACTGCTTCCACCCTAATCTTCCTTTGAAAAGCATAAGGCTTTCATCTATAGTTACATCACGTTGTGGTGTCACTGTCGAGCGAAACTTCTCATTCAGATGTTTCAAAACTGGCCACAATTTCACTAATTTTGGGCATTCGTGACTTTGTGCATCAAATGCTGAATTATTCGAAAAATGTAAGTATCGTTGCAAAAGGTGAAGTTGACGATGAGTCATTATTTGGGAGAAAAAAAGGCGTGTACGTGGAATGTCTCTTACTCCAGTACTGATCAACTGCGGGCTTCCTTATAATTCCTTGCAGTATAACCAGAGCAAAAAATATAGGCATCTCTTCCTGAGTTGTTTGTTCCCAAAATTTACTTCTTGAGAATTTTTTTGCAGTGCTTGACCGGATGCACTGTGTCGCATATCTGTTTGTTTCTTCCACAATTTTATTCATCAAAGAAGAATCAATAAATGCTTCGTAAAATTGTAGTTCATCAGAAGTATCATCAATTTGTATATTTACTGCTGGAACACCAGTAAAATTGAACCTGGGACACGGAAGAGGCAGGTTTTCTACATCAATTTCAATAAAATTTCTAGCAGAAGTCAAGTCTTCATCGGAGCTGATCTCATTACACGTGTCATCTGAAGAATTATCCAGAACATTACAAGACAGTTCTGAATTTGTATCCTAATCATCAGAAGCATCTAACAATAGAGTATCATCATCTATTGTATCATCCATAACTAAAGAGCTTTGAATTCACAACCAAAAAACCGTGTAGCAAAACTTTCAAGAACCAAGAGTGCAAAATATTATCGATTTCCGGTAACAAAAGAAAAAACTGGTTAGAATGATTTTAAATAGTATGGACAAGCTACGCCATCTATTGAAATCTTCCAATACTAAAGCCTCTCTTTCAATATATTAAAAATACGGGCAAATCAAAATAAGAAAGGGGGAAATATCGATGTACATACACCGTACGGGCAAACCAGATGTGCCCAATGATCAGTAGTCTGTACACTGTACAGGCAAACCAGTTAAGGGGTTAAACTCCTTCCCCAAGATTCGACAGTTTATAAAACAATGCAATCGACTTAGAAAGCTTTGTCATCTGATTTGCCATCAAAAGAGAACTTGAACATTAACAAAGATTGAAATTGAAGTTTATAAGGGTGAACTCTGGGATGAAAAAATTTTAAATCTAAATATTTAAGATGGCTCCTTAGGGACATTGATTAAGAATCTCAAGACACTCTTTTCTAGCAACTGACTAATCTACTATAACAACCAAGCAGCAATATCCAATTAGGTGAAAGTGAATATATATGCGTTCCACCTAGAGATGCAGTTCTCACCGAACAAGTGCTCAATGGACCCGGTATTTGAAACGGAGACCCTTCTCCGAATCCGAGATTGGCTCAGTTCTTCCACTGAAGTCTCAAACATCATTATGCATTCAGAAGTCAAACAACAAAAATCAGCGTTAATTCACAAAATTTTCACAGGACTAGTTTCGATGGTTTTACCGAACCATCATCTTCAGCTGCAAAACCGCAAATGAACAAGATAGGAAATAATGTTTAGATAAGCTGAAGATGCAGCTGAAGATGATGGTTCGGTAAAACCATCGAAACTAGTCCTGTGAAAATTTTGTGAATTAACGCTGATTTTTGTTGTTTGACTTCTGAATCAGTATTTATTCGGCGTGTTATTGTGTCTTAATCATTATGCATCTAAGATTGAAGAAAGCACCAGGCTTGGTTGGAGTTTCAAATATTGCAATTAAGATATTCAACAGTATTAACAGATAATAACAGTATTTGCAACTATACCAGCATCATCAATCCCTGCCTGTCAATGAGCCTAAGCAGTGGAATCTTGCAAAAATTATCCTGATTCCTAAACCAGGTAAAAGCCATTCTAAACCAAGCAGCTTTAGACCTATTAGTTTACTACCTAGTCTGGGTAAAGTTTATGAAGGGAGCATTCTAAATAGACTTTCATCATTTACCACCTGATCAGTTTGGTTTTCGTGCCCACCTATCTACAACCAAGCACCTTGTCCGCCTTGTAGAATATGCAGGAATTGCCTTACACAGCAAACTCTTTATCCTCATGCTAGACGTGATGAAAACTTTCAACCGTCAGTCATGAAGAACTTATTGCAAGCTGATCTGGCTGATTTTCACTTTCATCACAAGCAGGACTTTTAAAGTCTCACTCGGAGATGCCTATTCCTCTACAAAAATCATGGTTAGAGGTGTGCACTGGATTCAGTTTCAGAACCCATCCTCTACCTCTTTTACATATCTGATTTCTATAATTTTTATCTAAAGAATAGCTCTTCTTGTTATGCAGACAATACTGCAGTTAAGCCTGCTAACTTAAATCATACCAGATGTTGTAATTGTAGTGCAGATCTTGGAAATTTAGATTAATGCTCAGAAATTCTAGTTTTTACTTGTCAGATGCAAAAGCGAAATCTGCAACCTAAGAAGCACTTCTCTTTAATGAACCGGTACATGTGGTAAGTAATGCTAAATATTTTGGAGTTACCTAAAACGACAGCCTCACCTGGAAACACCATATGGAACATATCAAGGACAAAGCCACTAAAGTGATGTGATGCCTCCTACCTATAATTGGGAAATATTCCAAGCTGTGTTAAAAAATGACTTATCTACATTTCTATCATACAATCCATCATGAGTTATGCCTTTCCTGCCTGGGCTGAAGCGACTGAAAAGGATATTAATAAATTACAAGTATTGCACTTACAAAATATTACTAGTGTCCACTACTTTGTGTGGAATGATTTTCTTCACAAGGATCTTAAAATAGACACTGTGGATAAATTTCTCAGGACTACAAACAGAAAATTCTTCCGATGTGCATACACCTGTAAAATAATGAATCACTTCAGAGTATTTCATTATGATATCCTTAATGAGGACATATACTTACATCCATTTGCTGCTTTTCTCCTAAACAAATTCCTATCTTTCTCCGTTCCTGGTCCAAAGCGCCTTCTAATTTCTGTAAGTTTCTGTTGAAATAGGACTCGGTCCTTTACTACCAAAGTAACAAAATATTGATCAGTTTGACTAGCAAAATCAGTATGCTCTTCTGGATCAGTTTGATTAGCCCTCTCTTGAGCCCTGTGAGCAGGTGTTTTACTTTTCAAAGGATATGGAGGTACATGAACTACTCTTAAGTCGTGAATACTGAATGGAGAAAAGAGTAGTACTTCGGCGGGATATAATAATTTGATAACAAACTGCCCATTTTAAAATTTTTTCTTCAAGGTTTGATACAGCAGGCCATACATCCAAGATAGCAGTTGATCCTTGTTAAAAGCATGTCAGGCGAAGTAGAGAGTTTCTTCGCAATTTAGCACTAAACTGTTTTTTGATCCACATGCAGAAATGGGATTTCCTAGTTCCTTCAGACGGGTAAAATTTTTCTAATAAAGAAAGCACTCAATATCTGTGGCGTGTGTGATGCATCACATGGTATAATAGCTTAACCAGATCAAAAGCATTCTGGTAAAGGCAACCTTTTTCAATGTAAACATGTACCATGTACATATTCAGATCTTAAGTACATTTTAAAACCCAGAGGTTGTTGATATTTCTTTTTCCCTATGCAAAGAAAAAATTAATTTTTTTAAACTCTATTAAAAAAACTTTTTAAGAATCATATGAAAAGTCATTAAAGTAATCAAGTAGGGTAATGAAATTTTATAATAAATTCTGTAATAATTTAATGCCTTAATGGCTCTTATTTTAATATCTTTTTAAACCATGGAAGATTTTACAGAAAAATTGTTTGTTATTTCCTCGATTAATTATATATTTTCTGAAAACGAAGCAATAAGCTACAGATTTTTCACCCAGTGACAATAAAGCTGCGAGTATAGGTCTGCCGTGATGGTTTGGCCCACTGGCAGGTGCTGAATAGTGCACCACTTGGCGACTGGTCCACCAAATACAGAGCATGATCATGTGTGGATGGAGAGAAGGTGTCGTACTATGTGGCACAGAGGCCTGTGGTGACAACCGATGCCTGAAACGTCTGGGTGTCATACTGGATCCACATTTCATTGTTGGTGAGTACTCGATCAGATATGGATGCATTGCAGTGCTCTGTAAGCAATGAGGAATAGGCAGTATATATAGTATCAGATATTGTACCTTGATCTTGAATTTTCATTATTCTAAAAAAAGTTTACTAAATAAAACCAAACAAAACGTTTTATTCAAGGTACCACTAATTTATAAAATTTTGTTAATAATTATCAATCATTAATATAATAAGTAGTAATCTTGCATTTTCCCATGTGGAATGTAGAGCTGTTCTTAGTAACAGACATTAATCACCATTTGTTATCATGTTAAAACTCTATTCATGTCCAGTATTTAAAGCGTGATTAACAGAACTATAATTTTGTACTGTTTGATTTTCATTGATGACAATACCTATAAGAACTTCAGCCGTAGTAGCGACTAATATTGCAGTTCTGCAAACTACAAGGTAACCAAAAAAGTTCTTGCCATTTTGGACAGACTTCAGGCAAATTCGTTTTGTCGAAATCAAGTGTATCGGTTAATTTATGACCAGCATCTTTCGGAACTTTTATGAATTTTTCCATTGCATGAGGACCTCTTGATGTTAATTCTTCTAGTAGTTTAGAAATATCATGGATATTCATCATCATAGTTTTCTGAAGTATTGTGAATTCATTAAAAATGGTTTAATTTTTTCAAATGATACTTTGATAATCTCTCATTTAGTTCTAAGAACACTCGATCTTGAATTTCCATTATTTGGGGGGGGGAAAAATTATTAAATATACCAAACAGAAAGTATGATTTAGGTAGGAATAACAAAAAGTAAAATTTTGTTCTGCTAATTTAAGAAATATTTGATAATAATTATCAATTGTACAAGGTAACCAAAAAAGTTCTTGCCAGTTTGGAGAGTGAGAAAGTAACAGTCATTAATTAAATAATAATTAATACCAGTCCTTAATGTAATCACCGTCGGCATGCAGTGCCTTTTGGCAACGAGTGGCTACCTGTGTGTCGGGATCGTGGTAAAACTCAAAAGTCTTGGATATAAAGAAGTCCATGAACATCTTTTCGAGGCATGGCCAGTTGTTGAAGGATTTCCCACGAAGATGCTTGGTTACCTTGGGAAAAGAAAAGATGGTAGTCTGTTGGCGCAAGGGTTGGGGAGAATGGTGGATGGGGTAGTGTCTGCCAGCATAGTCGCTGGCCGCATGCGACCTCTCATTATCATGGAAGAGGAGTACCCTTTTCGATTGACCAAGGCTGGGTCTTTATGCATCAGTGGTACCACTAATTTATAAAATTTTGTTAATAATTATCAATCTTTAATATAATAAGTAGTATGTGTGATTAAAAGATATTTTTATCTTCTCTACCATGTACTTTTGTTCCAAAAACTGCTATTGCTTTTGCGGACAGAGCATATTATGAGAACATTGTATAGAATTGTTTTTGATATCTACTTATGTGTTTAATAAATGAATCTGAAGATTACTAATTTGGTAGTTGTTTGAGAAATGCTGCGAGTTTATTAAAAAAACGTGTATTTATTTACTTTTGTCGACAGTATATTATAACATCTATATAGGATTGCTTTTGGTATCTACTTATGTGTTTAAAAAGATGAAAATGATTATTAATTTGGTAGCTATTTCAGATATATTATTAGTTTGCTCAAAAAATCTGTATTTACTTTTGTTGACAGAGTATATTGTAACATCTGTATGGAATTGCTTTTAAAATGACTAGTTTACTTTATAAGGTGTGTAATTTATCATGGTAATTATTTTTCAAAATACACTGCTCAAAACAAAGTATATTGCGGTTTTAGGTGGATCTTGTGGCTGGGAAACTTTTTAGCTGATTGATACATGGTCGACAGACGTAGTAGGCTATATGAGAATAAATTACACATGTTTGGCAGAAAAAAGTGCATTTTATTGCGCATTTGTGTACAAAAGGAAAAAACACAATTTGTGCATATGAGAAAAAAAGAATAAGAAAAGGTGTTTTCTTCAAAGGAAATCATTTTCAGTAGTGGGTATGGTTTCCACGTACGGCCAGCAACGTTGAACACCTTTGAGGCATGGAGTCAATGAGGCTATTAATGAGTTGGGGGTATTATGTCCTACTCTTCGAGAAGAGTACTCTTTGTAGGGTTGGTTGGTGGCCAGCAACTAGTCTTCTTAGAGCGTGTCTAACGTGCTCTATTAGATTCGTGTCTGGAGAACACGCTGGCCATTCCATTCGTATGATTCCTTCCTCGAAAAGGAAATCAGGTTAGCACGGTGTGGCCTGCAGTTACCGTCCATTAAAATCAAGTCATCTCCGATTGCTGCAGCATAAGGGACTATAATAGGTCTGAGGATCTTATCCCTATATCGGCGACCAGTCGGAGGTCCATCTCAAATGATGTAGAGATCTGTGCACCCGTCAGTGGAGATGCCACCATACACCAACACTGCCCCACCGCGAAATCTGACACTTTCGTGCACGAACGCAGGATTATTCCTACTGCCACAGCTCCTCCAGATGAAAATACGCCTAATATGCCTAATATGCCTGGAAAATATGCCTGGATGAACAGAAAAACGGGATTCGTCAGAAAAAAGAACATTGCTCCATTTATTTCTCCACCATTTTACATGCTCTGTTGCCCACTCCCTGCGGTTGCGACGATGCCTTGATGTCAGTCGGCGAGCATACAGACCTACACCATGGAGCGGGTTTCAGACAGTCTGACCCTAAGGGGCCTGACTTTTGTGAGTACGGGTGTGGCAATCCTGAGGTACCCTAGCCCTTCAGGGGATCATCTTCTTAATGAGACGGGTGTCACGATCCTCGAGCCCCAGTGATTTATCCTCTTTTCCGTCTCCTCTACTCTTGGCTGGAACTTTTTCCCTTCCCTTCTCCCTTGTGGTTTCTCTCTACGAAGTTTGGGACTCGTCACGAGAGGCTGGAACAGACCTTGTTTCTAGTTTTCGAATGGCGAAAAAACTGCCCACGTGTTTGCCGTGCGTGGAGACCCATGTCGCTGGAAAGGAGGGTCCTGGTAGTTGAGGGGCGAGGTACTGTCCCCAACACACTGCTTTGGCCTCTGCTTCAGCTAAACGGGAGGCACCTTAGTCGTCCTCACGGGTGTCAATCGGCTGGTCACTAGTCCTTGTGTCAGTTGCTTGGGGTCAAGCTCTCGGGAGTACCTGCTTTCGGAAAAGCCGACTGTGGGGCTTCAGTTTGCGTATAGGTCCGGCTAGCCCTAACACAGGAATCTGTGTTCCCTTGTTGGGCTCTGTGGTGGGTGGGGCCGTCGGACCCGAATCATTTTTTCTTTCACTATGGCTTCTTCACATATATACCTAATTAAAGATTTCGAGGTCACTCCAGTCACTCAGCTACTTCTGAAACGTCTACTGCTAAACCAGTCACTCAACCTTATTCTGAAACGTCTACTGCTAAACCAGTCACTCAACATAGTTCTGAAAAGTCTACAGATACAAATGAAAAAAATCATAACAATAGTCCCCGTTTCCTAGTCATCTCTAGTGCTTCTGGCGAAATGCATAAGATGTCTCCTTTCGTAATAAACAAATACATCCGATCTTGTATTGGTGAGCCGAGAAATATAAAGCGTCTCCGCTCCGGAGACTTGCTTATTGATACAACCTCAGCCACCCAGTCTGCTTCTTTACTTCAGATAACTAAACTTGGGCAAGCGAATGTCACTGTAACACCACATAAGTCACTCAACTATTGTCGGGGTGTAATCTCAGAATTCGACCTTCTGTATGTTTCTGAAGAAGAGATCGCTTCTGAGCTCTCCGAACAAAATGTCTGCGGTGTAAGGCGGATCAAGATGCGTAAAGGAGGTAAGTTGATCGACACGAAACACGTGATCCTTACCTTCAACACGCCTGATCTGCCTAAGAATATTAAGGCCGGAAATCTAAATATTCCTGTAAGACCTTATATTATATTCCAAACCCTATGCGATGTTTCCAATGCCAGCGTTTCGGCCATTCTAAGACGTCTTGTCGTGGCAACCTCACATGTGTCCGATGCTCACAGATTGGCTATGATTCTAAAAATTGTACCGCTGTGCCTCTTTGTATAAACTGCAAGGGTGAGCACCCAGCATTTTCAAGCCTCTGCCCAAAATGGAAATTGGAAAAAGCAGTGCAGACTGCAAAGGTTACGAGGAACATCTCATATGCCGAAGCCAGAAGATTAGTCCAGAGCACACAGCTTCGACCAAATACATCATACGCCAGTGTTGTTAAATCATCTCGTACAGTTGCCACCCAAACATCAATAGGAATACAGACCCTACCAAATAAAACCCAACCGTCTACATCCAACAAGAAAAAAGAAAATGCAACCCACATAGTACAAAAGAAAGAAACAGTTATTCAAAGTAAGCCCAAAACTACTACACATAAAATATCCAATAAAAATAGAAGTCACAGCAATAGCTCTTTTGATGAGATGATTTCTGAATCTGCGGATTCAGACTTTATGGAAGTAGAAGAGTGTCTAGAAGTTCCCAGGCATCTACTTCCACGAAAAACAAAAGAACAGCACAGAAAAAACAAAAACCATTCATAATGGCCACCCTCATGTCATGGAACTGTCACGGTTTCCACCGAAATTTGCTTGACATCAAAGCCATAATTAATGCTTATCATCCTGTATGCTTCGCAATACAGAAAACAAGTCTAAAACCAGAACAACAGGCAAAACTTCGGAGGTTTTCTTTCATCAGGAAAGATAACATTGCAGGTGAGCATGCCAGTGGACGTGTAGGTCTCCTCACCTCACTGGATTATCCCTCAAATGTGCTTTCTTTGACGACATCCCTCCAAGTTGTCGCTACTCAAACAAATTTTGATATTGTTGTTACAGTCGTTTCTCTGTATTTGCCTCCAAATGAGCATATTCATCAGCAAGATTTAAATGGTCTTTTAGAGCAGCTGCCTGAGCCTTTCATAATAATAGGAGATTTTAACGGCCATAGGCCGCTCTGGGGCAGTAAAGATACTAATTGCCGTGGAAGACAAATTGAGCAGATGGTCGAAGATCATAGCCTTTGTCTCCTGAATAATGGGCAGAATACTTACTTCTACGAGCCTTCAAGGACATTCCATGCTCTCGACCTTGCCATCTGTTCACCATCTCTGTTGCCATTTTGCACTTTTAGTGTCGGAAATGACCTGTACAACAGCGATCATTATCCCATTTTTGTATCTCTTGCACGAAGAGGAGCAAACCCCATGTCGAGACTCCCTCGGTTTATACTGGACAGGGCAGACTGGGAACTCTTCTCTTCCATTGCAGAGCTCAGAGATCAAATGGTAGAAGATCGGCATATCGATGACGCTGTGGAAGCTGTTACGAATACTATTATTCAGGCAGCTATGCTTTCGATTCCTAGAACATCAGGAAAAATGCTTAAATATACGAAACCATGGTGGAATCGCGACTGTTATGAAGCACTGAAAAAACAGAAAAAAGCATGGGGTATTTTTCGTAGATATCCTACTCTGCGAAACCTCGTAGCCTTTAAAAGAGCCAAAGCAAATGCACGAAAATTAAGAAGGCGGAGCCAGAGGGATTCCTGGATTTCATATGTGTCTTCAATAACATCCTCTACGCCTAGTAAGCGGGTTTGGGAAAGAGTTCGGAAAGCATGCGGAATGTATAAAGACCACTCACTTTCCTTTCTGGAAAATGATGGCTGAGTGATTAGCTCCATACAAGAAATTGCAAATACTATTGGTGAGACATTTGCTGCCGTTTCTTCAAGCAGAAACTATTCACCTGCATTTCTCTCTATCAAGCAACACTGAAATAAACCCATCGCATTCAACTCTTCCAAATCTGAGCCGTACAATAGAGACTTTAGTATGGTTGAATTAAGGAGTGCTTTGTTGCAGACACATAGGTCTTGTCCTGGTCTAGATGGCGTGTATTATGAAATGCAAAAGCATCTGTCCTATAAGTCTCTGAGTGCCCTTCTCACACTTTACAATAGAGTGTGGAAGGAGCGTACATTTTCCAGTGCATGCAGGAGAGCTGTTGTCATTCCTATTGCGAAGCCAGGGAAAGACCCAAGGAATCCCTCGAACTATCGGCCAATTGCCCTTACCAGTTGTGTTTGCAAACTGTTTGAAAGGATTGTAAACAGACGCCTAGTCTACTTCTTGGAAAATAATAATATTATATCGCCTTATCAACGTGGTTTTCATAAGGGAAGAACAACTGTAGATAACATGCTCCTCTTAGAGACATCCATTCGAAAAGCTTTTGTAAGAAAAAGTCACTTTGTCTCCATTTTCTTCGATATAGAGAGAGCTTATGATAAGGCATGGAGATACGGTATACTTCGTGATCTTCACGAGAGTGGCTTGGGCGGCAACCTACCAATTTTCATTCAAAACTTCTTGAACACTAGAACTTTTCAAGTAAGAATTGGCTCTGTTTTTTCGGATGTTTTTGAACAGGAAGAGGGTGTGCCTCAAGGCTGTGTGCTCAGTGTAACCCTGTTTAGTTTAAAAATAAATTCTGTACTAAAAGAATTTCCTCCCACCATCTTGGGATCTCTGTATGTTGATGATCTGCAGATTAGCTGTCGAGGGGCAGACATGAGATACGTATAGAGGCAATTGCAGATGGCTTTGAATAAGATCCAAGAATGGTCAAACAAACAGGGATTTACTTTTTCCAAACAGAAAATTGTGTGTATTCACTTTTGTAGAAAGCGAGGTCTCCATCCTGAGCCTGAGTTATATCTTAATGGTACAATTATTCCAGTTACGCCCGAAGTAAAATTTTTAGGAGTGACGTTCGACCGAAACTTGACTTTTCTTTCTCATGTTTTAAACCTGAGAAAGAGGTGTCTAAAAACACTAAATATTTTAAAAGTGTTGGTGAACACCTCCTGGGAAGCAGAGCGTTGCTCCATGCTTCGCATTTACAGAGCGCATGTCCGCTCTAAACTGGACTATGGCTCAGTTGTTTATGGATCCGCTCGGCCATCAGTATTGTTAAAACTGGATCCTGTTCACCATCAAGCTCTGCGCACTTTATCTGAGGCGTGAGCAAATGTCCCTCTTGCAATATTTTAATATTCTATCCCAACCTGAACATCCCAATAAGCTGTGCTTACTCGATGATGCGCGTAACATTTTATTTGAAACGCGTCCATCTTGCGTTCCTACCTTTCCTTTAAGAGTTCGCCCTGTCAAGCAGTACAGAATTTCGAAATTCCACCTTCGGAAAATTCACGGATTCAGCTTCTTGATGTTTTCAAACATCACGTGAAGGCGAGCACTAACGAGATCGTTTACAGACAACTCTTTGCTGAGCACAGGCAGAAATATAGCAGTTATTTTCCGATATACACAGATGGATCAAAGTCAAATGATGATGTCGATATGGCTTTTGTATTTGAAGATTACATTGAGGGCAGATGCCTGCACCATTCTTGCTCAGTCATAACATCTGAATTAACTGCAATATATTATGGTCTTTTGTACATCTCGAAGCTCTGCCACAAAAAGTTCATAGTTTATACAGACTCGTATAGTGCTCTGACATCTTTGGAGGCTTTTCCCAACACTCAGAATCCTGTAGTAGTGGATGTTCTCAAAATTTATATAAACTTAACGATTCGAGGATATGAAATCCTGTAGTGCTGGGTTCCTGGACATGCTGGAATAAAGGGAAATGAGCTTGCAGATATCGGAGCCAAATCTACTGTTGAAATGTCTAGTCGCCTTATCCCTTTTAGAGATATCTGCTCTGTCATCAAGAGAAAGGTCCGAAAAAAATGGCAGCAAATTTGGGATGTTCTGCTTCAAAACAAGTTAAGACAAGTAAAACCTAGAATTGAGCATTGGGAATCTACCAAAAATCGTAAGGAGGAAGTTCTTTTGACTCGCCTCAGAATTGGTCACACTAGAGTGACACATAGCTACCTTTTAAAAGCTGAGAATGAGCCTGTTTGTTCAAATTGTAATGTTCGTCTATCTGTCCGTAATATTTTAATTGTCCATATTTTAATAATCTTCGTGAGAAATGTTTTAATGGCTGTTACTTACCTGTCGACTGTTTAATCGGAAGAGAGGTGAATCATAATTTATTTTATTATTAAAAAAGACTAGCTTTTATTACCAAATGTAATTTGTTTTGAAGACTGTGTCTTGAATTTTAATGTGTGCTTTTAACTTGTGTTTATATGACTTCATCCTCTGGATTTGATACATTAGTCTACTTGTTTTTATTTATTGAATTTTAATGTTATCAATTGTAGTCATCCCATCTTGTGTTTGGCGCGTTATAATCATTTTTGGTTTTTGCGCCATAATCACTCACTCACTCACTCACTCATGTCGGGATGGCATTTGTAACGGAAGAACACATGGAGGGCAGACGCTTGCACCATGCCTTCTCTGTCTTAACATCTCAATTAACTGCAATATATTATTGTCTTTTGTATATCTCAAGGCTCTGCCACAAAAAGTTTATAGTTTATACAGACTCCTATAGTGCACTGAAATCATTAGAAGCTTTTTCTAACACACAAAACCCAGTCATAGTGGATGTTCTCAAGATACATATAAACCTAACGAGTCGTGGATATGAAATCCTGTACTGCTGGGTTCCCGGTCATGTGGGAATTAAAGGGAATGAGCTGGCAGATATCACAGCGAAATGTGCTGTTGAACTGTCCAGTCGCCTCATCCCTTTTGGAGACATGTGTTGTGTTGTGAAAGAGAAGATACGAAAAAAAAAAAAAAATGGCAGTAATTTTGGGATGTTCAGCGTCACAACAAGTTAAGACATGTAAAGCCTAGAATTGAGCATTGGGATTTTGCTGGAAATCGTAAAGAAGAAGTTCTTTTGACTCGCATCAGAATTGGTCACACGAGAGTGACACATGGGTACCTTGTAAAAGCAGAGAATGAGCCTGTTTGTTCAAATTGTAATGTTTGTCTATCTGTCTATGATATTTTAATTGAGTGTCCATATTTTAATAATCTTCGTCAGAAGTATTTTAATAGCTGTGACTTACCTCTCGACCGTTTAATCGGAAGGTAGGTGAATTGTAATTAATTTTAGTATTTAAAAGAGACTGGCTTTTATCACCTGATGTAATTTGTTTTGAAAATTGTGTCTTGAATTTTAAATGTGTGGTTTTAACTTGTTTTTATATGACTTCATCCTCTGGATTTGATATATTTGTCTACTTGTTTTTATTTATTGTATTTTAATTTCATCAATTGTACTTACCTCATCTCGCGTTTGGCGCACTATAATCAACTTTGGTTTTGCGCCATAATCTCTCACTCACTCACTCAGAATTGGTCACACTAGAGTGACACATAGCTACCTTTTAAAAGCTGAGAATGAGCCTGTTTGTTTTAACTGTAATGTTTGTTTATCTGTTCGTCATATTTTAATTGAGTGTCCATGTTTTAATAGTCTTTGCCAGAAATATTTTAATAGCTGTGACTTACCTCTCGACCGTTTAATAGGAAGAGAGGTCAATTGTGGTTTGTTTTATTATTTGAAAGAGACTGGCTTTTATTACCAAATGTAATTTGTTTTGAAGACTGTGTCTTGAATTTTAATATGTGCTTTTAATTTGTTTTTATATGACTTCATCCTCTGGATTTGGTACATTTGTCTACTTGTTTATTTATTGAATTTTAAGTCATGAATTGTAATCATCCCATCTCGTGTTTGGCGCGCTATAATCATCTTTGGTTTTGCGCCATAATTTCTCACTCACTCACTCTTAATGTCATTAATTGTAATCATCCCATCTTGTGTTTGGCGCGGTATAATCATTTTTGGTTTTTGTGCCATAATCACTCACTCACTCACTCATAATATGAGGGGGGATGGGTAGTTTCTTATAAAGTAAAAAGTTTAGACATCAAATTATAAAGGGAAAAAGGAAGATGTTTTTTTTTTTAAACAGAATTTTGTATTTCGAGGTCGTTTGCTTTTCAAATAATGGGTATATCTAACCACCTTCTGCAAAGCACAATGATGAAATCCTTTTGTATGATTGGGGCAAGATACTGATTCAATTTTATCATATTTTTTAATTTCTTCTTTCGATTCTGAAATATTATAAACGGGTCTCCCAAGCCATTTTTCCAAGAATAAACGTTTTCCTTCCCCTCGACAATAAATTGGAAATTGTTTAAATGTCCTACTCAACATGTTTAAAATAAATTGTAAATGGCAATAAGGTATTTCCCCTTCGTACCAAGATAAACCGTGATAGTAATTACTTGCCCAAAAGGCCGTTTTCTTTTCTTGGTCATCCATATAATACCATGAAAAGGAAGGTTTAAAAACAAATATTCCTCGACAAGTTCCATTTAAACTACTATATGCTAATTCTTTCACTACGAATTGCATCTTGGAATTGTAAAAACCTTCGAAATCAAGCACAAGGTAGGACATTCTCCTTGATGAAGAATCCATCTTTCTTTACTTTTTAGCTAATTACTAATTAATTTAGGACAACCATGGTAATTTGCCATGTGCCCTGATTGTAAACAATTACAGCAAACTCGCGTTTCTAATTTTTTAACATTACACATTGTAGTTTTATGTGCACCAGCGCATTTTACGCAGCGGGGCTGCAATTTACAATTCTCACTAGAGTGGTGGAAGTGTTGGCATTTGTGACACTGCACAACACCTCCACGCACCTTGTATGGATGTACAGTCTGTCAAAAAAGTATTTGAACACCGGTACCCATCTTGAAAACGCAAAAGCTGCTTAACTTTTTTTTAAAGCCCTAACTGTATAAAACAAAAGTTAATGTAATATCTGTTTTGTTTTCACATCCCTAACTTAACAATGCTAGATAACACACTTGTGGCAAATTTAAAAAAGTAAAGTGAGGGAATTGCTTAATTTTTCTCCCCCCCACACAGATTACAAGAGAAATTAGATTAAAGTTGGCCAGTTCCATTAGTGTTAAATTATTTTTTCTAAATATTTTATGTATGTATATATTGATTATTTTAAGTTACTACAAATAATAATTTATTGGTAAATACCATGTGAGTGTAATTTGTTTCTTATTCGTTAATGTTTCAATATTTAAAAACTTTTTAAAAGTTAAACAAAAAGACAAAATAACAACACAAAATTTCCGTAAAAAAACAGTTTTATTGAGTTCCAATAAATGGGAAGATATACATACATTTTTTTTTCATTAAATATGATTCTCAATGACGAAAGTCTAAAATCAATGAATTATATTAAATATATACACAATTCTAAACTAAAGATGAGGAAAATGACATAAATTCTTCCCACATTTTTTCTTCTTCAGTTTTTGTTTCTGTAAAAGAAGATACTTGTACAACGGTCTGTGATAATTGTGATGACGAGTTATAGGAATTAATGTCCATCATCAAAAAGTCCCAGTCATCAGACAATGAAATTGTTTGAACATTACTTGTTGTAGGATTGTCGTTTACCTCTCCATGTAATAAGGCCTCCTGGGTTTCTGTAATTAATGAAGGTTGCGAAAAAGAAGCTCCTTGTACAACGGTCTGCTCTAATTGAGTTGACGAGTTGTAAGATTTAACGTCCATATTATAATCGCTTAGAGAACCCGTCAAAAAGTTCCAATCTTCCACAGGTTTCATTGAAATTAATGCAGAGTCCCCCGATGTAACAGTTTGAGACTGAACGTCATTATAACTTGTTGTGGAATTGTCACTTACCCCTGCTTGTAATGAGGTACATTGGGTTTGTTTAAAACATAAAGTCTGCTGAAAAGACGATTCTTGTACAACAGTCTGTACTAGTTGTGGTGATGAGTAGTTGTACGATTCAACGTCTGTATTATTATAATCATTTAGAGCACTCACAAAAAAGTCCCAGTCATTAGTCGTTTCGGTTGAAACTAATGCACAGTCACTTGGTGTAATATTTTCAGGCTGAACATTACTAAAACTCGTGGTAGGATGAACACTTACCTCTACTTGCAAAGAGGTATCTTGGTTTTGGTTTTTTTCTAAACACAAACGTTCTGTTTGGGGAATTTCAGAGTCCGTATAATTAGACATGGTATCTTTTTCCCATGTTTGTTCCTCTAGATTAAGTATTATGGTACCGTTCATGGGTGCTATGAAATTTTCCGGTAGCAAAATAGTAGTTGAAGATGCTTCAGTACAGGCTGGTTTCTTGACAACAGCAGGAGGGGGTGGAAGTGGCTGTTTAAATACTTCTTCTTCTGCCATCTTTTCTCCTTCTTCCGCCCTCTTGTTGCTCCCCGTTTCTTCATCTGATAAATACTGATAGAATTCGGATTCTGCTTTATCAAACAACTTTGCAATTTTCGCTTTTGATTCCGCTTTTTCACTCTTCCTCTTTTTGGGGATCGAGGTTGACGTCCACTTTGCCACTTCGTCTAAATAGGGAGTCGCAGGTGGTTTCTCATAGGGGTTGATAGGCTGATCCTTTGAGAGTTCAAATTTCGTGTAACTGCGCGGGTTTTTGAATTTTATGTTCAGCTTCATTTTTATATGTACTGCTAAAGCAGCAGCACGCCTGTCCACCGCGAACAATGTTTTCTGCGTAGTCAAAATTGTACGAGGGCTATCCAGAAAGTAGATTACGTTTTGGAATAAAAAAATAAACAAAGTATAGGAAACAAATTTTATTATATACAGATGAAAGCCACACTCAAATACTACTTTTCTACATAGTCACCATACAAATTAAGGCATTTATCGTAGCGATGTACGAGCTTGGAAATTCCTTCGTCGAAAAATTCGGCCGCCTGCGCCTTCAACCACTTCGTTACCTCTTCTTGCAGCTGTGCGTCGTCATCAAAACGCTGCATAGCCAGCCACTTCTTCATTGCTGGGAATAGGTGGAAGTCGCTCGGTGCCAGGTCGGGACTGTACGGCGGATGAGGAAACAACTCCCACTTAAAAGATTCAAGAACTTTACGAGTGACATTTGCCGTGGGGGGCCGGGCGTTGTCGTGAATCAACAAGATCTTAGAGCTCAACATTCCTCTGCGCTTGTTTTGAATTGCTCTTCTGAGTTTTTGGAGAGTTTGGCAATACCTTTGAGAGTTTATTGTAGTGCCTCTTTCCAGGAAGTCCACCAAAATTACACCTTTTCTGTCCCAAAAAACAGTCGCCATCATCTTCCTTGCCGACATTGTTTGCATGCATTTCTTGGGTTTTTGGGGAGAACTTGTGTGCCCCCACTGCATTGATTGCAATTTCGTTTCACAGTTCACATGTTTCACCCATGTTTCGTCACCAGTAACGATGCGATCGAGTAAAGAGTCACCATCCTTATGGTAAGCGTACAAAAAGTTCAACGCTGCAGCCATTTGCTGATTTTTGTGGTCCTCTGTCAAGATTTGTGGAATCCATCTTGCACAAAACTTGTGGTAACCAAGCTTTTCGCTGATGATTTCGTGCAACAAACTTCGCGAAATTTGTGGAAAACTCAAAGAAAGTTCCGTTATTGTGAAATTTCGATTTTCACGGACTTTAGCATCGACTTTTTCGAGAAGTTCGGCGGTCACTATGCTGGGTCTCCCACTTCGATCTTCGTCGTGAACATTGGTTCGGCCATTTTGAAATCTTATGACCCACTGATGCACTCCACCTTCAGTGATAATGTTGTCCCCATACACTTCACGAAGCTGCCGATAGATTTCTATCGGTTTACAGTTTTTTGCAGTCAGAAACCTTATTACTGAGCGCACCTCGCAGCTCGCAGGATTTTCAATTAACGCAGACATTTCAAATAGTCACAGTATCTGAACGGAGCACAGCACGAACCTCTCACTAGCACGGCTAGATGCAGACTGAGCTGCGCAACGCTCTGACCCCAAGATGGCCGCGCTAGCCCCGCCCCTAGCGGACACAGACGGAAACGTAATCTACTTCCTGGATGGCCCTCGTATATGCCCTATCTGATGGGATAAGGTATAGCCTATTCGGTTGAAAAATGTACCTTTTAAATTTAAGTTCGTCTACAGGTCTAAACATTCTCTCTAAAATAGAGGAATTGTCGGGAGAAGGGCAAATTTCATAATATACCATAGGTGCTGCAGTTGTTTGATAATTATGTACTTCTCCCTTTTCCGTTCTTCTAAGTCCAAACGTAAAGTAACTTTTGGTTAGAAACATATTGTTCCACCTGAAGCTTGTCCTGGTGTCCGTATATTTCTTTTCTGCACTCGAGGATTTCACAGGTAGACGAAGTTTCTGATCCATTTTGTAATCCATCGAACTATCGGCCAATTGCCCTTACGAGTTGCGTATGCAAACTGTTTGAAAAGATGGTAAACAGCCGCCTAGTCTACTTCTTGGAAAAGAATGATATTATATCGCCTTATCACAGCGGTTTTCGAAAGGGAAGAACGACCGTAGATAATATGCTTCTTTTAGAGACATCTATTCGAAAAGCATTTGTCAAAAGAAGTCACCTTGTCTCGATATTCTTCGACATTGAAAAAGCTTATGATAAGGCATGGAGATACGGTATACTCCGGGATCTTCACGAGAGTGGCTTGCGCGGCAACCTACCAATTTTCATTCAAAATTTCTTGAACACTAGAACTTTTCAAGTAAGAATTGGCTCTGTTTTTTCGGATGTTTTTGAACAGGAAGAGGGTGTGCCTCAAGGCTGTGTGCTCAGTGTAACCCTGTTTAGTTTAAAAATAAATTCTGTACTAAAAGAACTTCCTCCCACCATCTTGGGATCTCTATATGTTGATGATCTGCAGATTAGCTGTCGAGGAGCAGACATGAGATATGTAGAGAGGCAACTGCAGATGGCTCTGATTAAGATCCAAGAATGGTCAGACAAACAGGGATTTACATTTTCGAAACAGAAAACTGTCTGCGTGCACTTTTGTAGGAAGCGAGGTCTCCATCCTGAACCTGAGTTATACTTGAATGGTACAATTATTCCAGTTGCGCCTGAAGTAAAATTTTTAGGAGTGACGTTCGACCGAAAATTGACTTTCCTTTCTCATGTTTTAAACCTGAGAAAGAAGTGTCTAAAAACACTAAATATTTTAAAAGTGTTGGCGAACACCTCCTGGGGTGCAGAGCGTTCCTCCATGCTTCGCATTTACAGAGCGGTTATCCGCTCTAAACTGGACTATGGCTCAGTTGTTTATGGATCCGCTCAATCATCTGTTTTGTTAAAACTGGATCCTGTTCACCATCAAGGTCTGCGGATTTGTTCAGGAGCTTTCAGGACTTCTCCTGTGCAGAGCCTATATGTTGACTGTAACGAACCATCACTTTATCTGAGGCGTGAGCAATTGTCCCTTTTGCAATATTTTAATACTCTATCTCAACCTGAACATCCCAATAAGCTGTGCTTACTTGATAATGAGTGTAACACATTATTTGAAACACGTCCATCCTGTGTTCCTACTTTCCCTTTAAGAGTTCGCCCTGTCATTGAGGAACTCTCCCTCTCTGATATGCACCCCCAAGCAGTACAGAATTTTGAAATTCCACTTTGGGAAAATTCACGGATCCAGCTTCTTGATGTTTTTAAACATCACGTAAAGGCGAGCACTAACGAGATCGTTTACAGACAAATTTTCGCTGAGCACAGGCACAAATATAGCAGTTATTATCCAATATACACAGATGGATCAAAGTCAAATGATCATGTGGGGATGGCTTTTGTATTTGAAAATTACATAGAGGGCAGATGCCTGCACCATGCTTTCTCTGTCCTAACATCTGAACTAACTGCAATATATTATGCTCTTTTGTACATCTCAAAGCTCTGCCACAAAAAGTTCATAGTTTACACAGACTCGTATAGTGCTCTTAAATCCTTGGAAGCTTTTCCCAACGCTCAGAATCCTGTGGTAGTGGATGTTCTCAAAATTCATAGAAATTTAATGATACGAGGATATGAAATCCTGTACTGCTGGGTTCCCGGGCATACGGGAATAAAGGGAAACGAGCTTGCAGACATCGCGGCAAAATCTGCTGTCGAACTGTCCAGTCGCCTTATCCCTTTTAGAGACATCTGCTGTGTCATCAAGGGAAAGATACGAAAAAAATGGCAGGAAATTTGGGATGTTCAGCATCACAACAAGTTGAGAAACATCAAACCTAGAATTGAGCATTGGGATTTTGCTGGAAATCGTAAAGAGGACGTTCTTTTGACTCGACTCAGAATTGGTCATACAAGAGTTACACATAGCTATCTTGTTAAAGCTGAAAATGAGCCTGTTTGTTTTAATTGTAATGTTTGTTTATCTGTTCGTCATATTTTAATTGAGTGTCCATGTTTTAATAGTCTTCGCCAGAAATATTTTAATAGCTGTGACTTACCTCTCGACCGTTTAATCGGAAGAGAGGTCAATTCTAATTTATTTTATTATTTAAAAGAGATTGGGTTTTATTACCAAATGTAATTTGTTTTGAAGACTGTGTCTTGAATGTTAATATGTGCTTTTAACTTGTTTTTATATGACTTCATCCTCTGGATTTGGTACATTTATCTACTTGTTTTTATTTATTGAATTTTAATGTCATCAATTGTAATCATCTCATCTTTTGTTTGGCGCGTCATAATCATCTCTGGTTTTTGCGCCATAATCACTCACTCACTCACTCACTCACTCTCCCTCGTGGTTTCTCTCTACGGAGTTTGGGGCTCGTCACGAGAGACTGGAACAGACCTTGTCTCTAGTTCTCGAGTGGCGAGAAAACCGCCCACGTGTTTGCCGTGCGTGGAGACCTGTGTCGCTGGAAAGGAGGGTCCTGGTAGTTGAGGGGCGAGGTACTGTCCCCAACACACTACTTTGGCCTCTGCTTCAGCTAAACGGGAGGCACCTTAGTCGTCCTCACGGGTGTCAATCGGCTGGTCACTAGTCCTTGTGTCAGTGGCTTGGGGTCAAGCTCTCGGGAGTACCTGCTTTCGGGAAAGCCGACTGTGGGGCTTCAGTTTGCGTATAGGTCCGGTCAGCCCTAACGCAGGAATCTGTGTTGCCTTGTTGGGCTCCGTGGTGGGCGGGGCCGTCGGACCCGAATCTTTATTCTTTCACTATGGCTTCTCATATCTACTTAATAAAAGATTTCGAGGTAACTCCTGTCACTCAAGTCACTCCTGTAACTCAACCTAGTTCTGAAACTTCTACTGCTAAACCAGTCACTCAACCTAGTTCTGAAAAGTCTACTGCAAGAAAATTACGTACAGATTCAAATAAAAAAATCATAACAATAGTCCCCGTTTCCTAGTCATCTCTACTCCTTCTGGCGAAATGCATAAGATGTCTCCTTTCGTCTCCTCACAGATTGGCCACGATTCCAAAAATTGTACCGCTGCACCTTCGTGTATAAATTGCGAGGGTCAGCACCCAGCATTTTCACGCCCGTGCCCAAAATGGAAATCCGAAAAAGAAGTACAGACTCTTAAAGTTACCAGGAACATCTCGTATGCTGAAGCCAGAAAACTAGTTCAAAGCACACAGTTCCAACAAAACAAATCATATGCCAGTGCCGTTAAAACAACACGTAGCATTGCCACCCAAACATCAATAGGCATGCAGACTGTACCAAATAAAGCCTAACCGAAGACATCCAACAAGAAAACGGAAAAGTCAACTCATTTAATACAAAATAAAGAAACAGTCATTCAAAGTAAACCCAAAACTGCCACTAAAAAAGTATCAAATAAAAATAGAAGTTCCAGCAATAGCTCTTTTGATGAAATGATTTCTGAATCTGCGGATTCAGACACTATGGAAATAGAGGAGGGTCTAGAATTTCCCAGGCATCTACTTCCACGAAAAACCAAACAAGAGCACAGAAAGAACAAATACCAGACATAATGGCCACTCTCGTCTCATGGCACTGTCGCGGTTTCCACCGAAATTTGCTCGACATCAAAGCCATAATTAAAGCCATAATTATGCTTCGTAGTACAGTAAACAAATCTAAAACCAGAACAACAGGCAAAACTTCGGAGGTTTTCCTTCGTCAGGAAAGCGTGCCAGTGGAGGTGTAGGTTTCCACACCTCACTGGATTATCCCTGAAATGTGCTTTCTTTGACGACATCCCTCCAAGTTGTCGCTACTCAAACAAATTTTGATATTGTTGTTACAGTCGTTTCTCTGTATTTGCCTCCAAATGAGCATATTGATCAGCAAGATTTAAATGGTCTTCTAGAGCAGCTGCCTGAGCCTTTCATCATAATAGGAGATTTTAACGGCCATAGTCCGCTCTGGGTTAGTAAAGATACAAATTGCCGAGGAAGACAAATTGATCAGATGATCGAAGATCATAGCCTTTGTCTCCTGAATAATGGGCACGATACTTACTTCCATGAGCCTTCAAGGACATTCCACGCTCTCGACCTTGCCATCTGTTCACCGTCTCTCTTGCCATTTTGCACTTTTAGTGTCGGAAATGACCTGTACAACAGCGATCATTATCCCATTTTTGTATCTTGCACGAAGAGAAGCAAACCCCATGTCGAGACTCCCTCGGTTTATACTGGACAGAGCAGACTGGGGACTCTTCTCTTCCTCCGCAGAGCTCACAGAGGAAATGGTAGAAGATGTGCATATCGATGACGCTGTGGAAGCTGTTACTAATACTATTATTCAGGCAGCTATGCTTTCGATTCCTAGAACATCAGGAAAAATAGTAAAATATTCGAAACCGTGGTGGAATCGCGGCAGTCATGAAGCACTGAAAAAACAGAAAAAAGCATGGGGTATTTTTCGTAGATATCCGACTCTGCGAAACCTCATAGCCTTTAAAAGAGCCAAAGCAAATGCACGAAAAGTAAGAAGGCAGAGCCAGAGGGATTCCTGGATTTCATATGTGTCGTCAATAACATCCTCCACTCCTAGTAAGCGGGTTTGGGAAAGAGTTCGAAAAGCATGCGGCATATATAAAGACCACTCACTTTCCTTTTTGGAAAAAGATGGCCGAGTGATTAGCTCCATAGAAGAAATTGCGAATACTATTGGTGAGACATTTGCTGCCGTCTCTTTCAGCAGAAACTATTCACCTGCATTTCTCTCTATCAAGCAGCACTCTGAAATAAATCCCATCGCATTCAACTCTACCAAATCTGAGTCTTACAATAGAGTTTTTACAATGCTGGAATTAAAGAGAGCTTTATTGCAGACACATAAGTCTTCTCCGGGTTTTGATGGCATAAATTACGAAATGCTAAAGCGTGTGTCCTATAAGTCACTGACTGCCCTTCTCGCTCTTTATAATAGAGTGTGGAAGGAGCACATTTTTCCCAGTGCACGGAGGAGAGCTGTTGTCATTTCTATTGCTAAGCCAGGGAAGGATCCAAGGAATCCTGCCAACTATGGGCCAATTGCACTTACCAGTTGCGTACGCAAACTGTTTGAAAAGATGGTAAACAGCCGCCTAGTCTACTTCTTGGAAAAGAATAATATTATATCGCCTTATCAAAGTGGTTTTCGAAAAGGGAGAACAACCGTAGATAACATGCTCCTCTTAGAGACATCTATTCGAAAAGCATTTGTAAGAAGAAGCCACCTTGTCTCGATATTCTTCGACATTGAAAAAGCTTATGATAAGGCATGGAGATATGGTATACTCCGGGATCTTCACGAGAGTGGCTTGCGCAGCAACCTACCAATTTTCATTCAAAACTTCTTGAACACTAGAACTTTTCAAGTAAGAATTGGCTCTGTTTTTTCGGATGTTTTTCAACAGGAAGAGGGTGTGCCTCAAGGCTGTGTGCTTAGTGTAACCCTGTTTAGTTTAAAAATAAACTCAGTACTAAAAGAACTTCCTTCCACCATCTTGGGATCTCTATATGTTGATGATCTGCAGATTAGCTGTCGAGGAGCAGACATGAGATACGTAGAGAGGCAGTTGCAGATCTCTCTGAATAAGATCCAAGAATGGTCAAACAAACAGGGATTTACTTTTTCCAAACAAAAAACTGTGTGTGTGCACTTTTGTAGGAAGCGAGGTCTCCATCCTGAACCTGAGTTATATCTCAATGGTTCAATTATTCCAGTTGCTCCGGAAGTTAAATTTTTAGGAGTGACGTTCGACCAGAAATTGACTTTCCTTCCTCATGTTTTAAACCTGAGAAAGAAGTGTCTAAAAACACTAAATATCTTAAAAGTATTGGCGAACACCTCCTGGGGTGCAGAGCGTAGCTCCATGCTTCGCATTTACAGAGCCCTGGTTCGCTCTAGACTGGACTATGGCTCAGTTGTTTACGGATCCGCTCGGTCATCAGTTTTGTTAAAACTGGATCCTGTTCACCATCAAGCTCTGCGGATTTGTACAGGAGCTTTCAGAACTTCTCCTGTCCAGAGCCTGTATGTTGACTCTAACGAACCATCGCTTTATCTGAGGTGTGAGCAATTGTCCCTATTGCAATATTTTAATATTCTATCACAACCTGAACATCCCAATAAACTGTACTTATTTGATAATATGTGTAACACTTTATTTGAAACACGTCCATCCTGTGTTCCTACATTTCCTTTAAGAGTTCGCCCTATCATTGAGGAACTTTCTCTCTCTGATATGCGCCCCCAAGCAGTACAGAATTTTGAATTCCCACCTTGGGAAAATGCACGGATTCAGCTTCTTGATGTTTTCAAGCATCATGTCAAGGCAAGCACCAATGACATCATTTATAGACAACTCTTCGCTGAGCATAGGCACAAATATAGCAGTTATATTCCAGTTTATACAGATGGATCCAAGTCAACAGATCATGTCGGGATGGCATTTGTAATTGAAGACCACATGGAGGGCAGACGCCTGCACCATGCCTCCTCTGTCTTAACATCTGAATTAACTGCAATATATTATTGTCTTTTGTACATCTCTAGGCTCTGCCACAAAAGTTTATAGTTTATACAGACTCCTATAGTGCACTGAAATCTTTAGAAGCTTTTTCTAACACTCAAAACCCAGGCATAGTGGATGTTCTCAAGATACATATAAACCTAACGAGTCGTGGATATGAAATTCTGTACTGCTGGGTTCCCGGTCATGTGGGAATTAAAGGGAATGACCTGGCAGATATCAGAGCCAAATCTGCTGTTGAACTGTCCAGTCGCCTCATCCCTTTTGGAGACATCTGTTGTGTTGTGAAAGAGAAGATACGAAAAAAATGGCAGCAATTTTGGGATGTTCAGCGTCAAAACAAGTTAAGACATGTAAAGCCTAGAATTGAGCATGGGGATTTTGCTGGAAATCGTAAAGAAGAAGTTCTTTTGACTCGCCTCAGAATTGGTCACACAAGAGTGACACATGGTTACCTTTTAAAAGCAGAGAATGAGCCTGTTTGTTCAAATTGTAATGTTTGTCTATCTGTCCGTCATATTTTAATTGAGTGTCCATATTTTAATAATCTTCGTCAGAAGTATTTTAATAGCTGTGACTTACCTCTCGACCGTTTAATTGGAAGGGAGGTGAATTGTAATTTATTTTATTATTTAAAAGAGACTGGCTTTTATCACTTAATGTAATTGTTTTAAGATTGTGTCTTGAATTTTAAATGTGTGGTTTTAACTTGTTTTTATATGACTTCATCCTCTGGATTTGACACATTTGTCTACTTGTTTTTATTTATTGTATTTTAATTTCATCAATTGTACTCACCCCATCTCGCGTTTGGCGCACTGTAATCAACTTTTGGTTTTGCGCCATAATCTCTCACTCACTCACTCAGTCACTTATTGAATTTTAATGTCATCAATTGTAATCATCCCATCTTGTGTTTGGCGCGGTATAATCATTTTTGGTTTTTGCGCCATAATCACTTACTCACTCACTCACTCTCTCACTCACTCTTTACTACAACTATGAAAAGGGCATTTGCTTATAGGTGGTGATAGATCACTATTTGTATATTTTATAATTGTTACTTCATGAATTTCCCTTTCCAATATATCTAAGAAAACCTTTGCATTTTCGCTACGTTTTACGTATATATATTGAAAATTTTTTGTTAAATTTTGCAAGATGTTTTTTAAGTCATCGTATGGAATATTTCCATCATTCCAATGTATTCCATGTCGCATGCGCGTTAGCCATTCGTTTGTTTTTTTATCTTTTGGGGATAATTCATCTCAACTAAAAGGAGGACCAACTACAAGGGACCCTGTGTGCTTTAAGTCAGATGAAACATAGCCTAGTTCTTTCAAGGTATTAGGTATTTACCAGTCGAACATGGTGTACTTCTTTAAGCATCTTTTTGTTTGTAGGAAGTCGTATTCCAGAAAATGCAGTATGAAGGGCTGATACAAGTTTGGATGAAATGTTTGCTTGAAGTTTAAAAGCATCAGAAAATTGATCAATTGCTGGTATCAAATTTTCAGGATTTTCCTGTACCTTATTTTTAAGAATATTGCAAATTACATCAATTTTTCCAAGCCTTGCTTTGATGTCCAACTCTAAAAAGACTTGAGCAAAATTGAAAGTGCAAGGTTTTTGATTTTCTGCAATTGTAAAACTTTTGCTATGGAAAATATTAATATTTTCAGTAGTCTCAAATGGTTTATCACACAAAGTAGTCAGCTGGCTTGTCAGGTCCTGTTGCTATCCAAAATAGCTGTTTTTGTGTGCCTGTTGTTTGCATTCATAGGTAATAGCATATATATATTTCTATATAACAGCCGTCTGATGTTTACATATTTCTCCCAGACTACCCTCAAAACAAGAACAGATATTCTGTATCTATGTTGACAGTATGTATGTGTGACGAATTGCTTGTTATGCTAAATGTTTCCCCATTACATCTTATGTTTTCAGATTTGATATCTGAATGGTCACCTTCTTAGTGTGGGCTCACTTTGGTGAGTACGGATGTGGCAATCCCGAGGTACCCTAGCCCTTCAGGGGATCATCTTCTTGGTGAGACGGGTGTCACGATCCTGGAGCCCCAGTGATCTATTCTCTTTTCCATCTCCTCTCCTCTTGGCTGGAACTTCTTCCCTTTTCTTCTCCCTCGTGGTTTCTCTGTACGGAGTTTGGGACTCGTCACGAGAGACTGGAGCAGCCCTTGTTTCTAGTTTTCGGGTGGCGAGAAAACTGCCCACATGTTTGCCGTGCGTGGAGACCCGTGTTGTTGGAATGGAGGGTCCTGGTAGTTGAGGGGCGAGGTACTGTCCCCAACTCACTACTTTGGCCTCTGCTTCAGCTAAACGGGAGGCACCTTAGTCGTCCTCAGGCGTTCAATCGGCTGGTCACTAGTCCTTGTGTCAGTGGCTTGGGGTCAAGCTCTCGGCAGTACCTGCTTTCGGGAAAGCCGACTGTGGGGCTTCAGTTTGCGTATAGGTCCGGCTAGCCCTACTTTAAACCGGATTCAGGAATGGTCAGACAAACAAGGTTTCTTGTTTTCGAAGCATAAGACTGTTTGTGTGCACTTCTGCAGGAAGCGAGGTCTCCATCCTGAACCTGAGTTGCAGCTTAATGGATCTGTAATTCCAGTAGAACATGAGGTGAAGGTTTTGGGAGTGATTTTCGATCGAAAGCTTACCTTTCTCCCTCATGTGTTACATCTGAGGAAGAAGTGTACCAGAATACTGAATCTTCTAAGGGTCTTGGCGAACACTTCTTGGGGCGCAAAGTGTTGTGCTTTACTTCGCGTTTACAGAGCACTTATCTGCTCTAGACTAGATTGCGGCTCAGTTGTTTATGGATCTGCACGGCCATCAGTTTAGCTGAAGCTAGACCCTGTTCATCATCAGGCACTGCGGATCTGTTCTGGGGCGTACAGGACATCTCCAGTCCAGAGCCTGTATGTAAATTGTTATGAACCAGCCCTCCATTTGCGGCGTGAGCAGCTGTCTCTTCTACAATATTTTAATATATTGTCTCAGCCTGACCATCCTAATAAGCTCTGTTTGCTAAATGACATTTGGGACCTTCTGTTTCAAGCACGACCATCTTGTGTTCCTTCCTTTTCCTTAAGAGCTCGTTCGTTGATTGAGGAATATTCCATATCTGGTATGTCCACCCAAGTAGTACATCATCTTGAAATCCCACCGTGGGAGGATACGGGAATCAAGGTCCTCGATGTTTTCCAGCGCTATAATAAGGAGAACACTTGCAAGATCATATATCAACAACTCTTCTTAAACCACATATATGAATATAGCAGTCATGTGGCAGTATATACAGATGGATCAAAAACAGCTTGCCATGTTGGAGCAGGATTTGTTACGGGTGACTACATGAAGGGCAGACGCTTGCACTACGCTTGCTCAGTTTTGATATCTGAACTTACTGCCATATATTATGCGCTTATTTACATATCAAAGCTACGCCAGAAAAAGTTCATAATTTATACAGACTCGCACAGCGCATTGAAAGCCTTAGAAACCTTTTCGAATACTCAAAATCCAGTCATAGTGGATATTCTGAAATTACATATAAACTTAACGAGTCGTGGATATGATATCCTGTACTGCTGGGTTCCCGGCCATGTGGGAATAAAAGGGAATGAGCTGGCAGATATCACAGCGAAATGTGCTGTTGATCTGTCCAGTCGCCTCATCCCTTTTGGAGACATCTGTTGTGTAGTCAAAGAGAAGATCCGAAAAAAATGGCAGCATCTTTGGGATCGTCAGCTTCAAAACAAGTTAAGACATGTAAAACCTAGAATTGAGCACTGGGAATTAACCAAAAATCGTAAGGAGGAAGTTCTTTTGACTCGCCTCAGAATTGGTCACACTAGAGTGACACATAACTACCTTTTAAAAGCTGAAAATGAGCCTGTTTGTTTTTACTGTAATGTTTGTTTATCTGTTCGTCATATTTTAATTGAGTGTCCATATTTTAATAGTGTTCGCCAGAAATATTTTAATAGCTGTGACTTACCTCTCGACCATTTAATAGGAAGAGAGGTCAATTGTAATTTATTTTATTATTTAAAAGGGACTGGCTTTTATTACCAAATGTAATTTGTTTTGAAAACTGTGTATTGAATTTTAATGTGTGCTTTTAATTTTTGTATATATGACTTACCCCTCTGGATCTGGTACATTTGTCTACTTGTTTTTATTTATTGCATTTTAATGTCATCAATTGTAATCATCCCATCTTGTGTTTGGCGCGTTCTAATCATCTTTGGTTTTGCGCCATAATCACTCACTCACTCACTCACTCACTCACTCTTTAAAGGCATATTGCTAGGGGGTAATGGCACACTACTATTCATGATGTCCAAAAAAAAAAAAAACCCATTAACCATTGAAAAAAATTACATGTTTCAGCATTACCAGCCGAATGCATAATTGATTTTTCCGTTACGGAGGAAAATAATGCTTTCGCTGGTGCTACTTTTTGTTTGCGGTTTCAGTTTATAGCACGGTTTAATTTCACCTATATCTTTTTAGAGTACTTCATATATAACATCTTTGTTTATAATTGTACCATTTCCGAGAATAAAACCTTTATCAAGAGAATGGTTTCCGAAAAACGTTATGCAGTGCGGCATATCGGGGAAAACCCATATTTTGGTGTTGAACTTGAGACTGTAAAAGAGTGATTTAACTGCTGAAATCTGAATTTCTTTCCAAAGAGTCTGACTACCTCCCATGTCAGATGCTATTGCTTTGACTTGCAGCCCAGACGATTCAAGTGCGAACAAAATTGAAGACTGAAGATTTTCCTTCATTTGACAATCAAAATCAAAATAAATGGGCTGTTTCCATCGCGAAATGAGTCCTCGAACCAATACAAATTGAGTTTTCTTAAAAGGAACTAATACCTGATCTAATTTAGAATCATAACTGTCTAAAGTCTATATGGATTGCTTCGAAACTTAATACACAAAATCTTTCTTCGCCAGTTGCATTTTGGCAAGTTTTTTTCATCAATAATAGTGCATCATTTAAAATGCCGGGATGCAACTAAATCTTGAGCACCATCTTTTCAGTAGACGTAAACTTGGAAGTGGAATACCCATTTTTTTCTTTCCAGAAGTCTTATGATTTTATGGAGAATGGCCTGATTACTATGCCCCTTTGAAATGTCATTTAGAGACCATTTAACTCTTTTATTTTTTTTCATTAATACATTTATTTGAGAGTTAAATAGAGCTTTATTACAGACACATAGGTCGTCTCCGGGTCTCGATGGCGTGAATTACGATATGCTAAAGCATCTGTCTTATAAGACACTGAATGCCCTTCTCACGCTTTACAATAGAGTGTGGAAGGAGCATACTTTTCCCAGTGCATGGAAGAGAGCTGTTGTAATTCCTATCGCCAAGCCAGGGAAAGATCCAAGGAATCCCTCCAACTATCGGCCAATTGCCCTTACGAGTTGCCTATGCAAGCTGTTTGAAAAAATGGTAAACAGCCGCCTAGTCTACTTCTTGGAAAAAAATAATATCATATCACCTTATCAAAGCGGTTTTCGAAAAGGGAGAACAACCGTAGATAACATGCTCCTCTTAGAGACATCCATTCGAAAACTTTTGTAAGAAAATATCACCTTGTCTCAATTTTCTTTGATATAGAGAAAGCTTATGATAAGGCATGGAGTTACGGTATACTTCGCGATCTTCACGAGAGTGGCTTGCGCTTCAACCTACCAATTTTCATTCAGAATTTCCTGCCCCTCAGGGGGCTCACTTTTGTGAGTACTGGTGTGACAATCCCGAGGTACCCTAGCCCTTCAGGGGATCATCTTCTTGGTGAGACGGGTGTCACGATCCTGGAGCCCCAGTGATCTATCCTCTTTTCCGTCTCCTCTCCTCTTAACTGGAACTTTTCCCTTCCCTTCTCCCTTGTGGTTTCTCTCTACGGAGTTTGGGGCTCGTCACGAGAAACTGGAACAACCCTTGCATCCAATTTTCAAATGGCGAGAAAACTGCCCACGTGTTTGCCGTGCGTGGAGACTTGCCGTCCAATAAATTTTTGTTGTCAAGTACCAAATTCTTAGAATTTCGCCATCCCCAAATTTTCTTGTTCGATGTCTCTTTAAATTCTAAGAATTTTTCAGCCATTAATCTGCTTCCTGGCCAGACGTGTTTTTTGATGCCACATATGGCACTGAAAACAGTTGAAAAATCGGAATTTTAAAAGCAAACTTCCTACTTTTCATGAAATAAATTTTATCGATTAGCAGTGCTATGGAAGCATAAAACATTTATGTAATAAATGCACAAATACTTCAGAAACATTTTTTTCTCTCTACTGAAGAAATGCTTGTCTCTGACTACCTGCGAATTTGATTAAGTTTTATCCAAAATCTACGTCAAAGAGTTTCTTTTTGGTCTAGTATTAAGTATTACATTGGCATGTTCCTATCCCTGCTTGATGTTGACAAGAGTTATTCAAAACTTACTGTTCTTATTTTTTATTTTAAAACAAACAATTTAAATGGAAATCCTCAGCTTGCTTTTATTTATTTAAATAACAACATTTGATAATGTTAATTGAGATCTCTAAGTAATTTGTGTATTTGAACGCCAAAAAATGTTAAGCACCAATTTTGAAGCTTTTTTTTGGTTTGCTTTATTTTTCCTTCAAAGCACGCGAGAGCTATCTGCCTAAAGGGAGGAATGCCTCCGTGGAGGACATTCTAAGAAAAACTTACTTACGCCCACATTATGCACAGGGAAAACCACAAAAATTAATTTTTGAAAGGTAAAAGTACCTAATTTTTTACAGCGAGATTTTCCTAACAATGAATTTTAGGAATTTAATACAAGTGCTATATTTAATTAAGAATTAAAACAATGTTCTATTGTGATTTACAATAGGTAACTCTTTCTGTCAAAAATAATCATATGAAAATGCACCGAATTTCAGTACCATGTAATTTAGTTCGGAAACTGAGAGATATCTGTGACATCTTGTCTATATGTAGAAAATTTTTAATAAGGTTATTATGACTGAAATTTGTTTCAAAATATTAATATTTCATAACTTCTATCAACCAATAAAGGCGATAAAGGTAAACTCATCTTTTATAAATATGAAACAAGATAAACGAAATAAATTTGTGATAAAATGAATTACAAACATTATGTCGAAATGACTGACACTGAGCATGTGTTTGTTATTTTAATAGTAATTTAATTATCAATTACATGTAGCTTTCAATAGAAATTGGGTATTTTAAGCCTCTTATAAATTTTTTCTTAGCGTTAAAGCTCGATAACATGAATCAAAAGCAGAAAATTAGTTAAACTACACTGTCTCACTAGTTGTAAGATTATATTACTGAAATATGCATATAAAAACAAATTAACATTCTATAAACGTACATTAAAATACCGAAACGCAATAAAAATCAATAACATTTATACTTAATAAGCAACAAAGCTGAGACAAGGGTCAGGCAAGCACTTGCCTGACAAATTGGCTATACGAATTCGAAAATTACTTTAATTATTAGGGGAAATAGGCTTCGTCAAACGTAAATCAATAAAACAAACAAAAAAAAAAAAAAAAAAAAATTGCAAGAAAACCTGGAAATTAATGCAATATGCATTTCAGTGTTATTTCGTGTTTATCAAAAACGAATTTTTTAACTTTTTCATTTGAAAATTATAAATAATTGGCTACATTATTTTTCTGAATTTATAAAACTACAATTAAAAATACTTTAAGAATTATGGTATAATTATGATATTTTGATTTAATCTAATTACTTTTGCTTAATACAAATTTACCTTTCTGCCAAAAGTGAAAAAATATCTTGGCACGGCTCTGATAAGCAATTAAGATCAGAAATATGCACAAAATTAGTAACAAGGCAATACAAAACTCCCTTTTCTGTTTTGGATTTCCAGAAAAAAATATCTGTTTTCATCTAACCCAAGCATGGACACAAAACGTGTTCCTTCCTCCGTAAGGGCCCCTCAGGGGGCTCACTTTTGTGAGTACAAATGTGGCAATCCCGAGGTACCCTAGCCCTTCAGGGGATCATCTTCTTAATGAGACGGGTGTTACAATCCTGGAGCCGCAGTGATCTATCCTCTTTTCAATCTCCTCTCCTCTTGGCTGAAACTTTTTTCCTTCCCTTCTCCCTTGTGGTTTCTCTCTACGGAGTTTGGGGCTCGTCACGAGAGAGTGGAGCAGTCCTTGAATCTAGTTTTCGAGTGGCGAGAAAACTGGCCACGTGTTTGCCGTGCGTTGAGACACATGTTGCTGGAAAGGACGGTCCTGGTAGTTGAGGGGCGAGGTATTGTCCTCAACACACTGCTTTGGCCTCTGCTTCAGCTAAACGAGAGGCACCTTAGTCGTCCTCACGGGTGTCAATCGGCTGGTCACTAGTCCTTGTGTCAGTGGCTTGGGGTCAAGCTCTCGGGAGTACCTGCTTTCGGGAAAGCCGACTGTGGGGCTTCAGTTTGCATATAGGTCCGGCTAGCCCTAACACAGGAATCTGTGTTTCCTTGTAGGGCTCCGTGGTGGGCAGAGCCGTTGGACCCGAATCTTTTCTCTTTTAAATGTGGCTTCAATTTTCATATTAAAAAAACTTGACCCAAACAAAATTAAACAAGATATAGAAATAATTGAGAAACCTAATAGTAAGAAAATTCGTACTGATATAAATGCAAAGGAAACTACTGAAAATCCGCGCTTCCTAGTTGTCTCTTGTCTTTCTGGTGAACTGCAAAAGATGTCTCCTTTTCTAGTAAGCAAATACATTAACTCATGCATAGGTCAGCCAAAGAACATTAAGCATCTCCGTTCTGGAGACCTGCTTATAGATACTGTCTCGCCAACCCAATGTGCTTCCCTTTTGTCACAAAACAAACTTGGAAATGTAGCTATAACTGTGTCAGCGCATAAAACTCTGAATTTTTGTAGAGGTGTTATCTCGGAAATCGACCTTCTGTGTGTTTCAGAAGAAGAGTTCGTTTCCGAGTTAGCTGACCAAAACGTCTGTGGCGCTAGGCGGATCAAGATGCGTAAAGAAGGTCAGTTGATTGACACCAAACACGTGATCCTGACCTTCAAATCGCCTGATCTGCCTAAGAATAGTAAGGCTGGATACCTCAATTGTCCTGTACGTCCATACATTCCAAACCCTATGCGATGTTTCCAGTGCCAGCGTTTTGGCCATTCGAAGATGTCCTGTCGCGGGACCCTGACGTGCGCTCGGTGTTCGTTCGTTGGCCACGACAGCGAAAATTGCACCGCTGCGGCACTGTGTGTTAATTGCAAGGGCAACCATCCAGCATTTTCCCGTTCCTGTCCAAAATGGAAATTAGAAAAGGAAGTGCAGACCATAAAAGTTTCTAGGAACATTTCATATGCTGAAGCCAGGAGACTAGTTCAAAGCACGCAGCCTCAATCAAACAAATCATATGCCAATGCCGTGAAATCAACCCGCACTATAGCCACCCAAACTTCCATAAGTACACAGACTCCACCAAGTAAAACCCAGCAATCTGCAAACAAGAAAAAGGAAAATGCAACACATGTCGTACAAAATAAAGAAATAGTTATTCAAAGCACACCAAAACATATCCCTCCAAAACCAATTAACAAAAATAGAAGTCCCAGCAATAGTTCTGTAAATGAAACGATTTCTGAATCCACAGATTCAGATAGTATGGATGTGGAAGACGGTCTAGAGGTTCCCGAACATCTGCTTCCGCGCAAAACTAAAAAGGAACACAGAAAGAACAAACATCAAACATAATGGCCACCCTCATCTCATGGAACTGTCGCGGTTTCCACCGAAATTTAATTTAATTCAAGTTCCTTTCCTTTGACGACATCTCTCCAAGTTGTCGCTGTACAAGTAAATTTTCATATTGTAGTTTCAGTCGTTTCTCTTTATTTGCATCCTAGTGAGCACATTGATCAGCGGGATTTAAATGAACTTGTGGCTCAGCTGCCTGAGCCTTTTATCATAATGGGTGATTTTAATGGCCATAGTCCCTTGTGGGGAAGCAAAGACACCAATTCACGAGGAAGACAAATTGAGCAGGTAATTCAAGACCATTGCCTTTGTCTCCTGAATAATGGGCAGGACACTTACTTCCATGAACCTACAAGGACGTTCCACGCTCTTGATCTAGCCATCTGTTCACCATCTCTTTGCCATTTTGCAATTTTAGTGAAGGAAGTGATGTGTTTAACAGCGATCATTATCCCATTCTTTTATCTCTTGCACGAAGAGGAGCGAACCCCATGTCGAGATTCCCTCGGTTTATACTGGATAGGGCAGACTGGGAACTCTTCTCTTCCTCTGCAGATCTAACACAGAAAATGGTAGATGTGCTTATCGATGATGCAGTGGAAGCAGTTACAACTGCTATTACTCAAGCAGCTATGCTCTCCATTCCTAGAACATCAGGAAAAATAATAAAATATTCGAAACCGTGGTGGAATCGTGACTGTCATGAAGCACTGAAAAAACAGAAAAAAGCATGGGGAATTTTTCGTAGATATCCTACTTTGCGAAACCTCATAGCCTTTAAAAGAGCCAAAGCAAATGCACGAAAGGTAAGAAGGCAGAGCCAGAGAAATTCTTGGATTTCATATGTGTCATCAATAACATCCTCTACGCCTAGTAAGGCGGTTTGGGAAAGAGTTCGAAAAGCATGGGGAATATATAAGGACCACTCACTTTCCTTTTTAGAAAAAGATGGCCGACTGATTAGCTCCATAGAAGAAATTGCAAATACTATAGGTGAGACATTTGCTGCCGTTTCTTCCAGCAGAAACTATTCACCTGCATTTCCCACTATCAAGCAGCACTCGGAAATAAATCCCATCGCATTCAACTTTTCCAAATCTGAGCCTTACAATAGAGCATTTACTATGGTGGAATTAAAGAGAGCTTTATTGCAGACACATAGGTCTTCTCCGGGTTTTGATGGCATAAATTACGAAATGCTGAAGCATCTGTCCTATAAGTCACTGAAAGCCCTTCTCACTCTTTACAATAGAGTGTGGAAGGAGCGTACTTTTCCCAGTGCATGGAGGAGAGCTGTTGTAATTCCTAATGCCAAGCCAGGGAAAGACCCATGGAATCCCTCGAGCTATTGGCCAATTGCTCTTACCAGTTGTGTTTGCAAACTGTTTGAAAAGATGGTAAACAGCCGCCTAGTCTACTTCTTGGAAAAGAATAATATTATATCGCCTTATCAAAGCTGTTTTTGAAAGGGGAGAACAACTGTAGATAACATGGTCCTCTTAGAGACATCCATTCGAAAAGCTTTTGTAAGAAGAAATCACCTTGTCTCAATTTTCTTTGATATAGACAAAGCTTATGATAAGGCATGGAGATACGGTATACTTCACGATCTTCACGAGAGTGGCTTGCGCGGCAAGCTACCAATTTTAATTCAGAATTTCCTGAACGCTAGAACTTTTCAAGTAAGGATTGGCTCTGTTTTTTCGGATGTTTTTCAACAGGAAGAGGGTGTGCCTCAAGGCTGTGCTCTTAGTGTAAGGCTTTTCAGTTTAAAAATAAATTCTGTGTTAAAAGAACTTCCTCCCACCATCTTGGGATCACTATATGTAGATGATTTACAGATTAGCTGTCGAGGAGCAGACATGAGATACATAGAGAGGCAATTGCAGATGGCTCTGAATAAGATCCAAGAATGGTCAGACAAACAGGGATTTACTGTGTGCGTACACTTTTGTAGGAAGCCAGGTCTCCATCCTGAACCTGAGTTATATCTAAATGGTACAATGATTCCAGTTGCGCCCGAAGTAAAATTTTTGGAGTGATGTTCGACCAGAAATTGACTTTCCATTCATATGTTTTAAACCTGAGAAAGAAGTGTCTAAAAACACTAAATATTTTAAAAGTGTTGGCGAACACCTCCTGGGGTGCAGAGCGTTGCTCCATGCTTCGCGTTTACAGAGCGCTTGTTCGCTCCAGACTGAACTATGGCTCAGTTATTTATGGATCTGCTCGGTTATCAGTTTTGTTAAAGCTATACCCTGTTCACCATCAAGCTCTGCGGATTTGTTCAGGAGCTCTCAGGACTTCTCCTGTGCTGAGTCTGTATGTTGACTATAACGAACCATCACTTTATCTGAGGCGTGATCAATTGTCCCTTTTGCAATATTTTCATATTCTATCCCAACCTGAACATCCCAATAAGCTGTGCTTACTTGATAATGTGTGTAACCCATTATATGAAACACGTCCATCTTGTGTTCCTACATTTCTTTTAAGAGTTCGCCCTGTCATTGAGGAACTTTCCCTCTCTGATATGCACCCCCAAGCAGTACAGAATTGTGAAATCCCACCTTGGGAAAATGTACGGATTGAAGTTCTTAATGTTTTCAAGCATCATGCGAAGACAAGCACTAACGAGATCATTTACAGGCAACTTTTTGCTGAGCACAGGCACAAATATAGCAGAAGATCATGTCGGAATGGCATTTGTAATTCAAGATCACATGGAGGGCAGACGCTTGAACCATGCTTTCTCTGTCTTAACATCCGAATTAACTGCGATATATTATAGTCTTTTATACATCTCAAGGCTCTGCTACAAAAAGTTTATAATTTATACAGATTCGTATAGTGCTCTTAAATCAATAGAAGCTTTTCCTAATACTCAAAATCCAGTAATAGTGGATATTCTCAAAATACATATAAACTTAATGAATCGTGGGTATGATATCCTGTACTGCTGGGTTCCCGGGCAGGTGGGAATAAAAGGGAATGAGCTGGCAGATATCACAGCGAAATGTGCTGTTGATCTGTCCAGTCGCCTCATCCCTTTTGGAGACATCTGTTGTGTAGTCAAAGAGAAGATCCGAAAAAAATGGCAGCAACTTTGGGATGTTCAGCTTCAAAACAAGTTAAGACATGTAAAGCCTAGAATTGAGCATTGGGAATTAACTAGAAATCGTAAGGAGGAAGTTCTTTTGACTCGCCTCAGAATTGGTCACACTAGAGTGACACATAACTACCTTTTAAAAGCTGAGAATGAAGCTGTTTGTTCATATTGTAATGTTTGTCTATCTGTTCGTCATATTTTAATTGAGTGTCCCTGTTTTAACAGTCTTCGTCAGAAATATTTTAATAGCTCTGACTTACCTCTCGACCGTTTAATCGGAAGAGAGGTCAATTGTAATTTGTTTTATTATTTAAAAGAGACTGGCTTTTATTAGCAAATGTAATTTGTTTTGAAAACTGTGTCTTTATTTTTAATGTGTGCTTTTAACTTTTCTTTATATGACTTCATCCTCTGGATCTGGTACATTTGTCTACTTGTTTTATTTATTGAATTTTAATGTCATCAATTGTAATCATGCCATCATGTGTTTGGCGCGTTATAATCATCTTTGGTTTTTGCGCCATAATCACTCACTCACTCACTCCTCCGTAAGGGCAAAACTAGCCCATCTGCTTAAATGCTTCTAGGCTGTAATCAAAGGACAGTAGGAAACCATCACTTAAGTGAAATGACTTGTTGATCGCCCTACAAGGAGGGGGGAAGAAAATCTAACAAAGGTCGTTTTCAGGACAATTTTAGTTCACTCTAAATGAAAAAAATAATTGTAAACATGGTGAATTTTTACTGCAGTTTTCGACACGTAAATAGAATCGAATGCGAGCCGGCCGGGGGGTTAAATAAAAATGGGCAATTAAAAGCTACCATTGTGCTAAAGAAATGCCTGAAATTTGATGCTAAGCTTCACCACGCCTGCCGAAATATCACATATATATATTTAAAATTATATTAAAACCTTAATGTATGATACAATACTTGAAACACGCGTTTTAAATACGTAAACTATAAACGAAGTCCACGGTCTAAAAGGAACTTATTTAGGTTACCTCCTACACTATGCTTTTTTGTTGCGCTGCCCGCGATTTTTTCATCCCACGAGTATTGTTTAAACATTATTATATTGGGTCGTTTTCAGGACAGTTATGGTTCTCTCTAAATGAAAAAAAAAAAAAAAAAAAAAAAAAAAAAAAATTGCAAACATGGTTAATGGTTGTAACATGGTTTACTGCTGTTTTCGAGACTTAAATAGATTTGAATGCGAGCCGCCCGGTGGGTTAATTCTCATATAGATATTTTCATTTTGGTTTTTCTTATATCTTCGAAATAAAATAATGCTACCTTTATTTGTATTTAAATTTCTGCGCCACATTAGACACCATTTCACTGTTTCATTAAAACATGGAGGTTTTCAATAGCAGCTGTGGGTTGAGAGATTTTGAAAGTATGACTGTATCCTCTGCATATTTAAGGATTTTTTAATTAAGAGGGTTAGGCATGTTGTTCAATAAATTGCAAATAATGGGGGGGGGCTCCCCTATGAAAAATATTTTTTTTTAATTGAAATATTTTTTTAATAGAGAGAGTATTTCCTATTATCACTTGGAATGTTCTTCGTTTCAGGAAGGAGATGATCAGTTTAATGAAGCTATTGGGTAGAATGTAGTTTGTTAATTTGAATATGATTCCTTCGTGCCATACTTTATTGAATGCTTTCTCGAAGTCGAGAAAGCAGTTGGCTACCCCTTTTTTAATGAAAGTATGTGAAATAAATTCTGTTAGATTGAGTACTTGATGTGTAGTACTGTGACCCGGTCGGAACCGGAATTGAAATTCTTCTATGAGTTGATATTTCTGCAGATGATGAGAAAGTCTTTGACTGAGGATTTTTTCGAAAATTTTTCCTATTGTTGGTAAGAGACTTATGGGCCTATACCATGATGTGAAATTAGGATTTTCCCCAGGTTTCAGGAATGCTTAGATTATGGAATGCTTCCACTGCTGTGGGTAGCGGGATATATTTAAGGGCATGGTTGGAGATCTCATTGAGGCCATAAGCTTTTTTAATTTTGAGGTTGTGAATGGTATTCTTAATTTCTTGAGGAGTAGAGAGGGGGTGAAATTTGTGTCTCCTCTATATTTGAGTAACAGTGTTATGAGCTTCTTCTAATTCCATGTCATCAGGTGGATTCAGAGAGAAAATTTCACTAAATTCTTCAGCCATTATGTCAGCGATTTCTTTCTCTTTGTAGTAGGTGACATCTTGATGCATTATAGGAGAAAGATAATGCTTGTTGTCTTTACGGGTGGCGTTAGCATTGAACTTGAAAGTTTTGAACAAAACTTTTTGCTGTTTAACTGCTAAATTAGTACTTTTTAGGCATGTAATTTTATCATTAAAGGTAGAGATACCCTATAGTCTTGTGCATCCTTTTTAGATGCATGCTTGTATTGATGCTACACTGCAACTTATGGCAATATGCCCATGCTGTGGCATTTTTTCCGTAATGGCTCATGAAATACTGCCCAAAAGCATTTGTATTGGAGTCATTTAGTAATTTTTCGGTTGCTGCTTGTAACATGCTTTTCAAATGCTGAAATAGCCCTCTCTTCTAATAAAGTTCGCAGTATTTTATAAACCTCTAATTATTTTTCATTACTAGTTACTTTTTTTAATTGTGTTCGCCATGCTCTATTTACATGCAAGCTACAGAAAAGCCTTTTTTTTTTTTTTCATTTTTTTTTTTTTTTGGCTGGCATGGTTTGGTATTGCCCATTAAAAAAAAATTATTGGCCATGTCTGACATAAATACGTCAGGATGAATGTTTTCGCATGCTTTCTGAATGTGCGAAAAAAACAGGAATACGGAAAATATCCTATAACTGAAGGAATTTTTAAATTCCAAATGAAATGAACCCTCAGGGGGCTCACTTTTGTGAGTACGGGTGTGGCAATCCCGAGGTACCCTAGCCCTTCAGGGGATCATCTTCTTGGTGAGACAGATGTCACGATCCTGGAGCTCCAGTGATCTTTCCTCTTTTCCGTCTCCTCTTGGCCGGAGTTCTTATTTGAGTGAGACGGTCTGTTAAGATTTTTTTGAAAATACTAGTGAATGGAAATTAATTAATTTCTGGCTAATTGTCGTGACGCAATGATTAAGAATTTAAGAAAGGAAAAAGGAATTTTCACTCTCCAAGAGCTATTAGACAGACTAAAGTCATGAAATAGGCCCATTTTTTTAGTAACAGTATAAGTCTGAAGACAATTAGCTTTTTACAATATATACAATTGAGTAATTACACTATATACAAATCCTTCAACTGACAGTCATCCAACTTATACCGCCTTCTCAGGTTTAGAAACAAATTATCATATCCCTATCAGTTAAATGATTTAGAGTGAGTATTTAACGCCTGCTCTTTTAAGGCAATGGTTGATAAATTGAATGGGAATTAGATTATTTTTGAGAATTTTGATAAGGATCAAAATTTCGCGTTGTAAATCTATTGTATCTGTGCATATAGTTTTAATTCGTTGTATTTGATTAATTATAGTATTGTTAATTACTTTTTTGGATATGTTGGAGGAATTTATTAATTTGTTAGTATTGAAATTGAAGTTTGTTTTGTCAAAAAGTAAAGTAGTTAATGATTTGAAGATCTAGAAAGTCTATGCTATTTTTTAGTTTTATTAAGTGTAAGACAATTCGGATAAATCTCGGAGTGTTCAATTTTACCAAAATTATTAATTGTAATAAGGTCATCAATATATGTAGGTGTGTTTGTAGTAATTTAACTCTTGTGGTTGTAGATTTTTTTGGAAGTTAAATTCTTTGACAAATAAAAAGATATTACAGATCGAGGTGCTGGAATGTAAGCCCATTGGCAATCCTCTGACTTGTTTAAAAAGTTGATTTTGAAACTTGATGTAGTTATGAAAAAGTGTGCATTTTAGGTAGGTTTTCCATTTGTCAAGAGTCATGATATTGAGTATATTAGGGAAAAGTTTAGGTAGATCAAGTAGACTGGTATAGATTTCTTCTAGAGGAAGTGAGGTATATAAGTTTTCAAAATCATAGCAGTTAATGTTTTGGATGTTAATGGTTTGAATGGTATTAATGACAGGAGTGTTATTATGAATGATCCAGCAATAGTTATGATTAGTGTTACAATCATTGAAAATAAATTTACAGATTTTATTAAGTTGAATTGAAAAATAATAGTCTACATTTTTCTTGTAATTATTAGTTCCATTAGCTATAAATCTAAATTTTAATGGTGTTTTATGGAATTTGGGAATCGCATAAAGATTAGTAAATCTGTTGTAGTTTGCATTGAAAGTAATATTGAGTTTCTTATGAAAAGTTTTAATCCTGTTTATAATAGATGTTTCTGTAAGGTTGGCTAATTGATAAGTAGTTGCGTTGAGAAGTTCTTTATGAATAATTTCAGCGTAGAATTGTTTTCATATAATGCTAAAGTTATTAGTTGCTTTATCTATTTTTGTAATAGTAAAAAGCTGTTTTAATTTATTAATATCTGATGTAAGTTGCGACCAATTCAGTGTACTTTTAAATTTGAGGTGACTGATTTCGGTGGATATGCGTTGAAGAATTTTAGCTTTCCATTTTAAGAAGGTATCTATGGGTAAATTCAGTTGATAGCTTGCTTTAACTATAAATTCGTTAATGTTGTTTTCGAAAGTCTTGTAACAGTAATTTTTAGTCATGTTTCTGACTGGTCTAAATTTTGTACCATAACTCATTAATGTTTTCAGTTGATGGTTTTGTATGATATTCAGGTTGCCAGTAATTATGTGCTGGTGATGAGAATCTACGTAATTGCTGTAAATTGGTGTCTTACAATGTCATTCTGCAGTTTCTCCCTCAGGGGGCTCACTTGTGAGTACGGGTGTGGCAATCCCGAGGTACCTTAGCCCTTCAGGGGATCATCTTCTTGGTGAGACGGGTGTCACGATCCTGGAGCCCCAGTGATCTATCCTCTTTTCCGTCTCCTCTCCTCTTGGCTGGTACTTTTTCCCTTCCCTTCTCCCTTGTGGTTTCTCTCTACGGAGTTTGGGGCTCGTCACGAGAGGCTGGAACAGACCTTGTTTCTAGTTTTCGAGTGGCGAGAAAACTGCCCACGTGTTTGCCGTGCGTGGAGACCCGTGTCGCTGGAAAGGAGGGTCCTGGTAGTTGAGGGGCGAGGTACTGTCCCCAACACAGTGCTTTGGCCTCTGCTTCAGCTAAACGGGAGGCACCTTAGTCGTCCTCACGGGTGTCAATCGGCTGGTCACTAGTCCTTGTGTCAGTGGCTTGGGGTCAAGCTCTCGGGAGTACCTGCTTTCGGGAAAGCCGACTGTGGGGCTTCAGTTTGCGTATAGGTCCGGCTAGCCCTAACACAGGAATCTGTGTTCCCTTGTAGGGCTCCGTGGTGGGCGGGGCCGTCGGACCCGAATCTATTCTCTTTCCAATATGGCTAACTCACATATATTCTTAATCAAAGACTTTGAAGTCAGTCCCGTCACTCAAAACACCAATTCAGATAAATCTACTACTAAAAAACACGTACCGATGCAAATGCAAATGACCCTAACAGCCCTCGTTTCGTTGTAGTCTCAAGTCCTTCTGGCGAAATTCAAAAGTTATCTCCGTTTATAATTCAGAAGTATATTCATTCCTCCATTGGTCAGCCAAAAAACATAAAGCGTCTCCGATCCGGAGATTTGCTTATCGATACAATTTCAGCTGTACAGTCTGCCTCCCTTCTAAGATTAACCAAACTAGGACAAATTGATATTACAGTATCTCCACATAAAACACTTAATATTTGTAGAGGCGTAATCTCGGAAGTCGACCTTCTGTCTGTTTCTGAAGAAGAGTTCGTTTCCGAGCTAGCCGATCAAAATGTCAGTGCTGCCAGGCGGATCAAGATGCGTAAGGAAGGTCAGTTGATTGACACGAAACACGTGATCCTGACCTTCAAAACGCCTGATCTGCCTAAGAATATTAAGGCTGGATATCTCAATTGTCCTGTACGTCCATACATTCCAAACCCGATGCGATGCTTCTAGTGCCAGCGTTTTGGCCATTCCAAGATGTCCTGTCGTGGGACCCTGACGTGCGCTCGGTGTTCGTCGGTTGGCCACGACAGCGATAATTGCACTGCTGCAGCACTGTGTATTAATTGCAAGGGCGACCATCCAGCATTTTCCCGTTCCTGTCCAAAATGGAAATTAGAAAAGGAGGTGCAGGCCATAAAAGTTTCTAGGAACATTTCGTATGCCGAAGCCAGAAGGCAAGTTCAAAGCACACAGCCTCAATCAAACAAATCATATGCCAAAGCCGTGAAATCAACCCGCACAATAGCCACCCAAACTTCCATAAATACACAGACTCCACCAAATAAAAACCAGCAGCCTGCAAGCAAGAAAAAAGAAAATCCAACACATATCATACAAAATAAAGAAATAGCAATCCCGAGCAAACCCAAAACTGTGCCTCCAAAAATAGAAACCAAAAATAAAAGTCCCAGCAATAGTTCTGCAAATGAAATTATTTCTGAATCTGCAGATTCAGACAGTATGGAAGTGGAAGACGGTCTAGAAGTTCCCGATCATCTGCTTCCGCGCAAAACTAAAAAGGAACACAGGAACGACAAACATCAATCATAATGGCCACCCTCGTCTCATGGAACTGTCGCGGTTTCCACCGAAATTTGCTCGACATCAAAGCCATAATCAATGCTTATAATCCTGTATGTTTCGCAATACAGGAAACAAATCTAAAACCAGAACAGGCAAAACTTCGGAGGTTTTCTTTCGTCAGGAAAGATAACATTGCAGGTGAGCGTGCCAGTGGAGGTGTAGGTCTCCTCACCTCACTGGATTATCCCTCAAATGTGCTTTCTTTGACGACATCCCTCCAAGTTGTCGCTACTCAAACAAATTTTGATATTGTTGTTACAGTCGTTTCTCTGTATTTGCCTCCAAATGAGCATATTGATCAGCAAGATTTAAATGGTCTTTTAGAGCAGCTGCCTGAGCCTTTCATCATAATAGGAGATTTTAACGGCCATAGTCCGCTCTGGGGTAGTAAGGATACTAATTGCCGAGGAAGACAAATTGAGCAGATGATCGAAGATCATAGCCTTTGTCTCCTCAATAATGGGCAAGATACTTACTTCCATGAGCCTTCAAAAACATTCCATGCTCTCGACCTTGCCATCTGTTCACCATCTCTGTTGCCTTTTTGCACTTTTAATGTGGGTAAAGATCTTTACAACAGTGATCATTATCCCAATCTTGTGTCTTGCACGAAGAGGAGCAAACCCCATGTCGAGATCCCCTCGATTCATACTGGACAGGGCAGACTGGGAACTTCTCTTCCATTGCAGAGCTCACAGATGAAATGGTAGAAGATGCGCATATCGATGACGCTGTTGAAGCTGTTACTAATACTATTATTCAGGCAGCTATGCTTTCGATTCCTAGAACATCAGGAAAACTACTAAAATATTCAAAACCATGGTGGAATCGCGACTGTCATGAAGCACTGAAAAAACAGAAAAAAGCATGGGGTATTTTTCGTAGATATCCTACTCTGCGAAACCTCATAGCCTTTAAAAGAGCCAAAGCAAATGCAAGAAAAGTAAGAAGGCAGAGCCAGAGGGATTCCTGGATTTCATATGTGTCGTCAATAACATCCTCCACGCCTAGCAAGCGGGTTTGGGAAAGAGTTCAAAAAGCATGCGGCATATATAAAGACCACTCACTTTCCTTTTTGGAAAAAGATGGCCGAGTGATTAGCTCCATAGAAGAAATTGCGAATACTATTGGTGAGACATTTGCTTCCGTTTCTTCCAGCAGAAACTATACACCTGCATTTCTTTCTATGAAGCAGCACTCTGAAATAAATCCCATCGCATTCAACTCTTCCAAATCTGAGCCTTACAATAGAGACTTTACAATGCTTGAATTAAGGAGTGCTTTATTGCAGACACATAGGTCTTCTCCGGGTCTTGATGGAGTGAATTATGAAATGCTAAAGCATCTATCCTGTAAGTCACTGAATGCCCTTCTCACTCTTTACAATAGGGTGTGGAAGGAGCATGCCTTTCCCAGTGCATGGAGGAGAGCTGTTGTCATTCCTATTCCTAAGCCAGGGAAAGATCCAAGGAATCCCTCCAACTATCGGCCAATTGCCCTTACGAGTTGCCTCTGCAAACTGTTTGAAAAGATGGTAAACAGCCGCCTAGTCTACTTCTTGGAAAAGAATGATATTATATCGCCTTATCAGAGTGGTTTTCGAAAGGGAAGAACAACTGTAGATAACATGCTCCTCTTAGAGACATCTATTCGAAAAGCATTTGTAAGAAGAAGCCACCTTGTCTCGATATTCTTCGACATTGAAAAAGCTTATGATAAGGCATGGAGATACGGTATACTCCGGGATCTTCACGAGAGTGGCTTGCGCGGCAACCTACCAATTTTCATTCAAAATTTCTTGAACACTAGAACTTTTCAAGTAAGAATTGGCTCTGTTTTTTCGGATGTTTTTGAACAGGAAGAGGGTGTGCCTCAAGGCTGTGTGCTCAGTGTAACCCTGTTTAGTTTAAAAATAAATTCTGTACTAAAAGAACTTCCTCCCACCATCTTGGGATCTCTATATGTTGATGATCTGCAGATTAGCTGTCGAGGAGCAGACATGAGATATGTAGAGAGGCAACTGCAGATGGCTCTGATTAAGATCCAAGAATGGTCAGACAAACAGGGATTTACATTTTCGAAACAGAAAACTGTCTGCGTGCACTTTTGTAGGAAGCGAGGTCTCCATCCTGAACCTGAGTTATACTTGAATGGTACAATTATTCCACTTGCGCCTGAAGTAAAATTTTTAGGAGTGACGTTCGACCGAAAATTGACTTTCCTTTCTTCCCTCAGGGGGCTCACTTTTGTGAGTACGGGTGTGGCAATCCCGAGGTACCCTAGCCCTTCAGGGGATCATCTTCTTGGTGAGACAGTTGTCACGATCCTGGAGCCCTAGTGATCTATCCTCTTTTCCGTCTCCTCTCCTCTTGGCTGGATCTTTTTCCCTTCCTCCCTCAGGGGGCTCACTTTTGTGAGTACGGGTGTGGCAATCCCGAGGTACCCTAGCCCTTCAGGGGATCATCTTCTTGGTGAGACGGGTGTCACGATCCTGGAGCCCCAGTGATCTATCCTCTTTTCCGTCTCCTCTCCTCTTGGCTGGATCTTTTTCCCTTCCCTTCTCCCTTGTGGTTTCTCTCTACGGAGTTTGGGGCTCGTCACGAGAGGCTAGAACAGACCTTGTTTCTAGTTTTCAAGTGGCGAGAAAACTGCCCACGTGTTTGCCGTGCGTGGAGACCCGTGTCGCTGGAAAGGAGGGTCCTGGTAGTTGAGGGGCGAGGTACTGTCCCCAACACACTGCTTTGGCCTCTGCTTCAGCTAAACGGGAGGCACCTTAGTCGTCCTCACGGGTGTCAATCGGCTGGTCACTAGTCCTTGTGTCAGTGGCTTGGGGTCAAGCTCTCGGGAGTACCTGCTTTCGGGAAAGCCGACTGTGGGGCTTCAGTTTGCGTATAGGTCCGGCTAGCCCTAACACAGGAATCTGTGTTCCCTTGTTGGGCTCCGTGGTGGGCGGGGCCGTCGGACCCGAATCCTTTCTATTTTCAATATGGCAAATACACATATTTTTTTATTAAAAAACTTTGAAGTCACTCCAGTCTCTCAACCTAGTTCTGAAACATCTACTACTAAACCAATCATTCAACCTAGTTCTGAAACATCTCCTACTAAACCAGTCACTCAACCTAGTTCTGAAACATCTACTAATAAACCAATCATTCAACCTAGTTCTGTAACGTCTCCTACTAAACCAGTCACTCAACCTGTCGCTCAACCTAGTTCTGAAAATTTGCAAAAAAATTACGGACAGATGCAAATAAAAAAAATCATAACAATAGTCCCCGTTTCCTAGTAATCTCTAGTCCTTCTGGCGAAATGCATAAGATGTCTCCTTTCGTAATAAACAAATACATCCAGTCTTGTATTGGTGAGCCGAGAAACATAAAGCGTCTCCGCTCCGGAGACTTGCTTATTGATACACACTCAGCCACCCAGTCTGCTTCTTTACTTCAGATTACTCAACTTCGGCAAGCGAATGTCACTGTAACACCCCATAAGTCACTGAACTATTGTCGTGGTGTAATCTCAGAATTCGACCTTCTGTATGTTTCTGAAGAAGAGATCGCTTCTGAGTTATCCGAACAAAATGTCTGCGGTGTAAGGCGGATCAAGATGCGTAAAGAAGGTAAGTTGATAGACACGAAACACGTGATCCTTACCTTCAACACGCCTGATCTGCCTAAGAATATTAAGGCCGGATATCTAAATATTCCTGTAAGACCTTATATTCCAAACCCTATGCGATGTTTCCAATGCCAGCGTTTCGGCCATTCTAAGACGTCTTGTCGTGGCAGCCTCACATGCGCCCGATGCTCACAGATTGGCCACGATTCTGATAATTGTACCGCTGCGCCTTTATGTATAAATTGCAAGGGTGACCACCCAGCATTTTCTCGCTTGTGCCCAAAATGGAAATCGGAAAAAGAAATCCAGACTGCAAAAGTTACTAGGAACATCTCTTACGCCGAAGCCAGAAGACTAGTCCAGAGCACACAGCTTCGACCAAATTCATCATACGCCAGTGCTGTTAAATCATATCGTACAGTCGCCACCCAAACATCAATAGGCACACAGACCCTACCAAATAAAACCCAACCGTCTACATCCAACAAGAAAAAAGAAAATGCAACTCATATAGTACAAAAGAAAGAAACAATTATTCAAAGTAAGCCGAAAACTGCCACACAAAAAATATCAAATAAAAATAGAAGTCGCAGCAATAGCTCTCTTGATGACATGATTTCTGAATCTGCGGATTCAGACTTTATGGAAGTGGAAGAAAGTCTGGAATTTCCCAGGCATCTACTTCCACGAAAAACAAAAGAACAGCACAGGAAAAACAAAAACCATTCATAATGGCCACCCTCGTGTCATGGAACTGTCGCGGTTTCCACCGAAATTTGCTTGACATCAAATCTATAATAAATGTGTACCATCCTGTGTGCTTCGCAATACAGGAAACAAATCTGAAACCAGAACACCATGCAAAACTTCGGAGGTTTTCTTTCGTCAGGAAGGATAACCTTGCAGGTGAGCGTGCCAGTGGAGGAGTAGGTCTCCTCTCCTCACTGGATTATCCCTCAAATGTACTTCCTTTGACGACATCCCTCCAAGTTGTCGCTACTCAAATAAATTTTGATATTGTTGTTTCATTTGTTTCTTTGTATTTGTCTCCAAATGAGCACATTTATCAGCAAGATTTAAATAATCTAATAGAGCAGCTGCCTGAGCATTATATTATAATAGGAGATTTTAACGGCCATAGTCCACTCTGGGGTAGCAAAGATACAAATTGCCGAGGAAGACAAATTGAGCAGATGATCGAAGATCACAGCCTTTGTCTCCTTAATAATGGGCAAGATACATACTTCCATGAGCCTTCAAGGACATTCCACGCTCTCGATCTTGCCATCTGTTCACCATCTCTGTTGCCATTTTGCACTTTTAGTGTCGGAAATGACCTGTACAACAGCGATCATTATCCTATTTTTGTGTCTCTTGCACGAAGAGGAGAAAACCCCATGTCGAGATCCCCTCGATTCATACTGGACAGGGCCGACTGGGAACTCTTCTCTTCCATTGCAGAGCTCACAGATGAAATGGTAGAAGATGCGCATATCGATGACGCTGTTGAAGCTGTTACTAATACTATTATTCAGGCAGCTATGCTCTCCATTCCTAGAACATCAGGAAAACTACTAAAATATTCAAAACCATGGTGGAATCGCGACTGTCATGAAGCACTGAAAAAACAGAAAAAAGCATGGGGTATTTTTCGTAGATATCCTACTCTGCGAAACCTCATAGCTTTTAAAAGATCCAAAGCAAATGCACGGAAAGTAAGAAGGCAGAGCCAGAGGGATTCCTGGATTTCATATGTGTCCTCAATAACATCCTCTACGCCTAGTAAGCGGGTTTGGGAAGGAGTTCGAAAAGCATGCGGAATGTATAAAGACCACTCACTTTCCTTTCTGGAAAAAGATGGCCGAGTGATTAGCTCCATAGAAGAAATTGCAAATACAATTGGTGAGACATTTGCTGCCGTTTCTTCCAGCCGAAATTACTCACCTGCATTTCTTTCTATCAAGCAACGCTCTGAGAAAAATTCCATCGCTTTCAACTCTTCCAACTTTGAGCCGTACAATAGAGACTTTACTATGGTTGAATTAAAGAGAGCTTTGTTGCAGACACATAGGTCTTGTCCGGGTCTGGATGGCGTGTATTATGAAATGCTAAAGCATCTGTCCTATAAGTCACTGAGTGCCCTTCTCACACTTTACAATAGAGTGTGGAAGGAGCGTACATTTCCCAGTGCATGGAGGAGAGCTGTTGTCATTCCTATTGCGAAGCCAGGGAAAGACCCGAGGAATCCCTCGAACTATCGGCCAATTGCCCTTAATAGTTGTGTTTGCAAACTGTTTGAAAAGATGGTAAACAGCCGCCTAGTCTACTTCTTGGAAAAGAATAATATTATATCGCCTTATCAGAGCGGTTTTCGACAGGGGAGAACGACCGTAGACAATATGCTTCTATTAGAGACATCTATTCGGAAAGCCTTTGTCAGAAGAAGTCACCTTGTCTCAATATTCTTCGACATTGAGAAAGCTTATGATAAGGCATGGAGATACGGTATACTCCGGGATCTTCACGAGAGTGGCTTGCGCGGCAACCTACCAATTTCATACAGAATTTCTTGAACGATAGAACTTTTCAAGTAAGGATTGGCTCTGTTTTTTCGGATGTTTTTCAACAGGAAGAGGGTGTGCCTCAAGGCTGTGTGCTTAGTGTAACGCTGTTCAGTTTAAAAATAAATTCTGTATTAAAAGAACTTCCTCACACCATCTTAGGATCACTATATGTAGATGATTTACAGATTAGCTGTCGAGGAGCAGACATGAGATACATAGAGAGGCAATTGCAGATGGCTCTGAATAAGATCCAAGAATGGTCAGACAAACAGGGATTTACTTTTTCGAAACAGAAAACTGTGTGCGTGCACTTTTGTAGGAAGCGAGGTCTCCATCCTGAACCTGAGTTATATCTAAATGGTACAATTATTCCAGTTGCGCCCGAAGTAAAATTTTTAGGAGTAACGTTCGACCAGAAATTGACTTTCCTTTCTCATGTTTTAAACCTGAGAAAGAAGTGTCTCAAAACACTAAATATGTTAAAAGTGTTGGCGAACACCTCCTGGGGTGCAGAGCGTTGCTCCATGCTTCGCATTTACAGAGCGCTTATCCGCTCTAGACTGGACTATGGCTCAGTTGTTTATGGATCCGCTCGGTCATCTGTTTTGTTAAAACTGGATCCTGTTCACCATCAAGGTTTGAGGATATGTTCAGGAGCCTTCAGGACTTCTCCTGTCCAGAGCCTGTATGTTGACTGTAATGAACCATCACTTTATATGAGGCGTGAACAATTGTCCCTTTTGCAATATTTTAATATACTATCCCAACCTGAACATCCCAATAAGCTGTGCTTACTTGATGATGTGAGTAACGCGTTATTTGAAACACGTCCATCTTGTGTTCCTACATTTCTTTTAAGAGTTCGCCCTGTCATTGAGGAACTTTCCCTCTCTGATATGCACCCCAAGCAGTACAGAATTTTGAAATCCCACCTTGGGAAAATGCACGGATTCAGCTTCTTGATGTTTTTAAGTATCATGTGAAGGCAAGCACTAACGAGATTATTTACAGACAACTCTTCGCTGAGCACAGGAACAAATATAGCAGTTATCTTCCAGTTTATACAGATGGGTCCAAGTCAAAAGATCATGTGGGGATGGCATATGTAATTAAAGACCACATGGAGGGCAGACGCTTGCACAATGCTTTCTCTGTCTTAACATCCGAATTAACTGCGATATATTATAGTCTTTTATACATCTCAAGGCTCTGCTACAAAAAGTTTATAATTTATACAGATTCGTATAGTGCTCTTAAATCAATAGAAGCTTTTCCTAATACTCAAAATCCAGTAATAGTTTATATTCTCAAAATACATATAAACTTAATGAATCGTGGGTATGATATCCTGTACTGCTGGGTTCCCGGGCATGTGGGAATAAAAGGGAATGAGCTGGCAGATATCACAGCAAAATGTGCTGTTGAACTGTCCAGTCGTCTCATCCCTTTTGCAGACATTTGTTGTGTTGTGAAACAAAAGATCCGAAAAAAATGGCAACAACTTTGGGATGTTCAGCTTCAAAATAAATTAAGACATGTAAAACCTAGAATTGAGCACTGGGAATTAACCAAAAATCGTAAGGAGGAAGTTCTTTTGACTCGCCTCAGAATTGGTCACACTAGAGTGACACATAACTACCTTTTAAAAGCTGAAAATGAGCCTGTTTGTTTTTACTGTTATGTTTGTTTATCTGTTCGTCATATTTTAATTGAGTGTCCATGTTTTAATAGTCTTCGCCAGAAATATTTTAATAGCTGTGACTTACCTCTCGACCGTTTAATCGGAAGAGAGGTCAATTCTAATTTATTTTATTATTTAAAAGAGATTGGGTTTTATTACCAAATGTAATTTGTTTTGAAGACTGTGTCTTGAATGTTAATATGTGCTTTTAACTTGTTTTTATATGACTTCATCCTCTGGATTTGGTACATTTATCTACTTGTTTTTATTTATTGAATTTTAATGTCATCAATTGTAATCATCTCATCTTTTGTTTGGCGCGTCATAATCATCTCTGGTTTTTGCGCCATAATCACTCACTCACTCACTCACTCACTCACTCCTCTATACTTTCCCGTAAGATGATCATGATCTTTTACACGATCATTATTCAAAATTTTTTTGCATAAGTAGCAATGAGTAGCATTTTTAAAATTTTGTTCATCTTGCGGTGTCATGGAAACAGGTATAATATAATTTTTCGGCTGTTTCCTCTTCTTCACGTAAAATATTTTGTATAAAATGATCAACTGCATTTGGACCTCTGTATACTGTTACAGGTTTAAAACTTTTCCCGTCAGGTCCTACAATTATGTAAGCATATCCGCAAGCTTTATGATGATGTATTTCTGTAAAAGACGCAGTAGCTACATCAGGTGTACAAGTGTCTATGTTTTCAATTAAAGCTTCAAAATCAGCATAAATAATGTACGGAATAGACTCTTCATATTGATAATTGGTATATTCTAATATTTTTTCTTCTTCTGATGGCATTTTAATTCTCTGTATGTTTTGATGTTGACAGTATTTTGCATGTTCTTCTAACAGGTTTTCACGGGTGAATCTATGCAAGCATCTCATGCAATAGAACATGCTTGGGTGGTGTTTTGTGAAATTACCTAATAACCGGGACATATTTCTTATTAAGCAATAATGTTGAGTAGTGTCATCACTGATTAAAAGTAAATTAATACAATCAGTTTCTTTTCTGTTTGAAATGTAGAGAGGAAAGACTTCTTTTTCTTCATATCCAAATACATTTATTCTAAGATTATTTAGTTTTTCAATAGATGATATTTTTGTAATAGGAACAGGGCATTCAATATTTCCTAATTTTATTTCATGTTCATAGGGTTTATAATGTTTTACTCGTTCTGGTTTATTTTCTCTAGAAAGATCATATTTGTGTGCAAGTAAGCACCACACTAAACATTTTTGATCATCATTTTGAATGTTTAAAATAGCTTTTTTCATGGCAAGTTCTTTGGGAAGAGGTATATAACTACTAGCGGCTAAGGGATGATATCGTGCTGTGCAGAGTTCTAATTTTTCAATTTTATCTAATGTTCATCCAGAGCCATTTTGTAAAAATTCTTCAAATGATTTTTTTATCTTGTTATAGGCCTCATTCAATTGTTCTTCAACATTTTCTATTGTTAAACTTGTGAGGCAGGTAGATGTAAAATGTGGTTTAATAACCTCTTCCTCTCCATCATGTCCTATTCTAGAGAACTGTGCTGTTACTATAATGTACCATTTTAAAGCCTTTTTCTCAATGATTTCTTCCTCGAGTTTCGACATAATATTTAATTTGATATTATTTAAAAATATTTCTAGATCTTGATTAATTTCTTTGGTGGCGATAATTGTAAAAGAACTGAAGACGTTTAAGGCCGACGCTGCATGCTTCATTCGCTTGTTTAATGGATGGGGATTATTACTTTTCCTTTTAATACTTTGAACAGTACCATGTTGAGTACGGTTATGTTTCATTAGATCATGTTTTCTGCTAAACACGTCGTTGCATTTTTCACATGAAAAGTTATCTTTTTTAACATGAATATTTTGTATGTGTCTTCGTAAACTATCTGCTCTCGTAAACTGAGCCTGACATTCTTCACAGTGAAAGATTTTTCCCTCATGTGTTTTCGAATGACGAACTAAATGACTTTTATTGCTAAAACTTTTACCACATATGTCGCAAACCTGTGAAAGATAGAAAAGCGGCTTTCAATATGCATGCTTTCTTCATTATAAAATTACTCATTTTTAATTATCCCTCACTAAAAAAAAATTAATTACATAATTCATTTTAGAAATCATTTAGTATTAACTCTTTACGTTTAAAGAATTTTAGTTTAGTTTAAAAATCTCTCTCTCACTACTTTTTTTCCTAATAATCTTACATTGTACAACAACGACTGAAGGGAAAGAGAACCATTGAATAAATAACTATATCTGGAAGTCACTATTAAAAAGAAAAAAAAATGTTACCTCTCTTGTACTTGGTTGAGGTTCCATTCTTTCAGAAGTTAGAGAGTTGAATTCCTCCTCCTGAATTCCAAAGTCGATAAACTAAGAAAAAAAAAAGAGAAAAAAACTGTGTTAATAAAAAATATTTTTTTAGAATATTCAAAAATGATTAACAAACATGCGTGTATTTGGCTGTGATGCTTATACTCTAGTGCCACCATCGCAAAGAAAGAAACTAGATGAAAAATCTGTCAGAATGATATTTGTAGGTTATTCCACAATGGGATATCGTTTAATAATTCCAGAAACAAAACGCATCATTGTTTCCAGAAATGTTAAATTTAATGAAGAAAAAAGAAGAAAGTAGAAAATCAAAAATATATTTCCGATAGTTCTGATTTGAGTGAAAATGACAATGATGACATTAAAAATGAAGACAAATCAATTTCAGACACTGATAACAGCGAATTAAATCCTGCAAATACGAAGGAGGAACAAAGAAAATCTTCAAGAGAAAAGAAACAGCCAGTTAGGTCTCCTGATCCTGAGATTTACCAAGTAATGTTTGCAAAAGAAGACACTGTGACATTCGAAGATATTATAAATCTACCACAAGTAGAACAAGAACCATGGAAAAGAGCTATGGACGAGGAAATGAAATGTATGGAAGATAACGAGGTTTCGGACCTACAAAGTTTACCCCCTGATAAAAGAGCCATTTCCTGCAAATGGGTTCTACGTAAAAAACGAGGTGGAACTTACAAAGCCAGGCTTGTTGCTGGTGCCTTTATGCAAAAGGAAGGCGAAGATTATACAGAAACGTTTTCTCCAGTGATTTAGTATGTGCTCTTTACGTTTAATCCTGGTAATTATCAATAATGAAGGTCTGCAAACTTTTACTCTAGATGTGAAGACAGCTTTCTTGAACAGTAAGTTAGATGAAATCATCTGCATGGTCCCTCAGGGGGCTCACTTTTGTGAGTACGGGTGTGGCAATCCCGAGGTACCCTAGCCCTTCAGGGGATCATCTTCTTGGTGAGACGGGTGTCACGATCCTGGAGCCCCAGTGATCTATCCTCTTTTCCGTCTCCTCTCCTCTTGGCTGGATCTTTTTCCCTTCCCTTCTCCCTTGTGGTTTCTCTCTACGGAGTTTGGGGCTCGTCACGAGAGGCTGGAACAGACCTTGTTTCTAGTTTTCAAGTGGGGAGAAAACTGCCCACGTGTTTGCCGTGCGTGGAGACCCGTGTCGCTGGAAAGGAGGGTCCTGGTAGTTGAGGGGCGAGGTACTGTCCCCAACACACTGCTTTGGCCTCTGCTTCAGCTAAACGGGAGGCACCTTAGTCGTCCTCACGGGTGTCAATCGGCTGGTCACTAGTCCTTGTGTCAGTGGCTTGGGGTCAAGCTCTCGGGAGTACCTGCTTTCGGGAAAGCCGACTGTGGGGCTTCAGTTTGCGTATAGGTCCGGCTAGCCCTAACACAGGAATCTGTGTTCCCTTGTTGGGCTCCGTGGTGGGCGGGGCCGTCGGACCCGAATCTTTATTCTTTCACTATGGCTTCTCATATTTACTTAATAAAAGATTTCGAGGTAACTCCAGTCACTCAAGTCAATCCTGTCACTCAACCTAGTTCTGAAACTTCTACTCCTAAACCAGTCACTCAACCTAGTTCTGAAACATCTACTGTTAAACCAGTCATTCAACCTATTTCTGAAACGTCTACTGCTAAACCACTCACTCAACCACTCACTCAACCTCTCACTCAACCTCTCACTCAACCTACTTCTGAAAAGTCTACTGCAAAAAAATTACGTACAGATACAAATGAAAAAAATCATAACAATATTCCCCGTTTCCTAGTCATCTCTAGTCCTTCTGGCGAAATGCATAAGATGTCTCCTTTTGTAATAAACAAATACATCCAGTCCTGTATTGGTGAGCCGAGAAATATAAAGCGTCTCCGCTCCGGAGACCTGCTTATTGATACAACCTCAGCCACCCAGTCTGCTTCTTTACTTCAGATAACTAAACTTGGGCAAGCGAATGTGACTGTAACACCACATAAGTCACTCAACTATTGTCGGGGTGTAATCTCAGAATTCGACCTTCTGTATGTTTCTGAAGAAGAGATCGCTTCGGAGCTCTCCGAACAAAATGTCTGCGGTGTAAGGCGGATCAAGATGCGTAAAGAAGGTAAGTTGATAGACACGAAACACGTGATCCTTACCTTCAACACGCCTGATCTGCCTAAGAATATTAAGGCCGGATATCTAAATATTCCTGTAAGACCTTATATTCCAAACCCTATGCAATGTTTCCAATGCCAGCGGTTTCGGCCATTCTAAGACGTCTTGTCGTGGCAGCCTTACATGCGCCCGATGCTCACAGATTGGCCACGATTCTGAAAATTGTACGGCTGCGCCTCTTTGTATAAATTGCAAGGGTGAGCACCCAGCATTTTCACGCCTCTGCCCAAAATGGAAATTGGAAAAAGAAGTGCAGACTGCAAAGTTTACGAGGAACATCTCATATGCCGAAGCCAGAAGATTAGTCCAGAGCACACAGCTTCGACCAAATACATCATACGCCAGTGCTGTAAAATCATCTCGTACAGTCGCCACCCAAACATCAATAGGCACACAGACCCTAGCAAATAAAACCCATCCGTCTACATCCAACAAGCAAAAAGAAAATGCAACCCATATAGTACAAAAGAAAGAAACAGTTATTCAAAGTAAGCCCAAAACTTCTACACATAAATATCCAATAAAAATAGAAGTCACAGCAATAGCTCTTTTGATGAGATGATTTCTGAATCTGCGGATTCAGACTTTATGGAAGTAGAAGAGGGTCTAGAAGTTCCCAGGCATCTACTTCCACGAAAAACAAAAGAACAGCACAGAAAAAACAAAAACCATTCATAATGGCCACCCTCATGTCATGGAACTGTCGCGGTTTCCACCGAAATTTCCTTGACATCAAATCTATAATAAATGTGTATCATCCTGTGTGCTTAGCAATACAGGAAACAAATTTGAAACCTGAACACCATGCAAAACTTCGGAGGTTTTCTTTCGTCAGGAAGGATAACATTGCAGGTGAGCGTGCCAGTGGAGGTGTAGGTCTCCTCTCCTCACTGGATTATCCCTCAAATGTACTTCCTTTGACGACATCCCTCCAAGTTGTCGCTACTCAAATAAATTTTGATATTATTGTTTCATTTGTTTCTTTGTATTTGCCTCCAAATGAGCACATTTATCAGCAAGATTTAAATAATCTAATAGAGCAGCTGCCTGAGCCTTTTATCATAATAGGAGATTTTAACGGCCATAGTCCACTCTGGGGAAGTAAGGATACAAATTGCCGAGGAAGACAAATAGAGCAGATGATCGAAGATCATAGCCTTTGTCTCCTAAATAATGGGCAAGATACGTACTTCCATGAGCCTTCAAGGACATTCCACGCTCTCGATCTTGCCATCTGTTCACCATCTCTGTTGCCATTTTGCACTTTTAGTGTCGGAAATGACCTGTACAACAGCGATCATTATCCTATTTTTGTGTCTCTTGCACGAAGAGGAGCAAACCCCGTGTCGAGAGTCCCTCGTTTTATCCTGGACAGGGCAGACTGGGAACTCTTCTCTTCCGTTGCTGAGCTGACAGAGGAAATGGTAGAAGGTGTGCATATCGATGACGCTGTTGAAGCTGTTACTAATACTATTATTCAGGCAGCTATGCTTTCGATTCCTAGAACATCAGGAAAAACACTAAAATATTCGAAACCATGGTGGAGTCGCGACTGTCATGAAGCACTGAAAAAACAGAAAAAAGCATGGGGTATTTTTCGTAGATATCCTACTCTGCGAAACCTCATAGCTTTTAAAAGAGCCAAAGCAAATGCACGGAAAGTAAGAAGGCAGAGCCAGAGGGATTCCTGGATTTCATATGTGTCCTCAATAACATCCTCTACGCCTAGTAAGCGGGTTTGGGAAAGAGTTCGAAAAGCATGCGGAATGTACAAAGACCACTCACTTTCCTTTCTGGAAAAAGATGGCCGAGTGATTAGCTCCATAGAAGAAATTGCAAATACAATTGGTGAGACATTTGCTGCCGTTTCTTCCAGCCGAAATTACTCACCTGCATTTCTTTCTATCAAGCAACGCTCTGAGAAAAATCCCATCGCTTTCAACTCTTCCAACTTTGAGTCGTACAATAGAGACTTTACTATGGTTGAACTAAAGAGAGCTTTGTTGCAAACACATAGGTTTTGTCCGGGTCTGGATGGCGTGTATTATGAAATGCTAAAGCATCTGTCCTGTAAGTCACTGAGTGCCCTTCTCACACTTTACATCCCTCAGGGGGCTCACTTTTGTGAGTACGGGTGTGGCAATCCCGAGGTACCCTAGCCCTTCAGGGGATCATCTTCTTGGTGAGACGGGTGTCACGATCCTGGAGCCCCAGTGATCTATCCTCTTTTCCGTCTCCTCTCCTCTTGGCTGGATCTTTTTCCCTTCCCTTCTCCCTTGTGGTTTCTCTCTACGGAGTTTGGGGCTCGTCACGAGAGACTGGAACAGCCCTTGTCTCTAGTCTTCGAGTGGCGAGAAAACTGCCCACGTGTTTGCCGTGCGTGGAGACCCGTGTCGCTGGAAAGGAGGGTCCTGGTAGTTGAGGGGCGAGGTACTGTCCCCAACACACTGCTTTGGCCTCTGCTTCAGCTAAACGGGAGGCACCTTAGTTGTCCTCACGGGTGTCAATCGGCTGGTCACTAGTCCTTGTGTCAGTGGCTTGGGGTCAAGCTCTCGGGAGTTCCTGCTTTCGGGAAAGCCGACTGTGGGGCTTCAGTTTGCGTATAGGTCCGGCTAGCCCTAACACAGGAATCTGTGTTCCCTTGTTGGGCTCCGTGGTGGGCGGGGCCGTCGGACCCGAATCTTTTCTTATTTCAATATGGCTAATTCCCAAATTTTTCTGATCAAAGACTTCGAAGTCACTCCAGTCTCTCAACCTAGTTCTGAAACGTCTACTACTAAACCAGTCACTCAACCTAGTTCTGAAAATTCTGCAAAAAAATTACGGACAGATGCAAATAAAAAAAATCATCACAATAGTCCCCGTTTCCTAGTCATCTCTAGTCCTTCTGGCGAAATGCATAAGATGTCTCCTTTCGTAATAAATAAATACATCCAGTCTTGTATTGGTGAGCCGAGAAACATAAAGCGTCTCCGCTCCGGAGACTTGCTTATTGATACAAACTCAGCCACCCAGTCTGCTTCTTTACTTCAGATAACTAAACTTGGGCAAGCGAATGTGACTGTAACACCACATAAGTCACTCAACTATTGTCGGGGTGTAATCTCAGAATTCGACCTTCTGTATGTTTCTGAAGAAGAGATCGCTTCGGAGCTATCCGACCAAAATGTCTGCGGTGCTAGGCGGATCAAGATGCGTAAGGAAGGTAAGTTGATCGATACGAAACACGTGATCCTTACCTTCAACACGCCTGATCTGCCTAAGAATATTAAGGCCGGATATTTAAATTGTCCTGTAAGACCTTATATTCCCAACCCTATGCGATGCTTCCAATGCCAGCGTTTCGGCCATTCTAAGACGTCTTGCCGTGGCAGCCTCACATGCGCCCGATGCTCACAGATTGGCCACGATTCGGAAAATTGTACCGCTGCGCCTTCGTGTATAAATTGCAAGGGTCAGCACCCAGCATTTTCACGCCTCTGCCCAAAATGGAAATCCGAAAAAGAAGTACAGACTCTTAAAGTTACCAGGAACATCTCGTATGCTGAAGCCAGAAAACTAGTTCAAAGCACACAGCTCCAATCAAACAAATCTTATGCCAGTGCAGTTAAAACAACACGTAGCATTGCCACCCAAACATCAATAGGCACGCAGACTAAACCAAATAAAATCCAACCAACCACATCCAGCAAGAAAACGGAAAATGCAAGTCATTTAATACAAAAAAAAGAAACAGTCATTCAAAGTAAACCTAAAATTGAAAGTCACAAAATAATTAATAAAAATAGAAGTCCCAGCAATAGCTCTTTTGACGAAATGATTTCTGAATCTGCGGATTCAGACACTATGGAAGTAGAGGAGGGTCTAGAATTTCCCAGGCATCTACTTCCACGAAAAACCAAACAAGAGCACAGAAAGAACAAAAACCAGACATAATGGCCACCCTCGTCTCATGGAACTGTCGCGGTTTCCACCGAAATTTGCTCGACATCAAAGCCATAATTAATGCTTATCATCCTGTATGCTTCGCAGTACAGGAAACAAATCTAAAACCAGAACAACAGGCAAAACTTCGGAGGTTTTCCTTCGTCAGGAAAGATAACCTTGCAGGTGAGCGTGCCAGTGGAGGTGTAGGTCTCCTCACCTCACTGGATTATCCCTCAAATGTGCTTTCTTTGACGACATCCCTCCAAGTTGTCGCTACTCAAACAAATTTTGATTTTGTTGTTACAGTCGTTTCTCTGTATTTGCCTCCAAATGAGCATATTGATCAGCAAGATTTAAATGGTCTTTTAGAGCAGCTGCCTGAGCCTTTCATCATAATAGGAGATTTTAACGGCCATAGTCCGCTCTGGGGTAGTAAGGATACTAATTGCCGAGGAAGACAAATTGAGCAGATGATCGAAGATCATAGCCTTTGTCTCCTCAATAATGGGCAAGATACTTACTTCCATGAGCCTTCAAAAACATTCCATGCTCTCGACCTTGCCATCTGTTCACCATCTCTGTTGCCTTTTTGCACTTTTAATGTGGGTAAAGATCTTTACAACAGTGATCATTATCCCATTCTTGTGTCTCTTGCACGAAGAGGAGCAAACCCCATGTCGAGATCCCCTCGATTCATACTGGACAGGGCAGACTGGGAACTCTTCTCTTCCATTGCAGAGCTCACAGATGAAATGGTAGAAGATGCGCATATCGATGACGCTGTTGAAGCTGTTACTAATACTATTATTCAGGCAGCTATGCTTTCGATTCCTAGAACATCAGGAAAACTACTAAAATATTCAAAACCATGGTGGAATCGCGACTGTCATGAAGCACTGAAAAAACAGAAAAAAGCATGGGGTATTTTTCGTAGATATCCTACTCTGCGAAACCTCATAGCCTTTAAAAGAGCCAAAGCAAATGCACGAAAAGTAAGAAGGCAGAGCCAGAGGGATTCCTGGATTTCATATGTGTCGTCAATAACATCCTCCACGCCTAGCAAGCGGGTTTGGGAAAGAGTTCAAAAAGCATGCGGCATATATAAAGACCACTCACTTTCCTTTTTGGAAAAAGATGGCCGAGTGATTAGCTCCATAGAAGAAATTGCGAATACTATTGGTGAGACATTTGCTTCCGTTTCTTCCAGCAGAAAATATACACCTGCATTTCTTTCTATGAAGCAGCACTCTGAAATAAATCCCATCGCATTCAACTCTTCCAAATCTGAGCCTTACAATAGAGACTTTACTATGCTTGAATTAAGGAGTGCTTTATTGCAGACACATAGGTCTTCTCCGGGTCTTGATGGAGTGAATTATGAAATGCTAAAGCATCTGTCCTGTAAGTCACTGAATGCCCTTCTCACACTTTACAATAGAGTGTGGAAGGAGCGTACATTTCCCAGTGCATGGAGGAGAGCTGTTGTCATTCCTATTCCTAAGCCAGGGAAAGATCCAAGGAATCCCTCCAACTATCGGCCAATTGCCCTTACGAGTTGCCTCTGCAAACTGTTTGAAAAGATGGTAAACAGCCGCCTAGTCTACTTCTTGGAAAAGAATGATATTATATCGCCTTATCAGAGTGGTTTTCGAAAGGGAAGAACAACTGTAGATAACATGCTCCTCTTAGAGACATCTATTCGAAAAGCATTTGTAAGAAGAAGCCACCTTGTCTCGATATTCTTCGACATTGAAAAAGCTTATGATAAGGCATGGAGATACGGTATACTCCGGGATCTTCACGAGAGTGGCTTGCGCGGCAACCTACCAATTTTCATTCAAAATTTCTTGAACACTAGAACTTTTCAAGTAAGAATTGGCTCTGTTTTTTCGGATGTTTTTGAACAGGAAGAGGGTGTGCCTCAAGGCTGTGTGCTCAGTGTAACCCTGTTTAGTTTAAAAATAAATTCTGTACTAAAAGAACTTCCTCCCACCATCTTGGGATCTCTATATGTTGATGATCTGCAGATTAGCTGTCGAGGAGCAGACATGAGATATGTAGAGAGGCAACTGCAGATGGCTCTGATTAAGATCCAAGAATGGTCAGACAAACAGGGATTTACATTTTCGAAACAGAAAACTGTCTGCGTGCACTTTTGTAGGAAGCGAGGTCTCCATCCTGAACCTGAGTTATACTTGAATGGTACAATTATTCCAGTTGCGCCTGAAGTAAAATTTTTAGGAGTGACGTTCGACCGAAAATTGACTTTCCTTTCTCATGTTTTAAACCTGAGAAAGAAGTGTCTAAAAACACTAAATATTTTAAAAGTGTTGGCGAACACCTCCTGGGGTGCAGAGCGTTGCTCCATGCTTCGCATTTACAGAGCGCTTATCCGCTCTAAACTGGACTATGGCTCAGTTGTTTATGGATCCGCTCGGTCATCTGTTTTGTTAAAACTGGATCCTGTTCACCATCAAGGTCTGCGGATTTGTTCAGGAGCTTTCAGGACTTCTCCTGTGCAGAGCCTATATGTTGACTGTAACGAACCATCACTTTATCTGAGGCGTGAGCAATTGTCCCTTTTGCAATATTTTAATACTCTATCTCAACCTGAACATCCCAATAAGCTGTGCTTACTTGATAATGAGTGTAACACATTATTTGAAACACGTCCATCCTGTGTTCCTACTTTCCCTTTAAGAGTTCGCCCTGTCATTGAGGAACTCTCCCTCTCTGATATGCACCCCCAAGCAGTACAGAATTTTGAAATTCCACCTTGGGAAAATTCACGGATCCAGCTTCTTGATGTTTTTAAACATCACGTAAAGGCGAGCACTAACGAGATCGTTTACAGACAAATTTTCGCTGAGCACAGGCACAAATATAGCAGTTATTATCCGATATACACAGATGGATCAAAGTCAAATGATCATGTGGGGATGTATTTGAAAATTACATAGAGGGCAGATGCCTGCACCATGCTTTCTCTGTCCTAACATCTGAACTAACTGCAATATATTATGCTCTTTTGTACATCTCAAAGCTCTGCCACAAAAAGTTCATAGTTTACACAGACTCGTATAGTGCTCTTAAATCCTTGGAAGCTTTTCCCAACGCTCAGAATCCTGTGGTAGTGGATGTTCTCAAAATTCATAGAAATTTAATGATACGAGGATATGAAATCCTGTACTGCTGGGTTCCCGGGCATACGGGAATAAAGGGAAACGAGCTTGCAGACATCGCGGCAAAATCTGCTGTCGAACTGTCCAGTCGCCTTATCCCTTTTAGAGACATCTGCTGTGTCATCAAGGGAAAGATACGAAAAAAATGGCAGCAAATTTGGGATGTTCAGCATCACAACAAGTTGAGAAACATCAAACCTAGAATTGAGCATTGGGATTTTGCTGGAAATCGTAAAGAGGACGTTCTTTTGACTCGACTCAGAATTGGTCATACAAGAGTTACACATAGCTATCTTCTTAAAGCTGAAAATGAGCCTGTTTGTTTTAATTGTAATGTTTGTTTATCTGTTCGTCATATTTTAATTGAGTGTCCATGTTTTAATAGTCTTCGCCAGAAATATTTTAATAGCTGTGACTTACCTCTCGACCGTTTAATCGGAAGAGAGGTCAATTCTAATTTATTTTATTATTTAAAAGAGATTGGGTTTTATTACCAAATGTAATTTGTTTTGAAGACTGTGTCTTGAATGTTAATATGTGCTTTTAACTTGTTTTTATATGACTTCATCCTCTGGATTTGGTACATTTATCTACTTGTTTTTATTTATTGAATTTTAATGTCATCAATTGTAATCATCTCATCTTTTGTTTGGCGCGTCATAATCATCTCTGGTTTTTGCGCCATAATCACTCACTCACTCACTCATCTGCATGGACCAGCCAAAGGGATATGATGATATGAGTGGTAAGAAATGTAAACTTAAAAAGAGTTTATATGGTCTTAAACAGTCTCCTCGACAATGGTATCAGAAATTTCTTAATTTTGTTATTAAATTAGATTTTAAGCAATTGGACTCTGAACCATGTATTTTCATCAGAAATTTAAATTGTAAGAAAGTAATTATGGCTCTTTATGTAGATGACTTATTAATTGCAGGTTCGGATGTAAAAGAAACAAATATTATAATAACATTGTCATCTAGTGAATTTCAAATGTCAATATCTGAAGGGGTCTCAGAATTTTTGGGGATTAGCCTGAAAATTGAATCTGGTTGTTTATATTTATATCAGAAACCATATATTGAAAAATTACTTGATAAATTTAAAATGTCTGATTGTAAAACAGCCCAAACTCCCATTCAACCAAAATCTACAGCAACTGATTTTCAGAAAGCAAATGCATTTCATGGTCCATACAAACAATTAATTGGATCTTTACTTTACTTAGCATATATCACAAGGCCAGATATTATTTTTGCAGTAAATTGCTTAACACATTGACTGCCAGTCTCTAGAAATGGGGTTGATAGTTATTTCCTTGACATCGAAGTAGATTGTACCCAGAAGCCAACATACTAATTATTGGCAATATGATTTAAAATTATTAATGAAATATGATTATTTTATATCTAAGTATTATTTAAACATTTCCATATGGAATTTCTTAACTACGCGCCAGCGCGTGATTGGCACTGCACAACAATTTTTTTCCCAAATGCCACATTACGCGCTGGCGCGTGATTTGCAAAAAGTGAATCAAAATGAGTAAAATAAGTGACAGTATGCATTATTTTTATATAAATCTCTATTACAAACATATATATTACAAATGAATTTATTACATGATAATTATAATGGTATTATTAATAAACTTATATTTTAGAGTGTTCTTTGTGTGTAATCTTAGAACAATCTAGGCAGTATCCGGGAGATCCTTCACAAACTTTGCACACATATATGGTATCTTTTCGTTTTCCTTCCGAATAACAGCTTTTACACTGCTTTCGCAGTATTTTTCCACCTTTTTCTCTTCCCGCGTTTTTAGTACATGCTCCGATTCAGATGGATGATACACAGAAGCACGATGAACAAATGGCTGTTTCAATAAGCATCTTATCACGGATAGACGATAGTCATAAAGTGACATATTTCTATTGGAATACTTGTTGTAGATAAAGTGGGAATTGGACATCATTATTTGCAAAATATGCACAAAAATTTTCGTGGGCCACCTAATCGTTTTTCTTTCACAAGGATAATAAGCAAGCATCTGGTCTTGCTTATCAATACCTGCCATAAATTTATTATACTGAATTACAGGTAGTGGTTTTGCTTTAACTTCACTCTTTTGTTTGTTTTTTCCACCATATCATTTTTATATTCATTGGAAATATAAGTGACGTCTCTCTTATCCTTCCACTTAAGAATCATCACACCATTAGTATATTTTGCTACAGTTTGCCCTTTCTTCAGTTTTTTTTCTTTTACCTCTTTCGGAAATGTCTTCCTGTTGTTTCTAATTGTCCCAGTACAATGAGTTTTTCTATCAGAAAGACATTTTGCCAGTTCATAGCTGTTATAATAATTGTCCATAAATACGCTATGCCCTACATCCAACATTCCCTCAAGTAAATTCATTACGACTTTCTGTGCATGTCCTTTTCCACCAGAATCATCCAACATACCTGTATATACCATAAATTTGAGAACCATACCATCAGGGGTTGTGATCATGTACAGCTTGATACCATATTTGTGACGTTTATTTGGTATATACTGTCTAAATATAAGTCGTCCACGCCATAATACCATCGACTCATCTAAACTAATCTCTCGTCCTGGGTAATATATTTCAGATACTCGTGCGTTGAACAAATTTACCATACTTCCTATTTTATATAATCGATCCTTTGGAATTTCTGTATTCTGCTCTGGAATTTTTGCGAAGTGCAGTGCCCTCAGTAATAATAAAAACCGATTCCTGCTCATGTTTTCAGAAAAAACATGTAAACCAAACAGTGAATCGGTTTTCCAATAATCTTGTATGCGGTTGATTCGTATAGTTCCCATATGTAAGATCAATCCCACAAATGTCAAAAGTTCCTCTTTTGTAGTGTCTTCCCAGGCATTGATTCGTGAATGTTTCTTTTTTTCATGGTGAAAAAGTACTTTATGAGTATAATCATTAGTTTCAGCAACTACTTCCTCCAAGATACCGTCGGTGAAAAAATGCCGAAAGTAATCTGTAGGATTGTTACCTGAAACAGTTTGGAGCAAACACTCAGATTTTATGAAAGAAAACTGCTTCATGGATGTTGAATCGTTTTCCCAAGTTAAATTTTCCATTATAGCGGAATTATCGCGCTGACATGTTGCACCTTGAACGATTTGTTCATCATCTTCATCTTCAGAATCCGAAATATCATGGGCATCATTGGGAGGAATGAATTCTTCGTCACTGTCACTGTCGTAACTATAATCACTCGGGTACTCGTCCGATAGCTCAGCCAACAAATTTGCAATTTCATCATCCGTTAAATTCTTATTATTTTGAACTTTTCTTTTTTTGGGGCGCGAAGGCCCTGCACAATTATCATCTGTATAACTCATATCACAAGATTATTTTTTCAATCAAAAATTAAATATTAAATTCGAAACCACGATTATTTACAGATAGTTTCTAATCATAACTACATGCCAATACCAGCAGAAATACCTTGAAAGCAATGCCAAATGAACTAGAGAATGAATAATCAGAAGTGGATTTTCCCGCGCCAGCACGTGACTGGCTACTGAGACATCACCCCACATCACGCGCTGGCGCGTGATTGGCTTTTCGGCGATAGCGCCACGCCACGCGCAAGCGCGTGATAAGCAGTCAATGTGTTAAGCCAACTGCAGGAGCATCCTACTGATGTTGCCTGGTGTGCTCTAAAAAGAATTCTTAGGTACTTGAAAAATACCTTAAATTTAAAATTGATATAAAAAAAGGGTGATTTGGAAAGGGCAAACTTGTGTTTGTATGTTGATGCAGATTGGGGGGGGTGAGGAAGATACTCAAGATAGGAAATCAATTACTGGTTACTTTATGATGTTTTTAAACCGACCTTTTATGTGGTGCTGCAACAAGCAAAAGTGTATTGCACTTTCATCAACAGAAGCTGAAATAATTGCTTTATGTAAAGGTATTCAAGATGTTTTATGGATAAAGAATGTAGTAAATGAAATTTCCAGTGTTAAAAATGTTTATATTTTTGAGGATAACCAGTCATGTATCAAAAGTATTGTCAATGAAAACTTTTCAGGTAGGTTGAAACATATAGATATAAAATTAACGTTCACTGGTATGATTGTTAAGGAAAATAATATGCGAATTGAATATGTACACACAGTCAGGTTACAAATTGCAGACATGTTAACTTAGGCTTTGTCCAAAACAAAATTCTATGAACTGTTATCATTGAGCTGTTTAAAAGTTGTGTAATTCTTTTATGTTTTGTGTAGCATGCGATTAAGGGGGATTGTTGAGATATTTGTAATCGCATTCTTAGTGTTTAAAATGAAGTATAGCTTTCTATCACGGCCGATACATTCATTAGCTTTCAGCCAGGTCCGAGTTATTCTGAAACTTAAATCTTTTTCTATGTTATTTTTGATTGGTTATTTATTGTGTCTTTTTTATGATTTGTTAAACCATGATCTGTTGTAAAGTTATATATATGACCTCTGTAACCACTTATCGCTGCTTGTATTATTCTGCTTGTACTTACTTATCTCTGCTTGCTTGTATGTCTTGGCATGAAACACTGCGTGTATCTCTGCGTATCTCAATAATAAATATTTGCTTTGCAAACCACGGCATTTTCTATGTTTAACAGTGACGTACCATCGGTGTCATCTGGTTACTTCCTGAAATTTGCATATGATTCTTGAAGATGTGTGTAGGGATTTTACAGGTGATATATTTATTTTAGAGTTGGATTTCCGCGTGACTCCGAATTATCCTTAATTTATGGGCATGAGTGCAGCTGTGGTAGTGTTTGTGTATGACATAATTCTCTCTGTGTCTCTTCAATGTCTTGCTCAAAATCATTGATGTCAAACATCTCCTCAGAATGTCTGGTAACTTCTTTCTTGTGTAGTAGTACTCGTATCATTAAAATCCTGAAAATTAAAATAACACTTTAATTTTTACTATTCCAGCTATCATTCATTCATATATAACATCAGAATTAACAAGCTATGGAAAACATGAAGAAATAAATATTGATAAGGATAATGAATATATTTCCTAAGCTTGATTTTTTAAGAGAAATCAAAGTTGAATAGTCAAATATCTTGAATAAGAATATGAAAAAACTCGTAATCCTGTTGTCTAAGTTGTAGCGTATTTGGTATCAATAAAAACATGCAATACATATATTTAAAAGAAAATATATAAGAAGTTAATGCTTATGTTTAAAGATGTTAAAAGTAACAAAATATTGACTAACTTATGTCTGATTTAGCTGTGAATATAAGTTTATCATCGAAAGTGGTATATATATATATAGTTTACAAATATTTAAAAAAAAAAAAAAAAAAAAAAACCTGAGAAGAAAGCAAAGCTAATAATTACTACAGTAAGAAGAGATCATTTGAGTGTTTTAAAAAAACACAGCCTCTGTGCATGTACATCCCATATTTTAATAACTTTTCAATGTGAAGCGGGGTTGGACTTCATTTACTTGTAAAAACTTGAACAATATGAGTAAGAGTTTGATAGCAATAATTACTTAAAATGCAATAAGAATTCATGTTTCTGTATTAATATTTTAAAATGAGGTACTCCCATATTATCTCAACCACCTTAATAAAAATTGCCATACTCTGCCCATAAAAATTTCACAGGCAACCCTGTTCATAAAAATCCTTCAGTCAAGCAATGTTTCAATTGTTGTGTTTGGAATTCTAATGATTTTGACAGACATTGTAATTTTTTTTGGGGGGGGGGAGTTGGGAACCTTTACCTTAATTTTAAAATATCACTTGTGGAATCTGCCAGCAATGGGAGAAACTGCAGTAAAAATTCTGCAGAATATAGTATTTTGTCACAAAACCGTTAACGCAAGTAGTATTGAGATGTGTTTGGTAAAGAGTTGATGTGCTGTACAAGGTTATGCAACTTATTGGTTTTTTTAAGTGAAAACAGATCCCTGTGTACATGAAGAATAGAATAACGCTAAAAGTTAGAGAAGGATTTGGAAATACGTAAGTGTTTTATTTTTTAGTACTTAACATATTAGCGTAACCACCTCAAATTTGGCAAATTTTTATAAATGAAAAAGAATGAGGATAAAACTTTAAAGTTTAAATTTTCAAATAGTAATGGGAAAAACAATTCTATAAATTTTCAAATAGTAAAGGGAAATTATTTACTTTATAAGCCAAATTATATAAATTTAAAAAGTAGCGCCTTACCAAAGAAGTCACAGTATTCCTAATGGACACGGCATCACTTAAAAATTGTAATGATGTATAAAACTGCCATGTCGATTTGTACTGCATTGCAGTGCTTGCACCAAATTTTTTTTCATGAATCTCCTTCGTAAATTGAGTACGCAGATTTCTCCACTTTTTTTTTTAATTTCATTTTCTGGCACTCCTATTTGTGTGCTTAAGTCCTGAAATATTAAAATAACCATGCTTCAGAAAAAGTAAATAACTACTGTGCTTTAAATGATAACCTTTACTATTAAATAAATAGACAATAATGTTATGAAAACCGTAACAATATGAGTAAAAAGTACTAATAAAGAATAAAGATTACTATAGTAGATAGGAATAGTGTAATTTCAATACAAAATTTTCAAATAAGAAATATAAATATGCAAAATCTTAAATAGCATATGATACTGAATATTAAAAAATACTATCGGCATAGTTAAATACTAATACAGTTCTGAAAACAATAATCTTATTGCTATATCAGTTAATCAGCTAATAAAATTGGGGAATTTTGTATTTAATTGAGCTGTAATTTGTTTACATCAATTAACACAAAACTAGATTTTTCTGCAATTTTTACCTTCAACCAGATAATTATACTTACATAAAATAATTTTAATCGCGAATAAAAACTATTTGATTATATATTTATAAAGTAATGGGAAGATAACTTACCAAAATAAGGGGATCCTTTAACTTTTTATTTTTTAAATTTATGTTATTCGTGTCTCACAACACGTTCTCTATAGAAATGAATCACTTGAAAAATTTGATTTTCGCTCCAACGAAATAGCGCCATGTTTATTATTTATTCCAAAATGAGAGAAAAAGCACGTGATCTCTGGAAGCAATCTAATTGGCTAGAGTCTCCGATTTTATCGCCGGCTAGTGAGCGGTGAATACTAGATCTGAAATCGTCGCAGAGAACATGACCGATTTTTAGCGCATGCGCACATCCTGAAAATTGTAACTCTGCGAGAAAGTCGGCCGATAAAATCGCTACCTGTAGACGGGCCCTAAGAGACGGATCTTTCCCGCATACTCATAGTGCAGAAAAACCGTTTTACAGGCAATTATAGGAAATGAATACATATGAACAAGGAATAGCAGAAATAAAGGTATGGTATCCAGAAAAGAACCAGGAAAACACATTTTTTGGAATTTTATAGTAAAAAATGAGAAATAATAAAAATTTGAAATAGTAATATAAGTGATATTATTTAGACCCCTCAGGGGGCTCACTTTTGTGAGTACGGGTGTGGCAATCCCAAGGTACCCTAGCCCTTTAGGGTATCATCTTCTTGGTGAGACGGGTGTCACGATCCTCGAGCCCCAGTGATCTCTTTTCCATCTCCTCTCCTCTTGGCTGCAACTTTTCCCCTTCCCTTCTCCCTCGTGGTTTCTCTCTACGGAGTTTGGGGCTCGTCACGAGAGACTGGAACAGACCTTGTTTCTAGTTTTCGAGTGGCGAGAAAACTGCCCATGTGTTTGCTGTGCGTGGAGACCCGTGTCTCTGGAAAGGAGGTTCCTGGTAGTTGAGGGGCGAGGTACTGTCCCCAACACACTGCTTTGGCCTCTGCTTCAGCTAAACGGGAGGCACTTTAGTCGTCCTCATGGGTGTCAACCGGCTGGTCACTAGTCCTTGTGTCATTGGCTTGGGGTCATGCTTTCGGGAAAGCCGACTGTGGGGCTTCAGTTTGCATGTAGGTCCGGCTAGCCTTAACACAGGAATCGGTGTTCCCTTGTAGGGCTCCGTGGTGGGCGGGGCCGTGGGACCCGAATCTTTTCTTTCTTCATGATGGCTAACACTCAGATTTTTCTAATTAAGGATTTTGAAGTCACTCCAGTCACTCAACCGAATTCTGAAAAGTCTACTGCTAAACCAGTCACTCAACCTAGTCCTGGAAAGTCTACTTCAAAAAAATTACGGACAGATGCAAGTGCAAATAATTCTAATAGTAATCCCCGTTTCCTAGTTATCTCTAGTCCTGGCGAGCTGCAGAAGATGTCTCCTTTCATAATAAATAAATAAATTCATTCTTGTATTGGTGAGCCGACAAATATAAAGCGTCTCCTCTCCGGAGACTTGCTTATTGATACAATCTCAGCCACCCAGTCTGCTTCTTTACTTCAAATAACTAAACTTGGGCAAGCGAATGTCACTGTAACAGCACATAAGACACTGAATTATTGTCGTGGCGTAATATCGGAATTCGACCTTCTGTATGTTCCTGAAGAAGAGCTCGCTTCCGAGCTATCCGACCAAAATGTCTGCGGTGCTAGGCGGATCAAGATGCTTAAGGAAGGTAAGTTGATCGATACGAAACATGTGATCCGTACCTTCAACACGCCTAATCTGCCTAAGAATATTAAGGCCGGATATTTAAATTGTTCTGTAAGACATTATATTCCCAACCCTATGCGATGCTTCCAATGCCAGCGTTTCGGCCATTCTAAGACGTCTTGTCGTGGCAACCTCACATGCGCCCGATGCTCACAGGTTGGTCACGATTCTGAAAATTGTACCGCTGCGCCACTTTGTATAAATTGCAAGGGTGAGCACCCAGCCTTTTCACGCCTCTGCCCAAAGTGGAAATTGGAAAAAGAAGTGCAGAGTGCAACGGTTACAAGGAACATCTCATATGCCGAAGCCAGAAGATTAGTCCAAAGCACACAGCTACGACTAAATACTTCTTACGCCAATGCTCTTAAAAGATATCGCACAGTTGCCACCCAAACATCAGTTAGTATGCAGACTCCACCAAACAAAACTCAACTGACTACAATCCCTCAGGGGGCTCACTTTTGTGAGTACGGGTGTGGCAATCCCGAGGTACCCTAGCCCTTCAGGGGATCATCTTCTTGGTGAGACGGGTGTCACGATCCTGGAGCCCCAGTGATCTATCCTCTTTTCCGTCTCCTCTCCTCTTGGCTGGATCTTTTTCCCTTCCCTTCTCCCTTGTGGTTTCTCTCTACGGAGTTTGGAGCTCGTCACGAGAGGCTAGAACAGACCTTGTTTCTAGTTTTCAAGTGGCGAGAAAACTGCCCACGTGTTTGCCGTGCGTGGAGACCCGTGTCGCTGGAAAGGGGGTCCTGGTAGTTGAGGGGCGAGGTACTGTCCCCAACACACTGCTTTGGCCTCTGCTTCAGCTAAACGGGAGGCACCTTAGTCGTCCTCACGGGTGTCAATCGGCTGGTCACTAGTCCTTGTGTCAGTGGCTTGGGGTCAAGCTCTCGGGAGTACCTGCTTTCGGGAAAGCCGACTGTGGGGCTTCAGTTTGCGTATAGGTCCGGCTAGCCCTAACACAGGAATCTGTGTTCCCTTGTTGGGCTCCGTGGTGGGCGGGGCCGTCGGACCCGAATCTTTTCTATTTTCAATATGGCAAATACACATATTTTTTTATTAAAAAACTTTGAAGTCACTCCAGTCTCTCAACCTAGTTCTGAAACATCTACTACTAAACCAATCATTCAACCTAGTTCTGAAACATCTCCTACTAAACCAGTCACTCAACCTAGTTCTGAAACATCTACTAATAAACCAATCATTCAACCTAGTTCTGAAACGTCTCCTACTAAACCAGTCAGTCAACCTGTCGCTCAACCTAGTTCTGAAAATTCTGCAAAAAAATTACGGACAGATGCAAATAAAAAAAATCATAACAATAGTCCCCGTTTCCTAGTAATCTCTAGTCCTTCTGGCGAAATGCATAAGATGTCTCCTTTCGTAATAAACAAATACATCCAGTCTTGTATTGGTGAGCCGAGAAACATAAAGCGTCTCCGCTCCGGAGACTTGCTTATTGATACACACTCAGCCACCCAGTCTGCTTCTTTACTTCAGATTACTCAACTTGGGCAAGCGAATGTCACTGTAACACCCCATAAGTCACTGAACTATTGTCGTGGTGTAATCTCAGAATTCGACCTTCTGTATGTTTCTGAAGAAGAGATCGCTTCTGAGTTATCCGAACAAAATGTCTGCGGTGTAAGGCGGATCAAGATGCGTAAAGAAGGTAAGTTGATAGACACGAAACACGTGATCCTTACCTTCAACACGCCTGATCTGCCTAAGAATATTAAGGCCGGATATCTAAATATTCCTGTAAGACCTTATATTCCAAACCCTATGCGATGTTTCCAATGCCAGCGTTTCGGCCATTATAAGACGTCTTGTCGTGGCAGCCTCACATGCGCCCGATGCTCACAGATTGGCCACGATTCTGATAATTGTACCGCTGCGCCTTTATGTATAAATTGCAAGGGTGACCACCCAGCATTTTCTCGCTTGTGCCCAAAATGGAAATCGGAAAAAGAAATCCAGACTGCAAAAGTTACTAGGAACATCTCTTACGCCGAAGCCAGAAGACTAGTCCAGAGCACACAGCTTCGACCAAATTCATCATACGCCAGTGCTGTTAAATCATATCGTACAGTCGCCACCCAAACATCAATAGGCACACAGACCCTACCAAATAAAACCCAACCGTCTACATCCAACAAGAAAAAAGAAAATGCAATTCATATAGTACAAAAGAAAGAAACAATTATTCAAAGTAAGCCGAAAACTGCCACACAAAAAATATCAAATAAAAATAGAAGTCGCAGCAATAGCTCTCTTGATGACATGATTTCTGAATCTGCGGATTCAGACTTTATGGAAGTGGAAGAGGGTCTGGAATTTCCCAGGCATCTACTTCCACGAAAAACAAAAGAACAGCACAGGAAAAACAAAAACCATTCATAATGGCCACCCTCGTGTCATGGAACTGTCGCGGTTTCCACCGAAATTTGCTTGACATCAAATCTATAATAAATGTGTACCATCCTGTGTGCTTCGCAATACAGGAAACAAATCTGAAACCAGAACACCATGCAAAACTTCGGAGGTTTTCTTTCGTCAGGAAGGATAACCTTGCAGGTGAGCGTGCCAGTGGAGGAGTAGGTCTCCTCTCCTCACTGGATTATCCCTCAAATGTACTTCCTTTGACGACATCCCTCCAAGTTGTCGCTACTCAAATAAATTTTGATATTGTTGTTTCATTTGTTTCTTTGTATTTGCCTCCAAATGAGCACATTTATCAGCAAGATTTAAATAATCTAATAGAGCAGCTGCCTGAGCATTATATTATAATAGGAGATTTTAACGGCCATAGTCCACTCTGGGGTAGCAAAGATACAAATTGCCGAGGAAGACAAATTGAGCAGATGATCGAAGATCACAGCCTTTGTCTCCTAAATAATGGGCAAGATACATACTTCCATGAGCCTTCAAGGACATTCCACGCTCTCGATCTTGCCATCTGTTCACCATCTCTGTTGCCATTTTGCACTTTTAGTGTCGGAAATGACCTGTACAACAGCGATCATTATCCTATTTTTGTGTCTCTTGCACGAAGAGGAGCAAACCCCATGTCGAGATCCCCTCGATTCATACTGGACAGGGCAGACTGGGAACTCTTCTCTTCCATTGCAGAGCTCACAGATGAAATGGTAGAAGATGCGCATATCGATGACGCTGTTGAAGCTGTTACTAATACTATTATTCAGGCAGCTATGCTCTCCATTCCTAGAACATCAGGAAAACTACTAAAATATTCAAAACCATGGTGGAATCGCGACTGTCATGAAGCACTGAAAAAACAGAAAAAAGCATGGGGTATTTTTCGTAGATATCCTACTCTGCGAAACCTCATAGCTTTTAAAAGATCCAAAGCAAATGCAGGGAAAGTAAGAAGGCAGAGCCAGAGGGATTCCTGGATTTCATATGTGTCCTCAATAACATCCTCTACGCCTAGTAAGCGGGTTTGGGAAAGAGTTCGAAAAGCATGCGGAATGTACAAAGACCACTCACTTTCCTTTCTGGAAAAAGATGGCCGAGTGATTAGCTCCATAGAAGAAATTGCAAATACAATTGGTGAGACATTTGCTGCCGTTTCTTCCAGCCGAAATTACTCACCTGCATTTCTTTCTATCAAGCAACGCTCTGAGAAAAATCCCATCGCTTTCAACTCTTCCAACTTTGAGCCGTACAATAGAGACTTTACTATGGTTGAATTAAGGAGTGCTTTATTGCAGACACATAGGTCTTCTCCGGGTCTTGATGGAGTGAATTATGAAATGCTAAAGCATCTGTCCTGTAAGTCACTGAATGCCCTTCTCACTCTTTACAATAGGGTGTGGAAGGAGCATGCCTTTCCCAGTGCATGGAGGAGAGCTGTTGTCATTCCTATTCCTAAGCCAGGGAAAGACCCGAGGAATCCCTCGAACTATCGGCCAATTGCCCTTACCAGTTGTGTTTGCAAACTGTTTGAAAAGATGGTAAACAGCCGCCTAGTCTACTTCTTGGAAAAGAATAATATTATATCGCCTTATCAGAGCGGTTTTCGACAGGGGAGAACGACCGTAGACAATATGCTTCTATTAGAGACATCTATTCGGAAAGCCTTTGTCAGAAGAAGTCACCTTGTCTCAATATTCTTCGACATTGAGAAAGCTTATGATAAGGCATGGAGATACGGTATACTCCGGGATCTTCACGAGAGTGGCTTGCGCGGCAACCTACCAATTTTCATTCAGAATTTCTTGAACAGTAGAACTTTTCAAGCAAGGATTGGCTCTGTTTTTTCGGATGTTTTTCAACAGGAAGAGGGTGTGCCTCAAGGCTGTGTGCTTAGTGTAACGCTGTTCAGTTTAAAAATAAATTCTGTATTAAAAGAACTTCCTCACACCATCTTAGGATCACTATATGTAGATGATTTACAGATTAGCTGTCGAGGAGCAGACATGAGATACATAGAGAGGCAATTGCAGATGGCTCTGAATAAGATCCAAGAATGGTCAGACAAACAGGGATTTACTTTTTCGAAACAGAAAACTGTGTGCGTGCACTTTTGTAGGAAGCGAGGTCTCCATCCTGAACCTGAGTTATATCTAAATGGTACAATTATTCCAGTTGCGCCCGAAGTAAAATTTTTAGGAGTAACGTTCGACCAGAAATTGACTTTCCTTTCTCATGTTTTAAACCTGAGAAAGAAGTGTCTCAAAACACTAAATATGTTAAAAGTGTTGGCGAACACCTCCTGGGGTGCAGAGCGTTGCTCCATGCTTCGCATTTACAGAGCGCTTATCCGCTCTAGACTGGACTATGGCTCAGTTGTTTATGGATCCCCTCGGTCATCTGTTTTGTTAAAACTGGATCCTGTTCACCATCAAGGGTTGAGGATATGTTCAGGAGCCTTCAGGACTTCTCCTGTCCAGAGCCTGTATGTTGACTGTAATGAACCATCACTTTATCTGAGGCGTGAACAATTGTCCCTTTTGCAATATTTTAATATACTATCCCAACCTGAACATCCCAATAAGCTGTGCTTACTTGATGATGTGAGTAACGCGTTATTTGAAACACGTCCATCTTGTGTTCCTACATTTCTTTTAAGAGTTCGCCCTGTCATTGAGGAACTTTCCCTCTCTGATATGCACCCCCAAGCAGTACAGAATTTTGAAATCCCACCTTGGGAAAATGCACGGATTCAGCTTCTTGATGTTTTTAAGTATCATGTGAAGGCAAGCACTAACGAGATTATATACAGACAACTCTTCGCTGAGCACAGGAACAAATATAGCAGTTATCTTCCAGTTTATACAGATGGGTCCAAGTCAAAAGATCATGTGGGGATGGCATATGTAATTAAAGACCACATGGAGGGCAGACGCTTGCACAATGCTTTCTCTGTCTTAACATCCGAATTAACTGCGATATATTATAGTCTTTTATACATCTCAAGGCTCTGCTACAAAAAGTTTATAATTTATACAGATTCGTATAGTGCTCTTAAATCAATAGAAGCTTTTCCTAATACTCAAAATCCAGTAATAGTGGATATTCTCAAAATACATATAAACTTAATGAATCGTGGGTATGATATCCTGTACTGCTGGGTTCCCGGGCATGTGGGAATAAAAGGGAATGAGCTGGCAGATATCACAGCAAAATGTGCTGTTGAACTGTCCAGTCGTCTCATCCCTTTTGCAGACATTTGTTGTGTTGTGAAACAAAAGATCCGAAAAAAATGGCAACAACTTTGGGATGTTCAGCTTCAAAATAAATTAAGACATGTAAAACCTAGAATTGAGCACTGGGAATTAACCAAAAATCGTAAGGAGGAAGTTCTTTTGACTCGCCTCAGAATTGGTCACACTAGAGTGACACAGAACTACCTTTTAAAAGCTGAAAATGAGCCTGTTTGTTTTAACTGTAATGTTTGTTTATCTGTTCGTCATATTTTAATTGAGTGTCCATGTTTTAATAGTCTTCGCCAGAAATATTTTAATAGCTGTGACTTACCTCTCGACCGTTTAATCGGAAGAGAGGTCAATTCTAATTTATTTTATTATTTAAAAGATATTGGCTTTTATTACCAAATGTAATTTGTTTTGAAGACTGTCTCTTGAATTTTAATATGTGCTTTTAACCTGTGTTTATATGACTTCATCCTCTGGATTTGGTACATTTATCTTCTTGTTTTTATTTATTGAATTTTAATGTCATCAATTGTAATCATCTTATCTTTTGTTTGGCGCGTCATAATCATCTCTGGTTTTGCGCCATAATCACTCACTCACTCACTCACTCACCCCAACTGACTACAAACAACAAGAAGAAAGAAAACCCAACCCATACAATACAAAATAAAGAAATAGTAATTCAAAGCAAACCCAAATCTACCACACGAAAAGAAACAAATAAAAATAGAAGTTCCAGCAATAGTTCCCCTCAGGGGGCTCACTTCTGTGAGTACGGGTGTGGCAATCCCGAGGTACCCTAGCCCTTCAGGGGATCATCTTGATGAGACGGGTGTCACGATCCTGGAGCCCCAGTGATCTATCCTCTTTTCCGTCTCCTCTCCTCTCCTCTTTGCTGGAACTTTTTCCCTTCTCTTCTCCCTCGTGGTTTCTCTCTACGGAGTTTAGGGCTCGTCACGAGAGACTGGAACAGCCCTTGCATCTAGTTTTCGAGTGGCGAGAAAACTGCCCACGTGTTTGCCGTGCGTGGAGACCCGTGTCGCTGGAAAGGAGGGTCCTGGTAGTTGAGGGGCGAGGTACTGTCCCCAACACACTACTTTGGCCTCTGCTTCAGCTAAACGGGAGGCACCTTAGTCGTCCTCACGGGTGTCAATCGGCTGGTCACTAGTCCTTGTGTCAGTGGCTTGGGGTCAAGCTCTCGGGAGTACCTGCTTTCGGGAAAGCCGACTGTGGGGCTTCAGTTTGCGTATAGGTCCGGCTAGCCCTAACACAGGAATCTGTGTTCCCTTGTTGGGCTCCGTGGTAGGCGGGGCCGTCGGACCCGAATCTTTATTCTTTCACTATGGCTTCTTCTCATATCTACTTAATTAAAGATTTCGAGGTAACTCCAGTCATTCAAACTAGTTCTGAAACGTCTACAGCTAAACCAGTCACTCAACCTAGTTCTGAAACGTATACTGCTAAACCAGTCACTCAACCTAGCTCTGAACCATCTACTAATAAACCAATCATTCAACCTAGCTCTGAAACGTCTACTACTAAACCAGTCACTCAACCTGTCACTCAACCTAGTTCTGAAAATTCTGCAAAAAAATTACGGACAGATGCAAATAAAAAAAATCATCACAATAGTCCCCGTTTCCTAGTCATCTCTAGTCCTTCTGGCGAAATGCATAAGATGTCTCCTTTCGTAATAAATAAATACATCCAGTCTTGTATTGGTGAGCCGAGAAACATAAAGCGTCTCCTCTCCGGAGACTTGCTTATTGATACAAACTCAGCCACCCAGTCTGCTTCTTTACTTCAGATTACTAAACTTGGGCAAGCGAATGTCACTGTAACAGCACATAAGACACTGAATTATTGTCGTGGCGTAATATCGGAATTCGACCTTCTGTACGTTCCTGAAGAAGAGATCGCTTCCGAGCTATCCGACCAAAATGTCTGCGGTGCTAGGCGGATCAAGATGCGTAAGGAAGGTAAGTTGATCGATACGAAACACGTGATCCTTACCTTCAACACGCCTGATCTGCCTAAGAATATTAAGGCCGGATATTTAAATTGTCCTGTAAGACCTTATATTCCCAACCCTATGCGATGCTTCCAATGCCAGCGTTTCGGCCATTCTAAGACGTCTTGTCGTGGCAGCCTCACATGCGCCCGATGCTCACAGATTGGGCACGATTCGGAAAATTGTACCGCCGCGCCTTCGTGTAGAAATTGCAAGGGTCAGCACCCAGCATTTTCACGCCTCTGCCCAAAATGGAAATCCGAAAAAGAAGTACAGAATCTTAAAGTTACCAGGAACATCTCGTATGCTGAAGCCAGAAAACTAGTTCAAAGCACACAGCTCCAATCAAACAAATCTTATGCCAGTGCAGTTAAAACAACACGTAGCATTGCCACCCAAATCCCTCAGGGGGCTCACTTTTGTGAGTACGGGTGTGGCAATCCCGAGGTACCCTAGCCCTTCAGGGGATCATCTTCTTGGTGAGACGGGTGTCACGATCCTGGAGCCCCAGTGATCTATCCTCTTTTCCGTCTCCTCTCCTCTTGGCTGGATCTTTTTCCCTTCCCTTCTCCGTTGTGGTTTCTCTCTACGGAGTTTGGGGCTCGTCACGAGAGGCTGGAACGGACCTTGTTTCTAGTTTTCAAGTGGGGAGAAAACTGCCCACGTGTTTGCCGTGCGTGGAGACCCGTGTCGCTGGAAAGCAGGGTCCTGGTAGTTGAGGGGCGAGGTACTGTCCCCAACACACTGCTTTGGCCTCTGCTTCAGCTAAACGGGAGGCACCTTAGTCGTCCTCACGGGTGTCAATCGGCTGGTCACTAGTCCTTGTGTCAGTGGCTTGGGGTCAAGCTCTCGGGAGTACCTGCTTTCGGGAAAGCCGACTGTGGGGCTTCAGTTTGCGTATAGGTCCGGCTAGCCCTAACACAGGAATCTGTGTTCCCTTGTTGGGCTCCGTGGTGGGCGGGGCCGTCGGGCCCGAATCTTTATTCTTCAACTAGGGCTTCTTCTCAAATCTACTTAAAGATTTCGAGGTAACTCCAATCACTGAAGTCACTCCAGTCATTCAATCTAGTTCTGAAACGTCTACAGCTAAACCAGTCATTCAACCTAGTTCTGAAACGTCTACTGCTAAACCAGTCCCTCAACCTAGTTCTGAAACATCTACTGCTACACCAGTCATTCAACCTATTTCTGAAACGTCTACTGCTAAACCACTCACTCAAACTAGTTCTGAAAAGTCTACTGCAAAAAAATTACGTACAGATAAAAATGAAAAAAATCATAACAATAGTCCCCGTTTCCTAGTCATCTCTAGTCCTTCTGGCGAAATGCATAAGATGTCTCCTTTCGTAATAAACAAATACATCCAGTCCTGTATTAGTGAGCCGAGAAATATAAAGCGTCTCCGCTCCGGAGACTTGCTTATTGATACAAACTCAGCCAACCAGTCTGCTTCTTTACTTCAGATAACTAAACTTGGGTAAGCGAATGTCACTGTAACACCACATAAGTCACTCAACTATTGTCGGGGTGTAATCTCAGAATTCGACCTTCTGTATGTTTCTGAAGAAGAGATCGCTTCTGACCTATCCGACCAAAATGTCTGCGGTGTAAGGCGGATCAAGATGCGTAAAGAAGGTAAGTTGATAGACACGAAACACGTGATCCTTACCTTCAACACGCCTGATCTGCCTAAGAATATTAAGGCCGGATATCTAAATATTCCTGTAAGACCTTATATTCCAAACCCTATGCGATGTTTCCAATGCCAGCGTTTCGGCCATTCTAAGACGTCTTGTCGTGGCAGCCTCACATGCGCCCGATGCTCACAGATTGGCCACGGTTCCGATAATTGTACCGCTGCGCCTTTGTGTATAAATTGCAAGGGTGACCACCCAGCATTTTCTCGCTTGTGCCCAAAGTGGAAATCGGAAAAAGAAATCCAGACTACAAAAGTTACAAGGAACATCTCTTACGCCGAAGCCAGAAGACTAGTTCAGAGCACACAGCTTCGACCAAATACATCATATGCCAGTGCTGTTAAATCATCTCGTACAGTTGCCACCCAAACATCAATAGGAATACAGACCCTACCAAATAAAACGCAACCGCCTACATCCAACAAGAAAAAAGAAAATGCAACCCATATAGTACAAAAGAAAGAAACAGTTATTCAAAGTAAGCCCAAAAATGCCACACAAAGAACATCAAATAAAAATAGAAGTCGCAGCAATAGCTCTCTCGATGAGATGATTTCTGAATCTGCGGATTCAGACTTTATGGAAGTGGAAGAGGGTCTGGAAGTTCCCAGGCATCTACTTCCACGAAAAACAAAAGAACAGCACAGGAAAAACAAAAACAATACATAATGGCCACCCTCATGTCATGGAACTGTCGCGGTTTCCACCGAAATTTGCTCGACATCAAAGCCACAATTAATGCTTATCATCCTGTATGCTTCGCAATACAGGAAACAAATCTAAAACCAGAACAACAGGCAAAACTTCGGAGGTTTTCTTTCGTCAGGAAAGATAACATTGCAGGTGAGCTTGCCAGTGGAGGTGTAGGTCTCCTCACCTCACTGGATTATCCCTCAAATGTGCTTTCTTTGACGACATCCCTCCAAGTTGTCGCTACTCAAACAAATTTTGATTTTGTTGTTACAGTCGTTTCTCTGTATTTGCCTCCAAATGAGCATATTGATCAGCAAGATTTAAATGGTCTTTTAGAGCAGCTGCCTGAGCCTTTCATCATAATAGGAGATTTTAACGGCCATAGTCCACTCTGGGGTAGTAAAGATACAAATTGCCGTGGAATACAAATTGAGCAGATGATCGAAGATCATAGCCTTTGTCTCCTGAATAATGGGCAGAATACTTACTTCCATGAGCCTTCAAGGACATTCCACGCTCTCGACCTTGCCATCTGTTCACCATCTCTGCTGCCATTTTGCAGGTTTAGTGTGGGAAATGATCTTTACAACTGCGATCACTTTCCCATTTTTATATCTCTTGCACGAAGAGGAGCAAACCCCATGTTGAGATCCCCTCGATTCATACTGGATAGGGCAGACAGGGAACTCTTCTCTTCCTCCGCAGAGCTGACAGAGGAAATGGTAGAAGATGTGCATATCGATGACGCTGTGGAAGCTTTTACTAATACTATTATTCAGGCAGCTGTGCTTTCGATTCCTAGAACATCAGGAAAAATACTAAAATATTCGAAACCGTAGTGGAATCGCGACTGTTATGAAGCACTGAAAAAACAGAAAAAAGCATGGGGTATTTTTCGTAGGTATCCTACTCTGCGAAACCTCATAACCTTTAAAAGAGCCAAAGCAAATGCACGCAAAGTAAGAAGGCAGAGCCAAAGGAATTCTTGGATTTCATATGTGTCTTCAATAACATCCTCCACGCCTAGTAAGCGGGTTTGGGAAAGAGTTCGAAAAGCATGCGGCATATATAAAGACCACTCACTTTCCTTTTTGGAAAAAAGATAGCCGAGTGATTAGCTCCATAGAAGAAATTGCGAATACTATTGGTGAGACATTTGCTGCCGTTTCTTGCAGCAGAAACTATTCACCTGCGTTTCTCTATCAAGCAACACTCTGAAATAAGTCCCATCGCATTCAACTCTACCAAATCTGAGCCTTACAATAGGGCATTTACTATGCTGGAATTAAAGAGAGCTTTATTGCAGACACATACGTCTTCTCCGGGTTTTGATGGCATAAATTACGAAATGCTAAAGCATCTGTCGTATAAGTCACTGACTGCCCTTCTCACTCTTTACAATAGAGTGTGGAAGGAGCGTATTTTTCCCAGTGCATGGAGGAGAGCTGTTGTCATTCCCATTGCCAAACCAGGGAAAGATCCAAGGAATCCCTCCAACTATCGACCAATTGCCCTTACGAGTTGCCTCTGGAAACTGTTTGAAAAGATGGTAAACAGCCGCCTAGTCTACTTCTTGGAAAAGAATGATATTATATCGCCTTATCAGAGCGGTTTTCGAAAGGGAAGAACAACTGTAGATAACATGCTCCTCTTAGAGACATCTATTCGAAAAGCATTTGTAAAAAGAAGCCAACCTTGTCTCGATATTCTTCGACATTGAAAAAGCTTATGATAAGGCATGGAGATACGGTATACTCCGGGATCTTCACGAGAGTGGCTTGCGCGGCAACCTACCAATTTTCATTCAGAATTTCTTGAACAGTAGAACTTTTCAAGTAAGGATTGGATCTGTTTTTTCGGATGTTTTCCAACAGGAAGAGGGTGTGCCTCAAGGCTGTGTGCTTAGTGTAACGCTGTTCAGTTTAAAAATAAATTCTGTATTAAAAGAACTTCCTCCTACCATCTTGGGATCACTATATGTAGATGATTTACAGATTAGCTGTCGAGGAGCAGACATGAGATACATAGAGAGGTAATTGCAGATGGCTCTGAATAAGATCCAAGAATGGTCAGACAAACAGGGATTTACTTTTTCGAAACAGAAAACTGTGTGCATACGCTTTTGTAGGAAGCGAGGTCTCCATCCTGAACCTGAGTTATATCTAAAAGGTACAATTATTCCAGTTGCCCCCGATGTGAAATTTTTAGGAGTGACGTTTGACCAGAAATTGACTTTCCTTTCTCATGTTTTAAACCTGAGAAAGAAGTGTCTAAAAACACTAAATATTTTAAAAGTGTTGGCGAACACCTCCTGGGGTGCAGAGCGTTGCTCCATGCTTCGCATTTACAGAGCGCTTTTTCGCTCTAGACTGGACTATGGCTCAGTTGTTTATGGATCCGCTCGCTCATCTGTTTTGTTAAAACTGGATCCTGTTCACCATCAAGGTTTGCGGATTTGTTCAGGAGCTTTCAGGACTTCTCCTGTACAGAGCCTATACGTTGACTCTAACGAACCATCACTTTATCTGAGGCTTGAGCAATTGTCTCTTTTACAATATTTTAATATCTTATCCCAACCTGAACATCCCAATAAGCTGTGCTTACTTGATAATGAGTGTAACACTTTATTTGAAACACGTCCATCCTGTGTTCCTACCTTTCCTTTAAGACTTCGCCCTATCATTGAGGAACATTCCCTCTCTGATATGCGCCCCCAAGCAGTACAGAACTTTGAAATCCCACCTTGGGAAAATTTACGGATTCAGCTTCTTGATGTTTTCAAACATCACGTGAAGGCAAGCACTAATGAGATCGTTTACAGACAACTCTTTGCTGAGCACAGTCAAAAATATAGCAGTTATTATCCGATATACACAGATGGATCAAAGTCAAATGATCATGTCGGGATGGCTTTTGTATTTGAAAATTACATAGAGGGCAGATGCCTGCACCATGCTTTCTCTGTCCTAACATCTGAACTAACTGCAATATATTATGCTCTTTTGTACATCTCAAAGCTCTGCCACAAAAAGTTCATAGTTTACACAGACTCGTATAATGCTCTTAAATCCTTGAAAGCTTTTCCCAACGCTCAAAACCCTGTGGTAGTGGATGTTCTCAAAATTCATATAAATTTAACGATTCGAGGTTATGAAGTCCTGTACTGTTGGGTTCCTGGACATGCTGGAATAAAGGGAAATGAGCTTGCAGATATCGCAGCCAAATCTGCTGTTGAATTGTCCAGTCGCCTTATCCCTTTTAGAGATATCTGCAGTGTCATCAAGGGAAAGGTCCGAAAAAAATGGCAGCAATTTTGGGATGTTCAGTATCACAACAAGTTGAGAAACGTCAAGCCTAGAATTGAGCATTGGGATTTTGTTGGAAATCGTAAGGAGGACGTTCTTTTGACTCGCCTCAGAATTGGTCACACTAGAGTCACTCATAACTATCTTCTTAATGCTGAAAATGAGCCTGTTTGTTTTAGTTGTAATGTTTGTTTATCTGTCCGTCATATTTTAATTGAGTGTCCATGTTTTAATAGTCTTCGCCAGAAATATTTTAATAGCTGTGACTTACCTTTCGACCGTTTAATCGGAAGAGAGGTCAATATTAATTAATTTTATTATTTAAAAGAGATTGGCTTTTATTAGCAAATGTAATTTGTTTTGAAGACTGTGTCTTGAATTTTAATATGTGCTTTTAACTTGTGTTTATATGACTTCATCCTCTGGATTTGGTACATTTATCTAACTGTTTTTATTTATTGAATTTTAAGTCATTAATTGTAATCATCTCATCATTTGTTTGGCGCGTCATAATGATCTCTGGTTTTTGCGCCATAATCACTCACTCACTCACTCTCTCATCCCACCATTTATTTGGCGCATCATAATCATCATTGGTTTTTGCGCCAAAAAGCTCACTCACTCACTCACTCTTTTCTGATTCTGTGTAGGCCATCTGTGCGCCATCGGCTGTTTCAAGGGCGGAATGAGTTTGTGATGTTAGTGTAATCGGGCGGCTGTTTTGAGCCGTTAGGGACTCAATGTAATTTTTCCACTCCGCGTGCTTTAAATAAGCGGGTTTCGGTCCTTATGTCGTTTTGTATCTTGCGAAATTAGGCGCAGATACTGGGATCGCGCAAATTCTTCGCAAGTAGTTTCGGTACTTAATTTTGAATTTAGTCTCAGATGGGAGTCTAGCACCAGGATGTTGGATGGGTTTTGAAGCCGCAGCTCTCGCTTCTTTGAGTAAAGAGTTAATCTGCCTGTCAAAGTCCGCATTGCTGGATATTTGGATTGGAGGAAGTGCAGTTTTTTCCTACATAAATCGAAAGTCGTCTCAATTTGCTGAGACGCGCTCCTGTAATTTAGAGTAAAGATTTTGAGCACCTAAGGTTATCAAAATAGGCTTGTGATCGGAGTCTTAAGTCTTGTATCACTTTGATTTCATGCCTCTGCAGCCAGATCAAAAACTGCAGGGGACCCTCTTACAGGGTAGAAAGTCAGAAGGGTAGAAGCAACGATCTGCACATGGTTACTCTGGCACCATGAATTTAGACTAATGCCTTACCTGTTCTTGTTAGGGCAAAACCAAGCAGTGTAATGTGAATTTAGATTGCCGGGAATGATTAGGTGATTTGAAATATTTAAAAGTTTGTCAAAATCACTGACATCGAAGGAAGGCCTTCCACGTGCTATTTACTGCGGAGGTAAGTAAGCTGAAACAATTGTAAGCGGGGGAGAATTTTGAAGGAAATTTTGGATAATGGTCGTTTCCAAAATATTTAAATCAGCGGGCCGGTATCGTGATGTTTGATCGAATGTTTCACATAGATACAAGTGCCACAACTCGAAGTCCTGGCGAACACCTCCTGGGGTGCAGAGCGTTGCTCCATGCTTCACATTTACAGAGCTCTTGTTCGCTGTAGACTAGACTACGGGTCAGCTGTTTATAGATCCGCTCGGTCTTCAGTGTTGTTAAAACTAGACCCTGTTCATCATGAGGCTGTACGGATTTGTTCTGGAGCCTTCAGGACGTCTCCTGTCCAGAGCCTTTATGTTGACTGTTACGAACCATCACTTCGTTTGAGGCGTGAAGAGGTGTCTCTTTTACAGTATTTTAATATTTTATGTCTACCTGACCATCCTTATAACTTGTGTATACGTGACAATAGCTGTGACCTTTTATTTGAGGCACGTCCATCCTGTGTGCCTTCTTTCCCTCTCAGAGTTAGAAATCTCCCTGTTTGATATTTCGCCACAGGCAGTACAGCATTTTGAAATTGCACCTTGGGAAAATGCACAAAGCCACCTTCTTCACATTTTCGACAATTACGGAAAAACAACTACTAATGATAGCATCTACAGACAAATTTTTGCTGAACACAGGCATAGTTACAGGAGTTATGTTCCCATATATACAGATGGCTCTAAGTCAGCTTGCCATGTTGGCATGTCATTTATAATTGGTGACCACGTGGAAGGCAGACGCTTCCTCTGTCTTAACCTCCGAACTGACTGCCATATATTATGCGCTTTTGTACATCTCAACGCTGCACCATCGAAAATTCATTGTATATACGGACTCCTACAGTGCATTGAAAGCTTTAGAATCCTTTTCTAGCACTGAGAATCCTGTGATAGTGAATGTTCTCAAGTTGAATATTAAATTGACATGTAGTGGATTTGAACTTCTGTACTGCTGGGTCCCAGGACATACAGGAATAAAGGGCAATGAACTGGCGGACATCGCAGCGAAATCTGCTGTTGAAATGTCTGGCCGCCTCATCCCTTTTAAAGATATCCGTTGTGTCATAAAAAAGAAGATCCGAAAGAAATGGCAGCAACTTCGGGACATTCAACTTCATAACAAGTTGAGAAGGGTGAAGCCTAAACTGTGTGCGTACACTTTTGTAGGAAGCGAGGTCTCCATCCTGAACCTGAGTTATATCTAAACGGTACAATTATTCCAGTTGCGCCCGAAGTAAAATTTTTAGGAGTAACGTTCGACCAGAAATTGACTTTCCTTTCTCATGTTTTAAACCTGAGAAAGAAGTGTCTCAAAACACTAAATATCTTAAAAGTGTTGGCGAACACCTGCTGGGGTGCAGAGCGTTGCTCCATGCTTCGCATTTACAGAGCGCTTATCCGCTCTAGACTGGACTATGGCTCAGTTGTTTATGGATCCGCTCGGTCATCTGTTTTGTTAAAACTGGATCCTGTTCACCATCAAGGTTTGAGGATATGTTCAGGAGCCTTCAGGACTTCTCCTGTCCAGAGCCTGTATGTTGACTGTAATGAACCATCACTTTATATGAGGCGTGAACAATTGTCCCTTTTGCAATATTTTAATATACTATCCCAACCTGAACATCCCAATAAGCTGTGCTTACTTGATGATGTGAGTAACGCGTTATTTGAAACACGTCCATCTTGTGTTCCTACATTTCTTTTAAGAGTTCGCCCTGTCATTGAGGAACTTTCCCTCTCTGATATGCACCCCCAAGCAGTACAGAATTTTGAAATCCCACCTTGGGAAAATGCACGGATTCAGCTTCTTGATGTTTTTAAGTATCATGTGAAGGCAAGCACTAACGAGATTATTTACAGACAACTCTTCGCTGAGCACAGGAACAAATATAGCAGTTATCTTCCAGTTTATACAGATGGGTCCAAGTCAAAAGATCATGTGGGGATGGCATATGTAATTAAAGACCACATGGAGGGCAGACGCTTGCACAATGCTTTCTCTGTCTTAACATCCGAATTAACTGCGATATATTATAGTCTTTTATACATCTCAAGGCTCTGCTACAAAAAGTTTATAATTTATACAGATTCGTATAGTGCTCTTAAATCAATAGAAGCTTTTCCTAATACTCAAAATCCAGTAATAGTTTATATTCTCAAAATACATATAAACTTAATGAATCGTGGGTATGATATCCTGTACTGCTGGGTTCCCGGGCATGTGGGAATAAAAGGGAATGAGCTGGCAGATATCACAGCAAAATGTGCTGTTGAACTGTCCAGTCGTCTCATCCCTTTTGCAGACATTTGTTGTGTTGTGAAACAAAAGATCCGAAAAAAATGGCAACAACTTTGGGATGTTCAGCTTCAAAATAAATTAAGACATGTAAAACCTAGAATTGAGCACTGGGAATTAACCAAAAATCGTAAGGAGGAAGTTCTTTTGACTCGCCTCAGAATTGGTCACACTAGAGTGACACATAACTACCTTTTAAAAGCTGAAAATGAGCCTGTTTGTTTTTACTGTAATGTTTGTTTATCTGTTCGTCATATTTTAATTGAGTGTCCATGTTTTAATAGTCTTCGCCAGAAATATTTTAATAGCTGTGACTTACCTCTCGACCGTTTAATCGGAAGAGAGGTCAATTCTAATTTATTTTATTATTTAAAAGATATTGGCTTTTATTACCAAATGTAATTTGTTTTGAAGACTGTCTCTTGAATTTTAATATGTGCTTTTAACTTGTGTTTATATGACTTCATCCTCTGGATTTGGTACATTTATCTACTTGTTTTTATTTATTGAATTTTAATGTCATCAATTGTAATCATCTCATCTTTTGTTTGGCGCGTCATAATCATCTCTGGTTTTTGCGCCATAATCACTCACTCACTCACTCACTCACTCAGACAATGCTTGACATAAGTAAACAACCTAAAAAATTTCATTATTTATCCACGTGCTTATTGTATTTAATTAAACAAATAAAAAAATAATTATTATAATAAGAAAATGCTTTACATAGGTAAACAACATAAAACATTTCATTATTTATCCACGTGCTTATTGTATGCATGTTAAGCAGTGAAGATTACTTAAATAAAAATATACTTATTTTTTTTATTTTCAGAGCGTAAATTAGAATACATTCTTATATACTGGGAGAGGACCTATTTTTTCTAGACAAATCAATACAGATGTATAATTTCAAAGAAAATAAAAATCTATTTGAACAATGTTATACTTATCATCATTATGCACTAATATATACCAAACATTATGCAATATTTTATGATTATCATTATACAATATTAACATCTAAGCAAACCTATAATAACGAAAAACAGAAAAGTGCTCACGTTTCCTACATTAAACGATAGAGATGATGTTTAAAATTCATGTTCAGTGTGATATATTTTGAAACATGGCACTATACATAATGCTGCATGACATTCCTCACACTGGTATCTGGTTTCACGTCTTGTTAGTAGTAGTAGAATATATTTAAGGTATAGAATATATTTACTTTCTTTAGTTGAATCAAAATTTTCAGGTACTTATTATTTGCTACAGACTTACGCTGGGTAATCATGGACACACCTCCACGAATGCCCTGCTCTATAAATAAATGCATATTAACATCCGTTAATAATTCTAAAGTTTGATCAGTCATTTTTAAACAGGCTTGCCAAGCCAATCCAGGTGCAATCATCAAATGCGCACAATCTAAACTATAGTAAGTTTTACAAAGTTGTCTAAAATTTTCAAACACATCTGCTAATTGTAAAACATCACTTTTTACGTATAAATCATGATATTCACCTAAATTTTGAATATGAAAAGCTTGCCAAACAGTTTGTGCATGAATGTAATCATCCGATGATATACTTTCACCAGTTAAAGTACTTTGAAAGTTCTCTATGGATGGTAACTGAGTATCTTTAAATTTATCAAAAGAGTTGATATATTCATATGGATATATTCCCTTCCGTAATAATAATTTTATGTTTTGATCATTGGGAAAATTCTCTTGTAAAATCTGAAAGTTTTCTTCAGGCAAGTTAGATACAAGTTTTTCCAAAGACGCGTTCATAAACTGCAAACTATCAATAAAAATTAAAGATATTCTTAGATTATTCCATTTTCTTCTAATGCTAAAGGAAATATATTTTTCCATATTATTAGATATAACATGAAACTCCCTGTTTTGAATTTTGCCGATGCCTTGCATAATTAAATGTGCATCATAGTGTTTTAAATTGTGAAATACGACAGGAATTTTCTTTTGAAGTTTAAATTTCAAATTGCACTTTTTGTGCAAAGCTCCTCTATACTTTCCCGTAAGATGATCATGATCTTTTACATGATCATTATTCAAAATTTTTTTGTTTAAGTAGCAATGAGTAGCATTTTTAAAATTTTGTTCATCTTGCGGTGTCATGGAAAGAGGTATAATATAATTTTTCGGCTATTTCCTCTTCTTCACGTAAAATAGTACCCTAGCCCTTCAGGGGATCATCTTCTTGCTGAGACGGGTGTCACGATCCTGGAGCCCCAGTGATCTATCCTCTTTTCCGTCTCCTCTCCTCTTGGCTGGATCTTTTTCCCTTCCCTTCTCCCTTGTGGTTTCTCTCTACGGAGTTTGGGGCTTGTCACGAGAGGCTGGAACAGACCTTGTCTCTAGTTCTCGAGTGGCGAGAAAACTGCCCACGTGTTTGCCGTGCGTGGAGACCCGTGTCGCTGGAAAGGAGGGTCCTGGTAGTTGAGGGGCGAGGTACTGTCCCCAACACACTGCTTTGGCCTCTGCTTCAGCTAAACGGGAGGCACCTTAGTCGTCCTCACGGGTGTCAATCGGCTGGTCACTAGTCCTTGTGTCAGTGGCTTGGGGTCAAGCTCTCGGGAGTACCTGCTTTCGGGAAAGCCGACTGTGGGGCTTCAGTTTGCGTATAGGTCCGGCTAGCCCTAACACAGGAATCTGTGTTCCCTTGTTGGGCTCCGTGGTGGGCGGGGCCGTCGGACCCGAATCTTTTCTTATTTCAATATGGCTAATTCTCAAATTTTTCTGATCAAAGACTTCGAAGTCACTCCAGTCTCTCAACCTAGTTCTGAAACGTCCACTACTAAACCAGTCACTCAACCTAGCTCTGAACCACCTACTAATAAACCAATCATTCAACCTAGTTCTGAAAAGTCTACTACTAAACCAGTCAACTCAATCTAGTTCTGAAAATTCTGCAAAAAAATTACGGACAGATGCAAATAAAAAAAATCATAACAAAAGTCCCCGTTTCCTAGTCATCTCTAGTCCTTCTGGCGAAATGCATAAGATGTCTCCTTTCGTGATTAACAAATACATCCAGTCTTGTATTGGTGAGCCGAGAAATATAAAGCGTCTCCGCTCCGGAGACTTCCTTATTGATACAATCTCAGCCACCCAGTCTGCTTCTTTACTTCAAATAACTAAACTTGGGCAAGCGAATGTCAATGTAACAGCACATAAGACACTGAATTATTGTCGTGGCGTTATATCGGAATTCGACCTTCTGTATGTTCCTGAAGATGAGATCGCTTCCGAGCTATCCGACCAAAATGTCTGCGGTGCTAGGCGGATCAAGATGCGTAAGGAAGGTAAGTTGATCGATACGAAACACGTGATCCTTACCTTCAACACGCCTGATCTGCCTAAGAATATTAAGGCCGGATATTTAAATTGTCCCTTAAGACCTTATATTCCCAACCCTATGCGATGCTTCCAATGCCAGCGTTTCGGCCATTCTAAGACGTCTTGTCGTGGCAGCCTCACATGCGCCCGATGCTCACAGATTGGCCACGATTCTGAAAATTGTACCGCTGCGCCTCTTTGTATAAATTGCAAGGGTGAGCACCCAGCATTTTCACGCCTCTGTCCAAAATGGAAATTGGAAAAAGAAATGCAGACTGCAAAGGTTACGAGGAACATCTCATATGCCGAAGCCAGAAGATTAGTCCAAAGCACACAGCTACGACCAAATACATCTTACGCCAATGCTCTTAAAAAATCTCGCTCAGTTGCTACCCAAACATCAGTTAGTATGCAGACGCCAAATAACAAAACTCAACAGACTACAAACAACAAGAAGAAAGAAAACCCACCCATACAGTACAAAAGAAAGAAATAGTAATTCAAAGCAAACCCAAAACTACCACACGAAAAGAAACAAATAAAAATAGAAGTTCCAGCAATAGCTCTCTTGATGGAATGGTTTCTGAATCTGCGGATTCAGACGGTATGGAAGTAGAAGAGGGTCTGGAAGTTCCCAAGCATCTACTTCCACGAAAAACCAAACAAGAGCACAGAAAGAACAAAAACTATTCATAATGGCCACCCTCGTATCGTGGAACTGTCGTGGTTTCCACCGAAATCTGCTCGACATCAAAGCTATAATCAATGTTCATCAACCTTTATGCTTCGCAATACAGGAAACAAATCTAAAACCGGAACAACAAGCAAAACTTCGGAGGTTTTCTTTCGTCAGGAAAGACAACATTGCAGGTGAGCGTGCCAGTGGAGGTGTAGGTCTCCTCACCTCACTGGATTATCCCTCAAATGTGCTTTCTTTGACGACATCCCTCGAAGTTGTCGCTACTCAAACAAATTTTGATTTTGTTGCTACAGTCGTTTCTCTGTATTTGCCTCCAAATGAGCATATTGATCAGCAAGATTTAAATGGTCTTTTAGAGCAGCTGCCTGAGCCTTTCATCATAATAGGAGATTTTAACGGCCATAGTCCGCTCTGGGGTAGTAAGGATACTAATTGCCGAGGAAGACAAATTGAGCAGATGATCGAAGATCATAGCCTTTGTCTCCTCAATAATGGGCAAGATACTTACTTCCATGAGCCTTCAAAAACATTCCATGCTCTCGACCTTGCCATCTGTTCACCATCTCTGTTGCCTTTTTGCACTTTTAATGTGGGTAAAGATCTTTACAACAGTGATCATTATCCCATTCTTGTGTCTCTTGCACGAAGAGGAGCAAACCCCATGTCGAGATCCCCTCGATTCATACTGGACAGGGCAGACTGGGAACTTCTCTTCCATTGCAAAGCTCACAGATGAAATGGTAGAAGATGCGCATATCGATGACGCTTTTGAAGCTGTTACTAATACTATTATTCAGGCAGCTATGCTTTCGATTCCTAGAACATCAGGAAAACTACTAAAATATTCAAAACCATGGTGGAATCGCGACTGTCATGAAGCACTGAAAAAACAGAAAAAAGCATGGGGTATTTTTCGTAGATATCCTACTCTGCGGAACCTCATAGCCTTTAAAAGAGCCAAAGCAAATGCACGAAAAGTAAGAAGGCAGAGCCAGAGGGATTCCTGGATTTCATATGTGTCGTCAATAACATCCTCCACGCCTAGCAAGCGGGTTTGGGAAAGAGTTCAAAAAGCATGCGGCATATATAAAGACCACTCACTTTCCTTTTTGGAAAAAGATGGCCGAGTGATTAGCTCCATAGAAGAAATTGCGAATACTATTGGTGAGACATTTGCTTCCGTTTCTTCCAGCAGAAACTATACACCTGCATTTCTTTCTATGAAGCAGCACTCTGAAATAAATCCCATCGCATTCAACTCTTCCAAATCTGAGCCTTACAATAGACTTTACTATGCTTGAATTAAGGAGTGCTTTATTGCAGACACATAGGTCTTCTCCGGGTCTTGATGGAGTGAATTATGAAATGCTAAAGCATCTGTCCTGTAAGTCACTGAATGCCCTTCTCACACTTTACAATAGAGTGTGGAAGGAGCGTACATTTCCCAGTGCATGGAGGAGAGCTGTTGTCATTCCTATTCCTAAGCCAGGGAAAGATCCAAGGAATCCTTCCAACTATCGGCCAATTGCCCTTACGAGTTGCCTCTGCAAACTGTTTGAAAAGATGGTAAACAGCCGCCTAGTCTACTTCTTGGAAAAGAATGATATTATATCGCCTTATCAGAGTGGTTTTCGAAAGGGAAGAACAACTGTAGATAACATGCTCCTCTTAGAGACATCTATTCGAAAAGCATTTGTAAGAAGAAGCCACCTTGTCTCGATATTCTTCGACATTGAAAAAGCTTATGATAAGGCATGGAGATACGGTATACTCCGGGATCTTCACGAGAGTGGCTTGCGCGGCAACCTACCAATTTTCATTCAAAATTTCTTGAACACTAGAACTTTTCAAGTAAGAATTGGCTCTGTTTTTTCGGATGTTTTTAAACAGGAAGAGGGTGTGCCTCAAGGCTGTGTGCTCAGTGTAACCCTGTTTAGTTTAAAAATAAATTCTGTACTAAAAGAACTTCCTCCCACCATCTTGGGATCTCTATATGTTGATGATCTGCAGATTAGCTGTCAAGGAGCAGACATGAGATATGTAGAGAGGCAACTGCAGATGGCTCTGAATAAGATCCAAGAATGGTCAGACAAACAGGGATTTACATTTTCGAAACAGAAAACTGTGTGCGTGCACTTTTGTAGGAAGCGAGGTCTCCATCCTGAACCTGAGTTATATCTAAATGGTACAATTATTCCAGTTGCGCTCGAAGTAAAATTTTTAGGAGTGACGTTCGACCAAAAATTGACTTTCCTTTCTCATGTTTTAAACCTGAGAAAGAAGTGTCTCAAAACACTAAATATTTTAAAAGTGTTGGCGAACACCTCTTGGGGTGCAGAGCGTTGCTCCATGCTTCGCATTTACAGAACGCTGATCCGCTCTAGACTGGACTATGGCTCAGCTGTTTATGGATCCGCTCGCTCATCTGTTTTGTTAAAACTGGATCCTGTTCACCATCAGGGTTTGCGGATTTGTTCAGGAGCTTTCAGGACTTCTCCTGTACACAGCCTATATGTTGACTCTAACGAACCATCACTTTATCTGAGGCGTGAGCAATTGTCCTTTTTACAATATTTTAATATCTTATCCTAACCTGAACATCCCAATAAGCTGTGCTTACTTGATAATGAGTGTAACACTTTATTTGAAACACGTCCATCCTGCGTTCCTACCTTTCCTTTAAGACTTCGCCCTGTCATTGAGAAACTTTCCCTCTCTGATATCCGCCCCCAGGCAGTGCAGAACTTTGAAATCCCACCTTGGGAAAATTCACGGATTCAGCTTCTTGATGTTTTCGGACATCACGTGAAGGCAAGCACTAGCGAGATCGTTTATAGACAACTCTTTGCTGAGCACAGGCACAAATATAGCAGTTATTATCCGATATACACAGATGGATCAAAGACAAATGATCATGTTGGGATGGCTTTTTTTGTATTTGAAAATTACATAGAGGGCAGATGCCTGAACCATGCTTTCTCAGTCCTAACATCTGAACTGACTGCTATATATTATGGTCTTTTGTATATCTCAAAGCTCTGCCACAAAAAGTTCATAGTTTACACAGACTCGTATAGTGCTCTTAAATCCTTGGAAGCTTTTCCCAACACTCAGAATCCTGTGGTAGTGGATGTTCTCAAAATTCATATAAATTTAACGATTCGAGGTTATGAAGTCCTGTACTGCTGGGTTCCTGGACATGTTGGAATAAAAGGAAATGAGCTTGCAGATATCGCAGCCAAATCTGCTGTTGAACTGTCCAGTCGCCTTATCCCTTTTAGAGATATCTGCAATGTCATCAAGGGAAAGGTCCGAAAAAAATGGCAGCAATTTTGGGATGTTCAGCATCACAACAAGTTGAGAAACGTCAAGCCTAGAATTGAGCATTGGGATATTGTTGGAAATCGTAAGGAGGACGTTCTTTTGACTCGCCTCAGAATTGGTCACACTCGAGTCACACATAACTATCTTCTCAAAGCTGAAAATGAGCCTGTTTGTTTTAATTGTAATGTTTGTTTATCTGTTCGTCATATTTTAATTGAGTGTCCATGTTTTAATAGTCTTCGCCAGAAATATTTTAATAGCTGTGACTTACCTCTCGACCGTTTAATCGGAAGAGAGGTGAATTGTAATTTATTTTATTATTTAAAAGAGATTGGCTTTTATTACCAAATGTAATTTGTTTTGAAGACTGTGTCTTGAATTTTAATATGTGCTTTTTAACTTGTGTTTATATGACTTCATCCTCTGGATTTGGTACATTTATCTACTTGTTTTTATTGATTGAATTTTAATGTCATCAATTGTAAACATCCCATCTTGTGTTTGGCGCGTCATAACCATCTCTGGTTTTTGCGCCATAATCACTCACTCACTCACTCTTCACGTAAAATATTTTGTATAAAATGATCAACTGCATTTGGACCTCTGTATACTGTTACAGGTTTAAAACTTTTCCCATCAGGTCCTACAATTATGTAAGCATATCCGCAAGCTTTATGATGATGTATTTCTGTAAAAGACGCAGTAGCTACATCAGGTGTACAAGTGTCTATGTTTTCAATTAAAGCTTCAAAATCAGCATAAATAATGTACGGAATAGACTCTTCATATTGATAATTGGTATATTCTAATATTTTTTCTTCTGAGGGCATTTTAATTCTCTTTATGATTTGATGTTGACAATATTTTATATGTTCTTCTAACAGGTTTTTACGGGTGAATCTATGCAAGCACCTCATGCAATAGAACATATTTCCATCATGTTTTGTGAGGTTACCTAATAACCGAGACATATTTCTTATTAAGCAGTAATGTTGTTTAGTATCATCGCTGATTAAAAGTAAATTAATACAGTCGGTTTCTTTTCTGTTTGAAATGTAGAGCGGAAAGACTTCTTTTTCTTCATATCCAAATACATTTATTCTAAGAATTTTTAGTTTTTCAATAGTTGGTATTTTTGTAATAGGAACAGGGCATTCATTATTTCCTACTTTTATTTCATGTTCATAAGGTTTATAATGATTTACTCGGTTTGCATGATTTTCTCTAGAAAGATCATATTTGTGTGCAAGTAAGCACCATACTAAACATTTTTTACCATCATTTTGAATGTTTAAAATGGCTTTTTTCATGACAAGTTCTTTGGGAAGGGGTATATAACTACTGGCGGCTAAGGGATGATATCGAGCTGTGCAGAGTTCTAATTTTTCAATTTTATCTAATGTCCATCCCAAGCCATTTTGTAAAAATTCTTCAAATGATTTTTTTATCTTGTTATAGGCCTCATTCAGTCGTTCTTCAATATTCTCTATTGTTAAATTTGTGAGGCAGGTAGATCTAAAATGTGGTTTAATAACCTCTTCGTCCCCATCATGTCCTATTCTAGAGAACTGTACTGTTACTATAATGTACCATTTTAAAGCCTTTTTCTCATTGATTTCTTCCTCGAGTTTCGACATAATATTTAATTTGATATTATTTAAAAATATTTCTAGATCTTGATTAATTTCTTTGGTGGCGATAATTGTAAAAGAACTGAAGACGTTTAAGGCCGACGCTGCATGCTTCATTCGCTTGTTTAATGGATGAGGGTTATTATTTTTCCTTTTAATACTTTGAACAGTACCATGTTGAGTACGGTCATGTTTCATTAGCTCATGTTTTCTGCTAAACACGTCGTTGCATTTTTCACATGAAAAGTTATTTTTTTTAACATGAATATTTTGCATGTGTCTTCGTAAATTATCTGCTCTGGTAAACTGAGCCTGACATTCTTCACATTGAAAGATTTTTCCCTCATGTGTTTTCGAATGACGAACTAAATGACTTTTATTGCTAAAACATTTACCACATACGTCGCAAACCTGTGAAAGATAGAAAAGCGGCTTTCAGTATGCATGCTTTCCTCATTATAAAATTACTCATTTTTAATTATCCCTCACTAAAAAAAAATTAATTACATAATTCATTTTAGAAATCTTTTAGTATTAACTCTTTACGTTTAAAGAATTTTAGTTAGTTTAAAAATCTCTCTCTCACTACTTTTGTTTTTTTTCCCTAATAATCAGACATTATGCAATAACGACTGAAGGGAAAGAGAACCATTGAATAAATAACTATATCTGCAAGTCACTATTAAAAAGAAAAAAAAATTACCTCTCTTGTACTTGGTTGAGGTTCCATTCTTTCAGAAGTCAGAGAGTTGAATTCCTCCTCGTGAATTCCAAAGTCGATAAACTAAGAAAAAGGGGTATGCAAATCTTATTACTAGGGCTATCTGCGTAAGATGAGAAATTCCTCGTGGAGAACTTTAAGTGAATATGAGGCAGGCTTCCTGGGAAAATCCTTTACGAAAGTATTCGCTCCTTTAGGCAGATAGCCTTATTGTGCTCTAACATAATCTAATAAATCTGAATTTAATTAAACAGATAAGAAATAATTATTAAAATCAGACAATGATTGACATAAGTAAACAACCTAAAAAATTTCATTATTTATCCACGTGCTTATTGTATTTAATTAAACAAATAAAAAAAAATAATTATTATAATAAGAAAATGCTTTACATAGGTAAACAACATAAAACATTTCATTATTTATCCACGTGCTTGTTGTGTGCATGTTAAGCAGTGAAGATTACTTAAATAAAAATATACTTATTTTTTTATTTTCAGAGCGTAAATTAGAATACATTCTTATATACTGGGAGAGGACCTATTGTTTCTAGACAAATCAATACAGAAGTATAATTTCAAAATAAAATAATCTATTTGAACAATGTTATACTTATCATCATTATGCACTAATGTATACCAAACAATATGCAATATTTTATGATTATCATTAAATATGCATATTGTTGCAATATTTTATGATTTATTTCTGTTCTGTTCTAGGAGGATCTGTATACTGAAGTTGCAATATCATGATTTAAGTTTCTTATCTATGTATTATTCTCGTCACTGCGAGATAATTATCAGTTTTACAATGGCCTTCAAAATCTACATTTTCATTTTCTAAGTTAATACTAGAGACATCTAGAATTCCGGATTATGAACATCAATTTCTTAATTAAAATGTCATTTTTGGTTTTATTACATTCAAAAAAGAAAAAATACTACACATTTTTCAAAATTAGTTTTATACCTAGTATCTAGTTTGCATTACTAAAAATAAATCTTAATCATTTAAAATATGCTTTTTTTATTGTACTGTTAATATATTGTACATTAATAAAAAATCCTCAATAATTCCACTTTATGTTATATTCACAACTTAATATCAAAAACAATTTATTAAATTACATAATTTCTACATTTTTAACAGGCGTGTTATAGTAGTTACAATATATAAAACAGAATTTACCGCCTATGTCTGATTGTATCCTCTAAATAGGCCATCTGCTCAGCAAGTGGAAATTTTCTTATTTTCGATGCAGCACCATCACCGCTTCTTGTTGCCAAAGTCTTCTTGTACCTGATGTATGACCTTCGGATGCATTTCCAACGGTACTGAAGCTCTTTCACTATAATAATTTTTTTTAAATGTATTATATTTCACGAATTAATTTTACCAGAACAAGTTGTTAAGATAGTAAATGTTCATTTAAGTGAAAAAATAAATGTCTACTTGAAGTTGCAAAATTTTAATAAATACACCCATTGCCATAAAATCTTATGCCTCATGAAGTAACTGTCAGATCTTAACAAAATTTGACAATAAGATATAGTATGTGCTCTGAATGACATACACCATTTTCTCTGTTTGGAGTGCTGTCGCACTTGACTACAACATATGGAACCAGGTTGTCTTTAGCGACGAATCAAAATTCAATTTGGGAAGACCAATTATAAAATTTTACTTTGCAGGTTTTAAATACTAAAGTGTTAGGCTAGAAGTTAAATATCAGACAGAGCTCACATATTTATTTAACTGCCATGAAAATTCAAAGTTGGTAAAACATTTTTATTGCTATTCCACAAAAGATAAATTCAGAGCAATGCAATAGTATTTATTTTCAACAACTACATTATGATGCATGTGTGGGGATAAACTGAACAACTTCTGATCACATTGTCAAAATAAGAATTTAAAAAAAAAAAAAAAAAAAAAAAAAAGGGGGGGGGATTCATGATAGAACAAAAAAATTTGTGTAAAAAAGTGTATTACTTCTTACTGGTAAACCATGTTATTTCAAAAAATAGTTGGGTGCCATTTTTTTAAAGCATAATTATAATTTTCTACAAGCTTTATCTTTGTGGCATGCAAACATGGTTTGGTATCATATATGAATACTTTTCTTGGGAGACGGAGGATTAATTATTGTTTCATATATCAAATATATGTAACCTGACAGAGGAAGTGGAATTTAACATTTTGTAACTGATCTAAAATGTCAATTTGTCACATAAGTTAGTAAGATAATACAGAAATAGTATTCAATCAATAAATCCAAAAACTAATCCTCTCTACTTCATTCATAAAACAAAACATATTCAGAATTTCATTCTTCAGAGTAAATAGATAGTTTAGAACATAAATGTGATGACATATCACTATAATGTGATATGTTATTGAAGTAACTGAGATGAATGTGAATTATATTTGTAATGAAGTTTTTAAAATAATTTTACTAGCTTGGTCAAACATCAATCATTTTATTTTTTTAACTTGCACAACTAAAACATTTCAAGTTCAAGGACTTCACATTTCTCCCTGGCTTTATTTCCCTATTATTTGGCTCCATAGCAATGTAAAGGCATTACACATGCTTACTAGTTTAAATTAAATTATTTTCTTTTTATTCAATAAACATGGCATATATATTCATTTTTAATTTAAGCTTCGTCAAAAATTACTACACTGTTTTCTTTCTATGACACTGAAAGAAATTTAAATACATAAATAAAGGGAAATTTTAAATGGTTTGAAAAGAGTCAACGATACAGTAAAATTGAATTTTCTTTGATTTCACCTCACTGAATAGGTTTCTCTTTCTTATTCTGTGATAACAAAAATAATGATAGCAATAATAATACAGATAAATGAAAACAGCCAAAAATGCAGATTTGAAACTTTTGCATATCTTTGCTTCAGATAAATTTCTATAACAGTATTATATATTTTTTACTTTGATTTTCCAAAAATAGCTGTAGATCTTTTAACCAATATAAATCAAGTTCAAATTTTCTTCTTGTTAATACGCAGTTAAAATAAAAATTGTTTATATTTTGGAAATTCAAATAAAATTTGTAATTAAATCGCGTTCTGACACTGTTAATTTAGTAAACTGTAATGGTTTTCAAATGATGAATGCATGTATACATACACATATATATATATATATATATATAAATCATTCACAGTATCCTACATATACCCATAATCATATCAGCATAATAATGACAGACACAACTTTTAATTGACAAAATCAAATTTAATAATGGAATTTTTAAAAAAAATATGTATGCAAGAGTCAAGTTAAATATGAATGCGATTTAATTAAGACCTAGCGATCTAAATAGCAAAACAAAAAGGGCAAAAAATTTACTTACCACCACAATTTGTATCCTCGGCAATCATCCCCCAGGCTTTCTGAACGAGGTTCAGATTTCTGTGGTCCATGGATCTTGCATCCCAAATTACGGGATGGTTCTGGACTCCAGCGATTAAAATTTCATCGGACACGATGCGCTCCATATTAAAAAAAAAATGTCTCCTTCGATGTGACAGCGAAATCGTTCCGCTTCGTTTTAGCTTCGCTCTGATTGGTCGACGCTTATCCCAAACTCGGCGTAAAGTTGAAAACTTTCAACCTTGCGCCACGAGCCTTAAACCAGATTACGTGACGTAGCACAGACTGGTTGCCTTGGCAACGCAGCTCGGCTTTAACCACTTATGTCCATTACGCCCTCGTCTGAACGGGCCCTTACAACAGTTCTCAATCCTGTTCCTAATCTTTTACTGACATTGTTTATGCATTCTTCCTTTCTTATTTCAACATCAGAACCACAAACCTTTTTATCACATAAGTAATTAAAAGTTTTACAGTCACCATCAGATAGTAGAGTTACGTATCGAAATCCTAACGATACGGATCGTTTCCAGAGAACCAACGCAGCCTCCATTTCCATTGAACCAGATGATCCCGTGTGATTTAAATCACACTCACTTTTATGGCCATCATACCATATTTTAAATTCTGCACTGGATTTCTTGAATTCCTTCTTTGCTAATGAACACTGACGGCAGATTTTGCTCATTACTTCAAAATCGATCACGTAACCTGTGAGGATATCAATTACACATCCTACTCCTGTGAGTAACGAATGTCCACGCGTTAGCCACGTTCCATCAAAGGAAACACCTATATCGACAATTTCTGTAGATTTTGGCGAGATTTTTAAATATGCAGTTTTCACCTCCTTACGAACTTCCGCAAATATATTTTGTGATGCGATGGAATATGCATAATTTAAACGTCTTACATATTTGGTGTATGTCCTCGATGAAAAGGGTAGGATATTCATAACCATACAAACTTTTTCGATGGCTGAATAGCCTTTTCCTATATGAGAGAAGGCTTGCGTTACACGCAAATTTACGTCATACCCAGAGTTAGCTGTCTTCCTGCAAGAGTTTACGGTACATTTTTTTCCTCACATGATACACAAATCAAATTCAAATCATAAGAAAATCCTAATTTACATCCAAGTTCAAGCTTTAATGTCTCTTTTTCACAATCAGTACACTTTACATAACTGAATAGCTTATTAATTTGTCGAAATTCCACAATAACAAAATGTTCGGCATTATATGCTTCATTCTTTTCTACAACAGATAATTTCTGTAGCCTAATATTGCCTCCAATATAATTTTCCGAACCGCTGCAGTCAGCAACTTCATCACTGTTTTTACGCCACCGTTTTCTACTCATTTCCATCGCTAGCAAATTCTTACGTTTCTGTCGAGGCATATCAAAATTTAGCTGATTAATATAAACAAATATATGTTCTGAACTGAGTAAGAGAAAAAAATCCACAAGTCAAAACAGATTGCAATTTCAGTGACGAAAAATCAAAGGAAATATTTATTACATGTAAACAAAGTTTGCCGATAGTTCACAGTTAATCGCGTACCTCTTCTTCTGCGCTTATAATTAAGAAATAAATATATAAAATAAGAATTAAAAGAAAGTAAACACTGGTGTGGGCGTGGCATTTAAAGAGCTGTCAAAATTATTAAAGTAATTTTTATATCATTTATTATTGTCAGATTGCTTCAAAACTTCTTATTAGCGTAGCAATGATATTTAAGAACATTTTTAGCAAAAAATTAGAAAATCGTTATTTTCATCGTTTTTCGACAAACTGAGGGTACCGAGTCCCCTTAAAGAGTTCGAAGTCGCTCAAAGTTCTAGTTGTGGAAAAATCTACTGCTACAAAAAGTAGTACAGATGTAAATGCAATTAATCCTAATAGTAGTCCTCCCTCAGGGGGCTCACTTTTGTGACTACGGGTGTGGCAATCCCGAGGTACCCTAGCCCTTCAGGGGATCATCTTCTTGATGAGACGGGTCTCACGATCCTGGAGCCCCAGTGATATATCCTCTTTTCCGTCTCCTCTCCTCTTGGCTGGAACTTTTTCCCTTCCCTTCTCCCTTGTGGTTTCTCTCTACGGATTGGGGCTCGCCACGAGAGGCTGAAACAGACCTTGTTTCTAGTTTTCGAGTGGCGAGAAAACTGCCCACGTGTTTGCCGTGCGTGGAGACCCGTGTCGCTGGAAAGGAGGGTCCTGGTAGTTAAGGGGCGAGGTACTGTCCCCAACACAATGCTTTGGCCTCTGCTTCAGCTAAACGGGAGGCACCTTAGTCGTCCTCACAGGTGTCAATCGGCTGGTCACTAGTCCTGTGTCAGTGGCTTGGGGTCAAGCTCTCGGGAGTACCTGCTTTCGGGAAAGCCGACTGTGGGGCTTTCAGGTTGCGTATAGGTCCGGCTAGCCCTAACACAGAAATCTGTGTTTCCTTGTTGGACTCCGTGGTGGGCGGGGCCGTCGGACCCGAATCATTTCTTTCCTCATGATGGCTAACCCTCAAATTTTTCTAATTAAGGATTTTAAAGTTACTCCAGTTACTCAACCGAATTCTGAAAAGTCTACTGCTAAACCAGTCACTCAACCTAGTCCTGAAAAGTCTACTGCAAAAAAATTACGATCAGATGCAAATGCAAATAATCCTACTAGTAGTCCCCGTTTCCTAGTTATCTCTAGTCCTTCTGGCGAACTGCATAAGATGTCTCCTTTCATAATAAATAAATATATTCATTCTTGTATTGGTGAGCCGAGAAATATAAAGCGTCTCCGCTCCGGAAACTTGCTTATTGATACAAACTCAGCCACCCAGTCTGCTTCTTTACTTCAAATAACTAAACTTGGGCAAGCGAATGTTACTGTAACAGCACATAAGTCACTAAATTATTGTCGTGGTGTAATCTCGGAATTCGACCTTCTTTATGTTCCTGAAGATGAGATCGCTTTCGAGTTATCCGACCAAAATGTCTGCGGTGCTAGGCGGATCAAGATGCGTAAGGAAGGTAAGTTGATCGACACGAAACACGTGATCCTTACCTTCAACACGCCTGATCTGCCTAAGAATATTAAGGGCGGATATTTAAATTGTCCTGTAAGACCTTATATTCCCAACCCTATGCGATGCTTCTAATGCGAGCGTTTCGGCCATTTTAAGACGTCTTGTCGTGGCAGCCTCACATGCGCCCGATGCTCACAGATTGGCCACGATTCTGAAAATTGTACCGCTGCGCCTCTTTATAAATTGCAAGGGTGAGCACCCAGCATTTTCACGCCTCTGCTCAAAGTGGAAATTGGAAAAAGAAGTGCAGACTGCAAAGGTTATAAGGAACATCTCATATGCCGAAGCCAGAAGATTAGTCCAAAGCACACAGCAACGACCAAATACATCTTACGCCAATGCTCTTAAAAGATCTCTCACAGTTGCTACCCAAACATCAGTTAGTATGCAGACTCCACTAAACAAAACTCAACTGACTACAAACAACAAGAAAGAAAACCCAACCCATACAGTTCAAAATAAAGAAATAGTAATTCAAAGCAAACCCAAAACTACCAGACGAAAAGAATTAAATAAAAATAGAAGTTCCAGCAATAGCTCTCTTGATGGAACGGTTTCTGAATCTGCGGATTCAGACGGTATGGAAGTAGAAGAGGGTGTGGAAGTTCCCAAGCATCTACTCCCACGGAAAACCAAACAAGAGCACAGAAAAAACAAAAACCATTCATAATGGCCACCCTCATTTCATGGAACTGTCGCGATTTCCACCGAAATTTGCTTGACATTAAATCTATAATAAATGCGTATCAGCCTGTGTCCTTAGCTATACAAGAAACAAATCTGAAACCAGAACAACATGCAAAACTTCGGAGGTTTTGTATGGTCAGAAAGGATAACCTTGCAGGTGAGCGTGCCAGTGGAGGTGTAGGTCTCCTCTCCTCACTGGATTATCCCTCAAATGTAATTTCTTTGACGACATCCCTCCAAGTTGTCGCTACTCAAATAAATCTTCATATTGTTGTTTCATTTGTTTCTTTGTATTTGCCTCCAAATGAGCACATTTATCAGCAAGATTTAAATAATCTAACAGCGATCATTATCCCATTTTTGTATCTCTTGCACGAAGGGGAGCAAACCCTATGTCGAGACTCCCTCGGTTTATACTGGACAGGGCAGACTGGGAACTCTTCTCTTCCTCCGCAGAGCTGACAGAGGAAATGGTAGAAGATGTGCATATCGATGACGCCGTGGGAGTTGTTACTAATGCTATTATTCAGGCAGCTATGCTTTCGATTCCTAGAACATCAGGAAAAATACTAAAATATTCGAAACCGTGGTGAAATCGCGACTGTAATGATGCACTGAAAAAACAGAAAAAAGCATGGGGTATTTTTCGTAGATATCCTACTCTGCGAAACCTCATAATAGCCTTTAAAAGAGCCAAAGCAAATGCACGAAAAGTAAAAAGGCAGAGCCAGAGGAATTCCTGGATTTCATATGTGTCATCAATAACATCTACGCCTAGTAAGCGGGTTTGGGAAAGAGTTCGAAAAGCATACGGTATATATAAAGACCACTCACTTTCCTTTTTGGAAAAAGATGGCCGAGTGATTAGCTCCATAGAAGAAATTGCAAATACTATAGGTGAGACATTTGCTGCCGTTTCTACCAGCAGAAACTATTCACCTGTATTTCTCTCTATCAAGCAGCACTCTGAAATAAATCCCATCGCATTCAACTCCACCAAATCTGAGCCTTAAAATAGAGCATTTACTATGCTGGAATTCAAGAGAGCTTTATTGCTGACACATAGGTCTTCTCCGGGTCTTCATGGCGTGAATTACGAAATGCTAAATCATCTGTCCTATAAATCACTGAATGCTCTTCTCACTCTTTATAATAGAGTGTGGAAGGAGCATATTTTCCCCAGTGCATGGAGGAGAGCTATTGTAATTCCTATTGCTAAGCCAGGGAAAGACCCAAGAAATCCCTCGAACTATCGGCCAATTGCCCTTATCAGTTGCGTATGCAAATTGTTTGAAAAGATGGTAAACAGCCGCCTAGTCTACTTAGAAAAGAATAATATTATATCGCCTTATCAAAGCGGTTTTCGAAAGGGAAGAACAACCGTAGATAACATGCATCCATTCGAAGACATCCATTCGAAAAGCTTTTGTAAGAAGAAATCACCTTGTCTCAATTTTCTTCGACATTGAAAAAGCTTATGATAAGGCATGGAGATACGGTATACTTCGCGATCTTCACGAGAGTGGCTTGCGCGGCAACCTACCAATTTTCATTCAGAATTTCCTGAACGCTAGAACTTTTCAAGCAAGGATTGGCTCTGTTTATCGGATGTTTTTCAACAGGAAGAGGGTGTGCCTCAAGGCTGTGTGCTCAGTGTTACCCTGTTTACTTTAAAAATAAATTCTGTACTAAAAGTACTTCCTCCCACCATCTTGGGATCACTATATGTAGATGATTTACAGATTAGCTGTCGAGGAGCAGACATGAGATACATAGAGAGGCAATTGCAGATGGCTCTGAATAAGATCCAAGAATGGTCAGACAAACAGGGATTTACTTTTTCGAAACAGAAAACTTGTGCGTACACTTCTGTAGGAAGCGAGGTCTCCATCCTGAACCTGAGTTATATTTGAATGGTACAATAATTCCAGTTGCGCCCAAAGTAAAATTTTTAGGAGTGACGTTCGACCGAAAATTGACCTTCCTATCTCATTTTTTAAACCTGAGAAAGAAGTGTCTAAAAACACTAAATATTTTAAAAGTGTTGGCAAACACCTCCTGGGATGCAGAGCGTTGCTCTATGCTTCGCATTTACAGAGCGCTTATTCGCTCTAGACTGGACTATGGCTCAGTTGTTTATGGATCCTCTCGGTCTTCTGTTTTGTTAAAACTGGATCCTGTTCACCATCAAGGTCTGCGGATTTGTTCAGAAGCTTTCAGGACTTCTCCTGTACAGAGCCTATATATTGACTCTAACGAACTATAACTTTATCTGAGGCGTGAGCAATTGTCCCTTTTGCAATATTTTAATATTCTATCCCAACCTGAACATCCCAATAAGCTGTGCTTACTCGATAATGAGTGTAACACATTATATGAAACATGTCCATCCTGTGTTCCTGCTTTTCCTTTAAGAGTTCGCCCTGTCATTGAGGAACTTTCCCTATCTGATATGTGCCCTCAAGCAGTACAGAATTTTAAATTCCACCTTGGGAAAATGCACGGATCCAGCTTCTCGATATTTTCAAACATCACGTAAAGGCGAGCACTAACGAGATCGTTTACTGACAACTCTTCGCTGAGCACAGGCAGAAATATAGCAGTTATCATCCGATATACACAGATGGATCAAAGTCAAATGATCATGTCGGGATGGCTTTTATATTTGAAGATTACATTGAGGGCAGATGCCTGCACCATGCTTGCTCAGTCTTAACATCTGAATTAACTGCTATATATTATGGTCTTTTGTACATCTCAAAGCTCTGCCACAAAAAGTTCATAGTTTATACAGACTCGTATAGTGCTCTTAAATCCTTGGAAGCTTTCCCCAACACGCAGAATCCTGTGGTAGTGCATGTTCTCAAAATTCATAGAAATTTAACAATTCGAGGATATGAAGTCCTGTACTGCTGGGTCCGTGGACATGCAGGAATAAAGGGAAATGAGCCCTCAGACATCGCAGCCAAATATGCTGTTGAACCGTCCAGTCGTCTTATTCCTTTTAGAGACATCTGCTGTGTAATGAAGGGGAAGATGCGGAAAAAATGGCAGCAAATTTGGGATGTTCAGCATCACAACAAGTTGAGAAACGTCAAGCCTAGAATTGAACATTGGGATTTTGCTGGAAATCGTAAGGAGGACGTTCTTTTGACTCGCCTCAGAATAGGTCACACTAGAGTCACACATAACTATCTTCTCAAAGCTGAAAATGAGCCTGTTTGTTTTAATTGTAATGTTTGTTTATCTGTTCGTCATATTTTAATTGAGTGTCCATGTTTTAATAGTCTTCGCCAGAAATATTTTAATAGCTGTGACTAACCTCTCGACCGTTTAATCGGAAGAGAGGTCAATTGTAATTTATTTTATTATTTAAAAGAGATTGGCTTTTATTATCTAATGTAATTTGTTTTGAAAACTCTGTCTTGAATTTTAATATGTGCTTTTAACTTGTGTTTATATGACTTCATCCTCTGGATTTAATACATTTATCTACTTGTTTTTATTTATTGAATTTTAATGACATCAATTGTAATCATCCCACCTTGTGTTTGGCGCGTCATAATCATCTCTAGTTTTTGCGCCATAATCACGCACTCACTCACCCTAATAGTAGTCCCCGTTTCTTTGTATCTCTAGTTCTTCTGACGAGCTGCAAAAGATGTCATCTTTTGTAATAAATAAGTACATTCATTCTTGTATTGGTGTGCCCAGAAATATAAAGCGTCTACTCTCTGGAGACTTGCTTGTTGATACAAATTCAGCCACCCAGTCTGCTTCTTTACTTCAAGTAACCAAACTTGGGCAAGCGAGTGTCACTGTGACAGCACATAAGACCTTGAATTATTGTCGTGGTGTAATCTCGGAAATCGACCTTCTGTGTGTTCCCGAAGAAGAGATTGCATCCAAGCTATCTAGCCAAAATGTCTGTGGTGCAAAGCGGATCAAGATGCGTAATGAAGGTAAGTTGATCGATAGAAAACACGAAATCCTTACTTTTAACACGTCTGATCTGCCTAATAATATCAAGGCCGAATACCTAAATTGTCCTGTAAGACCTTATATTCCACACCCTATGCGATGGTTCCAATATCATCGCTTACGGTATTGTCAAATAGTCAAAATAATGGATGACTCTTTTATTTTAAATTGCTACTATAGATACAACTACAATTTTGAACTTAGCTACTGCTACAGAAGGGAAGAAAAAAAAAAAAATGCGTTTGGACCAGAAATTGGTTCAAGCGACGAGAAATTCATGGTGCCTTCGTAATTCATGGTAATTCCTTCGAGAAATTAATGGTGCCCCCTGCTCCGGGAGTTGCGTATTGAAGACACGGTACAATTCGGAAAATATTTACGGATGATGCCGCGTGATTTTGATTTTTTGCTAGATTTAGTTTGCAGCAACAAAAATATGCTTTTCCTTTGTGTACTAAGTACACAGATTACTCCTTTTTTATTTTATTTTATTTATTTATTTTTAATTTCATTTTCTGGCATTCCTATTTGTGCACTTAAATTTTGAAATAATAAAATAATCATGTTTCAGAAAAAATACTACTGTGCTTTAATTCAAAACCTTTATTAATGAATAAATAGACAATAATGTCATGAATATCAAACCAGTATGAGTAAAAAGTAGCCATAAAGAATAAAAAGTTCTACATTACAAAGAAACGAGTGTAATTTAAGTGCAAAAATTTCAAATAAAAAATTTCATAAAAGTGCAAAGTCTTAAGTAGCATATTTATTGAACATTGAAAAACTAATATCAGCATAATTAAATAACTAATACAGTCTCAAAACTGTGATCTTATGATTCTATCAGTTAGTCGGCTAATAAAATTTAGCAATCTTGAATTAAATTGGGCTGTAATATGTTTTCGCAAAACTCAATTAACACAAAACCCTCAGGGCCTCACATTTGTGAGTACGGGTGTGGGAATAACGGGGTACTCTAGCCCTTCAGGGAATCATCTTCTTGGTGAGACGGGTGTCACGATCCTAAAAACCCAGTGATCTATCCTCTTTTCCGTCTCCTCTCCTCTTGCCTGGAATTTTTCCCTTCCCTTCTCTCTTCGGGGCTCGTCACGAGAGATTGGAACAGCCCTTGTGTCTAGTTTTTGAAGGGCGAGAAAATTGCCTACGTGTTTGCCGTGCGTTTAGACCCGTGTCGCTGGAAAGGAGTGTCCTGGTAGTTGAGGGACGAGGTACTGTTCCCAACACACTGCTTTCGCCTCTGCTTCAGCTAAACGGGAGGCACCTTAGTCGTCCTCTCAGGTGTCAATCGGTTGGACACTAGTCCTTGTGTCTGTGACTTGGGGATAAGCTCTCGAGTGTACCTGCTTTCGGGAAAGCCGACTGTGGGGCTTTAGTTTGCGTATAGGTCTGGCTAGCTCTAACACAGGATTCTGTGTTCCCTTGTTGGGCTCCGTGGTGGGCAGGGCTGTCGGACCCGAATCTTTTCTTTCTTAAATATGGCTAATTCCAAAATATATTTAATTAAAGACTGAAGTCAGTCCCGTCACTCTAAGCGCTAGTTCCGAAAAATCTGCTACAAAAAGTATGTATACATGCAAATGCAAGTAATCCTAACAATAATAATGCAAATAGTCCCCGTTTCCTTTTTGTCTCTAATCCTTCTGGCGAGCTGGAAAAGATATCTCCTTTTGTGATAAATAAATACATCCATTCTTGGACTGGTGAAAGCCCAGATATATTGAGCGTCTCCGCTCTGGAAACTTACTTATTGATTAAACTTCGACCACCCATTCTACTTCCTTACTTGAAATAACACAACTTGGCAAAGGTACTGTTACTGTAACAGGGCATAAGACGTTGAATTATTCTCGATGGGTTATCTCGGAAGTCGACCTTCTGTCTGTTCCTGAAGAAGAGTTCGTTTCCGAGTTAGCTGACCAAAAGGTTTGTGCTGCCAAGCGGATCAAGATGCGTAAGGAAGGTCAGTTGATTGACACGAAACACGTGATCCTGACCTTCAATTCGCCTGATCTGCCGAAGAATATTAAGGCTGGATATTTAAATTGCCCCGTAAGACCTTACATTCCAAATCCCATGCGATGCTTCCAGTGCCAGCGTTTTGGCCATTCCAAGATGTCCTGTCGTGGGATACTGACGTGCGCTCGATGCTCGTCGGTTGGCCACGATAGCGATAATTGCACCGCTGCTGCACTGTATATAAATTGCAAGGGTGATCATCCAGCATTTTCCCGATCATGGCCAAAATTGAAACCAGAAAAGGAAGTACAGACGGTTAAAGTCACTAGGAACATCTCATATTATTAAGCCAGAAGACTAGTTCAAAGCACACAGTATCAATCAAACAAATCATATGCGAGTGCCGTTAAATCAACACGTACCATGGGTACCCAAACCTCAATAAGTAACTAGACTGCACAAAATAAAACGCAGCAACCTGCAAGCAAGAAAAAGGAAAATCCAACGCACGATATAAAAATAAGGAAATAATTATTCAAAGCAAACCAAAAACTTTCCCTCCAAAAGCAATTAACATAAATAGAAGACCCAGCAATAGTTCTATAGATGAAATGATTTCTGAATCTCTAGATTCAGATAGTATGTAAGTGGAGGAGGACTGGAGGTTCCAAAACATATGCTTCCGCGCAAAACTAAAAAACAACACAGAAAGAACAAACATCAATCCTAATGGCCACCCTCGTCTCATGGTACTGTCGCGGTTTCCACCGAAATTTGCTTGTCATCAAAGCTGATCAATGCTTACCATCCTGTGTGCTTGGCAATACAACAGACAAATCTGAAACCAGTTGAACATGCAAAACTTCCGAGGTTTTCTTTCGTTAGGAAGTCCCTCAGGGGGCTCACTTTTGTGAGTACGGGTGTGGCAATCCCGAGGTACCCTAGCCCTTCAGGGGATCATCTTGGTGAGACGGGTGTCACGATCCTGGAGCCCCAGTGATCTATCCTCTTTTCCGTCTCCTCTCCTCTTGGCTGGATCTTTTTCCCTTCCCTTCTCCCTTGTGGTTTCTCTCTACGGAGTTTGGGGCTCGTCACGAGAGGCTGGAACAGACCTTGTTTTTAGTTTTCAAGTGGGGAGAAAACTGCCCACGTGTTTGCCGTGCGTGGAGACCCGTGTCGCTGGAAAGGAGGGTCCTGGTAGTTGAGGGGCGAGGTACTGTCCCCAACACAGTGCTTTGGCCTCTGCTTCAGCTAAACGGGAGGCACCTTAGTCGTCCTCACGGGTGTCAATCGGCTGGTCACTAGTCCTTGTGTCAGTGGCTTGGGGTCAAGCTCTCGGGAGTACCTGCTTTCGGGAAAGCCGACTGTGGGGCTTCAGTTTGCGTATAGGTCCGGCTAGCCCTAACACAGGAATCTGTGTTCCCTTGTTGGGCTCCGTGGTGGGCGGGGCCGTCGGACCCGAATCTTTATTCTTTCACTATGGCTTCTCAAATTTACTTAATAAAAGATTTCGAGGTAACTCCAGTCACTCAAGTCAATCCTGTCACTCAAGTCACTCAAATCACTCCTGTCACTCAACCTAGTTCTGAAACTTCTACTCCTAAACCAGTCACTCAACCTAGTTCTGAAACATCTACTGTTAAACCAGTCATTCAACCTATTTCTGAAACGTCTACTGCTAAACCACTCACTCAACCACTCACTCAACCTACTTCTGAAAAGTCTACTGCAAAAAAATTACGTACAGATACAAATGAAAAAAATCATAACAATATTCCCCGTTTCCTAGTCATCTCTAGTCCTTCTGGCGAAATGCATAAGATGTCTCCTTTCGTAATAAACAAATACATCCAGTCCTGTATTGATGAGCCGAGAAATATAAAGCGTCTCCGCTCCGGAGACCTGCTTATTGATACAACCTCAGCCACCCAGTCTGCTTCTTTACTTCAGATAACTAAACTTGGGCAAGCGAATGTGACTGTAACACCACATAAGTCACTCAACTATTGTCGGGGTGTAATCTCAGAATTCGACCTTCTGTATGTTTCTGAAGAAGAGATCGCTTCTGAGCTCTCCGAACAAAATGTCTGCGGTGTAAGGCGGATCAAGATGCGTAAAGAAGGTAAGTTGATAGACACGAAACACGTGATCCTTACCTTCAACACGCCTGATCTGCCTAAGAATATTAAGGCCGGATATCTAAATATTCCTGTAAGACCTTATATTCCAAACCCTATGCGATGTTTCCAATGCCAGCGTTTCGGCCATTCTAAGACGTCTTGTCGTGGCAGCCTTACATGCGCCCGATGCTCACAGATTGGCCACGATTCTGAAAATTGTACCGCTGCGCCTCTTTGTATAAATTGCAAGGGTGAGCACCCAGCATTTTCACGCCTCTGCCCAAAATGGAAATTGGAAACAGAAGTGCAGACTGCAAAGTTTACGAGGAACATCTCATATGCCGAAGCCAGAAGATTAGTCCAGAGCACACAGCTTCGACCAAATACATCATACGCCAGTGCTGTAAAATCATCTCGTACAGTCGCCACCCAAACATCAATAGGCACACAGACCCTAGCAAATAAAACCCATCCGTCTACATCCAACAAGCAAAAAGAAAATGCAACCCATATAGTACAAAAGAAAGAAACAGTTATTCAAAGTAAGCCCAAAACTTCTACACATAAAATATCCAATAAAAATAGAAGTCACAGCAATAGCTCTTTTGATGAGATGATTTCTGAATCTGCGGATTCAGACTTTATGGAAGTAGAAGAGGGTCTAGAAGTTCCCAGGCATCTACTTCCACGAAAAACAAAAGAACAGCACAGAAAAAACAAAAACCATTCATAATGGCCACCCTCATGTCATGGAACTGTCGCGGTTTCCACCGAAATTTCCTTGACATCAAATCTATAATAAATGTGTATCATCCTGTGTGCTTAGCAATACAGGAAACAAATTTGAAACCCGAACACCATGCAAAACTTCGGAGGTTTTCTTTCGTCAGGAAGGATAACATTGCAGGTGAGCGTGCCAGTGGAGGTGTAGGTCTCATCTCCTCACTGGATTATCCCTCAAATGTACTTCCTTTGACGACATCCCTCCAAGTTGTCGCTACTCAAATAAATTTTGATATTATTGTTTCATTTGTTTCTTTGTATTTGCCTCCAAATGAGCACATTTATCAGCAAGATTTAAATAATCTAAAAAGCAGCTGCCTGAGCCTTTTATCATAATAGGAGATTTTAACGGCCATAGTCCACTCTGGGGAAGTAAAGATACAAATTGCCGAGGAAGACAAATAGAGCAGATGATCGAAGATCATAGCCTTTGTCTCCTAAATAATGGGCAAGATACGTACTTCCATGAGCCTTCAAGGACATTCCACGCTCTCGATCTTGCCATCTGTTCACCATCTCTGTTGCCATTTTGCACTTTTAGTGTCGGAAATGACCTGTACAACAGCGATCATTATCCTATTTTTGTGTCTCTTGCACGAAGAGGAGCAAACACCGTGTCGAGAGTCCCTCGTTTTATCCTGGACAGGGCAGACTGGGAACTCTTCTCTCCCGTTGCAGAGCTGACAGAGGAAATGGTAGAAGGTGTGCATATCGATGACGCTGCTGAAGCTGTTACTAATACTATTATTCAGGCAGCTATGCTTTCGATTCCTAGATCATCAGGAAAAACACTAAAATATTCGAAACCATGGTGGAATCGCGACTGTCATGAAGCTCTGAAAAAACAGAAAAAAGCATGGGGTATTTTTCGTAGATATCCTACTCTGCGAAACCTCATAGCTTTTAAAAGAGCCAAAGCAAATGCACGGAAAGTAAGAAGGCAGAGCCAGAGGGATTCCTGGATTTCATATGTGTCCTCAATAACATCCTCTACGCCTAGTAAGCGGGTTTGGGAAAGAGTTCGAAAAGCATGCGGAATGTACAAAGACCACTCACTTTCCTTTCTGGAAAAAGATGGCCGAGTGATTAGCTCCATAGAAGAAATTGCAAATACAATTGGTGAGACATTTGCTGCCGTTTCTTCCAGCCGAAATTACTCGCCTGCATTTCTTTCTATCAAGCAACGCTCTGAGAAAAATCCCATCGCTTTCAACTCTTCCAACTTTGAGCCGTACAATAGAGACTTTACTATGGTTGAACTAAAGAGAGCTTTGTTGCAGACACATAGGTCTTGTCCGGGTCTGGATGGCGTGTATTATGAAATGCTAAAGCATCTGTCCTGTAAGTCACTGAGTGCCCTTCTCACACTTTACAATAGAGTGTGGAAGGAGCGTGCATTTCCCAGTGCATGGAGGAGAGCTATTGTCATTCCTATTGCGAAGCCAGGGAAAGACCCGAGGAATCCCTCGAACTATCGGCCAATTGCCCTTACCAGCTGTGTTTGCAAACTGTTTGAAAAGATGGTAAACAGCCGCCTAGTCTACTTCTTGGAAAAGAATAATATTATATCGCCTTATCAAAGTGGTTTTCGAAAGGGGAGAACAACCGTAGATAATATGCTCCTCTTAGAGACATCCATTCGAAAAGCTTTTGTAAGAAGAAATCACCTTGTCTCAATTTTCTTCGATATAGAGAAAGCCTATGATAAGGCATGGAGATACGGTATAATTCGCGATCTTCACGAGAGTGGCTTGCGCGGCAACCTACCAAATTTCATTCAGAATTTCCTGAACGCTAGAACTTTTCAAGTAAGGATAGGCTCTGTTTTGTCTGATGTTTTTGAACAAGAAGAGGGTGTGCCTCAAGGCTGTGTGCTCAGTGTAACTCTTTTCAGCCTAAAAATAAATTCTGTATTAAAACAACTTCCTCCCACCATTTCAGGTTCTTTATATGTTGATGATCTACAAATTAGCTGTAGAGGTGTGGATATGAGACATGTAGAGAGACAGCTCCAGATCGCTTTGAACAGGATCCAGGAATGGGCAAAAAGACAAGGATTTACGTTTTCGAAACAGAAGACTGTGTGTGTGCATTTTTGTAAAAAGCGAGGTCTCCATCCTGAGCCGGAATTATACCTCAATGGGTCTGTAATTCCAGTTGCACCTGAAGTAAAATTTTTAGGGGTGATGTTCGACCGAAAATTGACTTTCCTTCCTCATGTCTTAAACTTGAGAAAAAAGTGTACCAAAGTTCTAAATATCTTAAAAGTCCTGGCGAACACCTCCTGGGGTGCAGAGCGTTGCTCCATGCTTCGCATTTACAGAGCTCTAATTCGCTCTAAACTGGACTACGGCTCAGTTGTTTACGGATCTGCCCGGTCTTCAGTGTTGTTAAAACTAGATCCTGTTCATCATCAGGCTCTGCGGATTTGTTCTGGAGCCTTCAGGACATCTCCTGTGCAGAGCCTTTATGTTGACTGTCACGAGCCATCACTCCGTTTGAGGCGTGAGGAGTTGTCTCTTTTACGCTATTTTAATATTTTATCTCAACCTGACCATCCTTATAACTTGTGTATATGTGAAAATAGCTGTGACCTTTTATTTGAGGCACGTCCATCCTGTGTGCCTTCTTTTCCTGTTAGAGTTCGTCCCCTCATTGAAGAATTCTCCCTGTTTGATATTTCCCCACAGGCAGTACAGCATTTTGAAATTGCACCTTGGGAAAATGCACTAATCCACCTTCTTGACATTTTCCACAATTACGGAAAAACAACTACTGATGAGAGCATCTACAGACAAATTTTTGCTGATCACAGGCAGAGTTACAGGAGTTATGTTCCCATATATACGGATGGCTCTAAGTCAGCTTGCCATGTTGGCATGTCATGTATAATTGGTGACCACATGGAAGGCAGACGTTTACACGACGCTTCCTCTGTCTTAACCTCCGAACTGACTGCCATATATTATGCGCTTTTGTACATCTCAACGCTGCACCATCGAAAATTCATTGTATATACGGACTCCTACAGTGCATTGAAAGCTTTAGAATCCTTTTCTAGCACTGAGAATCCTGTGATAGTGGATGTTCTCAAGTTGAGAATTAAATTGACATGTAGTGGATTTGAACTTCTGTACTGCTGGGTCCCCGGACATACAGGAATAAAGGGCAATGAGCTGGCGGATATCGCAGCGAAATCTGCTGTTGAAATGTCCGGCCGCCTCATCCCTTTTAAAGATATCCGTTGTGTCATAAAAGAGAAGATCCGAAAGAAATGGCAGCAACTTTGGGACCTTCAACTTCATAACAAGTTGAGAAGGGTGAAGCCTAAAATAGAGCATTGGGATACTACTAGCAATCGCAGGGAGGAAGTTCTTTTGACTCGCCTTAGAATTGGTCACAGTAGAGTGACACATAACTACCTTCTGAAAGCTGAGAACGAGCCTATTTGTGCAACTTGTAATGTTTGTCTTTCAGTTTATCACATTTTAATTGAATGTTCATATTTTAATAATCTTCGTGAGAAGTATTTTAATAGCTGCGACCTGCCTCTCGACCGTTTAATCGGAAGAGAGGTCAATAATAATTTGTTTCACTACCTCAAGGAAACAGGTTTCTATTATTTAATTTGATTTTTGTCCTGAGATTTTATGTTGGAATTTTAATTAATCAGATGTTTTAGGATTTTATATCTATACTGCATCTCTCATTATCAAAGTTATAATCAGCATTTTCATCCCATTATTTAAATATCTTTTTACTTGCCTCGATTTTAAAAGTGTGCTGTTGTCTTTATATTTTTTGTTCCTTTAGTTTGTATGTTAAAAAAAAGAATCCTGTGTTTGGCGCATATGGCCTATTGAGCTTTGCGCCATAAAACTACTACTACTACTACTACTACTTTCGTTAGGAAGGATACCCTAGCCGGTGAGCGTGCCAGTGGAGGTGGAGGTCTCCTCACCTCATTGAACCATCCACCACATACACTTTCTTTGACGACATCCCTCCAAGTTGCTACTCAAGCAAATTTTGATATTGTTGTTTCAGTCGTTTCTCTGTATTTGCATCCAAATGAGCACATTGATGAGCGAGATCTCCTCACCTCACTGGACTATCCATCAAGTTCCTTTCTTTTGACACCCCTCCAAGTTGTCGCTGTACAAGTAAATTTTCATAATGTAGTTTCAGTCGTTTCTCTTTATTTGCCTCCTCGTGTTTGGCGCGCCATAATCATCTTTGCTTTTGTGTAATAAGTAGTCATAAAGATACAAAAAGTAGTACTTTTGTACTTTTTACCATAATCTCTCACTCACTTATTTGCCTCCTAAAGAGCAAATTGATCAGCACGATTTAAATATCCTTGTGGCTCAGCTGCCTGAGCCTTTGATCATAAGGGGTGATTTTAACGGCCATAGTCCGTTGTGGGAAAGCAAAGACACCATTTCACGACGAAGACAAATTGAGCAGGACACATACTTCCATGAACCTACAAGGACATTCCACGCTGTTGGTCTAGCCATCATTTCACGATCTCTATTGCCATTTTACAATTTGAGTTTTGGAAGTGATCAGTGCAACAGCAATCATTATCGTACTCTATTATCTCTTGCACGAAGAGGAGCAAACACTATGTCGAGACTGTCGGTTTATACTGGATAGGGCAGCCTGGGAACTCTTCTCTTGTTCTGCAGAGCTCACACAGAAACTGGTAGAAGATGTGCTTATCGATGATGCAGTCGAAGTAGTTAGAATTGCTATTACTCAGGCAGCTATGCTCTCCATCCCTACAACATCAGGAAAAATGCTCCCTTCGATCCAAAACCATGGTGGAATCGTCACTGTCAGTGGCATTGAAAAAACAGGTAAAAGCATGTTGAATTTTTCGTAGGTACCCTACTCTGCGAAACCTTATGGCATTTAAAACACAGAAAAGAAATGCGCGAAAAGTAAGAAGGCAGAGCGAGAGGGATTACTGGATTTCATATTGTGTCATCAATAACATCCTCTACGCCTAGTTTGCAGGTTTGGGAAAGAGAAAAGCATGCGAAACATATAAAGACCCCCCTCAGGGGGCTCACTTTTGTGAGTACGGGTGTGGCAATCCCGAGGTACCCTAGCCCTTCAGGGGATCATCTTCTTGGTGAGACGGGTGTAACGATCCTGGAGCCCCAGTGATCTATCCTCTTTTCCGTCTCCTCTCCTCTTGGCTGGATCTTTTTCCCTTCCCTTCTCCCTCGTGGTTTCTCTCTACGGAGTTTGGGGCTCGTCACGAGAGGCTGGAACAGACCTTGTTTCTAGTTTTCGAGTGGCGAGAAAACTGCCCACGTGTTTGCCGTGCGTGGAGACCCGTGTCGCTGGAAAGGAGGGTCCTGGTAGTTGAGGGGCGAGGTACTGTCCCCAACACACTGCTTTGGCCTCTGCTTCAGCTAAACGGGAGGCACCTTAGTCGTCCTCACGGGTGTCAATCAGTTGGTCACTAGTCCTTGTGTCAGTGGCTTGGGGTCAAGCTCTCGGGAGTACCTGCTTTCGGGAAAGCCGACTGTGGGGCTTCAGTTTGCGTATAGGTCCGGCTAGCCCTAACACAGGAATCTGTGTTCCCTTGTAGGGCTCCGTGGTGGGCGGGGCGGTCGGACCCGAATCTTTCTTCTCTTCAATATGGCTTCTTCACACATATATTTAATTAAAGATTTCGAGATCACTCCAGTTACTCAAGTCACTCCAGTCTCTCAACCTAGTTCTGAAACATCTACTACTAAACCAGTCACTCAACCTAGTTCTGAAACATCTACTAATAAACCAATCATTCAACCTAGTTCTGAAACGTCTACTACTAAACCAGTCACTCAACCTGTCACTCAACCTAGTTCTGAAAATTCTGCAAAAAAATTACGGACAGATGCAAATAAAAAAAATCATCACAATAGTCCCCGTTTCCTAGTCATCTCTAGTCCTTCTGGCGAAATGCATAAGATGTCTCCTTTCGTAATAAATAAATACATATAGTCTTGTATTGGTGAGCCGAGGAACATAAAGCGTCTCCGCTCCGGAGACTTACTTATTGATACAACCTCAGCCATCCAGTCTGCTTCTTTACTTCAGATTACTAAACTTGGGCAAGCGAATGTCACTGTAACACCCCATAAGTCACTTAACTATTGTCGTGGTGAAATCTCAGAATTCGACCTTCTGTATGTTTCTGAAGAAGAGATCGCTTCTGAGTTATCCGAACAAAATGTCTGCGGTGTAAGGCGGATCAAGATGCTTAAAGAAGGTAAGTTGATAGACACGAAACACGTGATCCTTACCTTCAACACGCCTGATCTGCCTAAGAATATTAAGGCCGGATATCTAAATATTCCTGTAAGACCTTATATTCCAAACCCTATGCGATGTTTCCAATGCCAGCGTTTCGGCCATTGTAAGACGTCTTGTCGTGGCAGCCTCACATGCGCCCGATGCTCACAGATTGGCCACGATTCTGACAATTGTACCGCTGCGCCTTTGTGTATAAATTGCAAGGGTGACCACCCAGCATTTTCTCGCTTGTGCCCAAAATGGAAATCGGGAAAAGAAATCCAGACTACAAAAGTTACTAGGAACATCTCTTACGCCGAAGCCAGAAGACTAGTCCAGAGCACACAGCTTCGACCAAATTCATCATACGCCAGTGCTGTTAAATCATATCGTACAGTTGCCACCCAAACATCAATAGGCACACAGACCCTACCAAATAAAACCCAACCGTCTACATCCCAGAAGAAAAAAGAAAATGCAACCCATATAGTACAAAAGAAAGAAACAGTTATTCAAAGTAAGGCGAAAACTGCCACACAAAAAATATCAAATAAAAATAGAAGTCGCAGCAATAGCTGTCTTGATGACATGATTTCTGAATCTGCGGATTCAGACTTTATGGAAGTGGAAGAGGGTCTGGAATTTCCCAGGCATATACTTCCACGAAAAACAAAAGAACAGCACAGGAAAAACAAAAACCATTCATAATGGCCACCCTCGTGTCATGGAACTGTCGCGGTTTCCACCGAAATTTGCTTGACATCAAATCTATAATAAATGCGTACCATCCTGTGTGCTTAGCAATACAGAAAACAAATCTGAAACCAGAACACCATGCAAAACTTCGGAGGTTTTCTTTCGTCAGGAAGGATAACATTGCAGGTGAGCGTGCCAGTGGAGGAGTAGGTCTCCTCTCCTCACTGGATTATCCCTCAAATGTACTTCTTTTGACGACATCCCTCCAAGTTGTCGCTACTCAAATAAATTTTGATATTGTTGTTTCATTTGTTTCTTTGTATTTGCCTCCAAATGAGCACATTTATCAGCAAGATCTAAATAATCTAATAGAGCAGCTGCCTGAGCCTTTTATCATAATAGGAGATTTTAACGGCCATAGTCCACTCTGGGCAAGTAAAGATACAAATTGCCGAGGAAGACAAATAGAGCAGATGATCGAAGATCATAGCCTTTGTGTCTTAAATAATGGGCAAGATACGTACTTCCATGAGCCTTCAAGGACATTTCACGCTCTCGATCTTACCATCTGTTCACCATCTCTGTTGCCATTTTGCACTTTTAGTGTCGGAAATGACCTGTACAACAGCGATCATTATCCTATTTTTGTGTCTCTTGCACGAAGAGGAGTAAACCCCGTGTCGAGAGTCCCTCGTTTTATCCTGGACAGGGCAGACTGGGAACTCTTCTCTTCCGTTGCAGAGCTGACAGAGGAAATGGTAGAAGGTGTGCATATCGATGACGCTGTTGAAGCTGTTACTAATACTATTATTCAGGCAGCTATGCTTTCGATTCCTAGAACATCAGGAAAAATACTAAAATATTCGAAACCATGGTGGAATCGCGACTGTCATGAAGCACTGAAAAAACAGAAAAAAGCATGGGATATTTTTCGTAGATATCCTACTCTGCGAAACCTCATAGCTTTTAAAAGAGCCAAAGCAAATGCACGGAAAGTAAGAAGGCAGAGCCAGAGGGATTCCTGGATTTCATATCTGTCCTCAATAACATCCTCTACGCCTAGTAAGCGGGTTTGGGAAAGAGTTCGAAAAGCATGCGGAATGTACAAAGACCACTCACTTTCCTTTCTGGAAAAAGATGGCCGAGTGATTAGCTCCATAGAAGAAATTGCAAATACAATTGGTGAGACATTTGCTGCCGTTTCTTCCAGCCGAAATTACTCACCTGCATTTCTTTCTATCAAGCAACGCTCTGAGAAAAATCCCATCGCTTTCAACTCTTCCAACTTTGAGCCGTACAATAGAGACTTTACTATGGTTGAACTAAAGAGAGCTTTGTTGCAGACACATAGGTCTTGTCCGGGTCTGGATGGCGTGTATTATGAAATGCTAAAGCATCTGTCCTATAAGTCACTGAGTGCCCTTCTCACACTTTACAATAGAGTGTGGAAGGAGCGTACATTTCCCAGTGCATGGAGGAGAGCTATTGTCATTCCTATTGCGAAGCCAGGGAAAGACCCGAGGAATCCATCGAACTATCGGCCAATTGCCCTTACCAGCTGTGTTTGCAAACTGTTTGAAAAGATGGTAAACAGCCGCCTAGTCTACTTCTTGGAAAAGAATAATATTATATCGCCTTATCAAAGTGGTTTTGGAAAGGGGAGAACAACCGTAGATAATATGCTCCTCTTAGAGACATCCATTCGAAAAGCTTTTGTAAGAAGAAATCACCTTGTCTCAATTTTCTTCGATATAGAGAAAGCCTATGATAAGGCATGGAGATACGGTATAATTCGCGATCTTCACGAGAGTGGCTTGCGCGGCAACCTACCAATTTTCATTCAGAATTTCCTGAACGCTAGAACTTTTCAAGTAAGGATAGGCTCTGTTTTGTCTGATGTTTTTGAACAAGAAGAGGGTGTGCCTCAAGGCTGTGTGCTCAGTGTAACTCTTTTCAGCCTAAAAATAAATTCTGTATTAAAACAACTTCCTCCCACCATTTCAGGTTCTTTATATGTTGATGATCTACAAATTAGCTGTAGAGGTGTGGATATGAGACATGTAGAGAGACAGCTCCAGATCGCTTTGACCAGGATCCAGGAATGGGCAAAAAGACAAGGATTTACGTTTTCGAAACAGAAGACTGTGTGCGTGCATTTTTGTAAAAAGCGAGGTCTCCATCCTGAGCCGGAATTATACCTCAATGGGTCTGTAATTCCAGTTGCACCTGAAGTAAAATTTTTAGGGGTGATGTTCGACCGAAAATTGACTTTCCTTCCTCATGTCTTAAACTTGAGAAAAAAGTGTACCAAAGTTCTAAATATCTTAAAAGTCCTGGCGAACACCTCCTGGGGTGCAGAGCGTTGCTCCATGCTTCGCATTTACAGAGCTCTAATTCGCTCTAAACTGGACTACGGCTCAGTTGTTTACGGATCTGCTCGGTCTTCAGTGTTGTTAAAACTAGATCCTGTTCATCATCAGGCTCTGCGGATTTGTTCTGGAGCCTTCAGGACATCTCCTGTGCAGAGCCTTTATGTTGACTGTCACGAGCCATCACTCCGTTTGAGGCGTGAGGAGTTGTCTCTTTTACGCTATTTTAATATTTTATCTCAACCTGACCATCCTTATAACTTGTGTATATGTGAAAATAGCTGTGACCTTTTATTTGAGGCACGTCCATCCTGTGTGCCTTCTTTTCCTGTTAGAGTTCGTCCCCTCATTGAAGAATTCTCCCTGTTTGATATTTCCCCACAGGCAGTACAGCATTTTGAAATTGCACCTTGGGAAAATGCACTAATCCACCTTCTTGACATTTTCCACAATTACGGAAAAACAACTACTGATGAGAGCATCTACAGACAAATTTTTGCTGATCACAGGCAGAGTTACAGGAGTTATGTTCCCATATATACGGATGGCTCTAAGTCAGCTTGCCATGTTGGCATGTCATGTATAATTGGTGACCACATGGAAGGCAGACGTTTACACGACGCTTCCTCTGTCTTAACCTCCGAACTGACTGCCATATATTATGCGCTTTTGTACATCTCAACGCTGCACCATCGAAAATTCATTGTATATACGGACTCCTACAGTGCATTGAAAGCTTTAGAATCCTTTTCTAGCACTGAGAATCCTGTGATAGTGGATGTTCTCAAGTTGAGAATTAAATTGACATGTAGTGGATTTGAACTTCTGTACTGCTGGGTCCCCGGACATACAGGAATAAAGGGCAATGAGCTGGCGGATATCGCAGCGAAATCTGCTGTTGAAATGTCCGGCCGCCTCATCCCTTTTAAAGATATCCGTTGTGTCATAAAAGAGAAGATCCGAAAGAAATGGCAGCAACTTTGGGACCTTCAACTTCATAACAAGTTGAGAAGGGTGAAGCCTAAAATAGAGCATTGGGATACTACTAGCAATCGCAGGGAGGAAGTTCTTTTGACTCGCCTTAGAATTGGTCACAGTAGAGTGACACATAACTACCTTCTGAAAGCTGAGAACGAGCCTATTTGTGCAACTTGTAATGTTTGTCTTTCAGTTTATCACATTTTAATTGAATGTTCATATTTTAATAATCTTCGTGAGAAGTATTTTAATAGCTGCGACCTGCCTCTCGACCGTTTAATCGGAAGAGAGGTCAATAATAATTTGTTTCACTACCTCAAGGAAACAGGTTTCTATTATTTAATTTGATTTTTGTCCTGAGATTTTATGTTGGAATTTTAATTAATCAGATGTTTTAGGATTTTATATCTATACTGCATCTCTCATTATCAAAGTTATAATCAGCATTTTCATCCCATTATTTAAATATCTTTTTACTTGCCTCGATTTTAAAAGTGTGCTGTTGTCTTTATATTTTTTGTTCCTTTAGTTTGTATGTTAAAAAAAAGAATCCTGTGTTTGGCGCATATGGCCTATTGAGCTTTGCGCCATAAAACTACTACTACTACTACTACTACTTTCGTTAGGAAGGATACCCTAGCCGGTGAGCGTGCCAGTGGAGGTGGAGGTCTCCTCACCTCATTGAACCATCCACCACATACACTTTCTTTGACGACATCCCTCCAAGTTGCTACTCAAGCAAATTTTGATATTGTTGTTTCAGTCGTTTCTCTGTATTTGCATCCAAATGAGCACATTGATGAGCGAGATCTCCTCACCTCACTGGACTATCCATCAAGTTCCTTTCTTTTGACACCCCTCCAAGTTGTCGCTGTACAAGTAAATTTTCATAATGTAGTTTCAGTCGTTTCTCTTTATTTGCCTCCTCGTGTTTGGCGCGCCATAATCATCTTTGCTTTTGTGTAATAAGTAGTCATAAAGATACAAAAAGTAGTACTTTTGTACTTTTTACCATAATCTCTCACTCACTTATTTGCCTCCTAAAGAGCAAATTGATCAGCACGATTTAAATATCCTTGTGGCTCAGCTGCCTGAGCCTTTGATCATAAGGGGTGATTTTAACGGCCATAGTCCGTTGTGGGAAAGCAAAGACACCATTTCACGACGAAGACAAATTGAGCAGGACACATACTTCCATGAACCTACAAGGACATTCCACGCTGTTGGTCTAGCCATCATTTCACGATCTCTATTGCCATTTTACAATTTGAGTTTTGGAAGTGATCAGTGCAACAGCAATCATTATCGTACTCTATTATCTCTTGCACGAAGAGGAGCAAACACTATGTCGAGACTGTCGGTTTATACTGGATAGGGCAGCCTGGGAACTCTTCTCTTGTTCTGCAGAGCTCACACAGAAACTGGTAGAAGATGTGCTTATCGATGATGCAGTCGAAGTAGTTAGAATTGCTATTACTCAGGCAGCTATGCTCTCCATCCCTACAACATCAGGAAAAATGCTCCCTTCGATCCAAAACCATGGTGGAATCGTCACTGTCAGTGGCATTGAAAAAACAGGTAAAAGCATGTTGAATTTTTCGTAGGTACCCTACTCTGCGAAACCTTATGGCATTTAAAACACAGAAAAGAAATGCGCGAAAAGTAAGAAGGCAGAGCGAGAGGGATTACTGGATTTCATATTGTGTCATCAATAACATCCTCTACGCCTAGTTTGCAGGTTTGGGAAAGAGAAAAGCATGCGAAACATATAAAGACCCCCCTCAGGGGGCTCACTTTTGTGAGTACGGGTGTGGCAATCCCGAGGTACCCTAGCCCTTCAGGGGATCATCTTCTTGGTGAGACGGGTGTAACGATCCTGGAGCCCCAGTGATCTATCCTCTTTTCCGTCTCCTCTCCTCTTGGCTGGATCTTTTTCCCTTCCCTTCTCCCTCGTGGTTTCTCTCTACGGAGTTTGGGGCTCGTCACGAGAGGCTGGAACAGACCTTGTTTCTAGTTTTCGAGTGGCGAGAAAACTGCCCACGTGTTTGCCGTGCGTGGAGACCCGTGTCGCTGGAAAGGAGGGTCCTGGTAGTTGAGGGGCGAGGTACTGTCCCCAACACACTGCTTTGGCCTCTGCTTCAGCTAAACGGGAGGCACCTTAGTCGTCCTCACGGGTGTCAATCAGTTGGTCACTAGTCCTTGTGTCAGTGGCTTGGGGTCAAGCTCTCGGGAGTACCTGCTTTCGGGAAAGCCGACTGTGGGGCTTCAGTTTGCGTATAGGTCCGGCTAGCCCTAACACAGGAATCTGTGTTCCCTTGTAGGGCTCCGTGGTGGGCGGGGCGGTCGGACCCGAATCTTTCTTCTCTTCAATATGGCTTCTTCACACATATATTTAATTAAAGATTTCGAGATCACTCCAGTTACTCAAGTCACTCCAGTCTCTCAACCTAGTTCTGAAACATCTACTACTAAACCAGTCACTCAACCTAGTTCTGAAACATCTACTAATAAACCAATCATTCAACCTAGTTCTGAAACGTCTACTACTAAACCAGTCACTCAACCTGTCACTCAACCTAGTTCTGAAAATTCTGCAAAAAAATTACGGACAGATGCAAATAAAAAAAATCATCACAATAGTCCCCGTTTCCTAGTCATCTCTAGTCCTTCTGGCGAAATGCATAAGATGTCTCCTTTCGTAATAAATAAATACATATAGTCTTGTATTGGTGAGCCGAGGAACATAAAGCGTCTCCGCTCCGGAGACTTACTTATTGATACAACCTCAGCCATCCAGTCTGCTTCTTTACTTCAGATTACTAAACTTGGGCAAGCGAATGTCACTGTAACACCCCATAAGTCACTTAACTATTGTCGTGGTGAAATCTCAGAATTCGACCTTCTGTATGTTTCTGAAGAAGAGATCGCTTCTGAGTTATCCGAACAAAATGTCTGCGGTGTAAGGCGGATCAAGATGCTTAAAGAAGGTAAGTTGATAGACACGAAACACGTGATCCTTACCTTCAACACGCCTGATCTGCCTAAGAATATTAAGGCCGGATATCTAAATATTCCTGTAAGACCTTATATTCCAAACCCTATGCGATGTTTCCAATGCCAGCGTTTCGGCCATTGTAAGACGTCTTGTCGTGGCAGCCTCACATGCGCCCGATGCTCACAGATTGGCCACGATTCTGACAATTGTACCGCTGCGCCTTTGTGTATAAATTGCAAGGGTGACCACCCAGCATTTTCTCGCTTGTGCCCAAAATGGAAATCGGAAAAAGAAATCCAGACTACAAAAGTTACTAGGAACATCTCTTACGCCGAAGCCAGAAGACTAGTCCAGAGCACACAGCTTCGACCAAATTCATCATACGCCAGTGCTGTTAAATCATATCGTACAGTTGCCACCCAAACATCAATAGGCACACAGACCCTACCAAATAAAACCCAACCGTCTACATCCCAGAAGAAAAAAGAAAATGCAACCCATATAGTACAAAAGAAAGAAACAGTTATTCAAAGTAAGGCGAAAACTGCCACACAAAAAATATCAAATAAAAATAGAAGTCGCAGCAATAGCTGTCTTGATGACATGATTTCTGAATCTGCGGATTCAGACTTTATGGAAGTGGAAGAGGGTCTGGAATTTCCCAGGCATATACTTCCACGAAAAACAAAAGAACAGCACAGGAAAAACAAAAACCATTCATAATGGCCACCCTCGTGTCATGGAACTGTCGCGGTTTCCACCGAAATTTGCTTGACATCAAATCTATAATAAATGCGTACCATCCTGTGTGCTTAGCAATACAGAAAACAAATCTGAAACCAGAACACCATGCAAAACTTCGGAGGTTTTCTTTCGTCAGGAAGGATAACATTGCAGGTGAGCGTGCCAGTGGAGGAGTAGGTCTCCTCTCCTCACTGGATTATCCCTCAAATGTACTTCCTTTGACGACATCCCTCCAAGTTGTCGCTACTCAAATAAATTTTGATATTGTTGTTTCATTTGTTTCTTTGTATTTGCCTCCAAATGAGCACATTTATCAGCAAGATCTAAATAATCTAATAGAGCAGCTGCCTGAGCCTTTTATCATAATAGGAGATTTTAACGGCCATAGTCCACTCTGGGCAAGTAAAGATACAAATTGCCGAGGAAGACAAATAGAGCAGATGATCGAAGATCATAGCCTTTGTGTCTTAAATAATGGGCAAGATACGTACTTCCATGAGCCTTCAAGGACATTTCACGCTCTCGATCTTACCATCTGTTCACCATCTCTGTTGCCATTTTGCACTTTTAGTGTCGGAAATGACCTGTACAACAGCGATCATTATCCTATTTTTGTGTCTCTTGCACGAAGAGGAGTAAACCCCGTGTCGAGAGTCCCTCGTTTTATCCTGGACAGGGCAGACTGGGAACTCTTCTCTTCCGTTGCAGAGCTGACAGAGGAAATGGTAGAAGGTGTGCATATCGATGACGCTGTTGAAGCTGTTACTAATACTATTATTCAGGCAGCTATGCTTTCGATTCCTAGAACATCAGGAAAAATACTAAAATATTCGAAACCATGGTGGAATCGCGACTGTCATGAAGCACTGAAAAAACAGAAAAAAGCATGGGATATTTTTCGTAGATATCCTACTCTGCGAAACCTCATAGCTTTTAAAAGAGCCAAAGCAAATGCACGGAAAGTAAGAAGGCAGAGCCAGAGGGATTCCTGGATTTCATATCTGTCCTCAATAACATCCTCTACGCCTAGTAAGCGGGTTTGGGAAAGAGTTCGAAAAGCATGCGGAATGTACAAAGACCACTCACTTTCCTTTCTGGAAAAAGATGGCCGAGTGATTAGCTCCATAGAAGAAATTGCAAATACAATTGGTGAGACATTTGCTGCCGTTTCTTCCAGCCGAAATTACTCACCTGCATTTCTTTCTATCAAGCAACGCTCTGAGAAAAATCCCATCGCTTTCAACTCTTCCAACTTTGAGCCGTACAATAGAGACTTTACTATGGTTGAACTAAAGAGAGCTTTGTTGCAGACACATAGGTCTTGTCCGGGTCTGGATGGCGTGTATTATGAAATGCTAAAGCATCTGTCCTATAAGTCACTGAGTGCCCTTCTCACACTTTACAATAGAGTGTGGAAGGAGCGTACATTTCCCAGTGCATGGAGGAGAGCTATTGTCATTCCTATTACGAAGCCAGGGAAAGACCCGAGGAATCCATCGAACTATCGGCCAATTGCCCTTACCAGCTGTGTTTGCAAACTGTTTGAAAAGATGGTAAACAGCCGCCTAGTCTACTTCTTGGAAAAGAATAATATTATATCGCCTTATCAAAGTGGTTTTGGAAAGGGGAGAACAACCGTAGATAATATGCTCCTCTTAGAGACATCCATTCGAAAAGCTTTTGTAAGAAGAAATCACCTTGTCTCAATTTTCTTCGATATAGAGAAAGCCTATGATAAGGCATGGAGATACGGTATAATTCGCGATCTTCACGAGAGTGGCTTGCGCGGCAACCTACCAATTTTCATTCAGAATTTCCTGAACGCTAGAACTTTTCAAGTAAGGATAGGCTCTGTTTTGTCTGATGATTTTGAACAAGAAGAGGGTGTGCCTCAAGGCTGTGTGCTCAGGAAGGATAACCTTGCAGGTGAGCGTGCCAGTGGAGGAGTAGGTCTCCTCTCCTCACTGGATTATCCCTCAAATGTACTTCCTTTGACGACATCCCTCCAAGTTGTCGCTACTCAAATAAATTTTGATATTGTTGTTTCATTTGTTTCTTTGTATTTGCCTCCAAATGAGCACATTTATCAGCAAGATCTAAATAATCTAATAGAGCAGCTGCCTGAGCCTTTTATCATAATAGGAGATTTTGGCTTGGATCTTTTTCCCTTGTGGTTTCTCTCTACGGAGTTTGGGGCTCGTCACGAGAGACTGGAACAGCCCTTGTCTCTAGTCTTCGAGTGGCGAGAAAACTGCCCACGTGTTTGCCGTGCGTGGAGACCCGTGTCGCTGGAAAGGAGGGTCCTGGTAGTTGAGGGGCGAGGTACTGTCCCCAACACACTACTTTGGCCTCTGCTTCAGCTAAACGGGAGGCACCTTAGTCGTCCTCACGGGTGTCAATCGGCTGGTCACTAGTCCTTGTGTCAGTGGCTTGGGGTCAAGCTCTCGGGAGTACCTGCTTTCGGGAAAGCCGACTGTGGGGCTTCAGTTTGCGTATAGGTCCGGCTAGCCCTAACACAGGAATCTGTGTTCCCTTGTTGGGCTCCGTGGTGGGCGGGGCCGTCGGACCCGAATCTTTATTCTTTCACTATGGATTCTTCTCATATCTGCTTAATTAAAGATTTCGAGGTAACTCCAGTCATTCAAACTAGTTCTGAAACGTCTACAGCTAAACCAGTCACTCAACCTAGTTCTGAAACGTATACTGCTAAACCAGTCACTCAACCTAGCTCTGAACCATCTACTAATAAACCAATCATTCAACCTAGCTCTGAAACGTCTACTACTAAACCAGTCGCTCAACCTGTCAGTCAACCTAGTTCTGAAAATTCTGCAAAAAAAATTACGGACAGATGCAAATAAAAAAAATCATCACAATAGTCCCCGTTTCCTAGTCATCTCTAGTCCTTCTGGCGAAATGCATAAGATGTCTCCTTTCGTAATAAATAAATACATCCAGTCTTGTATTGGTGAGCCGAGAAACATAAAGCGTCTCCGCTCCGGAGACTTGCTTATTGATACAAACTCAGCCACCCAGTCTGCTTCTTTACTTCAGATTACTAAACTTGGGCAAGCGAATGTCACTGTAACTGCACATAAGACACTGAATTATTGTCGTGGCGTAATATCGGAATTCGACCTTCTGTACGTTCCTGAAGAAGAGATCGCTTCCGAGCTATCCGACCAAAATGTCTGCGGTGCTAGGCGGATCAAGATGCGTAAGGAAGGTAAGTTGATCGATACGAAACACGTGATCCTTACCTTCAACACGCCTGATCTGCCTAAGAATATTAAGGCCGGATATTTAAATTGTCCTGTAAGGCCTTATATTCCCAACCCTATGCGATGCTTCCAATGCCAGCGTTTCGGCCATTCTAAGACGTCTTGTCGTGGCAGCCTTACATGCGCCCGATGCTCACAGATTGGCCACGATTCGGAAAATTGTACCGCTGCGCCTTCGTGTATAAATTGCAAGGGTCAGCACCCAGCATTTTCACGCCTCTGCCCAAAATGGAAATCCGAAAAAGAAGTACAGACTCTTAAAGTTACCAGGAACATCTCGTATGCTGAAGCCAGAAAACTAGTTCAAAGCACACAGCTCCAATCAAACAAATCTTATGCCAGTGCAGTTAAAACAACACGTAGCATTGCCACCCAAACATCAATAGGCACGCAGACTAAACCAAATAAAACCCAACCAACCACATCCGCCAAGAAAACGGAAAATGCAACTCATTTAATACAAAAAAAAGAAACAGTCATTCAAAGTAAACCTAAAATTGAAAGTCACAAAATAATTAATAAAAATAGAAGTCCCAGCAATAGCTCTTTTGACGAAATGATTTCTGAATCTGCGGATTCAGACACTATGGAAGTAGAGGAGGGTCTAGAATTTCCCAGGCATCTACTTCCACGAAAAACCAAACAAGAGCACAGAAAGAACAAAAACCAGACATAATGGCCACCCTCGTCTCATGGAACTGTCGCGGTTTCCACCGAAATTCCACCGACATCAAAGCCATAATTAATGCTTATCATCCTGTATGCTTCGCAGTACAGGAAACAAATCTAAAACCAGAACAACAGGCAAAACTTCGGAGGTTTTCCTTCGTCAGGAAAGATAACCTTGCAGGTGAGCGTGCCAGTGGAGGTGTAGGTCTCCTCACCTCACTGGATTATCCCTCAAATGTGCTTTCTTTGACGACATCCCTCCAAGTTGTCGCTACTCAAACAAATTTTGATTTTGTTGTTACAGTCGTTTCTCTGTATTTGCCTCCAAATGAGCATATTGATCAGCAAGATTTAAATGGTCTTTTAGAGCAGCTGCCTGAGCCTTTCATCATAATAGCAGATTTTAACGGCCATAGTCCACTCTGGGGTAGTAAGGATACTAATTGCCGAGGAAGACAAATTGAGCAGATGATCGAAGATCATAGCCTTTCTCTCCTCAATAATGGGCAAGATACTTACTTCCATGAGCCTTCAAAAACATTCCATGCTCTCGACCTTGCCATCTGTTCACCATCTCTGTTGCCTTTTTGCACTTTTAATGTGGGTAAAGATCTTTACAACAGTGATCATTATCCCATTCTTGTGTCTCTTGCACGAAGAGGAGCAAACCCCATGTCGAGATCCCCTCGATTCATACTGGACAGGGCAGACTGGGAACTCTTCTCTTCCATTGCAGAGCTCACAGATGAAATGGTAGAAGATGCGCATATCGATGACGCTGTTGAAGCTGTTACTAATACTATTATTCAGGCAGCTATGCTTTCGATTCCTAGAACATCAGGAAAACTACTAAAATATTCAAAACCATGGTGGAATCGCGACTGTCATGAAGCACTGAAAAAACAGAAAAAAGCATGGGGTATTTTTCGTAGATATCCTACTCTGCGAAACCTCATAGCCTTTAAAAGAGCCAAAGCAAATGCACGGAAAGTAAGAAGGCAGAGCCAGAGGGATTCCTGGATTACATATGTGTCGTCAATAACATCCTCCACGCCTAGCAAGCGGGTTTGGGAAAGAGTTCAAAAAGCATGCGGCATATATAAAGACCACTCACTTTCCTTTTTGGAAAAAGATGGCCGAGTGATTAGCTCCATAGAAGAAATTGCGAATACTATTGGTGAGACATTTGCTTCCGTTTCTTCCAGCAGAAACTATACACCTGCATTTCTTTCTATGAAGCAGCACTCTGAAATAAATCCCATCGCATTCAACTCTTCCAAATCTGAGCCTTACAATAGAGACTTTACTATGCTTGAATTAAGGAGTGCTTTATTGCAGACACATAGGTCTTCTCCGGGTCTTGATGGAGTGAATTATGAAATGCTAAAGCATCTGTCCTGTAAGTCACTGAATGCCCTTCTCACACTTTACAATAGAGTGTGGAAGGAGCGTACATTTCCCAGTGCATGGAGGAGAGCTGTTGTCATTCCTATTCCTAAGCCAGGGAAAGATCCAAGGAATCCCTCCAACTATCGGCCAATTGCCCTTACGAGTTGCCTCTGCAAACTCTTTGAAAAGATGGTAAACAGCCGCCTACTCTACTTCTTGGAAAAGAATGATATTATATCGCCTTATCAGAGTGGTTTTCGAAAGGGAAGAACAACTGTAGATAACATGCTCCTCTTAGAGACATCTATTCGAAAAGCATTTGTAAGAAGAAGCCACCTTGTCTCGATATTCTTCGACATTGAAAAAGCTTATGATAAGGCATGGAGATACGGTATACTCCGGGATCTTCACGAGAGTGGCTTGCGCGGCAACCTACCAATTTTCATTCAAAATTTCTTGAACACTAGAACTTTTCAAGTAAGAATTGGCTCTGTTTTTTCGGATGTTTTTGAACAGGAAGAGGGTGTGCCTCAAGGCTGTGTGCTCAGTGTAACCCTGTTTAGTTTAAAAATAAATTCTGTACTAAAAGAACTTCCTCCCACCATCTTGGGATCTCTATATGTTGATGATCTGCAGATTAGCTGTCGAGGAGCAGACATGAGATATGTAGAGAGGCAACTGCAGATGGCTCTGATTAAGATCCAAGAATGGTCAGACAAACAGGGATTTACATTTTCGAAACAGAAAACTGTCTGCGTGCACTTTTGTAGGAAGCGAGGTCTCCATCCTGAACCTGAGTTATACTTGAATGGTACAATTATTCCAGTTGCGCCTGAAGTAAAATTTTTAGGAGTGACTTTCGACCGAAAATTGACTTTCCTTTCTCATGTTTTAAACCTGAGAAAGAAGTGTCTAAAAACACTAAATATTTTAAAAGTGTTGGCGAACACCTCCTGGGGTGCAGAGCGCTGCTCCATGCTTCGCATTTACAGAGCGCTTATCCGCTCTGAACTGGACTATGGCTCAGTTGTTTATGGATCCGCTCGGTCATCTGTTTTGTTAAAACTGGATCCTGTTCACCATCAAGGTCTGCGGATTTGTTCAGGAGCTTTCAGGACTTCTCCTGTGCAGAGCCTATATGTTGACTGTAACGAACCATCACTTTATCTGAGGCGTGAGCAATTGTCCCTTTTGCAATATTTTAATACTCTATCTCAACCTGAACATCCCAATAAGCTGTGCTTACTTGATAATGAGTGTAACACATTATTTGAAACACGTCCATCCTGTGTTCCTACTTTCCCTCTAAGCGTTCGCCCTGTCATTGAGGAACTCTCCCTCTCTGATATGCACCCCCAAGCAGTACAGAATTTTGAAATTCCACCTTGGGAAAATTCACGGATCCAGCTTCTTGATGTTTTTAAACATCACGTAAAGGCGAGCACTAACGAGATCGTTTACAGACAAATTTTCGCTGAGCACAGGCACAAATATAGCAGTTATTAACCGATATACACAGATGGATCAAAGTCAAATGATCATGTGGGGATGGCTTTTGTATTTGAAAATTACATAGAGGGCAGATGCCTGCACCATGCTTTCTCTGTCCTAACATCTGAACTAACTGCAATATATTATGCTCTTTTGTACATCTCAAAGCTCTGCCACAAAAAGTTCATAGTTTACACAGACTCGTATAGTGCTCTTAAATCCTTGGAAGCTTTTCCCAACGCTCAGAATCCTGTGGTAGTGGATGTTCTCAAAATTCATAGAAATTTAATGATACGAGGATATGAAATCCTGTACTGCTGGGTTCCCGGGCATACGGGAATAAAGGGAAACGAGCTTGCAGACATCGCGGCAAAATCTGCTGTCGAACTGTCCAGTCGCCTTATCCCTTTTAGAGACATCTGCTGTGTCATCAAGGGAAAGATACGAAAAAAATGGCAGCAAATTTGGGATGTTCAGCATCACAACAAGTTGAGAAACATCAAACCTAGAATTGAGCATTGGGATTTTGCTGGAAATCGTAAAGAGGACGTTCTTTTGACTCGACTCAGAATTGGTCATACCAGAGTTACACATAGCTATCTTCTTAAAGCTGAAAATGAGCATGTTTGTTTTAATTGTAATGTTTGTTTATCTGTTCGTCATATTTTAATTGAGTGTCCATGTTTTAATAGTCTTCGCCAGAAATATTTTAATAGCTGTGACTTACCTCTCGACCGTTTAATCGGAAGAGAGGTCAATTCTAATTTATTTTATTATTTAAAAGAGATTGGGTTTTATTACCAAATGTAATTTGTTTTGAAGACTGTGTCTTGAATGTTAATATGTGCTTTTAACTTGTTTTTATATGACTTCATCCTCTGGATTTGGTACATTTATCTACTTGTTTTTATTTATTGAATTTTAATGTCATCAATTGTAATCATCTCATCTTTTGTTTGGCGCGTCATAATCATCTCTGGTTTTTGCGCCATAATCACTCACTCACTCACTCACTCATTTTGCGCATCGCCTCGTCCCGTTTAATGACATCCGTAAAGTCATCAAGGACAAGTTGTTGTTTAAATGGCAGGAAGTCTCGGATACTCAGCCAGCAAATAAGCTGAAAAGTATCAAACCAAAAATTGAATGCTGGGAGTCAACTAGGAGCCGGAAGGAGGAAGTTTTGCTGACCCGTCTGAGAATCAGTCACTCAAATATTACCCATAGTTATCTGTTAAAAGATGAGAGTGAACCAGCGTGTCCAAACTGTTTTGCTGTAATGTCAGTTCGTCATTTCTTTATTAGAATGTCCAAATTTTAAAAATCTTCGTTTGAAACTTTTTAAGAAATGTGACTTGCCTTAACCATATCATTGGAAAAGAGGTCAATCCAAATTTGTTTCAGTACCTGAAAGAAACAGGTATGTTTTATCAAATATAATTTGATTTTGTTGTGTTACCTTATTGTTTTTAATAAGAAGTTTTTTAATATATGTCATGTTTGATGATTTTAGTCTTGTTTTTTGTAATTGAAATAATTATGTGATGTGTGTAGTATTTTATTTTCAAACATGTTAGCATTGTATTCATTAGCATTGTAGATAATCCCATCATTGTATTTTAACCTTTTCTTGTGGTTTTTATGTTATCTGTTTGTTTATATGTCTGTTGGTGTTAAAAAGTTGCTTTGACATGTGTTCCCGCGCAGATAACCATTGAAGTTTTGTGCCAAGAAACCCATCACCATCACATCCAGTTGCGCCTGAAGTAAAATTTTTAGGAGTGACGTTCGACCGAAAATTGACTTTCCTTTCTCATGTTTTAAACCTGAGAAAGAAGTATCTAAGAACACTAAATATTTTCAAAGTGTTGACGAACACCTCCTGGGGTGCAGAGCGTTGCTTCATGCTTCGCATACGCCCTCAGGGGGCTCACTTTTGTGAGTACGGGTGTGGCAATCCCGAGGTACCCTAGCCCTTCAGGCGATCATCTTCTTGGTGAGACGGGTGTCACGATCCTAGAGCCCCAGTTATCTATTCTCTTTTCCGTTTTTCCTCTCCTCTTCTCTGCTACCTCTTCCCTTTCCTTCTCCCTTGTGGTTTTCCTCTTTGGAGTTTGGGGCTCGTCATGAGAGACTGGAGCACCCCTTGTCTGTGGTTTTCATTTGCCTAGAAAACTGCCCACGTGTTTGCCGTGCGTGGAAACCCGTGTCGCTGGAAAGGAGGGTCCTGGTAGTTGAGGGGCGAGGTACTGTCCCCAACACACTGCTTTGGCCTCTGCTTCAGCTAAACGGGAGGCACCTTAGTCGTCCTCACGGGTGTCAATCGGCTGGTCACTAGTCCTTGTGTCAGTGGCTTGGGGTCAAGCTCTCGGGAGTACCTGCTTTCGGGAAAGCCGACTGTGGGGCTTCAGTTTGCGTATAGGTCCGGCTAGCCCTAACACAGGTATCTGTGTTCCCTTGTTGGGCTCCGTGGTGGGCGGGGCCGTCGGACCCGAATCTTTATTTCATTCAAATATGGATGAATCAAATTTACACTCAACAACTGAACACAATTATGCATCTAAAAAAATTAGAACAAATGAAAATGCCAATTCTACTATCAATTCAACAAGTCTACCACATTTTCTTGTCATTAGCAACTTTTTTTTTTTTACTTTTACACTGCTAAGGAGAACTGCTGACCGGGAACAAGCCCTTGCAGTATGATGTCCGCCCTGCAGACATTTAAATCTAAATTTAAAAAAAAAAAAAAAAAAAAAAGTTCAGAGTCACATCTAGATAGGGAATACAAAGGACTACTTTGAATACATATGACATTCCTGATAGTATAGGTTACAAATAAAAAAAAAACTTAGAAGTACAAAGCTGCATTGATACAAAACTGGTAAAGGTAAAACAAAAACAGTAAAATTTAAGACTAACATTGGAATTTCAAGCCTGCAGTTATACATCACACTGACTTACTATTATACACTTACTATAATTCCGCACATTACAACATATTATGCAATATATTACTATAAGACTGAAAAACGCACTAACATAGTAAAACTGATACTACAAATAAAACACACTATATGCACTGTTCGTATCAGAAAAGTACACACTGACATAGTAAAGCTGATATTACAAATAAAACACAACATATACACTGCTCGTATCAGAAAAGTAGACAATTCTGTACATGATGCTGTACTGTAACGCTAAAACTAAAGAACGCTAGACAATAACCTTTGAAAACAGTCACAGTGAAATTAGGAATATAATATATTCTAGCAGAGTTAGAATACGAGTCATTTCAAAACATTAAATCCAGCAAAATATTTCAATACATATTTACAAAGTTCTACAACCAAGAAAGTCTGATTCAATACTACTATTATACATCACACTTACTTATCATTATACGACCCTAAACTATTATACTCCACATTAATAGAAAAAATTATTCAAGATACATAATGTAATACTGTACATACATTGAAATAAAATGGCGAATACTACAAAATAACAATCAATATACAATGTGCTTATCAGAAAGTTGGTTCTGCGGCCACGAATATTTGTTGTAAACTGTTGCATTTTGCACAGTACTAGAAACTGTTACAAAACATTTGCACACAATATTTCATGGTACTAGCCGAGAGCTCTATATATGTATTTACTATTATACCGCAAACTTAATTGAAAACATAACACAACGCACTTACTACTTAACAGGTCAATACACTAAGACAATATGTAAATTGAAATACACAGAATACAATACAAAAATTAAGTAAACACAGATTAGATTAGATTAGTTGTATTTAGATTTTGCTTAATATAATCTAATGCTGCCTTTATTGCTACAAGTTCCGCCTGATATACACTATTGTAATCTGACAGCCTCTGTGACCAAGTGTAGCAGATAGTATTGCCTCGCATGACGCAGAAGCCGCTACCTGTGCCAAGCTCCGTTTTGGAACCATCCGTATAAAGACAAATTTCGTGCCTAGCCGGAATTAAGGGCTCTATGGTGACTTTGTCATCATAATTTATGTCCGCCGGATGTCCTAGAGAACGAGGGAAATGATCCTCGTAATCACGAGCGCGGTAATTGGTACCCCACAAGATAAAATCTTCCTTTATGCGTAGGATCCGTGCTTGTCCAGCCTCCCTCTCCACCACAAGATACAATGGTGGTAACCCAGCGAGCACCTGCAATGAATCTGTAGAAGTGGTCCTATAAGCTTTAGTAATCATGAGGAGTTGGAGACGCTGAATAGAATTGAGTTTCCTTCTCAGGTTTCCATTGAGATGAATACCCCATGCTGAAGACCCGTACAAAATCACCCTCGCTGTTATTGTACGACACCAGATCTTCAACATGTCTGGTCTAATGCCCCAATACATGCCAGTAGTTCGTCTCATGTTATTGGTAAAGAGATACTACTTTCTGGTGTAAATGATGCAAATGTGGAATCCAGTTGAGGCGGTTGTCTATGATGACACCTAGATATTTCAACTGGGAAACAGTCCTAATTGGATGACCTAATAATCTTATAGTTGGATTCCGCCTCAGTAAACCTTTACGCCCTATGAGTAAAATGTTAGTTTTGGACGCTGAAATTTCCAGTTTGTGATCGGCTGCCCATTGTGCAAAGAGGTTCAGTGCTCGCTGTACATTCTCCTGCAGTCTGTGTCTTCCAGTGACCAAAAGCAGAAAGTCGTCGGCAAATGCCTGGACTTTGACTGTCTCATCACCATTGTAATAATCAAATATCGTGTTGGCAACCAGGTTCCATAAGACTGGGCCCAGGCATGAAGCCTGGGGACAGCCACGCACCAGTCGTCGTTGAAGTTGGCCATTTGGCATTGTTATCTGTATTTGCCGATCAGACAAATAGCTGCGAATAATCCTGAGGATTTCAATCGGGCACTGAATTCGGTCTAGACATTCGATCACATCTGGCCACCAGAGTGAATCGAATGCCCCTTGGATGTCGACTGACACGACTGCTGTGTGCAGATCGTTATTTCGGTTATCCTTGATTGTGTCCAACAGACTGGTCAGAGCATGCTCTGTTGAAGTACCCTGTTTAAAACCAAACTGAGCTTGGTGTATTATATTTCTTTTGCTTAAGAAATGATTGAGTCTGCTCAGTATTACTCGTTCAACTACTTTACTAATGGCTGGTAGCAGACTGACAGGCCTGTAGGATCTTGGATCATCGGGGCCCCTCCCGACCTTCAGAAAGAGAACTATCTCGGATATTTTCATAGTTGTTGGGAAATGACCCAGTCTCCAACATGTGCCGCATAATTTAACCAAGAGCTTTGGGCATGCTTGATGCACAACCTTGATTAAGATGTTGTCAAGGCCGTCTGGGCCCGGTGCCTTGTTATTGACCAGGGCCTTGACTATTCTGTGCAATTCTTTTGGCGCTGGCAGCTTCGAGTCACTTTCAGTGGTAGTCCAATTACAGTTATCATAGTGTTTTCTGATGTCCGCCTGTCGTGCTGAGTCTGTATCCTGTGTGTCATTGCGAAAGATAGCTTCAAGTATGTTGCCCAAAATTTCTTCGCTAGTAGTGCCAAGTTGCGAAGCTGCTAAGTGTAGTGGTCCCTCAGGGGGCTCACTTTTGTGAGTACGGGTGTGGCAATCCCAAGGTACCCTAGCCCTTCAGGGGATCATCTTCTTGGTGAGACGGGTGTCACGATCCTGGAGCCCCAATGATCTATCCTCTTTTCCGTCTCCTCTCCTCTTGGCTGGATATTTTCCCTTCCCTTCTCCCTTGTGGTTTCTCTCTGCGGAGTTTGGGGCTCGTCACGAGAGACTGGAACAGACCTTGTTTCTAGTTTTCAAGTGGGGAGAAAACTGCCCACGTGTTTGCCGTGCGTGGAGACCCGTGTCGCTGGAAAGGAGGGTCCTGGTAGTTGAGGGCGAGGTACTGTCCCCAACACACTGCTTTGGCCTCTGCTTCAGCTAAACGGGAGGCACCTTAGTCGTCCTCGCGGGTGTCAATCGGCTGGTCACTAGTCATTGTGTCAGTGGCTTGGGGTCAAGCTCTCGGGAGTACCTGCTTTCGGGAAAGCCGACTGTGGGGCTTCAGTTTGCGTATAGGTCCGGCTAGCCCTAACACAGGAATCTGTGTTCCCTTGTTGGGCTCCGTGGTGGGCGGGGCCGTCGGACCCGAATCTTTATTCTTTCACTACGGCTTCTCATATTTACTTAATAAAAGATTTCGAGGTAACTCCAGTCACTCAAGTCAATCCTGTCACTCAAGTCACTCAAATCACTCCTGTCACTCAACCTAGTTCTGAAACTTCTACTCCTAAACCAGTCACTCAACCTAGTTCTGAAACATCTACTGTTAAACCAGTCATTCAACCTATTTCTGAAACGTCTACTGCTAAACCACTCACTCAACCTACTTCTGAAAAGTCTACTGCAAAAAAATTACGTACAGATACAAATGAAAAAAATCATAACAATATTCCCCGTTTCCTAGTCATCTCTAGTCCTTCTGGCGAAATGCATAAGATGTCTCCTTTCGTAATAAACAAATACATCCAGTCCTGTATTGGTGAGCTGAGAAATATAAAGCGTCTCCGCTCCGGAGACCTGCTTATTGATACAACCTCAGCCACCCAGTCTGCTTCTTTACTTCAGATAACTAAACTTGGGCAAGCGAATGTGACTGTAACACCACATAAGTCACTCAACTATTGTCGGGGTGTAATCTCAGAATTCGACCTTCTGTATGTTTCTGAAGAAGAGATCGCTTCTGAGCTCTCCGAACAAAATGTCTGCGGTGTAAGGCGGATCAAGATGCGTAAAGAAGGTAAGTTGATAGACACGAAACACGTGATCCTTACCTTCAACACGCCTGATCTGCCTAAGAATATTAAGGCCGGATATCTAAATATTCCTGTAAGACCTTATATTCCAAACCCTATGCGATGTTTCCAATGCCAGCGTTTCGGCCATTCTAAGACGTCTTGTCGTGGCAGCCTTACATGCGCCCGATGCTCACAGATTGGCCACGATTCTGAAAATTGTACGGCTGCGCCTCTTTGTATAAATTGCAAGGGTGAGCACCCAGCATTTTCACGCCTCTGCCCAAAATGTAAATTGGAAAAAGAAGTGCAGACTGCAAAGTTTACGAGGAACATCTCATATGCCGAAGCCAGAAGATTAGTCCAGAGCACACAGCTTCGACCAAATACATCATACGCCAGTGCTGTAAAATCATCTCGTACAGTCGCCACCCAAACATCAATAGGCACACAGACCCTAGCAAATAAAACCCATCCGTCTACATCCAACAAGCAAAAAGAAAATGCAACCCATATAGTACAAAAGAAAGAAACAGTTATTCAAAGTAAGCCCAAAACTTCTACACATAAAATATCCAATAAAAATAGAAGTCACAGCAATAGCTCTTTTGATGAGATGATTTCTGAATCTGCGGATTCAGACTTTATGGAAGTAGAAGAGGGTCTAGAAGTTCCCAGGCATCTACTTCCACGAAAAACAAAAGAACAGCACAGAAAAAATCAAAACCATTCATAATGGCCACCCTCATGTCATGGAACTGTCGCGGTTTCCACCGAAATTTCCTTGACATCAAATCTATAATAAATGTGTATCATCCTGTGTGCTTAGCAATACAGGAAACAAATTTGAAACCCGAACACCATGCAAAACTTCGGAGGTTTTCTTTCGTCAGGAAGGATAACATTGCAGGTGAGCGTGCCAGTGGAGGTGTAGGTCTCCTCTCCTCACTGGATTATCCCTCAAATGTACTTCCTTTGACGACATCCCTCCAAGTTGTCGCTACTCAAATAAATTTTGATATTATTGTTTCATTTGTTTCTTTGTATTTGCCTCCAAATGAGCACATTTATCAGCAAGATCTAAATAATCTAATAGAGCAGCTGCCTGAGCCTTTTATCATAATAGGAGATTTTAACGGCCATAGTCCACTCTGGGCAAGTAAAGATACAAATTGCCGAGGAAGACAAATAGAGCAGATGATCGAAGATCATAGCCTTTGTGTCTTAAATAATGGGCAAGATACGTACTTCCATGAGCCTTCAAGGACATTTCACGCTCTCGATCTTACCATCTGTTCACATCTCTGTTGCCATTTTGCACTTTTAGTGTCGGAAATGACCTGTACAACAGCGATCATTATCCTATTTTTGTGTCTCTTGCACGAAGAGGAGTAAACCCCGTGTCGAGAGTCCCTCGTTTTATCCTGGACAGGGCAGACTGGGAACTCTTCATTTCGTTGCAGAGCTGACAGAGGAAATGGTAGAAGGTGTGCATATCGATGACGCTGTTGAAGCTGTTACTAATACTATTATTCAGGCAGCTATGCTTTCGATTCCTAGAACATCAGGAAAAATAGTAAAATATTCGAAACCATGGTGGAATCGCGACTGTCATGAAGCACTGAAAAAACAGAAAAAAGCATGGGATATTTTTCGTAGATATCCTACTCTGCGAAACCTCATAGCTTTTAAAAGAGCCAAAGCAAATGCACGGAAAGTAAGAAGGCAGAGCCAGAGGGATTCCTGGATTTCATATCTGTCCTCAATAACATCCTCTACGCCTAGTAAGCGGGTTTGGGAAAGAGTTCGAAAAGCATGCGGAATGTACAAAGACCACTCACTTTCCTTTCTGGAAAAAGATGGCCGAGTGATTAGCTCCATAGAAGAAATTGCAAATACAATTGGTGAGACATTTGCTGCCGTTTCTTCCAGCCGAAATTACTCACCTGCATTTCTTTCTATCAAGCAACGCTCTGAGAAAAATCCCATCGCTTTCAACTCTTCCAACTTTGAGCCGTACAATAGAGACTTTACTATGGTTGAACTAAAGAGAGCTTTGTTGCAGACACATAGGTCTTGTCCGGGTCTGGATGGCGTGTATTATGAAATGCTAAAGCATCTGTCCTGTAAGTCACTGAGTGCCCTTCTCACACTTTACAATAGAGTGTGGAAGGAGCGCACATTTCCCAGTGCATGGAGGAGAGCTATTGTCATTCCTATTGCGAAGCCAGGGAAAGACCCGAGGAATCCCTCGAACTATCGGCCAATTGCCCTTACCAGCTGTGTTTGCAAACTGTTTCAAAAGATGGTAAACAGCCGCCTAGTCTACTTCTTGGAAAAGAATAATATTATATCGCCTTATCAAAGTGGTTTTCGAAAGGGGAGAACAACCGTAGATAATATGCTCCTCTTAGAGACATCCATTCGAAAAGCTTTTGTAAGAAGAAATCACCTTGTCTCAATTTTCTTCGATATAGAGAAAGCCTATATAAGGCATGGAGATACGGTATAATTCGCGATCTTCACGAGAGTGGCTTGCGCGGCAACCTACCAAATTTCATTCAGAATTTCCTGAACGCTAGAACTTTTCAAGTAAGGATAGGCTCTGTTTTGTCTGATGTTTTTGAACAAGAAGAGGGTGTGCCTCAAGGCTGTGTGCTCAGTGTAACTCTTTTCAGCCTAAAAATAAATTCTGTATTAAAACAACTTCCTCCCACCATTTCAGGTTCTTTATATGTTGATGATCTACAAATTAGCTGTAGAGGTGTGGATATGAGACATGTAGAGAGACAGCTCCAGATCGCTTTGACCAGGATCCAGGAATGGGCAAAAAGACAAGGATTTACGTTTTCGAAACAGAAGACTGTGTGCGTGCATTTTTGTAAAAAGCGAGGTCTCCATCCTGAGCCGGAATTATACCTCAATGGGTCTGTAATTCCAGTTGCACCTGAAGTAAAATTTTTAGGGGTGATGTTCGACCGAAAATTGACTTTCCTTCCTCATGTCTTAATTTTGAGAAAAAAGTGTACCAAAGTTCTAAATATCTTAAAAGTCCTGGCGAACACCTCCTGGGGTGCAGAGCGTTGCTCCATGCTTCGCATTTACAGAGCTCTAATTCGCTCTAAACTGGACTACGGCTCAGTTGTTTACGGATCTGCCCGGTCTTCAGTGTTGTTAAAACTAGATCCTGTTCATCATCAGGCTCTGCGGATTTGTTCTGGAGCCTTCAGGACATCTCCTGTGCAGAGCCTTTATGTTGACTGTCACGAGCCATCACTCCGTTTGAGGCGTGAGGAGTTGTCTCTTTTACGCTATTTTAATATTTTATCTCAACCTGACCATCCTTATAACTTGTGTATATGTGAAAATAGCTGTGACCTTTTATTTGAGGCACGTCCATCCTGTGTGCCTTCTTTTCCTGTTAGAGTTCGTCCCCTCATTGAAGAATTCTCCCTGTTTGATATTTCCCCACAGGCAGTACAGCATTTTGAAATTGCACCTTGGGAAAATGCACTAATCCACCTTCTTGACATTTTCCACAATTACGGAAAAACAACTACTGATGAGAGCATCTACAGACAAATTTTTGCTGATCACAGCCAGAGTTACAGGAGTTATGTTCCCATATATACGGATGGCTCTAAGTCAGCTTGCCATGTTGGCATGTCATGTATAATTGGTGACCACATGGAAGGCAGACGTTTACACGACGCTTCCTCTGTCTTAACCTCCGAACTGACTGCCGTATATTATGCGCTTTTGTACATCTCAACGCTGCACCATCGAAAATTCATTGTATATACGGACTCCTACAGTGCATTGAAAGCTTTAGAATCCTTTTCTAGCACTGAGAATCCTGTGATAGTGGATGTTCTCAAGTTGAATATTAAATTGAAATGTCGTGGATTTGAACTTCTGTACTGCTGGGTCCCCGGACATACAGGAATAAAGGGCAATGAGCTGGCGGATATCGCAGCGAAATCTGCTGTTGAAATGTCCGGCCGCCTCATCCCTTTTAAAGATATCCGTTGTGTCATAAAAGAGAAGATCCGAAAGAAATGGCAGCAACTTTGGGGCCTTCAACTTCATAACAAGTTGAGAAGGGTGAAGCCTAAAATAGAGCATTGGGATACTACTAGCAATCGCAGGGAGGAAGTTCTTTTGACTCGCCTTAGAATTGGTCACAGTAGAGTGACACATAACTACCTTCTGAAAGCTGAGAACGAGCCTATTTGTGCAACTTGTAATGTTTGTCTTTCAGTTTATCACATTTTAATTGAATGTTCATATTTTAATAATCTTCGTGAGAAGTATTTTAATAGCTGCGACCTGCCTCTCGACCGTTTAATCGGAAGAGAGGTCAATAATAATTTGTTTCACTACCTCAAGGAAACAGGTTTCTATTATTTAATTTGATTTTTGTCCTGAGATTTTATGTTGGAATTTTAATTAATCAGATGTTTTAGGATTTTATATCTATACTGCATCTCTCATTATCAAAGTTATAATCTGCATTTTCATCCCATCATTTAAATATCTTTTTAGTTGCCTCGATTTTGAAAGTGTGCTGTTGTCTTTATATTTTTTGTTCCTTTAGTTTGTATGTTAAAAAAAAGAATCCTGTCTTTGGCGCATATGGCCTATTGAGCTTTGCGCCATAAAACTACTACTACTAAGTGTAGTGGACGAAATACTTTCGCACAGGCTACTTTCTGTACCTTGCCATAATGCTCTATGGCTCTGCTGCAATGGTTTTGCCACGCTTCCAGTTTGCTATTAATGATTAGTTTTTTGTAACTGGCGTGTTCCATTCTGTAAAGTTGCATTCTACTTTGCCTGGCGGCAGGGTCTATTTCCGCCTGCGCTCTTCTGCGTAAAGCCCTAACTCTACTCCTCTGCTCCGTAAGTTTGCCGTTCCACCAGGATAAAGAGTCAGATATTTTCAATCTCTTCCTTTTGTATGACATCCGAGCAACTGCCATTAGGTCATGTATTAATTTATCGTAGATCCTGTCCAAATCGATACCAGATGTACAGTTGTCTAGTCCTTTGAGGTACTGGGGCAAAATGAGCCTGCACTGTTGCATGAACTTGGAATGTCCGCCATATTTCGTCTTTAAGCGATACTGTGTGTAATATATGCTCGGCAATTTCAGTTCAAAGAGAATCAGCCTGTGATCACTGAACGTCGGCGTATCACTGACTCTCCAATTGCTGATAAGATGTGCTAGTGGGGATGAAGCTAAAGTCAGATCAGGCCAACCCTCCGCCCTAGTGGTAAAGAAAGTGGGAGGGGACTCCTCAGAGTTGATCACAACTAGCCGACTTTCCGAGATAAAGTCTAGAACCTTCCGGCCTCTCTCATTTTCTCCCCGTGCTCCCCAAAGAGAACTCGAGGCATTAAAATCCCCTGCTATAATGTGAAACGGATATCTGGCAAGAAAATCAGGATTCAGTTCCTGCAGAAGATCATCCATAGAACCACTGGGAGGCATATAGACGCTCGTGAGGGCTAGCGAGGAAGTGTGTAGTTCTAAAAGGATTGTAACTGTATGTCGGGTTTGTCGGATTAGAACTGGTGACAATGGACCATGATAAATCAAACCTGCGAGTTTTAAAGTTGACAAGTAGATTTTGGCTGTGCTTGGCAGACCAGGTATGTATTCCCCACTAGTATAAAACTCCTGTATAAATGAGACTGTGGCCTTAAATTTTACCAATAGATCAGCAAAATTTAATGTAGCTGCTCGCGCCCTTTGCAGATTGCATTGGGCGAATATGATACCTTGCAATTCGTTAGCAAATAGAGATGTTAATTGTTCGCCTGAGCGCGACGCATCAGACTCTTGAGTCAAACTATGCGAATTTACATTGGGAGGGTTCTGTTCAAGCTGAGAGGTTCCAATTCTTCTCGGTAACAAGGACATTTCGAAAAGTTGGCTGGGTGATGGAAGTCGTGAGAAGTTCCTTTTGCCTGGTTAGAATTTTGACAGTTAACACAACTTTCTGTGTCTGTTGTACACTCTTTTGTGAGATGTCCTTTGCTGCACCTTGCACAATTTGGAGTTGACTTGCAGTTTCTTCCCAAGTGCCCGAATTCTTGGCAGTTATAACAGCGCTGAACCTGGAAGTATTCTTTGAAAGAGCAAGAATTAAGGCCTATGAATATCCTCTTGCAGTTCAGAATTCTGACAAAATGTTCCGAGGCGATTTCTACCAACCAGTTACTGTAACCGTCTGTTCTGGGCAGAGGTCTTCTAGGGAGAGCAATATCCTGGGACTCTTGAGGAATAAGCTGCTCAAATGCTGTAGTTACCTCCTCAGCCGTGGTGTCCTGCGGCACTCCAAAGACTATAAGTGATTTCCTTATCGGTTTGGGAATTCTAACACTGAGAGACTCTCTAAGACTAGTGGAATTCAGGATGGCGCTCTGGAGCCTTTGGAGATGTGCTTTCTCTCTGCAACGAATTAACAATTCCTTTGATCTGGTAGGGCGTACAAGTGTTATCGAGATTCCTAGTTTCTGAGGCTTAATGGTATCAATGAGCTGTGCCCTAATACTGTCCGGTGTTCTATCTTCGTCCTTACCTTTCACCAGAAGTACAGGCTCTGCTTTTCTATGAAAATCGTTCTGACAGTTGTCTGCTGTGGATTTACCTTTTATTCCTTTTCTTCTACCTCTTTTAACTACTTCTGTATAAAGTGACAAGTTAGCTTCGTCCTCCTCTTCAGGAACTTGATTATTCTCGTCTTTTGAGTGCACTTTAGAGTGACACTTGATCTGGTCTCCTCTAATTGCCCTTCTAGTCTTGCTATCGTAAGCTCTTGCTCTGTTAGTAAGCTCCTTAGCTTGCTGAGGCTATTTCGCAGTATGGTAATATCTGCCTTATTAAATTTTTTCGATGTGTTTTTGGCCGTCAGCAACGCTAAGATCTTATCACAGTGCTTATTAAATATAACTTCCCTACTAGAGGAGTCGGAGTCAGTTTCTTGTACAATAGCGGAGATCTGTGAGGTAGCAGTCGAGAGGCAGGTTCCTGCTGAGGAAGCGGAGTTGGCAGGGGACGCTACGATAGATGCCATGCTAAATAACGTGCATTAATGCTGTGAGGGAACTCAAAAGTACTGTGCTTTTAACATGAAACTATAAATCATTTAATATCACTAATGTAAAATAGGATTGAGAGGACTGAGATCATGACAGGTATGCTGAGTGCTTAGTACTGGCAGCACTATTATTAGAATCACTCTGAGAACACTGGTGTAAGAATGGAATGAAACTGGACCATGCTCAGTGTTACTAACTATTTTAAAGACGATAGTGATACAGATAATTCTTATATCCTAATAACAATAAAAAGTTATGATTTTGATGTAGCTAACAGATACATACACATAAATGAATTCCAAGTAAAGCAATACAACTAAATGATACAATTAATATAGATAAGTTACTTAAATGTAAATAAAAGGATACAGATCAATTATAATATCAAACACAATGTGTGAACTATAATTATAATAATAATAATACATTTACCGTTAATGTACGCACACTGTGAAAGGGCAGAGTTCACGTTGAAGTGAGAAACTAAGTAGTATGCTTGCGCTATGTGCCGAAAACTAAATTATACATTTATAGTTATAGAATTGTCAAGTGAGCTTTAACACATTTGCACTAAGAAAATCCTCTCAGTAAGGTACAGAATCTAGACCGTAAAGAACCTAGACTCCTTTACGTAAGTAAACTTAAGAACTAAACACTGGGAAATCCCATTAACTAAACACAATAACAAACAAATAACAAAATTATCACGGACTGAGAATGTGAAATACAATCAATTATAGGATAAGAATTGAGTTACTGTTATAAAATGTTAGGTCACTTGTGCATGATTAACATAAGCTTTAACAACTAATAACCAAACAAATAAGGGTAAAATGCAGTGTAAATACTTTAGAATACTGGTGACAGATGAGGATAAATATTAATAAAGAAATATTTAAAAATTATATAAAAAGGGGGAAAAACTATTAAATGATAATACAGTGTGCTTTAATATACAATTAAAACTCTAAACACCACAGCATGAATATGATTATATACTGATGGATAGAACACAAAGAGAAACTACGGAACATATGATTAATTCAGTTAATATATTAAAGCAACTATAAAATAATAATAATAATAATAAAAAGCAGCTAAAAGATATTAATGTCCTACCATGCTTCGTCTACTTCAATAGAGAAGAACATGTGTGTAATCCAAACATAACTATACTTAGCAGCCAGTTTTTATATGCGTTTCATCTGTGACTTTAGTAATCCAATTAGGTTGAGATTCACAAGCACAAAAACACGTAATGCACACTTTGCAAAAGCAAAATGCAGAGACACTATGCACAAATTGAACACTTTCATTAACTGAAAAAGGAAACTTGACACTATTAAAAATTACCATTCACACTGCTGATGATTATCACAGTCCCCATTTGTGATTCAAAAATATATTCAATCTTGCATTGGTGAACCAAAAAATATCAAACGGCTGCGCTCTGGAGATCTTTTAGTTCAAACTCTTTCTTCTACTCAATCTGCAACACTCCTCGGATTAAACAAACTTGGTCAAATTGATGTAAACATGTCAGAACATAAAACATTTAATTTTTCTCGTGGTGTTATCTTAGAGATTGGCCTCCTCTGCGTTTCAGAAGAGGAAATTGCCTCTGAGTTGTCTGACCAGAATGTCTGTGCTGTGAAACGAATCAAGATGCGCGCAAAGGTCAGCTGATTGATACAAAGCATATAATCCTGACCTTCAAGTCGCCTGATCTGCCAAAAAGTATTAAGGCCGGCTACTTACACTGTCCCGTAAGACCTTACATACCAAACCCTTTGCGATGTTTTTAATGTCAGCGCTTTGGTCATTCGAAAATGTCGTGTCGTGGAAAAATCACGTGTGCACGTTGCTCTGTCGAAAACCACGACAGCGAAAATTGTAGTGCCGAACCATTATGTGCAAATTGCAAAGGGAATCACCCAGCATATTCACGACAATGTCCAAAGTGGAAATCAGAAAAGGAGGTGCAGACAATAAAAATAACAAGAAATATGTCTTACGCAGAAGCAAGAAAATTAGTCACAGATGCGCCGCCCCAAAATTTTTCCTATGCTGGTGCATTAAAATCCTCTAAATCAGTAGCCACACAGACAACAATAGGTTTACCAACCAAACAGCCGATCCAAAATATGCAAAAAAACAAAACACAGAAACCGGTAGCAGCAATGATAAAAAATCAGCATAACAGGGAAATAAAAGACAACCAAACTGAAAAAATAGAGAAACAAAGAAAAATCCAAAAACTGCCAGCAATTCCAGTGTGAGCTCCTTTGGGAGCCTTAGTTCAGACAGTCTAGATTCTGAGATGGATGTGGAAGAGGGACTAGATATCCCCAAACTCCTGCTTTCAAGAAAATCAAAAGAACAGCACCGAAAAATAAACAGCAAGTGTAATGGCCACCCTCATTTCATGGAACTGTCGCGGCTTCCACCCAAATCTCGATAATATAAAAGATTTGATAGATTTACACCACCCTGTGTGCTTAGCAGTTCAAGAGACTTTCCTAAAACCTGTTCAACAGTCAAAGCTTCGGAGGTACTGCCTCACAAGGAAAGATAATTTAGTAGGTGAGCATGTGAGCGGGGGTGTTGGCCTCCTTACCTCACTTGACTATCCTTCTAATCCTATATCTTTAAACAAATGCCTCCAAGCAGTTGCCGTTCAAGTTAATATACGAAACTTAATTTCAATCTGTTCTGTATATTTGCCCCCAAACCAACATATCAATCAATATGAATTAGATGACCTAATAGAACAGCTACCTAAACCCTTTATCTTAATGGGGGACTTAAACGGACATAGTCCATTCTGGAGAAGTAAGGACAGAAACCCTCGAGGCAGACAGATTGAACAAATGATCGAAGATCATTGCCTCTGTCTTCTCAATAACGGGCAGAAGACCTATTTCCATGAGCCTTCAAGGACTTTTCACGCTCTTGATCTTGCCGTCTGTTCTCCATCTCTTTTGCCATTTTCCACCTTTCATGTTGGCAATTATCCTTATAATAGTGACCATTTTCCTATTTTTGTATCTATCACACAAGAAAGATCAAATCCCATGCGAAGACCTCCCCGTTTCATACTTACTAGGGCAGACTGGGAGTACTTCTCGTCTTGTGCAAATATCACGGAAGAGATGGTAAAAGATGTGCCAGTCGACGATGCTGTGAAAGCAGTTACGGACGTCATTATCCAGGCAGCTTCTGCATCTATTCCGATAACATCAGAAAAACTTCCTAAGTACACAAAACCGTGCTGGAATCGTGAATGCCAAGCTACACTGAAGCAACAGAGAAAAGCTCGGGGAATTTTTCATAAATACCCGACTTTGTCCAACCTTATTGCTTTCAAAAAAGCTAAAGCAAATGCAAGAAGAGTGAGGCGGAAAAGCCAGAGGGATTCTTGGATGTCCTATGTGTCTGGGATAACATCCTCTACTACAAGCAAATGCGTATGGGAAAGAGTTAAAAAAGCATGCGGACTGTACAAAGACTACTCACTTTCTTTTCTGGAAAAAGATGGCCGAGTGATTAGCACAACAGAAGAAATCGCAGATACTATTGGCGAGAATTTTGCTGCCATTTCCAGCGGCAATAACTATCCGCCAGCATTTCTTTCTGTCAAGCTACGCTCCGAGAAAGCTCCTATTGCATTTAACTCTACCAACGCCGAGCCATATAATAGCGAATTTACACTTCCTGAGCTAAGAACAGCTTCGATGCAGACACATAGTACCAGTCCGGGTTTAGACGGTGTGAGATATGAAATGCTGAAGCATCTTCCTTGCAAGTCATTGACTGCTCTCCTCACCCTTTATAACAGAGTTTGGAAGGAGCATAATTTTCCAAATGCATGGAAGAGAGCTGTTGTCATTCCCATCGCCAAGCCAGGGAAAAACCCGAAGAATCCCTCCAGCTATCGGCCCATTGCTCTAACAAGTTGTATTTGCAAACTATTTGAAAAAATGGTCAACCGCCGCCTAGTCTATTATCTGGAAAAAAGCAACATAATCGCCCTTATCAGAGCGGTTTCAGGAAAGGATGACAATAGATAATATGCTCCTGTTGGAGACATCTATTCGTAAAGCCTTCATTAAACGAAACCATCTTGTTGCTGTTTTCTTCGATATCGAAAAGGCTTACGATAAGGCATGGAGATATGGTATTTTGCAGGATCTTCATGCTAGTGGCTTGCGCGGTAACTTACCAATTTTCATACAGAACTTCTTGAAAGCAAGAACTTTCCAAGTAAGGATTGGCTCTGTTTTGTCAAATAACTTTGAACAAGAAGAGGGTGTCCCTCAAGGCTGCGTTTTAAGTGTGACTTTGTTTAGTTTAAAAATAAATTCTGTTTTAAAAGAACTTCCTCCTACAGTTTCAGGATCATTGTACGTTGATGATCTCCAGATAAATTGCTATGGTTCAGATATGAAATATGTTGAGAGACAGTTGCAGATTGCCATTAACAGAATCCAGAAATGGTCTGAAAAAGAAGGATTTGTAATTTCAAAAGAGAAGACTGTTTGTATGCACTTTTGTAAAAAGCGATCCCTTCATCCTTAGCCCGAGTTGCATCTTTATGGATCAGAAATTCCAGTTGCTTTAGAAGTAAAGTTTCTAGGAGTGTTATTCGACCGAAAGCTCACCTTCCTCCCTCATATCCAATATTTGCGGAAGAAGTGTTTCAAATCTCTAAATCTATTAAAAGTCTTGGCGAATACCTCCTGGGGAGCAGAGCGTTGCTCTTTCCTTCCTATTTATAGAGCACTCCTTCGTTCTAAACTAGACTATGGCTCAGTTGTTTACGGATCCGCACGAACTTCCGCTCTATTAAAACTAAATCCTATTCATCATCAGGCTCTGAGAATTTGTTCTGGAGCTTACAGGACATCTCCTATCCATAGCCTGTATGTTGATTGTTACGAACCAGCTCTTGAGTTAAGGCGTGAACAATTGTCTCTTCATCAGTATTTCACCCTCAGGGGGCTCACTTTTGTGAGTACGGGTGTGGCAATCCCGAGGTACCCTAGCCCTTCAGGGGATCATCTTCTTGATGAGACGGGTGTCACGATCCTGGAGCCCCAGTGATCTATCCTCTTTTCCGTCTCCTCTCCTCTTGGCTGGAACTTTTTCCCTTCCCTTCTCCCTCGTGGTTTCTCTCTACTGAGTTTGGGGCTCGTCACGAGAGACTGGAACAGACCTTGTCTTTAGTTCTCGAGTGGCGAGAAAACTGCCCACGTGTTTGCCGTGCGTGGAGACCCGTGTCGCTGGAAAGGAGGGTCCTGGTAGTTGAGGGGCGAGGTACTGTCCCCAACACACTACTTTGGCCTCTGCTTCAGCTAAACGGGAGGCACCTTAGTCGTCCTCACGGGTGTCAATCGGCTGGTCACTAGTCCTTGTGTCAGTGGCTTGGGGTCAAGCTCTCGGGAGTACCTGCTTTCGGGAAAGCCGACTGTGGGGCTTCAGTTTGCGTATAGGTCCGGCTAGCCCTAACACAGGAATCTGTGTTCCCTTGTTGGGCTCCGTGGTGGGCGGGGCCGTCGGACCCGAATCTTTTCTTTCTTAAATATGGCTTCTATGTTTCTTCTCAAATCAAATGAAAACGACCAAAGTATTGAAATAATTGATAAATCTCTTACTAAGAAAATACGTACCGATGCAAATGCCAAAGTAATCACTGATAATCCACGCTTCCTTGTAGTCTCGAGTCCCTCCGGTGAACTGCAAAAGATGTCCCCTTTCGTTGTAAGCAAATATATCCGTTCTTGCATAGGTGAACCAAAGAACATAAAGCGTCTCCGTTCTGGAGACCTGCTTATAGATACTGTCACACCAACCCAATCTGCTTCCCTTTTGTCACAAACCAAACTCGGAAATGTATCTATAACTGTGTCAGCGCATAAAACTCTGAATTACTGTAGAGGTGTGATCTCGGAAATCGACCTTCTGTGCGTTTCAGAAGAAGAGTTCGTTTCCGAGTTAGCTGACCAAAAAGTCTGTGGTGCTCGGCGGATCAAGATGCGTAAGGAAGGTCAGTTGACTGACACTAAACACGTAATCCTGACCTTCAACTCGCCTGATCTGCCGAAAAATATTAAGGCTGGATATCTTAACTGCCCCGTAAGGCCTTATATTCCAAACCCCATGCGATGCTTCCAGTGCCAGCGTTTTGGCCATTCCAAAATGTCCTGTCGTGGGACCCTGACGTGCGCTCGATGCTGGTCGGTTGGCCACGATAGCGAAAATTGCACCGCTGCAGCACTGTGTATAAATTGCAAGGGCAACCATCCAGCATTTTCTCGTTCCTGTCCGAAATGGAAATTAGAAAAGGAAGTGCAGACCATAAAAGTATCCAGGAACATTTCATATGCCGAAGCCAGAAGACAAGTTCAAAGCACACAGCCTATATCAAACAAATCATATGCCAATGCCGTGAAATCAACCCGCACAATAGCCACCCAAACTTCCATAAGTACACAGACTCCACCAAATAAAAACCAGCAGCCTGTAAGCAAGAACAAAGAAAATCCAACACATACCATACAAAATAAAGAAATAGCAATCCCGAGTAAACCCAAAACTCTGCCTCCAATAATAGAAACCAAAAATAGAAGTCCCAGCAATAGTTCTGCAAATAAAATTATTCCTGAATCTGCGGATTCAGACAGTATGGAGGTGGAAGACGGTCTAGAAGTTCCCGATCATCTGCTTCCGCGCAAAACTAAAAAGGAACACAGGAACAACAAACATCAATCATAATGGCCACCCTCGTCTCATGGAACTGTCGCGGTTTCCACCGGAATTTGCTCGACATCAAAGCCATAATCAATGCTTATCATCCTGTATGCTTCGCAATACAGGAAACAAACCTAAAACCAGAACAACAGGCAAAACTTCGGAGGTTTTCTTTCGTCAGGAAAGATAACATTGCAGGTGAGCGTGCCAGTGGAGGTGTAGGTCTCCTCACCTCACTGGATTATCCCTCAAATGTGCTTTCTTTGACGACATCCCTCCAAGTTGTCGCTACTCAAACAAATTTTGATATTGTTGTTACAGTCGTTTCTCTGTATTTGCCTCCAAATGAGCATATTGATCAGCAAGATTTAAATGGTCTTTTAGAGCAGCTGCCTGAGCCTTTCATCATAATAGGAGATTTTAACGGCCATAGTCCACTCTGGGGTAGCAAAGATACAAATTGCCGAGGAAGACAAATTGAGCAGATGATCGAAGATCACAGCCTTTGTCTCCTAAATAATGGGCAAGATACGTACTTTCATGAGCCTTCAAGGACATTCCACGCTCTCGATCTTGCCATCTGTTCACCATCTCTGTTGCCATTTTGCACTTTTAGTGTCGGAAGTGACCTGTACAACAGCGATCATTATCCCATTTTTGTATCTCTTGCACGAAGAGGAGCAAACCCCATGTCGAGACTCCCTCGGTTTATACTGGACAGGGCAGACTGGGAACTCTTCTCTTCCATTGCAGAGCTCAGAGATCAAATGGTAGAAGATCGGCATATCGATGACGCTGTGGAAGCTGTTACTAATACTATTATTCAGGCAGCTATGCTTTCGATTCCTAGAACATCAGGAAAAATGCTTAAATATACGAAACCATGGTGGAATCGCGACTGTCATGAAGCACTGAAAAAACAGAAAAAAGCATGGGGTATTTTTCGTAGATACCCTACTCTGCGAAACCTCATAGCCTTTAAAAGAGCCAAAGCAAATGCACGAAAAGTAAGAAGGCAGAGCCAGAGGGATTCCTGGATTTCATATGTGTCCTCAATAACATCCTCTACGCCTAGTAAGCGGGTTTGGGAAAGAGTTCGAAAAGCATGCGGAATGTATAAAGACCACTCACTTTCCTTTCTGGAAAAAGATGGCCGAGTGATTAGCTCCATAGAAGAAATTGCAAATACTATTGGTGAGACATTTGCTGCCGTTTCTTCAAGCAGAAACTATTCACCTGCATTTCTCTCTATCAAGCAACACTCTGAAATAAATCCCATCGCATTCAACTCTTCCAAATCTGAGCCGTACAATAGAGACTTTACTATGGTTGAATTAAGGAGAGCTTTGTTGCAGACACATAGGTCTTGTCCTGGTCTAGATGGCGTGTATTATGAAATGCTAAAGCATCTGTCCTATAAGTCACTGAGTGCCCTTCTCACACTTTACAATAGAGTGTGGAAGGAGCGTACATTTCCCAGTGCATGGAGGAGAGCTGTTGTCATTCCTATTGCGAAGCCAGGGAAAGACCCGAGGAATCCCTCGAACTATCGGCCAATTGCCCTTACCAGTTGTGTTTGCAAACTGTTTGAAAAGATGGTAAACAGCCGCCTAGTCTACTTCTTGGAAAAGAATAATATTATATCGCCTTATCAGAGCGGTTTTCGAACGGGGAGAACGACCGTAGACAATATGCTTCTATTAGAGACATCTATTCGAAAAGCCTTTGTCAGAAGAAGTGACCTTGTCTCAATATTCTTCGACATTGAGAAAGCTTATGATAAGGCATGGAGATACGGTATACTCCGGGATCTTCACGAGAGTGGCTTGCGCGGCAACCTACCAATTTTCATACAGAATTTCTTGAACGCTAGAACTTTTCAAGTAAGGATTGGCTCTGTTTTTTCGGATGTTTTTCAACAGGAAGAGGGTGTGCCTCAAGGCTGTGTGCTTAGTGTAACGCTGTTCAGTTTAAAAATAAATTCTGTCTTAAAAGAACTTCCTCATACCATCTTGGGATCACTATATGTAGATGATTTACAGATTAGCTGTCGAGGAGCAGACATGAGATACATAGAGAGGCAATTGCAGATGGCTCTGAATAAGATACAAGAATGGTCAGACAAACAGGAATTTACTTTTTCTAAACAGAAAACTGTGTGCGTGCACTTTTGTAGGAAGCGAGGTCTCCATCCTGAACCTGAGTTATATCTAAATGGTACAATTATTCCAGTTGCGCCCGAAGTAAAATTTTTAGGAGTGACGTTCGACCAGAAATTGACTTTCCTTTCTCATGTTTTAAACCTGAGAAAGAAGTGTCTCAAAACACTAAATATTTTAAAAGTGTTGGCGAACACCTCCTGGGGTGCAGAGCGTTGCTCCATGCTTCGCATTTACAGAGCGCTTATCCGCTCTAGACTGGACTATGGCTCAGCTGTTTATGGATCCGCTCGGTCATCTGTTTTGTTAAAACTGGATCCTGTTCACCATCAAGGTTTGAGGATATGTTCAGGAGCCTTCAGGACTTCTCCTGTCGAGAGCCTGTATGTTGACTGTAATGAACCATCACTTTATCTGAGGCGTGAACAATTGTCCCTTTTGCAATATTTTAATATACTATCCCAACCTGAACATCCCAATAAGCTGTGCTTACTTGATGATGTGAGTAACGTGTTATTTGAAACACGTCCATCTTGTGTTCCTACATTTCTTTTAAGAGTTCGCCCTGTCATTGAGGAACTTTCCCTCTCTGATATGCACCCCCAAGCAGTACAGAATTTTGAAATTCCACCTTGGGAAAATGCACAGATTCAGCTTCTTGATGTTTTTAAGTGTCATGTGAAGGCAAGCACTAACGAGATTATTTACAGACAACTCTTCGCTGAGCACAGGAACAAATATAGCAGTTATCTTCCAATTTATACAGATGGGTCCAATTCAAAAGATCATGTCGGGATGGCATTTGTAGTTAAAGACCACATGGAGGGCAGACGCTTGCACAATGATTTCTCTGTCTTAACATCTGAACTAACTGCGATATATTATAGTCTTTTATACATCTCAAGGCTCTGCTACAAAAAGTTTATAATTTATACAGATTCGTATAGTGCTCTTAAATCATTAGAAGCTTTTCCTAATACTCAAAATCCAGTAATAGTGGATATTCTCAAAATACATATAAACTTAATGAATCGTGGATATGAAATCCTGTACTGCTGGGTTCCCGGGCATGTGGGAATAAAAGGGAATGAGCTGGCAGATATCACAGCAAAATGTGCTGTTGAACTGTCCAGTCGTCTCATCCCTTTTGCAGACATTTGTTGTGTTGTGAAACAAAAGATCCGAAAAAAATGGCAACAACTTTGGGATGTTCAGCTTCAAAATAAATTAAGACATGTAAAACCTAGAATTGAGCACTGGGAATTAACAAAAAATCGTAAGGAGGAAGTTTTTTTGACTCGCCTCAGAATTGGTCACACTAGAGTGACACATAGCTACCTGTTAAAAGCTGAAAATGAACCTGTTTGTTTTAACTGTAATGTTTGTTTATCTGTTCGTCATATTTTAATTGAGTGTCCATGTTTTAATAGTCTTCGCCAGAAATATTTTAATAGCTGTGACTTACCTCTCGACCGTTTAATCGGAAGAGAGGTCAATTCTAATTTATTTTATTATTTAAAAGATATTGGCTTTTATTACCAAATGTAATTTGTTTTGAAGACTGTCTCTTGAATTTTAATATGTGCTTTTAACTTGTGTTTATATGACTTCATCCTCTGGATTTGGTACATTTATCTACTTGTTTTTATTTATTGAATTTTAATGTCATCAATTGTAATCATCTCATCTTTTGTTTGGCGCGTCATAATCATCTCTGGTTTTGCGCCATAATCACTCACTCACTCACTCACTCTTCTCTTCGCCTACGTTCTTCATCTTGACGTTTTCGTTCTTCAGTTTCTTCTTTTTCTTTTCTTCTTTGGCAAATTCACATTTCGGTAACTTCAGGGTTAGTTTAGCTGCACGTAGTGCTTCGAATACTTTAATTAATTTCTGAATCATTTCTTCCCAAGTCCTTGCTGGAACGAGTATATCGTCAAGGTAACACAACACTTATTTATTACATAATGAGGATAATGCATGATACATCAATCGTTGAAATTCCGCAGGAGCGTTAGTCAAGCCAAAAATCGTTCTTTGAAATTGTCCGCCCTCAGGGGCTCACTTTTGTGAGTACGGGTGTGGCAATCCCGAGGTACCCTAGCCCTTCAGGGGATCATCTTGGTGAGACGGGTGTCACGATCCTGGAGCCCCAGTGATTTATCCTCTTTTCCGTCTCCTCTCCTCTTGGCTGGATCTTTTTCCCTTCCCTTCTCCCTTGTGGTTTCTCTCTACGGAGTTTGGGGCTTGTCACGAGGGGCTGGAACAGACCTTGTCTCTAGTTCTCGAGTGGCGAGAAAACTGCCCACGTGTTTGCCGTGCGTGGAGACCCGTGTCGCTGGAAAGGAGGGTCCTGGTAGTTGAGGGGCGAGGTACTGTCCCCAACACACTGCTTTGGCCTCTGCTTCAGCTAAACGGGAGGCACCTTAGTCGTCCTCACGGGTGTCAATCGGCTGGTCACTAGTCCTTGTGTCAGTGGCTTGGGGTCAAGCTCTCGGGAGTACCTGCTTTCGGGAAAGCCGACTGTGGGGCTTCAGTTTGCGTATAGGTCCGGCTAGCCCTAACACAGGAATCTGTGTTCCCTTGTTGGGCTCCGTGGTGGGCGGGGCCGTCGGACCCGAATCTTTTCTTATTTCAATATGGCTAATTCTCAAATTTTTCTGATCAAAGACTTCGAAGTCACTCCAGTCTCTCAACCTAGTTCTGAAACGTCCACTACTAAACCAGTCACTCAACCTAGCTCTGAACCACCTCTTAATAAACCAATCATTCAACCTAGTTCTGAAAAGTCTACTACTAAACCAGTCACTCAACCTAGTTCTGAAAATTCTGCAAAAAAATTACGGACAGATGCAAATAAAAAAAATCATAACAATAGTCCCCGTTTCCTAGTCATCTCTAGTCCTTCTGGCGAAATGCATAAGATGTCTCCTTTCGTGATTAACAAATACATCCAGTCTTGTATTGGTGAGCCGAGAAATATAAAGCGTCTCCGCTCCGGAGACTTCCTTATTGATACAATCTCAGCCACCCAGTCTGCTTCTTTACTTCAAATAACTAAACTTGGGCAAGCGAATGTCAATGTAACAGCACATAAGACACTGAATTATTGTCGTGGCGTTATATCGGAATTCGACCTTCTGTATGTTCCTGAAGAAGAGATCGCTTCCGAGCTATCCGACCAAAATGTCTGCGGTGCTAGGCGGATCAAGATGCGTAAGGAAGGTAAGTTGATCGATACGAAACACGTGATCCTTACCTTCAACACGCCTGATCTGCCTAAGAATATTAAGGCCGGATATTTAAATTGTCCCGTAAGACCTTATATTCCCAACCCTATGCGATGCTTCCAATGCCAGCGTTTCGGCCATTCTAAGACGTCTTGTCGTGGCAGCCTCACATGCGCCCGATGCTCACAGATTGGCCACGATTCTGAAAATTGTACGCCGCGCCTCTTTGTATAAATTGCAAGGGTGAGCACCCAGCATTTTCTCGCCTCTGTCCAAAATGGAAATTGGAAAAAGAAGTGCAGACTGCAAAGGTTACGAGGAACATCTCATATGCCGAAGCCAGAAGATTAGTCCAAAGCACACAGCTACGACCAAATACATCTTACGCCAATGCTCTTAAAAAATCTCGCTCAGTTGCTACCCAAACATCAGTTAGTATGCAGAAGCCACCAAACAAAACTCAACAGACTACAAACAACAAGAAGAAAGAAAACCCAACCCATACAGTACAAAATAAAGAAATAGTAATTCAAAGCAAACCCAAAACTACCACACGAAAAGAAACAAATAAAAATAGAAGTTCCAGCAATAGCTCTCTTGATGGAATGGTTTCTGAATCTGCGGATTCAGACGGTATGGAAGTAGAAGAGGGTCTGAAAGTTCCCAAGCATCTACTTCCACGAAAAACCAAACAAGAGCACAGAAAGAACAAAAACTATTCATAATGGCCACCCTCGTATCATGGAACTCCCCTCAGGGGGCTCACTTTTGTGAGTACGGGTGTGGCAATCCCGAGGTACCCTAGCCCTTCAGGGGATCATCTTCTTGGTGAGACGGGTGTCACGATCCTGGAGCCCCAGTGATCTATCCTCTTTTCCGTCTCCTCTCCTCTTGGCTGGATCTTTTTCCCTTCCCTTCTCCCTTGTGGTTTCTCTCTACGGAGTTTGGGGCTCGTCACGAGAGGCTAGAACAGACCTTGTTTCTAGTTTTCAAGTGGCGAGAAAACTGCCCACGTGTTTGCCGTGCGTGGAGACCCGTGTCGCTGGAAAGGAGGGTCCTGGTAGTTGAGGGGCGAGGTACTGTCCCCAACACACTGCTTTGGCCTCTGCTTCAGCTAAACGGGAGGCACCTTAGTCGTCCTCACGGGTGTCAATCGGCTGGTCACTAGTCCTTGTGTCAGTGGCTTGGGGTCAAGCTCTCGGGAGTACCTGCTTTCGGGAAAGCCGACTGTGGGGCTTCAGTTTGCGTATAGGTCCGGCTAGCCCTAACACAGGAATCTGTGTTCCCTTGTTGGGCTCCGTGGTGGGCGGGGCCGTCGGACCCGAATCTTTTCTATTTTCAATATGGGAAATACACATATTTTTTTATTAAAAAACTTTGAAGTCACTCCAGTCTCTCAACCTAGTTCTGAAACATCTACTACTAAACCAATCATTCAACCTAGTTCTGAAACATCTCCTACTAAACCAGTCACTCAACCTAGTTCTGAAACATCTACTAATAAACCAATCATTCAACCTAGTTCTGAAACGTCTCCTACTAAACCAGTCACTCAACCTGTCGCCCAACCTAGTTCTGAAAATTCTGCAAAAAAATTACGGACAGATGCAAATAAATAAAATCATAACAATAGTCCCCGTTTCCTAGTAATCTCTAGTCCTTCTGGCGAAATGCATAAGATGTCTCCTTTCGTAATAAACAAATACATCCAGTCTTGTATTGGTGAGCCGAGAAATATAAAGCGTCTCCGCTCCGGAGACTTGCTTATTGATACACACTCAGCCACCCAGTCTGCTTCTTTACTTCAGATTACTCAACTTGGGCAAGCGAATGTCACTGTAACACCCCATAAGTCACTGAACTATTGTCGTGGTGTAATCTCAGAATTCGACCTTCTGTATGTTTCTGAAGAAGAGATCGCTTCTGAGTTATCCGAACAAAATGTCTGCGGTGTAAGGCGGATCAAGATGCGTAAAGAAGGTAAGTTGATAGACACGAAACACGTGATCCTTACCTTCAACACGCCTGATCTGCCTAAGAATATTAAGGCCGGATATCTAAATATTCCTGTAAGACCTTATATTCCAAACCCTATGCGATGTTTCCAATGCCAGCGTTTCGGCCATTCTAAGACGTCTTGTCGTGGCAGCCTCACATGCGCCCGATGCTCACAGATTGGCCACGATTCTGATAATTGTACCGCTGCGCCTTTATGTATAAATTGCAAGGGTGACCACCCAGCATTTTCTCGCTTGTGCCCAAAATGGAAATCGGAAAAAGAAATCCAGACTGCAAAAGTTACTAGGAACATCTCTTACGCCGAAGCCAAAAGACTAGTCCAGAGCACACAGCTTCGACCAAATTCATCATACGCCAGTGCTGTTAAATCATATCGTACAGTCGCCACCCAAACATCAATAGTCACACAGACCCTACCAAATAAAACCCAACCGTCTACATCCAACAAGAAAAAAGAAAATGCAACTCATATAGTACAAAAGAAAGAAACAATTATTCAAAGTAACCCGAAAACTGCCACACAAAAAATATCAAATAAAAATAGAAGTCGCAGCAATAGCTCTCTTGATGACATGATTTCTGAATCTGCGGATTCAGACTTTATGGAAGTGGAAGAGGGTCTGGAATTTCCCAGGCATCTAGTTCCACGAAAAACAAAAGAACAGCACAGGAAAAACAAAAACCATTCATAATGGCCACCCTCGTGTCATGGAACTGTCGCGGTTTCCAACGAAATTTGCTTGACATCAAATCTATAATAAATGTGTACCATCCTGTGTGCTTCGCAATACAGGAAACAAATCTGAAACCAGAACACCATGCAAAACTTCGGAGGTTTTCTTTCGTCAGGAAGGATAACCTTGCAGGTGAGCGTGCCAGTGGAGGAGTAGGTCTCCTCTCCTCACTGGATTATCCCTCAAATGTACTTCCTTTGACGACATCCCTCCAAGTTGTCGCTACTCAAATAAATTTTGATATTGTTGTTTCATTTGTTTCTTTGTATTTGCCTCCAAATGAGCACATTTATCAGCAAGATTTAAATAATCTAATAGTGCAGCTGCCTGAGCATTATATTATAATAGATTTTAACGGCCATAGTCCACTCTGGGGTAGCAAAGATACAAATTGCCGAGGAAGACAAATTGAGCAGATGATCGAAGATCACAGCCTTTGTCTCCTTAATAATGGGCAAGATACATACTTCCATGAGCCTTCAAGGACATTCCAAGCTCTCGATCTTGCCATCTGTTCACTATCTCTGTTGCCATTTTGCACTTTTAGTGTCGGAAATGACCTGTACAACAGCGATCATTATCCTATTTTTGTGTCTCTTGCACGAAGAGGAGCAAACCCCATGTCGAGATCCCCTCGATTCATACTGGACAGGGCAGACTGGGAACTCTTCTCTTCCATTGCAGAGCTCACAGGTGAAATGGTAGAAGATGCGCATATCGATGACGCTGTTGAAGCTGTTACTAATACTATTATTCAGGCAGCTATGCTCTCCATTCCTAGAACATCAGGAAAACTACTAAAATATTCAAAACCATGGTGGAATCGCGACTGCCATGAAGCACTGAAAAAACAGAAAAAAGCATGGGGTATTTTTCGTAGATATCCTACTCTGCGAAACCTCATAGCTTTTAAAAGATCCAAAGCAAATGCACGGAAAGTAAGAAGGCAGAGCCAGAGGGATTCCTGGATTTCATATGTGTCCTCAATAACATCCTCTACGCCTAGTAAGCGGGTTTGGGAAAGAGTTCGAAAAGCATGCGGAATGTATAAAGACCACTCACTTTCCTTTCTGGAAAAAGATGGCCGAGTGATTAGCTCCATAGAAGAAATTGCAAATACAATTGGTGAGACATTTGCTGCCGTTTCTTCCAGCCGAAATTACTCACCTGCATTTCTTTCTATCAAGCAACGCTCTGAGAAAAATCCCATCGCTTTCAACTCTTCCAACTTTGAGCCGTACAATAGAGACTTTACTATGGTTGAATTAAAGAGAGCTTTGTTGCAGACACATAGGTCTTGTCCGGGTCTGGATGGCGTGTATTATGAAATGCTAAAGCATCTGTCCTATAAGTCACTGAGTGCCCTTCTCACACTTTACAATAGAGTGTGGAAGGAGCGTACATTTCCCAGTGCATGGAGGAGAGCTGTTGTCATTCCTATTGCGAAGCCAGGGAAAGACCCGAGGAATCCCTCGAACTTTCGGCCAATTGCCCTTACCAGTTGTGTTTGCAAACTGTTTGAAAAGATGGTAAACAGCCGCCTAGTCTACTTCTTGGAAAAGAATAATATTATATCGCCTTATCAGAGCGGTTTTCGACAGGGGAGAACGACCGTAGACAATATGCTTCTATTAGAGACATCTATTCGGAAAGCCTTTGTCAGAAGAAGTCACCTTGTCTCAATATTCTTCGACATTGAGAAAGCTTATGATAAGGCATGGAGATACGGTATACTCCGGGATCTTCACGAGAGTGGCTTGCGCGGCAACCTACCAATTTTCATACAGAATTTCTTGAACGCTAGAACTTTTCAAGTAAGGATTGGCTCTGTTTTTTCGGATGTTTTTCAACAGGAAGAGGGTGTGCCTCAAGGCTGTGTGCTTAGTGTAACGCTGTTCAGTTTAAAAATAAATTCTGTATTAAAAGAACTTCCTCACACCATCTTAGGATCACTATATGTAGATGATTTACAGATTAGCTGTCGAGGAGCAGACATGAGATACATAGAGAGGCAATTGCAGATGGCTCTGAATAAGATCCAAGAATGGTCAGACAAACAGGGATTTACTTTTTCGAAACAGAAAACTGTGTGCGTGCACTTTTGTAGAAAGCGAGGTCTCCATCCTGAACCTGAGTTATATCTAAATGGTACAATTATTCCAGTTGCGCCCGAAGTAAAATTTTTAGGAGTAACGTTCGACCAGAAATTGACTTTCCTTTCTCATGTTTTAAACCTGAGAAAGAAGTGTCTCAAAACACTAAATATGTTAAAAGTGTTGGCGAACATCTCCTGGGGTGCAGAGCGTTGCTCCATGCTTCGCATTTACAGAGGGCTTATCCGCTCTAGACTGGACTATGGCTCAGTTGTTTATGGATCCGCTCGGTCATCTGTTTTGTTAAAACTGGATCCTGTTCACCATCAAGGTTTGAGGATATGTTCAGGAGCCTTCAGGACTTCTCCTGTCCAGAGCCTGTATGTTGACTGTAATGAACCATCACTTTATCTGAGGCGTGAACAATTGTCCCTTTTGCAATATTTTAATATACTATCCCAACCTGAACATCCCAATAAGCTGTGCTTACTTGATGATGTGAGTAACGCGTTATTTGAAACACGTCCATCTTGTGTTCCTACATTTCTTTTAAGAGTTCGCCCTGTCATTGAGGAACTTTCCCTCTCTGATATGCACCCCCAAGCAGTACAGAATTTTGAAATCCCACCTTGGGAAAATGCACGGATTCAGCTTCTTGATGTTTTTAAGCATCATGTGAAGGCAAGCACTAACGAGATTATTTACAGACAACTCTTCGCTGAGCACAGGAACAAATATAGCAGTTATCTTCCAGTTTATACAGATGGGTCCAAGTCAAAAGATCATGTGGGGATGGCATATGTAATTAAAGACCACATGGAGGGCAGACGCTTGCACAATGCTTTCTCTGTCTTAACATCCGAATTAACTGCGATATATTATAGTCTTTTATACATCTCAAGGCTCTGCTACAAAAAGTTTATAATTTATACAGATTCGTATAGTGCTCTTAAATCAATAGAAGCTTTTCCTAATACTCAAAATCCAGTAATAGTGGATATTCTCAAAATACATATAAACTTAATGAATCGTGGGTATGATATCCTGTACTGCTGGGTTCCCGGGCATGTGGGAATAAAAGGGAATGAGCTGGCAGATATACCAGCAAAATGTGCTGTTGAACTGTCCAGTCGTCTCATCCCTTTTGCAGACATTTGTTGTGTTGTGAAACAAAAGCTCCGAAAAAAATGGCAACAACTTTGGGATGTTCAGCTTCAAAATAAATTAAGGCATGTAAAACCTAGAATTGAGCACTGGGAATTAACCAAAAATCGTAAGGAGGAAGTTCTTTTGACTCGCCTCAGAATTGGTCACACTAGAGTGACACATAACTACCTTTTAAAAGCTGAAAATGAGCCTGTTTGTTTTAACTGTAATGTTTGTTTATCTGTTCGTCATATTCTAATTGAGTGTCCATGTTTTAATAGTCTTCGCCAGAAATATTTTAATAGCTGTGACTTACCTCTCGACCGTTTAATCGGAAGAGAGGTCAATTCTAATTTATTTTATTATTTAAAAGAGATTGGCTTTTATTACCAAATGTAATTTGTTTTGAAGACTGTGTCTTGAATGTTAATATGTGCTTTTAACTTGTTTTTATATGACTTCATCCTCTGGATTTGGTACATTTATCTACTTGTTTTTATTTATTGAATTTTAATGTCATCAATTGTAATCATCTCATCTTTTGTTTGGCGCGTCATAACCATCTCTGGTTTTTGCGCCATAATCACTCACTCACTCACTCACTCCTCTCCTCTTTCCTGGAACTTTTTCCCTTCTCTTCTCCCTCGTGGTTTCTCTCTACGGAGTTTGGGGCTCGTCACGAGAGACTGGAACAGCCCTTGTCTCTAGTCTTCGAGTGGCGAGAAAACTGCCCACGTGTTTGCCGTGCGTGGAGACCCGTGTCGCTGGAAAGGAGGGTCCTGGTAGTTGAGGGGCGAGGTACTGTCCCCAACACACTACTTTGGCCTCTGCTTCAGCTAAACGGGAGGCACCTTAGTCGTCCTCACGGGTGTCAATCGGCTGGTCACTAGTCCTTGTGTCAGTGGCTTGGGGTCAAGCTCTCGGGAGTACCTGCTTTCGGGAAAGCCGACTGTGGGGCTTCAGTTTGCGTATAGGTCCGGCTAGCCCTAACACAGGAATCTGTGTTCCCTTGTTGGGCTCCGTGGTGGGCGGGGCCGTCGGACCCGAATCTTTTCTTATTTCAATATGGCTAATTCTCAAATTTTTCTCATCAAAGACTTCGAAGTCACTCCAGTCTCTCAACCTAGTTCTGAAACGTCCACTACTAAACCAGTCACTCAACCTAGCTCTGAACCACCTACTAATAAACCAATCATTCAACCTAGTTCTGAAAAGTCTACTACTAAACCAGTCACTCAATCAAGTTCTGAAAATTCTGCAAAAAAATTACGGACAGATGCAAATAAAAAAAATCATAACAATAGTCCCCGTTTCCTAGTCATCTCTAGTCCTTCTGGCGAAATGCATAAGATGTCTCCTTTCGTGATTAACAAATACATCCAGTCTTGTATTGGTGAGCCGAGAAATATAAAGCGTCTCCGCTCCGGAGACTTCCTTATTGATACAATCTCAGCCACCCAGTCTGCTTCTTTACTTCAAATAACTAAACTTGGGCAAGCGAATGTCAATGTAACAGCACATAAAACACTGAATTATTGTCGTGGCGTTATATCGGAATTCGACCTTCTGTATGTTCCTGAAGAAGAGATCGCTTCCGAGCTATCCGACCAAAATGTCTGAGGTGCTAGGCGGATCAAGATGCGTAAGGAAGGTAAGTTGATCGATACGAAACACGTGATCCTTACCTTCAACACGCCTGATCTGCCTAAGAATATTAAGGCCGGATATTTAAATTGTCCCGTAAGACCCTATATTCCCAACCCTATGCGATGCTTCCAATGCCAGCGTTTCGGCCATTCTAAGACGTCTTGTCGTGGCAGCCTCACATGCGCCCGATGCTCACAGATTGGCCACGATTCTGAAAATTGTACCGCTGCGTCTCTTTGTATAAATTGCAAGGGTGAGCACCCAGCATTTTCACGCCTCTGTCCAAAATGGAAATTGGAAAAAGAAGTGCAGACTGCAAAGGTTACGAGGAACATCTCATATGCCGAAGCCAGAAGATTAGTCCAAAGCACACAGCTACGACCAAATACATCTGACGCCAATGCTCTTAAAAAATCTCGCTCAGTTGCTACCCAAACATCAGTTAGTATGCAGACGCCACCAAACAAAACTCAACAGACTACAAACAACAAGAAGAAAGAAAACCCAACCCATACAGTACAAAATAAAGAAATAGTAATTCAAAGCAAACCCAAAACTACCACACGAAAAGAAACAAATAAAAATAGAAGTTCCAGCAATAGCTCTCTTGATGGAATGGTTTCTGAATCTGCGGATTCAGACGGTATGGAAGTAGAAGAGGGTCTGGAAGTTCCCAAGCATCTACTTCCACGAAAAACCAAACAAGAGCACAGAAAGAACAAAAACTATTCATAATGGCCACCCTCGTATCAAGGAACTGTCGTGGTTTCCACCGAAATCTGCTCGACATCAAAGCTATAATCAATGTTCATCAACCTTTATGCTTCGCAATACAGGAAACAAATCTAAAACCGGAACAACAAGCAAAACTTCGGAGGTTTTCTTTCGTCAGGAAAGACAACATTGCAGGTGAGCGTGCCAGTGGAGGTGTAGGTCTCCTCACCTCACTGGATTATCCCTCAAATGTGCTTTCTTTGACGACATCCCTCCAAGTTGTCGCTACTCAAACAAATTTTGATTTTGTTGCTACAGTCGTTTCTCTGTATTTGCCTCCAAATGAGCATATTGATCAGCAAGATTTAAATGGTCTTTTAGAGCAGCTGCCTGAGCCTTTCATCACAATAGGAGATTTTAACGGCCATAGTCCGCTCTGGGGTAGTAAGGATACTAATTGCCGAGGAAGACAAATTGAGCAGATGATCGAAGATCATAGCCTTTGTCTCCTCAATAATGGGCAAGATACTTACTTCCATGAGCCTTCAAAAACATTCCATGCTCTCGACCTTGCCATCTGTTCACCATCTCTGTTGCCTTTTTGCACTTTTAATGTGGGTAAAGATCTTTACAACAGTGATCATTATCCCATTCTTGTGTCTCTTGCACGAAGAGGAGCAAACCCCATGTGGAGATCCCCTCGATTCATACTGGACAGGGCAGACTGGGAACTCTTCTCTTCCTTTGCAGAGCTCACAGATGAAATGGTAGAAGATGCGCATATCGATGACGCTGTTGAAGCTGTTACTAATACTATTATTGAGGCAGCTATGCTCTCCATTCCTAGAACATCAGGAAAACTACTAAAATATTCAAAACCATGGTGGAATCGCGACTGTCATGAAGCACTGAAAAAACAGAAAAAAGCATGGGGTATTTTTCGTAGATATCCTACTCTGCGAAACCTCATAGCCTTTAAAAGAGCCAAAGCAAATGCACGAAAAGTAAGAAGGCAGAGCCAGAGGGATTCCTGGATTTCATATGTGTCGTCAATAACATCCTCTACGCCTAGCAAGCGGGTTTGGGAAAGAGTTCAAAAAGCATGCGGCATATATAAAGACCACTCACTTTCCTTTTTGGAAAAAGATGGCCGAGTGATTAGCTCCATAGAAGAAATTGCGAATACTATCGGTGAGACATTTGCTTCCGTTTCTTCCAGCAGAAACTATACACCTGCATTTCTTTCTATGAAGCAGCACTCTGAAATAAATCCCATCGCATTCAACTCTTCCAAATCTGAGCCTTACAATAGAGACTTTACTATGCTTGAATTAAGGAGTGCTTTATTGCAGACACATAGGTCTTCTCCGGGTCTTGATGGAGTGAATTATGAAATGCTAAAGCATCTGTCCTGTAAGTCACTGAATGCCCTTCTCACTCTTTACAATAGGGTGTGGAAGGAGCATGCGTTTCCCAGTGCATGGAGGACAGCTATTGTCATTCCTATTCCTAAGCCAGGGAAAGATCCAAGGAATCCCTCCAACTATCGGCCAATTGCCCTTACGAGTTGCCTCTGCAAACTGTTTGAAAAGATGGTAAACAGCCGCCTAGTCTACCTCTTGGAAAAGAATGATATTATATCGCCTTATCAGAGTGGTTTTCGAAAGGGAAGAACAAATGTAGATAACATGCTCCTCTTAGAGACATCTATTCGAAAAGCATTTGTAAGAAGAAGCCACCTTGTCTCGATATTCTTCGACATTGAAAAAGCTTATGATAAGGCATGGAGATACGGTATACTCCGGGATCTTCACGAGAGTGGCTTGCGCGGCAACCTACCAATTTTCATTCAAAATTTCTTGAACACTAGAACTTTTCAAGTAAGAATTGGCTCTGTTTTTTCGGATGTTTTTAAACAGGAAGAGGGTGTGCCTCAAGGCTGTGTGCTCAGTGTAACCCTGTTTAGTTTAAAAATAAATTCTGTACTAAAAGAACTTCCTCCCACCATCTTGGGATCTCTATATGTTGATGATCTGCAGATTAGCTGTCGAGGAGCAGACATGAGATATGTAGAGAGGCCAATGCAGATGGCTCTGAATAAGATCCAAGAATGGTCAGACAAACAGGGATATACATTTTCGAAACAGAAAACTGTGTGCGTGCACTTTTGTAGGAAACGAGGTCTCCATCCTGAACCTGAGTTATATTTGAATGGTACAATTATTCCAGTTGCGCCTGAAGTAAAATTTTTAGGAGTGACTTTCGACCGAAAATTGACTTTCCTTTCTCATGTTTTAAACCTGAGAAAGAAGTGTCTAAAAACACTAAATATTTTAAAAGTGTTGGCGAACACCTCCTGGGGTGCAGAGCGTTGCTCCATGCTTCGCATTTACAGAGCGCTCGTCCGCTCTAAACTGGACTATGGCTCAGTTGTGTATGGATCCGCTCGGTCATCTGTTTTGTTAAAACTGGATCCTGTTTACCATCAAGGTCTGCGGATTTGTTCAGGAGCATTCAGGACTTCTCCTGGGCAGAGCCTATATGTTGACTGTAACGAAACATCACTTTATCTGAGGCGTGAGCAATTGTCCCTTTTACAATATTTTAATATCTTATCCCAACCTGAACATCCCAATAAGCTGTGCTTACTTGATAATGAGTGTAACAATTTATTTGAAACACGTCCATCCTGCGTTCCTACCTTTCCTTTAAGACTTCGCCCTATCATTGAGGAACTTTCCCTCTCTGAATTGCGCCCCCAAGCAGTACAGAACTTTGAAATCCCACCTTGGGAAAATTCACGGATTCAGCTTCTTGATGTTTTCAAACATCACGTGAAGGCAAGCACTAACGAGATCGTTTATAGACAACTCTTTGCTGAGCACAGGCACAAATATAGCAGTTATTATCCAATATACACAGATGGATCAAAGACAAATGATCATGTTGGGATGGCTTTTGTATTTGAAAATTACATAGAGGGCAGATGCCTGCACCATGCTTTCTCAGTCCTAACATCTGAACTGACTGCTATATATTATGGTCTTTTGTATATCTCAAAGCTCTGCCACAAAAAGTTCATAGTTTACACAGACTCGTATAGTGCTCTTAAATCCTTGGAAGCTTTTCCCAACACTCAGAATCCTGTGGTAGTGGATGTTCTCAAAATTCATATAAATTTAACGATTCGAGGTTATGAAGTCCTGTACTGCTGGGTTCCTGGACATGCTGGAATAAAAGGAAATGAGCTTGCAGATATCGCAGCCAAATCTGCTGTTGAACTGTCCAGTCGCCTTATCCCTTTTAGAGATATCTGCAATGTCATCAAGGGAAAGGTCCGAAAAAAATGGCAGCAATTTTGGGATGTTCAGCATCACAACAAGTTGAGAAACGTCAAGCCTAGAATTGAGCATTGGGATATTGTTGGAAATCGTAAGGAGGACGTTCTTTTGACTCGCCTCAGAATTGGTCACACTCGAGTCACACATAACTATTTTCTCAAAGCTGAAAATGAGCCTGTTTGTTTTGAATTGTAATGTTTGTTTATCTGTTCGTCATATTTTAATTGAGTGTCCATGTTTTAATAGTCTTCGCCAGAAATATTTTAATAGCTGTGACTTACCTCTCGACCATTTAATCGGAAGAGAGGTGAATTGTAATTTATTTTATTATTTAAAAGAGATTGGCTTTTATTACCAAATGTAATTTGTTTTGAAGACTGTGTCTTGAATTTTAATATGTGCTTTTTAACTTGTGTTTATATGACTTCATCCTCTGGATTTGGTACATTTATCTACTTGTTTTTATTGATTGAATTTTAATGTCATCAATTGTATCATCCCATCTTGTGTTTGGCGCGTCATAACCATCTCTGGTTTTTGCGCCATAATCACTCACTCACTCACTCTTTGAAATTGTCCACTTTCATCCGGTGTTACGAAAGCAGTTTTCAGTTTTGCACTTTCAGTTAATGGAATCTGTAAATATCCGTGTGCTAAATCTAGCGTTGTTAACAGACTACACTCATGCAATTGTTCTAATAAATAATCTATTTTAGGCAGGGGAAATTTATCCTTTATAGTTTGAATATTGAGACGTCTGTAATCAACAACTAATCTGTATTCACCGGTCTTTTTCTTTACCAGTATGACAGGACTAGCATATGGGGAACGCGTTTCTATTACAATTCCATTTTCTTTCCCTTCTTTAGCTATTTCTTTGATCGCAGCTCTTTCAGAGGCATTTGTTCTATAAGGCTTCATACATACTGGCTTTGAACCTTCGATTTCTTTAATGTCCATTTTTAGGAGATCTGTGCACCCGAGTTCTGAAATACTTAGTCCGAAGCAATTTCTGCATTCATTCGAAAGACGCAATAATTCTTGCTGGTTATCAACGTCGAGATCCGAGCCAATGTTAACTTCGCTTAAACTTTTGGGAACTTTTATGTAAGTTAATCCCACTTCTGATTTATGTTGTTAATATTTTCCGTTTTTGCTAAGTTCGAGCTCAATTCAGAAATTTCAGTATTTAAACATAGTTCAACTTCTGCTTTCCCAACGCATTGATCTTTTTGGAGCTTAACACTTCTATCGCCAACGTTAATCACTGCTATACAGGTTTCGCCATTTTTAATTTCTAATAAACAGCCTATACCTTCGGAAGGATTTTCTATCATAATTAATCCATTATCTACACAATCTGTTTGAGAACTGACAAGACTGATCATATTTTTCTCTTAATTCATTTTCCTCAAGAGCTTTAAGGCAGACTCGATTTATTTTTTCATCAATTTGGAGGCTACTAAATATTTCATCTTCTCTATACCCGAAGTATACCCTTATACATAACTACAATATGTTAACAATATTTGTAGTTATGTATCCATAGAACTTCCACGAAACGTTGGGCTTGATGGAAGTGATGATGAACAAAATGAAAGAAAAAACGAACAAAGAGTTTCAGGAGGTGAAAGAGACAATCACTGGAATCCTAGACGATTTTATGAAAAGTGCTTTAAAAGCAAAATCCACTATCATAGGAGTGACACTGAATGCAGTCAAAGTAGAATGGAAGGAGAAGCAACTAGTAAAGATACTGAAGAAAATGACGAAGAACAGCAGCCACGCGGTCAAGGATCTAGATATTGTCCACTTTACAGATCAAAAAATGGGTTGTCGAAAGCCCCACCTAGCCTGATTCACGTGCTAAAAGCAGATCTTCGGAGGCCATCATTTCCAGAAATACAGAAGATGATGATAATGACAAGGTTGACGACGAACTTAAAAGGCCCAAGCGAATAAACAAATTCCATTCATTGGCAAGAGGTGGTGGTAACTGTTCCGCCCAGTCTAGCTTAAGCAACCAAAGTGCTTGCATGAATATCTTTGCCTTACTAATAATAGGACCGAGGAGGCCTAAAGGATCATATAATCTCGCTATTTGAGATAAAACATCTCTTTTTGTAACATCAGGCTTTTCATTAACAGTAACTTTATAGTGCAATGTATCCTTCTTATTATTCCACAACATACCTAACGTCTTAACAGTTGTTTTACTATTACGATCAAATGAAAAATTCTGTAAATCAGAGTTCTGCGAATCAAAACTAGTACACCACTTGTGTAGCTTCATTCCTCCTCTTTGGAGCAATTCTGCCAAATCTTTCTGGAGTTTAATGCATTGGAAGATCCAGTAAGACAGTCGTCTACATAGAAATCTTCCAAGACTACTTTCGGTACTACAGGGCCCTCAGGGGCTCACTTTTGTGAGTACGGGGGTGGCAATCCCGAGGTACCCTAGCCCTTCAGGGGATCATCTTCTTGATGAAACGGGGGTCACGATCCTGGAGCCCCAGTGATCTATCCTCCTTTCCGTCTCCTCTCCTCTTGGCTGGAACTTTTTCCCTTCCCTTCTCCCTTGTGGTTTCTCTCTACGGAGTTTGGGGCTCGTCACGAGAACCTGGAACAGACCTTGTTTCTAGTTTTCGAGTGGCGAGTAAACTGCCCACGTGTTTGCCGTGCGTGGAGACCCGTGTCGCTAGAAAGGAGGGTCCTGGTAGTTGAGGGGCGAGGTACTGTCCCCAACACACTGCTTTGGCCTCTGCTTCAGCTAAACGGGAGGCACCTTAGTCGTCCTCACGGGTGTCAATCGGCTGGTCACTAGTCCTTGTGTCAGTGGCTTGGGGTCAAGCACTCGGGAGTACCTGCTTTCGGGAAAGCCGACTCTGGGGCTTCAGTTTGCGTATAGGTCCGGCTAGCCCTAACACAGGAAACTGTTCCCTTGTTGGGCTCCGTGGTGGGCGGGGCCGTTGGACCCGAATCATTTTTTCTTTCACTATGGCTTCTTCACATATATACCTAATTAAAGATTTCGAGGTCACTCAAGTCACTCCAGTCACTCAACCTACTTCTGAAACGTCTACTGCTAAACCAGTCACTCAACCTAGTTCTGAAACATCTACTGCAAAACGAGTCATTCCACCTATTTCTGAAACGTCTACTGCTAAACCAGTCACTCAACCTAGTTCTGAAAAGTCTACTGCAAAAAAATTACGTACAGATACAAATGAAAAAAATCATAACAATAGTCCCCGTTTCCTAGTCATCTCTAGTCCTTCTGGCGAAATGCATAAGATGTCTCCTTTCGTAATAAACAAATACATCCAGTCTTGTATTGGTTAGCCGAGAAATATAAAGCGTCTCCGCTCCGGAGACTTGCTTATTGATACAAACTCAGCCACCCAGTTGCTTCTTTACTTCAGATAACTAAACTTGGGCAAGCGAATGTCACTGTAACACCACATAAGTCACTGAACTATTGTCGTGGTGTAATCTCAGAATTCGACCTTCTGTATGTTTCTGAAGAAGAGATCGCTTTTGAGCTATCCGAACAAAATGTCTGCGGTGTAAGGCGGATCAAGATGCGTAAAGAAGGTAAGTTGATAGACACGAAACACGTGATCCTTACCTTCAACACGCCTGATCTGCCTAAGAATATTAAGGCCGGATATCTAAATATTCCTGTAAGACCTTATATTCCAAACCCTATGCGATGTTTCCAATGCCAGCGTTTCGGCCATTCTAAGACGTCTTTTCGTGGCAACCTCACATGCGCCCCGATGCTCACAGATTGGCCACGATTCTGAAAATTGTACCGCTGCGCCTCTTTGTATAAATTGCAAGGGTGAGCACCCAGCATTTTCACGCCTCTGCCCAAAATGGAAATTGGAAAAAGAAGTGCAGACTGCGAAGGTTACGAGGAACATCTCATATGCCGAAGCCAGAAGATTAGTCCAGAGCACACAGCTTCGACCAAATACATCATACGCCAGTGCTGTTAAATCATCTCGTACAGTCGCCAGCCAAACATCAATAGGAACACAGACCCTACCAAATAAAACCCAACCGTCTACATCCAACAAGAAAAAAGAAAATGCAACCCATATAGTACAAAAGAAAGAAACAGTTATTCAAACTAAGCCCAAAACTACTACACATAAAATATCAAATAAAAATAGAAGTCACAGCAATAGCTCTTTTGATGAGATGATTTCTGAATCTGCGGATTCAGACTTTATGGAAGTAGAAGAGGGTCTAGAAGTTCCCAGGCATCTACTGCCACGAAAAACAAAAGAACAGCACAGAAAAAACAAAAACCATTCATAATGGCCACCCTCATGTCATGGAACTGTCGCAGTTTCCACCGAAATTTGCTTGACATCAAAGCTATAATAAATGTGTATCATCCTGTGTGCTTAGCAATACAGGAAACAAATCTGAAACCAGAACACCATGCAACACTTCGGAGGTTTTCTTTCGTCAGGAAGGATAACCTTGCAGGTGAGCGTGCCTGTGGAGGTGAAGGTCTCCTCTCCTCACTGGATTATCCCTCAAATGTACTTTCTTTCACGACATCCCTCCAAGTTGTCGCTACTCAATTTTGATATTGTTGTTTCATTTGTTTCTTTGTATTTGCCTCCAAATGAGCACATTTATCAGCAAGATTTAAATAAACTAATAGAGCAGCTGCCTGAGCCTTTTATCATAATAGCAGATTTTAACGGTCATAGTACATTGTGGGGTAGTAAAGATAGAAATTGCCGAGGAAGACAAATTGAGCAGATGATCGAAGATCATAGCCTTCGTCTCCTAAATAATGGGCAAGATACGTACTTCCATGAGCCTTCAAGGACATTCCACGCTCTCGATCTTGCCATCTGTTCACCATCTCTGTTGCCATTTTGCACTTTTAGTTTCGGTAATGACCTGTACAACAGCGATCATTATCCCATTTTTGTGTCTCCTGCACGAAGAGGAGCAAACCCCGTGTCGAGAGTCCCTCGGTTTATCCTGGACAGGGCAGACTGGGAACTCTTCTCTTCCGTTGCAGAGCTGACAGAGGAAATGGTAGAAGATGTGCATATCGATGACGTTGTTGAAGCTGTTACTAATACTATTATTCAGGCAGCTATGCTTTCGATTCCTAGAACATCAGGAAAAACACTAAAATATTCGAAACCGTGGTGGAATCGCGACTGTCATGAAGCACTGAAAAAAACAGAAAAAAGCATGGGGTATTTTTCGTAGATATCCTACTCTGCGAAACCTCATAGCTTTTAAAAGACCCAAAGCAAATGCACGAAAAGTAAGAAGGCAGAGCTAGAGGGATTCCTGGATTTCATATGTGTCCTCAATAACATTCTCTACGCCTAGTAAGCGGGTTTGGGAAAGAGTTCGAAAAGCATGCGGAATGTATAAAGACCATTCACTTTACTTTTTGGAAAAAGATGGCCGAGTGATTAGCTCCATAGAAGAAATTGCAAATACTATTGGTGAGACATTTGCTGCCGTTTCTTCAAGCAGAAACTATTCACCTGCATTTCACTCTATCAAGCAACACTCTGAAATAAATCCCATCGCATTGAACTCTACCAAATCTGAGCCTTATAATAGAGATTTTACTGTGCTAGAGGTAAAGAGAGCTTTGTTACAGACACATAGGTCGTCTCAGGGTCTTGATGGTGTGAATTACGAAATGCTAAAGCATCTGTCCTATAAGTCACTGAATGCCCTTCTCGCGCTTTACAATAGAGTGTGGAAGGAGCGTACTTTTCCCAGTGCATGGAGGAGAGCTGTTGTCATTCCTATTGCTAAGCCCGGAAAAGATCCAAGGAATCCCTCCAACTCTCGGCCAATTGCCCTTACCAGTTGTGTTTGCAAACTGTTTGAAAAAATGGTAAATAGCCGCCTAGTCTACTTCTTGGAAAATAATAACATTATATCGCCTTATCAAAGCGGTTTTCGAAAGGGAAGAACGACTGTAGATAATATGCTTCTTTTAGAGACATCTATTCGAAAAGCCTTTGTCAGAAGAAGTCACCTTGTCTCTTCTTCGACATTGAGAAAGCTTACGATAAGGCATGGAGATACGGTATACTTCGGGATCTTCACGAGAGTGGCTTGCGCGGCAACCTACCAATTTTCATTCAGAATTTCTTGAATTCTAGAACTTTTCAAGTCAGGATTGGCTCTGTTTTGTCAGATGTTTTTGAACAGGAAGAGGGTGTGCCTCAAAGCTGTGTGCTAAGTGTAACGCTGTTCATTTTAAAAATAAACTCTACTGAAAGAACTTCCTCCCACCATCTTGGGATCTCTGTATGTTGATGATCTGCAGATTAGCTGTCGAGGGGCTGACATGAGATATGTAGAGAGGCAAATGCAGATGGCTCTAAATAAGATCCAAGAATGGTCCGACAAACAGGGATTTACATTTTCAAAACAGAAAACTGTCTGCGTGCACTTTTGTAGAAAGCGAGGTCTCCATCCTGAACCTGAGTTATACTTGAATGGTACAATTATTCCAGTTGCGCCTGAAGTAAAATTTTTAGGAGTGACGTTCGACCGAAAATTGACTTTCCTTTCTCATGTTTTAAACCTGAGAAAGAAGTGTCTAAAAACACTAAATATTTTAAAAGTGTTGGCGAACACCTCCTGGGGTGCAGAGCGTTGCTCCATGCTTCGCATTTACAGAGCGCTTATCCGCTCTAGACTGGACTATGGCTCTGTTGTTTATGGATTCGCTCGGTCATCTGTTTTGTTAAAACTGGATCCTGTTCACCATCAAGGTCTGCGGATTGGTTCAGGAGCTTTAAGGACTTCTCCTGTGCAGAGCCTATATGTTGACCCTAACGAACCATCACTTTATCTGAGGCGTGAGCAATTGTCCCTTTTGCAATATTTTAATACTCTATCTCAACCTGAATATCCCAATAAGCTGTGCTTACTTGATAATGAGTGTAACACATTATTTGAAACACGTCCATCCTGTGTTCCTACTTTCCCTTTATAAGAGTTCGCCCTGTTATTGAGGAACTCTCCCTTTCGGATATGCACCCCCAAGCAGTACAGAATTTTGTAATTCCACCTTGGGAAAAGTCACGCACATTATATTCCAGCTTCTTGATGTTTTTAAACATTACGTAAAGGCGAGCACTAACGAGATCGTTTACAGACAACTTTTTGCTGAGCACAAACACAGATATAGCAGTTATTATCCGATATACACAGATGGATCCAAGTCAAATTATCATGTCGGGATGGCTTTTGTATTTGAAGATTTCATTGAGAGCAGATGCCTGCACCATGCTTTCTCAGTCCTAACATCTGAACTATCTGCAATATATTATGGTCTTTTTTACATTTCAAAGCTCTGCCACAAAAAGTTAATAGTTTATACAGACTCCTATAGTGCTCTTAAATCTTTGGAAGCTTTTCCCAACAATCAGAAACCTGTGGTGGTGGATGTTGTCAAAATTCGTATAAATTAACGATTCGAGGATATGAAGTCCTGTAGTGCTCGGTTGCTGGACGTGCTGAAATAAAGGGAAACGAGCTTGCAGACATCGCGGTAAAATCTGCTGTTGAACTGTCCAGTCGCCTTATCCCTTTTAGAGACCTGAACACTTTATTTGAAACGTGTCCATCCTGCATTCCTATCTTTCATTTAAGAGTTCGCCCTGTGATTGAGGAACATTCCCTCTCTGATATGCGCCCCCAAGCAGTACAGAACTTTGAAATCCCACGTTGGGAAAATTCACGGATTCAGCTTCTTGATCTTTTCAAACATCGCGTAAAGGCGAGCACTAAGGAGATCGTTTCCAGACAACTGTTTGCTGAGCACAGGCACAAATATAGCAGTTATTATCCGACATACACAGATGGATCAAAGTCAAATGATCATGTCGGGATGGCTTTTGTATTTGAAGATTACATTGAGGGCATATGCCTGCACCATGCTTGTTCAGTCATAACATCTGAATTAACTGCTATATATTATGGTCTTTTGTACATCTCGAAGCTCTGCCACAAAAAGTTCGTAGTTTATACAGACTCGTATAGTGCTCTGAAATCTTTGGAAGCTTTTCCCAACACTCAGAATCCTGTGGTAGTGGATGTTCTCAAAATTCATAGAAATTTAACGATTCGAGGATATAAAGTCCTGTACTGCTGGGTTCCTGGACATGCTGGAATAAAGGGAAATGAGCTTGCAGACATCGCAGCCAAACATGCTGTTGAACCGTCTACTCGCCTTATCCCTTTTAGAGACATCTGCTGTGTCATCAAGGGGAAGATACGGAAAAAATGGCAGCAAATTTGGGATATTCAGCATCACAACAAGTTGAGAAACGTCAAGGCTAGAATTGAGCATTGGGATTTTCCTGGAAATCGTAAAGAGGACGTTCTTTTGACTCGACTCAGAATTGGTCACACCAGAGTCACACATAACTATCTTCTCAAAGCTGAAAATGAGCCTGTTTGTTTTAATTGTAATGTTTGTTTATCTGTTCGTCATATTTTAATTGAGTGTCCATGTTTTAATAGTCTTCGCCAGAAATATTTTAATAGCTGTGACTTACCTCTCGACCGTTTAATCGGAAGAGAGGTGAATTCTAATTTATTTTATTATTTAAAAGAGATTGGCTTTTATTACCAAATGTAATTTGTTTTGAAGACTGTGTCTTGAATTTTAATATGTGCTTTTAACTTGTGTTTACATGACTTCATCCTCTGGATTTGGTACATTTATCTACTTGTTTTTATTTATTGAATTTTAATGTCATCAATTGTAATCATCTTATCTTTTGTTTGGCGCGTCATAATCATCTCTGGTTTTTGCGCCATAATCACTCACTCACTCACTCACCCAGTCTTCCGGGATGATCAAATCGGGATGTGGTTCTTGTGGGTTCGGAATTAGGTAGATCCTTACCTTGTTCTTCAGTTTCGCAGTCTTCTATCAATGAGTGCCGCTTTGTGCAGAAAATTTTTATATGTAATCTTCTGTCCGTTCAGAGTTGTATATACTTTAAAGGCTTTAAAAAGTGCACAATTGATGAAGAACATTACGACACGTTTCGTCCATTTTTTTGTTTTCCTAAAAATGGAGTAATAGGACAGATATTGATCTGCGCGATCTACGCCGTTCATATATCTATTATAATCTATTATTGAAATAGGCTTCTGTATGGGGCAATCTGATGTCCTGCTTCTGTTTCTATATTCTGCCATTTGTGCAGAATGTATTGTCGATAATCATGTTTACATTCCTTTTGCCATTATTCCATACTTGTAATAAAATATGGCCATTTCTAAAAAATTGATGTTGGCCTCTTGAAAGCTTGACCGTTTGAAGTATTTGAGGAAGACCTCTGTTCTTTCGAATCGTCTCACACTTGCAGTTTATTTTTTAAAAAAAATTTAGCTATGTTGAGACTATTATAATAATTATCTTGATATGTATGGTGCCACATGTTCTTATACGGTCCAATGACCGATAATACTATCTCTTCTAATTTTTTTCCATCAGCGGCATACACACAAAAGTTGGATACGTATCCTGTACGAGCTTCAGACAGCACTCTAACCAGTATTCCACATTTTGTAATTTTTGCCGGATTATATGTTTTGATTGACAGTCTAGCTCTCCACGGAATGAAACATTTATCTAGAGACAATTGTGGATCTGGTTTATATACGTTGTTACATTTTCCACCAGCCTATGCGAATATGGAGAAATATCGTTATTATTACAAAAATGCCAGCTTTGCATTATTTGTAAAAATCTGTTCCTGCTCATAAACTTCGAGAAGAACGGCGTTTCTATAGATGGGTCTGTAGACCAGTAATCGTAGAGAATGTCCTTCTTTACTTGTCCCATGAGAATGTTCAGGCCCAAAAATTTCTTCATTTCAGTCACCGTGACCTCTTTCCATTTTTTCGTTTTTGATGTAATTCTATGTTTTTCCATAATTTGATAATAATATCTATTAGACTCCCTCACGAAGTGCTCAATCAGGTAACTTCCAATGAATACATTCACAATATCCATTACGCTTTTGGAGGAACTTGGTATAATTTTTACGCCAGAGCTGCCTTCGAAAGGTTCCAAAATTATACTCTTGTCGTTCGTTGACCATGTATCATTGTTGTCTTCAACATTATTATTCATATCTTCGTCTTCTGAATCATTGTATATTAGCGGTACGTCGCTTTCGAATGGCTATACTAGTGCTATCACTTTCGTTATCATTACTACTTGCTGAACGGCAGTCAAGACAATCTGACAGGTCGTCGAGGTAAAACTCGCCGAGACTATCCTTTCCATTCATTTCTAAGGGCTAAAGCTTAGAAAAAAGCACCGATTATCTGAATAAAGAATGCGAAATGCTTGCTGCTTGCTACTTGTCAATCTAACCTAACCAAATCTAAAAGAAAGATCAAAAGTCGATTAACCCGTAACAGGGGAGGTGAAAAAGTTGAACATAACAGGGGACGTGCGGTCTCAGAGACCGCGCATTATAATAAATTTTTAAAATCGTCTAATTAAAAAATCATCATGATATCTCACTTTATAAAAACTTGTCACGATTATGCTCACGAATTCACGATTCTATTTTTCACGATTTGGGAGAGCATCAAATTAATCAAGAATATACTAGTATAATCAAGAGTCAATATACCATTTCCACGTAAAGACTCAACTTGAAAATAAGAACTTCCAGTTGAAAAACAGAAATATTTAATGAAGAGCTTATGTACATTATTTACATTATTCAAAACACAAAATTTGCATATAATATAAATTTCCCCATCATAGGGCAAGATTAGGTTATCAAGAACAATTATTATAATTGTTGATTACCGCTATGCGGCCAAGAACAGATCATTTCAAGCGTCGCACTCAAGCTTAACTAAAAGACTTATTACATTCTTTCTCTGCCGCCAGTCACGTGACCTAGTCGGCGACAGACGATAAATAATAAAAGAAAAATTGGTTCCATCGGAGAGAAGACATAATTTCAACAAACTCCCCTCCTCCGATGAACAATAGGTTCATCATAAATTTAACTAACTATTACAATATTACTATAACAATAAGAAACAACTAAAAATTACTTACATATACAGGTCACATTATATCAATAATTTCTTAATACCAAGAAAATTTTTTCTGAAACTATAGTAAAACAAAACATTTAAATTAACATTTCTCAAGATCACCACAAATCATTACACCAAGGAAAATAATAAAATGAACAAATGAAAACATTATGAAAAAGAACATTTTTTTTTTGTCTATCATCAGTTTATCAGTCATTCAGTCCAATTTTTTGACCAGTCACTGATTATTGCAATTACTGATATCATCAATTTCTAAATTGTACAATAGCTGCACTGGACGTTTGATTACCGAATTACCAGTTTTCACTTCACACGATCTGATCATTCCATCTCTACCAATAAAGGTCTTGGTTATTCTTCCTAATTTCCACCAGCTTCTAGGTAAATTTTCATCATGAACAAGTACTATATCATTAACGTTGAATGCAGATGGTTTCTTCTGACCGGTATAATGAGCAGATCTCAAGCACAGGAGATATTCTTTTTCCATCTGTTCCAAAAGTGATTTATTAGATTTTCTCGTGTACGGAAACGTTTTAACATTACTTCTCTGGAACCTGGTAAATTCAAGTCACTCCTCCTTACAGCTGGCAAACTCAAGAGTCGTTTACCAATCAACAGGTGGGCTGGAGTATGTGCGGAGGGCTCTTCAAGATCAGAAAAGACGTATGTTAATGGACGCGAGTTTATCATCGCTTCTATTTCAAGCAAAAGTGTTTCTAATTCACTTTGAGTCAAAGATGATTTCCCAATGTTCTTTCTTAAACTAGTTTTTACACTGCGAACTAAACGTTCATAAAAACCGCCCCACCAGGCAGCACGTTCCACAATGTATTTTCATGCGATTCCATGCGAAGCATAAAATTTTTTAACTTCAGGGTGGTTAAGAGGTTTCGCAACCCATTGAATATTTGCCCGGGCCTGTAAGACCAAACTTGCGTTCTCGCGGGTTAATCAGAATTATTGGCACCTTTTCGTCCGACCTTGGCTTAGTGAATCTTAAAATACATGAAAATTTAATTTCACGTTCTTCTAGACCAGCTGCTGTGTCTTCTAAACTAAGTTGAGCATCAACATTCTTAATTACATGTTTAGCAGTGTACGTATCTTCAATTAATTATTGAGAGGCTTTTACTCCGACACCTTCCAAGGATTTTAATTTACTAACTTTTTCTACAGTTTTGATTCTTTTCTTGGAAATGAGATGATTTTTTTCTCTCGCGTGATTTAAATATCATCTTCTTTATCAGTAATTTCGTTAAATATAGAACCTTTTTTAAGTAATTTACCAACCGGAATACCAGTTTCAATTCCTTTCAGAACAATTTTCACCTCTTTTGTGTCGTTTTTAAAGGCCGTTTTGACATTGTTGATTGCGATAATGTTCGCGCTATAAAAATTCCCATTTGTTTTTCTTTATTGCTGCCATTATCCATGTCATCATCTGGTTTTCGCTTACGTTCAGTAGACATAATCCACCCCACATCAAGCCGTCCGCTACCATACTCCACTCGTACACAGTGAATTTCAAGGAATGAGAACAAAAAACTTATTAAAGGTAATTCAGCCGATCAAGATTCCCCAACTCATATACGGCTTTGAAATCAGGTGGGGAGAATCTCTCTCCTCCCAACATAACTATGATATTTATATCAATAAAGCGATTAGAAAAGCCTTAGGGTTGGGACATTTTGCTCCCAATGATGTTATAAGGAGAACTGCAGCTATTTCGCATTTAAATACATGGGCGTAGCCAGCTCAAAATACTCCCTCAGGGGGCTCACTTTTGTGAGTACTGGTGTGGCAATCCCGAGGTACCCTAGCCCTTGAGGGGTTATCTTCTTGATGAGACGGGTGTCACGATCCTGGAGCCCCAGTGATCTATCCTCTTTTCCGTCACCTCTCCTCTTGGTTGGAACTTTTTCCCTTCCCTTCCCTTCTCCCTTGTGGTTTCTCTCTACGGAGTTTGGGGCTCGTCACGAGAGTCTGGAACAGACCTTGTGTCTAGTTTTCGAGTGCCGAGAAAACTGCCCACGTGTTTGCCGTGCGTGGAGACCCGTGTCGCTGGAAAGGAGGGTCCTGGTAGTTGAGGGGCGAGGTACTGTCCCCAACACACTGCTTTGGCCTCTGCTTCAGTTAAACGGGAGGCAGCTTAGTCGTCCTCACGGATGTCAATCGGCTGGTCACTAGTCCTTGTGTCAGTGGCTTGGGGTCAAGCTCTCGGGAGTACCTGCTTTCGGGAAAGCCGACTGTGGGGCTTCAGTTTGCGTATAGGTCCGGCTAGCCCTAACACAGGAATCTGTGTTCCCTTGTTGGGCTCCGTGGTAGGCGGGGCCGTCGGATCCGAATTTTTCTCTTTCAAATATGGCTTCTCTTTTCATTCTAAAAAAACCTGAATCACATGACACCAACAAACAAATAGAAATTGTTGATAAATCTATTAACGAGAAGATACGCGCTGATGAAAATACCAAAGATATTGAAGTTACTGACAAATCTATTACCAAGAAGATACGTACCGATGCAAATGCCAAAGAATCTACTGAAAATCCTCGCTTCCTCGTTGTCTCTAGTCTTTCTAGTGAACTGCAAAAGATGTCTCTTTTTCTCGTAAGCAAATACATTCAATCTTGCATAGGTGAGCCAAAGAACATAAAGCGTCTCCGATGAGGAGACCTGCTTATTGATACAATATCGGCCACCCAGTCAAAATGTCTGTGGCGCTAGGCGGATCAAGATGCGAAAGGAAGGTAAGTTGATCGACACGAAACACGTGATCCTTACCTTCAACACGCCTGTTCTGACTAAGAATATTAAGGACGGATACTTAAATTGTCCTGTAAGACCTTATATTCCTAACCCTATGCGATGTTTCCAATGCCAGCGTTTCAGCCATTCTAAGACGTCTTGTCGTGGCAGCCTCACATGCGCCCGATGATCACAGATTGGCCACGATTCTGAAAATTGTACCGCTGCGAATCTTTGTAAAAATTGCAAGGGTGAGCACCCAGCATTTTCACGCCTCTGCCCAAAATGGAAATTGGTAAAAGAAGTGCAGACTGCAAAGGTTACAAGGAACATCTCATATGCCGAAGCCAGAAGATTAATCCAAAGCACACAGCTACGACCAAATAGATCTTATGCCAATGCACTTAAAAGATCTTGCACAGTTGCCACCCAAATATCAGTTAGTATGCAGTCCTGACCAAACAGAACTCAACAGACTACAAACAACAGGAAGAAAGAAAACCCAACCCATACAGTACAAAATAAAGAAATATTAATACAAAGCAAACCCAAAACTACCGCACAAAAAGAAACAAATAAAAATAGAAGTTCCAGCAATAGCTCTCTTGATGGAATGGTTTCTGAATCTGCGGATTCAGACGGTATGGAAGTTGAAGAGGGCTAGAAGTTCCCAAGCATCTACTCCCACGAAAAACAAAACAAGAGCACAGAAAAAGCAAAAACCATTCATAATGGCCACCCTCATCTCATGGAACTGTCGCGGCTTCCACCGAAATTTGCTTGACATCAAATCTATAATAAATGCGTATCATCCTGTGTGCTTAGCTATACAGGAAACAAATCTGAAACGAGAAGAACATGCAAAACGTCAGAGGTTTTCTATCATCAGAAAGGATAATCTTGCAGGTGAGCGTGCCAGTGGAGGTGTAGGTCTCCTCTCCTCAGTGGATTATCCCTCAAATGTACTTTCTTCGACGACATCCCTCCAAGTTGTCGCTACTCAAATAAATCTATATATTGTTGTTTCATTTGTTTCTTTGTATTTGCCTCCAAATGAGCATATTGATCAGCAGGATTTAAATAATCTAATAGAGCAGCTGCCTGAGCCTTTTATCATAATAGGAGATTTTAACGGCCATAGTCCGCTCTGGGGTAGTAAAGATACAAATTCCCGAGGAAGACAAATAGAGCAGATGATCGAAGATCATAGCCTTTGCCTCCTAAATAATGGGCAGTATACGTACTTCCATGAGCCTTCAAGGACATTCCACGCTCTCGATCTTGCCATCTGTTCACCATCTCTGTTGCCATTTTGCAGTTTTAGTGTCGGAAATGACCTGTACAACAGCGATCATTATCCCATTTTTGTATCTCTTGCACGAAGAGGAGCAAACCCCATGTCGAGACTCCCTCGGTTTATACTGGACAGGGCAGACTGGGAACTCTTCTCTTCCATTGCAGAGCTCAGAGATCAAATGGTAGAAGATCGGCATATCGATGACGCTGTGGAAGCTGTTACTAATACTATTATTCAGGCAGCTATGCTTTCGATTCCTAGAACATCAGGAAAAATGCTTAAATATACGAAACCATGGTGGAATCGCGACAGTCATAAAGCACTGAAAAAACAGAAAAAAGCATCGGGTATTTTTCGTAGATATCCTACTATGCGAAACCTCATAGCCTTTAAAAGAGCCAAAGCAAATGCACGAAAAGTAAGAAAGCAGAGCCAGAGAGATTCCTGGATTTCATATGTGTCCTCAATAACATCCTCTACGCCTAGTAAGCGGGTTTGGGAAAGAGTTCGAAAAGCATGCGGAAGGTATAAAGACCACTCACTTTCCTTTCTGGAAAAAGATGACCGAGTGATTAGCTCCATAGAAGAAATTGCAAATACTATTGGTGAGACATTTGCTGCCGTTTCTTCAAGCAGAAACTATTCACCTGCATTTCTCTCTATCAAGCAACACTCTGAAATAAATCCCATCGCATTCAACTCTTCCAAATCTGAGCCGTACAATAGAGACTTTACTATGCTGGAATTAAAGAGAGCTTTATTGCAGACACATACGTCTTCTCGGGTCTTGATGGCCTGAATTACGAAATGCTAAAACATCTGTCCTATAAGTCATTGACTGCCCTCCTCACTCTTTACAATAGAGTTTGGAAAGAGCGTATTTTTCCCAGTGCGTGGAGGAGAGCTGTTGTAATTCCTATTGCTAAGCCAGGGAAAGATCCAAGGAATCCATCGAACTATCGGCCAATTGCCCTTACGAGTTGCGTATGCAAACTGTTTGAAAAGATGGTAAACAGCCGCCTAGTCTACTTCTTGGAAAAGAATGATATTATATCGCCTTATCAGAGCGGTTTTCGAAAGGGAAGAACGACTGTAGATAACATGCTCCTCTTAGAACATCTATTCGAAAAGCATTTGTAAGAAGAAGCCACCTTGTCTCGATATTCTTCGACATTGAAAAAGCTTATGATAAGGCATGGAGATACGGTATACTCCGGGATCTTCACGAGAGTGGCTTGCGCGGCAATCTACCAATTTTCATTCAAAACTTCTTGAACACTAGAACTTTTCAAGTAAGAATTGGCTCTGTTTTTTCGGATGTTTTTCAACAGGAAGAGGGTGTGCCTCAAGGCTGTGTGCTTAGTGTAACCCTATTTAGTTTAAAAATAAACTCAGTACTAAAAGAACTTCCTTCCACCATCTTGGTATCTCTATATGTTGATGATCTGCAGATTAGCTGTCGAGGGGCAGACATGAGATACGTTGAGAGGCAGTTGCAGATAGCTCTGAATAAGATCCAAGAATGGTCAAACAAACAGGGATTTACTTTTTCCAAACAAAAAACTGTGTGTGTGCACTTTTGTAGGAAGCGAGGTCTCCATCTTGAACCTGAGTTATATCTCAATGGTTCAATTATTCCAGTTGCGCCCGAAGTAAAATTTTTAGGAGTGACGTTCGACCAGAAATTGACTTTCCTTCCTTATGTTTTAAACCTGAGAAAGAAGTGTCTAAAAACACTAAATATCTTAAAAGTGTTGGCGAACACCTCCTGGGGTGCAGAGCGTTGCTCCATGCTTCGCATTTACAGAGCCCTGGTTCGCTCTAGACTGGACTATGGCTCAGTTGTTTACGGATCTGCTCGGTTATCAGTTTTGTTAAAACTCGATCCTGTTCACCATCAAGCTCTGCGGATTTGTTCAGGAGCTTTCAGGACTTCTCCTGTCCAGAGCCTGTATGTTGACTCTAACGAACCATCACTTTATCTGAGGCGTGAGCAATTGTGCCTATTGCAATATTTTCATATTCTATCCCAACCTGAACATCCCAATAAGCTGTGCTTACTTGATGATGTGTGTAACACTTTATTTGAAACACGTCCATCCTGTGTTCCTACCTTTTCTTTAAGAGTTCGCCCTATCATTGAGGAACTTTCCCTCTCTGATATGCGCCCCCAAGCAGTACAGAATTTTGAATTCCCACCTTGGGAAAATGCACGGATTCAGCTTCTTGATGTTTTCAAGCATCACGTCAAGGCAAGCACCAATGACATCATTTATAGACAACTCTTCGCTGAGCACAGGCACAAATATAGCAGTTATCTTCCAGTTTATACAGATGGATCCAAGTCAAAAGATCATGTCGGGATGGCATTTGTAATTGAAGACCACATGGAGTGCAGACGCTTGCACCATGCCTTCTCTGTCTTAACATCTGAATTAACTGCAATATATTATTGTCTTTTGTACATCTCAAGGCTCTGCCACAAAAAGTTTATAGTTTATACAGACTCCTATAGTGCACTGAAATCATTAGAGGCCTTTTTCTAACACTCAAAACCCAGTCATAGTGGATGTTCTCAAGATACATATAAACCTAACGAGTCGTGGATATGAAATCCTGTGCTGTTGGGTTCCCGGTCATGTGGGATGGCAGATATCACAGCGAATGAGCTGGCAGATATCACAGCGAAATGTGCTGTTGAACTGTCCAGTCGCCTCATCCCTTTTGGAGACATCTGTTGTATTGTGAAAGAGAAGATACGAAAAAAATGGCAGGAATTTTGGGATGTTCAGCGTCAGAACAAGTTAAGACATGTAAATCCTAGAATTGAGTATTGGGATTTTGCTGGAAATCGTAAAGAAGAAGTTCTTTTGACTCGCCTCAGAATTGGTCACACAAGAGTGACACATGGCTACCTTTTAAAAGCAGAGAATGAGCCTGTTTGTTCAAATTGTAATGTTTGTCTATCTGTCCGTCATATTTTAATTGAGTGTCCATATTTTAATAATCTTCGTCAGAAGTATTTTAATAGCTGTGACTTACGTCTCGACCGTTTAATCGGAAGGGAGGTGAATTGTAATTTATTTTATTATTTAAAAGAGACTGGCTTTTATCACCTAATGTAATTTGTTTTGAAAATTGTGTCTTGAATTTTAAATGTGTGGTTTTAACTTGTTTTTATATGACTTCATCCTTTGGATTTGACACATTTGTCTACTTGTTTTTATTTATTGTATTTTAATTTCATCAATTGTACTCACCCCATCTCGCGTTTGGCGCACTATAATCAACTTTGGTTTTGCGCCATAATCTCACTCACTCACTCACTCACTCACTACTTGTTTTTATTTATTGAATTTTAATGTCATCAGTTGTAATCATCCCATCTTGTGTTTGGCGAGGTATAATCATTTTTGGTTTTTGCGCCATAATCACTCACTCACTCACCCACCCCAGCTCAAAATACGGGGGGGGGGTGCCGCTACAACTAATATGGCTATACTACCTATTACAGCATCTTAAATTATATAGGTAATTACTACGTGACGAATATATTATCTTAATGATAGTTATCTTAATATAAATAATAATTATACTGTAAGTTTTATTAATAATAGAATTATGTAACAAAATTATGGATATATTATTGCATTTAATTATCGCATTTATAGTTATTACCCTACAAACATATTAGTGCATAACTAATATTTTTGTTTTTCCCCTTAACCACTTTAGTTATTTTTTAAAGGGCGAGAGTGAACCTCTTTTTCAAAATTGTAATTGTGTCCTGACCGTGCTTCATTTTCTAATTGAATGTCTGCATTTAACCAACTTCATTTCAAGTATTTTAATGATCGTGACGTGCCTCTTAACCGTGTTATCGGGAAAGAGGTAAATAATTTGTTCCGGTACCTGAAAGAGACGGGTTTTTTACTATTTGATTTGATTTTATTATATGTTGTTTTAATATTTTAATACTAAGCATTTGATTGTGTAGCATGTTTTACTTTTGATTTTTAGCCCTGTTTCTTGTTTGGTACCATGTGGTTTTATAGGTGCGAATGTCTCATCTGTCATTTATTGCAAATTACTGTGTTTCTCACCATATATTTTTAATTGTTTTCAGTTTGTGTTTGTGGCGTACTTGTTTTTTAATCTTATAAAAAAAACTGCGCTAATAACTTTTAAGGTTTTTGTGCCATGATGCCCACTATCATCAGCCCTCAGGGGCTCACTTTTGTGAGTACGGGTGTGGCAATCCCGAGGTACCCTAGCCCTTCAGGGGATCATCTTCTTGGTGAGACGGGTGTCACGATCCTGGAGCCCCAGTGATCTATCCTCTTTTCCGTCTCCTCTCCTCTTTGCTGGAACTTTTCCCCTTCCCTTCTCCCTTGTGGTTTCTCTCTACGGAGTTTGGGGCTCGTCACGAGAAACTGGAACAACCCTTGCGTCCAATTTTCAAATGGCGAGAAAACTGCCCACGTGTTTGCCGTGCGTGGAGACCCGTGTCGCTGGAAAGGAGGGTCCTGGTAGTTGAGGGGCGAGGTACTGTCCCCAACACACTGCTTTGGCCTCTGCTTCAGCTAAACGGGAGGCACCTTAGTTGTCCTCACGGGTGTCAATCGGCTGGTCACTAGTCCTTGTGTCAGTGGCTTGGGGTCAAGCTCTCGGGAGTTCCTGCTTTCGGGAAAGCCGACTGTGGGGCTTCAGTTTGCGTATAGGTCCGGCTAGCCCTAACACAGGAATCTGTGTTCCCTTGTTGGGCTCCGTGGTGGGCGGGGCCGTCGGACCCGAATCTTTTCTTATTTCAATATGGCTAATTCCCAAATTTTTCTGATCAAAGACTTCGAAGTCACTCCAGTCTCTCAACCTAGTTCTGAAACGTCTACTACTAAACCAGTCACTCAACCTAGCTCTGAACCACCTACTAATAAACCAATCATTCAACCTAGTTCTGAAAAGTCTACTACTAAACCAGTCACTCAACCTAGTTCTGAAAATTCTGCAAAAAATTACGGACAGATGCAAATAAAAAAAATCATCACAATAGTCCCCGTTTCCTAGTCATCTCTAGTCCTTCTGGCGAAATGCATAAGATGTCTCCTTTCGTAATAAATAAATACATCCAGTCTTGTATTGGTGAGCCGAGAAACATAAAGCGTCTCCGCTCCGGAGACTTGCTTATTGATACAAACTCAGCCACCCAGTCTGCTTCTTTACTTCAGATTACTAAACTTGGGCAAGCGAATGTCACTGTAACAGCACATAAGACACTGAATTATTGTCGTGGCGTAATATCGGAATTCGACCTTCTGTACGTTCCTGAAGAAGAGATCGCTTCCGAGCTATCCGACCAAAATGTCTGCGGTGCTAGGCGGATCAAGATGCGTAAGGAAGGTAAGTTGATCGATACGAAACACGTGATCCTTACCTTCAACACGCCTGATCTGCCTAAGAATATTAAGGCCGGATACCTAAATATTCCTGTAAGACCTTATATTCCAAACCCTATGCGATGCTTCCAATGCCAGCGTTTCGGCCATTCTAAGACGTCTTGTCGTGGCAGCCTCACATGCGCCCGATGCTCACAAATTGGCCACGATTCTGAAAATTGTACCGCTGCGCCTCTTTGCATAAATTGCAAGGGTGAGCACCCAGCATTTTCACGCCTCTGCCCAAAATGGAAATCCGAAAAAGAAGTACAGACTCTTAAAGTTACCAGGAACATCTCGTATGCTGAAGCCAGAAAACTAGTTCAAAGCACACAGCTCCAATCAAACAAATCTTATGCCAGTGCAGTTAAAACAACACGTAGCATTGCCACCCAAACATCAATAGGCACGCAGACTAAACCAAATAAAATCCAACCAACCACATCCACCAAGAAAACGGAAAATGCAACTCATTTAATACAAAAAAAAGAAACAGTCATTCAAAGTAAACCTAAAATTGAAAGTCACAAAATAATTAATAAAAATAGAAGTCCCAGCAATAGCTCTTTTGACGAAATGATTTCTGAATCTGCGGATTCAGACACTATGGAAGTAGAGGAGGGTCTAGAATTTCCCAGGCATCTACTTCCACGAAAAACCAAACAAGAGCACAGAAAGAACAAAAACCAGACATAATGGCCACCCTAGTCTCATGGAACTGTCGCGGTTTCCACCGAAATTTGCTCGACATCAAAGCCATAATTAATGCTTATCATCCTGTATGCTTCGCAGTACAGGAAACAAATCTAAAACCAGAACAACAGGCAAAACTTCGGAGGTTTTCCTTCGTCAGGAAAGATAACCTTGCAGGTGAGCGTGCCAGTGGAGGTGTAGGTCTCCTCACCTCACTGGATTATCCCTCAAATGTGCTTTCTTTGACGACATCCCTCCAAGTTGTCGCTACTCAAACAAATTTTGATTTTGTTGTTACAGTCGTTTCTCTGTATTTGCCTCCAAATGAGCATATTGATCAGCAAGATTTAAATGGTCTTTTAGAGCAGCTGCCTGAGCCTTTCATCATAATAGGAGATTTTAACGGCCATAGTCCGCTCTGGGGTAGTAAGGATGCTAATTGCCGAGGAAGACAAATTGAGCAGATGATCGAAGATCATAGCCTTTGTCTCCTCAATAATGGGCAAGATACTTACTTCCATGAGCCTTCAAAAACATTCCATGCTCTCGACCTTGCCATCTGTTCACCATCTCTGTTGCCTTTTTGCACTTTTAATGTGGGTAAAGATCTTTACAACAGTGATCATTATCCCATTCTTGTGTCTCTTGCACGAAGAGGAGCAAACCCCATGTCGAGATCCCCTCGATTCATACTGGACAGGGCAGACTGGGAACTCTTCTCTTCCATTGCAGAGCTCACAGATGAAATGGTAGAAGATGCGCATATCGATGACGCTGTTGAAGCTGTTACTAATACTATTATTCAGGCAGCTATGCTTTCGATTCCTAGAACATCAGGAAAACTACTAAAATATTCAAAACCATGGTGGAATCGCGACTGTCATGAAGCACTGAAAAAACAGAAAAAAGCATGGGGTATTTTTCGTAGATATCCTACTCTGCGAAACCTCATAGCCTTTAAAAGAGCCAAAGCAAATGCACGAAAAGTAAGAAGGCAGAGCCAGAGGGATTCCTGGATTTCATATGTGTCGTCAATAACATCCTCCACGCCTAGCAAGCGGGTTTGGGAAAGAGTTCAAAAAGCATGCGGCATATATAAAGACCACTCACTTTCCTTTTTGGAAAAAGATGGCCGAGTGATTAGCTCCATAGAAGAAATTGCGAATACTATTGGTGAGACATTTGCTTCCGTTTCTTCCAGCAGAAACTATACACCTGCATTTCTTTCTATGAAGCAGCACTCTGAAATAAATCCCATCCCATTCAACTCTTCCAAATCTGAGCCTTACAATAGAGACTTTACTATGCTTGAATTAAGGAGTGCTTTATTGCAGACACATAGGTCTTCTCCGGGTCTTGATGGAGTGAATTATGAAATGCTAAAGCATCTGTCCTGTAAGTCACTGAATGCCCTTCTCACACTTTACAATAGAGTGTGGAAGGAGCGTACATTTCCCAGTGCATGGAGGAGAGCTGTTGTCATTCCTATTCCTAAGCCAGGGAAAGATCCAAGGAATCCCTCCAACTATCGGCCAATTGCCCTTACGAGTTGCCTCTGCAAACTGTTTGAAAAGATGGTAAACAGCCGCCTAGTCTACTTCTTGGAAAAGAATGATATTATATCGCCTTATCAGAGTGGTTTTCGAAAGGGAAGAACAACTGTAGATAACATGCTCCTCTTAGAGACATCTATTCGAAAAGCATTTGTAAGAAGAAGCCACCTTGTCTCGATCTTCTTCGACATTGAAAAAGCTTATGATAAGGCATGGAGATACGGTATACTCCGGGATCTTCACGAGAGTGGCTTGCGCGGCAACCTACCAATTTTCATTCAAAATTTCTTGAACACTAGATTTTTTCAAGTAAGAATTGGCTCTGTTTTTTCGGATGTTTTTGAACAGGAAGAGTGTGTGCCTCAAGGCTGTGTGCTCAGTGTAACCCTGTTTAGTTTAAAAATAAATTCTGTACTAAAAGAACTTCCTCCCACCATCTTGGGATCTCTATATGTTGATGATCTGCAGATTAGCTGTCGAGGAGCAGACATGAGATATGTAGAGAGGCAACTGCAGATGGCTCTGATTAAGATCCAAGAATGGTCAGACAAACAGGGATTTACATTTTCGAAACAGAAAACTGTCTGCGTGCACTTTTGTAGGAAGCGAGGTCTCCATCCTGAACCTGAGTTATACTTGAATGGTACAATTATTCCAGTTGCGCCTGAAGTAAAATTTTTAGGAGTGACGTTCGACCGAAAATTGACTTTCCTTTCTCATGTTTTAAACCTGAGAAAGAAGTGTCTAAAAACACTAAATATTTTAAAAGTGTTGGCGAACACCTCCTGGGGTGCAGAGCGTTGCTCCGTGCTTCGCATTTACAGAGCGCTTGTCCGCTCTAAACTGGACTATGGCTCAGTTGTTTATGAATCCGCTCGGTCATCTGTTTTGTTAAAACTGGATCCTGTTCACCATCAAGGTCTGCGGATTTGTTCAGGAGCTTTCAGGACTTCTCCTGTGCAGAGCCTATATGTTGACTGTAACGAACCATCACTTTATCTGAGGCGTGAGCAATTGTCCCTTTTGCAATATTTTAATACTCTATCTCAACCTGAACATCCCAATAAGCTGTGCTTACTTGATAATGAGTGTAACACATTATTTGAAACACGTCCATCCTGTGTTCCTACTTTCCCTTTAAGAGTTCGCCCTGTCATTGAGGAACTCTCCCTCTCTGATATGCACCCCCAAGCAGTACAGAATTTTGAAATTCCACCTTGGGAAAATTCACGGATCCAGCTTCTTGATGTTTTTAAACATCACGTAAAGGCGAGCACTAACGAGATCGTTTACAGACAAATTTTCGCTGAGCACAGGCACAAATATAGCAGTTATTATCCGATATACACAGATGGATCAAAGTCAAATGATCATGTGGGGATGGCTTTTGTATTTGAAAATTACATAGAGGGCAGATGCCTGCACCATGCTTTCTCTGTCATAACATCTGAACTAACTGCAATATATTATGCTCTTTTGTACATCCCAAAGCTCTGCCACAAAAAGTTCATAGTTTACACAGACTCGTATAGTGCTCTTAAATCCTTGGAAGCTTTTCCCAACGCTCAGAATCCTGTGGTAGTGGATGTTCTCAAAATTCATAGAAATTTAATGATACGAGGATATGAAATCCTGTACTGCTGGGTTCCCGGGCATACGGGAATAAAGGGAAACGAGCTTGCAGACATCGCGGCAAAATCTGCTGTCGAACTGTCCAGTCGCCTTATCCCTTTTAGAGACATCTGCTGTGTCATCAAGGGAAAGATACGAAAAAAATGGCAGCAAATTTGGGATGTTCAGCATCACAACAAGTTGAGAAACATCAAACCTAGAATTGAGCATTGGGATTTTGCTGGAAATCGTAAAGAGGACGCTCTTTTGACTCGACTCAGAATTGGTCATACCAGAGTTACACATAGCTATCTTCTTAAAGCTGAAAATGAGCCTGTTTGTTTTAATTGTAATGTTTGTTTATCTGTTCGTCATATTTTAATTGAGTGTCCATGTTTTAATAGTCTTCGCCAGAAATATTTTAATAGCTGTGACTTACCTCTCGACCGTTTAATCGGAAGAGAGGTCAATTCTAATTTATTTTATTATTTAAAAGAGATTGGGTTTTATTACCAAATGTAATTTGTTTTGAAGACTGTGTCTTGAATGTTAATATGTGCTTTTAACTTGTTTTTATATGACTTCATCCTCTGGATTTGGTACATTTATCTACTTGTTTTTATTTATTGAATTTTAATGTCATCAATTGTAATCATCTCATCTTTTGTTTGGCGCGTCATAATCATCTCTGGTTTTTGCGCCATAATCACTCACTCACTCACCCACTATCATCATCACCCCTTAACCACTTTAACCTTTATTAAAGCAATTTTAAAAAAACATTATAAAGGAAATAATAAATAACAAATTATATAATGCGAGTAAAAGTACTTCTAGTATTTTACTTTCATTTCTGAAGTACACGCTCCTTCCTATATACAAAGAAATATTAAAATAATTTCGAAATTCATCTTGCTTTGGTTTCATAATACAACTATAAAGATAAATAAAGATATAAAGTCTATATTTCTATTCTCTATAAATTACATAACAAAGATATTGAATTCAATATATAAAAGCTGTAAATGTATCGTTTATTTTAGACATAAAATTAAATTCAAATAAAAATTTATAAAGAACCAAACATTTTTCTGGCCTTTCATTTTGTTTCGACAATTAAAATATTCCCGAATTGCATTTTTCGTGGCTGTAAACTAGCAAATATATCAATAACTTTATCAATTGATATTTCTTTGGCATAATGAATATGCATATTAATGCCAAAGAACTTCTGCGCTCTTCCGTCATAGTAGCTCTATTGTAGTTTTCTAATCTTTTCAAAGCACTTGCGGAACGTTCGCATTCACAAGATGTTATCGGCAGTGTAGCTGCTATGTGCGAAAGCACATTAATATTTGGGAAAAAGCTTTTATTCGGAGCTTTTAAACCCAAAGCTGGTGTGTCTGGGAGCTTTGTTTTGGGAATAGATGTAAAATGACGTCGCCAACGTTTCATATCTTCGTTTAGAAGTTCCGGACAGGGTAAATCATTTTTATATGTGACTTTAAACTCATTTACAGCAGCTTCGTTTACATGATCAACGCAAACTGATGGTAGTATGCAAAACAGGGATGATGTAGTCTTTTCTAAATTTGAAAATTGAGATTTTAAATGGAAAATGAGATGGTCAGGTAAAGGAATTGCTAAATTAGTTTTCTAGTTACTAAATACAGAATCACAATGAGCATTATTTCGATGGACTTGCTTTCGAACGATGCGTGGCGTTTTAAGCTCCACATCTAGTTTTTTATAAATTTGCCCAGCATGATCAAAAATACTATCTTTTCTACGTTTTCACGCTCAGCAATATAAAACTCTGTTATTTCTTGGACCATGTTATAGGCTTCCACAATATCAACAGCTCGTCCCTGAAGTTTAACTGTTATTCCTTCTAAATGAGATGGATAATGATACGCTGTTATGAAGTTACAATGAAGGGAGACGAAACCATTGAATTCAGCAGAACCATAGCATCTCGCTTACATTGCGCGCTCCACTGATTATGCACAGAAGCATCTGGTTTGGTTGAGTACACAATGTGCTCTAGAGCTTCAATAATATCGAAAAAGCTTTGATAAAAATGCTGGTACGCCTTAAGCCGCATCGCTCATCTTGTCCGGCAAAGGTCTAATAGTATTTTTCGTCCACCTAAATCATGTGTAGCGTTCTCGTTGACAGTTTGAGTAAGAAGTTCATTTCGTTTAGAACTGTCCCTCAGGGGGCTCACTTTTGTGAGTACGGGTGTGGCAATCCCGAGGTACCCTAGCCCTTCAGGGGATCATCTTCTTGGTGAGACGGGTGTCACGATCCTGGAGCCCCAGTGATCTATCCTCTTTTCCGTCTCCTCTCCTCTTTGCTGGAACTTTTCCCCTTCCCTTCTCCCTTGTGGTTTCTCTCTACGGAGTTTGGGGCTCGTCACGAGAAACTGGAACAACCCTTGCGTCCAATTTTCAAATGGCGAGAAAACTGCCCACGTGTTTGCCGTGCGTGGAGACCCGTGTCGCTGGAAAGGAGGGTCCTGGTAGTTGAGGGGCGAGGTACTGTCCCCAACACACTGCTTTGGCCTCTGCTTCAGCTAAACGGGAGGCACCTTAGTTGTCCTCACGGGTGTCAATCGGCTGGTCACTAGTCCTTGTGTCAGTGGCTTGGGGTCAAGCTCTCGGGAGTTCCTGCTTTCGGGAAAGCCGACTGTGGGGCTTCAGTTTGCGTATAGGTCCGGCTAGCCCTAACACAGGAATCTGTGTTCCCTTGTTGGGCTCCGTGGTGGGCGGGGCCGTCGGATCCGAATCTTTTCTTATTTCAATATGGCTAATTCCCAAATTTTTCTGATCAAAGACTTCGAAGTCACTCCAGTCTCTCAACCTAGTTCTGAAACGTCTACTACTAAACCAGTCACTCAACCTAGCTCTGAACCACCTACTAATAAACCAATCATTCAACCTAGTTCTGAAAAGTCTACTACTAAACCAGTCACTCAACCTAGTTCTGAAAATTCTGCAAAAAAATTACGGACAGATGCAAATAAAAAAAATCATCACAATAGTCCCCGTTTCCTAGTCATCTCTAGTCCTTCTGGCGAAATGCATAAGATGTCTCCTTTCGTAATAAATAAATACATCCAGTCTTGTATTGGTGAGCCGAGAAACATAAAGCGTCTCCGCTCCGGAGACTTGCTTATTGATACAAACTCAGCCACCCAGTCTGCTTCTTTACTTCAGATTACTAAACTTGGGCAAGCGAATGTCACTGTAACAGCACATAAGACACTGAATTATTGTCGTGGCGTAATATCGGAATTCGACCTTCTGTACGTTCCTGAAGAAGAGATCGCTTCCGAGCTATCCGACCAAAATGTCTGCGGTGCTAGGCGGATCAAGATGCGTAAGGAAGGTAAGTTGATCGATACGAAACACGTGATCCTTACCTTCAACACGCCTGATCTGCCTAAGAATATTAAGGCCGGATATTTAAATTGTCCTGTAAGACCTTATATTCCCAACCCTATGCGATGCTTCCAATGCCAGCGTTTCGGCCATTCTAAGACGTCTTGTCGTGGCAGCCTCACATGCGCCCGATGCTCACAGATTGGCCACGATTCGGAAAATTGTACCGCTGCGCCTTCGTGTATAAATTGCAAGGGTCAGCACCCAGCATTTTCACGCCTCTGCCCAAAATGGAAATCCGAAAAAGAAGTACAGACTCTTAAAGTTACCAGGAACATCGCGTATGCTGAAGCCAGAAAACTAGTTCAAAGCACACAGCTCCAATCAAACAAATCTTATGCCAGTGCAGTTAAAACAACACGTAGCATTGCCACCCAAACATCAATAGGCACGCAGACTAAACCAAATAAAATCCAACCAACCACATCCACCAAGAAAACGGAAAATGCAACTCATTTAATACAAAAAAAAGAAACAGTCATTCAAAGTAAACCTAAAATTGAAAGTCACAAAATAATTAATAAAAATAGAAGTCCCAGCAATAGCTCTTTTGACGAAATGATTTCTGAATCTGCGGATTCAGACACTATGGAAGTAGAGGAGGGTCTAGAATTTCCCAGGCATCTACTTCCACGAAAAACCAAACAAGAGCACAGAAAGAACAAAAACCAGACATAATGGCCACCCTCGTCTCATGGAACTGTCGCGGTTTCCACCGAAATTTGCTCGACATCAAAGCCATAATTAATGCTTATCATCCTGTATGCTTCGCAGTACAGGAAACAAATCTAAAACCAGAACAACAGGCAAAACTTCGGAGGTTTTCCTTCGTCAGGAAAGATAACCTTGCAGGTGAGCGTGCCAGTGGAGGTGTAGGTCTCCTCACCTCACTGGATTATCCCTCAAATGTGCTTTCTTTGACGACATCCCTCCAAGTTGTCGCTACTCAAACAAATTTTGATTTTGTTGTTACAGTCGTTTCTCTGTATTTGCCTCCAAATGAGCATATTGATCAGCAAGATTTAAATGGTCTTTTAGAGCAGCTGCCTGAGCCTTTCATCATAATAGGAGATTTTAACGGCCATAGTCCGCTCTGGGGTAGTAAGGATACTAATTGCCGAGGAAGACAAATTGAGCAGATGATCGAAGATCATAGCCTTTGTCTCCTCAATAATGGGCAAGATACTTACTTCCATGAGCCTTCAAAAACATTCCATGCTCTCGACCTTGCCATCTGTTCACCATCTCTGTTGCCTTTTTGCACTTTTAATGTGGGTAAAGATCTTTACAACAGTGATCATTATCCCATTCTTGTGTCTCTTGCACGAAGAGGAGCAAACCCCATGTCGAGATCCCCTCGATTCATACTGGACAGGGCAGACTGGGAACTCTTCTCTTCCATTGCAGAGCTCACAGATGAAATGGTAGAAGATGCGCATATCGATGACGCTGTTGAAGCTGTTACTAATACTATTATTCAGGCAGCTATGCTTTCGATTCCTAGAACATCAGGAAAACTACTAAAATATTCAAAACCATGGTGGAATCGCGACTGTCATGAAGCACTGAAAAAACAGAAAAAAGCATGGGGTATTTTTCGTAGATATCCTACTCTGCGAAACCTCATAGCCTTTAAAAGAGCCAAAGCAAATGCACGAAAAGTAAGAAGGCAGAGCCAGAGGGATTCCTGGATTTCATATGTGTCGTCAATAACATCCTCCACGCCTAGCAAGCGGGTTTGGGAAAGAGTTCAAAAAGCATGCGGCATATATAAAGACCACTCACTTTCCTTTTTGGAAAAAGATGGCCGAGTGATTAGCTCCATAGAAGAAATTGCGAATACTATTGGTGAGACATTTGCTTCCGTTTCTTCCAGCAGAAACTATACACCTGCATTTCTTTCTATGAAGCAGCACTCTGAAATAAATCCCATCGCATTCAACTCTTCCAAATCTGAGCCTTACAATAGAGACTTTACTATGCTTGAATTAAGGAGTGCTTTATTGCAGACACATAGGTCTTCTCCGGGTCTTGATGGAGTGAATTATGAAATGCTAAAGCATCTGTCCTGTAAGTCACTGAATGCCCTTCTCACACTTTACAATAGAGTGTGGAAGGAGCGTACATTTCCCAGTGCATGGAGGAGAGCTATTGTCATTCCTATTGCGAAGCCAGGGAAAGACCCGAGGAATCCCTCGAACTATCGGCCAATTGCCCTTACCAGCTGTGTTTGCAAACTGTTTGAAAAGATGGTAAACAGCCGCCTAGTCTACTTCTTGGAAAAGAATGATATTATATCGCCTTATCAGAGTGGTTTTCGAAAGGGAAGAACAACTGTAGATAACATGCTCCTCTTAGAGACATCTATTCGAAAAGCATTTGTAAGAAGAAGCCACCTTGTCTCGATATTCTTCGACATTGAAAAAGCTTATGATAAGGCATGGAGATACGGTATACTCCGGGATCTTCACGAGAGTGGCTTGCGCGGCAACCTACCAATTTTCATTCAAAATTTCTTGAACACTAGAACTTTTCAAGTAAGAATTGGCTCTGTTTTTTCGGATGTTTTTGAACAGGAAGAGGGTGTGCCTCAAGGCTGTGTGCTCAGTGTAACCCTGTTTAGTTTAAAAATAAATTCTGTACTAAAAGAACTTCCTCCCACCATCTTGGAATCTCTATATGTTGATGATCTGCAGATTAGCTGTCGAGGAGCAGACATGAGATATGTAGAGAGGCAACTGCAGATGGCTCTGATTAAGATCCAAGAATGGTCAGACAAACAGGGATTTACATTTTCGAAACAGAAAACTGTCTGCGTGCACTTTTGTAGGAAGCGAGGTCTCCATCCTGAACCTGAGTTATACTTGAATGGTACAATTATTCCAGTTGCGCCTGAAGTAGAATTTTTAGGAGTGACGTTCGACCGAAAATTGACTTTCCTTTCTCATGTTTTAAACCTGAGAAAGAAGTGTCTAAAAACACTAAATATTTTAAAAGTGTTGGCGAACACCTCCTGGGGTGCAGAGCGTTGCTCCATGCTTCGCATTTACAGAGCGCTTATCCGCTCTAAACTGGACTATGGCTCAGTTGTTTATGGATCCGCTCGCTCATCTGTTTTGTTAAAACTGGATCCTGTTCACCATCAAGGTCTGCGGATTTGTTCAGGAGCTTTCAGGACTTCTCCTGTGCAGAGCCTATATGTTGACTGTAACGAACCATCACTTCATCTGAGGCGTGAGCAATTGTCCCTTTTGCAATATTTTAATACTCTATCTCAACCTGAACATCCCAATAAGCTGTGCTTACTTAATAATGAGTGTAACACATTATTTGAAACACGTCCATCCTGTGTTCCTACTTTCCCTTTAAGAGTTCGCCCTGTCATTGAGGAACTCTCCCTCTCTGATATGCACCCCCAAGCAGTACAGAATTTTGAAATTCCACCTTGGGAAAATTCACGTATTCAGCTTCTTGATGTTTTTAAACATCACGTAAAGGCGAGCACTAACGAGATCGTTTACAGACAACTTTTCGCTGAGCACAGGCACAAATATAGCAGTTATTATCCGATATACACAGATGGATCAAAGTCAAATGATCATGTCGGGATGGCTTTTGTATTTGAAAATTACATAGAGGGCAGATGCCTGCACCATGCTTTCTCTGTCCTAACATCTGAACTAACTGCAATATATTATGCTCTTTTGTACATCCCAAAGCTCTGCCACAAAAAGTTCATAGTTTACACAGACTCGTATAGTGCTCTTAAATCCTTGGAAGCTTTTCCCAACGCTCAGAATCCTGTGGTAGTGGATGTTCTCAAAATTCATAGAAATTTAATGATACGAGGATATGAAATCCTGTACTGCTGGGTTCCCGGGCATACGGGAATAAAGGGAAACGAGCTTGCAGACATCGCGGCAAAATCTGCTGTCGAACTGTCCAGTCGCCTTATCCCTTTTAGAGACATCTGCTGTGTCATCAAGGGAAAGATACGAAAAAAATGGCAGCAAATTTGGGATGTTCAGCATCACAACAAGTTGAGAAACATCAAACCTAGAATTGAGCATTGGGATTTTGCTGGAAATCGTAAAGAGGACGTTCTTTTGACTCGACTCAGAATTGGTCATACCAGAGTCACACATAGCTATCTTCTTAAAGCTGAAAATGAGCCTGTTTGTTTTAATTGTAATGTTTGTTTATCTGTTCGTCATATTTTAATTGAGTGTCAATGTTTTAATAGTCTTCGCCAGAAATATTTTAATAGCTGTGACTTACCTCTCGACCGTTTAATCGGAAGAGAGGTCAATTCTAATTTATTTTATTATTTAAAAGAGATTGGGTTTTATTACCAAATGTAATTTGTTTTGAAGACTGTGTCTTGAATGTTAATATGTGCTTTTAACTTGTTTTTATATGACTTCATCCTCTGGATTTGGTACATTTATCTACTTGTTTTTATTTATTGAATTTTAATGTCATCAATTGTAATCATCTCATCTTTTGTTTGGCGCGTCATAATCATCTCTGGTTTTTGCGCCATAATCACTCACTCACTCACTCACTCGTTTAGAACTGTTTTAAAAATGTCCAGCATATTGTGAATTTCAGGAATTTTGCACGAGTGTATGATAACCAGATTCAGGCAGTGAGAAGAGCAGTGCACATATATTGCTTTTGGAGCGAAAGTTTTAATCCGAGCTTGAACTCCAACTTTTTGATGACATATTACCTGCTCCATCATAACTCTGACCTTTAATGTTGCCAGGATCTAAATCGAATTTTGAAATTATAGAGGATGAAATAAATTCTCCTGTAATACTATCTAGCCTGAGAAAATCTAGGAATTCCTCTCTAATATTTTTTTGACTGTCCACAAATCTTATACACAATGATAAAATTTCCGTATTATTTGAAGTGACTTACTTCATCAGCCATTATGGAATAAAATTTTGCTGTTTTAATTTCTTCGATGATATCTTTCTGAATTATTTAGTGTCCAATTATATCTGCCAGCTCATTTTGTATAGTAGATGACAAATAAGTCGCATTTTTCATGGCTGGAGAATTTAAATGCTATTGTAAGTCTTCTGCATAATTAGACAGCATTTTGAGAACAGATAAAAAATTTCCTGGATTTTCTACTTGTTCTAGTTTTCTCTATGTTCTCTGAATGCTATACATTGTTTGCCACAGAATATTATTGCCCGTATAATATGCCGGAGCGTCTGCCTATTCTTTTCAATAGAGGAACGTTTTTTTATTATCCAAGCATACATCAACAGAATTTTCAGGTATTTCACGGGCTTTTAGAAAATTAGTTGCGCTTGTCATAGAGTCCAAGTGGTAAATTGTCTTTTGATGAAGATTTGCTTTTACTTCGACCAATTTTTGAAAGGCTGGAAGCCAAATCTTCCTTTCCCTTCTCGATTTCGCTTCGACAGAAAAATGCGCATGATAAACAGTACGCACCGTCCATTCTCTGACACTTAGCTTTTTTCCACGAAATTCACTTTTTAATTTTCTTAAACGTGTACCCATTCTTTTTTTGAACATGACCAACACATTCTATTTTAGAAATGGGATCACTATATGTGTTATTATTCGAAAGTGCTAAATAAGTTTTACAGTCACCATCACCAATATAGTTCACATAACGAACACCATATTTTTCTTTTGATCCAGAAAACATTTCAACCATATTGTTTACTTCCATCTTAGCTGATGATCCCGAATGATTTTTTGCACACACTTTCGCGTGAACACGTTTCCATTCTAAATAGTTTTCTGTTGAACGAAAATCTTTCGCAGTTTTACAACCTTTACAGTGCGCACTAAAAGTATATCTGTCTATAACTTTGCCTGTCTCACTGCCAATTACAGACACCACACCGAAACGTGACGAATGGCCCCTAGTTTTCCAGGTGCCATCGCCACTAACTGTCAAATAGATGGAACCAGTCAACTGGCCCACTTCATCAGCTACATTTTTCATACTTTTTTCTGCAACAGTAAATGTAGCTGCATATATATGACTTACAATCTTGTCATAAGATTTTTGTGCTACAGAACTGCATGTTACATTGATTTTTATCGTCAGCCCATAATTTATTTCTGAGTTTATATGTATTTTATTATGGCATATCGAACAACATAAACATTGTTCTAATGCTGAAAATAACAGTTTTTTATCGATAATAGCATAACCATTAAAATTATCATTCATGTTATCCACAAGTTCAGCTGATGCAGATGAATCGTTACCGATCTTTCTTGCTGATGCAGAAATGTTTAGGTCTATGTGAACACACTCACGCTTTGTATGTTGATTTCCATAATACTGATGCCTCTTCCGTGTTTTGGGGGCCCACCAGCGGCCGAGCTGAACACTGGTAGTTCGGTCCGAGGTTCGAATCCCGCGAACGGGCTGGCTGCATGGGTGTTTTCGTGGTTTTTCCCATGTGTAACGTGTATACGAGCCAGTTTCCCTTAGAAAGTCCTCCACGAAGGCATCCCTCCCTTAGGCAGATAGCCCTAGTGTGCTTTGCTATAATTAAATACACACTTCCGTGTTTTTAGTTTTTGACCAGATGCCCTTTTAGCATTAACAGCATTCATTTTGCTTTTAAAAAAGCAGTTTTGTTTTGTGAAAACGGCAATTCAAACTTTCAAAATTGAAAGAAAACAATATTGCGTAATTCTAACACGAGGTAAACAAACAGCTAACGGAAACGTAGATATAAAGATGAGTAGTTACCTTCCTGCTTCTCAAAAGAGTAGGGAAAATAAAAAATTGTGAAACAGCAATCATAAAGAAAACATTCGAAAGGAAAGAAATATCGCAGCTGCAGAAATGGCACGTAAATACTCACGTGGGCGTGTCCGCCCATTTAAATGGCAATGGCTGCCCTTTTATCAGATTGTGTCTTGCATAAGGGTTTGCGTAAATGGTCATAACTAGAGAAATAATAGGAATTTATCAATGCGGTTTTTTGCATAGTGCTCAGAAATGTTAATAGAATCAGAATAAATAAAAAACAAAAATTGATTTTTTGAATGCTTAAAGGTGCTGTGCCCCCTTATCGAAACTAGGACAAATTGATATTACAGTTGATATTACAATTGATTTTTTGAATGCTTAAAGGTGCTGTGCCCTCTTAACGAAACTAGGACAAATTGATACAGTATCTCCACATAAAACACTTAACATTTGTAGAGGCGCAATCTCGGAAGTCGACCTTCTGTCTGTTTCTGAAGAAGAGTTTCTTTCCGAGGTAGCCGATCAAAGTGTCAGTGTTGCCAGGCGGATCAAGATGCATAAGGAAGGTTAGTTGATTGACACGAAACGCGTGATCCTGACCATCAAATCGCCTGATCTGCCTAAGAATATTAAAGCTGGATACCTCAATTGTCCTGTACGACCATACAGTCTCAACCCTATGTGATGCTTCCAATGCAAGCGTTACGGCCATTCCAGGATGCCCTGTCGTGGCAACCTGACGTGCGCTCGATGCTCGTCGGTTGGTCACGATAGCGATAATTGCACTGCTGCCGCATTGTGTAAAAATTGCAAGGGTGACCATCCAGCATTTTCTCGTTCCTGTCCGAAAAGGAAAAAAAGGAAGTCCAGACAAAAGTTTCTAGGAACATTTCATATGCCGAAGCCAGAAGACAAGTTCAAAGCACACAGCCTCAATCAAACAAATCATATGCCAATGCCGTGAAATCAACACGCAGTATAGCCACCCAAACTTCCATAAGTACACAGACTCCACCAAATAAAAGAAAGCAGCCTGCAAGCAAGCAAAAGGGAAATCCAACAGATGTCGTGCAAAATAAAGAAATAGCAATCCTGAGCAAACCCAAAATTGCCTCCAAAAATAGAAGCCCCAGCAATAGTTCTGTAGATGGTATTATTTCCGAATCTCTAGATTCAGATAGTATGGAAGTGGGGGAGGGATTGGAAGTTCCTGAACATCTCCTTCCGCGGAAAACTAAAAAGCAGCACAGAAGGAACAAACATGAATCATAATGGCCACCCTCGTTTCATGGAACTATCGCGGCTTCCACCGAAATTTCCTTGACATCAAAGCTATGATCAATGCTTATCATCCTGTGTGCTTGGCAATACAAGAGACAAATCTAAAACCAGATCAACATGCAAAACATCGGAGATTTTTTCTCGTCAGGAAGGATAACGTTGCAGGTGAGCGTGCCAGTGGAGGTGTATGTCTCCTCACCTCACTAGACTATCCCTCAAGTTCCTTTCCTTTGACGACATCCAAGTTGTCGCTGTACAAGTAAATTTTCTTATTGTAGTTTCAGTCGTTTCTCTTTATTTGCGTCCTAACGAACACATTGATCAGCGAGATTTAAATGACCTTGTGCCTTAGCAGCCTGACCCTTTTATCATAATGGGGGATTTTAACGGCCATAGTCCGTTAAGGGGAAGCAAAGACACCAATTCACGAGGAAGACAAATTGAGCAGATAATTGACGACCATTGCCTTTGTCTCCTGAATAACGGGCAGGACACTTACTTCCATGAACCTACAAGAACATCCCACGCTCTTGATCTAGCCATCTATTCAACATCTCTATTGCCATTTTGCGATTTTAGTGTTGGAAGTGATCTGTACAACAGCGAACATTATCCCATTCTTTTACCTCTTGCACGAAGAGGAGCGAATCCCATGTCGAGACTCCCTCGATTCATATTGGATACAGCAGACTGGGAACTCTTCTCTTCCTCTGCAGAGCTCACACAGGAAATGTGTGCAGGAAATGCTGCAGAGCTCACACAGGAAATGTGTAGAAGATGTGCTTATCGATGATGCAGTGGAAGCAGTTACAACTGCTATTACTCAAGCAGCTATGCTCTCCATTCCTAGAACATCAGGAAAAATAATAAAATATTCGAAACCGTGGTGGAATCGCGACTGTCATGAAGCACTGGAAAAAGAGAAAAAAAGCATGGGGAATTTTTCCAGGGTTGCCACGCTACCTGGAAAACCGGGAGAACCGGGAAAAGTCAGGGAATTCGAAAATTGACCAAAATATTCAGGGAAAAGTCAGGGAATGTAAGTATTTTTGTCAAAATCTGGAAAAGTCAGGGAAGTTCATACGATGCCGCCAAAAAAAGCGATTTTTGCGCCGACGTCGGAAGAGATAACTTTTTTGGCGAATTATGTATCACGTGAGTGTCATTCGGGTAGCTGGCATAGAGCCAATTTTCGCAGCTCCAATTTGATTGTCTTTTAGAAAGGCAAAGCAACTTTCCCGCAACTTTTGGTTTCCAGTATTCTCGAGAATCGCATGTGCAGTGCATGAACTAAAGAAAGTACCTGTTCTCGTCTAAAACAAAATGGGTTTAATCCTAGTATACGGTACCATGGAGGTTAGAATCAAAGAATATGTATTGTAAAGAAGGAAAACCTCTCTGCAACAGACGTGGCTCCGTTCCATCATAGAGGGAAACAGCTGTGCATGTCTGATATATCTGTCGCCGAAGCTCGAAACCGGTGTCGAAGTTCGAAGGTCACGTTATCAAGAGTTCATAAAATGAATATCGTTTAAAATTTCTTGAACGACTTGCGCTAAAAAGACGTGCCACGCACGTCGAGATGCTTTTGTCTCAAACCGTGAGCTACGTGAACACCACGTCGATAAGCATTTTTCGCAAAAATGAAAATAATGTGGTGCACACGTCGCCTAACAACGAAATTGTTTATTTCTCGAGTTACAGCTCTGGATTGCACTCGCAGATGCGGAGCGGCGTAAATGAGACACTTTACCGCTTGTTATATTGTAGCGCACGGGACCGCAACCGTGAAGTTTAGTCTTAGCACCGCAACCGTGAAGTTTAGCGCAAGTGGTTAAACTCTAAAGGAAAAGAAAATATTTTTTGGCGCAAGTAAATTAATTCATGGATTAGTTATTTTCAGGGGAAAAAAAAACTACGAAAATCCGTTTTTAAAATTATTGCGTGGATTTTTCGCAATAATTTTAAAAACGGATTTTCGTAGTTTTCTTTTTGTCAAAGAGCGTTTCTTCTTAACACGTGTTTCTCAATTTCCTGTACACAGCGCGAAGAGAGAAATTCTGGCCGCCAGGTTCCGTCGCCAAATCCCTTGGCAAATTTTCCCTCCGCATTCTAACGGCGTAATAGCATTTTACTTGTATGGAACCTTTTCTTCTTTACATAGACGTTCTTTGTTTAGAATAATAATGGGATTTGGCGACATCATGATGCGCAGTAAACGGGTCATTTTGGTTTTGGCGACAATTTTCAAAATCGTGCCAAAGCCTTACCGTATACTAGAATTTTAGCGCAAAATCTTTTTAAACCTTTTTTTTTTCTTTTTAATAAATACCTTGCCATTTTGCAGTAAAATAAAAAATAGTAATCAGTCATCTAGGCTAGCCGTGTAATATAACTATATTCGCTAAAATATCGTTGATTATTCTAATTCAATTTTTAAGTAATTATTTTTATGTTATTCATATAATTTAATGTTGCTTCTTCCCTCTAAATTTATTTATTATTAGTAAATAATATTTCCAAATTTCAGGAGGGCCCACGAGCGGCCGAGCGGTAAAGTCGCTGAACACTGGTAGTTCGGTCCGAGGTTCGAATCCCGCGAACGGGCTGGCTGCATGGGCGTTTTCGTGGTTTTCCCCATGTGTAACGTGTATACGAGCCAGTTTGCCTTAGAAAGTCCTTCACGAAAGGCATCCCTCCCCTTAGGCAGATAGCCCTCGTGTGCTTTGCCATAATTAAATACACCAACACCAAATTTCAGGAAATTTTCTCTGGCATAATCCTAAAATTAATTATAGCAGTATGATGACATACCGTCACGAAATTTAATGCACATATTTTTTCCTTATGTATGCTGCAAAATAAATATAAAATACCTCAATTTACTAAAATAGATTTCTTTCTTTCGTTTAGCTGCAGAATGTCTGCAAAAAAAGCCTTATTTTATTCCAGATTGGGAAGATTCTAATCTCAATCTTCAGTGGAGAAAACAACAACTATTATAATTATATTTGTGTTTTCAAGTGTTAAGGTGCCTTTTAAGAACATACCTCACGCAAATTAAATTTACCTAAAATCTAACCTAACTATTTAGCATTGCGTTGTGATTTATAAGGACCGGATTAGCCTCGTGTTGAACTGGTGATGATCATGAGTAATAATTAAATAAAACATACATTTGTTATCCAATGTATATATCTTAAATTTTATTAAGTTTCTTAAGTGGAAAACTAAACAAAATTATCAAACAAAGTATACCAAGAATAAATGTCCTCTGGGATTTATTGAATAATTAAGTGAATTTGCTACACAATATAAGTAATACCATAATTAATTTACCTCTTAGCACAGCCAACGTACATTACGCGGATAGACTGGAATTTTCTTGAAACACACCTGGAAAACCTGGAAAAGTCAGGGAATTTCATTCTCCTGTTTGAGTGGCAACCCTGTTTTTCGTAGATATACTACTCTGCGAAACCTCATAGCATTTAAAACAGCCAAAGCAAATGCACGAAAAGTAAGAAGGCAGAACCAAAGAAATTCTTGGATTTCATTTCTGTCGTCAATAACATCCTCTGCGCCTAGTAAGCGGGTTTGGGAAAGAGTTCGAAAAGCATGCGGAATATATAAAGACCACTCACTTTTGGAAAAAGATGGTCGAGTGATTAGCTCCATAGAAGAAATTGCAAATACTATTGGTGAAAGATTACTATTGGTGAAGATTACTATTGGTGAAAGATTCCATAGAAGAAATTGCAAATACTATTGGTGAAAGATTTGCTGCCGTCTCTTCCAGCAGAAACTATTCACCTGCATTTCTCTCTTATCAAGCAGCACTCTGAAATAAATCCCATCGCATTCAACTCTTCCGAATCTGAGCCTTACAGTAAAGCATTTACTATGCTGGAATTAAAGAGATCTTTGTTGCCCAGTCAATATTATGGCTTTCCGCAATGTCAGCTGAATGTATAGTTGAAATCATTCGGACTGTTCTTTTTGATTGCCAACACTGTAATAAAATATTCTGGCGGCAACGAAATATAGATTCTCCCCTTGCTATTTTGCGATTTTTCAAACAGCTGGGAAGGCATCTGTTTACCCGAATAGCGCCGCAAGTCCGAAAACTATTCTGTAAAAGTAATTCACAAGTGGCAACACTATTGTAATAATTGTCTATGTATATGTGATGGCATAAGTTGGAATAGGGTTCAAGCAGATTTAAAATCGTTTCTTGAAAACGGCTTCCTTCACCACAGTTAATGCGAAAATTACAAATATATCCCGTTTTAGCTTCACACACCATTCTTATAAGTAAACCATACTTTATAATTTTTGATGCATTATAATTAAATGGCAAACGGCCCCTCCATGGCATGATGCTCTCATCCAGTGATAACTCTCTCTCTCTGGCTTATAAACCTCTTGAAATTTAGGTAAGAAGTAAGATATAATCGGTCGGTTTTTTACAGGCGATCTCTGTCATTTCTGTCATCATTATTAGAGAAATGCCACGCATACCATATCTGTCTAAATCTATCCCTGCTCATTACTTCCGCGAAAATTGGAGTTTGGATAGTTTTATCTGTAGACCAATATTCGTCTCTTGTATCTTTACGAACTCGTCCCATTAGGAGAAGCAGTCCGAGCATTTTTTTTTAAATCTACCATATTCACATCCTTCCATTTTACTCTGTCTCGAAATGCATCTGGGTTTTGTTCGCGATACCGATTGGTTTCCGTTGCCATATATTCAAATAAGTCATCTCCAATAAATAGCTTAACCACATCTATTACACTTTCTGAATTATCTGGCACTACAGAAACTCCTTTTTGTCCGAGGAATTGTTCAATAATTGGCACATTATCAGTTGTTGACCATTGTTGTTGTTGACTTTGACATATGTTGTTGACTTCGTCATCACTGTCTTCGGAATCGCTAGATGATGGTATTGGCAAAACTCGATTTTTTCTAGGTCGAAATACCCTCAGGGAGCTCACTTTTGTGAGTACGGGTTTAGCCCTTCAGGGGATCATCTTCTTGGTGACACGGGTGTCACGATCCTGGAGCCCCAGTGATCTATCCTCTTTTCCGTCTCCTCTCCTCTTGGCTGGAACTTTTTCCCTTCTCTTCTCCCTCGTGGTTTCTCTCTACGGAGTTTGGGGCTCGTCACGAGAGACTGGAGCAGTCCTTGCTTCTAGTTTTCGAGTGGCGAGAAAACTGCCCACGTGTTTGCCGTGCGTGGAGACCCGTGTCGCTGGAAAGGAGGGTCCTGGTAGTTGAGGGGCGAGGTACTGTCCCCAACACACTGCTTTGGCCTCTGCTTCAGCTAAACGGGAGGCACCGTAGTCGTCCTCACGGGTGTCAATCGGCTGGTCACTAGTCCTTGTGTCAGTGGCTTGGGGTCGAGCTCTCGGGAGTACCTGCTTTCGGGAAAGCCGACTGTGGGGCTTCAGTTTGCGTATAGGTCTGGCTAGCCCTAACACAGGAATCTGTGTTCCCTTGTTGGGCTCCGTGGTGGGCGAGGCCGTCGGACCCGAATCTTATATTTATCAATCATGGCTTCCTTATTTATTTTTAAAAAACCTGAAACAAACGACACGAATAAATATATTGAAATCATTGACAAATCTGTGAGCAAGAAAATTCGTACCTGCACCATGCTTGCTCAGTCATAACATCTGAACTAACTGCAATATATTATGGTCTTTTGTACATCTCAAAGCTCTGCCACAAAAAGTTCATAGCTTACACAGACTCGTATAGTGCTCTTAAATCCTTGGAAGCCTTTCCCAACATTCAGAATCCTGTGGTAGTGGATGTTCTGAAAATTCACACTAGCTTAACGATTCGAGGATATGAAGTCCTGTACTGCTGGGTTCCTGGACATGCTGGAATAAAGGGAAATGAGCTTGCAGATATCGCAGCAAAATCTGCTGTTCAACTGTCCAGTCGCCTTATTCCTTTTAGAGATATCTGCTGTGTCATCAAGGTAAAGGTCCGAAAAAAATGGCAGGAAATTTGCTGGAAATTGTAAGGAGAACGTTCTTTTAACTCGCCTCAGAATTGGCCACACTAGAGTGACACATAACTATCTTCTCAAAGCTGAAAATGAGCCTGTGTGTTTTAATAGTAATGTTTGTTTATCTGTTCGTCATATTTTAATTGAGTGTCCATGTTTTAATAGTCTTCGCGAGAAATATTTTAATAGCTGTGACTTACCTCTCGACCGTTTAATCGGAAGAGAGGTCAATTGTAATTTATTTTATTATTTAAAAGAGACTGGCTTTTATAACTTAATGTAATTTGTTTTGAAGATTGTGTCTTGAATTTTAAATGTGTGGTTTAAACTTGGTTTTATATGACTTCATCCTCTGGATTTGATACATTTGTGTACTTATTTTTATTTATTGTATTTTAACTTCATCACTTGTAATCACCTCATCTCTTGTTTGGCGCGTTTTAATCATCCTTGGTTTTGCGCCATAATCTCTCACTCACTCACTCATTCTAGGTCGAAATAATTCCTCGTCAAATTCACTGTCTAAATCAGGAAATTCCTCGTCACGTGAAATCTGCGACAAGTCATCTGCATATACATCGCTATCACTATTAGAATCCATTGTCTTTGAATTGAAGGTGGTATTTACCGCCTACACAATATCAACGTTACATGTATCTCTTTCTACGAGCTGCTCCAGTAATCGACTATAAACATACAACATCGCATAAAACGAATTTGTGGAAACACGTGGCTGCGAAGAATATTATTGGTTAAAATATAGATAGACGGAATTTTTTCAATCTCACTTTAAGTTCTTTGAAACGTAGTCAAATATTTGATAAAACATTATTTTTCCTTGTGTCACTTAAAATTTCTTACTTTAAACGGGTACTAATGCCTGTCCTGCTTATAAGTGGCAACCCTCGCAACGCGTACGAATACCTGCCCCGCTTATAAGTGGCAATCTTCGCAACGGGTACAAATACCTGCCTCGCTCATAATGTATTAAGAGTTGTGTTTAATGCTAGTGCCCCAAGCTCAAATGACTTAAGTTTGAATTATTTGCTTTTAGCGAGAGCAGTCCAAGAAGATACTTTTGATATTCTTGTGAGATTTAGAAAACATCAAGTTGCAGTTATTGTGAATATATAAAAAATGTACCGGCAAATTTTAGTGATGAATCCCAAAGAGACTTACTTCGAATCTTATGGAAGGGAAACCTTAGTCACTCACTTGTGACATATAGACTCAAAACGGTGACTTATGGTACTAAGAGTGCTCCATTTTTAGCTATTAGATGCATCAAGCAAGTTGCATATAACGAAATGCATAAATATCCTGAAACTACCAAAGCTGTCTTGTCAGACTGTTATGTTGATGATGTCATCTCTGGTTCATCAAACTTAGACTCAGGGAATTGAAAAATCAGCTTATACAGCTTTTTCATAGTTGTGGAATGACTTTGCACAAATGGAACTCTAATTTTCCTGAACTGTTGGATAGCCCTTCTACAAGCTCTGAGCTTCCATTCTCCTCCGAAAGTGATAATGTGGTTAAAGCTTTAGGCCATTGCATGGAATTCTCAGAAGGATGAATTCAGCTTTAAAGTCTCAATCGAGGAGAAATCATCATATACTAAAAGAGACATTTTATCGACAATTGCCAGACTTTATGATCCTTTAGGACTGATTGGTCCGGTAATCACCAAAGCCAAGATATTTTTACAGAAACTATGGGTTCAAAAACTGAGTTGGGATGAACCACTTTTTGCAACTATTGCTCACGAATGGCAACAAATAGTTTCAAATTTAAAGACTGTTGAAAATATAAAAAATTAATCGTTGTATCCTCTCCAATCATCCAAGCAAGATTTCACTCATTGGATATGCAGATGCTTCGGAAGCCGCTTATAGTGCAGTTGTCTACTTGATTTGTGTCGATGAAGATCACGGCTCGTCATCTCATCTACTAGCCAGCAAATGTCGTGTGGCTCCATTGAAAACGTTATCTATTCCAAGATTGGAACTTAATGTTTGTTATTGGCTCATCTGATTTCGAAAGTTAGCAACTCATTGAAGATGCATTTAGATGGCATCATTCTGTGCACTGATTCAACGATAGCACTGTCATGGTTAAAGACTTCTCCTCATCTTTTGAGGCCTACCAGCGGCCGAGCGGTAAAGTCGCTGAACACTGGTAGTTCGGTCTGAGGTTCGAATCCCGCGAACGGGCTGGCTGCATGGGTGTTTTCGTGGTTTTCCCCATGTGTAACGTGTATACGAGCCACTTTCCCTTAGAAAGTCCTCCACGAAGGCATCCCTCCCCTTAGGCAGATAGCCCTAGTGTGCTTTGCCATAATTAAATACACCACACACCACACCACCACCACCTCATCTTTTGAAGACCTTTGTTGCAAAAAGAGTCTCCGAAATACAAGACTAGTAGAGCCTCGACACTGGAAGCACGTATCATCAGCAAATAATCCGGCAGATCTGATTTCTCGTGGTGCTTATCCTCATGAACTTGTGACATCTTAATTCAGAAGTCAAACAACAAAAATCAGCGTTATATTTACAAAATTTTCACAGGACTAGTTTCGATGGTTTTACCGAACCGCTTGCGGTTTTGCAGCTGAGGATGGTGGTTCGGTAAAACCATCGAAACTAGTCCTGTGAAAATTTTGTAAATATAACGCTGATTTTTGTTGTTTGACTTCTGAATTAATATTTATTCAGCGTGTTATTGTGTCTTAATTGTGACATCTTCCTTGTGGTGAAATGGTCCTGAACAGAGAGAACTTAGTGATACTTCTTTATTTGAACTTGACAAGACTCTCATAGATTCTTCTGCTTATCAGAATGAACATAAAAAACCTTTAGACGTTAATTTGAACTGCAATTTAAACTTATTTTGGAATACCTTTTTTTGAATCAACAAATAATTATGATAAATATCCTATCGCAACATCCTAATAAGCTGGAACCTAATAAGCTGGAACATCCTAATAAGCTGGGCTTACTTGATAATGCGTCTAACACATTATTTGAAACACGTCCATCCTGTGTTCCTACCTTTGCTTTAAGAGTTCGCCCTGTCGTTGAGGAACATTCCCTCTCTGATATGCGCGCCCAAGCAGTACAGAATTTTGAAATCCCACCTTGGGAAAATTCACGGATTCAGCTTCTTGATGTTTTCAAACATCACGTGAAGCCAAGCACTAACGAGATCATTTACAGACAACTCTTCGCTGAGCACAGGCACAAATATAGCAGTTATCACCCGATATACACAGATGGATCAAAGTCAAATGATCATGTCGGGATGGCATTTGTATTTGAAAATGACATAGTGTGCAGACGCCTGCACCATGCTTTCTCAGTCCTAACATCGGAACTAACTGCAATATATTATGGTCTTTTGTACATCTCAAAGCTCTGCCACAAAAAGTTCATAGTTTATACAGACTCGTGTAGTGCTCTTAAATCTTTTTCAGCTTTTCCCAACACTCAGAATCCTGTTGTAGTGGATGTTCTGAAAATTAATATAAACTAAGATTCGAGGATATGAAATCCTGTACTGCTGGGTTCCCGAGCATATACGGGAATAAAGGGAAACGAGCTTGCAGACATCGCTGCAAAATCTGCTGTTGAACTCTCCAGTCGCCTTATCCCTTTTAGAGACATCTGCTGTGTCATCAAGGGAAAGATCCAAAAAAAATGGGAGCAAATTTGGGACGTTCAGCTTAACAACAAGTTGAGAAATGTAAAGCCCACAATCGAGCATTGGGATTTTGCTGGAAATCCTAAGGAGGAAGTTCTTTTGACTCGCCTCAGAATTGGTCACACTAGAGTGACACATAACTACCTTTTAAAAGCTGAGAATGAGCCTGTTTGCTTAAATTGTAATGTTTGTTTATTTGTCCGTCATATTTTAATAGTCTTTGTCAGAAGCATTTTAATAGCTGTGACTTGCCTCTCGACCGTTTAATCGGAAGAGAGGGCAATTGTAATTTATTTTATTATTTAAAAGAGACTGGCTTTTATTACCTAATGTAATTTGTTTTGACGATTGTGTCTTGAATTTTAATGTCTGCTTTTACATGACTGCATCCTCTGGATTTGGTACATTTGTCCACTTGTTTTTATTTATTGTTTTTTAATTTCATAAATTTTGATCATCTCACCATGTGTTTGGCGCGTCATAATCATCTTTGGTTTTGCGCCAAAACCCCCACTCACTCACTCACTCACTCACTCACTGTACTTGATAAAAATGGTTCAGGTAATAGAATTTCCAGAAGAGATTAAATCACTTCAAGAGCAGAGAGTAATCAAAAGTCAGGTAAAAACTTTAAATCCATTTTTAGATGGAAAAGATATATTACGTGTGGGCGGTTGCTTAACTCATGCCACAATTAATTATGATTCTAAACATCAAATTTTATTGCCAAAAAATCAAGCTTACCAAGCTAACATTTATTTATTATCATTTGAAAAATTGTTATGCTGGCCCTCAAGCATTGTTACATTTTGTTAGGGAAAGGTTTTGGCCTATTGGTGGCAAAGACTTACCTAGAAAAACAGTTCACGAATGCTTAATTTTAATTTGTTTTCGTCATAAACCTATCATTTCAGATCAATTAATGGCCGATTTACCTCCTGAACATGTAAATCCAAATCTAACCTTTCATAACACAGTTATAGATTTTGCAGACCCTTTTCTAATGAAATATAGACAGTCTTCGTTTAGAACGAACAAATTATTCATACATAAAAATTCACAAAGTTTAACCCCTCGAGAATCTGAAACTGGACTGCCAAATTTCAGATTTTCTGTTGGCATCCATAGCCCAAATCAATCTATTACAATTTTTTGAAGCTAATGCTACATTAATTTTATGCAAATCCAAGTCGGTATTTCGATTAGGTTCAGAATAATAGGAAAAAATTATAAAATCATGAGTATTGAAAGTAACATAAAGAAACACGATATTATAATCCAGATTATTAATATCAAGCAGAGTAGACAGCTTTTGATTCCGTACAATAATAAAGCAGCTTTAATGGTATCACTATTACCATCAAAGTAAACCCGGTAAGAGGAAGGCAAGTTGGGAAGAGAGCATTTATAAGAGTGAGGCTCCTGAACAAGAGCGATATCAATGTTAGAATTTTCCATATTTAAAACAAGCTGCTGAGTAGCCATTTTCGAACGATGAAGATTAAGTTGAATAATTTTAAGAACAGAAATGGAAAAGTTATCCATAATTAATTTGAGAAATAATTCTATTCTTCATATAAATGTGAGGAGGACAATTTTCGGAGAAACGCTTATGCTTGACATCAACTTTCTTGCCAACATCCTTGATTTTGCTATTATAACGAATGCAATTTACACAAGCCTGGGTTTCTTGAGTTTGGCAGTGCTCTCTTTTATGTTCTTTTGCACATTTGAAGCAAGCAACAGTTTCTGCAGTTAGCTCCTTTGTGATTATAACCAAGGCATTTAAATCATCTATTTATTATGATAAACTTGAGTATAAGTTGGCTCATAACAGAGGTTTTCACACTTGCCACACAAGCTTCGCGATAATTAGCAGATTGTAATCTTTCAAAATTTTTAATTATAAGAGATTTTAACTCACCCAAAGCAGTCCTAGCATGTTCAAGCAGCTCACCGTTCATATTACATTTAGATGCAAGTGCTGTGTTGATAGTATCATAATGTTTTTCAAGAGACGTGTAAAACGCGTCAAGCTCTTTATCCGTCAAAGAAAGAAAAGATTTAAGGGCAGTCCTTGACAGCTATGAATCTAAATGGATTTTAGATATTAACGCTGTTTGCCAAAAGAAACTGGTTCCGCCTTGGATAAACTTTAGCAAGTTTTGTAACACCGATTTAAATAATCTTCACGATTTAGTCACTGAATACGCTCTTTTTATCAAAAATTTGACTGCGAATTTTAAAGCAGAAAACGTATGGGGCGCAGACGGTTCCAAAAGCTTGGAGGGAACCGGATTTGGAATAACAAATCTACAAAATACCATAAACAGAGTCATCAAGATTGAAAGAAACACCTCTATATGCACCGCGGAAGTTTCAGCAATCTGGTGCACTATGAAATATCTAGCTAACCTTTCCGAAGCGACGATAATTTTCACTGACTGCCTTGGAGCAGTAGAATCTATTGCCTCCTTCGAAAATTCAAATAACAACATAATTGAGAATATTCGATATGAAATTTACAAAACTATGCAAATAGTAAGTTTATAATTTGCTGGATATCTGGTCACAAAGGCATCGAGATTAGCGAAAGGGCAGATTTTTTGGCAAAACAGGATTTGATTTTTAATTCACGCAATACTCCGATCCTTCCTATTTATATATGGCAAGATATCAAAAAAGAAATTAATAAAGACAAGGACGGGGAACTTGAAACTATCTGACAGAATACCAAGCATTATTGCCATTTCATAACTGTCTTAAACACCAAATACCTTAATATCAATTGGCCCTACTCAAGGAAAATGGAATGTAAAATTAACAAAATCGTCACTCGAAGTATTCTCTCGAACTGCCTCAAATTCAAGTTAAAACTTTCAAATTCTCCTTTATGCGTAAATTGCCAAGTCAAACTTCATGAATGTCAAAACGACAATCATCTAAGGAACTGTATCGCCAAATTCTGCGATAAAGAGAACATTCAATATTTTCTTCCTGCAAAATTAGTCCAATCTAAAAATTCCGAAGTTGGGTCGTTTACTCGCCAACTTCTTCTAACTTACCATGCCTCACGGACTGGAGAAAACGGCGTTCGCCAAAGTCCTCATCTTCTTTCTTCTTGCTTAGAAGCAAGATTGCTAAAATGCTAAAGAAAAAGATAGTCTAAGGAAGATTGGCAACTAGTAAATATATGTTTAAAATGTTTGGAAAAGGAAAATAAACAATTTATACAGAACAATGGTTTAAGTCACTATAACGGAAGATCTATACGCTATTATTAATTAAAGAAATGGAAAGTATAAAACAAATCTTATAACTACAAGTGCACTAAAATGTTAATAAAATATAACTTAATGCAAAAAATAATCAAAACTGTAATCAAAGTTATACAATAAGAAGTAAAATGAATTCAATCAATGAAATCAATGTTAAATAAAATTAGCTGTATTATCCTCAAAATATTGTCCCAAAAGCACCACAAATGTATTATTCCTTTTTAAAGTTCTATTTCAAGTGTTCATAAATGTCACTAGTCAGTAATTAAAGTCCAATCCTGTGGTCCGATCCTTAACTTCTAGTTGCCGCCTAGTCTACTTCTCGGAAAAGAATAATATTATATCGCCTTATCAAAGCGGTTTTCGAAAGAGGAGAACAACCGTAGATAACATGCTCCTTCTTAAAGACATTCATTCGAAAAGCATTTGTAAGAAGTGTTAAACATAGAAAATGCCGTGGTTCGCAAAACAAATATTTATTACTGAGATATTGCAGAGTAATACGCAGAGTTACATGCAAACAGAGATAAGCATAAGCAGAGTAATACAAGCACTAGCACAGATAAATAAGTACAGGCAGAATAATATTAAGCAGTCAGAATAATACTAAGCAGAGATAAGCGGTTACAGAGCTCATATATATAACTTTACAACAGATCATGGTTTAACAAATCGTAAACAAGACACAATAAATAACCAATCAAAAATAACATACAGAATGAGATTTAAGTTTCAGAATAACTCGGACCTGGCTGAAAGCTAATGAATGTTTCGGACTTGACAGAAAGCTATACTTCCTTTTAGCCAGTAAGAATGCGATTACTAATATCTCAACAAGAAGAAGCCACCTTGTCTCGGTATTCTTCGACATTGAGAAAGCTTATGATAAGGCATAGAGATCTTCGCGATCTTCATGAGAGTGGCTTGCGCAGCAACCTACAAATTTTCATTCAGAATTCCTTGATCACTAGAACTTTTCAAGTAAGAATTGGCTCTGTTTCGTCAGATGTTTTTGAACAGGAAGAGGGTGTGCCTCAAAGCTGTGTGCTTAGTGTGACCCCGTTTAGTTTAAAAATAAACTGTATTAAAAGAACTTCCTCCCACCATCTTGGGATCTCTATATATTGATGATTTACAGATTAACTGTCGAGGGGCAGACATGAGCTCTGTAAGATCCAAGAATGGTCAAAGAAACAGGGATTTACATTTTCGAAACAGAAAACATTGTGCGTGCAATTTTGTAGGAAGTGAGGTCTCCATCCTGAGCCTGAGTTATATCTGAATAGCACAATTATTCCATATGTGCCCGAAGTAGAATTTTTAGGAGTGACGTTCGACCGAAAATTAACTTTCCTTTCTCATGTTTTAAACCTGAAAGAAGTGTTTAAAAACACTAAATATTTTAAAAGTGGTGGCGATCACCTCCTGGTGTGCAGAGCGTTGCTTTATGCTTCGCATTTACAGAGCGCTTGTCCACTCTAAACTGGACTATGGCTCAGTTGTTTACGGATCATCTGAGGCGTGAGCAATTGTCCCTTTTGCAATATTTTAATATTCTATCCCGACCTGAACATCCCAATAAGCTGTGCTTACTTGATAATGTGTGTAACACTTTATTTGAAACACGTCCATCCTGTGTTCCTACTTTTCCTTTAAGAGTTCGCCCTGTCATTGAGGAACTTTCCCTCTCTGATGTGCGCCCCCAAGCAGTAGAGAATTTTGAAATTCCATCTTGGGAAAATTCACGGAATCAGCTTCTTAAAGTTTTCAAACATCACGTAAAGGCAAGCACTAACGAGGTCGTTTACAGACAACTCTTCGCTGAGCACAGGCACAAATATAGCAGTTATTAACCGATATACACTGATGGATCAAAGTCAAATGATCATGTCGGGATGGCATTTGTATTTGAAAATGACATAGTGTGCAGACGCCTGCACCATGCTCTCTCAGTCCTAACATCGAAACTAACTGCAATATATTATGGTCTTTTGTACATCTCAAAGCTCTGCCACAAAAAGTTCATAGTTTATACAGACTCGTGTAGTGCTCTTAAATCTTTTTCAGCTTTTCCCAACACTCAGAATCCTGTGGTAGTGGATGTTCTCAAAATTCATACAAACTTAACGATTCGAGGATATGAAGTCCTGTACTGCTGGGTTCCTGGACATACTGCAATAAAGGGAAATGAGCTTGCAGATATCGCAGCAAAATCTGCTGTTGAACTGTGCAGTTGCCTTATCCCTTTTAGAGACATCTGCTGTGTCACCAAGGGAAAGGTCCGAAAAAAATGGCAGCAAATTTGGGATGTTCAGCTTCAAAACAAGTTAAGACAAGTAAAACCTAGAATTGAGTATTGGGAATCAACCAAAAATCGTGAGGAGGAAGTTCTTTTGACTCGCCTCAGAATTGGTCACACTAGAGTCACACATAGCTATAATCTCAAAGCTGAAAATGAGCCTGTTTGTTTTAATTGTAATGTTTGTTTATCTGTTCGTCATATTTCAATTGAGTGTCCATGTTTTAATTGTCTCCGCCAGAAATATTTTAATAGCTGTGACTTACCTCTCGACCGTTTAATCGGAAGAGAGGTCAATTGTAATTTATATTATTATTTAAAAGAGACTGGCTTTTATTGCCTAATGTAATTTGTTTTGAAGACTGTATCTTGAATTTTAATGTGTGCTTTTAACTTGTTTTTATATGCCTTCATCCTTTGGATTTGGTACATTTGTATACTTGTTTTTATTTATTGTATTTTAATTTCGTCAGTTGTATTCATGCCATCTCGTGTTTGGCGCGTTGTAATCATCTTTGGTTTTGCGCCATAATCTCTCATTCACTCTTAACTTCTAGTTGTAACAACAGATTCTTTAAAGCAAAAATTCAAAGTCCAAAAATTGGGCAATATCTTCGGAAATAACAATCGCAACGACCCTGAAGTGGTCTCCAATGACTGTCAGATGATCTGTCAGTTGGCACTAGATTTATAAAAATCGTTGGAATATTTACGCGTTAAGAGAACTTTTCATTAGAGCACTAAAATCTTTACGGAACAACAATAAACGCATAGTTAGTAGAAAACTCTGAGTCGACAATTGCATTCAGTGTAAATTTTTTATGGGACTTGGATCACCTCACTGTTGATGTTAGTCATTGCATCCTTTGTAAGGAGATCAGCCACCTCTTTGCCGTCGTTCCCGTTGTGGGCTTTTACCCAATCGGGGAAAGCTGGATTTCTGGGTGGGCGCTCATTGTGTTTTGTATACCCTGAACCAGTTGCTTATTGTTTCTGTCCTTCAGGGCATATAATGCAGATTGACTTTCTGAATATATTGCAATTATCCTGAAATTTTTGAGATGGCTTTATTTACTGCACATTGAATTGCTGACTGCTAAGCTTGTTAAGCAGAATTTTCTGGAGATAATTTTCCTTGCCATATGGCTGGAATAGAGGAAGATGAATAGATTTATTGACGCTGCGTCCACTTCTTCATGAATTTTAGAGCCGTCTGTAAATGCTCTTCGACAATCTTGACTATAGATTGCTGATGCGTCCGTACTGATTATTAAATTACAATACTTTGCAGGATGGTAAGTCGATGGTATGGCTGAAGACTCATATTTTGACGCACGAAAGGTAGTGTCATTCAGGTAAGCATCTTCTTTCAACTGGAGTACTTTGGCTTTTATTGATTCCTTTATCCACATTAAATGAAGGGGAGGCATCCACAGTGAGAATGCATAAAGAGTAATTAGCTGTCGTTCTATAGTCTTTGCAGATGTTCAAGAAAAAAGGTCTCTTTATGGCGAAAAGTTTCCTCTTCTTCTTTTCTACCAGAGTACCTACCCAGGTTGCAGCCCCATAATTAACTATACTTGAAATTACTGTTCTATATAAAATCTTTTCAATATGAGGACTCTGCGAAACCTTATGGCACTTAAAAAAGCCAAAGCAAATGCACGAAAAGTAAGAAGGCAGAGCCAGAGGGATTCCTGGATTTCATATGTGTCATCAATAACATCCTCTACGCCTAGTCAAAGATCAAAAATATTCGTGACACTGCCAATTTCAGATTCGGAATTTTGCTGCATATTAGATTTTAAGTTTAAATCCAGTAAGATGTTAATTATAAAATAAAAAATATGAAATGGTGATTTATGAAATAACAAAGTATTTATGACCTAAAGGGAATCAGAATGTACAAAAAAGAAAAGCTGAAGATTTATTTGTTTGCTTTATTAAGCATTTATTTCAATGTAACGTGTTTAATTTTTTGTGCTAGCACTTTCTCTTTAATTCTGTAGATAGAAATTCTTGTTCAATAGCAAAGTTGCCTAGAATTTACAAAAAAAAAAAAAAAAAAAAAAAAAAGAGGAGGAAGCAGTGAAATTACTACAGAATAAAGGGATTCCCCATAGCTGAAAATTTTGTAAAAATCATCCTGAAATGATGTGTTTTACCAATTACAATAAACCAAAATAACGTTTTAGATCTTAGATCTTGACCAGAAAAAAGTCTCAGATCTCGCACTTGGTTTGCGGGATCGCATCTCAATTTCCTTAGAGCTGTAAAATTTATGGACCATTGGTACCATGGACTGACCTCAGTTGAGTTTTGTAATATGCAATACAGTTGTTGATTGGAACAGTTATATGCGGAAATATTTTTAACCATTTTATATCTAGGTTTATCTCATGCTTGTTTCTAAAGTCTGTTAATAAATGTTATTCTACAAATCCTAGTTATTAATGTCATTTAAATTTTAATCCTAGTTATTAATCTCATTTAAATTTTAATCCTAGTTATTAATCTCATTTAAACTACAACAGTGCACAATCCTAAATGTTGGAAATTATTTCTTACAAATTTTAATTTTTATGAAAATTGTTAAAAAATATATAGAAGCATTTATCATGCCAGCAAATTGGAGTATGGCAATCGTATGGACGTTGAACAGGCTAAGAGAATTCTTATCGACATAAGATTTACAATACAGAAGCATTTACTGCAAGATAAAAATTATTTCTAATGTGTCAGGTAAGTAATTTGACAATTGTAGCATTTAAATATTAATTACTTTGGCAAAATGACAATTTTTTGTGCTACCTCTCTTGCAAGAAATATATCTCAGGAGTATGGCAATCGTATAGACGTTGAACAGGCTAAGAGAATTCTTATCGACATAAGATTTACAATACAGAAGCATTTACTGCAAGATAAAAATTATTTCTAATGTGTCAGGTAAGTAAATTTGACAATTGTAGCATTTAAATATTAATTACTTTGGCAAAATGACAATTTTTTGTGCTACCTCTCTTGCAAGAAATATATCTCATTTTAAAAGCTCGAAAATATTTTAAGATTTATTGTTAATATTTTCCCCCTCTTATTATACAGCAAGGATTATATAAACCATAAGTTTGGCATATTGTTGCTATTTTAGGTTATGTGCTATTAATATGCACTACGCACTTACAAGAAATAACTACCTTGAAATTTAAAGTTTGAAAATTATGGCAATTATTTTTATTAATAGTGGCAAGCTGATATAATTGCAGAACAATTTTCAAATTTTAATTAAAATCAGATTTTTTAATAATGCGTAATAAAAGCAATCTTTCAATGAACATTTTTATAAACGAAATGGTATAAATAAAAGAACTATTTACCATTAATTTAAATGGGAAAAGGTTCTTGGATTGGGGGAAAAAAACCTTTTAAATTATATTTAAACAAATTAAAATTACTAAAATATAAAATGATGTAATAAATATATAGTCTAATTAATAATATGTATATTGTTAATTATATTAATAATATATATATATTATTAATTAGCATTTAAAAGGCCAGCGAGTGCATTATAATTACAGGTGGTTGAGTAATGATTATGTTTGGTATCCTGACTTGTCAAAAATCTGAGAGTAAGAGATGCAGTTTTTTTTTTTATGCAGAAAGAAGAATGAGGATCATTTAGTAGTATCTTAACTATTGCTTGAGTGTGTACTGTTCCAATGATTTCGCCTGTTTGCTCACAGCACAGGCAATTCAGGTTTATATTGTGTTATGGTTAGCATAAAATATTAAAATTAATATATTCAATTTCATGCATGATCAAAGCAATTTTTAAAAAAACTGTTAGATCAGTATACTTTCTTAAAATTAAAATTTCATTACATTAAATAAAAATATTAAATAATAATTTCACTTTTTTCATTCTAGAAAAATGAAAATCCATGCTTTCTTTTATAACCCTTAGTTCTTTCTGAGAGTAAATTTAAGACCTTTGTAAAAGAGAAGTGGCATAAAGGATTTAGTTATTGTAGTTGTTACCGTGAAAGATCGAAATTGGAGAATGTCGACTTTCACCGGGGAATATCAACATTCACCAAATACGTCGGTGAAAGACCGAATATTTCACTACATTCTTGTATATTCGGACCCTCACCGGTGTATGTCGACAATCACAGATATGTTCTGGTGAAAGTCGAAAAGAGAGGTCATAAAGTGCCATATAGTTTAAGTTGTTGCAATAAATAAGATTTGAATCACATAATTTAGTAAGTTTTTTATTACTGTTATTCTCATTTAGAACGTACTGTATAATTAAGTAAGTTTTTAACTTCTATTATTTTCCTTTCTCATTTTGAATGTATTGTGTGTTTTAGGTTCTCATGTTCTTATTTCACCGGTGGATGCGTTTATTCGCGACTGAATTACGGAGAAGAAAATCCAGTGAAAGTCGACATTCTCCAGATTTCGTTGTTTCACCGTAACATAGTCATATAATTCGGGGATAATAAATTTCCAAATATTAAAAATATGTATTAATCCTAAATATTTATTTTTAACATTTAGGGATTGAGTGGGCTTTCCACTAAAAATACAGAACTTGCAATTGTTCAGATATAATTTCATTTTTTCTTTCAAATTATTGAGGTCACAAAAGAGATTTTTGAAGAATGAACAAAAAAAAAAAATTTTTCAGTACCACATATATTTTTGTTTTGATGCACTGTACTCATATGATAAATCTGTATTTATTTTGAAAAGTTTAGAATGAGAATTAAAGTGGTGCAGGTTGGGGGCATTTAAATTTCTCTTCACTTTGTGGCATTTGTGTATATAGCAGAGTTTAAATTGCGCCGGATCCTGTCTCCGATACTACTCAGTTTTCGATATAAATTATAATTTCAGCCGGAGCCCTAAATAAAAGGTCTCAGGCATTTTTTTTATGCAAGTGAACCACAATTTTAATACAAATTTTGTTTTAATAGTAAACATGTCTTAAAAATCCGATTCTAACTTCTGAATGCAAGCCTGTCTTTCCATCGCACTCTAGCCTTGCACAGAGTTGAGACTTTTGAGGAAAGAAAAGCCTCCAATTATATATCAAAGGCTTATTCTCCGGGATTATGCAATGAATATGAGAGCGGGTAAATTTTGTATTCCGCAAAGAACTAAAAGTGGACACGTGCACATTCCATGCTAGTGACTTCCTTCTGCAGAGCTGTAGACCTTCTGAATGATGTAACCAAACGGGGGTACCACTGCTGCCACTTGTACTGAGAAGTCTTATATTTATTCTCACGTTGTATTCAGGAAAATTAATAGGAAAATTTCTGCTTGACGGCTAGAATTATATCAACAGGGCATCGCGATCAGGTAGTGATGAACTCTTCCCTCTTTATCTTCAAAGCTACACTTTTCAGTTAAATTTCTTTCCATATCCTCATACTGTTTCTAGAATTCTTCTTAGTGGAGCTTTAATCGTTTTATCTTTTTTCCTTGGTGTGCTGCAAAAAAAGACTGATACTTGTCATCACTTGGAATAGTACATTTTATGTATAATCAGAGCTTAAACTCAGACGGAGATTGGCTAAGCTGCTTCTTACCATCTAAGTGAAATTGTAATTTCGGATGCCTCAAATAAGACGAGGTCCGATACTTTTTTCTTTCTATTTAACTATTCAAAACTAATAATTTATGAAATTTCTCTTTGTCTTTACATTTTTCTTAATTTAATGGATTAAATGAGTTAATTTAATCAAATTAATTAAAATTTATTATTTAATTATTAGCTATTTTAATTAATTATTTTTTTTCCTTTACTTCCTCACAGTCTTCCATAGGGCTCCGGCACTTCTAATTTTAGAAATTAAGCCCTGGTATAAAGCATGGAACAATAAGTCCTCAAGAGTTAATGGGAACGGAAGAGGGGTAGATGATATTTGGATTTATCTACCGGTCATTGTTTCAAAATGAGATAGAGCTGGGCAAATTCATATCGTCACCTATTATGTGTCCAAGGTTTAAACTAATGACAGACATAACCAAGTGCACTCTTGGTCAATGATTTCATAGACGTTTTTGATGTTACTATCAGAGGAGTGTGTGATTCTGTTTAGAATTCAACTAAATGAAAAGTTACCATGTGTTATTAATTGCTTAAACATTCAATTAACTTATTATTAAATGATATTTCTTTCTATCGTGAGTGAATAATTTTACATTCTAAAGCTGTCATTTCAGTATACATATAGAAACTATAAATTTGGTCATTATTTTATAATGGATGCAGTATCCATAGAATCAATATGCTTAACAATTGCAATCCTATGTTCTTTCAGCTCTTCCAAAAAATACGTTTTCAAAACTTCTTAACTAGAGCAATTAAAATAATGCCGATATCTTAAGTAAAATTCAGTGTACGAAATATGAAGTACTGAATATCGCAAAGCGTAATAAAACACATTAACCATTAGGTAAAAAAATTCCTACGTTCAGATACATGTTTGAGACTGGCTTTATCCTCATCATTTTCACGGTATTTACTAACAGTGAATTCTGTGGCTGTACAGTAGAATAAAAATTTTATTTTATTATTAACCATTATTTCACTGGCACGAAAGTAGTTGATAAACACTTTCGTTTTGCGCATGATGCATAATTTCGCCAAGACCTGATAAATCGCCAAATTTAGTTGCAGGTTGCGTTTCCTAAGGAGGAAACAAAAATACGCATCCTGACTACTGATGCCATGGACTGACCTCAGTGGAGTTTTGTAATATGCAATACAGTTGTTGATTGGAACAATTATATGTGTGCTTATTGTCAATTACCTAAAGGTAATTGAGAGCATAATGACATTTGGGATAAACAACATATTTCAAATTAGGAATTGCTTTTCACCTCACTCGACTATCCCTCAAGTTTCCTTCCTTTGACGACATCCCTCCAAGTTGTCGCTATACAAGTAAATTTTCATATTGTAGTTTCAGTTGTTTCTCTTTATTTGCCTCCTAATGAGCACATTGATCAGTAAGATTTAAATTGTCTTATAGAGCAGCTGCCTGAGCCTTTCATCATAATACGAGATTTTAACGGCCATAATCCGCTCTGGGGTAGTAAAGATACAAATTGCCGAGGAAGACAAATTGAGCGAATGATTGAAGATCATAGTATTTATCTCCTGAATAATGGGCAGGATACTTACTTCCATGAGCCTTCAAGGACATTCCACGCTCTCGACCTTGCCATCAGTTCACCATCTCTGTTGCCATTTTGCACCTTTAGTGTCGGTAATGATCTTTACAACAGCGATCATTATCCCATTTTTGTGTCTCTTCCACGAAGAGGAGCAAACCCCATGTCGAGACTCCCTCGGTTTATACTGGACAGGGCAGACTGGGAACTCTTCTCTTCCTCCGCAGAGCTCACAGAGAAAATGGTAGAAGATGTGCATATCGATGTCGCTGTGGAAGCTGTTACTAATACTATTATTGAGGCAGCTATGCTTTCGATTCCTAGAACATCAGTAAAAATACTAAAATATTCGAAACCGTGGTGGAATCGCGACTGTCATGAAGCACTGAAAAAACAGAAAAAAGCATGGGGTATTTTTCGTAGATATCCTACTCTGCGAAACCTCATTGCATTTAAAAGAGCCAAAGCAAATGCACGAAAAGTAAGAAGGCAGAGCCAGAGGGATTCCTGGATTTCATATGTGTCCTCAATAACTTCCTCTACACCTAGTAAGCGGGTTTGGGAAAGAGTTCGAAAAGCATGCGGAATGTATAAAGACCACTCACTTTCCTTTCTGGAAAAAGATGGCCGAGTGATTAGCTCCATAGAAGAAATTGCAAATACTATTGGTGAGACATTTGCTGCCGTTTCTTCAAGCAGAAATTATTCACCTGCATTTCTCTCTATCAAGCAACACTCTGAAATAAATCCCATCGCATTCAACTCTTCCAACTCTGAGCCGTAAAATAGAGACTTTACTATGGTTGAATTAAGGAGAGCTTTGTTGCAGACACATAGGTCTTGTCCGGGTCTGGATGGCGTGTATTATGAAATGCTTAAGCATCTGTCCAGTAAGTCACTCAGTGCCCTTCTCACACTTTACAATAGAGTGTGGAAGGAGCGTACATTTCCCAGTGCATGGAGGAGAGCTGTAGTAATTCCTATTGGGAAGCCAGGGAAAGACCCGAGGAATCCCTCGAACTATCGGCCAATTGCCCTTACTAGTTGTGTTTGCAAACTGTTTGAAAAGATGTAAACAGCCGCCTAGTCTACTTCTTGGAAAAGAATAATATTATATCGCCTTATCAAAGTGGTTTTCGGAAGGGGAGAACAACCGTAGATAACATGCTCCTCCTAGAGAGTTCCATTCGGAAAGCATTTGTCACCGAGACAAGAAGCCACCTTGTCTCGGTATTCTTCGACATTGAGAAAGCTTATGATAAGGCATGGAGATACGGTATACTTCGGGATCTTCACGAGAGTGGCTTGCGCGGCAACCTACCAATTTTCATTCAGAATTTCTTAAACAGTAGAACTTTTCAAGTAAGGATTGCCTCTGTTTTTTCGGATGTTTTTCAAAAGAAAGAGGGTGTGCCTCAAGGCTGTGTGCTTAGTGTAACGCTGTTCAGTTAAAAATAAATTCTGTATTAAAAGAACTTCCTCCTACCATCTTGGGATCACTATATGTAGATGATTTACAGATTAGCTGTCGAGGAGCAGACATGAGATACATAGAGAGGCAATTGCAGATGGCTCTGAATAAGATCCAAGAATGGTCAGACAAACAGGGATTTACTTTTTCAAAACAGAAAACTTTGTGCGTGCACTTTTGTAGGAAGCATGGTCTTCATCCTGAACCTGAGTTATATCTAAATGGCACAGTTATTCCAGTTGCGCCCGAAGTAAAATTTTTAGGAGTGACGTTCGACCAGAAATTGACTTTCCTTTCTCATGTTTTTAAACCTGAGAAAGAAGTGTCTAAAAATACTAAATATTTTAAAAGTGTTGGCGAACACCTCCTGGGGTGCAGAGCGTTGCTCCATGCTTCGCATTTACAGAGCGCTTATCCGCTCTAGACTGGACTATGGCTCAGTTGTTTATGGATCCGCTCGCTCATCTGTTTTGATAAAACTGGATCCTGTTCACCATCAAGGTTTGCGGATTTGTTCAGGAGCTTTCAGGACTTCTCCTGTACACAGCCTATATGTTGACTCTACCGAACCATCACTTTATCTGAGGCGTGAGCAATTGTCCCTTTTACAATATTTTAATATTTTATCCCAACCTGAACATCCCAATAAGCTGTGCTTACTTGATGAGTGTAACACACTATTTGAAACACGTCCATCCTCTGTTCCTACTTTTCCTTTAACAGTTCGCCCTATCATTGAGAAACTTTCCCTCTCTGATATGCACCCCCAAGCAGTACAGGATTTTGAAATTCCACCTTGGGAAAATTCACGGATTCAGCTGCTTAATGTTTTCAAACATCACGTGAAGGCGAGCACTAACGAGATCGTTTACAGAGAACTCTTAGCTCAGCACAGGCACAGATATAGCAATTATTATCCGATATACACAGACGGATCAATGTCAAATGATCATGTCGGGATGGCTTTTGTATTTGAAGATTACATTGAGGGCAGATGCCTACAACATGCTTGCTCAGTCCTAACATCTGAACTAACTGCAATATATTATGCTCTTTTGTACATCTCGAAGCTCTGCCACAAGAATTTCATAGTTTATACAGACTCGTATAGTGCTCTTAAATCTTTGGAAGCTTTTCCCAACACTCAAAATCCTGTGGTAGTGGATGTTCTGAAAATTCATATAAATTTAACGATTCGCGGATATGAAGTCCTGTACTGCTGGGTTCCTGGACATGCTGGAATAAAAGGAAATGAGCTTGCAGATATTGCAGCCAAATCTGCTGATGAACTGTCTAATCGCCTTATCCCGTTTAGATATATCTGCTGTGTCATCAAGGGAAAAGTCCGGAAAAAATGGCAGCAAATTTGGGATTTTCAGCTTCAAAACAAGTTAAGACATGTAAAACCTAGAATTGAGCATTGGGAATCAATAAAAAATCGTAAGGAGGAAGTTCTTTTGACTCGCCTCAGAATTGGTCACACTAGAGTGACACATAACTATCTGCTCAAAGCTGAAAATGAGCCTGTGTGTTTTAATTGTAATGTTTGTTTATCTGTTCGTCATATTTTAATTCAGTGTCCATGTTTTAATAGTCTTCGCCAGAAATATTTTAATAGCTGTGTCTTACCTCTCGACCGTTTAATCGGAAGAGAGGTCAGTTGTAATTTATTTTATTATTTGAAAGAAACTGGCTTTTATCACCTAATGTAATTTGTTTTAAAGATTGTATCTTGAATTTTAAATGTGTGGTTTTAACTTGTTCTTATATGACTTCAACCCTCAGGGGGCTCACTTTTGTGAGTACGGGTGTGGCAATCCCGAGGTACCCTAGCCCTTCAGGGGATCATCTTCTTGGTGAGACGGGTGTCACGATCCTGGAGCCCCAGTGATCTATCCTCTTTTCCGTCTCCTCTCCTCTTTGCTGGAACTTTTCCCCTTCCCTTCTCCCTTGTGGTTTCTCTCTACGGAGTTTGGGGCTCGTCACGAGAAACTGGAACAACCCTTGCGTCCAATTTTCAAATGGCGAGAAAACTGCCCACGTGTTTGCCGTGCGTGGAGACCCGTGTCGCTGGAAAGGAGGGTCCTGGTAGTTGAGGGGCGAGGTACTGTCCCCAACACACTGCTTTGGCCTCTGCTTCAGCTAAACGGGAGGCACCTTAGTTGTCCTCACGGGTGTCAATCGGCTGGTCACTAGTCCTTGTGTCAGTGGCTTGGGGTCAAGCTCTCGGGAGTTCCTGCTTTCGGGAAAGCCGACTGTGGGGCTTCAGTTTGCGTATAGGTCCGGCTAGCCCTAACACAGGAATCTGTGTTCCCTTGTTGGGCTCCGTGGTGGGCGGGGCCGTCGGACCCGAATCTTTTCTTATTTCAATATGGCTAATTCCCAAATTTTTCTGATCAAAGACTTCGAAGTCACTCCAGTCTTTCAACCTAGTTCTGAAACGTCTACTACTAAACCAGTCACTCAACCTAGCTCTGAACCACCTACTAATAAACCAATCATTCAACCTAGTTCTGAAAAGTCTACTACTAAACCAGTCACTCAACCTAGTTCTGAAAATTCTGAAAAAAAATTACGGACAGATGCAAATAAAAAAAATCATCACAATAGTCCCCGTTTCCTAGTCATCTCTAGTCCTTCTGGCGAAATGCATAAGATGTCTCCTTTCGTAATAAATAAATACATCCAGTCTTGTATTGGTGAGCCGAGAAACATAAAGCGTCTCCGCTCCGGAGACTTGCTTATTGATACAAACTCAGCCACCCAGTCTGCTTCTTTACTTCAGATTACTAAACTTGGGCAAGCGAATGTCACTGTAACAGCACATAAGACACTGAATTATTGTCGTGGCGTAATATCGGAATTCGACCTTCTGTACGTTCCTGAAGAAGAGATCGCTTCCGAGCTATCCGACCAAAATGTCTGCGGTGCTAGGCGGATCAAGATGCGTAAGGAAGGTAAGTTGATCGATACGAAACACGTGATCCTTACCTTCAACACGCCTGATCTGCCTAAGAATATTAAGGCCGGATATTTAAATTGTCCTGTAAGACCTTATATTCCCAACCCTATGCGATGCTTCCAATGCCAGCGTTTCGGCCATTCTAAGACGTCTTGTCGTGGCAGCCTCACATGCGCCCGATGCTCACAGATTGGCCACGATTCGGAAAATTGTACCGCTGCGCCTTCGTGTATAAATTGCAAGGGTCAGCACCCAGCATTTTCACGCCTCTGCCCAAAATGGAAATCCGAAAAAGAAGTACAGACTCTTAAAGTTACCAGGAACATCTCGTATGCTGAAGCCAGAAAACTAGTTCAAAGCACACAGCTCCAATCAAACAAATCTTATGCCAGTGCAGTTAAAACAACACGTAGCATTGCCACCCAAACATCAATAGGCACGCAGACTAAACCAAATAAAATCCAACCAACCACATCCACCAAGAAAACGGAAAATGCAACTCATTTAATACAAAAAAAAGAAACAGTCATTCAAAGTAAACCTAAAATTGAAAGTCACAAAATAATTAATAAAAATAGAAGTCCCAGCAATAGCTCTTTTGACGAAATGATTTCTGAATCTGCGGATTCAGACACTATGGAAGTAGAGGAGGGTCTAGAATTTCCCAGGCATCTACTTCCACGAAAAACCAAACAAGAGCACAGAAAGAACAAAAACCAGACATAATGGCCACCCTCGTCTCATGGAACTGTCGCGGTTTCCACCGAAATTTGCTCGACATCAAAGCCATAATTAATGCTTATCATCCTGTATGCTTCGCAGTACAGGAAACAAATCTAAAACCAGAACAACAGGCAAAACTTCGGAGGTTTTCCTTCGTCAGGAAAGATAACCTTGCAGGTGAGCGTGCCAGTGGAGGTGTAGGTCTCCTCACCTCACTGGATTATCCCTCAAATGTGCTTTCTTTGACGACATCCCTCCAAGTTGTCGCTACTCAAACAAATTTTGATTTTGTTGTTACAGTCGTTTCTCTGTATTTGCCTCCAAATGAGCATATTGATCAGCAAGATTTAAATGGTCTTTTAGAGCAGCTGCCTGAGCCTTTCATCATAATAGGAGATTTTAACGGCCATAGTCCGCTCTGGGGTAGTAAGGATACTAATTGCCGAGGAAGACAAATTGAGCAGATGATCGAAGATCATAGCCTTTGTCTCCTCAATAATGGGCAAGATACTTACTTCCATGAGCCTTCAAAAACATTCCATGCTCTCGACCTTGCCATCTGTTCACCATCTCTGTTGCCTTTTTGCACTTTTAATGTGGGTAAAGATCTTTACAACAGTGATCATTATCCCATTCTTGTGTCTCTTGCACGAAGAGGAGCAAACCCCATGTCGAGATCCCCTCGATTCATACTGGACAGGGCAGACTGGGAACTCTTCTCTTGCATTGCAGAGCTCACAGATGAAATGGTAGAAGATGCGCATATCGATGACGCTGTTGAAGCTGTTACTAATACTATTATTCAGGCAGCTATGCTTTCGATTCCTAGAACATCAGGAAAACTACTAAAATATTCAAAACCATGGTGGAATCGCGACTGTCATGAAGCACTGAAAAAACAGAAAAAAGCATGGGGTATTTTTCGTAGATATCCTACTCTCCGAAACCTCATAGCCTTTAAAAGAGCCAAAGCAAATGCACGAAAAGTAAGAAGGCAGAGCCAGAGGGATTCCTGGATTTCATATGTGTCGTCAATAACATCCTCCACGCCTAGCAAGCGGATTTGGGAAAGAGTTCAAAAAGCATGCGGCATATATAAAGACCACTCACTTTCCTTTTTGGAAAAAGATGGCCGAGTGATTAGCTCCATAGAAGAAATTGCGAATACTATTGGTGAGACATTTGCTTCCGTTTCTTCCAGCAGAAACTATACACCTGCATTTCTTTCTATGAAGCAGCACTCTGAAATAAATCCCATCGCATTCAACTCTTCCAAATCTGAGCCTTACAATAGAGACTTTACTATGCTTGAATTAAGGAGTGCTTTATTGCAGACACATAGGTCTTCTCCGGGTCTTGATGGAGTGAATTATGAAATGCTAAAGCATCTGTCCTGTAAGTCACTGAATGCCCTTCTCACACTTTACAATAGAGTGTGGAAGGAGCGTACATTTCCCAGTGCATGGAGGAGAGCTGTTGTCATTCCTATTCCTAAGCCAGGGAAAGATCCAAGGAATCCCTCCAACTATCGGCCAATTGCCCTTACGAGTTGCCTCTGCAAACTGTTTGAAAAGATGGTAAACAGCCGCCTAGTCTACTTCTTGGAAAAGAATGATATTATATCGCCTTATCAGAGTGGTTTTCGAAAGGGAAGAACAACTGTAGATAACATGCTCCTCTTAGAGACATCTATTCGAAAAGCATTTGTAAGAAGAAGCCACCTTGTCTCGATATTCTTCGACATTGAAAAAGCTTATGATAAGGCATGGAGATACGGTATACTCCGGGATCTTCACGAGAGTGGCTTGCGCGGCAACCTACCAATTTTCATTCAAAATTTCTTGAACACTAGAACTTTTCAAGTAAGAATTGGCTCTGTTTTTTCGGATGTTTTTGAACAGGAAGAGGGTGTGCCTCAAGGCTGTGTGCTCAGTGTAACCCTGTTTAGTTTAAAAATAAATTCTGTACTAAAAGAACTTCCTCCCACCATCTTGGGATCTTTATATGTTGATGATCTGCAGATTAGCTGTCGAGGAGCAGACATGAGATATGTAGAGAGGCAACTGCAGATGGCTCTGATTAAGATCCAAGAATGGTCAGACAAACAGGGATTTACATTTTCGAAACAGAAAACTGTCTGCGTGCACTTTTGTAGGAAGCGAGGTCTCCATCCTGAACCTGAGTTATACTTGAATGGTACAATTATTCCAGTTGCGCCTGAAGTAAAATTTTTAGGAGTGACGTTCGACCGAAAATTGACTTTCCTTTCTCATGTTTTAAACCTGAGAAAGAAGTGTCTAAAAACACTAAATATTTTAAAAGTGTTGGCGAACACCTCCTGGGGTGCAGAGCGTTGCTCCATGCTTCGCATTTACAGAGCGCTTATCCGCTCTAAACTGGACTATGGCTCAGTTGTTTATGGATCTGCTCGGTCATCTGTTTTGTTAAAACTGGATCCTGTTCACCATCAAGGTCTGCGGATTTGTTCAGGAGCTTTCAGGACTTCTCCTGTGCAGAGCCTATATGTTGACTGTAACGAACCATCACTTTATCTGAGGCGTGAGCAATTGTCCCTTTTGCAATATTTTAATACTCTATCTCAACCTGAACATCCCAATAAGCTGTGCTTACTTGATAATGAGTGTAACACATTATTTGAAACACGTCCATCCTGTGTTCCTACTTTCCCTTTAAGAGTTCGCCCTGTCATTGAGGAACTCTCCCTCTCTGATATGCACCCCCAAGCAGTACAGAATTTTGAAATTCCACCTTGGGAAAATTCACGGATCCAGCTTCTTGATGTTTTTAAACATCACGTAAAGGCGAGCATTAACGAGATCGTTTACAGACAAATTTTCGCTGAGCACAGGCACAAATATAGCAGTTATTATCCGATATACACAGATGGATCAAAGTCAAATGATCATGTGGGGATGGCTTTTGTATTTGAAAATTACATAGAGGGCAGATGCCTGCACCATGCTTTCTCTGTCCTAACATCTGAACTAACTGCAATATATTATGCTCTTTTGTACATCTCAAAGCTCTGCCACAAAAAGTTCATAGTTTACACAGACTCGTATAGTGCTCTTAAATCCTTGGAAGCTTTTCCCAACGCTCAGAATCCTGTGGTAGTGGATGTTCTCAAAATTCATAGAAATTTAATGATACGAGGATATGAAATCCTGTACTGCTGGGTTCCCGGGCATACGGGAATAAAGGGAAACGAGCTTGCAGACATCGCGGCAAAATCTGCTGTCGAACTGTCCAGTCGCCTTATCCCTTTTAGAGACATCTGCTGTGTCATCAAGGGAAAGATACGAAAAAAATGGCAGCAAATTTGGAATGTTCAGCATCACAACAAGTTGAGAAACATCAAACCTAGAATTGAGCATTGGGATTTTGCTGGAAATCGTAAAGAGGACGTTCTTTTGACTCGACTCAGAATTGGTCATACAAGAGTTACACATAGCTATCTTCTTAAAGCTGAAAATGAGCCTGTTTGTTTTAATTGTAATGTTTGTTTATCTGTTCGTCATATTTTAATTGAGTGTCCATGTTTTAATAGTCTTCGCCAGAAATATTTTAATAGCTGTGACTTACCTCTCGACCGTTTAATCGGAAGAGAGGTCAATTCTAATTTATTTTATTATTTAAAAGAGATTGGGTTTTATTACCAAATGTAATTTGTTTTGAAGACTGTGTCTTGAATGTTAATATGTGCTTTTAACTTGTTTTTATATGACTTCATCCTCTGGATTTGGTACATTTATCTACTTGTTTTTATTTATTGAATTTTAATGTCATCAATTGTAATCATCTCATCTTTTGTTTGGCGCGTCATAATCATCTCTGGTTTTTGCGCCATAATCACTCACTCACTCACTCACTCACTCTTATATGACTTCATCCTCTGGATTTGATACATTTGTCTACTTGTTTTTATTTATTGTATTTTAATTTCATCAATTGTACTCACCCCATCTCGTGTTTGGCGCACTATAATCATCTTTGGTTTTGCGCCATAATCTCTCACTCACTCACTCAAATTAGGAATTGTGGGACTGCTAAAACGTCTTCATTGAAAGCTATAAATAATATATATTGCATGATCTTGAATAGAAATACCTAGAAAAATTGTGTTCATCTATAAATTCAATGCCATCAAATAAATGTCATTGTATTTTTAGCATTGTAAAACAATTTATTATTTCGATACTCTTCTGTTATCAGAACTGGATTCAGAAATGTAAGCACGTGTGTGCGTGTACAAATACATATGTACATACATGTATGTGTGTACATACACACATATATGCATACATACATTTTTTAATTTGGTTCCGATAACAGAGGAGTATCATTAGTTCTAAAAATTTAATATTTCCCTGTAACAAAACTTCACTGTTAATCATCTGAATAATTTCCTAATTATGCAGGAATAAATTTTACTTTTGAAAGGCAATTACAAAATAAGAATACAAAAATGAATAATTTCTTTAGTTGAAATACAAATAACAAAGTGTTAATGGTTATGACTTAGGTACGTTCATAGTAACTGCAGCACTCAAGCACCTTTTCTGTTTTTGTACTTTTTTATTTATTTATTTATTTTTTTTTATACAAGAGTTTTAAGAGGTCTTCCTGATGATAATCTTTTTGCTCCTCTGCGACGTCCTTCCCTACGTCTTGAAATAGAATTTGGCTGTACTTTAATTAGCCTTCTTGATCTGTAACTGAATTTTTTGTTGCTTTCAAAAAAATTAAGCAAGATACTTGCATCATTAACATTTTCATTGCTTTGAATAAATTTTTTTAAGCATTTCATTAAGTAATTATTATCAGTATTTTCTTGCAAAATATTTTTTATTTTTTGGCAGAAACCTTCAATTAAATTAGTTTGTTCATTGTTAACTTTTATATTACACACATTTACAGAATTCTCAGTATCATTAACTTCATTTTCTGACATATCGCAGGTTGATTGACAGTGTTCCATTTGAGGCAAATTATCTCCATGACACTCTGCATTCAAGTTTGGTTTCTCCATTTGTTCTACAGCTTTATCAGACTGACATTTTTCTTCATGAATATTTTCACTGCATATTGGTTGAAAAAAGTGCTACCTATATTGCTATTATCTACTGCAATTTTATAAAATAGGTATTTGTCATCACTAGTAGTAGCCGGGAAGTTTATAAATTTGATATCATAATGCATGCATACTGCAGCTTGATGTTTGCAAAAATGACCTTGTGATCCATTTGGATAAGAACAAATTCCAACAGCTGCATCGACTGTATAACGTTGCTCACTTGAGCTAGATTTCACATGATATGTATTTTCATCTTCTTTGAAGATCATGTCTTGAGAAACAGCAGAAGATTAATTTAAGTATTTCTGCAGAATTAATGATTTGTTTTGTTTTTTTACAAAGCGCATGGTCAAGGAGTCTATTTCGAAAGTAAAGTTCCAGGTCATATGCTAAGAAATTTTAACAATTCTATAGCATTATATGCCTTAATGCATGTTAATATTATGTCTTTCAAAATTCTGAAAGATGCTTCTCCCTCAGGGGGCTCACTTTTGTGAGTACGGGTGTGGCAATCCCGAGGTACCCTAGCCCTTCAGGGTATCATCTTCTTGGTGAGACGGGTGTCACGATCCTGGAGCCCCAGTGATCTATCCTCTTTTCCGTCTCCTCTCCTCTTGGCTGGATCTTTTTCCCTTCCCTTCTCCCTTGTGGTTTCTCTCTACGGAGTTTGGGGCTCGTCACGAGAGGCTGGAACAGACCTTCTTTCTAGTTTTCCAGTGGCGAGAAAACTGCCCACGTGTTTGCCGTGCGTGGAGACCCGTGTCGCTGGAAAGGAGGGTCCTGGTAGTTGAGGGGCGAGGTACTGTCCCCAACACACTGCTTTGGCCTCTGCTTCAGCTAAACGGGAGGCACCTTAGTCGTCCTCACGGGTGTCAATCGGCTGGTCACTAGTCCTTGTGTCAGTGGCTTGGGGTCAAGCTCTCGGGAGTACCTGCTTTCGGGAAAGCCGACTGTGGGGCTTCAGTTTGCGTATAGGTCCGGCTAGCCCTAACACAGGAATCTGTGTTCCCTTGTTGGGCTCCGTGGTGGGCGGGGCCGTCGGACCCGAATCTTTATTCTTTCACTATGGCTTCTCATATTTACTTAATAAAAGATTTCGAGGTAACTCCAGTCACTCAAGTCAATCCTGTCACTCAAGTCACTCAAATCACTCCTGTCACTCAACCTAGTTCTGAAACTTCTACTCCTAAACCAGTCACTCAACCTAGTTCTGAAACATCTACTGTTAAACCAGTTATTCAACCTATTTCTGAAACGTCTACTGCTAAACCACTCACTCAACCACTCACTCAACCTACTTCTGAAAAGTCTACTGCAAAAAAATTACGTACAGATACAAATGAAAAAAATCATAACAATAGTCCCCGTTTCCTAGTCATCTCTAGTCCTTCTGGCGAAATGCATAAGATGTCTCCTTTCGTAATAAACAAATACATCCAGTCCTGTATTGGTGAGCCGAGAAATATAAAGCGTCTCCGCTCCGGAGACTTGCTTATTGATACAACCTCAGCCACCCAGTCTGCTTCTTTACTTCAGATAACTAAACTTGGGCAAGCGAATGTGACTGTAACACCACATAAGTCACTCAACTATTGTCGGGGTGTAATCTCAGAATTCGACCTTCTGTATGTTTCTGAAGAACAGATCGCTTCTGAGCTCTCCGAACAAAATGTCTGCGGTGTAAGGCGGATCAAGATGCGTAAAGAAGGTAAGTTGATAGACACGAAACACGTGATTCTTACCTTCAACACGCCTGATCTGCCTAAGAATATTAAGGCCGGATATCTAAATATTCCTGTAAGACCTTATATTCCAAACCCTATGCGATGTTTCCAATGCCAGCGTTTCGGCCATTCTAAGACGTCTTGTCGTGGCAGCCTTACATGCGCCCGATGCTCACAGATTGGCCACGATTCTGAAAATTGTACCGCTGCGCCTCTTTGTATAAATTGCAAGGGTGAGCACCCAGCATTTTCACGCCTCTGCCCAAAATGGAAATTGGAAAAAGAAGTGCAGACTGCAAAGTTTACGAGGAACATCTCATATGCCGAAGCCAGAAGATTAGTCCAGAGCACACAGCTTCGACCAAATACATCATACGCCAGTGCTGTAAAATCATCTCGTACAGTCGCCACCCAAACTTCAATAGGCACACAGACCCTAGCAAATAAAACCCATCCGTCTACATCCAACAAGCAAAAAGAAAATGCAACCCATATAGTACAAAAGAAAGAAACAGTTATTCAAAGTTAGCCCAAAACTTCTACACATAAAATATCCAATAAAAATAGAAGTCACAGCAATAGCTCTTTTGATGAGATTATTTGTGAATCTGCGGATTCAGACTTTATTGAAGTAGAAGAGGGTCTAGAAGTTCCCAGGCATCTACTTCCACGAAAAACAAAAGAACAGCACAGAAAAAACAAAAACCATTCATAATGGCCACCCTCATGTCATGGAACTGTCGCGGTTTCCACCGAAATTTCCTTGACATCAAATCTATAATAAATGTGTATCATCCTGTGTGCTTAGCAATACAGGAAACAACTTTGAAACCCGAACACCATGCAAAACTTCGGAGGTTTTCTTTCGTCAGGAAGGATAACCTTGCAGGTGAGCGTGCCAGTGGAGGTGTAGGTCTCCTCTCCTCACTGGATTATCCGTCAAATGTACTTCCTTTGACGACATCCCTCCAAGTTGTCGCTACTCAAATAAATTTTGATATTATTGTTTCATTTGTTTCTTTGTATTTGCCTCCAAATGAGCACATTTATCAGCAAGATTTAAATAATCTAATAGAGCAGCTGCCTGAGCCTTTTATCATAATAGGAGATTTTAACGGCCATAGTCCACTCTGGGGAAGTAAAGATACAAATTGCCGAGGAAGACAAATAGAGCAGATGATCGAAGATCATAGCCTTTGTCTCCTAAATAATGGGCAAGATACGTACTTCCATGAGCCTTCAAGGACATTCCACGCTCTCGATCTTGCCATCTGTTCACCATCTCTGTTGCCATTTTGCACTTTTAGTGTCGGAAATGACCTGTACAACAGCGATCATTATCCTATTTTTGTGTCTCTTGCACGAAGAGGAGCAAACCCCGTGTCGAGAGTCCCTCGTTTTATCCTGGACAGGGCAGACTGGGAACTCTTCTCTTCCGTTGCAGAGCTGACAGAGGAAATGGTAGAAGGTGTGCATATCGATGACGCTGTTGAAGCTGTTACTAATACTATTATTCAGGCAGCTATGCTTTCGATTCCTAGAACATCAGGAAAAACACTAAAATATTCGAAACCATGGTGGAATCGCGACTGTCATGAAGCACTGAAAAAACAGAAAAAAGCATGGGGTATTTTTCGTAGATATCCTACTCTGCGAAACCTCATAGCTTTTAAAAGAGCCAAAGCAAATGCACGGAAAGTAAGAAGGCAGAGCCAGAGGGATTCCTGGATTTCATATGTGTCCTCAATAACATCCTCTACGCCTAGTAAGCGGGTTTGGGAAAGAGTTCGAAAAGCATGCGGAATGTACAAAGACCACTCACTTTCCTTTCTGGAAAAAGATGGCCGAGTGATTAGCTCCATAGAAGAAATTGCAAATACAATTGGTGAGACATTTGCTGCCGTTTCTTCCAGCCGAAATTACTCACCTGCATTTCTTTCTATCAAGCAACGCTCTGAGAAAAATCCCATCGCTTTCAACTCTTCCAACTTTGAGCCGTACAATAGAGACTTTACTATTGTTGAACTAAAGAGAGCTTTGTTGCAGACACATAGGTCTTGTCCGGGTCTGGATGGCGTGTATTATGAAATGCTAAAGCATCTGTCCTGTAAGTCTCTGAGTGCCCTTCTCACACTTTACAATAGAGTGTGGAAGGAGCGTACATTTCCCAGTGCATGGAGGAGAGCTATTGTCATTCCTATTGCGAAACCAGGGAAAGACCCGAGGAATCCCTCGAACTATCGGCCAATTGCCCTTACCAGCTGTGTTTGCAAACTGTTTGAAAAGATGGTAAACAGCCGCCTAGTCTACTTCTTGGAAAAGAATAATATTATATCGCCTTATCAAAGTGGTTTTCGAAAGGGGAGAACAACCGTAGATAATATGCTCCTCTTAGAGACATCCATTCGAAAAGCTTTTGTAAGAAGAAATCACCTTGTCTCAATTTTCGTCGATATAGAGAAAGCCTATGATAAGGCATGGAGATACGGTATAATTCGCGATCTTCACGAGAGTGGCTTGCGCGGCAACCTACCAAATTTCATTCAGAATTTCCTGAACGCTAGAACTTTTCAAGTAAGGATAGGCTCTGTTTTGTCTGATGTTTTTGAACAAGAAGAGGGTGTGCCTCAAGGCTGTGTGCTCAGTGTAACTCTTTTCAGCCTAAAAATAAATTCTGTATTAAAACAACTTCCTCCCACCATTTCAGGTTCTTTATATGTTGATGATCTACAAATTAGCTGTAGAGGTGTGGATATGAGACATGTAGAGAGACAGCTCCAGATCGCTTTGAACAGGATCCAGGAATGAGCAAAAAGACAAGGATTTACGTTTTCGAAACAGAAGACTGTGTGCGTGCATTTTTGTAAAAAGCGAGGTCTCCATCCTGAGCCGGAATTATACCTCAATGGGTCTGTAATTCCAGTTGCACCTGAAGTAAAATTTTTAGGGGTGATGTTCGACCGAAAATTGACTTTCCTTCCTCATGTCTTAAACTTGAGAATAAAGTGTACCAAAGTTCTAAATATCTTAAAAGTCCTGGCGAACACCTCCTGGGGTGCAGAGCGTTGCTCCATGCTTCGTATTTACAGAGCTCTAATTCGCTCTAAACTGGACTACGGCTCAGTTGTTTACGGATCTGCCCGGTCTTCAGTGTTGTTAAAACTAGATCCTGTTCATCATCAGGCTCTGCGGATTTGTTCTGGAGCCTTCAGGACATCTCCTGTGCAGAGCCTTTATGTTGACTGTCACGAGCCATCACTCCGTTTGAGGCGTGAGGAGTTGTCTCTTTTACAGTATTTTAATATTTTATCTCAACCTGACCATCCTTATAACTTGTGTATATGTGAAAATAGCTGTGACCTTTTATTTGAGGCACGTCCATCCTGTGTGCCTTCTTTTCCTGTTAGAGTTCGTCCCCTCGTTGAAGAATTCTCCCTGTTTGATATTTCCCCACAGGCAGTACAGCATTTTGAAATTGCACCTTGGGAAAATGCACTAATCCACCTTCTTGACATTTTCCACAATTACGGAAAAACAACTACTGATGAGAGCATCTACAGGCAAATTTTTGCTGATCACAGGCAGAGTTACAGGAGTTATGTTCCCATATATACGGATGGCTCTAAGTCAGCTTGCCATGTTGGCATGTCATGTATAATTGGTGACCACATGGAAGGCAGACGTTTACACGACGCTTCCTCTGTCTTAACCTCCGAACTGACTGCCATATATTATGCGCTTTTGTACATCTCAACGCTGCACCATCGAAAATTCATTGTATATACGGACTCCTACAGTGCATTGAAAGCTTTAGAATCCTTTTCTAGCACTGAGAATCCTGTGATAGTGGATGTTCTCAAGTTGAATATTAAATTGAAATGTCGTGGATTTGAACTTCTGTACTGCTGGGTCCCCGGACATACAGGAATAAAGGGCAATGAGCTGGCGGATATCGCAGCGAAATCTGCTGTTGAAATGTCCGGCCGCCTCATCCCTTTTAAAGATATCCGTTGTGTCATAAAAGAGAAGATCCGAAAGAAATGGCAGCAACTTTGGGACCTTCAACTTCATAACAAGTTGAGAAGGGTGAAGCCTAAAATAGAGCATTGGGATACTACTAGCAATCGCAGGGAGGAAGTTCTTTTGACTCGCCTTAGAATTGGTCACAGTAGAGTGACACATAACTACCTTCTGAAAGCTGAGAACGAGCCTATTTGTGCAACTTGTAATGTTTGTCTTTCAGTTTATCACATTTTAATTGAATGTTCATATTTTAATAATCTTCGTGAGAAGTATTTTAATAGCGGCGACCTGCCTCTCGACCGTTTAATCGGAAGAGAGGTCAATAATAATTTGTTTCACTACCTCAAGGAAACAGGTTTCTATTATTTAATTTGATTTTTGTCCTGAGATTTTATGTTGGAATTTTAATTAATCAGATGTTTTAGGATTTTATATCTATACTGCATCTCTCATTATCAAAGTTATAATCAGCATTTTCATCCCATCATTTAAATATCTTTTTACTTGCCTCGATTTTAAAAGTGTGCTGTTGTCTTTATATTTTTTGTTCCTTTAGTTTGTATGTTAAAAAAAAAAGAATCCTGTGTTTGGCGCATATGGCCTATTGAGCTTTGCGCCATAAAACTACTACTACTACTACTACTACTACTGAAAGATGCTTCAGCAAAATTATTCGTGTTGTTTCCTCTATTAATTATATTTTTTCTGAAGATGAAGCACCAATCAGCAGATTTATCACATAGTGACATTAAATAGTTGCAAAACTGTGGATACATTAATATGTTTATATCACAAAAAATGTTTTTTAATGCTTTCAAAAGATTCCATAACAGTTGCATACATCATTTGTTTTACACAGTTCACCATATATTTTCTGTGATTTTTATCTATGCAATTATTTGATGAACAAACTCATCGCCATACTGCCTGCAATTCATGAAACTGGCAAAGTAAAAATCTTGTGTTTTTCCATGTGGAGCTTAAAGAAGTTCTCAAAGGAATGAATCATCAGTCATGATCGTGTTAAATGTCAATTCATGTCCAGTAACTTTATTCCAGATTAAGGAAGCGAGGTCTCCATCCTGAGCCTGAGTTATATCTGAATGGTACAATTATTGCAGTTACGCCCGAAGTAAAATTTTTAGGAGTGACGTTCGACCGAAAATTGACCTTCCTTTCTCATGTTTTAAACCTGAGAAAGAAGTGTTTAAAACACTAAATATTTTAAAAGTGTTGGCAAACACCTCCTGGGGTGCAGAACGTTCCACTATGCTTCGCATTTACAGAGCCCTTGTTCGCTCTAGACTGGACTATGGCTCAGTTGTTTATGGATCCTCTCGGTCATCAGTTTTGTTAAAACTCGATCCTGTTCACCATCAAGCTCTGCGGATTTGTTCAGGAGCTTTCAGGACTTCTCCTGTCCAGAGCCTGTATGTTGACTCTAACGAACCATCACTTTATCTGAGGCGTGAGCAATTGTCCCTTTTGCAATATTTTAATATTCTGTCACAACCTGAACATCCCAATAAGCTGTGCTTACTTGATAATGTATGTAACACTTTATTTGAAACACGTCCATCCTGTGTTCCTACCTTTCCTTTAAGACTTCGCCCTATCATTGAGGAACATTCCCTCTCTGATATGCACACCCAAGCAGTACAGAACTTTGAAATCCCACCTTGGGAAAATTCACGTATTTCACCTAGCGTATTTGACTTAATGTAATAAATAAATCTGACTGATAACACAAGACTTTTGTAGCATGAGTTCTGGGCTGAGAATTTGATTTCATGTTTAAATATGAATTGTTATAAAAATGAAATTTAAAATATTAGAAATAAATTATTTTGCACTCCAAATATTGGTGTGATATTTTATCTGTGATGTTGAGTATTTGAAACGGGACATGAAGTCTGAAATCCGGATTGTCCCACCTAAATCGGGACGTCTGGTCACCTTACTTTACTATTTTCTTGTAGTAAATTCTTAAAGTGCAACATATCTAAAAAGAAACATCTAGAGCTACTTTATAAATGATTTTGTTTCGTTTTTAACTACACATTCCATTCCATATTATTAAAGTATTAGCGAGGTTATAGTTAGAATTTTATATTGCTTATTAAGTGAAAATATCTTATCTAATCTGTTATCTTCGGGTAAAGATGAAACCGATATTTCATGCGATTTCCAAATTAATCATTGGGTGAACATGAAACCGATATTTTATGCAATTTCCAAAATAATCTTCCGGTGAGGCTTCGCTGGAGGAAGTAGTACCTAAAACCTGGAAAGGAATATGAGTCGATGTCCTGGGGTCTTGAACATGTTTTTTTTTCTACACTGGATAAATCGTTCGAAACGCGCGATTGGTGGTCAACTTTAACCAAACTACCATAAACAAAAGACTCACCTGGGCTTTCTAATAGTTTTAATTAACAAAACACAATGAAGAAAAATAAAACATTACATCTGAAGGCGTTAGAATTACACATTTAAGTTACAAAATAAATGTCGGGTAACACCATGCTAAGTTCGTGACTCCAGTACACCGACTGAAGGCTATTGTCTTTTTTTGGCCGGTTTCTTTCCCGGCGGCTGCTAGGTGGCGTGGGGTTAGAATGCACATATTTTCATTCTTTGGTCTATTATGCATTTCATACAATAATTGTTTTTTATACATATTAATTATATTTCTATAACTATGTCTATGTTATATAATTGAATTACTGTATTTGAATTTTAATGAACTTTCTCTTTTTTTTTTTTTTTTTTTTTTTTTTTTTTTTTTTTTTTTTTTTTACTATTCAGTGCTACTTCTCCGCAACACCCAGCTTGAGTTTATTTAAATCATGCTTTGGTAATGAATTTGAAAAATAACACAACAGTGATGTATTTTAAAGTGTGTGTGTGTGTGTATTGAGAATACGGCAAAGCACACTAGGGCTATCTGCCTAAGGGGAGGGATGCCTTTCGTGGAGGACTTTCTAAGGGAAACTGGCTCGTATACACGTTACACATGGGGAAAACCACGAAAACGCCCATGCAGCCAGCCCGTTCGCGGGATTCGAACCTCGGACCGAACTACCAGTGTTCAGCGACTTTACCGCTGGGCCGCTTGTGGGCGATGTATTTTAAAGCAAAACAATCCTACGCAGTCGGACATTTCAAATTTTCTTTCTTTTAATAATGACATTTTTTTTAGGATTTAATTAGTATTTGAATATGTGTGTATAATAAATATATAGTGAATAAATCTTGAACAATATCTTCGTATGAAGAATGAATACAATCTGCGTGTGTTAAAAAATTAATCTTTAAATGCGATTACTTATGAAATTATATGGGTGAAATCTATAACCCATGAGTAGTTATGGCACCCCTCCCCCCCAAAAAAAGGAGGCATTTTAAATAGTTTCCCTCGCCCAAACTTGAATTATTTAAACATTATATGTCCCTAATATTCACTATCGAGCATCCGCAGTAAGCGAAATTCGCTTAACACTGATCAACTCAATGTCTGATCTGCCATTACGCCAAAAAATATTGCATTGCTCTTTAGACGTTCTTTGATTACGCTCCCCGTTATATACTACTGCTAAGCTAATTTCTGTTGCTTACTTTTTTAAGGATTTTCTTTCTTTAACGTGATTTTTTTCCCTTAAATCAAATTTCAAAGAGGTTACGCTGTAATGAAACAAATAATTTTTATTAAAGAATAGTATTTAAAAAAATTATAGTAAAGCAATTATTTCTTGCAAGTCTTAGTCTTTTACGTCATCACTTTACACCTGTCGATGATCCCAAAGTTCTTACTGTTAAATATGTAAAATCTGTGTGAAATAAAATACAGAAAATTTGCAACTCTCTTTTATCGAGTTTTTATTTTTCGTCTAGTACATCATTAAGTCCATTAACCAAGATTATGAATTGTTCACAGATGACCACCTTCATAATCCTAATCTTGAAATAACTTTCTTATGTACCGGTGACACTTCCTGCTTTGTTCTTTATCCACTCTCGAACTTATTAAGTACTGGATGTCAGATCCACATTCCTAAAGTATAAGTTAAGATCTGTTTAGACATGTATGACAATATTTATTAATCAGTAATATGAGAAATAAAAACAGTAAGTGGAAATATCAAGAGGCATTTATTATTTGAACTTAATTCTATTGGCTTCTTCAAATTTGGATTCGTAATCTTTTCGGATGCAGTGGCAATGTATTTGGTTTAATTTATTTGTATTTTATTTAGTTTAATTTTCTCTTACTGAATGTCTTGCTCACTTTCTCACTCAATCACTCGCTCAATATTTTCAATTTTAATTTTATTATTTTTCTCTCATTTTACGTTCTCTCACAATACTAAATACTTCACCTAATGCTACTACACTATTCTAAATGATTTTATTTGAAAAGTAACATAGTAAATTTTAATTTAAGAAACATGTAAAGCAAATATTTGTTATGTTATTTTCTAAAATATTTCAAAAATTCTAAAGATGTGCTGCTTTTAAATATTTTGCGATTTTGCTGTTAAATCGAATTTTATATGGCGCAAGCGCAAATAACATGATATTTAATAAATAAAATAAACGCATAAAACGTTAATAATAAAAAGACAAAAAAAAAAGTAAAATCTGAAAGCGGTCAGATTTTATATTACGCCCAAACGGGAGATTTTTCATTTACAGACACATACATATTTCGAAAGCATCTTGGCTAACGCCACATTGTGCTAAAAACAGCATATCTCTAGAATTTCCAATAACTTAATAAGCGTATTAAAACACTAAAAATATTTTAATTTTATAAAATTCTGAAAGGTTTCAGAGTTTAACGGTTGACCAAAAAGGTTTGTTAAGGTTCTTTACGCTCTCGCAGTCTAACAGTCTGCTTATACTCACTGCTACTAACCCTTTTTTTTTCTTTTTTTAATCTTTATTAATAGGCATAATTTTCTTCACATTTACGCCATATACAATTCAACAGCAAAATAAGAGAAATTTTAAAAGCAGCATGCTGTATACGTTTAGAATTCCCAATGCAGCGTTAAATATTGGCATATATTTTTTCTTTCATTCTCACTCCCCCCCCCAGTCTTTTCTCAGTAGGTAAGATACTGACTTCCCTGCCCCTGATATTGACTTCCCTGAATATTTTAAAGCAAAACAATCCTACTCAGTCGGACATGTCTTCCTTTTAATAATGAAAAAATATTTAGGATTTAATTAATATTTAAATATCTGTGTCTATAATAAATGTATAGTGAATAAATCTTGAACAATACCTTCATATGAAGAATGAACCACACTACAGGTTCCCTCTCCCCTCAGAAGCAGGCACAGAGGTTCAACCTCCGCCCTCGCAGCTTGGAGAAAGGGACGCACCGCCTGGGACACGTTCCCCAGACAGCACTGGTCGTCGATTTGCTACCTTCCAGTCGCTTGGGCTGCCCGTCGTAGTTTGACATTACCCAGAGAACCCGAGGGCGCTACCCCCTCCCCCGGGCTACTAGTGCCACACCGATTTAGGACTTGCCAGACCACCAGGCCGACCAATGAGTGACCTTTCCGAGGCCTTCAGAACCACCAAGTTCATAAATTTTATACCCTCGTGGCCTAGGTTGCCTAGATACAGATCCTAGCCAGTAGCTTCGCAGATTTCTCTACTCGACCCCCCCGGGGAGGAAGCGGAGGATGAAAATAGATTGGAATTGGGATCGTCAACTAGAACATTTTTATGAATGTGAAACACCTCTAGAAAATCTACTTCCCCAACGAAAGATATTTTTTGAATAATTTGGCTGCGATAGAAATAAAATGGGCAACAAAGGATTTTTGTGTTTCTTTTCCTAACATACCCCTCAGGGGGCTCACTTCTGTGAGTACGGGTGTGGCAATCCCGAGGTACCCTAGCCCTTCAGGGGATCATCTTCTTGGTGAGACGGGTGTCACGATCCTGGAGCCCCAGTGATCTATCCTCTTTTCCGTCTCCTCTCCTCTTTGCTGGAACTTTTTCCCTTCTCTTCTCCCTCGTGGTTTCTCTCTACGGAGTTTGGGGCTCGTCACGAGAGACTGGAACAGACCTTGTCTCTAGTTCTCGAGTGGCGAGAAAAATGCCCACGTGTTTTCCGTGCGTGGAGACCCGTGTCGCTGGAAAGGAGGGTCCTGGTAGTTGAGGGGCGAGGTACTGTCCCCAACACACTACTTTGGCCTCTGCTTCAGCTAAACGGGAGGCACCTTAGTCGTCCTCACGGGTATCAATCGGCTGGTCACTAGTCCTTGTGTCAGTGGCTTGGGGTCAAGCTCTCGGGAGTACCTGCTTTCGGGAAAGCCGACTGTGGGGCTTCAGTTTGCGTATAGGTCCGGCTAGCCCTAACACAGGAATCTGTGTTCCCTTGTTGGGCTCCGTGGTGGGCGGGGCCGTCGGACCCGAATCTTTTCTATTTTTAATATGGCAAATACACATATTTTTTTATTAAAAAACTTTGAAGTCACTCCAGTCTCTCAACCTAGTTCTGAAACATCTACTACTAAACCAATCATTCAACCTAGTTCTGAAACATCTACTAAACCAGTCACTCAACCTAGTTCTGAAACATCTACTAATAAACCAATCATTCAACCTAGTTCTGAAACGTCTCCTACTAAACCAGTCACTCAACCTGTCGCTCAACCTAGTTCTGAAAATTCTGCAAAAAAATTACGGACAGATGCAAATAAAAAAAATCATAACAATAGTCCCCGTTTCCTAGTAATCACTACTCCTTCTGGCGAAATGCATAAGATGTCTCCTTTCGTAATAAACAAATACATCCAGTCTTGTATTGGTGAGCCGAGAAATATAAAGCGTCTCCGCTCCGGAGACTTGCTTATTGATACAAACTCAGCCACCCAGTCTGCTTCTTTACTTCAGATAACTAAACTTGGGCAAGCGAATGTCACTGTAACACCACATAAGTCACTCAACTATTGTCGGGGTGTAATCTCAGAATTCGACCTTCTTTATGTTTCTGAAGAAGAGATCGCTTCTGAGCTATCCGACCAAAATGTCTGCGGTGCAAGGCGGATCAAGATGCGTAAAGAAGGTAAGTTGATAGACACGAAACACGTGATCCTTACCTTCAACACGCCTGATCTGCCTAAGAATATTAAGGCCGGATATCTAAATATTCCTGTAAGACCTTATATTCCAAACCCTATGCGATGTTTCCAATGCCAGCGTTTCGGCCATTCTAAGACGTCTTGTCGTGGCAGCCTCACATGCGCCCGATGCTCACAGATTGGCCACGATTCCGATAATTGTACCGCTGCGCCTTTGTGTATAAATTGCAAGGGTGACCACCCAGCATTTTCTCGCTTGTGCCCAAAGTGGAAATCGGAAAAAGAAATCCAGACTACAAAAGTTACAAGGAACATCTCTTACGCCGAAGCCAGAAGACTAGTTCAGAGCACACAGCTTCGACCAAGTACATCATACGCCAGTGCTGTTAAATCATCTCGTACAGTTGCCACCCAAACATCAATAGGCATACAGACCCTATCAAATAAAACCCAACCGCCTACATCCAATAAAAAAAAGAAAATGCAACACATATAGTCCAAAAAAAAAAGAAACAGTTATTCAAAGTAAGCCCAAAAATGCCACACAAAGAACATCAAATAAAAATAGAAGTCGCAGCAATAGCTCTCTCGATGAGATGATTTCTGAATCTGCGGATTCAGACTTTATGGAAGTGGAAGAGGGTCTGGAAGTTCCCAGGCATCTACTTCCACGAAAAACAAAAGAACAGCACAGGAAAAACAAAAACAATACATAATGGCCACCCTCATGTCATGGAACTGTCGCGGTTTCCACCGAAATTTGCTCGACATCAAAGCCATAATTAATGCTTATCATCCTGTATGCTTCGCAATACAGGAAACAAATCTAAAACCAGAACAACAGGCAAAACTTCGGAGGTTTTCTTTCGTCAGGAAAGATAACATTGCAGGTGAGTGTGCCAGTGGAGGTGTAGGTCTCCTGACCTCACTGGATTATCCCTCAAATGTGCTTTCTTTGACAACATCCGTCCAAGTTGTCGCTATTCAAACAAATTTTGATATTGTTGTTACAGTTGTTTCTCTGTATTTGCCTCCAAATGAGCATATTGATCAGCAAGATTTAAATGGTCTTTTAGAGCAGCTGCCTGAGCCTTTCATCATAATAGGAGATTTTAACGGCCATAGTCCACTCTGGGGTAGTAAAGATACAAATTGCCGTGGAAGACAAATTGAGCAGATGATCGAAGATCATAGCCTTTGTCTCCTGAATAATGGGCTGAATACTTACATCCACGAGCCTTCAAGGACATTCCATGCTCTCGACCTTGCCATCTGTTCACCATCTCTGCTGCCATTTTGCACGTTTAGTGTGGGAAATTATCTTTACAACAGCGATCACTATCCCATTTTTATATCTCTTGCACGAAGAGGAGCAAACCCCATGTCGAGATCCCCTCGATTCATACTCGATAGGGCAGACTGGGAACTCTTCTCTTCCTCTGCAGAGCTGACAGAGGAAATGGTAGAAGATGTGCATATCGATGACGCTGTGGAAGCTTTTACTAATACTATTATTCAGGCAGCTATGCTTTCGATTCCTAGAACATCAGGAAAAATACTAAAATATTCGAAACCGTGATGGAATCGCGACTGTCATGAAGCACTGAAAAAACAGAAAAAACCATGGGGTATTTTTCGTAGATATCCTACTCTGCGAAACCTCATAGCCTTTAAAAGAGCCAAAGCAAATGCACGCAAAGTAAGAAGGCAGAGCCAAAGGAATTCTTGGATTTCATATGTGTCGTCAATAACATCCTCCACGCCTAGTAAGCGGTTTTGGGAAAGAGTTCGAAAAGCATGCGGCATATATAAAGACCACTCAGTTTCCTTTTTGGAAAAAGATGGCCGAGTGATAAGCTCCATAGAAAAAATTGCGAATACTATTGGTGAGACATTTGCTGCCGTTTCTTCCAGCAGAAACTATTCACCTGCATTTCTCTCTATCAAGCAACACTCTGAAATAAGTCCCATCGCATTCAACTCTACCAAATCTGAGCCTTACAATAGAGCATTTACTATGCTGGAATTAAAGAGAGCTTTATTGCAGACACATACGTCTTCTCCGGGTTTTGATGGCATAAATTACGAAATGCTAAAGCATCTGTCCTATAAGTCACTGACTGCCCTTCTCACTCTTTACAATAAAGTGTGGAATGAGCGTATTTTTCCCAGTGCATGGAGGAGAGCTGTTGTCATTCCCATTGCCAAACCAGGGAAAGATCCAAGGAATCCCTCCAACTATCGACCAATTGCCCTTACGAGTTGCCTCTGCAAACTGTTTGAAAAGATGGTAAACAGCCGCCTAGTCTACTTCTTGGAAAAGAATAATATTATATCGCCTTATCAAAGTGGTTTTCGAAAGGGGAGAACAACCGTGGATAACATGCTCCTCCTAGAGACTTCCATTCGGAAAGCATTTGTAAGAAGAAGCCACCTTGTCTCGATTTTCTTCGACATTGAAAAAGCTTATGATAAGGCATGGAGATACGGTATACTCCGGGATCTTCACGAGAGTGGCTTGCGCGGCAACCTACCAATTTTCATTCAGAATTTCTTAAACAGTAGAACTTTTCAAGTAAGGATTGGCTCTGTTTTTTCGGATGTTTTCCTACAGGAACAGGGTGTGCCTCAAGGCTGTGTGCTTAGTGTAACGCTGTTCAGTTTAAAAATAAATTCTGTATTAAAAGAACTTCCTCCTACCATCTTGGGATCACTATATGTAGATGATTTACAGATTAGCTGTCGAGGAGCAGACATGAGATACATAGAGAGGCAATTGCAGATGGCTCTGAATAAGATCCAAGAATGGTCAGACAAACAGGGATTTACATTTTCGAAACAGAAAACTGTGTGCGTGGACTTTTGTAGGAAGCGTGGTCTCCATCCTGAACCTGAGTTATATTTGAATGGTACAATTATTCCAGTTGCGCCCGAAGTGAAATTTTTAGCAGTAACGTTCGACCAGAAATTGACTTTCCTTTCTCATGTTTTAAACTTGAGAAAGAAATGTCTCAAAACACTGAATATTTTAAAAGTGTTGGCGAACACCTCCTAAGGTGCAGAGCGTTGCTCCATGCTTCGCATTTACAGAGCGCTTATCCGCCCTAGACTGGACTATGGCTCAGTGGTTTATGGATCTGCTCGGTCATCTGTTTTGTTAAAACTGGATCCTGTTCACCATCAAGGTTTGCGGATTTGTTCAGGAGCTTTCAGGACTTCTCCTGTACAGAGCCTATATGTTGACTCTAACGAACCATCCCTTTATCTGAGGCGTGAGCAATTGTCCCTTTTGCAATATTTTAATATTCTATCCCAACCTGAACATCCCAATAAGCTGTGCTTACACGATAATGAGTGTAACACATTATATGAAACACGTCCATCCTGTGTTCCTACTTTTCCTTTAAGATTTCGCCCTGTCATTGAGGAACTTTCCCTCTCTGATATGTGCCCTCAAGCAGTACAGAATTTTGAAATTCCACCTTGGGAAAATGCACGTATCCAGCTTCTCGATATTTTCAAACATCACGTAAAGGCGAGCACTAACGAGATCGTTTACAGACAACTCTTCGCTGAGCACAGGCACAAATATAGCACTTATCATCCGATATACACAGATGGATCAAAGTCAAATGATCATGTCGGGATGGCTTTTGTATTTTAAGACTACATTGAGGGCCGATGCCTGCACCATGCTTTCTCAGTCCTAACATCTGAACTAACTGCAATATATTACGGTCTTTTGTACATCTCAAAGCTCTGCCACAAAAAGTTCATAGTTTATACAGACTCGTATAGTGCTCTTAAATCCTTGGAAGCTTTTCCCAACACGCAGAATCCTGTGGTAGTGGATGTTCTCAAAATTCATAGAAATTTAACAATTCGAGGATATGAAGTTCTGTACTGCTGGGTTCCTGGACATGCAGGAATAAAGGGAAATGAGCTTGCAGACATCGCAGCCAAATATGCTGTTGAACCGTCCACTCGCCTTATTCCTTTTAGAGACATCTGCTGTGTAATCAAGGGGAAGATGCGGAAAAAATGGCAGCAAATTTGGGATGGTCAGCATCACAACAAGTTGAGAAACGTCAAGCCTAGAATTGAACATTGGGATTTTGCTGGAAATCGTAAAGAGGACGTTCTTTTGACTCGCCTCAGAATAGGTCACACTAGAGTCACACATAACAATCTTCTCAAAGCTGAAAATGAGCCTGTTTGTTTTAATTGTAATGTTTGTTTATCTGTTCGTCATATTTTAATTGAATGTCCATGTTTTAATAATCTTCGCCAGAAATATTTTAATAGCTGTGACTTACCTCTCGACCGTTTAATCGGAAGAGAGGTCAATTCTAATTTATTTTATTATTTAAAAGAAACTGGCTTTTATTACCAAATGTAATTTGTTTTGAAAACTCTGTCTTGAATTTTAATATGTGCTTTTAACTTGTGTTTATATGACTTCATCCTCTGGATTTGGTAAATTTATCTACTTGTTTTTATTTATTGAATTTTAATGACATCAATTGTAATCATCCCACCTTGTGTTTGGCGCGTCATAATCATCTCTGGTTTTGCGCCATAATCACTCACTCATTCACTCACTCTTTTCCTAACATATACGTCATGTTGATAAGCCGGAAGTTTTAAGACCTCGTTTGGTTCTCGAAATTAGTCTTGCGAATTTATGAATATCAAAATATTATTGTTTGCACCATCAAATATAACGGGATTGTCGTCGAATTTAAGCATATCAAAATTTTACTGTTTGCATCATCGAATATAACGGGAAAAACAATATTTTCAGTGAAACTTATATGAAAATTATAACTTGACTTCTGAATTTTTGAACATAGCTCAAATTTTTATTTAAACTCTTCGATGTTCATGATTTTAAAATTTGAACATCTAAAAATGTATCGGATATAAAGTTTTGAAATTTTTGCAGCTTGTAAAACAAACTTCTCGCCTTCCTTTATAACATAAGTGGTTAGAAAGTATTAATTGAGCGTTTTTCGACATTAAAAAATAGTCTGTTGCAGTCTGACGAAATTCAAAAGCATTCTCTGAGTCTGCCACCTTGGCGCACGTAAATGAACTGTCGATATCCCCTCCCCCCATTTTTAATTTCATAAGTAAAATGTTTCGTTTTCACTGGCGGGCACTGACGGACTTGGTTCGGCCGCTACTAAGGCGGGGTGTGCTGGCTACTTTATTGTGGAAGCACCTAGTGGGTTGGTCATCGTCTCCTGTGCAGGGACGTACAATTACAGCCAATCCTTCTCCGGGATCGGAACCCTTGTCCGTCGATATTGCAATCGGCTTCCGTAACCCCTATATCGTATGCGCGACAAGTTAAATACTTGAGTTTTAATACAGTACACTGCCGATTATCCGCGGAATTGGGTGGCGCGGCCGCCGCGGATAATACGAAAAAAGCTAAAAACGGGTATAGCAAATAAGAAAACAGTCATTCAAACTTGGAAAAATCGTTTTATGTACAATAAAACGTAAAATAAACAGCAGGAAATGTGTAATTAACGCTTATTATTTTAGCTTATTACTCTTAATATATTCTCCCCATGAAGTCTAATTTCTCGAATTCCATGTCGCTGCTTAAAACGAGTCAACCAGCCAGGAGACGCATCAAAATTTTCTTTCAGGCCTAACAACTCAAAAAAGGTTTTTGCCTTAGCCGCAATGATAGGACCATTTACAGGAGTACCTTCTTTTCGAACTTGAGCTAATCACTCTGTCAATGCCATGTCTAGCTCATCAATGGTAGAACCCTTCATAGTTTTTCACGTTTTCATTGCAGCACTGTCCGACATTGATGCAAAGTTCACCAGTTTGTCTTTTTGCTTTAGAATGTTGTTTCCGCGATTCCGTAATCCAATTCCATCTGCTGCCTTGTAGGGGCGTTTGCTACTTTGGAAATTAATTCTAGTTTTTGCGCAATCTTCAACACAACCTTCTTTCGTTTTCCTGACATTTTAAATCGGTAACGAAAAACACAAAACCAAAAAGCTCAAGCACTGAACTCAATAAAAGATAAGAAATTAACTCCGATCTGTTCGCAAACATATCAGGCTTAAACTAACAATGGCGAGTGGGAGGAAATGGACGTGTCAGTAAGATTAAGACGAGAGAGGGCGGTGGAGCGGGCACTGCAAGGGTGTGTAAGAAATCACTTATTACTCATCAGAGGGGAAGGTTCCGAGAAGGCCTAGGATATTTTTGCTATAAATAAGCACGTTTAACGTTTATTGCATATTTAACGTTTCTCTCAGTTTTGTGAACATTTTTATTTTCTTTGCTTTACGCTTGGGGGAAAAAAAAAAAAAAAACTTTGTGCGGCAGGCGCGGATAATCGGAAGTCTACTATTACTATTACTTATTAAGAATTCTATCATTAATAATGCGTTATTGACACTTAAAAAAACACAAAATGAAGTACAATTAAAAATGTTTCTATGCAATAAGCTATTATTTAAGATGAATAAGATAATTCATGCACTAAGAGGAGAAAAATAATTTATCGTATAGTTTAGTGGAAATAGTATATTAAAAAACTCTTTTCGTAGAATTCATCTACAATTTTATATCGGAAATAATAAAAGCGCGGGGCGCCTAAATAATGAAATCTATTAATTAAATTGCATTACTAAATGTATAAGACATTGTCTTTTTTAATTTATCATGTGTGCCCCACGCTTTTATTATTCGAGGTATAAAATTATAAATGAAATCTGTAATTAGAATTATTTAATCTATATTCCCATTAAACTGTATGACAAAATATTTTTCTCCGTTAGGTCATTAAATATCACATCCATTTTCAATAAAAGCTTATTGTATAAAAACTTTTTTTAAAAGAAATATGTAAGTGCTATAATTTTTTGTTATTTGTAAGTTAAATTTTTGTATTATTAGAATTATTTAAAAGGTATATAAAATATTTAAAAAGTTCTTGCTGTATTAATAATAATATTTTTAGGGTAAATTAGCTCTACTTATTTACTATCCGAATGGAATATTTATTTAAAGCACAAAATATGGGTATAAATTTCTCCTGTTTTAGGTATATATTATCTTAGCGATCAAGAATCCTTATGAATCAACTCCATATATACAGACATAATTAGTGTTGTTACTTCCTTGTCACAGTAGCTCTTTGAAGCAAAAAACAGAAACTTTTCTGAAGTTTTTCCTAAAACTTTTTTTAACAATTTAAAAAAAAAAAGTATCATATTTAGAAAATGCAGCTTTTCGTTCTAGCTGTTCCGCATAATGAACGATTTTCCTTTTCAGTGAAAATCTGAAAAAAAAAAAAAAAAAAAAAAAAGTATGTTGTTCACGTTCAAGCACGTAATTAAAATAATATCTGTTATTGATTCATATTTAAATTCAAATAAACAGTTATAATTTACAAACAGTTACGTGTTGTTATTGCTTATGCTCACTTGTCTGACGTAGTCAACCCAAGCCCACGAAATTCCTCGTGGCAAGGTTTAAATGGCAGAGTTTTACGTACAATACATGAAATCAAATTTATATTATTAAGTAATCATAAGTATTTACTTAAAACAGCCACCAAGAGCCTCCAAAATCGGCAAACTTAATCAATCGGTCATACTATAACGTGCAAATTTCAAATGTCTCAAAAGCTTATGCGATTGATATATGCGATGACGAAGGCTTATGCGATTAGGTCCTTTAACAAAAAACTGCTGTACTGGGATTTTATTAAGTATATTGCAGCAAGTTTAATGTGAAAAAAGAAAAAACGATAGTTCCTTGGTAAAACTGTCACCGCGTAAGAATTTGGTGATAACTGAAATTTGCGCCTTACAAACTATGCAATAAAATTTGCCAATTTTGACTATTAAGCTCCGTTGTGTACTTAAATAGTGAAGTACAAACGATCATTTCATAATATAAGTTTGAATCTGTGTAATGTATGTTAATCGTAACTATCGGGATTTTAACATGAAAGAATAACCAATGTTATTTTAATCATATGCTTCAATGTGTATGATTGCTCCAGATTCTCACTGAAAACAAAAAATGCTCATTATGTAGATCGAATAGAACAAAAACTTAAAAATCTCTAAATATGAACTTCTTTCTTTCGAAAGGCTATTATATTTGGCTCTTTAGCGCACATTCGGTGACTGCCATCCCGCTAACAGAAAAGTACTTTACTTTTTTGTAATTTTTGTTTTAGATTTATTAAAAAATTTATGGTTCTTAATTTATATAGATTTTGAAAGCTAAGCAAAAAGAATATTAGATGTATCTTTTATTCATAAATAAGAAACAAAAATTACGATGATCGTTGTTTATTTTAAATATTAGGTATTAAATAACAGAAAATGTAGTGAAATGCAGAAGTCTTATTGTTTATAACTTTTGAAAGCGAAAAGGTATTTCCAATCAAAGAATCATTTATCCCTTGATAACAGAATATATGATATGTAAGATTAATTTATGTTAATTAACCAGTTATTTTATGTTTTGGATCTGAACTGTCACGTCTCCTTTTCTGTTTTCTTTCCAGAACGCAGAGTTAGTTCGTGTGTGTTTAATATGAGGTTCTTAGATTGTAAGACAGAGCGTGTTCTGCCTTTAATGGCCGCGTAACTAGGTTGCTATCTTAGATAAGAGTTCTTATTTTCGGCCTTGCATTATAATTGGCGGTAGTTGAATTCCACGCCAGTTAGCCAACTTCGCGTTAAATTGCATAGCCTTCGTTATCTCTCAAATGGTTGCCTGATTAAGCACAAATTATGTAAATTAATGCAAAAAATCAAAAATTCTCTTAACGTCAACCAAGAGTTTAGACGCTTCGGATGATTGCAAAAAATTCGAAACTCCTACAGATTCTTTTTTTAAACAAGTGAAATTTTCAATTCATTGAAATAGTATATTTAATGAATTGAAAATGTCACTTGTTTATTATTGGTTTATTCATTTATTTCTTATTGGTTCAAAAATATATACTGTGAGGCACAGATGTGCCAGTAGCTCTGTTAAATGGGAACTTAACTTTCTTCCTCAAATTAATCTTATTTTTTATCATTTACTAATAATTTTAATTTGCAGTTTAGATTTCAAAACATTTCATTCTGCGTGAAATTGCTCTTACAGTTTGTTTTCTGAGGAACAGAAATCTTACATATTTACATTCTCTTCATTACAACACTCAGCTTTATCCATAAATAACGAGGAATAAAATTAATAGAAGGGATAAAATTAGTGAATTTGAATATGACAAAGCACAGAAGTGCTGTCTGCTTAAAATGAAAGTTGCCTTCATGAGCGACTTTTTAAAGAACGTTGGCTGGTGTCCACTTTTTTCATGAGAAAACTTGCGAGAACACCCATACATCCACTCCATTTGTTGAGGCCCTAGCCCGCATCAAACTGCCAATGTTAAATGGTTTTAACCACTCGGTAAAGCGGTAATTAATAAAAATGAAATAGAATAAGAGAAAAAATATCTTACTTCCAAATATGACTTTTGATCCTGACTTAGTCCTTCCAGTTTCTTTATCCAGTTTAACTAAATAATTAAAAAAAGTATTGTTACACAATTATGTAAATATGTTATTTATTTGTTTGTAATTTTATATATATATTTGTATTTGTTTACTTATATGTATAAATAGTGTACTTAGTATAATAATTATTGTAAATATTTTTTATAAAATTTATTTATTGTAAATTTAATTTTAAATTTGTTGCTATTGTGATTGTGTATGTTTATTTTATGTATTGCGTTAGAGTTTTAATTCCGAGTCAACTGATAATGAAATTATGGGGACAACGCAAACTATAGTCCATTTTATAAACAATAGAAACTCTTCTACCAGATCTTGGCTATCTATGCCAATTTTTCACTAACTTAAAAATTTCTGGAAGGATCTAGAAAATACATTTCAGGAGCGATTTTTCTAAACACTTGCCGAAGCGCTTTTCCTTTTCATTTAAGACGGTGCACATAAGAGGCTGTATTCGAGCCAGCGATCAGTCAGTTTGTTCAGATTTTGCCTCTTATCTCAGTTCATTTTTTGTTGGGTTAATTATAGCTATTTATGTTGCAGGGACATTAATTTTTGTGGAAGCAAGAGAGATTGAAAAATATGCAACGCCTTCGCCGGGAATCGAACCACGGACCTCTGGAATACCGGCCCAGCGTGCAGAAGCACTACACCACGAAGGCACGCCAGAAAAGTGGAAGAAATACGTTCTAATGTAGCTGAATGAGCTGTTATTTATCTTGGATAAAAGTGTTCGTCGGGAATATACATAGGAAATTAATCGTGGAACTACTCTTATATGCGCCCTCAGGTCGCCAAATGCGGCGACAAATTTCTCGCGAAACATTTTTGGCGAGAAACTCTACGGTGCCATATTACTATCTAAATTTTTAGTCTACATTTCGAACTTTAAGCCTAAAATGTCTCCAAAAACGCGGTTTTCGCACATGGCAAAAACCACGTTTTGGACACACAATTTAAGCTAAAAATCCGAAACAAAAACAAAAAATTTAGATAGCAAAAACGTAAAGTTTCTAACCAAAAATATTTTACAAGAATCAATGTACACAGCGATATGTTTTAACTTAAAAAAAAAATCTGCGAATTGCACAGTCTAGGCAACGAACGAATCTACGAGCTACGCACACCTCGCTTTAATAAATTAACATAACAACAATAAATTTCAAAGAATACCATGTACACAGCATCCTGTTTAAACTTAAAAAAACATCTACGAATTGCATAATCTAGGCATTGCGCACTAATCAACAAAATAAACTAAAATAACAAAAATTACAAACAATTAAAAAGACAACAATAACAACAGAAATTCATAGTAAGGAAAACAATGAACATAACATTCTACAAAATAAAAACAGTAAAATAAAAGTCACTTACTATAATACATTCGTTAATAAAATTTCGCCAGTCACAAAAGTGCCACGATTTTGCTATATCACATCTCTTTCTGCGATTCAAAATTTCGAAAGTAACGATAAAACTTCCTCCAAAGTTAAATTACTACACGAAAACCCCGATCCAAATCTTAAACTCCGCTAACAGCCACATACTTTAACAGCAAGTATTTAACTGCAAATCCACACAAGAACTATGAGAAACGCCCTTCTTCGTCCGAGTTCCCATAGCAGCTCCGCATTTCGGACTCCGTTTTAAAAGTCCCACAGAAATTCCAAAAATACATTTCGATCCTCATAAACACACCCGTGAACAAAAGACTCGTTAGCAACTCCAGCATCGTACCTTCTAATACTAAATTTACTTTACACACAATCTAAACTACGCGACTGAAATCTTGCCACCCCGTCTATCATTGCAACATAGGCCATTTCAAAACACGCACGACACGAACCAATGAGCAATTAAACCACTGTAGCAAAAGAGTTAAGTTTCAACGTCGAAAGGGTTGCCATACAAACAACATCGTCCCCAAAACCACAGCACCGCAGCCGCGCCAAAAACCAGCGCAGAATATATATCGCCACATTTGGTGATCTTCGGGCGAATATAAAAGTAGAGCCTTAATCGCTTATTGTGATCAAGAATTCAGTTAATATGATTTTGTAATATTTTTTTTAACTAAAGTTGCCAAATAAAAGATAAATTTGCCAAATAAGTCAAAACAGATTATAAAAATTGCCCAAGTGACAGAGAAGTGTTGCCAAGTAAGGGGTTAAGTCGCCAAATAACATGATTTCCATTTATAACTAGTCAAAAAGGCAACCTTAGTTTGATGTAGATTTTGAATAAGTTGACCGATTTGGAGGGTGATCTTTCATCTTCAGGAACAAGCAAAAATTTTGCGGATTTTTTTCTTTTCCCTGGGGGGGGGGAATTTCCTGAAAACATCTACGACAAACTAAGGTTATTTTTTGCTTAATTTAAAATTTTATTTTGGCATGTAGGCTTCCGAATACTAAGATTAGGGGTATAGCATCGGTCAAATAATTTCCAGAAACGTTTTGAATACTTTATAGATAAATTTTTGCTTAAGCAAGCTTTTGTTTTTTCGCAATTAAAATCCCGTGAAAATGCTTATTTATATGTTTCTTGATATTTTAAAATTAAATTTGAAAAATATTTTTTTCCGCTGTTTAAGTCATCATTCAATTAAGGTTAGCTTGGACAAAGCGGTTTTCAAGTGTCATCAAAAGGCGCCTGTTATAAATTATTTACATATTATGCCCGTTCGTTAACTAAACTAAATACGGTACAAAAGGTTATTTTATTATTATTTTACATTAGTTTCCCTTACTTACTTATAGGTTATTATGTAAAAGTGTTTTAGCTTTATTTTAATTGAATTAAAAAATTAACACTTTACTCAAATAAAATTTATTTTTTCGTTTTATTTAGTATAAAAAAAATAAATAGAAGGTTATGTGTTTACTTTTTGAAAGTCTACATAAATAATACATTAAGTTCATTGCCTTAGTTCAAATAAAAATTATGCGATTAAGCAAATGAAATATAATTTCCGTGTCTGATTTTGGCCAAAAAAGAATATGCTTTGCATCTTTATTGGCCTAAAATGCGGTTGAACGAAAAGCTAACATTTTTTCACGAGCACTATACATTAAATATGCAGCGAGTTTTTTTTTTTTTTTTTTTTCCTACGAAAGTCCTTCACTCGGCCTTTATTTTCGCAACCGCTTTGTCAGGCATGTATTTCCATTTGCAAAAGTGTTTTAAATGACGTATTTTTGCATATTAAATTTTTAAAAAATATATTTTCAAAACAATTATGACATCAACTTCTTATATGCTTTTTCGATCCTTATACTTGTATCTAAGAAAATTTTGCGTTCGTTATAAAAAATAAAACGAAAAGTTTGACTTCCATTCGAGAAAAATTGATCGAGGTGTTTAACATCCAAATTTGCGATTTTTCACATCATAGTCAATTTGCATTTTGCAATAAATAAATTGGAATAATTCGAAGTTTATTTCTTTCCCCTTAACTGCAACCTTTAAACTTAATGATGCCTAAAGGTGAATTTTTGCGTCATTTAAAACATTTCTGTAAATGAAAATTATGTTTACAACGAACAGTTGCGAAAATAAAGGTGGGATGTAGAGTCAGTGAGTTTGATCGATGCAGGAACGTGAAAAATGTGCAATGCATTCTCCGAAACTCGAATTCCGGACATCCCGAATACGCGTCGAGCGTGCTTCCAGTTACGCCACGAAGGCATACGGAAAGGAGAGACAAAATCTTTTTACCTCTCCTTTTAAAGGGCGAGAGGATTAGGAGACCCCATCGCCAAATCCTCCTGGTGACGAATAACCGTCTACCAGCGTTTAGTTCGGGAATCATTTTTAGAGTCATTTAGAACTTTTTTTAAAATCAAAATATCGAAGAAATTGACGGTGCGCTCGCCAGGATTCGAACTCCGGATCTCCGGAACGGGCATCGAGCGCATTTCGAGCATGTGGAAAGAAGAGAGAAAATATCTTATATACTCATCCTTTTAAAGAACGATGAGGATTAGTAGACCCAGTGGGAGTGTTTCTAATCCTTGCGGTAATGAATTATCGTCCGTCACCATTTTAGTTCGGGCGCTGTTTGTAGAGATTTTTAGAATTTTCTCGAATTCAGGAAACTATAGAAATCCGCAGTGCGGTCGCTCGGATTTGGACCTACGAATATGCGTCGAGTGTGCTTCCAGTTACAGCACGAAGGCTTGCGGGAAGGTGGGAGAAAATACCTTATAGTAGTGGGTCTTCGACCTTTCACGCCAGAGAGCAACATCAATAAATTCACAAAGATCTGCAGTCCACATGTCTATCAAAAAAAATAGTGTAGTCAGAAAATTTATATAAAAAAGGGAGTTTGTTTTGCAAGACTACAATTGATTCTAAGCGAAGAGATAGTGTTACAAATTTGTATATATATACAATAGTTCCAAAAAAACAATTGGAAATCAAATTAAAATCTGGCAGGAGATGGTAGTTACTTTAGTTTGAATGTAAAATTTGACATTGATTTTGCTTGATTAAAGCTTCAATATCCGGTTAAATCTGTGTTGTTGCAATTCGCAAAGTTCCCCCAAATGGTCGTGGTTTTGATTTTAGGATTCAGTCATGGTTTTGATTTTAGGATTTTCATTTTACAAAAAAGCTGCTCATGTATGTAGGTACTGCCAAAGATAGAAGGCATGAAGAGTGCATGTTTACGAATTCCTGCATACTTGTCTTCGGTCACATACTTCGAATTGACATCTTTTTGTCAGTTAATGTAGGATTTTCAAGAGACTTGCATTTTACAGCAGAGTCACACTGTATATCTATAAATTCTAATTGAAGTTGAGTTGGAACAATATTACATAAGGTAAATTACATAAGAAAAAGTGAAATTTTTGAAAAATTCGTCATTTTCAGAAAATGTTATCTCAAATATCAGGCATGTCAATAAATTGTTTTAAATATCGAGGATAAGAGAAGAAAAAGTTTTTTTACGACAAAAAGCTGACAAAGCAATTTTTCTTGAAATCAAAATTTCTTGAAATTCTTCAAATTCCAATGTGGGGCCACCTGAATACGTTCAATGGGCCACGACTTTTGTGGACAAGGTCTATAAAGAGCAATTCCTTAAAAAGTGGGCTGTTGTTGTTGTTGTCTTGTCCACATTACATAGAACAATGGTTGCCAGAGCCTACTCGGAAGAAAGGTTGAACTTCTATTTTCCTCCCCCAAGTTTGAGGGAGAGCAACCCGGGGGAGAGGGCTCCGGTGGTTTCCCACCCTTCTCCTCACCCTCCAATCCACACGAGAGGACTTTCGGCTCGCCGCGTATTTAGAGTGACTCCATGCCGCACCGACACTATACATTTACAAACATCCATGTCTTACCTGGGACCCGGGCCCTTCGGTATCGTAGTAGGCTCCCCTAACCACTATACCGTCTGGGTGACCCCCAAAAAAATGAGCTGTACAAATAAATGAATGAGCTAGAACAAAACAGCGTTTCAGGCAGTGTTAATGAATTGTCTAAGGAGTCCTTTTAATATGGACTTGGACTTAAATTCTGATATTAGATAGTCAGTAACGTTTAACAAAAATAAGTAAATAATACAAAAATTAATAACAATATAAATAATGACTACTTAGCGCAAAATAAACTATAATGAAATAAAAATATTAATAATTATAGTTTAATTAATTATTATTATAAAAAATAAAAATAACATTAAAATTGAATGAAGTGCTAATAAAAAAGAGCAAATTAATTATAGATTAAAATAAAGTATTTTAGAAATTAAATGAAATAAGGGAAAAAATAAAAGGTGATTAAAATAGTAACAAGGAATCTGACGAAGATAAAAGGATAAATCTTTTGAACCATACTTTTTGGTATCTAATTCATCTTTGTCATAATGACCCCGTGGACTGAATCGCTAATCAACCGAGATATCTCGCCAAAATCTGGGTACGTGTTCTTCTTATACCTCGCCACGTAATTGTGTATTTGCATTTTTTGCTTTCGCGGTGTGTTTTTATATTATTTATTTTTGATGAGGTTTCCGAATTCGCATTGTTTATTATAAAATATATATTCAATTCTTTTTTTTGTGTGAGCGCGACGTTCACACACGCTCATGACACAAACGCGTTCGTGACGTCAATCTTTCGTGAACAATCTTTAATTTACCGAAGGGTCTCGTGTTGGAAATTGGTTCACCGGCTTCAGAATATGGTTCGTCCCTGCTATTAGATTTATGTACTCTTGGACAGAGGAGTTACCGTCCATTAAATGGTGTAACAAACAGTTAAATATGTGTGAAAGTGCTGCAGTTGACTGGAGCAATTACATGCTATAAAATAATAATAATAAGGATAAACATTCTTTATTCTTAGGAAACGACATTTGAGTATCATTGTTATTCTTATACGCTATGTTGTTTATTTTTGTAGTTGAGCTTCACGAGCACGTCGAAATTATAACTGAGATCTTGGCTCAAATCGCCAAATATGGTTGGGGGTTTTTATAACAGAGAAGTACTAAATTTATCTTCCTTAGGGAATCGCATTTCCACATTGGGGCTCATTGCTTTCTGCCCCCACGCACACACATATTTTGTTCTTATCAGAAAAACGTAACACGTAGCTAATATTAATTTCTTAATACCCTTTTTTCATATGCCATATCTTAGCCTTCCAGTTTACCAGTAGTTTTACCAATTATAATATTCATAGTGTGAATATAAAATATCCCTACTAAATATAAAATATCCCTAAATCAACAAAAATTTTCTGTCAGTATTGAAATTCAGATGCATAACAAAGCACCAGAAGTCATCTTATTCCAGTTTCCATACTCTCCAGCTGCAGTTAAAACTTCCCTCAAAAATGAAATTTCGGTGCCGAGCTTCAATGGGCGGTGGCGGAATTTGAGCCCTGGACCGAAGGGGGAAATCTGTATGTATATGAGACGTCAACATTGACTTCAACAGAAGGGACGATTCAAATTGTGCAATCATGACTTCTAATGGAGTTGTTACGTCACGCGACACTAGGAGAAACTTTTCTAAGAAATGAGAATCTTCTTCTCCTTCTACCATTGGAAGGTTCCAAACCAAAACAGTCTCACTAAAACCAATTTTCTTGCTACGTACGCGGGGCATTTTGCGACTCAGACGAAAATATTTCTCTTAAAGCTCGTAGTTTTTCCCAAAACAACTGGTTTTTCCCTTAAGTCAACCAGTCAAATATCCCGAATGCGTAGAATATTCCGGGGAAAATGTTTCCTTTGACGCACTGGTAAGGGTATAAGTAGATGTGATACTGATATAGGACGAGCTCAAAAATAAAACATAGAAGCATCGATCGAAGAACAGTGAGCTGCAATTTTTTTTTTTTTTTTTTTTTTTTTTTTTAGGGCAAAGGCTATCAGGGTACTAAAATTCATCGACAGATGGCAAGCGTGAACGGGAAAAAACTGCATCGCACACACAAGGATAAAAGTGGTGCAAGCGCTTTAGATACGGATAGTCAAGATGCCATAGTTGAAAAAGTGAATAAGCTCATCCAACAAGATCAATAAATAACAATATAGAAAACTTCTACCGTTTTTCCTGTTGATTATTGAAACTGTTCAAGCGATTGTTACGGATCAACTGAAACTTGGTAAAGGGGCGTCTTCACTGGAAACCATGAATCATGCCATACGGTTATATCTCTTCAGTTTCTGCCAAAAAATGCCCAGAAATGTGATGACTTACCGTCATTGATAATCACCGGTGAGCTTAAGAACGTTTTGCAAGGTTAACGGTTATAGTTGGACAATAACGGGAGAGAAGAGTTTGGGAGGGGCTCCAAGAACAACGTAAGGACTTTTGTAAGAGCGCAGTTGTACATTTGGTGCTTTCTGAGGGTAAATATCTGTGTAATAACATTTTTGAGAAATCTCAAATTGTTGCTGTTAGAGAGACTTCGGCTGATTCAATTTTGTTGAATGTCCCTTATTTAGTTAGCATCTACAAAAAAGGAGGACCAAATTAACTGAAATTTTCGATTACCCGAATAAGCTATATTTGCTTGTTAATTAGGATGACTAGTGCTCAGATGTAGTCTTACTACTTAGGTACTTTTCTGTTCACCGGACGCTAGTCGCCCAATTTGCGCTCAAGCCTAAATGTAGTAGCCTTTTATATCACGTTGTGAATAACTATGCAGTGATAATATTTATATGTGTGCGTGGCCGAATTTGTGCAATTTTCTAACTTTTTAAAGTAAGAAAGAGATTGCTGTGTACATAGATCGCGCACAGCCTTCGGCGCATTATTTTCATTATAAATAAAGTAGTTATTCTTGTCTGGAAGCTTCGTTAGGCCTATCGCCATCTAGTAGTTCGATTTCGTCCCAGCACTTACATTTAGCGCTGAACTATGCTTCGCTAACAGAAAAGCACCCTGAATATTTTATCTACTGGACAGTCATCAGTCTTTTTTAAGCCTTTTAATTTTTTACGCAATTTATAACCTTAGGCATAATAATTGCATTTGTTAGTATATATTTTGATTCATGCATCTATAAAATTATAGACTTTATATTTTACGAAGAACACTCAAAATGTACATAAAATAAATATAAATAAATTAGTTACCATTATATCTTTTACTACATCCCACTGTTCCCAGTACTTAGGGTCCAATTCGAAAATTTCTAGCTGAAAGAATAAATATAAGCATTTTATTTTTTAAACTATCGTTTAATTTATATTTAATAATTAAGATTTGCATTCAAAAAAAATTTCCCATCTTATATGTTGATAAACTGATAATTTGGGAAGGTTTTTTTTGTGAAAAAATTCTTAAAAATCGTGAACTTGCACCCAATAAGTAATTTTCAGTTGTAAAAGACCACCAGACTGCATCAAGATGGATGCGTTTATATGTAAATAAGAATTTCCTTAATTATGAAAAATGTATTCCTTATTTCTCAATCGCATGTTTTTCTTATTAAATACCTTAGACATTTGATAAGGTATGTTATTTTTGGTGTGTATGTGATTATGGCAAAGCCTCAAGGGCTGGCTATCTGCCTAAGAGGAGGGATGCCTTCGTGGAGGACTTTCTAAGGGTAGCTGGCTCGTATACGCGTTACACATGGAGAAAACCACGAAAACGCCCATGCAGCCAGCCCGTTCGCGGGATTCGAACCTCGGACCGAACTACCAATGTTCAGCAACTTTACCGCTCGGCCGCTGGTGGGCTGTTATTTTTGGTACTTACGCGTATAATTCCGTCGACCGTTAAACTATCGCTAAGCAGCCACACATAACATCTGCTGTTTCGTTTGATGTAACTTCAATTGGTACTTGATGAATTAATTTTCTTTTTTGTGAATAAGGAAATAAATTAACTGTTATTGCTGTATTTTTCCTTGCATTCTAGTAAAAAATATTTTAACTTTTTCGACCTAGCAAAAGGCGGATTATTTCTAAATTGGGTGGTATAAAAAATGAATATGAACGAACACAATATGATTACCTGCATAAGGCTAACAAAACAATAATAAATTGTTATGCTATATTCACAGTGTTCTAAACAGAACTAGGCGTAACAAATTAATACAAATCGATGAAAATCTTTTCATGAAGCGGGTCGAATACTGATTGTTAGATAAAGAGGAGTGGGTTCCTTCACTCCTCTTTTTATCTAACAATCAGTATTTCAGTATCCAATTTCACTGGAGCGCTTAGCGCACCTTTAGCGGGATCTCCGTCAACTTTTTTTTTTTTTAGGGGCTGACGGGATAATACGTAAATACTTTATTTCTTTTAGAAACATTTAGTTTTTGAATAACATGAAGTCCATGCTCCGACCTTATCAAGTATGTGTCACACTCATGTTCGCGGATTACTTATGATGACGCACACACTCATGATGGCGGAATCTTTTGCGGGCTGACGGGATAATACTTAAGTACTTTATTTCTTATAGAAACATTTAATTTTTTTAATAATATCAAGTCTGTACTCCGACCATATCAAATATATGTCACACTCATGATCGTCACTTCGAACATCTCTTTCAACCTCAAAGTATTTCGCAGATGTCTTGTGAGTAATAAAAGCACTTCGTGTTATTATGGGCTGCAATCATTTCTCGTCTTCTCATACTAACACATGCTGTATGAACACATGCACTGCTATATGATTCTGATTTCTGTCAGGCCTTAGCGGCTCACGCTTTGTGAGTCCCCTCAGGGGGCTCACTTCTGTGAGTACGGGTGTGGCAATCCCGAGGTACCCTAGCCCTTCAGGGGATCATCTTCTTGATGAGACGGGTGTCACGATCCTGGAGCCCCAGTGATCTATCCTCTTTTCCGTCTCCTCTCCTCTTTGCTGGAACTTTTCCCTTCTCTTCTCCCTCGTGGTTTCTCTCTACGGAGTTTGGGGCTCGTCACGAGAGACTGGAACAACCCTTGTCTCTAGTCTTCGAGTGGCGAGAAAACTGCCCACGTGTTTGCCGTGCGTGGAGACCCGTGTCGCTGGAAAGGAGGGTCCTGGTAGTTGAGGGGCGAGGTACTGTCCCCAACACACTACTTTGGCCTCTGCTTCAGCTAAACGGGAGGCACCTTAGTCGTCCTCACGGGTGTCAATCGGCTGGTCACTAGTCCTTGTGTCAGTGGCTTGGGGTCAAGCTCTCGGGAGTACCTGCTTTCGGGAAAGCCGACTGTGGGGCTTCAGTTTGCGTATAGGTCCGGCTAGCCCTAACACAGGAATCTGTGTTCCCTTGTAGGGCTCGGTGGTGGGCGGGGCCGTCGGACCCGAATTTTTTCTCTTTTAAACATGGCTTCAATTTTCATACTAAAAAAACCTGACCCAAACGAAATTAAACAAGATATAGAAATAATTGAGAAACCTATTAGTAAGAAAACCCGTACTGATGTAAATGCAAAGGAAACTACTGAAAATCCGCGCTTCCTAGTTGTCTCTTGTCCTTCTGGTGAACTGCAAAAGATGTCTCCTTTTCTAGTAAGCAAATACATTAACTCATGCATAGGTCAGCCAAAGAATATTAAGCGTCTCCGTTCTGGAGACCTGCTTATAGATACTGTTTCGCCAACACAATCTGCTTCCCTTTTGTCACAAACCAAACTTGGAAATGTAGCTATAACTGTGTCAGCGCATAAAACTCTGAATTTTTGTAGAGGTGTTATCTCGGAAATCGACCTTCTCTCTGTTTCAGAAGAAGAGTTCGTTTCCGAGTTAGCTGACCAAAATGTCTGTGGCGCTAGGCGGATCAAGATGCGTAAGGAAGGTCAGTTGATTGACACCAAACACGTGATCCTGACCTTCAAATCGCCTGATCTGCCTAAGAATATTAAGGCTGGATACCTCAATTGTCCTGTACGTCCATACATTCCAAACCCTATGCGATGTTTCCAGTGCCAGCGTTTTGGCCATTCCAAGATGTCCTGTCGTGGGACCCTGACGTGCGCTCGATGCTCGTCGGTTGGCCACGATAGCGAAAATTGCACCGCTGCAGCACTGTGTATAAATTGCAAGGGCAACCATCCAGCATTTTCTCGTTCCTGTCCGAAATGGAAATTAGAAAAGGATGTGCAGACCATAAAAGTTACCAGGAACATTTCGTATTCCGAAGCCAGAAGACAAGTTCAAAGCACACAGCCTATATCGAACAAATCATATGCCAATGCCGTGAAATCAACCCGCACAATAGCCACCCAAACTTCCATAAGTACACAGACTCCACCAAATAAAAACCAGCAGCCTGCAAGCAAGAACAAAGAAAATCCAACACATACCATACAAAATAAAGAAATAGCAATCCCGAGCAAACCCAAAACTGTGCCTCCAATAATAGAAACCAAAAATAGAAGTCCCAGCAATAGTTCTGCAAATAAAATTATTTCTGAATCTGCAGATTCAGACAGTATGGAAGTGGAAGACGGTCTAGAAGTTCCCGATCATCTGCTTCCGCGCAAAACTAAAAAGGAACACAGGAACAACAAACATCAATCATAATGGCCACCCTCGTCTCATGGAACTGTCGCGGTTTCCACCGAAATTTGCTCGACATCAAAGCCATAATCAATGCTTATCATCCTGTATGCTTCGCAATACAGGAAACAAATCTAAAACCAGAACAACAGGCAAAACTTCGGAGGTTTTCTTTCGTCAGGAAAGATAACATTGCAGGTGAACGTGCCAGTGGAGGTGTAGGTCTCCTCACCTCACTGGATTATCCCTCAAATGTGCTTTCTTTGACGACACCCCTCCAAGTTGTCGCTACTCAAACAAATTTTGATATTGTTGTTACAGTCGTTTCTCTGTATTTGCCTCCAAATGAGCATATTGATCAGCAAGATTTAAATGGTCTTTTAGAGCAGCTGCCTGAGCCTTTCATCATAATAGGAGATTTTAACGGCCATAGTCTGCTCTGGGGTAGTAAAGATACAAATTGCCGAGGGAGACAAATTGAGCAGATGATCGAAGATCATAGCCTTTGTCTCCTGAATAATGGGCAGGATACTTACTTCCATGAGCCTACAAAGACATTCCATGCTCTCGACCTTGCCATCTGTTCACCATCTCTGTTGCCATTTTGCACTTTTAGTGTCGGAAATGACCTGTACAACAGCGATCATTATCCTATTTTTGTGTCTCTTGCACGAAGAGAAGCAAATCCCATGACGAGACTCCCTCGTTTAATCCTGGACAGGGCAGACTGGGAACTCTTCTCTTCCATTGCAGAGCTCACACATCAAATGGTAGAAGGTGTGCATATCGATGACGCTGTTGAAGCTGTTACTAATACTATTATTCAGGCAGCTATGCTCTCCATTCCTAGAACATCAGGAAAACTACTAAAATATTCGAAACCGTGGTGGAATCGCGACTGTCATGAAGCACTGAAAAAACAGAAAAAAGCATGGGGTATTTTTCGTAGATATCCTACTCTGCGAAACCTCATAGCTTTTAAAAGAGCCAGAGCAAATGCACGGAAAGTAAGAAGGCAGAGCCAGAGGGATTCCTGGATTTCATATGTGTCCTCAATAACATCCTCTACGCCTAGTAAGCGGGTTTGGGAAAGAGTTCGAAAAGCATGCGGAATGTATAAAGACCACTCACTTTCCTTTCTGGAAAAAGATGGCCGAGTGATTAGCTCCATAGAAGAAATTGCAAATACAATTGGTGAGACATTTGCTGCCGTTTCTTCCAGCCGAAATTACTCACCTGCATTTCTTTCTATCAAGCAACGCTCTGAAAAAAATCCCATCGCTTTAAACTCTTCCAACTTTGAGCCGTACAATAGAGACTACTATGGTTGAACTAAAGAGAGCTTTGTTGCAGACACATAGGTCTTGTCCGTGTCTGGATGGCGTGTATTATGAAATGCTAAAGCATCTGTCCTATAAGTCACTGAGTGCCCTTCTCACACTTTACAATAGAGTGTGGAAGGAGCGTACATTTCCCAGTGCATGGAGGAACGCTGTTGTCATTCCTATTGCGAAGCCAGGGAAAGACCCGAGGAATCCCTCGAACTATCGGCCAATTGCCCTTACCAGTTGTGTTTGCAAACTGTTTGAAAAGATGGTAAACAGCCGCCTAGTCTACTTCTTGGAAAAGAATAATATTATATCGCCTTATCAGAGCGGTTTTCGAAAGGGGAGAACGACCGTAGACAATATGCTTCTATTAGAGACATCTATTCGAAAAGAAGAAGTCACCTTGTCTCAATATTCTTCGACATTGAGAAAGCTTATGATAAGGCATGGAGATACGGTATACTCCGGGATCTTCACGAGAGTGGCTTGCGCGGCAACCTACCAATTTTCATACAGAATTTCTTGAACGCTAGAACTTTTCAAGTAAGGATTGGCTTTGTTTTTTCGGATGTTTTTCAACAGGAAGAGGGTGTGCCTCAAGGCTGTGTGCTTAGTGTAACCCTGTTTAGTTTAAAAATAAACTCTGTATTAAAAGAACTTCCTCCCACCATCTTGGGATCTCTGTATGTTGATGATCTGCAGATTAGCTGTCGAGGAGCAGACATGAGATATGTAGAGCGGCAACTGCAGATGGCTCTGAATAAGATCCAAGAATGGTCAGACAAACAGGGATTTACATTTTCGAAACAGAAAACTGTGTGTGTTCACTTTTGTAGGAAGCGTGGTCTCCATCCTGAACCTGAGTTACATTTGAATGGTACAATTATTCCAGTTACGCCCGAAGTAAAATTTTTAGGAGTGACGTTCGACCGAAAATTGACTTTCCTTTCTCATGTTTTAAACCTGAGAAAGAAGTGTCTAAAAACACTAAATATTTTAAAAGTGTTGGCGAACACCTCCTGGGGTGCAGAGCGTTGCTCCATGCTTCGCATTTACAGAGCCCTTGTTCGCTCTAGACTGGACTATGGCTCAGTTGTTTATGGATCCGCTCGGTCATCAGTTTTGTTAAAACTCGATCCTGTTCACAATCAAGCTCTGCGGATTTGTTCAGGAGCTTTCAGGACTTCTCCTGTCCAGAGCCTGTATGTTGACTCTACCGAACCATCACTTTATCTGAGGCGTGAGCAATTGTCCCTTTTGCAATATTTTAATATTCTATCACAACCTGAACATCCCAATAAGCTATGCTTACTTGATAATGAGTGTAATATATTATTTGAAACACGTCCATCCTGTATTCCTATCTTTCCTTTAAGACTTCGCCCTATCATTGAGGAACATTCCCTCTCTGATATGCCCCCCCAAGCAGTACAGAACTTTGAAATCCCACCTTGGGAAAATTCACGTATTCAGCTGCTCGATGTTTTCAAACATCACGTGAAGGCAAGCACTAACGAGATCGTTTACAGACAATTCTTTGCTGAGCACAGGCAGAAATATAGCAGTTATTATCCGATATACACAGATGGATCGAAGTCAAATGATCATGTCGGGACGGCTTTTGTATTTGAAGATTACATTGAGGGCAAATGCCTGCATCATGCTTGCTCAGTCATAACATCTGAACTAACTGCAATATATTATGGTCTTTTGTACATATCAAAGCTCTGCCATAGAAAGTTCATAGTTTATACAGACTCGTATAGTGCTCTTAAATCCTTGGAAGCTTTTCCCAACAATCAGAATCCTGTGGTTGTGGATGTTCTAAAAATTCATATAAATTTAACGATTCGAGGTTATGAAGTCCTGTACTGCTGGGTTCCTGGACATGCTGGAATAAAGGGAAATGAGCTTGCAGATATCGCAGCCAAATCTGCTGTTGAACTGTCCAGTCGCCTTATCCCTTTTAGAGATATCTGCAGTGTCATCAGAGGAAAGGTCCGAAAAAAATGGCAGCAAATTTGGGATGTTCAGCATCACAACAAGTTGAAAAACGTGAAGCCTAGAATTGAGCATTGGGATTTTGCTGGAAATCGTAAGGAGGACGTTCTTTTGACTCGCCTCAGAATTGGTCACACTAGAGTCACACATAACTGTCTTCTCAAAGCTGAAAATGAGCCTGTTTGTTTTAATTGTAATGTTTGTTTATCTGTTCATCATATTTTAATTGAGTGTCCATGTTTTAATAATCTTCGCCAGAAATATTTTAATAGCTGTGACTTACCTCTCGACCGTCTAATCGGAAGAGAGGTCAATTGTAATTTATTTTACTATTTAAAAGAGATTGGCTTTTATTACCTAATGTAATTTGTTTTGAAGACTGTGTCTTGAATTTTAATATGTGCTTTTAACTTGTTTTTATATGACTTCATCCTGTGGATTTGGTACATTTATCTACTTGTTTTTATTCATTGAATTTTAATGACTTCAATTGTAATCATCCCATCTTGTGTTTGGCGCGTCATAATCATCTCTGGTTTTTGCGCCATAATCACTCACTCACTCACTCACTCACGCTTTGTGAGTACGGGTGTCGAAATCCTTCTCGCCAAGAGGTGATCCCATCAAGGGATCACTCTTGGCGAGAAGGGGACACGATCCCGAAAGCCCAGTGATCCTTCCTCCTATCCTTTTCGGCTCTTATCTGATCTTTTTCCATTTTTTTCCTCTTTTGTGGTTTTTCTTTTCGGAGGTTGGTGCTCAAAGGGAGATGCTGTTACAAACCTTTGTTTCTAGTTTCTCGTGATGAGAAAATCGCCTACGCGTTCGTCGTGTGTTGTAACCGTAAAAGTGGAAAGGAAGGTCCTAGTAGCTGAGGTGCGAAGTTACCGTTCCAATACACTGCTTTGGCCGTTTGCTTCAAACTGAAACGGAAGGCACTTAGCTCTCCCCAGTAGTGACAGTCGGCTAATCACTTGTCCTTAGTGACTCGGGGATAAGCTTTCAGGAAAGCTGACTGTGGGGTTTCAGTTTGCATATAGACCTGATTAACCCTAGCGCAGGAATCTGCGCCCTGTTGTTGGACTCCCCGGTGAGTGAGGTTGCCATGTCTGAATCACTTTTCTAATATGGAATTTCTACTGAATCTAGTACCCCTCATAACATTTCATTTCTAACAAAAAGATAAAAACATGTGCAAATGCAAATTCTGAAGTAATAAAATCATTTCCCCTTTTGTAGTTATGACTCACAGGTGAAATTTCAAAAATATCACACTTTTTGATACAAAAACATGTAAAGATTTATTTATGTTTATCTAACTAGTTATTTTATGTTAAGTAGCTTTACTGTCATTTTCCTTTCCAGTTTCCCTGCCAGAATGCTAATTTCATTTCGCGGGTATTCAGATGAGACAGAAAGAGATGGTATTTAAAGGTAAGTTTTGGATTGTCTAATTGGAGCGCGTTTCGCCTGCTGAAGGCCAGGTTACTAGTTGAAAATCTACAATAGCGTTCCTGTCTTCGGCGTTGCTTTATTCTTGTCAATAATGCTTGTCACGACGGTATAGGTGTGAGCCAACTTGTGTGTTAAGCATTTATGCGTAGCCTTTGCCTAATTTACGACTTAGTTTTAATTTTTCTGTTATTTCGAGTTACGCCATAAATGTCGGCTGGTTTGTAAGCACAAGAAGTGTATTCTGTTAAGTTTTGTTGAATTCTAAATAAAAGAGTCTTTTACACTATTCTTAAGTTCTGTTTCATTTTAGATATATCGATATGTTACTTACACGTCTATTCAAGGATCTTCCGCAAGTTAGTTTCGGACACAATTCTTACAAAAATGCGTAGCTGAATGAACCACCCTAGGTTTTATGCGACTTATTGCTAATTGTGAGATATTTTATAATTCGCTAATGTTAAAGAAAACGAAAATAAAGCCTCTTACTGTTCTTGTCTATGCAATTATTACACTTGGCAATAATTTTACTATTTTGATAGGGCGCCATCATTGCGAAATTTCAGTACATTATGGCACAAAAAGTGTATAAAAATAAACAACAGCCTTTGCTTACCGATTTTTTAAAACAACCGCCATCTTCACTTTCCTCTGAAAATGTAAGAAAAATATTTTATTGAAAGATAACATTAGCGATGCAATATACACTTAGCAGAAAGAAAAATCCGATTGCCAAGGCATATATTATATCAGTATCTTTTACGCACAAATTTGAATTATTAGCCAAATGGGCGTTAGCCAGAAGGGCTGCCTGAATAAGGCATTTTGCGTCGAATCAATTTTCAAATTGTTACCACGAAATATTATCGCCTTGTATTATGTTTAAAGAAATTAAATAATGAAGAATCTCATGCATGTATGTATGTTTCTCGCATTGTGAAAAACAGCAGTACCTACACTCATCAAATTTTGAGTAACATATAGACCTTCACCAGAACATGGGCACGTGGAAGTCCGAATTTGAAATTTGCTTTATTGATTATTTTCTAATTCTTTAATGAAATTTTGATTAAACAGCTCAACAATATCAAAGCGAACATGTCAACAGTGTACGGAATAAAACATTTTTATCTCCAGCGCGCGAAACTGTCTATCGGAGATTCTAAAGATTTGCTGTTTTTAAATATTTTTAGCACAATGGGGCGTTGGTCTAAGTGCTCTTGAAACCTGTATGTGGCTGTAAATGGAAAATAAAAAAATTTAAAAAAAAAGTTTGGGCGTAATTGCAAAATCTGAAAGCTTTCAGATTTTTAATTTATTTATTTTTGTTATAATTCTCTTGAAAACTGTTTCCCAAGCAGTTTAACTTCATAACCCACTTCTGTGTACACTACCGGACAAAAAAATGCAGCGCCCTGAGGGAAGAATCTGATGAAAACTTACATTACAGTGATCAAATAGACAGAAGTTCTCACCTGGCTTCTTTTAAAAGCTGAGAGTGAGCCTGTTTGTTCAAATTGTTATGTTTGTCTATCTGTTCGTCATATTTTAATTGAGTGTCCCTGTTTTAACAATCTTCGTCAGAAATATTTTAATAGCTGTGACTTACCTCTTGACCGTTTAATCGGAAGAGAGGCCAATTGTAATTTATTTTATTATTTAAAAGAGACTGGATTTTATTACTTGATGTAATCTGTTCAGCAGATTTTGTATTATATTTTAATGTGTGCTTTTACCAGGTTTTTTATATGACTTCATCCTCTGGATTTGATACATGTAGCTTTTTAAAATTTTTTTATTAATAAGTATTTCATTTCATTAAATTAGGTCATCCCACCATTTGTTTGGCGCATGATAATCATCATTGGTTTTTGCGCCAAAAAACTCACTCACTCACTCACTCTCACCTGGCTTCTATTTTCGCAATAATTTTTAATTAATCGTGGGTGCAAGCGAAAAAGTACATATGCCATTTCCATGTAAACACTTTTCTTGCAAAACCGTTACCGTACATATAACAGTTTAAATTCATTCTTTAACCAAATACAAATAAACTATTAATAAGGTCAGTATGTTATTTAAAATATATTCCACACAATTCTCCTTATCTTTCATTCATAAAATAAGAAATCATCTAATGAAATAACGCTATTTCTCCTCGCTTTACTGAAAGCCCACAAGGTATGTCTGCGTTAGTTACAAAGCCCACAAGGCGATAACTCACCATTCTAAATTTGACCGCCAAAAAGATGTTTCATCCATTGAAAGCAGACCGTAGAATAAAAAGTCTGTAGGCGTTGTGAATATGCTCATTCCAACGCTGTTTATGCTTATTCAGTGCGCTGATCAATTTGCGCTACAAAAAAAGTGGGTATTGCTGTTCGAAAATTTCGAAATTTTTTTCACCGAACTGTAACCATAACCCTGACAGCTCTATTATTTGATTATCACAATCTCGAGCGCATGCTTTCAAATAACAATATCTGAAATTTCATCTTCGATTGGTTGAGCCGATAAGCCGCTAGGGGTTCATGTGCAGAGAAATCAGGATTTTTTTTAAAGCAGGAGAGGTATTAAATGAGCAATGCCCTCGCCGGGACTCGAACCACAGACCTCCCGCATACGCGTCGAGCGTGCTGGCCACTACACCATGAAGGCATGCTAAGAAGGTGGGAGAAATATCGTATATACTCCTCCTTTTAAAGGCCGACTGGGGATTAGGGGACCCAATCGCCAAATCCTGGTGGTGGATAATCATCATCACCACCTTTTTTTTAGTTCGGGCGCCACTGTAGAGACAATACGTTATTCCGAAGCAGGAGAGATGAAAAGTGAGTAATGCCGTTACCTGGACTAGAACCACGGACCTCTCGAATACGCGTCGAGTGTGCTGATCACTATACCACGAAGACATGCTAAAAAGGCGGGAGAAATTCCTTATACATGTACAGGGAAAAGATGTTTTTTATGACCACCCTGTACTAACATTTTGCTCTTAGGTCGCTGAAGATGCTCAATAATTTTAAAATGTAATATCCCGGTCAATTTTTGTCCTACGAAAATCAAATTTTTGTATTTTATATTTTATAATAAGTACAATTTTTAAAATATAAATATAGAGGCCGTAGGAACACATAAAAAGCTCGATTTCGTATTTTTTTATAAAATTAATCTTTTTAAATTAAAAAAGTAAGAAAAAATGAATATTTGCATCACATGAAACATTTCCTTAAATATAAGAATAGGTTTACAACCAACAGTTGTAAAAAAAAAAAGGCCGCGTAAGGATTTATGTGAACATAGTCCCGTCGCTCAGTTATAATTTCTTATAGAACGCGGCAATTCAAAAAACAATAATTAAATTAACTACAAATGCCGAGTTGACACCATTTTCGAAACCAGATTTCGAGTTCCCCTTTGCCAGGTAAAATAAAATCTCTTCTAATTACAATTCGATCGGTGATGTCTATTAAGTCAATATTAAAATAATTTTAAAAAATTAAGAAAGAAAAATCTTATTTGTAATGAAGAAATTTTACAGTCCCGTTATACAGAAGAAAACTTATCAAAACAGAAATATAACATATATAACATCATAGTATAACAGTAGAGGAGACAGCTCTGCCAAATCACACACTTACGTGGGGACAATCCTAAAATTTCTAATTGTTGCAAGCAGAGTGCTTCTTTGTGTTATATCTACCACATTCTCCTCAGTCATAATGAAACATGTTGATTCGTTAGAATGAAAGCAAATATGTCTCAGAGCAATTTAGGATTATTGAAAAGACGGCAAAATGTTTCCTGTCAACACGCAAACGATAATAAGCCAAAATAGTGTCTTAATGCAGGTATTTGAAATATGTTTCATTAATTGCTTTTATGTATATCACATAAATAAGATATATTACTAAAATAAAATAAAGATTTAAACTGATTAAAAGAGCATTTATAGTCTTTATACAATATTGTTATAACATGGCGATACAATCGAAGATCTTATGTCACATCCAATGGCAATACTTTGGAAACTGGCTATTATGAGGCTTGGGAAGATTGTATCTTCAGCTGAATGACAATACTTTCCAAGTCGTATGAATGTTAAATACACAATTGCGTAAATGGTTCAAAGATTTAGGAAAGGCTCCTTAAAGATGTTTCTAACATAGCCAAAAAAAAAAAGGAAATTATTAAGAAATATCCACATTCTTTTTAAATCACTCTCCTTATTATAATAATGTCTAATGTGACGGTATAATTTTTAAAATGATTGAAGGAAACTAATACAACTATCCCACCGGCAATTGGCCAGAATGCATAAAAGATTAATGATTAATACTGTGTTGGGGAAACGTAACATGCCCCTCAGGGGGCTCACTTCTGTGAGTACGGGTGTGGCAATCCCGAGGTACCCTAGCCCTTCAGGGGATCATCTTCTTGATGAGACGGGTGTCACGATCCTGGAGCCCCAGTGATCTATCCTCTTTTCCGTCTCCTCTCCTCTTTGCTGGAACTTTTTCCCTTCTCTTCTCCCTCGTGGTTTCTCTCTACGGAGTTTGGGGCTCGTCACAAGAGACTGGAACAGCCCTTGTCTCTAGTCTTCGAGTGCCGAGAAAACTGCCCACGTGTTTGCCGTGCGTGGAGACCCGTGTCGCTGGAAAGGAGGGTCCTGGTAGTTGAGGGGCGAGGTACTGTCCCCAACACACTACTTTGGCCTCTGCTTCAGCTAAACGGGAGGCACCTTAGTCGTCCTCACGGGTGTCAATCGGCTGGTCACTACTCCTTGTGTCAGTGGCTTGGGGTCAAGCTCCCGGGAGTACCTGCTTTCGGGAAAGCCGACTGTGGGGCTTCAGTTTGCGTATAGGTCCGGCTAGCCCTAACACAGGAATCTGTGTTCCCTTGTTGGGCTCCGTGGTGGGCGGGGCCGTCGGACCCGAATCTTTATTCTTTCACTATGGCTTCTTCTCATATCTACTTAATTAAAGATTTCCAGGTAACTCCAGTCATTCAAACTAGTTCTGAAACGTCTACAGCTAAACCAGTCACTCAACCTAGTTCTGAAACGTATACTGCTAAACCAGTCACTCAACCTAGCTCTGAACCATCTACTAATAAACTAATCATTCAACCTAGCTCTGAAACGTCTACTACTAAACCAGTCACTCAACCTAGTTCTGAAAATTCTGCAAAAAAATTACGCACAGATGCAAATAAAAAAAATCATCACAATAGTCCCCGTTTCCTAGTCATCTCTAGTCCTTCTGGCGAAATGCATAAGATGTCTCCTTTCGTAATAAATAAATACATCCAGTCTTGTATTGGTGAGCCGAGAAACATAAAGCGTCTCCGCTCCGGAGACTTGCTTATTGATACAAACTCAGCCACCCAGTCTGCTTCTTTACTTCAGATTACTAAACTTGGGCAAGCGAATGTCACTGTAACACCCCATAAGTCACTGAACTATTGTCGTGGTGTAATCTCAGAATTCGACCTTCTGTATGTTTCTGAAGAAGAGATCGCTTCTGAGTTATCCGAACAAAATGTCTGCGGTGTAAGGCGGATCAAGATGCGTAAAGAAGGTAAGTTGATAGACACGAAACACGTGATCCTTACCTTCAACACGCCTGATCTGCCTAAGAATATTAAGGCCGGATATCTAAATATTCCTGTAAGACCTTATATTCCAAACCCTATGCGATGTTTCCAATGCCAGCGTTTCGGCCATTCTAAGACGTCTTGTCGTGGCAGCCTCACATGCGCCCGATGCTCACAGATTGGCCACGATTCTGATAATTGTACCGCTGCGCCTTTGTGTATAAATTGCAAGGGTGACCACCCAGCATTTTCTCGCTTGTGCCCAAAATGGAACTCGGAAAAAGAAATCCAGACTACAAAAGTTACTAGGAACATCTCTTACGCCGAAGCCAGAAGACTAGTCCAGAGCACACAGCTTCGACCAAATTCATCATACGCCAGTGCTGTTAAATCATATCGTACAGTTGCCACCCAAACATCAATAGGCACACAGACCCTACCAAATAAAACCCAACCGTCTACATCCAACAAGAAAAAAGAAAATGCAACTCATATAGTACAAAAGAAAGAAACAATTATTCAAAGTAAGCCGAAAACTGCCACACAAAAAATATCAAATAAAAATAGAAGTCGCAGCAATAGCTCTCTTGATGACATGATTTCTGAATCTGCGGATTCAGACTTTATGGAAGTGGAAGAGGGTCTGGAATTTCCCAGGCATCTACTTCCACGAAAAACAAAAGAACAGCACAGGAAAAACAAAAACCATTCATAATGGCCACCCTCGTGTCATGGAACTGTCGCGGTTTCCACCGAAATTTGCTTGACATCAAATCTATAATAAATGCGTACCATCCTGTGTGCTTAGCAATACAGGAAACAAATCTGAAACCAGAACACCATGCAAAACTTCGGAGGTTTTCTTTCGTCAGGAAGGATAACCTTGCAGGTGAGCGTGCCAGTGGAGGAGTAGGTCTCCTCTCCTCACTGGATTATCCCTCAAATGTACTTCCTTTGACGACATCCCTCCAAGTTGTCGCTACTCAAATAAATTTTGATATTGTTGTTTCATTTGTTTCTTTGTATTTGCCTCCAAATGAGCACATTTATCAGCAAGATTTAAATAATCTAATAGAGCAGCTGCCTGAGCATTTTATTATAATAGGAGATTTTAACGGCCATAGTCCACTCTGGGCTAGCAAAGATACAAATTGCCGAGGAAGACAAATTGAGCAGATGATCGAAGATCACAGCCTTTGTCTCCTAAATAATGGGCAAGATACATACTTCCATGAGCCTTCAAGGACATTCCACGCTCTTGATCTAGCCATCTGTTCACCATCTCTATTGCCATTTTGCGATTTCATTGTCGTAAGTGATCTGTTTAACAGCGATAATTATCCCATTCTTTTATCTCTTGCACGAAGAAGAGCGAGCCCCATGTCGAGACTCCCTCGGTTTATACTGGATAGGGCAGACTGGGAACTCTTCTCTTCCTCTGCAGATCTCACTCAGAAAATGGTAGAAGATGTGCTTATCGATGATGCAGTGGAATGTAATGTTTGTTTATCTGTTCGTCATATTTTAATTGAGTGTCCATGTTTTAATAGTCTTCGCCAGAAATATTTTAATAGCTGTGACTTACCTCTCGACCGTTTAATCGGAAGAGAGGTCAATTCTAATTTATTTTATTATTTAAAAGATATTGGCTTTTATTACCAAATGTAATTTGTTTTGAAGACTGTCTCTTGAATTTTAATATGTGCTTTTAACTTGTGTTTATATGACTTCATCCTCTGGATTTGGTACATTTATCTACTTGTTTTTATTTATTGAATTTTAATGTCATCAATTGTAATCATCTCATCTTTTGTTTGGCGCGTCATAATCATCTCTGGTTTTGCGCCATAATCACTCACTCACTCACTCACTCACTCACCCGAAACGTAACATGACGCGAAGAATAATTGCCTGTTTTCCTGTTTAGCGGATTAGGGTAAAGCACAAAAGTGCTGGCTTTTAAAGGAAGGAATGCTTTCGTAAAACACATTTTGAGAAGAACTGGATCGCATTCACGTTACACGTGAAAATAGGGGAAGATACTTTATTATATAAGGTTGAATTTAATGAACTATTAAGCTACACTTGTTTAATCTCCCTGGTGCTTTACATAAAATCCGATGAAACACGAAGAATACAATCAACATATAGAACTTATCTAAAGAGTTTACAAAAAGTTACCTCTTGTAGTGTAACTAAAAATTTAACAGAAAGTAACCGTTGTGGAATTTCTGAAATCAAAGTAATTAAATATGCGTAATATAGTGGGTAACCTACAGCGTCTCAGTAACCTGGCTGCAGTTACCGAGGCTTCAAATTCTACGGTGTAATTAATTATTAAAACCCAGAACGACAAACGGGGGGGGGCGTGTGTCGTGACAGGGATAAAAAGCTCTTTGGCAAGTTGTCACTAGCTTTCTCTTTCTAAATTACAATTTCGCTCTCTGTTTAAACTGAGCTTAATTTGCATTCTGATGGTGGATGACCGAAGAAATAGAAGATGAAGAGAAGAATTAACTTGAAAAATTAATGTATTAGTTAAATATATCTTACAGCAGACATTTCTGCATCAAATTCCAACAGTTTCACATTTTAAAATATGTTTCACGAATATAACAATTTTAGGCTAGAAAATTTGTTGAATTTTTACCTTTAAAGACAGTAATTACATCTTCAATGACTGCGCTGCATGCTTCTTGATCTGCACTGATTTGATGAATCGTCAATAATGCCATACATCCCAAAGCAAGGATAAACTTTAATGAATTCATTATGAAGATATGCTAGTAAAACTCTGCTTCAACAGTGAGTAATATACAGAAATGCTGGTAATTATGGCACAGCAATAAATAATCCTAAATTTATATAGAATCAGATTTTTAAAGGGCATTTTTCCAGTGATATTTGAGCGTGACATTTTAAACACATTGATAAAAAATAAATTACGGTCTTTGGAAGTTCGATTTCTCCAAGCTGTCAGAAATGTGCATAATGTGAAAGTGACAAGGAAGAGGAAGTTTTATTGATTCTGACCTTGAAACCTGTTTAAATACAACGGGAATACAATTTTTTTCAGTGTACAAAGAGTTTTTCTTCGCATAACTATAAAATTCTTTTTCAAGCATTCAAACCCTGCTTTTTTACATATTCTTTTGCATCCATTTGTATACACGCAAGATATGGATTAATTATATGTTATTTATTTATAGCAATATATATGTGCATCCTATTGCGAGAATGACAAACGTTTTGAAATTGCATGCTACAGTTACAGGAAAAGAATATTTCACTTTATTTAAAAATCAAACAGATAAATAAAGATTGAAGGTTATTTTTTTTTTATTATCAACTAGTATATTGTCATCACCACGCCCAAATCGCGAATCTGAAAAACCGTCGCTTTGCGCAATATACGTTTTAAATTGTTTTATGTATATTTGTGAGGCATTGACAAAATTTGTTATTTAAATCCGTTACAACTAAAAAATTCGGTAATCTGGTCAATTTTGGATGTCAACAATGTTGAATCATCAAGTATGCTGGAATGTTGAATTTATTGGTAAAATGCAGCAAAACCCATTTTGTAAACCCAATTTAACGTATTGTAAGAACACAAAAAAATTCCATATAGAGTTAGTAATTCTACAACTGACAGAAAATAAACTAGAAGGTAAACTACAGAATAAACATAATTTATCATTCTGAATCAATATATATTCTGGAATCCGCAGTATTGCTGTTGCAAGAAGACTTTTCCGAGTTCGAATGTCGATAAATCATTGAGGAAAATATGGAGTTTCGTTACTTTTCCCCATGGTGAGAATATGCTTTAACCCAGTGTTTCTCAAACCAGTTTACTCGTTGGACTGGTAAAGTATTTCGGTGTTTTTATATCGGATCGGTAAAGTTAATAATTTTGACTATCTTTATATATATAAAATTGTGGATATAAATAAAATTTAAATTATTTGTAATAAAAATATTAATTTTGCTATTAGTAGCAAAAACCAAATATGTACCCATGTGTAGGGAGCAAAATAATATTAGTAAATAAGTCGAAAGGACATAAAAAACATTAAAAAAATAATTAAATGAATTTAATGCTGTTGTTCTTTTTAGCTAACATTTCAGTTCTAGATGTCAAACCAGTTACAGAAACACGCAAAGCACGTGCAAATTCGATGTTTTGTTTTAATAACGCACCCTAGCCCTTCAGGGGATCATCTTCTTGATGAGACTGGTGTCACGATCCTGGAGCCCCAGTGATCTATCCTCTTTTCCATCTCCTCTCCTCTTGGCTGAAACTTTTTTCCTTCCCTTCTCCCTTGTGGTTTCTCTCTACGGAGTTTGGGGCTCGTCACGAGAGACTGGAGCAGTCCTTGCATCTAGATTTCGAGTGGCGAGAAAACTGCCCGCGTGTTTGCCGTGCGTGGAGACCCGTGTCGCTGGAAAGGAGGGTCCTGGTAGTTGAGGGGCGAGGTACTGTCCCCAACACACTGCTTTGGCCTCTGCTTCAGCTAAACGGGAGGCACCTTAGTCGTCCTCACGGGTGTCAATCGGCTAGTCACTAGTCCTTGGGGTCAAGCTCTCGGGAGTACCTGCTTTCGGGAAAGCCGACTGTGGGGCTTCAGTTTGCGTATAGGTCCGGCTAGCCCTAACACAGGAATCTGTGTTCCCTTGTAGGGCTCCGTGGTGGGCGGGGCCGTCGGACCCGAATCTTTTCTCTTTTAAACATGGCTTCAATTTTCATATTAAAAAAAAACTTGACCCAAACGAAATTAAACAAGATATAGAAATACTTGAGAAACCTATTAGTAAGAAAATCCGTACTGATGTAAATGCAAAGGAAACTACTGAAAATCCGCGCTTCCTAGTTGTGTCTTGTCCTTCTGGTGAACTGCAAAAGATGTCTCCTTTTCTAGTAAGCAAATACATTAACTCATGCATAGGTCAGCCAAAGAACATTAAGCGTCTCCGTTCTGGAGACCTGCTTATAGATACTGTCTCCCCAACCCAATCTGCTTCCCTTTTGTCACAAACCAAACTTGGAAATGTAGCTATAACTGTGTCAGCGCATAAAACTCTGAATTTTTTTAGAGGTGTTATCTCGGAAATCGACTTTCTGTGTGTTTCGGAAGAAGAGTTCGTTTCCGAGTTAGCTGACCAAAAAGTCTGTGGCGCTAGGCGGATCAAGATGCGTAAGGAAGGTCAGTTGATTGACACCAAACACGTGATCCTGACCTTCAAATCGCCTGATTTGCCTAAGAATATTAAGGCTGGATACCTCAATTGTCCTGTACTTCCATACATTCCAAACCCTATGCGATGTTTCCAGTGCCAGCGTTTGGCCATTCGAAGATGTCCTGTCGTGAGACCCTGACGTGCGCTCGGTGTTCGTTGGTTGGCCACGACAGCGAAAATTGCACTGCTGCGGCACTGTGTGTTAATTGCAAGGGCAACTATCCAGCATTTTCCCGTTCCTATCCAAAATGGAAATTAGAAAAGGAAGTGCAGACCATAAAAGTGTCTAGGAACATTTCATATGCCGAAGCCAGGAGACAAGTTCAAAGCACACAGCCTCAACCAAACAAATCATATGCCAATGCCGTGAAATCAACCCGCACTATAGCCACCCAAACTTCCATAAGTACACAGACTCCACCAAATAAACCCCAGCAATCTGCAAACAAGAAAAAGGAAAATGCAACACATGTCGTACAAAATAAAGGAATAGTTATTCAAAGCACACCAAAACATATCCCTCCAAAACCAATTAACAAAAATAGAAGTCCCATCAATAGTTCTGTAAATGAAACGATTTCTGAATCCGCAGATTCAGATAGTATGGACGTGGAAGACGGTCTAGAAGTTCCCGAACATCTGCTTCCGCGCAAAACTAAAAAGGAACACAGAAAGAACAAACATCAAACATAATGGCCACCCTCGTCTCATGGAACTGTCGCCGTTTCCACTGAAATTTACGTGACATCAAAGCTATGATCAATGCGTATCATCCTGTGTGCTTGGCAATACAAGAGACAAATCTGAAACCAGATCAACATGCAAAACTTCGGAGGTTTTCTCTCGTCAGGAAGGATAACCTTGCAGGTGAACGTGCTAGCGGAGGTGTATGTCTCCTTACCTCACTGGACTATCCCTCAAGTTCCTTTCCTTTGACGACATCTCTCCAAGTTGTCGCTGTACAAGTAAATTTTCATATTGTAGTTTCAGTCGTTTCTCTTTATTTGCCTCCTAACGAACACATTGATCAGCTAGATTTAAATGACCTTGTGGCTCAGCTGTCTGAGCCTTTTATCATAATGGGTGATTTTAATGGCCATAGTCCACTCTGGGGAAGTAAAGATACAAATTGCCGAGGAAGACAAATAGAGCAGATGATCGAAGATCATAGCCTTTGTCTCCTAAATAATGGGCAAGATACGTACTTCCATGAGCCTACAAGGACATTCCACGTTCTCGATCTTGCCATCTGTTCACCATCTCTGTTGCCATTTTGCACTTTTAGTGTCGGAAATGACCTGTACAACAGCGATCATTATCCTATTTTTGTGTCTCTTGCACGAAGAGGAGCAAACCCCGTGTCGAGAGTCCCTCGTTTTATCCTGGACAGGGCAGACTGGGAACTCTTCTCTTCCGTTGCAGAGCTGACAGAGGAAATGGTAGAAGGTGTGCATATCGATGACGCTGTTGAAGCTGTTACTAATACTATTATTCAGGCAGCTATGCTCTCCATTCCTAGAACATCAGGAAAAACACTAAAATATTCGAAACCGTGGTGGAATCGCGACTGTCATGAAGCACTGAAAAAACAGAAAAAAGCATGGGGTATTTTTCGTAGATATCCTACTCTGCGAAACCTCATAGCTTTTAAAAGAGCCAAAGCAAATGCACGGAAAGTAAGAAGGCAGAGCCAGAGGGATTCCTGGATTTCATATGTGTCCTCAATAACATCCTCTACGCCTAGTAAGCGGGTTTGGGAAAGAGTTCGAAAAGCATGCGGAATGTACAAAGACTACTCACTTTCCTTTCTGGAAAAAGATGGCCGAGTGATTAGCTCCATAGAAGAAATTGCAAATAGAATTGGTGAGACATTTGCTGCCGTTTCTTCCAGCCGAAATTACTCACCTGCATTTCTTTCTATCAAGCAACGCTCTGAGAAAAATCCCATCGCTTTCAACTCTTCCAACTTTGAGCCGTACAATAGAGACTTTACTATGGTCGAATTAAAGAGAGCTTTGTTGCAGACACATAGGTCTTGTCCGGGTCTGGATGGCGTGTATTATGAAATGCTAAAGCATCTGTCCTATAAGTCACTGAGTGCCCTTCTCACACTTTACAACAGAGTGTGGAAGGAGCGTACATTTCCCAGTGCATGGAGGAGAGCTGTTGTCATTCCTATTGCGAAGCCAGGGAAAGACCCGAGGAATCCCTCGAACTATCGGCCAATTGCCCTTACCAGTTGTGTTTGCAAACTGTTTGAAAAGATGGTAAACAGCCGCCTAGTCTACTTCTTGGAAAAGAATAATATTATATCGCCTTATCAGAGCGGTTTTCGACAGGGGAGAACGACCGTAGACAATATGCTTCTATTAGAGACATCTATTCGAAAAGCCTTTGTCAGAAGAAGTCACCTTGTCTCAATATTCTTCGACATTGAGAAAGCTTATGATAAGGCATGGAAATACGGTATACTCCGGGATCTTCACGAGAGTGGCTTGCGCGGCAACCTACCAATTTTCATACAGAATTTCTTGAACGCTAGAACTTTTCAAGTAAGGATTGGCTCTGTTTTTTCGGATGTTTTTCAACAGGAAGAGGGTGTGCCTCAAGGCTGTGTGCTTAGTGTAACGCTGTTCAGTTTAAAAATAAATTCTGTATTAAAAGAACTTCCTCACACCATCTTAGGATCACTATATGTAGATGATTTACAGATTAGCTGTCGAGGAGCAGACATGAGATACATAGAGAGGCAATTGCAGATGGCTCTGAATAAGATCCAAGAATGGTCAGACAAACAGGGATTTACTTTTTCGAAACAGAAAACTGTGTGCGTGCACTTTTGTAGGAAGCGAGGTCTCCATCCTGAACCTGAGTTATATCTAAATGGTACAATTATTCCAGTTGCGCCCGAAGTAAAATTTTTAGGAGTAACGTTCGACCAGAAATTGACTTTCCTTTCTCATGTTTTAAACCTGAGAAAGAAGTGTCTCAAAACACTAAATATGTTAAAAGTGTTGGCGAACACCTCCTGGGGTGCAGAGCGTTGCTCCATGCTTCGCATTTACAGAGCTCTTGTTCGCTGTAGACTAGACTACGGGTCAGCTGTTTATAGATCCGCTCGGTCTTCAGTGTTGTTAAAACTAGACCCTGTTCATCATGAGGCTGTACGGATTTGTTCTGGAGCCTTCACGACGTCTCCTGTCCAGACCTTTATGTTGACTGTTACGAACCATCACTTCGTTTGAGGCGTGAAGAGGTGTCTCTTTTACAGTATATTAATATTTTATGTCTACCTGACCATCCTTATAACTTGTGTATACGTGACAATAGCTGTGACCTTTTATTTGAGGCACGTCCATCCTGTGTGCCTTCTTTCCCTCTCAGAGTTAGAAATCTCCCTGTTTGATATTTCGCCACAGGCAGTACAGCATTTTGAAATTGCACCTTGGGAAAATGCACAAAGCCACCTTCTTGACATTTTCGACAATTACGGAAAAACAACTACTAATGATAGCATCTACAGACAAATTTTTGCTGAGCACAGGCATAGTTACAGGAGTTATGTTTCCATATATACAGATGGCTCTAAGTCAGCTTGCCATGTTGGCATGTCATTTATAATTGGTGACCACGTGGAAGGCAGACGTTTACACGACGCTTCCTCTGTCTTAACCTCCGAACTGACTGCCATATATTATGCGCTTTTGTACATCTCAACGCTGCACCATCGAAAATTCATTGTATATACGGACTCCTACAGTGCATTGAAAGCTTTAGAATCCTTTTCTAGCACTGAGAATCCTGTGATAGTGGATGTTCTCAAGTTGAATATTAAATTGACATGTAGTGGATTTGAACTTCTGTACTGCTGGGTCCCAGGACATACAGGAATAAAGGGCAATGAACTGGCGGACATCGCAGCGAAATCTGCTGTTGAAATGTCTGGCCGCCTCATCCCTTTTAAAGATATCCGTTGTGTCATAAAAAAGAAGATCCGAAAGAAATGGCAGCAACTTCGGGACATTCAACTTCATAACAAGTTGAGAAGGGTGAAGCCTAAACTGTGTGCGTACACTTTTGTAGGAAGCGAGGTCTCCATCCTGAACCTGAGTTATATCTAAACGGTACAATTATTCCAGTTGCGCCCGAAGTAAAATGTTTAGGAGTAACGTTCGACCAGAAATTGACTTTCCTTTCTCATGTTTTAAACCTGAGAAAGAAGTGTCTAAAAACACTAAATATGTTAAAAGTGTTGGCGAACACCTCCTGGGGTGCAGAGCGTTGCTCCATGCTTCGCATTTACAGAGCGCTTATCCGCTCTAGACTGGACTATGGCTCAGTTGTTTATGGATCCGCTCAGTCATCTGTTTTGTTAAAACTGGATCCTGTTCACCATAAAGGTTTGAGGATATGTTCAGGAGCCTTCAGGACTTCTCCTGTCCAGAGCCTGTATGTTGACTGTAATGAACCATCACTTTATCTGAGGCGTGAACAATTGTCCCTTTTGCAATATTTTAATATACTATCCCAAACTGAACATCCCAATAAGCTGTGCTTACTTGATGATGTGAGTAACGCGTTATTTGAAACACGTCCATCTTGTGTTCCTACATTTCTTTTAAGAGTTCGCCCTGTCATTGAGGAACTTTGCCTCTCAGATATGCACCCCCAAGCAGTACAGATTTTTGAAATCGCACCTTGGGAAAATGCACGGATTCAGCTTCTTGATGTTTTTAAGTATCATGTGAAGGCAAGCACTAACGAGATTATTTACAGACAACTCTTCGCTGAGCACAGGAACAAATATAGCAGTTATCTTCCAGTTTATACAGATGGGTCCAAGTCAAAAGATCATGTGGGGATGGCATATGTAATTAAAGACCACATGGAGGGCAGACGCTTGCACAATGCTTTCTCTGTCTTAACATCCGAATTAACTGCGATATATTATAGTCTTTTATACATCTCAAGGCTCTGCTACAAAAAGTTTATAATTTATACAGATTCGTATAGTGCTCTTAAATCAATAGAAGCTTTTCCTAATACTCAAAATCCAGTAATAGTGGATATTCTCAAAATACATATAAACTTAATGAATCGTGGGTATGAAATCCTGTACTGCTGGGTTCCCGGGCATGTGGGAATAAAAGGGAATGAGCTGGCAGATATCACAGCAAAATGTGCTGTTGAACTGTCCAGTCGTCTCATCCCTTTTGCAGACATTTGTTGTGTTGTGAAACAAAAGATCCGAAAAAAATGGCAACAACTTTGGGATGTTCAGCTTCAAAATAAATTAAGACATGTAAAACCTAGAATTGAGCACTGGGAATTAACCAAAAATCGTAAGGAGGAAGTTCTTTTGACTCGCCTCAGAATTGGTCACACTAGAGTGACACATAACTACCTTTTAAAAGCTGAAAATGAGCCTGTTTGTTTTAACTGTAATGTTTGTTTATCTGTTCGTCATATTTTAATTGAGTGTTCATGTTTTAATAGTCTTCGCCAGAAATATTTTAATAGCTGTGACTTACCTCTCGACCGTTTAATCGGAAGAGAGGTCAATTCTAATTTATTTTATTATTTAAAAGATATTGGCTTTTATTACCAAATGTAATTTTTTTTTGAAGACTGTCTCTTGAATTTTAATATGTGCTTTTAACTTGTGTTTATATGACTTCATCCTCTGGATTTGGTACATTTATCTACTTGTTTTTATTTATTGAATTTTAATGTCATCAATTGTAATCATCTCATCTTTTGTTTGGCGCGTCATAATCATCTCTGGTTTTGCGCCATAATCACTCACTCACTCACTCACTCACGCGAAACGTAACATGACGCGAAGAATAATTGCCTGTTTTCCTGCTTAGCGGATTAGGGTAAAGCACAAAAGTGCTGGCTTTTAAAGGAAGGAATGCTTTCGTAAAACACATTTTGAGAAGAACTGGATCGCATTCACGTTACACGTGAAAATAGGGGAAGATACTTTATTATGTAAGGTTGAATTTAATGAACTATTAAGCTACACTTGTTTAATCTCCCTGGTGCTTTACATAAAATCCGATGAAACACGAAGAATACAATCAACATATAGAACTTATCTAAAGAGTTTACAAAACGTTACCTCTTGTAGTGTAACTAAAAATTTAACAGAAAGTAACCGTTGTGGAATTTCTGAAATCAAAGTAATTAAATATGCGTAATATAGTGGGTAACCTACAGCGTCTCAGTAACCTGGCCAGTTACCGAGGCTTCAAATTCTACGGTGTAATTAATTATTAAAACCCAGAACGACAAACGGGGGGGGGCGTGTGTCGTGACAGGGATAAAAAGCTCTTTGGCAAGTTGTCACTAGCTTTCTCTTTCTAAATTACAATTTCGCTCTCTGTTTAAACTGAGCTTAATTTGCATTCTGATGGTGGATGACCGAAGAAATAGAAGATGAAGAGAAGAATTAACTTGAAAAATTAATGTATTAGTTAAATATATCTTACAGCAGACATTTCTGCATCAAATTCCAACAGTTTCACATTTTAAAATATGTTTCACGAATATAACAATTTTAGGCTAGAAAATTTGTTGAATTTTTACCTTTAAAGACAGTAATTACATCTTCAATGACTGCGCTGCATGCTTCTTGATCTGCACTGATTTGATGAATCGTCAATAATGCCATACATCCCAAAGCAAGGATAAACTTTAATGAATTCATTATGAAGATATGCTAGTAAAACTCTGCTTCAACAGTGAGTAATATACAGAAATGCTGGTAATTATGGCACAGCAATAAATAATCCTAAATTTATATAGAATCAGATTTTTAAAGGGCATTTTTCCAGTGATATTTGAGCGTGACATTTTAAACACATTGATAAAAAATAAATTACGGTCTTTGGAAGTTCGATTTCTCCAAACTGTCAGAAATGTGCATAATGTGAAAGTGACAAGGAAGAGGAAGTTTTATTGATTCTGACCTTGAAACCTGTTTAAATACAACGGGAATACAATTTTTTTCAGTGTACAAAGAGTTTTTCTTCGCATAACTATAAAATTCTTTTTCAAGCATTCAAACCCTGCTTTTTTACATATTCTTTTGCATCCATTTGTATACACGCAAGACATGGATTAATTATATGTTATTTATTTATAGCAATATATATGTGCATCCTATTGCGAGAATGACAAACGTTTTGAAATTGCATGCTACAGTTACAGGAAAAAAATATTTCACTTTATTTAAAAATCAAACAGATAAATAAAGATTGAAGGTTATTTTTTTTTTATTATCAACTAGTATATTGTCATCACCACGCCCAAATCGCGAATCTGAAAAACCGTCGCTTTGCGCAATATACGTTTTAAATTGTTTTATGTATATTTGTGAGGCATTGACAAAATTTGTTATTTAAATCCGTTACAACTAAAAAATTCGGTAATCTGGTCAATTTTGGATGTCAACAATGTTGAATCATCAAGTATGCTGGAATGTTGAATTTATTGGTAAAATGCAGCAAAACCCATTTTGTAAACCCAATTTAACGTATTGTAAGAACACAAAAAAATTCCATATAGAGTTAGTAATTCTACAACTGACAGAAAATAAACTAGAAGGTAAACTACAGAATAAACATAATTTATCATTCTGAATCAATATATATTCTGGAATCCGCAGTATTGCTGTTGCAAGAAGACTTTTCCGAGTTCGAATGTCGATAAATCATTGAGGAAAATATGGAGTTTCGTTACTTTTCCCCATGGTGAGAATATGCTTTAACCCAGTGTTTCTCAAACCAGTTTACTCGTTGGACTGGTAAAGTATTTCGGTGTTTTTATATCGGATCGGTAAAGTTAATAATTTTGACTATCTTTATATATATAAAATTGTGGATATAAATAAAATTTAAATTATTTGTAATAAAAATATTAATTTTGCTATTAGTAGCAAAAACCAAATATGTACCCATGTGTAGGGAGCAAAATAATATTAGTAAATAAGTCGAAAGGACATAAAAAACATTAAAAAAATAATTAAATGAATTTAATGCTGTTGTTCTTTTTAGCTAACATTTCAGTTCTAGATGTCAAACCAGTTACAGAAACACGCAAAGCACGTGCAAATTCGATGTTTTGTTTTAATAACGCACCCTAGCCCTTCAGGGGATCATCTTCTTGATGAGACTGGTGTCACGATCCTGGAGCCCCAGTGATCTATCCTCTTTTCCATCTCCTCTCCTCTTGGCTGAAACTTTTTTCCTTCCCTTCTCCCTTGTGGTTTCTCTCTACGGAGTTTGGGGCTCGTCACGAGAGACTGGAGCAGTCCTTGCATCTAGATTTCGAGTGGCGAGAAAACTGCCCGCGTGTTTGCCGTGCGTGGAGACCCGTGTCGCTGGAAAGGAGGGTCCTGGTAGTTGAGGGGCGAGGTACTGTCCCCAACACACTGCTTTGGCCTCTGCTTCAGCTAAACGGGAGGCACCTTAGTCGTCCTCACGGGTGTCAATCGGCTAGTCACTAGTCCTTGGGGTCAAGCTCTCGGGAGTACCTGCTTTCGGGAAAGCCGACTGTGGGGCTTCAGTTTGCGTATAGGTCCGGCTAGCCCTAACACAGGAATCTGTGTTCCCTTGTAGGGCTCCGTGGTGGGCGGGGCCGTCGGACCCGAATCTTTTCTCTTTTAAACATGGCTTCAATTTTCATATTAAAAAAAAACCTGACCCAAACGAAATTAAACAAGATATAGAAATACTTGAGAAACCTATTAGTAAGAAAATCCGTACTGATGTAAATGCAAAGGAAACTACTGAAAATCCGCGCTTCCTAGTTGTGTCTTGTCCTTCTGGTGAACTGCAAAAGATGTCTCCTTTTCTAGTAAGCAAATACATTAACTCATGCATAGGTCAGCCAAAGAACATTAAGCGTCTCCGTTCTGGAGACCTGCTTATAGATACTGTCTCCCCAACCCAATCTGCTTCCCTTTTGTCACAAACCAAACTTGGAAATGTAGCTATAACTGTGTCAGCGCATAAAACTCTGAATTTTTTTAGAGGTGTTATCTCGGAAATCGACTTTCTGTGTGTTTCGGAAGAAGAGTTCGTTTCCGAGTTAGCTGACCAAAAAGTCTGTGGCGCTAGGCGGATCAAGATGCGTAAGGAAGGTCAGTTGATTGACACCAAACACGTGATCCTGACCTTCAAATCGCCTGATTTGCCTAAGAATATTAAGGCTGGATACCTCAATTGTCCTGTACTTCCATACATTCCAAACCCTATGCGATGTTTCCAGTGCCAGCGTTTGGCCATTCGAAGATGTCCTGTCGTGAGACCCTGACGTGCGCTCGGTGTTCGTTGGTTGGCCACGACAGCGAAAATTGCACTGCTGCGGCACTGTGTGTTAATTGCAAGGGCAACTATCCAGCATTTTCCCGTTCCTGTCCAAAATGGAAATTAGAAAAGGAAGTGCAGACCATAAAAGTGTCTAGGAACATTTCATATGCCGAAGCCAGGAGACAAGTTCAAAGCACACAGCCTCAACCAAACAAATCATATGCCAATGCCGTGAAATCAACCCGCACTATAGCCACCCAAACTTCCATAAGTACACAGACTCCACCAAATAAACCCCAGCAATCTGCAAACAAGAAAAAGGAAAATGCAACACATGTCGTACAAAATAAAGGAATAGTTATTCAAAGCACACCAAAACATATCCCTCCAAAACCAATTAACAAAAATAGAAGTCCCATCAATAGTTCTGTAAATGAAACGATTTCTGAATCCGCAGATTCAGATAGTATGGACGTGGAAGACGGTCTAGAAGTTCCCGAACATCTGCTTCCGCGCAAAACTAAAAAGGAACACAGAAAGAACAAACATCAAACATAATGGCCACCCTCGTCTCATGGAACTGTCGCCGTTTCCACTGAAATTTACGTGACATCAAAGCTATGATCAATGCGTATCATCCTGTGTGCTTGGCAATACAAGAGACAAATCTGAAACCAGATCAACATGCAAAACTTCGGAGGTTTTCTCTCGTCAGGAAGGATAACCTTGCAGGTGAACGTGCTAGCGGAGGTGTATGTCTCCTTACCTCACTGAACTATCCCTCAAGTTCCTTTCCTTTGACGACATCTCTCCAAGTTGTCGCTGTACAAGTAAATTTTCATATTGTAGTTTCAGTCGTTTCTCTTTATTTGCCTCCTAACGAACACATTGATCAGCGGGATTTAAATGACCTTGTGGCTCAGCTGTCTGAGCCTTTTATCATAATGGGTGATTTTAATGGCCATAGTCCGTTGTGGGGAAGCAAAGACACCAATTCACGAGGAAGACAAATTGAGCAGGTAATTGAAGACCATTGCCTTTGTCTCCTGAATAATGGGCAGGACACTTACTTCCATGAACCTACAAGGACATTCCACGCTCTTGATCTAGCCATCTGTTCACCATCTCTATTGCCATTTTGCGATTTCATTGTCGGTAGTGATCTGTTTAACAGCGATAATTATCCCATTCTTTTATCTCTTGCACGAAGAAGAGCGAGCCCCATGTCGAGACTCCCTCGGTTTATACTGGATAGGGCAGACTGGGAACTCTTCTCTTCCTCTGCAGATCTCACTCAGAAAATGGTAGAAGATGTGCTTATCGATGATGCAGTGGAAGCAGTTACAACTACTATTACTCAGGCAGCTATGCTCTCCATTCCTAGAACATCAGGAAAAATAATAAAATATTCGAAACCGTGGTGGAATCGCGACTGTTATGAAGCACTGAAAAAACAGAAAAAAGCATGGGGTATTTTTCGTAGATATCCTACTCTGCGAAACCTCATAGCCTTTAAGAGAGCCAAAGCAAATGCACGCAAAGTAAGAAGGCAGAGCCAAAGGAATTCTTGGATTTCATATGTGTCATCAATAACATCCTCCACGCCTAGTAAGCGGGTTTGGGAAAGAGTTCGAAAAGCATGCGGAATATATAAGGACCACTCACTTTCCTTTTTGGAAAAAGATGGCCGAGTGATTAGCTCCATAGAAGAAATTGCAAATACTATAGGTGAGATTGCTGCCGTTTCTTCCAGCAGAAACTATTCACCTGCATTTCTCACTATCAAGCAGCACTCGGAAATAAATCCCATCGCATTCAACTCTTCCAAATCTGAGCCTTACAATAGAGCATTTACTATGGTGGAATTAAAGAGAGCTTTATTGCAGACACATAGGTCTTCTCCGGGTTTTGATGGCATAAATTACGAAATGCTAAAGCATCTGTCCTATAAGTCACTGAAAGCCCTTCTCACTCTTTAGAATAGAGTGTGGAAAGAGCGTACTTTTCCCAGTGCGTGGAGGAGAGCTGTTGTAATTCCTATTGCCAAGCCAGGGAAAGACCCGAGGAATCCCTCGAACTATCGGCCAACTGCTCTTACCAGTTGTGTTTGCAAACTGTTTGAAAAGATAGTAAACAGCCGCCTAGTCTACATCTTGGAAAAGAATAATATTATATCGCCTTATCAAAGCGGTTTTCGAAAGGGGAGAACAACCGTAGATAACATGCTCCTCTTAGAGACATCCATTCGAAAAGCTTTTGTAAGAAGAAATCACCTTGTCTCAATTTTCTTTGATATAGAGAAAGCTTATGATAAGGCATGGAGATACGGTATACTTCGCGATCTTCACGAGAGTGGCTTGCGCGGCAACCTACCAATTTTCATTCAGAATTTCCTGAACACTAGAACTTTTCAAGTAAGGATTGGCTCTGTTTTTTCGGATGTTTTTCAACAGGAAGAGGGTGTGCCTCAAGGCTGTGTTCTTAGTGTAACGCTTTTCAGTTTAAAAATAAATTCTGTATTAAAAGAACTTCCTCCCACCATCTTGGGATCACTATATGTAGATGATTTACAGATTAGCTGTCGAGGAGTAGACATGAGATACATAGAGAGGCAATTGCAGATGGCTCTGAATAAGATCCAAGAATGGTCAGACAAACAGGGATTTACTTTTTCGAAACAGAAAACTGTGTGCGTACACTTTTGTAGGAAGCGTGGTCTCCATCCTGAACCTGAGTTATATCTAAATGGTACAATTATTCCAGTTGCGCCCGAAGTAAAATTTTTAGGAGTGATGTTCGACCAGAAATTGACTTTCCTTTCTCATGTTTTAAACCTGAGAAAGAAGTGTCTAAAAACACTAAATATTTTAAAAGTGTTGGCGAACACCTCCTGGGGTGCAGACCGTTGCTCTTTGCTTCGCGTTTACAGAGCGCTTGTTCGCTCCAGATTGGACTATGGCTCAGTTGTTTATGGATCCGCTCGGTTATCAGTTTTGTTAAAACTAGACCCTGTTCACCATCAAGCTCTGCGGATTTCTTCAGGAGCTTTCAGGACTTCTCCTGTGCAGAGTCTGTATGTTGACAATAACGAACCATCACTTTATCTGAGGCGTGATCAATTCTCTCTTTTGTAATATTTTCATATTCTATCCCAACCTGAACATCCCAATAAGCTGTGCTTACTTTATGATGTGTGTAACACTTTATTTGAAACACGTCCATCCTGTGTTCCTACCTTTTCTTTAAGAGTTCGCCCTATCATTGAGGAACTTTCCCTCTCTGATATGCGCCCCCAAGCAGTACAGAATTTTGAATTCCCACCTTGGGAAAATGCACGGATTCAGCTTCTTGATGTTTTCAAGCATCACGTCAAGGCAAGCACCAATGACATCATTTATAGACAACTCTTCGCTGAGCACAGGCACAAATATAGCAGTTATCTTCCAGTTTATACAGATGGATCCAAGTCAAAAGATCATGTCGGGATGGCATTTGTAATTGAAGACCACATGGAGGGCAGACGCTTGCACCATGCCTTCTCTGTCTTAACATCTGAATTAACTGCAATATATTATTGTCTTTTGTACATCTCAAGGCTCTGCCACAAAAAGTTTATAGTTTATACAGACTCCTATAGTGCACTGAAATCATTAGAGGCCTTTTTCTAACACTCAAAACCCAGTCATAGTGGATGTTCTCAAGATACATATAAACCTAACGAGTCGTGGATATGAAATCCTGTACTGTTGGGTTCCCGGTCATGTGGGAATTAAAGGGAATGAGCTGGCAGATATCACAGCGAAATGTGCTGTTGAACTGTCCAGTCGCCTCATCCCTTTTGGAGACATCTGTTGTATTGTGAAAGAGAAGATACGAAAAAAATGGCAGCAAATTTGGGATGTTCAGCGTCAGAACAAGTTAAGACATGTAAAGCCTAGAATTGAGTATTGGGATTTTGCTGGAAATCGTAAAGAAGAAGTTCTTTTGACTCGCCTCAGAATTGGTCACACAAGAGTGACACATGGCTACCTTTTAAAAGCAGAGAATGAGCCTGTTTGTTCAAATTGTAATGTTTGTCTATCTGTCCGTCATATTTTAATTGAGTGTCCATATTTTAATAATCTTCGTCAGAAGTATTTTAATAGCTGTGACTTACCTCTCGACCGTTTAATCGGAAGGGAGGTGAATTGTAATTTATTTTATTATTTAAAAGAGACTGGCTTTTATCACCTAATGTAATTTGTTTTGAAAATTGTGTCTTGAATTTTAAATGTGTGGTTTTAACTTGTTTTTATATGACTTCATCCTCTGGATTTGATACATTTGTCTACTTGTTTTTATTTATTGTATTTTAATTTCATCAATTGTACTTACCCCATCTCGCGTTTGGCGCACTATAATCAAATTTGGTTTTGCGCCATAATCTCTCACTCACTCACTTTAATAACGCACATTACCGAGACTGTAGTTTCACATAAATAAGTTCAGGAAAAAGGCAATAAAATCTTAATTGCTTTTGCAATAAAGGTGGTGATATTCCTTTCTATTTTTATCCACAACTGATGTACAGTGGCTCACAGAAATGATCGGACACTTTCAGTTTTTGTATTGCTTAATGATCATAAGAATTAAAATAAATTAAAACATAAAGAAATGCTTTTATTTTGATTACATATAAATTCAACATTTTGTTATAGTAAATACATTTTACAAAAGATTAAAATTAAACTCAAAAATCAATATGGTTTGTTTAATCAGGAAAAATACTTACAAAAATAATCGGACACTTAGTAACAGCCAAAAATGACTTTTTTTTTTTTTTTTTTAAATATTTTTGGACTTATTTTATGCCGCTCCTCTTCAGTCACTACTTTCAGTTGCTGTCGCGAAGATATGCTCTGTTTTCGAATCTTCAATTCTAGTTCCTGCCAAATATATTAAATAGGTTTGAGATCTGACGATTGGGGCGATGTCCTGATTACTTCTGAGTACTTATATAACAACCAGAGTCTAATATTTTGCACAGTATGCTTTGGATCATTTGCCTAGTAGAATTTAAAACTATTTTGTGTATTGATGTTTTGCGCTGACGATGCCAAATTTTGCTTCAAGATGTCAAGGTACTTATACTCATCCATGATACCTTTTTTTTTACTTTTACACTACTAAGGGGGACTACTGACAGGGAACAAGCCCTTGCAGTATGATGTCGGCCCTGCAGAAGCCATAACGGCATTTATTAAGTCTAAATTTAAAAAAAAAAAAAGATTACAGAGTCACATCTAGATAGGGAATACAAAGGACTACCTTGAATACATATGACATTCTTGATTGCATAGATTAAAAAACAAATACTTAGAAGTACAAAGCTGCATTGATACAAAACTGGTAAGGGTAAAACAACAACAGTAAAATTTAAGACTAACAATGGAATTTCGAGCTTGCAGTTATACATCACACTGACTTACTATTATACACTTACTATAATTCCGCACATTACTAAAAAAACATATTATGCAATATATTACTATAATAGTGAACAACACACTAACATAGTAAAGCTGATGCTACAAATAAAACACACCATATACACTGCTCGTATCAGAGAAGTAGACAATTCTGTATATGATGCTGTACTGTAACGTAAAACTAATCAAAAGAACACTAAACAATAACCTTTGGAAACAGTCACAGTAATAATTAAGAAGATAATATATTGTAGCAGACTTAGAATACGAGTCATTTCGAAACATTAAATCCAGCAAAACATTTCAATACATATTTACAAAGTTCTACAACCAAGAAAGTCTGGTTCAATACTACTATTATACATCACACTTACTTATCATTATACAACCCTAAACTATTATACTCCACATTAATAGAAAATAAATTATACAAGATACTTAATAGAATACTGTACATACACTGAAATGAAATGGCGAATACTACAAAATAACAATCAATATACAATGTGCTTATCAGAAAGTTGGTTCTGCGGCCACGAATATTTGTTAGAAACTGTTACATTTTGCACAATACTAGAAACTGTAACAAAACATTTGCACACAATATTTCATATTATCGAGAGCTCTATATATGTATTTAGTATTATACCGCAAACTTAATTTGAAAACATAACACAACGCACTTACTACTTAACAGGTCAATACACTAAGACAATATGTAAATTGAAATACACAGAATACAATACAAAAATTAAGTAAACACAGATTAGATTAGATTAGTTGTATTTAGATTTTGCTTAATATAATCTAATGCTGCCTTTATTGCTACAAGTTCCGCCTGATATACACTATTGTAATCTGACAGCCTCTGTGACCAAGTGTAGCAGATAGTATTGCCTCGCATGACGCAGAAGCCGCTACCTGTGCCAAGCTCCGTTTTGGAACCATCCGTATAAAGACAAATTTCGTGCCTAGCCGGAATTAAGGGCTCTATGGTGACTTTGTCATCATAATTTATGTCCGCCGGATGTCCTAGAGAACGAGGGAAATGATCCTCGTAATCACGAGCGCGGTAATTGGTACCCCACAAGATAAAATCTTCCTTTATGCGTAGGATCCGTGCTTGTCCAGCCTCCCTCTCCACCACAAGATACAATGGTGGTAACCCAGCGAGCACCTGCAATGAATCTGTAGAAGTGGTCCTATAAGCTTTAGTAATCATGAGGAGTTGGAGACGCTGAATAGAATTGAGTTTCCTTCTCAGGTTTCCATTGAGATGAATACCCCATGCTGAAGACCCGTACAAAATCACCCTCGCTGTTATTGTACGACACCAGATCTTCAACATGTCTGGTCTAATGCCCCAATACATGCCAGTAGTTCGTCTCATGTTATTGGTAAAGAGATACTACTTTCTGGTGTAAATGATGCAAATGTGGAATCCAGTTGAGGCGGTTGTCTATGATGACACCTAGATATTTCAACTGGGAAACAGTCCTAATTGGATGACCTAATAATCTTATAGTTGGATTCCGCCTCAGTAAACCTTTACGCCCTATGAGTAAAATGTTAGTTTTGGACGCTGAAATTTCCAGTTTGTGATCGGCTGCCCATTGTGCAAAGAGGTTCAGTGCTCGCTGTACATTCTCCTGCAGTCTGTGTCTTCCAGTGACCAAAAGCAGAAAGTAGTGACTTTAATTATACACTAAGACAATATGTAAATTGAAATACACAGAATACAATACAAAAATTAAGTAAATTTCAATTTACATATTGTCTTAGTGTATTGACCTGTTAATTAGTTAATTGACCTGTTAAGTAGTAAGTGCGTTGTCATCCATGATACCATCTATAAACTCTATATTACCAAACCCGGAAAATGTGCCATAGATTACCATACCATAACGCCTCCTCCGCCGTGTTTAACACTCGGTACTGCTTCCGGAATTCTTCTTTGGGTTTTCTCCATACCAGCACTCGTCCATCTGAGCCGAAATATGTTAAATTTGTTTTCATCAGCAAACAACTCTCTCTCTTTTTTTTTTTTTTTTTTCCAATAGTCAGGTGTCTTTTTATTTCATCGATTTTGCGAAAGCAAGTCGATGTTATCGTTTTTTTTTTTTTTTTTTTTTTTTTTTTTTTTTTCTTTTACTGACATAAAATTTTATTCTGGCGACTCACCCATAATATCCTACAGATCGCATTACTCTTCTTACAGTTTTTGTATTTACGTATACTCCATATAACTCACGAAGTCCTGCAACAAGTTTAGGAGAACTCAGTCTTGAATTCTTTTTAATATTCCGTAGAATAAAGCGTTTCATTCCATGAGATAACTTAGATGGTTTACCAGGTCTTCTTTTGTTCTGAATACGATTCTGTTTCTTATAACGCTTAATAATATCAAGAACTGTAGAATGACTTTAATTAAGGAAACACAACTTTTGAAATATGTTTCCCTTTCTTTTGATGCAAGTCGATAACTAATCTTCGGGCTTCCCTTTCGTGACCGAACCATAGCAAGAAAACGTTAAGATAACGAATATTTTCTAAAAAGAAAATTTTAATTATAAAAGCAAATGATTTTTAGGTTTTTGCCTAGCTTCTTTATCCAAACTCATAGTAAGGTGTATGTGAGCCAGTTTTCCTTGAAAGTCTTCCACGAAGGCATTGCTGTCCATAGTAAGATAACCTTCGAGTCGCTTAAGCTTAATCAATTAACCAATCCACACCGGCAGATATTTGGCTTCCTTAATACGTTCAGCAAACTTCATCTTCAGGAAGTGTGATTAGAAAGTTAATTGTTTGAAACAGCTTTTCGGTTTGAGCTCAACAGTTCAAAACAATTAATCATAGGACCATCCATACTTAGCATTCAGAACCATGTAGGGTTTATATTTATTTTAACTAACATTTATTTTAAGTTTAAACTATCTTTCCTGTCAAGCCTTACTTTCCCCTGGAACTGCCAATGCCAGAATATGTAAATTTGAGTAGAACGCGCAAGGATTCAAATTATCAGCGGAAGTATTATGATTTAAATAAAACGGAAACGAGTTCGGTGTGTGATATTCTTACTTCACGAGCGCGGAGGTAGTTAGCGAGAAAGTGAAGAACCCCGCGTTTCGGCCTATGTGCTTGGCGGGAAGTAGTGTTAATCGTTCAAGTGAGCTTCAAGTCTGCTGAATTAGCAGCGGTATTGTAAAACGCGGTGAGTTAGTTATTTTAGAGAGCCTCGTAGTTAGAGTCTTGTCTTTAAGTTCTTTTCAGGTTATTAATTTTATTTGACCGCCGAGTTGGCGCAGTCTGTGAGCGTCAAGAGCACGCAATTGTAATTTATTACGTTGAATAAAAAGGGACTTAAACCCTTTACAAGACTGTGTGTTTTATCCAGTTTTCACAGTCACCCCTTGGTTGCGTGCAAGTTGGAGGCGCGCAACGTTACAACCATAACGATATTTGCCCCCAAAGCAAATGCCAAAAGTTTCCCAAATAGCCAAAAGCTTTAAAATTTCCGAGTGATAGGCTTATATTAGTCATACACTGGCAGAGTTATCTGGTATGCCGAACTATGCGAAATTGTTATTACGAATCTAGAACACAAACGCTTCTTGAACATTTCCTCCCCCCCCCTGCGGTAAAATAACTGCCATAGTTATCACCATAATTAACATTATTATTTAAAAGTCATGACTCAATTTTCCTCAAAATTTTCTAATTCTTAAACAGTTTTTTTTTTTTTTTTTTTTTTTTTTTTTAAATTGGCACATCTGCAGAGGGATTTAACTGACGGATTTGTAGTTTTGGTGCGGAACGTACCATGTATTATAACATAATCAACTTAGTCATTAAAGATTCAGAGAAGGAATATTCTAGCAATATAATCTATACATCTATTATAGCAAGATTAATATGCTATCTTTAGTAATATAGCTAATGATAAATATTTCAGTTTGTATTAAACAAATTAACTATCCTACATTTAAATTTTCATTTCAGTTAGTTTAATGGTTAAGGGCTAGTTGTATTTTTTCGTGTATAAATTAGGTTTTCCATGTTTTTCTTTTTAGTAATAATAAGCTAATACGGATATTTAAAAGTTTTGAATAAATTAAAAATTTTATTTATCAAATTGCATTATCAAGATTTTTTACATAATCTTAAATTATTTTGTCATACTTTTCACATAGACCATTGTATATATTTCATTATTATTGCATTTCGATGGAAATAGATGGAAAACTGCAATTAAAAAATCTCTGAAATAGAATTAAATGTACGGTTAAAAATCGAAATCGTTTAATCAAAACAAAGAAAGTAAAATAAAGCAAAATAAAATTAATTTTTAAAGATTCTGGATAAACTCGATAGTTGAGTGTTCAATAAACTGAAAGTGAAAGGAACAGAAAGAAATTCGACTTAATGAAATTTTCAATCATATATTTTTTTTTTTTTAATTCAGCTTCAGAAGAAATTTATTAAAAAAAAATTATCTCCTTAGAATATGTTACGTATTCAACATCACGAAATTAAAAATTATTGCTTTCATTAACGATAAAGTTATCATTGTAAATTTAAACCATAACAATCAGTGGGATTTTGAAGAAAATAATAATAACATTAAATTATACGCCTTTAATGGACTAACAGAAGTTAAAAGATTTTCCTTGCGTTTCGGTATTATTTCTATGGAGAGATATTAAGTTTATTTCGAAGCATAAAACACAAAACAATCAGCTATACCCTCCACAAGATTCGATCTTCGGATCTTTGTAGAGACATAAGGTATTTTTGGGGAAGCAGGCAAGACGAAAAATTAGTAATCGCCTTTCCCGGGAATCGAACCACAGATTTCTGAAATACCTGCTCAGTGTGCTGACCACTGCACCACGAAGGCAAGCTAGAAAGGCGGGAGAAATACCTTATAAACATTGCTAGCGGAAGTGCTACCAGTTACACCACGCGAGTACGCAGTAGGGAAGTCGAAAATTTGTTAAGTCGGTTGCCTCTGTTAGCCCAGATGGAATATTAGTCTGGAAACGACTTTTTACGTAGAATCACTTATCCAATCACTTTTCAAATTGCTGCCTCTAAATATTATCGTCCTGTATAATATTTAAAGAAATTAAATAAGGAAGAATCTTCATGAACGTATGTATGTTTCTCGCATTGTGAAAAAAACAATGATACTTAAAGCCATCAAATTTTGATTTGACGAAAAAATAGAATGTTACTTTCCGGTCTATTTTTATTTTCTCGTTTAAAGTTATTTAACGAAAAAATAAGTTTTACCTTTCTGTATGTTTTGTTTTCATAATTTCTGTTTATTATGTCTGATGCAATTTTAGCCAGAGTGTTATATTTTCTTGAAAAAAAATTAGGACAAAGTGAAGAATCTGAAGAATTCCTATTGATTATACAAAAATTTAATTAATTAAAGTACAGAGTTAAAACCAGAATAATGAACATCTATTTCTGCTTTAAAACAACAGATACGTTCCTGATTGCTTTAAAAAAAAAAAAAAAAATGTATCAACGGAAGTCGAGAAGACAGGCTCCACATCTGAAAAATCAACGCACAGTATTTAAAGAAATCTGATGCGGACATCACATGACTTCCTAATCCGGCGTGTTAAATTATACACTTTTTTTTTTCTTTTTTTTTTTTTTTTTTTCTGCCCTTCATTTAAACTTATTTCCTCGAGTTATTTTAACTTAATAAATCAATCTCTCGAGGCAAGTTGAAAATGACATCAAAAATTGCAAATTTTGAATTTAAATACCAAGATCAATTTTTGTCGAGTAGAAGTCAAACTTCTTATAATTTTTTTTTTTCCCCCACAACGATTTCAAAAATAAAGACCAGGTAAAGGGGTGGGTGTGTATATATGTATATGTATATATATATACACACACGTTTGGTATTGCCGTACAATGAAAAAGGAGAGTGCACAACTAGGTATAGCAGGCCCATGTACAAAATTTCAACGTTCTACGGCTAATCACTTTTGAGTTATGCCAGACAGATATATACGTACGTACGTCCGTATAAACGTAACAAAAAATTCCTTTTGAATCCGTTTTAAACCCATTTTACAACCCGTTTCAGAAAAAAAAAAAAAAAAAAAACGTTTATTTTGTCCGTACGTACAGACCTCACGTAAAGGAATCGTCCAAATAGGTTCAGGAACGGTAAAATGGGTATTTCCCTTGAAGTATGATACCAAAATTTTTCGCGATTGCAATACTTCCTTTACTTCGTACAAGGAAGTAAAAATACACCTGAAAATATTCGTTTAAAACTTATTGTATTTCAACCAGTTACATGCGTAAATAATAGTATGTAATAAAATGTAGTAAATTTGTATTTGAAGTGAAAAAAAATGTTCATCAATAAAAAAAAAAGTTTTACATTATGCATTTTTATTTTCTGACAGTAAACCTCGCCTACGTTTGCGTACGACTGGAATACCGCTCTTATCACTAGAAGCGGTGTCGGCATCTTCCTCTACTACTAAAATTCTTTCTGTGATCTCTTGGACAAAACCAGCAGGAGTCTCCGAACTAAGTCTTGACAAAATGATTACCCAATTCTCTGGCGAGTTCCAGATCTTCTTTTATTAAATCTATATTTAGAATTGGATCATTTTCCTTCATTATCACAACGTTTTGTGGGATTAGAAGTCTCAAAGACAACTTTTAATGTTTCATCTTTACTTAAAATTTTGTCGATTAATTATTCATCAGATTCCTCAAATGACAGGTCATCGAATCCTTAGTTATGTTTTAAAATCATTACGACTACCAAAGTCCAGCTTCATTTTCCCTAATAGTTCTTATATTAGTTTAATGTACACCAAAATGCTTTCCTATAGATTTTAACAGCTTGTTTATCTAAAACGGTCTAAAATCGAGATCTAGATTAAAACCTAAAATCTAGACGATCTAAATATTATTATACTCAAAAATGTCGCATTTGCTTTGATTTTGGTAATACAACTTTATGTGACATTATATAAAGGCTTTTTAAAATATTTCATTAATTATTAACAAAGAAAAGATATGAAAAATTTGAAAATATATAATTTATTGACTTTCAGCAAAATTAATAAATTAATAAATTTATTTGCGCACAACTTTCACTGACGATTTTTTCACTTTGAAATAGAGCCACATACTAAATGTCTTCCGAAGATGCAAAACGGCGGTTCTAGCTCTAAATGCACGCAACTTGGAAGCAGAAGGAAAAAAGAAAAAAAAAAACAGTACATTTAGTCATATGACTTAGTACTCGTCGTGGACAGGTGCTTCATTTTCCTGCTCTAGCTGTTGTGAAATCTGTCGTGCTTGCGTGGTAACGCGTGCAAATAAAAATTATTTTCTAAGAATTCAGCACCTCCCCCTCCCAAAAAAAAATAGAAACTGGCTTATTCCGCTGATATTTAAAAAAATGACACACACACACAAAACAAAACAAAAATATTTCATTTGAATTCGCGTTAACTCAAATTCGCGAGGGAAAAGGTTCGTGTACAAATAGGTGTGATTAATTTGTTTATCAATTTCATCATCAAGTATAGCCACACCTACGAAAATCAGAAGACTCACATATTCATATGCCACCATGAGCTTCAAATGTTGATTGCGCAACACTAGGGATTTGGCTGCCCAAAAGTTTACAAATTCAGGCTTCCCTGCGAATCGCTAATCAGAGTGTGAGGCAACAATCCATTGTCTGAATTTTAAAGAAAGATGTAAAATAATAAAATATCAAACTTAAAACTTTGTTCCTTCTCCGAGTTTTATGTTACTGAAATCTAAAACTTAAAGCAATGATATCAAATTTTACATATTTTAGATACTCGTATTATAAAAAGATTCTGAGGCATGCCTGAAAGAAGCCTGTTGCCTGTTCGTTGAAGCCTGATGCCTGTTGCACATGTTCGTTTGCCTTGTACGAATCAGACCCTGTATGCAAGCGACAGTCTTTGATTACAGTCGATTTTTCTATCGATTTCGTATTTCATTGACAATAGACTGTTTTCTCCAAGAAGTAAAATTTCTACCAAGAGGTAGCCAAGGAAAAACAAGCTTGCTTTTCCAAAAAGCTGATTTTCTTTCTTTTTTTTGCTTGTTGAAGAAGTAGGACCTATGTCAGACATCCTGGAAATCAAGAAATAAATCTACGACAATATACGTTTTTCGCTCTAATTTTATAATTTATTTAAAATTATTTACCCCCACCCCCAAAAAAAAAGAAGAAAAGAGAGGGGAGAAAAAAAAAAAAAAAAAGCTTTGTGAAGCTAACTATGCAGCCTAGAAATCAAAGAACTTTACATTTAAAGTTCTACGAAAGAAGTATTCATAACCTGTATGGTTTTGTCATTTTAGTTTATTCAGAAAGAAAAGTATAGAAAACAATTTCAGCCTTATTGAAAGAAACTCTAAATTTAATAATTATGTCAAAATTTTTAAAAATTCGACTTAATCGAAAAAATTAATTTTAACATATTTTCGTGTGGTTTTCATTGAGTTTCGCTTTTCGAAAAGTACGAATTATTGAAGTTTAAGTAACTGAAGTTCTGCTGCAATAATAACAAGCAAGAATTTCAAAATCATACATCAATGCAATAATGAAACCAACACCATTTTATAATGAAATCTTTCACCATCGATATTTCGATATAATTAATCCTGTGTGACGATATTTTTATCACCAGAGATAGCTGCATCTGAAACAGCGCAATGATTGACATTCAAGTGCCAAGCTTCAAGAAGAAGAAAAAAGAAGACATCCAAGTATAAACATAACCTGTTCTTACGATAACAGCAGTAAATTTAATTTAATCGAAAATCACCTAAAACTGTGCCCATTCCGTAAGGTTTTAAATTTTATTAAACTCTTAAAAAGATGTTCAAAAACTAAAATAATTATTTAAAAGCCGACATCGAATGCCTTACTGATTCTTTATTCCAATAATAGTGTATGTGGTATTATGGGTAAGATCTTACTTAAGAACGGCAAAAGCCAACCGTCAGATTCGCCAAAGTATTGCCAGATGGGTGCAGCATTTGCTAGGTAAAGAAGAGAGAACGTCTATAAAAGTAGGCTATTGGATTACGTGGCGCTTCAGAATTTTGGAGTTATGTTTTCGGATGGTAGTTGTGAATGGTGTTTGCTGACTTCAAAATTTTGGTTAGATACCTGAAGTTTCTTAAACGGTATTGATTTTAACTGGTGTTTCTTCAAGTAAATATCTGCACCGGCATTGGTGGCAAAAAAAAAGGTAATACGTCCATTTTTAGTAGAAAAGTTTAATTCAGCTTCTGTTGCATGACTGTGGTAACTAACCATTTAACTGTTTCTCTAGTAAATAGGAGTCAAAGCATTAAAATTATTACTACTCTGAAGGAAAATTGTTTAAGACGTTTTAATAGCTATTTGCATGCGATTTATAGCGTCTATAATATTTAACTTGCCTGTTTTTTGTAACTTATATTGCAACTTTTTGTAATTTATAACTTTGCATTTATAATGTTTAACTTAGCTGTTTTTTGTGACTTGTATTACAACGTTTTGTAACTTATATTGTTTTCGTATTTTTGAACATAACTTACCTTAACTTTGTTTTTTGTTTTAAGCTTTACACAAGATAAGAAATTAAGATTATCTTTGAGAGTTACCACCATTTTGCTTCAAAGAGCAAAATAGTGGAAAAAAAAAAAAAATGTGTGTAATGTTTTATTTCATGCTTTCGACTTTTGCTATTGTAACATGTTGTTGAAATTTCTACAAAAGTTTGCGTCAAATTCTTGAGTTCATGATTGATTTAAAAGTATAGTGTCAAATTTAGGATATTTTAATTTTAAAGGAAGATGAAATTACTGATTTCAGAAACTAGTGTTTGAAAAGTGTTAATTAATGTTGAAAGCGTTAATTTAAAAGAATGAATTCAAAGTTTTGTATGATATAAGCATGAACTACATATTTTATTATAACTAAAACTACAAAAACGAAAATTGCTCTGATCCTGTTTTATAGGAACTCGAATTGTAAAATAATTTTGTAATCTGTTTCCAGTTTTTTAATTGGTTTGATTCTAAATTTAAGTAGAAACTAAACTTGAGTGAATATTAGTTTTAAGAATTCTGATTAGTTTAAGCGCAAAATTTGAAAATTGTAGCTAGCATATAGCACATGCTAAGGGTTTTAATTGAAATATGGTCAGTTAGTTCATGTTGTATATCTAGTAAGTCATTTTGATAGTGTTTCTAAACTTGCGAGTTCTATATTGTTTCGAGTTAATTAGCTATATTAATGAACTATGTTATATTCTTGTTAGTTTTTATTGACCTCTAAGCCATCACTGTTCAGCACTATTCACTTTTCCATTCATGCCAATGACATGTAATTTCCATGTAATAAATGCATGTAAAATGAATTTTGTTTTTAAACACGATCAGAGTGATAATTTGTAATTAATAGTGTTAAAGCATTATAACATGAAACTATATTGTTATATATTACGAATTATATTCGTAACATTATTCGTATATGTTGCGAATAATATTACAAATTAATTCGGAATATTTGTTAAAGCAAGTTAATATCCTTCATTAACACGAGATTTCTAATTGGAAAAATTTGAAAATGTGCGAAGTTTTACGAAAAACCATAACCTCGCAGTTTAAGACATGTTGATGTTAAGAGTAACGAGTTTATGAAATTTGTGTCTGTAGTACTTAATTTTGAAACCATTTTAAAATTAAAACGTAAGAGAAACGCGCAACATAAAATTAGCAAAGCAACAAACAACCTTGCGTTTGGCGTAGATAAAGTCAAAAACTCAAATCTTTAAAAATGTTACATTAAATAAACTGAGTAATAGGAAAATCGCCAAGAAACGCTGTTAAAAGGTTTTTGCTATGCATTTTGAAACACTCTCGATCTGAAGCTTTTAATTCGATCCAAAAATAAATTTCGAATAACATTAAGGAAGAGATTTTACATATTTATTAATCCACTGTTTGATTAGTGAACAAATTAAACAGGAAGTAACTGATACAAATTAAAATAAATTCTGAAATAAAATTCTTCTTAGCCTTTTTAGCGGAATTTGTCAGTATCTGCCATTTGCTAAAGCCAAGCAACCATTAAGGAAATTTTTCTTAATTTGAATGACACCAATTGTGTAATTTTCCGAAAATATTAGATTACTAATTATTTAGGTAAAAATAAATTTAATCGTAAATTAAAAAAATCTCTGATCAATTTATTTTTCTTATCACTAATATGAGATCTCTGCTGTGTCTAAATTGGACAAAATCGATTTGTCCAATTTAGAGAAAGTGCAAGAAACTGTAGAATTATTGGTTTAGATTACTGATTATGTGAATTTTTCGTGTAGTTCTGAAAATTCGACGTACGCTTCGTAAAATAGTCTGCTTTATCTAAGTGAAACTTGAACATGTTGTTAACCTGAAGTAACTTGATTGCTACACATGAAAAGTATGCGTCTCTTTCGCGGGGAAAATGTTAAACAATTTTCTAGTTTCGTAAAATGAAAACTGAAGTCAAGCGACAGTCATTTTCATCACATGTTGCGCTTTATGAGGTGTGTTGCGTTTAAAAATTCTTTCAGAATGGTTTTTAAAAGGTTAAAGTATGTTGAGCTATCATTTTACGTCTGTTCCATAAAATAACTTTAAAAATAGCTTCTAAATTCTATAAATTTCTAGTTTTCTTCAAATGTTTGCAATTATAAGAGCACAAACTCATAATTTTTTAATTCACTTTTTAAACCTCTATTAAAGCTTTTACCTCTCTTACTTAATATTTATTTCATAACTTGTTGTCAACTATTTATTTCTTTAAATATCCCCTACGACTTCACGTGAGCTTCACTTCTACATTAACACTTTAAACAAAATTTTAAGCATACAGCGGAAATGTGTTAATTTTTTAAATCCGCCACAATAGCCCCAAATAAAGTTTCTAAATATCAGTTAAGCATTGGCCCTTTACTTAAATCCTCTGCGCAACGATTGTAAGGCTGTATTTTCAGCAGTTATGGAGGTTAATTTGTAAGGCTTGATAATGTTTTCTTGTGAGAAATATAAATAGGTTTCCCTTAAACTCATCTGAAAAATTGGCTGAATTGATAAGATCATTGAGCAGCGACAGTTTGACTCGAACTCGTAATTTTAGCGAATGCACTGGCTGCGTGTTGGTTTCGTGTACTTTTTCATGTGTAGAGCAAAATAAATGAGTTACCTTTAGAAAATCTTTCACGGAGGCATCTTTGAGGCAGAACTTCGCTTGCTTTTTCGCATGTAACTAACAAACTAAGTTGAGGATAATATCAATTATTCGAATTTTGAAAATTTGAAATGTTACTGTCGAACAAAGTTTACTAAAAGTTTAACACTTCTGGATTAGACACCTATTTCGATCGACGCTGAAATTTTCGGATCTTCTGTTTTAGAATAACTTACTACAAAATATTGTGGCCACGAGCGGTAAAGTAGCTGAATACTGGTAGTTTTATTAAAGGTTCGAATCCTACGAGCGGACTGGCTGCATGGGCGTTTTCCGTAGTTTTTCCCATGTGTAACGTGTGTATGAGCCGATTTTCCTTAGAAAGTTCTCCTTCCTACAGAGATGGCATATGCGCCAATATTCATTATTGGCTACGATTAAATTAAAATATTTTTCTCCTTTATAGCAGCATTCATGTTTCCAAAGTAAATATATCTGTTTTTCAAGTGTTCTTGATTTATTAAAATATCTAACCTGAGTGATATAAATGTTCAGAAAAAATTTACCGGTACTCTTCCGTTATCGGGTCCGGAATCCGAAGTGTGCGTATGTATATATGTATGTGTGCGTAAGTATGTATATACGCTCACATATACACACATTTCTGAATCCGCTCCCGATAACGGAACAGTATCTCTTCACCTGATTAGAAATGAAATTTTTTTTTTTTTTTTTTCTATTGGAAATTGGTGCGTATATCTTGACGCGGATATAATGCTGTTTAGTTCATCATAACCTGGGCCCACCAGCAGCCCAGCTGCAAAGTCTCTGAACACTGGAAGAACTTTAGAAAGTCTTCCTCGAAGGCATACCTCCCCTTAGGCCAATAGTCTTCGCGTGCTTTGCTATAAATAAACCAGTATTTATCATAACCGTAATGTCATGTCATTAATTTATGGAACCTTTTTCTAACCCTATTAAAAATGAGGATTTAATTTTGCTTCATTATTGATATACACCTTGCACAACAAATGAACAGTTCTGTATCTCCCGTTCTAATGGACCGATTAACGAAATATAACTTTCGTTTTTCATGTCTCTAAAGTGCAACTTGGGGTATAAATTAGATTTATATATCATTGCCCTAATATATTTGTTCTGACACAAAATCGGATTTTTTGTGAAATGACGTACCAATTTTTTCCATATTTCGATTCTACGACTCAAATTACGTCGAGGTGACAAATTTTGTGAAAATCGCACGAGTTGTTTTAAAAAAAAAAATAGCTCTAAAAATTTTAGCTCCTCCGTGTTAACTGAATTTGGTATACATTCATTCATATCTTCTTTATAAAACTTGATTCCCTCTTTCACAATTCGAAGCTTGCTTTCAGTTCGGAATAAAATTCGCAGATATTTTCTGATTTATTTTTAATTTCTATTTTTTTAGAAAATTCTGTAAATTTTTTGAAAAGCTATGAAATTTTTGCCGTTATCTTAAAATTGATATGTATTTCTAGACATAACCTGCAAAAAATTAGTTTTTATTCAAAATCTCAAACGTGGAATTATATATTGGTTCTGAAATTTCCCATATTTGTTATAAGTGATAACACCAGATGTGGTTTACAGACTTTGAAAAATATTTTAAATTTATTTAAATGAATGAACGATGTATCTTTTTTCACGCACAGAGATACAAGGCAAAGAAAAATGGGTATTACAAATTTTAAGATTTCGCCAAGTGAATTGTTCTTGGGGTAAACAGGAAAGTGTGCGCTAAGGTAAGTTTTAAATTTCTCCAAGTTTCTCACTGAATTTTATAAAATTTAATATTTGGACATAATTTGGTCATAGGAATAGAAATATGAAAAAAAATCAGTTTATCATATCAGAAGTCCGATTTTGTGTCAAAATACCTGTTAGAACAATAATGTATGTATGTAAATCTAATATATAGCTTAAGTCGCGAGCTTTCGAGACATTAAAAAAAAATTAAATTTTCTCAATGGCCCAGTAGAACGGGACATATGAAACTGTCCCCTTTTTTGTGGTGTGTAGAGTGTACATTGCTAATGTAATTCCTATCCAATGTCCTTGCGTAGAAAACTGGCATTTTAAGCGTAATTTTATTGAAAATCTTGTTTTTAATTAAACAAAAGCTTTTTTTTTTTTTTTTTTTTTTTTTTGTCTCGTCTTCAAATTTTTTTGACTTGTCGAAGTTGGTCTACATTTGAAATCGCTTTGCCCATTATTTTGAAAATGTTATTACTCGAAGCATTTCTTTTACTAATAAACTAATAAACTGACTCTTGTAACCCTGCGCTGGCTTTGCTTCATAACGTAACCAACACTTTGTTTAGGAAACCCAGTAAGCATTTGGTTATGAATCAAGTAAGGACGATACTAAAAACATTAAATAAATACGTTTTTATCTGAAATTAATAGTAATCCGCTTATTTAAGTAGTAAACTGGAATAATTTAGACGAAGTTTCATCGAAACTCCTTTTTTATCATTCAAAATCTTTATTCCTTCTTTTTTAAAGCTTTTCGATTATCGGCTTATCGAAGTTCGACTGCCTTGTCCCACTATATTCAAAATTCTTTACTCAAAGGTGTTTCTTTTACCAGTAACTTGATTTTTCTAACCTTACGGTAGTTTTGCTTTATAATCCCAGCTCTTCGTTTAGAAGCCTCGGTAAGCATTTGATATACATGGTACTCGCAAAGTATGAAATCCGGCATTCTATAGAATACCTAAGCATTTTATAGAATGCCGAAAACTGGCTGCCAATGTATGCAATGATTAAGCATTACTAATAGATGCCAGATAACAAACCGGTAAAGTAGGAAGTACACCTGCATAATGCCTCGGGAAAGTATGCAAAAAGTTAGTTTCTACTGACTGGAACTTCAGAAAGAATTTTAAAACAACCATATACGAGATTACCGTTTAGTTTAGGTTCTGAGAATTTACTTAGAATTGTACATATTCTTGAGCACGAAATTCCTTTCGCGTCAGTTACAATTGCACAGTCCAGCGGAAATTGCCAAGCATTTGTGAAGCTTATAAGGTGCGGAAATATGAAATATCTTGTGTGAAAAAAAGTAGTGAAATGAATTCAAAATGTCATTCAAGCCTACCATATTGCAACAAATAGGTTAATTATAATTATTTTTATATGAAAATTGTTTTCCTCAATAAGAAGGGCATACATTTTTTCGAACATTTTCTTTGTGTTTTGAATAAAAAATCTTTAATGGCATTATTTTTCAAAATAACATTTGTATATCTGAGGGATGAGTGTCTTTCAAATAACCTTAAGGTCTCTTTTGCATATTTTGCCTAAAGAGCATTTGTATTTCTATAGAAAGGTATTACGTACAATGCCTACATAAAGTATATAATAATTCTCGTATTTATTATTTTGCCTAATATGTTAGGCATTCTTTAAAGTACCGAGGTATTCTATAGAATGCCGGCGTTTTATTCTTTACCGGTAGCATGTATAAAATTACACAAGGCTGAGAGCTTGAGGTAAATGTCGCTTTTATTCTGGAGCTAATGGTTAATATCCAAATAAAATACTTCGAATATATTTAAAAATTAATTTCTGTCATAATTTTACTCATATTTACATCATGTAATTTAACTAATTAACATTTTTTATTATTTACTAGTTGTTTTTAGAGAAGACTGGAGGAAAATAAAACCAGAAATGGTTGTATTTTCTGCACCAGTTTTCACTCCTATTGGACCAACACTGTTAAGGAGCAGATATCTCCGGATATTTTCTATCACTACGACGCCGGCTATTTTGGCTTTGCCGATTGTAAAACGAACTTGGTAAGTGAAATTATAGTATTGCTTTAATGTATATATGTTAACCAATTCTTCATGCAGCATTTACTCTCAAAAATAACAAAAAGCCGAGTTCAGTTCTTCTCTGTTTGCGATATTGGACTTTCTTCCACTTTCATTCGTAAGAAATAACAAATATATCTCACCTAATGTATCTTCTACGAAGTTGCTCCTTCTGTATATAATTATTGAACTTACAGCTCATAAATATACTATCTAATCTCATAAACTGGATTGCCGATTTGAAAAACAAAGTTCTAAACATGGCATGAGTATTTGCTACTGCAAATAACTTTGGGCTGCGATACACGCATCGGCTTAGAAACAAAACTAATTCCTTGAGATTTAAAGTTTGAATCCAAAAGAGGAAGATGAAATGTTGGTCCTTCTCCAGTTCGAATAAGTAGTTTCGATTGTAGCCCTTCTCTTGATAGAGAATATTTTAAGTCTTATCTTGTAAATATAGCCACGGTTAATACATCCTGGAAGCCGCTACGGGTCAAGTGGATAACACCGTTGAACACTGGCAGTTTAATCCAGCTTCAAATCCCTATGAGCGCTCGTGTTTTTCCCAATGTTTAACGTGGATACAAGCTAGTTTCCCTTAAGAAAGCTCTCCACGAAGTCGCGTCCCTCAAGGGGCTTTTCCGTCTCCTCTCCTCTTGGCTGAAACTTTTTTCCTTCCCTTCTCCCTTGTGGTTTCTCTCTACGGAGTTTGGGGCTCGTCACGAGAGACTGGAGCAGTCCTTGCATCTAGTTTTCGAGTGGCGAGAAAACTGCCCGCGTGTTTGCCGTGCGTGGAGACCCGTGTCGCTGGAAAGGAGGGTCCTGGTAGTTGAGGGGCGAGGTACTGTCCCCAACACACTGCTTTGGCCTCTGCTTCAGCTAAACGGGAGGCACCTTAGTCGTCCTCACGGGTGTCAATCGGCTGGTCACTAGTCCTTGTGTCAGTGGCTTGGGGTCAAGCTCTCTCGGGAGTACCTGCTTTCGGGAAAGCCAACTGTGGGACTTCAGTCTGCGTATAGGTCCGGCTAGCTTTAACACAGGAATCTGTGTTCCCTTGTTGGGCTCCGTGGTGGGCGGGGCCGTCGGACCCGAATCTTTTCTCTTATAAACATGGCAAATTCACATATTTTTCTACTAAAAGATTTTGAAGTCACTCCAGTCTCTCAACCTAGTTCTGAAACGTCTACTACTAAACCAGTCACTCAACCTAGCTCTGAACCACCTACTAATAAACCAATCATTCAACCTAGTTCTGAAAAGTCTACTACTAAACCAGTCACTCAACCTAGTTCTGAAAATTCTGCAAAAAAATTACGGACAGATGCAAATAAAAAAAATCATAACAATAGTCCCCGTTTCCTAGTCATCTCTAGTCCTTCTGGCGAAATGCATAAGATGTCTCCTTTCGTGATTAACAAATACATCCAGTCTTGTATTGGTGAGCCGACAAATATTAAGCGTCTCCGCTCCGGAGACTTGCTTATTGATACAAACTCAGCCACCCAGTCTGCTTCTTTACTTCAGATAACTAAACTCGGGCAAGCGAATGTCATTGTAACACCACATAAGTCACTGAACTATTGTCGGGGTGTAATCTCAAAATTCGACCTTCTGTATGTTTCTGAAGAAGAAATCGCTTCTGAGTTATCCGAACAAAATGTCTGCGGTGTAAGGCGGATCAAGATGCGTAAAGAAGGTAAGTTGATAGACACGAAACACGTGATCCTTATCTTCAACACGCCTGATCTGCCTAAGAATATTAAGGCCGGATACCTAAATATTCCTGTAAGACCTTATATTCCAAACCCTATGCGATGCTTCCAATGCCAGCGTTTCGGCCATTCTAAGACGTCTTGTCGTGGCAGCCTCACATGCGCCCGATGCTCACAAATTGGCCACGATTCTGAAAATTGTACCGCTGCGCCTCTTTGCATAAATTGCAAGGGTGAGCACCCAGCATTTTCACGCCTCTGCCCAAAATGGAAATTGGGAAAAGAAGTGCAGACTGCAAAGGTTACGAGGAACATCTCATATGCCGAAGCCAGAAGATTAATCCAAAGCACACAGCTACGACCAAATACATCTTATGCCAATGCTCTTAAAAGATCTCGCACAGTTGCCACCCAAACATCAGTTAGTATGCAGACTCCACCAAACAAAACTCAACAGACTACAAGCAACAGGAAGAAAGAAAACCCAACCCATACAGTACAAAATAAAGAAATAGTAATACAAAGCAAACCCAAAACTACCACACAAAAAGAAACAAATAAAAATAGAAGTTCCAGCAATAGCTCTCTTGATGGAATGGTTTCTGAATCTGCGGATTCAGACGGTATGGAAGTAGAAGAGGGTCTGGAAGTTCTCAAGCATCTACTTCCACGAAAAACCAAACAAGAGCACAGAAAAAACAAAAACCATTCATAATAGCCACCCTCATCTCATGGAACTGTCGCGGTTTCCACCGAAATTTACTTGACATCAAATCTATAATAAATGCGTACCATCCTGTGTGCTTAGCTATACAGGAAACAAATCTGCAACCAGAACAACATGCAAAACTTCGGAGGTTTTCTTTCGTCAGAAAGGATAACCAGTGGAGGTGTAGGTCTCCTCTCCTCACTGGATTATCCCTCAAATGTTCTTTCTTTGACGACATCCCTCCAAGTTGTCGCTACTCAAATAAATCTTCATATTGTTGTTTCATTTGTTTCTTTGTATTTGCCTCCAAATGAGCACATTGACCAGCAGGATTTAAATAATCTAATAGAGCAGCTGCCTGAGCCTTTTATCATAATAGATTTTAACGGCCATAGTCCACTCTGGGGTAGTAAAGATACAAATTGCCGAGGAAGACAAATTGAGGAAATGATCGACGATCATAGCCTTTGTCTCCTAAATAATGGGCAGGATACGTACTTCCATGACCCTTCAAGGACATTCCACGGTCTCGACCTTGCCATCTGTTCACCATCCTTGTTGCCATTTCCGACACTTTTAGTGTCGGAAATGACCTGTACAACAGCGATCATTATCCCATTTTTCTATCTCTTGCACGAAGAGGAGCAAACCCCATGTCGAGACTCCCTCGGTTTATACTGGACAGGGCAGACTGGGAACTCTTCTCTTCCTCCGCAGAGCTCACAGAGGAAATGGTAGAAGATGTGCATATCGATGACGCTGTGGACGCTGTTACTAATACTATTACTCAGGCAGCTATGCTTTCCATTCCTAGAACATCAGGAAAAATCCTAAAATATTCGAAACCGTGGTGGAATCGCGACTGTCATGAAGCACTGAAAAAACAGTAAAAAGCATGGGGTATTTTTCGTAGATATCCTACTCTGCGAAACCTCATAGCCTTTAAAAGAGCCAAAGCAAATGCACGAAAAGTAAGAAGGCAGAGCCAAAGGAATTCTTGGATTTCATATGTGTCGTCAATAACTTCCTCTACGCCTAGTAAGGCGGTTTGGGAAAGAGTTCGAAAAGCATGCGGAATATATAAGGACCACTCACTTTCCTTTTTGGAAAAAGATGGCCGAGTGATTAGCTCCATAGAAGAAATTGCAAATACTATAGGTGAGATATTTGCTGCCGTTTCTTCCAGCAGAAACTATTCACCTGCATTTCTCACTATCAAGCAGCACTCGGAAATAAATCCCATCGCATTCAACTCTTCCAAATCTGAGCCTTACAATAGAGCATTTACTATGGTGGAATTAAAGAGAGCTTTCTTGCAGACACATAGGTCTTCTCCGGGTTTTGATGGCATAAATTACGAAATGCTAAAGCATCTGTCCTATAAGTCACTGAAAGCCCTTCTCACTCTTTACAATAGAGTGTGGAAGGAGCGTACTTTTCCCAGTGCATGGAGGAGAGCTGTTGTCATTCCTATTGCCAAGCCAGGGAAACACCCAAGGAATCCCTCGAACTATCGGCCAATTGCTCTTACCAGTTGTGTTTGCAAACTGTTTGAAAAGATGGTAAACAACCGCCTAGTCTACTTCTTATAAAAGAATAATATTATATCGCCTTATCAAAGTGGTTTTCGAAAGGGGAGAACAACCGTAGATAACATGCTCCTCTTAGAGACATCCATTCGAAAAGCTTTTGTCAGAAGAAATCACCTTGTCTCAATTTTCTTTGATATAGAGAAAGCTTATGATAAGGCATGGAGATACGGTATACTTCGCGATCTTCACGAGAGTGGCTTGCGCGGCAACCTACCAATTTTCATTCAGAATTTCCTGACCGCTAGAACTTTTCAAGTAAGATTTGGCTCTGTTTTTTCGGATGTTTTTCAACAGGAAGAGGGTGTGCCTCAAGGTTGTGTTCTTAGTGTAACGCTTTTCAGTTTAAAAATAAATTCTGTATTAAAAGAACTTCCTCCCACCATCTTGGGATCACTCTATGTAGATGATTCACAGATTAGCTATCGAGGAGCAGACATGAGATACATAGAGAGGCAATTGCAGATGGCTCTGAACAAGATCCAAGAATGGTCAGACAAACAGGGATTTACTTTTTCGAAACAGAAAACTGTGTGCGTACACTTTTGTAGGAAGCGAGGTCTCCATCCTGAACCTGAGTTATATCTAAATGGTACAATTATTCCAGTTGCGCCCGAAGTAAAATTTTTAGGAGTGACGTTCGACCGAAAATTGACCTTCCTTTCTCATGTTTTAAACCTGAGAAAGAAGTGTCTATAAACACTAAATATTTTAAAAGTGTTGGCGAACACCTCCTGGGGTGCAGAGCGTCGCTCTATGCTTCGCATTTACAGAGCGCTTATCCGCTCTAGACTGGACTATGGCTCAGTTGTTTATGGATCCGCTCGGTCATCTGTTTTGTTAAAACAGGATCCTGTTCACCATCAAGGTCTGCGGATTTGTTCAGGAGCATTCAGGACTTCTCCTGTACAGAGCCTATATGTGGACTCTAACGAACCATCACTTTATCTGAGGCGCGAGCAATTGTCCCTTTTGCAATATTTTAATATTCTATCCCAACCTGAACATCCCAATAAGCTGTGCTTACTCGATAATGAGTGTAACACATTATATGAAACACGTCCATCCTGTGTTCCTACTTTTCCTTTAAGAGTTCGGCCTGTCATTGAGGAACTCTCCCTCTCTGATATGCACCCCCAAGCAGTACAGAATTTTGAAATTCCACCTTGGGAAAATTCACGGATCCAGCTTCTTGATGTTTTCAAACATCACGTAAAGGCGAGCACTAACGAGATCGTTTACAGACAACTTTTCGCTGAGCACAGGCACAAATATAGCAGTTATCATCCGATATACACAGATGGATCGAAGTCAAATGATCATGTCGGGATGGCTTTTGTATTTCAAGATTACATGGAGGGCCGATGCCTGCACCATGCTTTTTCACTCCTAACATCTGAACTAACTGCAATATATTACGGTCTTTTGTACATCTCAAAGCTCTGCCACAAAAAATTCATAGTTTATACAGACTCGTATAGTGCTCTTAAATCCTTGGAAGCATTCCCCGACACGCAGAATCCTGTGGTAGTGGATGTTCTCAAAATTCATAGAAATTTAACAATTCGAGGATATGAAGTCCTGTACTGCTGGGTCCCTGGACATGCAGGAATAAAGGGAAATGAGCTTGCAGACATTGCAGCCAAATATGCTGTTGAACCGTCCACTCGCCTTATTCCTTTTAGAGACATCTGGTGTGTAATCAAGGGGAAGATGCGGAAAAAATGGCAGCAAATTTGGGATGTTCAGCATCACAACAAGTTGAGAAACGTCAATCCTAGAATTGAACTTTGGGAAATTACTGGAAATCGTAAGGAGGACGTTCTTTTGACTCGCCTCAGAATTGGTCACACTAGAGTGACACATAACTATCTTCTCGAAGCTGAAAATGAGCCTGTGTGTTTTAATTGTAATGTTTGTTTATCTGTTCGTCATATTTTAATTGAGTGTCCATGTTTTAATAATCTTCGCCAGAAATATTTTAATAGCTGTGACTTACCTCTCGACCGTTTAATCGGAAGAGAGGTCAATTGTAATTTATTTTATTATTTAAAAGAGATTGGCTTTTATTACCTAATGTAATTTATTTTGAAGACAGTGTCTTGAATTTTAATATGTGCTTTTAACTTGTGTTTATATGACTTTATCCTCTGGATTTGATACATTTATTTACTTGTTTTTATTTATTGAATTTTAATGACATCCATTGTAATCATCCCACCTTGTGTTTGGCGCATTATAATCATCTCTGGTTTTTGCGCCATAATCACTCGCTCACTCACTCACTCACCCCACGAAGTCGCGTGCCGTGCCATAATCAAAATTACCAAAGCAATGGGTTCCATCTTTCTGTGTAGCCTACACCGCCATGAGGACAGCGGGCCTGCTGCTATGCTTTTATGTTACTGCGTATTCTGTGGAGAAAAAATCTACTTGTGCATCTGTTGCGCTTTGTGAGTCACATAAATTGCGCATGCTCTGACAGTACGCAATTTATGTGACCCACAAAGCGCAGCAGATGACAGCTGAGAGTCACTGCTGTACAGCCAGAGAAAATCCGTACACAAGGGCCAAAGCTCCCGAGAGGGCTGAACAAGCGACGTAATTTAATTGTTACATGGGCACACAAGGTCGTTAAAGGAAAATGCATTGGACTCCTTTACAAGTGAACAGTTATCATAAGCTTTAAAGTTGCACTTCATGAATTATAGGATTATTTATATCAATTTTATAGAATCGCATACTATGCCAGATCTTATGGGAAATTTTTATAGAACATGTGCAAGTATCAAAATGAGAATTCACAGAAATATTTACATTCTACTTACAAAGTAACTGTGTAGAACAGTTCCGAGTTAGGAGTAATATGCTTTGCCCAAAAGCCTAAATATTATCAGCATTATCATTAATGTATGCAATTACCTTCAGAGCTTTGTCAGACCTTTTTCATTTTCCACTAGACTAGTTCTTCACAGAGCATTCTAAGAGACGCATGTCCTGTGTTATGGTGCATTCATGCAAGTAATGTCTCAGTTTACCTGCTTTACCACAGACGGGCTTGTATGGACATTTTTGCAGTTTCACACATGTGTAACGTGAACTAGTTTTCGTTGGGAAAAAAAGCCGTAAAGACATCGCCGCCCCTTGGGCTATATGTCGTACCATTATTAAACAATCTGAGACGCCTTTTGATCTCATCTCGGATAATTGAAACTCATCTCGGAATAAACTGGAAGTCGAATTTCTACAAGAGTTATTACAGATGTAATAACTTGTGTACTGACGGTAGCGATGCCAGTGCATCAACCTTGATGCATCTCACCTTTGTAAATGCTTTCCAGAATTGTTTTCATTTGCATTGCCTTGAGAATTTTTTTAACAATGCCACGTAGTCTGTATAAAATGGTCTATCATTTGTTTTGCAATTCTGTAGATTTAAAAGTACATTTCTATCGCAAAAGTTATTAGCACCAATTTAAAGGCTTCATAAAGCAGTTTTATTTCAGTAGTGTTTTCTCATTACGATAATTTAAAAAAGTTTCATTAAAAATGTATTCTTTAGAAATTTAAATGTCAAACCAAAATTCAGCCTCTGAGTATCTAATATTTAATTCAATTACTCTAAAAGCAGGTTTTCGTATCTTTTCCGTTTTCGCACAACACGCGCCAAACGGTCTTCTTTAGAAACATAATGCGCCGACTTGACACTTCCAGCGAGAAAATTTTCATGAGCTAGCTAATTTTAACTGTTACAATGTTTAAACCTAGATGCACGTAAAATGCACCACGGTAATGTTTAATTATTAGTGCATAATATTTATGTAAAAGCTGCAGTATGTGCATCAGTATACAATTACTGTATTGTGTAAAATGTTTAAATATTTTAAAATGCCCAAATAGTATACAGCATCAACAAAAGTTTCTGTTAAGCTCCCTGACGTCGCGCTTCTGAGTCGCCAGAGTTCTCGCGTTGTACCGTTGCGGATTCCGGACTGCACCCGAGTAGTCCTAGCAAGCCGCCCGGGTGTCCGCATGCGCTCTCATCTGTTAGTTTATCGTAAATATTTCTTAGGTTAATTATTTTAATAAAAAAAAATTGAATGATACGTTTTAAAAACCTTATATCGATTATATTTTGTAAAGAAGAACACAGTTGCAGCTGCTAAGAATACATTCCACTGTAGATAATAGGAAATGGTTAAATGTGTCATATTTCCGTAGAAAATTGTTTGGCGCGTGTAATCTCGCAAAGGAAACAATACAAAATTCGATGTTTTCAGTGTCATCGAAATTAGTAACTTCCGTGAAAATGATAACGATATTAACCAACATACACGTATTCCTAGGTAAATGTCGCTTTTGAAGATTAGATAAAACATGTCTTGTCTCTCGCTCGCAGGTCGTGCTATGTAAAAAGTGCCTAAAATGAAGTTTCATATTAATTATGAGCTATGAGCTTCTGTATGTATAACTTTGATTTTCAACTTGGGCAGGCATCTAAATCTTCATTCTGTTTCAGTAATTTTGCACTAGTGTGGCAGCTCATCTTCTACAAACTATTCTCTCGGTTTTCTCCTCATCCTTGGCGACTTGTTATTGTAAATTCAAGACCAACTGGTAGGTGGCATACTTTCGTGGATTCAGCGAAAGTTCGTTTCTCCTGCGAGGTATGTAGTTTATTGGAACTTTACGAAAATCAGATTTCATGATCTATTTGTTTTTGTAAATGATGGCGAAACTATTTGTATAATATATCTGTTTGTTATTTTGCGTTTAGAACATTTGCGTGATTAAAGCATCTCCGAAGAGAAACAGTAACGCTAAAACTTGAAGATCCAATTTACCACATTCCTCTTTTATATCGTAAAATTTCTAGTAAAATAAAATCTATAAAAAGAGGAAGTCTAAAAATTTAGGTCTTTGATTGGCAGCAGTGCGTCACGATTCTACGAGAAATAGCCCCTTCCCCGTCGCCGAGTGGTTAAAACCGCTGAATACCGATAGCTCGACCCACTTTCTGTTCGAATCCAGGTGAAGGTTAATTGCATGGTTGATGTTCGTACACCATGTGTAACGTCCGCCATAGTAACATGTTCGTGTACCATGTTGCCCCATGTGTAACATGAATACGAGCTAATTTCCCTTTGAAAGTCCTCCACAAAGGGCATCCTCTTCTCTTAGTCTGATAGCTCCTCATGATTTTGTCGTATTCAAAGAATATACCTACAGGAAATAATTCTGATGTACCTTTATAGAACTTGAGCGTCAAAATTCATTCTCGAAAGACTATTACTTTTATTGATTTGTTACTAAGATAGCTTGAAAATTCAATTTAATGAAATATCAGTTAGGATAAATTGAACCAGTTTTTCTATCTTTTAGAGTTTCAATACAGGAAATATATTCCCTAGGGAGTGTCAGTAAAGGTTTTTTTGGTTTATTTGATTACGGCAAAGCACACGAGTGATTGCCTAAAGGGAGGGATGCCTACGCAGAGGACTCCGTAAGGAAAACTAGCTCGTATACACGTTACACATGGGGAAAACCACGAAAACGCCCATCCAGCTGTTCGCGGCATTCGAACCTCGGACCCAACTACCAGTGTTCAGCGACCTCTCGTACGTTGAGAGGCCTTATACATGCAAGAGTCGCTAAGTTTGGGAGACAGTTGTAAACTGGTACCATTTCTATTTAACAAAAATAAAACTGGGCCTTTTACCGATATCAAAGAAACTTAGCGATATAATTGGTATTTTAAAAGCTGGTTATACATTAAAAATTACAGATCAAAATGAGTCATTCGGACATCTGGATTCTGGATGACTGCAGGTCTTTATGTTATGCATGTTAACTGCTGTGCTTCTCTTTCACGTTTTAATGAATACTTAACTGTCTTTTTGCTTTCCAGAATTAAAGGAAATAAGATCACCAGTTGTCGAATAGCTCAAGTCGCTGAGCGAACGTCTGTCTTGGGGCAGTTTCCGTGCGGCCTTTCTTTTTTTTTTTTTTTTTTTTTTTTTTTTTTTTTTTTTTTGTATACATAATTTATTTAATGGCTTTGCATTTTATTTGGCTGCTGTATTTCGCAATCTAAAAATTTATTTTATAATATTTTGTAGTATAGTAACAACATAGTAACGTAAACTACGATCAATCAAAATTACGATCGGGGTTAATGGTATCTTAACAGTACCATTAACCCCGATCACATTAAAAGGCGTCTTCTGTATAATCTTTTATTCCGAAACTTCAGTGGACTCAAAATAGTTTAATCTTCTAGTTTGCACTTCGAAACACAATTATTCTGCACTGCATTTTTAGAAAGTTGTGAGGGGCGCGAAGGAGATAATTTTTTCTATTTTTTTTCGTACAGTGTTGCCATTGGCTTGCTTTGAAATCGTTTAGTTTGTTAATCAAAAATTCGTTGAATTGTTACAAAATATGAAATCGATAATAAAAAATTTTAAATTTTTGGGCTTCCAGATGCCCATATTCGGGTAGAAAAGTACGTTATTCAAAATTGGATGGCTGTAGGTACTGTTGTTTTATCACAGTGTAAGAAACGTACATACATTTATGCCGATTCTTTATTATTTAATTTTTAAATATAATACAGGGCTGTAATAGTTGGTGGCAACAGTTTGAAACGTAAACTCTAACATTTATCGTGAACCAACGCAAAATGTCGAAACGAAATTAATAGCCCTTTTGGGCTAACGGCCTTTGGGTTAATAAATTTTTTAAAAAATCTGAAAGCTTTCAGGACTTGTATTACGCCCGAAGGGACTTTTTAAACGCTTTGTGTGTTACCTTTCCTTATTAAATATTATACTCTTCGCAATTAACACCATAAAATTATATTCAACCGCAGTATCGCAAAATAATTTTAAAATGAGCATATCTTTAGAATTTCCGATACAGTCTCGCACGCTGGAGATAAAAATGTTTTTTCTGTACAACGTTACCATTGCTCGCTTTGGAATCGTTGAGTTATTTAACCAAAAATTCGTTAAAGTTTTACAAAAAAAGAAATCGATAATAAAACAAATTCCAAATTTTAATTTTTCGCAGGAGGATTAAGTTATTCAAAATTGGATGGCTCTAGGTACCACCGTTTTATCACAATGCGAGAAACATACATTCATTTTTGCAGATTCTTCATTATTTAATTTCTTTAATTATAATAGAGGGCGGTAATATTTGGTGCCAGTAGTTTGAAAAGTGAATTAACGCAAAATGCCAAAACGAAATTAATAGCTCTTCTGAACTAACGCTCCTGTGGGATAATAAATTACAATGAAAATTTTAAAAATGTACATTTCTAAATTTGCGGATTTTTTTTATGTATTTAGAAGAATCAAACATTTGCGAAATCTTGAAATGTCCCCTAAAATTTGCAAGAATAATCGAGGAAATTCACGTAATGAAGTTATTGAATTAATGGTAAGTATCTATCGTGGACTGCAGTATTTCCCGCGTGAAATACAGCAACAGCATCATTTAGAGTTGAGTATCAACATTCATAGAAAGATGTTTCTCGTCATCAGTAATCTAGTGTAATACAATTGTTTCAATACTATTTCCAGGTTTCTGGCTATTTCACTTGTAAATTCTTCATACTGTGCTTCATTTCACTGTTCCGGCGTGATTTATACTGAAATCGACTTTCTTTTAAGTAGGCTTGTGGTCATGGATGGACTTCGATGAAAGGAAGAATAACCTTTTGGTGCTCATTTTCAAACAATTCGGGTGTCGTTGCTTACAAGCTGTATGGGCAACAATGTGACAGTTGCCCGGCTGAGACTTACGAACCCGCAATGTGGTATCCTGAAGAAATAGAGAAGGTATGTATTTTTGAATTTTTGCGCGCATGTTTGGATCATTTAATAAGTGGAAGAGGAGTATGCCAACTTTAAACTTAAGCAGGATTAAAACCGTAGATTAGCGTTGTTTATGGAAAGCTTTCGTATTTATTTGAAGGTAATTTCGAGAATCATTCTAAAGATTAATATCGGAACTTGGCCATAAAATGTAATTAATTCTACCAATGCTCTTTCCGCCTTGGATTCACAGCCTCGGTTCTCCTGCGGTCTGATAGTGGATAGTAATAAAGAGAGACGAATACCCATTAAGCCGATGTGAAGCAGTTTGTTGAGATATGGGTCTTCTATATTGCAAGATCATTAAACTGTTGTGCTGTCAGTACTCTATTATGTATTGCTGTTTGACACAGGACTGAAGTAACCTTACAGCATCCAGACTTTAGAGAGTTTGATAGTTTTGGTAGTGAAGCCAGTGATTTTATGACGGCTTTGACCATTAAGCCATCTCGAAATATCAGAATGTCTTGATTAACTTGCAGCATTCTCAAACACTTCCAAGTACAAACTTTCGTATCAGCGCAATTGCCTTGGCGCTGTCTGACGATTTTTCACTGCTAATAAACGGTGATTTAAAAATATAAACATTTTGCATTTTTATTCGGTATTTATCTCGGAAATTGAATCAATAAATCTATAGGAAAGGGTTTTTCCCTTTTTTGATTTGGTGGAAGTTTCGTAGCAGTTGCTTTCAGAGTAGATTCAAAGCAATTATTCCTTTCAGTAACTTTATGGCAAAATACTATTATTCTGCAGAAATTTTACAGCCATTTCATTCATTGGAGGCAAATCCCATAAAACGCGTATTTTAAAATTAAGACAAAAAAATGTCATGATTTACTAAAAATCTTTGGAACTTGGAATGGAACAAAAAGGAAAACAAAAGGAATTGACGACTTTGCATGGTAAAACTGGAGAAATTTTACGTGCAAGGTTAATAAAGTTTGCAGCATTTTGAAAATTTGGCTACATCTAATTAAGGTGGTTGTGCTGATACATAAGTGTACCTCCTTCGAAAGCATTTCACTGCACTAAAATTCTTATATCTAATAAGCCAACCTCACAGTTCTGGAAACATTTTGATTGTTTGAAGTCCAAAGTCAGATATTATGTGTTTTAGTTTTGCTTTGATTTGTAATTCGGAAGTGTTGATTTAATATACAGATTCAGTTTGCATATTTAAAATACAGAACTACAGTACCAAAATACAGTATCATCAAATGTGACTCTAAAAATTTCCGTCTTTGTGGCAAAATATTATATTCCTGCAAAAATTTCACAGAACTTTCTTCGTCTGCAGGCAGATTTCACAAGAGCAAATTTCACAATCCAGCTGAAAACAAATATCGCAATTTATCTTAGAGCTTCCAATACAACCAAAACAACATTTGGCGACGTAACTTATTCAAACTTAGCTATCGATATGGTTACGCCCACCTGCGGCCGAGCTGTAAAGTCGCGGAGTACTGGTGGTTCGGTCCGGAGTTCGAATCCCTGCGTGGGCAGTTTCGTGGTTTTCCCCATGTGTGACGTGTATATGAACCAGTTTGCCATAGAAAATCCTCTACGAAGGCATCCCTCCCCTTAGGAAGATGGCCTTTGTGGACTTTGCCGTAAACAAATAACCAAAATTGAAATGGTTACCTGAAGTATTGTTTTGCGTATGGTTGCCACAGTTTGGCTGCTACTGAAAATTTGGCTACTTCTAGCAAGGAGGTTGCGATAATACCAAAGTACTCTTTTAAGATTAAGATAAAAATGTACGTAAAAAAAGAGCTAAGGAAGTTGAGACAGGAGACCATCAACAGAGCAACTGCACCATCATTACGACTTTCAGCTTTTGTGCTCTATTGATGAAAACTATCTACCATCCGCTCCGCTATCAGCGGTATTTATTTGAAATAAAATTTTGCAAAGTTACAATGGTTGTGCAAATATACATATGACATACAGAGACATTATACAGTTCTTGTGGTGTTTACATAAATGGCAATTTTAACAATAAAGCTCATAACATGAATATTTAGAGAATTGTTACTTAAGTTGAAAATTTATGTTTACTGATTTTTATATGTTAATTTTGAAGAATAACCAAATTATATAATATAAAATGTCATTATACATATTAAGAGAATCTAGAAATAAATGAGTAGTCTGTAACTGTAGAGATAAGTAAAAGGTAAACAGACCTTGAGAATATAAATAGGTCTTGCATAAAAGAAGAAAACGGTCCTTGAGTTGTAGTCTTTAAATTTAAAATATTTGAGTATAAATTCATCATATTTGAGTAGACATTGTATTTATCATTGTACATGTTTATATAAGATTAGAGAGGACGTAATATGGGTAATTAGATTTGAAGTCCATAATTAACAGATTGTGTTAAATGTTGCGGAGAAAATGTTGAAGAGTACGTAGCGAGAAGTGGAATACTGAGTTGACATTCTGTAAGTTATAAAGGGGACACACTGATGAAATGTTTAAACACTGCTATAAATGTTTGTAATCAAAAAAGATTTCTTACTCATATCGTATTTGTAGAAAATATAGGCAGGAGTTAATATATTGAAGAGAAGGTAAGAAAGGCCAGAAAAAGGTACAGAAACTGATCTCGCCTCCACCCGAGAGCGCACTGACGGCCGAATGGAAATTGCCCTAAATACTAGTAATTTGACGAACGAGTTTGCTGCATGGGCATTTTTTTTTTTTTCACTCATTGTGATAACTCCCACGAAGGCATCCCTCCCCTTATAGATATCCCTACTGTGCTGTTCCATGTTCAAATGAACCAAACCCATCTCGACGGCCCTTCCCCCCCCCCCCCAATCTGCAAGTGATGCTGAAATTAAGAGGACGCTGGGAGAAATTGTGGAAAGATATTCTTCAGTTACTAGGGAAGAAAAGTCAAGCGAAATATCATTTTGAATGAAAGGAAAATGACGGTTTGTTACTGTTCCTAGTGTTTTTTCTATTCTTATTGTAGCGCTTTAACCCTTTTGCCCCTTTTTAATTGGTGTCTTGTAAAATGGTATTTTTTCCCTATCGTCCTTTGAAATACTGCATTATATTTATTCAGAGCTTCAGCCGGACCTTGGCTAAGCTTAGTTTTTCATATGAAATTGTGATTCCAACCGTAGCCACAAATAAGACGAGATATAGTATTTTATTCATTTATTTATCATAAATTTAATAACTGAATTTTTATCTGTTAACATTTTATTGCGTTTTAATTATTAATTTTTCTTGTTTTTCTTTTTTGAGGGTCTTCCGTAAAGCTCCGACACTTCTAGTTTTAGAAGTTAAGCCTTGGTAAGGAAACCAAAAAAACTAAAATCTGTTTCGAATAGTGAAATATTGTCAACCCTAGCTATAAAAATTATCAATGAATTTTTAAGATTTGTCAAATGTCATTGCGCCTTATCTCTTTATAAACTACAATCCAATTTATTTTCAGGTTCTTATGAATATATGCAATCGAGTGGCTTATCTATTTTACGGTTTCGAAAAACCTCCTATTCAACTGAATCGCAGACCGGGAAAGCCAAGAAATCCCCATTATTCGGAGCGATGTCAAGCCTGTAAAGATGGCGTGTGTGCAGAACGCAGATGAGGCTATGTTCTAATATTCGAAATGCTCTTGACAATTGAACATTTTTGAATCAATCGATTTAACTAAAAAGTGCGCTGGTGTACCTATTTTACTTAAATGTTTAGAAGTTTTAGACATTTTCTTATTCTGTAGAACTGTTTATTCGAAGAACTTTTTGATATAATTTCTCAACGAACCATTTCGTTGTTTATTTTTAGTTCAACTAAACTGACTCTACTTTAAGCTGATCTTTTTGAAAACCATCTTGGATCCTAGATTTACAAACTTTTTGTAATAAGGATTCATATTTGCTTCAAAAAAACTTATTTTAATGTGTAGAGCCATTTTTAGTCAATGATGTTTTTTAATGCTTCGAATGTTTCTCTGTTGCGTGTTGCAAGAAAGGAAGTTTAAAATTACTATTGAATAATGGCTTTGTAAATTTCACAAATCTTAAAATTTGTTTTAAGTTTCATCAACTAGCTGCATTGCGTTCGTCGCACAAGTGAAAGCGATCTTCATAAACAAGCTTTTGTTTCCTTTTGTTTAAGAAATGAAACAATACCTTTCTAATGTATATTGTTTAATAAAAATTTTTGTTTAAAATATTGTTCTGAAATGTTTAACTAAGCAGCAACTATTATGTCAAAATGCTTATGAATTCATATTTCTCGATTCAATCTTTATATTATACTGAGAGTTGTGCTCTTATTTGTGACTTAAGAGTGCTAAAGAAGAGGGGGGGGAACTGCGCTAAATTTTGAGTCCTTTCAATAGCAGTCGTGCATGTAAGATAGACCATATCTTTGTCTCTAAAACTATAAATTTCGTATTTGCATCAAATGCATAATTAAAATAAATTCGCGGGCCGCATAAAACTGCTTTTCAGGCCGCCATGTAGCCTCGGACCGCGAGTTTGAGACGCTTGCCTTAACCAACTTGAACACTTGTAGCAGAGGAAGTAAAACTTCGTTATCGCATGGTTACAGTTCTTTTCTTTAATAAAATACTGCCCGGTGAAATCGATTCATAACTCTACACGTTCACATTGCTGCATTTAGTAGCGCTGTCTATAATGTACATTCGTGTAGATACTTTATTTTAATGTTAGTAATGTCTTAATTTGCATGATTCATCGATTGGCTTACGTGTATCTAATACTAAAACTATTTTTGCTGTGATTTGAAGCGAGTCTTAAAATACGAGGGCACAATTCTGCATTTTGTATAAATTTAACTAGTTGCCACATTGTGATTAGTTAAGAGAATCGGAGTTAAAAAGTAACACGAAAAACTATATTTTCAATGCTAAATTAACAAATTTACTCTGCAACCAAGAGCGATATTCTTTTTACGTTAAGAAACATACGCAAGCGGAATTTGTCTTGTAAGTATGAACTAAGACGTTTTATACGATGCCACGAATTCAAAATAAATTAGAAATTTTTTTTACTCCAAAGGGGCTTTGTCCATGAAGGACTATTTGCGTTTTGCGATTCTGTGTCGAATCACTGTAAACGACGTATCATTTTTCAAATTGTGGCCACCAAATGTTAGTCCTGCATTGTATTTGAAGAAATCAAATAATGAAGAATCTGCTTAAATGTATATTTCTTGCATTGTGATAAATAGAGCCATTGAATTTTGAATGACGTAATCCTACTGCGAATATGGGCTGGTGGAAGCCCAAATTTCGAATTTGTTTTATTATCGATTTCATATTTTGTAAAACTTTGACAAATTTTTCATTAAAAAGCTCAGATTTCAAAGCGAGCAATGGCAGCGTTGTACAGAAAAAACATTTTTTATCTCCAGCGCGCGAGACTCTGTATCGGAAATTCTAAAGATATGCTCATTTTAAAATTATTTTGCGACATTGCTGTTGAACTGAATTTTGTGATTTAAGTGCAAAGAACAAATATATATATATTTAATAAATAAAGGTAACACACAAAATGTTTATTAAAAAAAGGCCCTTTGGACATAATTTAAAATCTGAAACCTTCACCAGATTTTTTTTTTTTTTTTTTTTTTTTTTTTTTTTGTGTTTTTTTTTTTGTGTGTGTGTATTTGTTCCCCCCTCACCTCAATTTGGGGGAATCTAGGATTTTAGGCTTAGCAAAATTACAAAATCGGAATCGGTTGTCACAAGAATTACTATATTCATTCGCATTTAAATTTAGCTTCATTACTTGATTCACGACTATTGTCTCGCTGTTTGAAGAAGCAAGAAATTTCCAAAAATGTTTTTAAGTAATACGTTAAAATGTTTTTACATAATACGTTAGAAGTGCTCAAGAATTTTCGAATAAATAGCTGTATGAACTTTGAATAAAAATAATCTTAGATCGTGTATTGTAGCACAAAATAAGACTGCTGAGCACTTGTCATTAGACCTGAATTCAAATCCCGGCGAATGGGCTCTGTGCATGGTTTTCCTACATGTAATGTGAATGCAAACCAGTTTCCTATTCAGTCTTCCACGAAGGCATTCTTCTGCTTAAATAAACCGCTGTCAGGGACACCTTTAATTCAGTAATTATTCGCATCTAGAACTGTTATTTAGTAAAGTATTTCAGTATTTAGGAAGGATACAGTTCAGCTGTGTATACTTAACTCTTAAAACTCATTAGAGAGCAAAATGACGTGCCCCAAGTGCTCGGCCGGCCCTAGCATTTAAAGCCACCCCCCCGCCCAAGTTTTAAAATCTGTAAATTTGAAAGGAAAGATTCATGAATAAAACATGATATACAGGAAAATAGGGTCCAATCTAATTGAATTAAGACAATAACACTTACAATATTTACGAATTTTTTCATTAAAATTGCGCAAACTTTGAATAACCAGAAACTAGAATGAACAATACTTTTAAAACAGTGAATAAAGAATACTAGTGAAATACATAAAGTTTAAACCTAAATTAAAATACTCTTTCGAACGTTTTTTCCTGGAAAATAGTGGATAACGTCTTTCAAAATATATTAATTCATGTTCATTTTCGAGAACATTGCTATAATTTATTTTCTCGTAACCTAATCAAAATGAATTTATCCAAAACATTTTTTTCTCGTAACTCATTCAAAATAAAACGATTACTTAATTTTGTAATGACAAAATCCAAGATTGTTTTCCTCGTCATCCGTTCAAAATGAAAGGGTCTAAAGTTTGCTTTACCTGATTTTGTAAGTGACGAGGGCAAATAACGGTTTCGTTAATTTTCTGAACAGTACCGGTGTTCCGATACTTTTGTAACCGACTTGTCATGAATTACGCATGGTCCTTTCATAACGCTTTCTATTGTTGGGTCATAGTTAATACCTGTTTTGCATTTCAAAAAGAATTTCTGATACTTTCTAAGAAACTAGGTGCTTTGATGAGAATCTGATGCAGCATAGGCTTGCTTTGTAAATCTGCATGAATTTGCGAATTTCTGACGTACCATGGAGCATTTACAGTATACCCGAGTCAAAATCAATGTGCTACAAAATATATTATTAATTATATTAAATAATCAATAATATGTTTATTTTAAAGCACATTGATTTTGTCTTTCTTTTTTATTAGCAATACAATTTCTGTTTTGTTCCAAACCGAAACGGGGTACGGTAAGATTGAACGATTTAATGTTGCATTGTGCTGAGCTGAATGCAATAGTAAATATAGGTAGAATCTTGGCTTGGTTCTTTTGTGTAATTAACTACACATCTAAAGAAATAGATTAATTTTAAATAACAGAAAAGGAGAGGAAAACTTCTTTCGCTTTATGAGATCATTAGGTCCTTAAGCTAATTGTTTAATTCGCGCAGTTGGGTTAACCCAGTCTTGCCCATACCCTCAGAGGACTTCTTATCTTTGTTAAACACTTAACAGTCTTCCTCTCAGCCTCTTTAGCCATTGTTTCCATTATTTATTTAAATTTTTTCAGTTCGATGATGTGGAGATAACTGTAACTTTATTACAAAGTTGCTGCGTAAACTCCTTGGTCTCTGATCCCTGTAAGTGACGTGTTCAGAAAGACGGTATTTTTTGCTACTTTGAAAATTTCTTAAGGTCAGTTTTCGGTTATTAGTCCAAAGGGTCAGGTCTTAACTTTGATCTTCAAGTGTCGTACTAATAAAAGTACACTACTTGACCTAATTGAATTATCCATTTAAGGCTTTAGAATTGTGATGAATTAAATCTCGAAAGGATGTATGTGAGTAGTAAATGGAATCTTGAATTACAATTAATTCGAGATAATGTTACAGGAGTCAGGGAAGTGAAATCAGTTTACTAATCGGAATCGTCTTCGTTCCATGGAGTTTTCGGTCCGAAGACCTTTACTCCCATATATCACGTAGTTTTTCTTTAGTAAAAATGTAGAGTTCCACTGAGTATGGATGGGCCTGGAGCAAAGCGTATCTGGGCGTAAAATTAATAATGAGTGATGCGAGGAGTGTGAAATAACTTTAGTAAGTTAGAGCATAACAATGTGTACAAAATATTAATAGGAGAAGTACTGGAAGTTGATGCGGAGAGACATTTCTGGGCGAACTCTTGGTGAATTTCAGTGGCGCCATCTATTAGGAGAAAACAATTGTAGAGGTGAACAGCCTGTCTTTCGAAAATTATTAAGAAAACAGTCTTTTGTAAGAGGGGGATTTCTTGCTAGTACGAGTTACATTTGTTGCATAAATTTTTGTAGATGTAAAATACTAAGTCTTTTGTACATAAATAACATTTTTGTATAAAATACTAATAGTCTATACTAATACGTAACGTGTGCGAGGCACTATCTTGGATAAATACGTGGTAAATAAGTGATAAAAGTGAAAATTAAAAACTAAGTATAGAATATATAAATTATGTACAAGAAATTTATGCAATTTTTTCTTTGGACGTATTTCTAGAAACTGGTTCCTAAAATGTTGAAGGACGGGTATAGAGCCTAGAAACCTATGGGAGTGGGCACCTGGGTTAATACCACTGGGCTAAGTTTTTTTCTTAAATTTTTCAGTAAATGTGTATAAGAGTCGTATTACCAATTTGGGTTATGATGAATTGTACGAGGCTGCGGAAGTTTTGGATGACAGTAAAGTCGTAATTGCCGATATGTTTGATGGTTGAATTTCTATGCTTGTCACAGGACTAGAAGAAATTGTGATTTATGCGGATAAGGTCTTCGTCTATGGAGTTAATTTTGAGATCATTTTGAAGAACTGAGATTCTTACGAACCAGGGGGAGCATTTGTGATAATACGCAGGGCTTTGTTTTGACGAACTTGTAGAATTTTTCTGTTCGTTTTATCAGCTGCAGACCATGTAGTGGTGGCGTAGAGAAGGTTGGATTTTATACATTGTATGTAGAGGAGCCTTTTTGTATTGAGATTAAGTTTGGAAGATCTCCCCATGAGTGGGTAAAATATTCATGAGGGCTTTGTTAGCTTTTCCTTTGACATAGATAATGTGTTTTTTTGAAGGTAAGCTTTTCGTCCAGTATGGCTCCGAGGTATTTGACCTCTGAGTCACGTGGTGCTATTACGTTATTAATGGTGAGGTCAGTGACACTGTTGACTTTGTTTCTTCTGAAGTAGATGACTTAAGGACTTTTAGAGGAGTTTTGATTTTCCATGCGGTAAACCATTGATTTAAGATATTAACGGAGTGCAGATGGGTTTTCTAGATTTTGTGACAATCGCCGTATCGTCTGCGTAGAAGGCTATTGTTGCATCAGGTCAGGTCAGGTCATAACTTAAGTCTTCAAGTGCCGTACTAATTAAAGTGCATTACTTGATCTGAATTAATTATTCATTTAAGGCTTTAGAAAGTGAGGTAGTATTTGTCCCTAAAATGGCGCATATGAGTAAATAAATGGAATTTTGAGATGGGTACTAAGCAAGAAAAGTAGGCAGAGGTGGCACCATCCAGGTGCATGAGAGTCAGCTACTCCAGTCCAGTCCATGCCTTTATTGCCGGTGTGCAGCGAGTATATGAGTATATGCCGCTCCTGATAAGTGTGGGCACCTGGCAAATGACAGTCCTGAAGAGTTGCGGTTGTACTGAGGGTCAGGAGAAGGGGGTGACCATGCGTCACAGTGTAGAAACCAGACCATTGACGATGGAGGTGTAGCGATGATTAAATACAAATTCAATCCTGATCTGTAAGGTGGTTTAAGGACAAAATAAAGGATACATAATAATTACATAAAACATAAGGATATATAAAAATAATTCTCGCATAAATAAATAAAAATCTGGGTTAAATATGAAATTGGTAAAGATATAAATGCCAGTAATTTAAGATGAATATAGTACCTCAAAAGTAATGAGAAGTTAGATTATGATACATATGTACTTAGTATGGTGCAAAATAGTCATTTTCTAAAGAACAGTTCCTGAAAAATAAGAATACAAAATAAATTATGATACATATATACAATTATAATGCGAAATTAAATACTGTAAGAGAAAATCTGGGTTAAATACTGAAAGCAAGATACGTAAAATTAAATATATTACAAACTATGTACAAAAATATATTACGTAGGAAAATTTAGGTCAGAGCTGGGCCGCCCAGGGTCTCAGATCTGTCTTCAGCAAGGATGGTGTAATTAAAAACTTGAAAATTTTCCATAAAAGGACAGGTTAAGGCTTTACGAAAGAAGTTGTCATTCAATTTCAGCAGGTGATCCTTGATGTAGTGTATTTTTAAATCTTGATGCAAGGTGGCATTCGATACAAAGAAATGCGCATTAGTGATGAATCTGAGAAATTTGTTCTGTACTATTTGCATTTTCTTAATCTCTCTGCTCTTTACAGTAGCCCAGGCAGGTGAAGCGTAGCAAAGGGTAGGCCTGATAATAGCTGTGTAAATATGCTTTTTTCTTTTAAGATCAAGACTGGAGAGCTTTCCAAGGAGTGGCATTAGGCTTTTCGTGTTACCGTAAGCTTTTCATTTGATGATATTAACATGGTCTGTCCAAGTGAGCCTGTTGTTGATGGTAATGCCTAGATATTTGGCCTTATTAACTATGGGAATTCCCTTGTTAAAGAGCTTTAAACTAGTGTTGATAACTTGTCGGGTGCGTCTGTTTCTGCTGATAATAAGGAGCTGCGAATTCTCTGCAATTATTGCGATCCTACATTCACTACACCAATGCTCGATACTAGGCATTATGCTTTGGAGCTTCTGAATAGCAGTGTTGGGGCTAAGGATTTAACGGCAAGGGCCGTATCGTCCGCATAGCATCCTAGGAATCTGTTTATTTCGTTGTCAGGATTAGGGAAATCAGAAACATAGAATAAGTATAAAAATCAGGCCTAAAATTGATCCTTGGGCTTCGGAAGCACGGATATACTTGAAGTCAAAGTTTTCCTGGCCGAAAGAAACATGAAACTTTCTGTTCTTGATAAAAGAGTAGAGAAGTTGGGTCATTTCCGGAGAGGAGTTGTTACAAATTAATCTGAAGATAAGCCCCTCGTGCCAGACGCGGTCAAATGCCTTTGCCACGTCTAGCATGAGTAAGGCGACTTTCTGGTGATTATGAAGAGCGCTTCCAATAAATTCTGTTAATCTGACAAGCTGTTTGGTGGTAGAAAGTGTCTTGCGGAATCCAAATTGCTCTGGAGGAAGTCTGCTGATATATTGTTTCATACTGTTGAGTATTAATCGTTCGTATATCTTGCCAAGTCCGGGCAGTAGGCTGATTAGGTCTATAACCTTCGGGAGTAGTAGAATCTTTACCGGGTTTAGGAATAACGATAATCTTGGCTATTTTCCATTACATGGGGAAATATGACTTGTCCAGAGAAGCATTAAAGATGCTGGTAAGCTTCCAGATGGTGCAGAGAGGCAGGTGCTGGATGGCAATATTATTGATCCCGTCGTATCCAGGAGCTTTTCTGTTCTTAAAATGTTTAATTATTTCGATAACTTCATTAGGATTAGTGAATTCTGTGTTGAGTCTGGCAGTAGGACCGTTTAAATACTCTCGGACGAAATATCTGATGTCGTAAGCAAAGGAAGGTTCACAAGGAGCGTCGTTAGGAATAAATTGATTTTCGTGATGCTCTGCCATGAGCTTTGTTGGTAATAGCTATTTTATTGTCTTTTTTGATGGGTTTACTGCATGTTGGAGAGTTTCTGAGGCGTTTAGCGAAAAATTCCAAAATTCATTACCAGGTTCATTAAAACTTTGTATTTTGTTCTGCTATTTTTCGTTTTTAAATTTATAAATATTTTTCTTAATTATTCTGCTAATTTTGTTGAGTTCACTTTTGATATGAGTATCCCAGTTCATATTCCATCTTTTCCGAAGCTTATTCCTTTCTTTTATGAGTTGCCTGATGTTATGGAGGGAGAATCTCCGATACTTTATTGGCAGGGATTTTCTGAGTGGCAAGATTATAGGCATTTTTAATATCATTAGTTAGGTTATTAATGGCGCCTTCGATGTCATAAGTAGTCTGGAGTTTACTAATTCTTGGAGGGTTATTTTGCAGTAAATCATGAAATTTAGCCCAATGAGTCTTGTGGAATAATTTATTGTCAGCAACTTTATTGGTGCCTAGGGTGGCAATCACTGGGATTATGGTCCGAGGTAAGATCGATAATTGTCTCAAGATAAATTGGGATAGAGGTATTAGTGATGAGAATATCAAGAATATCTCCTCCTCTGATGTTTTCTGGAAGATGGGTATAATTTTCAGGAGCATATAAATGTACCGGGTGGTTAGTGATGAAGTTTTTCAGGATATTGCCGTTACTATTTGTTTGTCTACAGGCCCAATCTGTGCTTTTGGCATTGAGATCTCCAGTAAGTATAGCTATTTTATCAGGGCGAAGAATAACTTTAAGGATCTGCTCATCTAAGGGGTTGTTTGGAGGATTGTAGAGAGAGCTGAAATACCTAATTCCATAAAAAGGTAGAAGAACTGAGACTAATTAGTTCATGGCTGTTATTACGATCCTCTTTAATCAAACTAGATTGAAGGCAGCTTTTAACAAAAATAGCTGTCCTCCCACCTGTGCGACTTAGTCTATCACACCGGTAGTTTGGAATACTCATGCGCTTGCTAGGGTTCGCATGAGTCTCTGTGATGAGTGCGATGTCTATGTCTTTAGTGATTAAGAAGTTTTGGAGCTCCGGAATTTTATTGAGAACATTATTGGCGTTTATATTATGGGTGCTTTAATAAGGAGGTTATGACCATTATTAATAGAATTTTCTGAGTTGTTTTCCTGGTTGGTATCTTTCAACTGTTTTATTTGTTGTGTAATTTGTAGGAATCCTGCGCTTTTGATAACAAACTAGTTCAGCAAGGTCCGAAAAGATTTTCTTAGCTTCACTTATTGTTTCATTAAAGGTTCCTGTGGCCAGGGTTTGAGCATAAGATTTTCCTTCTATTATTCGGCTCTGATATGTTTTTTGTTTGTCTTGCTTTGGTTTAGGGAATTTGCCACCCTTTGAAGCTCGAAGTGTGACTAAAGACAAGAAGCTAAAAGTAGGTGTTTCCTTGATACTTGATCTTTCTTTGCGAACGTCAACTTCGCGGAGCAGAAGGGAGGGGGGACGCGTTTACGCGTCGAAAAAATTGCTGTGTGATTAGTCAGTGCTGATGGGCCCCAAATGGGGCATGCATAAGTCAGAACAGGCTCTACAAGTCTTATGATAGACTTGTAGAGCAAAATCTTGTTGTCAATTGGCAGGTCGCTATTTATAAAGCGAAGAAGGGGCGCAGATTGGATTTGACAGCCGTCGCATTCGCAATGATTTTTTGAATGTGAGGTTGCGAAGTTAATTTTGAATCAAGTAATACACCAAGATATTTATATGAAGAAACTCGGGGAATAGGTTCACCGAAGAGAATTAAGTTATCTAAACGGGGGATATTTCTTCGGATGAACAGAGTAGCAGCACATTTTGCGACATTGATTTTGATTTTATACCAACCGAGCCAGAGTTCTAAGGCTGAAAGGTAACTCTGTAATGTAGAGATTACCGTGAAGATGCTGGAACGTTGTGCGATGATGGCTGTATCGTCCGCATATAAAGCAAGATTGATACTAGGGGCGTTGGGAATGTCATTTACGTAGAGGTTGAAAACTGAGGGCCCGACGAGACTGCCTTGTGGACAGCCGGCATAGATTGGGCGAGGAGTGGAGAGTTCGTGGTTAACTCGCACACGGAAACTTCGTCCGGTCAAGTACGAGTTAATAATTTTAATGAAATGAGCCGAGAAACCAAGCCGCATGAACTTGTAGATAAGTCCGTCATGCGAAACCCTATCAAAGGCTTTAGCTACGTCAAGATATACGATACCAGTTTTCTCTCGCTTGCGAAAGCCTTCATGAATGAATTCCACTACACGTAATAACTGGTGTACAGTGGAGTGTTTAGGTCGGAAGCCGAATTGTTTCGGGATGATCAAATTTTGATCTCGACAGAATTCATTCAGGCTATTAAATAAGACTTGTAGATTTTTGAGAGAGACGAGAGCAGACTAATTGGTCTGTAATTGACGGGTAAGTTTAAATTTTGTCTCGGTTTTGGAATGGGCACGACTGCTGCAGTTTTCCAACAGTCGGGAAAATAGCTTCTCCTGAGCATTAAATTAATAAGGACCGTAATCCAGACAATAAACATTACGGGGAAGTTTTTGATCATGCGATTGGAAATTGAATCTATGCCAGGGGCCTCGTCAGGTTTAATTTTATCAATGTAAACGATGACTTCAGTTGGATCAGTTGGCCTGAGGTCAGGCGTGAAAGGTTGTGATAGAAAGTCTTCAACCCATGAATGGATGTGCCCCTGTGTAACCGGGCGGTTACAGTAGGTGTCGTTGTTTGGTGTGAATTGAGTAGCAAAGCTGTCAGCAATAGCTTCGGACTTCTCCGAGTCTGTGTAGGCCATCTGTGCGCCATCGGCGTTTCAAGGGGCGGAATGAACTTGTAATGTTTGCGTAATCGGGCGGCTGCACGCCAAATCGATTTATTTTCAGTCGCTAGGGACTCAATATAATTTTTCCACTCCGCTTGTTTTAATAAGCGGGTTTCAGTCCTTATCTCGTTTTGTATCTTGCGAAATTGGACGCGGATACTGAGATCGCTCGACCTTTGCCAGATTCTTCGCAAGTAGTTCCGCTGCTTAATTTTGAATTTAGTCTCAGGTGGGAGTCTAGAACCAGGGTGCTGAATAGGTTTTGAAGCCGCAGCTCTCACTTCTCTAAGTAAAGACTCCAGATTTTTAATCTGCCTGTCAAAGTCAGCATTGCTGGAAATTTGTATGGGAGGGAGTGCTGTGTTTTCCAAAATAAGTCGAAAATCGTCCCAATTTGTTGAGACTCGCTCCTGTAATTTTGAGTAACGATTTTGAACATCTAAGGTTATCAAAATAGGATAGTGATCAGAGTCTAAATCTTGTATCACTTCAATTTCATGCCTAAAGAAAATATTATAGAAAGCAGCCAGATCGAGTACTGCAGGGGACCCTCTTACAGGGTAGTAAGTTGGGAGGGTAGGAGCTATGATCTGTACAGTTACTCTGGCACCATGAATTTAGACTAATGCCATACCTGTTCCTGTTAGGACAAAACCATGCGGTATGACGTGAATTTATATCGCCAGCAATGATCAGGTGATTTGAAATATTCAAAAGTTTGTCAAAATCACTGACAGGGAAAGAAGACCTTCCACGTGCAGTTGATTGTGGAGGTAAGTAAGCTGAAACAATTTTAAGTGGGGGAGAATTTTGAAGGAAAATTTGGATAATAGTCGCATCCAAAATATTTAAATCAGGGGACGGTATTATTTGATGTTTGATCGAATGTTTCACATAAATACAAGTGCCACCACTCGGATTTCTGCCTTGTGACACCCTGTCCGTCGAGTAAATGTCATAATTCCCAATTTTGGGAGTATTCCCTGAGTTTAGATGAGTCTCTTGGACTAAAACCACGTCAAGATCGTGTTCTACCACAAAGTCTCTTACTTCATGAATCTTGTTTTGAAGTCCATTGGCATTCCACCAGCCAATGGTTAGTTCAGAGTTGGTAAATGAACTTTTTCTGACACAATTGAATGTTAGGCCGTTTAAAAAGATTCCTGACTAAAAAACAGACTATGGGTCTAATGAAGGTCGAAATTAATTTGAAAGCTCGATATAGCTTTCATATAAGTAAAAGGCCGTCATCAGAGCGTCTACCTGCCTAAGCTTTGGCATAGCTCTTTTGAAGGCTTGGAGCAGAATATGCTTGTCTACCGTAGGGTCACGGGAGATTTCAATCAAACATTTTAGTGTGGATGCGAAGACATCTTCGGAATCAATTGCACACTCTGCAGTGGTTAATACTGCTGGGGCTACAGGTTTTCTGCGGCCGGCAGTCTTGGATTCTAAGCTCGTGGCGGTGATTCACCGTGCCCGGTGGCGTTCTTCACCGCCGTTGCATACGACGGTGAGTTGACGTCGTTAGGGGGAGCAGGCATGAGACGTGCTTTAGTAGCTTGTGCTTGGGACTTAGAAGAACCCTGAGGGGGGCTGTCTGAGCAGCTGCCCTATTTTTAAGCGTGGTTTTCTTTCCACGAGACCGCCTATTAGCTGGATGTCGAGGACAAGATTTATATGAGGCTGGATGACTTCCGCCACAGTTGCAGGTACATCAAGCCCCTTGGTGCACTCACGTGCCCAGTGGGGTCCAGAGAATCTCACACAACGGATTGGCAAAATGCAGAGTTCCAAAGAATGGAAAAATCTCTGGCACCTAAAGCATTGAGTAGGGCTCTTTCGTCCGCGATAACGCTCAATGCTGACCTCTGAGCCCCACATGTCAGTGAAGGCAAACAGTTGGTCGAGGAAAGGGTGTGGGATGACTTGTACATAAACAAGTGGCATAGGATGTCTGGAGCCGGGCTGGTAAAGCCGAACTCAGCGATGCACTTTAAATCCCAGTGACTCGATTTCATCTTTGACGTCCTCGACATCAGTTTCCACAGGGAGGCCTGTGACAACACCACCTTAAACAGAAGTCCAATTACGAGATCGTGACGTCACAAACTGGCGGCTGACAATCGCCGTTGGTCACCTACTACCTGCCTTTAAAGTATACATGTTTTTAAAGCTTTACTAACAGGAGAGTATTTTCTAATGATGTAGATACGTATTGTTTTTCTTTTTTTTTACTTTGTACATATTGAAAATATATATTTTCAATTCATTCGCGGATATAATATTGAAAACATTTTCCCTTGCACGAAATATATTATATATTATTAATTTTTGTATGATCTTATATTGTATGTTTACAGTTAAAATAATGCTTTAAAGTACTGGTTGACTTTTGGTAAGTAACAGTAAGGTAATGTTGAAATCTCCCTCCATACTAATAATATTCAAGTCATTTAACTGCATAAAAATATATATAAGAAGGATGTGTGGAAATATTTTTAAGGATAATTAGAAGCTTTTTTAACAAATTTTAGCAGGGTAGATTTATAAGCACACATTACGAGAAAAACCTAAATTTTCTAAGCTTTTTATTATTTTCACAATATATCCATGCAAAAATTGCTCTCATAATGATTTTACTGGGACAATACTTATAACATCCTTATATGAAGATCTAATACTCTGCAGCATAAAAACACAAGCAGAACTAGCAACGTTTTCGCAATTATATTTTGTTACATTCCTATTATAATTTTCACCTTTGAAATCTAAGAATGGCTTAATGTGAATTTCGTCAACCATTAAAATGACATATTTATCGTTTTCGTCTAAAAAGTGGATTTTTTCCCTTAGCATAATTCAGGAAATTTTCAGGAGTTTGATTCACTTTAGGATCAACATTATATTCAGAATACAATCTTTTCAATGTAGAAGGATGTGGCAAAGTATCATATGCACTATTTCTTAAAAGTTTATAGCAATGTGGAGAAATTGAAAGCATCAAACTTAATAATATTAACAGATCAGAACAATACCTATAATTATTTTTATGCAAAAAGAGTAATGTCAGCTGCTGAAATATAAACTGAACTACTTTCCTTTTATGTTGAGCGGCATTTTCTTCTAATTCACGAAGAAGGCCTTGAGTTACGAATAATAAATTTTTAAAGCTGTTTTCATTATTATCACCTTTAATTTTTGCAACTTTAAGCAATGAACAGAGATTATGCACGTCATTGTGAATTCATGGTTACTAATTTTTGTTAATGCAATATCTCTAAAATATGCTTTCACTTGCAGATCATCATGGATAAATGCAGAAATAAAAGGAGCAATTTCTGTGCTTATCTCGAGGAAAAATAGATTATTTTCTTTAATCACAACTGTTAAATCATCAGGTATCTTAACAATTTTTAGACATGATGAAAGCTCACTCAGATTACTATAATTACCTAATTACTAATTTTAAAGTAATAAAAGTAGGATTTCTAATAATGTAATTTATATTTTAACAAAACAGGTTATAGCAAGCATATGTGTGTTTGTCTCCCACTCGGGGGGGGGGAGAAGAGGATTTTTAGTGACATAAGTTTTAATAATTGAATTTTCATGCATTAGGAATTTTAATTTTTTCTTGTTTTACGCAAAACTGTGCACTTTATATTACAATTTAAAAAAACCATTAGCATATTTATTGCCTTCACAATTTCTTTAGAAAAACTTTGAATACCAAAATATATTAAATATTAAGCTAAATAATTTCAATTTCTGCCATATACGTATGTAGTTAAAAGTTCCAAGTTATAAAATTAATCAAAAAGTAAAAAATTGGACATTTTAAAAAGTAAGTGAATATTTAGCATACAATTCGATACATAATTATTAACCATACAATTCGATACATAATTATTAACCATACAATTCGATACATACTTATACAATACTAATCAATACGTGATTACACAATGTATTCTATAAAAAATGAAATTCCTTAATATTAACGTATCCATTCTTTTAAATACAGAAGCAAATACCTTAATAAATTTAAGGTTATGCTTAACTTACCCGACAATACTTCGAAATGGTAAAATTTTCTCGCGGTATCGATTTTAACCATCTATGTAATACATCTTGTTGCATAGGAAATCTATATACTGATACTTTAGGACCGTCACAATAATTTTCTCGGCATAACGGCACACAGCACTTTAAAGGCATGATGGTAAACGAAAAAAAAATATCAAGATTAAATTATGCAGACTTGGTTCACGCGCCTTCTCCCGACCAAGGATGAAATTCCCCTAACTTGCTAATGCCATCTAGATGGCCTTGGTTTAGGGGCGATTTTTCGAACCCCATCGAGAAGGCCAACAGTTTGTGACGTCACTAAACTACGAGCATTTAGTAGGGAGGCTTGTGTTTAAGAAGGTGTTGCCTCTGACTACAATTTTGACTGGCCGGTCCTGTTCAAGATCGAAAGCTTTGAATTGGATGCCGGCTTACTTCATCCAACGTGTGACCTCCCTGAACTTCAGTTCAGTCTATACAAAAAATTTTAAATATGGTTCAGTGAGAGTACTCTTAAGGTTTGGGGCAATTTCTCTTAAGAAAAACACCTGGGTCTTTCAGTTCTTGCCCCCTCAGGGGGCTCACTTTTGTGAGTACCATACAATTCGATACATACTTTTGTGAGTACAGGTGTGGCAATCCCGAGGTACCCTAGCCCTTCAGGGGATCATCTTCTTGGTGAGACAGGTGTCACGATCCTGGAGCCCCAGTGATCTATCCTCTTTTCCGTCTCCTCTCCTCTTTGATGGAACATTTTCCCTTCTCTTTTCCCTCGTGGTTTCTCTCTACGGAGTTTGGGGCTTGTTACGAGAGACTGGAACAGCCCTTGAATCTAGTCTTCGAGTGGCGAGAAAACTGCCCACGTATTTGCCGCGCATGGAGACCCGTGTCGCTGGAAAGGAGGGTCCTGGTAGTTGAGGGGCGAGGTACTGTCCCCAACACACTACTTTGGCCTCTGCTTCAGTTAAACGGGAGGCAGCTTAGTCGTCCTCACGGGTGTCAATCGGCTGGTCACTAGTCCTTGTGTCAGTGGCTTGGGGTCAAGCTCTCGGGAGTACCTGCTTTCGGGAAAGCCGACTGTGGGGCTTCAGTTTGCGTATAGGTCCGGCTAGCCCTAACACAGGAATCTCTGTTCCCTTGTTGGGCTCCGTGGTGGGCGGGGCCGTCGGACCCGAATCTTTTCTTCTTTCACTATGGCTTCTTCTCATATCTACTTAATTAAAGATTTCGAGGTAACTCCTGTCACTCAAGACACTCCAGTCACCCAATCTAGTTCTGAAACGTATACAGCTAAACCAGTCACTCAATCTAGTTCTGAAACATCTACTGCTAAATCAGTCACTCAACCTAGTTCTGAAACGTCTACTACTAAACCAGTCACTCAACCTAGTTCTGAAAAGTCTACTTCAAAAAAATTACGTACAGATACAAATGAAAAAAATCATAACAATAGTCCCCGTTTCCTAGTCATCTCTAGTCCTTCTGGCGAAATGCATAAGATGTCTCCTTCCGTAATAGACAAATACATCCAGTCTTGTATTGGTGAGCCGAGAAATATAAAGCATCTCCGCTCCGGAGACTTGCTTATTGATACAACCTCAGCCACCCAGTCTGCTTCTTTACTTCAGATAACTAAACTTGGGCAAGCGAATGTCACTGTAACACCACATAAGTCACTGAACTATTGTCGTGGTGTAATCTCAGAATTCGACCTTCTGTATGTTTCTGAGGAAGAGATTGCTTCTGAGCTATCCGAACAAAATGTCTGCGGTGTAAGGCGAATCAAGATGCGTAAAGAAGGTAAGTTGATAGACACGAAACACGTGATCCTTACCTTCAACACGCCTGATCTGCCTAAGAATATTAAGGCCGGATATCTAAATATTCCTGTAAGACCTTATATTCCAAACCCTATGCGATGTTTCCAATGCCAACGTTTCGGCCATTCTAAGACGTCTTGTCGTGGCAGCCTCACATGCGCCCGATGCTCACAAATTGGCCACGATTCTGATAATTGTACCTCCCTCAGGGGGCTCACTTTTGTGAGTACGGGTGTGGCAATCCCGAGGTACCCTAGCCCTTCAGGGGATCATCTTGTGAGTACGGGTGTGGCAATCCCGAGGTACCCTAGCCCTTCAGGGGATCATCTTCTTGAGGAGACGGGTGTCACGATCCTGGAGCCCCAGTGATCTATCCTCTTTTCAGTCTCCTCTCCTCTTGGCTGGAACTTTTTCCCTTCCCTTCTACCTTGTGGTTTCTCTCTACGGAGTTTGGGGCTCGTCACGAGAGGCTGGAACAGACCTTGTTTCTAGTTTTCGAGTGGCGAGAAAACTGCGCACGTGTTTGCCGTGCGTGGAGACCCGTGTCGCTGGAAAGGAGGGTCCTGGTAGTTGAGGGGCGAGGTACTGTCCCCAACACACTGCTTTGGCCTCTGCTTCAGCTAAACGGGAGGCACCTTAGTCGTCCTCACGGGTGTCAATCGGCTGGTCACTAGTCCTTGTGTCAGTGGCTTGGGGTCAAGCTCTCGGGAGTACCTGCTTTCGGGAAAGCCGACTGTGGGGCTTCAGTTTGCGTATAGGTCCGGCTAGCCCTAACACAGGAATCTGTGTTCCCTTGTTGGGCTCCGTGGTGGGCGGGGCCGTCGGACCCGAATCTTTCTTCTTATCAATATGGCTTCTTCACACATATACTTAATTAAAGATTTCGAGGTCACTCCAGTTACTCAAGTCACTCCAGTCTCTCAACCTAGTTCTGAAACGTCTACTACTAAACCAGTCACTCAACCTAGTTCTCAAACATCTACTAATAAACCAATCATTCAACCTAGTTCTGAAACGTCTACTACTAAACCAGTCACTCAACCTGTCACTCAACCTAGTTCTGAAAATTCTGCAAAAAAATTACGGACAGATGCAAATAAAAAAAAATCATCACAATAGTCCCCGTATACTAGTCATCTCTAGTCCTTCTGGCGAAATGCATAAGATGTCTCCTTTCGTAATAAATAAATACATCCAGTCTTGTATTGGTGAGCCGAGAAACATAAAGCGTCTCCGCTGCGGAGACTTGCTTATTGATACAAACTCAGCCACCCAGTCTGCTTCTTTACTTCAGATTACTAAACTTGGGCAAGCGAATGTCACTGTAACAGCACATAAGACACTGAATTATTGTCGTGGCGTAATATCGAAATTCGACCTTCTGTACGTTCCTGAAGAAGAGAGCTATCCGACCAAAATGTCTGCGGTGCTAGGCGGATCAAGATGCGTAAGGAAGGTAAGTTGATCGATACGAAACACGTGATCCTTACCTTCAACACGCCTGATCTGCCTAAGAATATTAAGGCCGGATATTTAAATTGTCCTGTCAGACCTTATATTCCCAACCCTATGCGATGCTTCCAATGCCAGCGTTTCGGCCATTCGAAGACGTCTTTTCGTGGCAGCTTCACATGCGCCCGATGCTCACAGATTGGCCACGATTCTGAAAATTGTACCGCTGCGCCTTCGTGTATAAATTGCAAGGGTCAGCACCCAGCATTTTCACGCCTCTGCCCAAAATGGAAATCCGAAAAAGAAGTACAGACTCTTAAAGTTACCAGGAACATCTCGTATGCTGAAGCCAGAAAACTAGTTCAAAGCACACAGCTCCAATCAAACAAATCTTATGCCAGTGCAGTTAAAACAACACGTAGCATTGCCACCCAAACATCAATAGGCACGCAGACTAAACCAAATAAAACCCAACCAACCACATCCAGCAAGAAAACGGAAAATGCAACTCATTTAACACAAAAAAAAGAAACAGTCATTCAAAGTAAACCTAAAACTGAAAGTCACAAAATAATTAATAAAAATAGAAGTCCCAGCAATAGCTCTCTTGACGATATGATTTCTGAATCTGCGGATTTAGACGGTATGGAAGTAGAAGAGGGTCTAGAAGTTCCCAGGCATCTACTTCCACGAAAAACCAAACAAGAGCACAGAAAGAACAAAAACCAGTCATAATGGCCACCCTCGTCTCATGGAACTGTCGCGGTTTCCACCGAAATTTGCCCGACATCAAAGCCATAATAAATGCTTATCATCCTGTATGCTTCGCAATACAGGAAACAAATCTAAAACCAGAACAACAGGCAAAACTTCGGACGTTTTCCTTCGTCAGGAAAGATAACCTTACAGGTGAGCGTGCCAGTGGAGGTGTAGGTCTCCTCACCTCACTGGATTATCCCTCAAATGTGCTTTCTTTGACGACATCCCTCCAAGTTGTCGCTATTCAAACAAATTTTCATATTGTTGTTACAGTCGTTTCTCTATATTTGCCTCCAAATGAGCATATTGATCAGCAATATTTAAATGGTATTTTAGAGCAGCTGCCTGAGCCTTTCATTATAATAGGTGATTTTAACGGCCATAGTCCGCTCTGGGGTAGCAAAGATACAAATTGCCGAGGAAGACAAATTGAGCAGATGATCGAAGATCATAGCCTTTGTCTCCTAAATAATCGGCAGGATACGTACTTCCGTGAGCCTTCAAGGACATTCCACGCTCTCAACTTTGCCATCTGCTCACCATCTCTGTTGCCATTTTGCACTTTTAGTGTCGGAAATGACCTGTACAACAGCGATCATTATCCCATTTTTGTATCTCTTGCACGAAGAGGAGGAAACCCCATGTCGAGACTCCCTCGGTTTATATTGGGCAGGGCAGACTGGGGACTCTTCTCTTCCTCTGCAGAGCCCACAGTGGAAATGGTAGAAGATGTGCATATCGATGACGCTGTGGAAGCTGTTACTAATACTATTATTCAGGCAGCTATGATTTCGATTCCTAGAACATCAGGAAAAATGCTTAAATATACGAAACCATGGTGGAATCGCAACTGTCATGAAGCACTGAAAAATCAGAAAAAAGCATGGGGTATTTTTCGTAGATATCCTACTCTGCGAAACCTCATAGCCTTTAAAAGAGCCAAATCAAATGCACGAAAAGTAAGAAGGCAGAGCCAGAGGGATTCCTGGATTTCATATGTGTCGTCAATAACATCCTCTACGCCGAGTAAACGGGTTGGGAAAGAGTTCGAAAAGCATGCGGCATATATAAAGACCACTCACTTTCCTTTTTGGAAAAAGATGGCCGAGTGATTAGCTCCATAGAAGAAATTGCTAATACTATTGGTGAGACATTTGCTGCCGTTTCTTCCAACCGAAATTACTCACCTGCATTTCTTTCTATCAAGCAACGCTCTGAGAAAAATCCCATCGCTTTCAACTCTTCCAAATTTGAGCCTTATAATAGAGACTTTACTGTGCTAGAGTTAAAGAGAGCTTTGTTACAGACACATAGGTCGTCTCCGGGTCTCGATGGCGTAAATTACGATATGCTAAAGCATCTGTCCTATAAGTCACTGAATGCCCTTCTCACGCTTTACAATAGAGTGTGGAAGGAGCATACTTTTCCCAGTGCATGGAAGAGAGCTGTCGTAATTCCTATTGCCAAGCCAGGGAAAGATCCAAGGAATCCCTCCAACTATCGGCCAACTGCCCTTACGAGTTGCCTATGCAAACTGTTTGAAAAAATGGTAAACAGCCGCCTAGTCTACTTCTTGGAAAAGAATAATATTATATCGCCTTATCAAAGTGGTTTTCGAAAGGGGAGGAATACCGTAGATAATATGCTCCTCTTAGAGACATACATTCGAAAAGCTTTTGTAAGAAGAAGTCACCTGGTCTCGGTATTCTTTGATATTGAGAAAGCTTATGATAAGGCATGGAGATACGGTATACTTCGGGATCTTCAGGAGAGTGGCTTGCGCGGCAACCTACCAATTTTCATTCAGAATTTCTTGAATACTAGGACTTTTCAAGTAAGGATTGGCTCTGTTATCTCAGATATTTTTGAACAGGAAGAGGGTGTGCCTCAAGGCTGTGTGCTTAGTGTAACTCTATTCAGTCTAAAAATAAATTCTGTATTAAAACAACTTCCTCCCCTCATTTCAGGACCTTTATATGTTGATGATCTACAAATTAGCTGTCGGGGTGTGGATGTGAGACATGTAGAGAGGCAGCTCCAGATTGCTTTGAACAGGATCCAGGAATGGGCAAAAAGAGAAGGATTTACGTTTTCAAAACAGAAGACTGTGTGCGTACATTTTTGTAAAAAGCGAGGCCTGCATCCTGAGCCTGAATTATACCTCAATGGGTCTCTAATTCCAGTTGCATCGGAAGTAAAATTTTTAGGGGTGATGTTCGACCGAAAATTGACTTTCCTTCCTCATGTCTTAAACTTGAGAAAAAAATGTACCAAAGTTTTAAATATTCTAAAAGTCTTGGCGAACACCTCCTGGGGTGCAGAGCGTTGCTCCGTGCTTCGCATTTACAGAGCTCTAATTCGCTCTAGAATGGACTATGGCTCAGTTGTTTACGGATCCGCCAGGTCATCAGTATTGTTAAAACTGGATCCTGTTCATCATCAAGCTCTACGGATCTGTTCAGGAGCTTTCAGGACTTCTCCTGTCCAGAGCCTGTATGTTGACTGTAATGAACCATCACTTTATCTGAGGCGTGAACAATTGTCCCTTCTGCAATATTTTAATATTCTATCCCAACCTGAACATCCCAATAAGCTGTGCTTACTTGATGATGTGTGTAACGCTTTATTTGAAACACGTCCATCTTGTGTTCCTACATTTCTTTTAAGAGTTCGCCCTGTCATTGAGGAACTTTCCCTCTCTGATATTACCCCCAAGCAGTACAGAATTTTGATATCCCACCTTGGGAAAATGCACAGATTCAGCTTCTTGATGTTTTTAAGTATCATGTGAAGGCAAGCACTAACGAGATTATTTACAGACAACTCTTCGCTGAGCAAAGGAACAAATATAGCAGTTATCTTTCAGTTTATACAGATGCGTCCAAGTCAAAAGATCATGTGGGGATGGCATTTGTAATTAAAGACCACATGGAGGGCAGACGCTTGCACAATGCTTTCTCTGTCTTAACATCCGAACTAACTGCGATATATTATAGTCTTTTATACATCTCAAGGCTCTGCTACAAAAAGTTTATAATTTATACAGATTCGTATAGTGCTCTTAAATCAATAGAAGCTTTTCCTAATACACAATATCCAGTAATAGTGGATATTCTCAAAATACATATAAACTTAATAAATCGTGGATATGAAATCCTGTACTGCTGGGTTCCCAGGCATGTGGGAATAAAAGGGAATGAGCTGGCAGATATCACAGCAAAATGTGCTGTTGAACTGTCTAGTCGTCTCATGCCTTTTGCAGACATCTGTTGTGTTCTGAAACAAAAGATCCGAAAAAAATGGCAGCAACTTTGGGATGTTCAGCTTGAAAATAAATTAAGACATGTAAAACCTAGAATTGAGCACTAGGAATTAACCAAAAATCGTAAGGAGGAAGTTCTTTTCACTCGCCTCAGAATTAGTCACACAAGAGTGACACATAGCTACCTTTTAAAAGCTGAAAATGAGCCTGTTTGTTTTAACTGTAATGTTTGTTTATCTGTTCGTCATATTTTAATTGAGTGTCCATGTTTTAATAGACTTCGCCAGAAAAATTTAATTGCTGTGACTTGCCTCTCGACCGTTTAATCGGAAGAGAGGTCAATTGTGGTTTGTTTTATTATTTGAAAGAGACTGGCTTTTATTACCAAATTTAATTTGTTTTGAAGACTGTCTTGAATTTTAATATGTGCTTTTAATTTGTCTTTATATGACTCCATCCACTGGATTTGGTACATTTGTCTACTTGTTTATTTATTGAATTTTAAATCATCAATTTTAATCATCCCATCTCGTGTTTGGCGCGCTATAATCATGTTTGGTTTTTGCGCAATAATCTCTCACTCACTCACTCACTGATAATTGTACCGCTGCGCCTTTGTAAATAAATTGCAAGGGTGACCATCCAGCATTTTCTCTCTTGTGCCCAAAATGGAAATCGGAAAAAGAAATCCAGACTTCAAAAGTTACAAGGAACATCTCTTACGCCGAACCCAGAAGACTACCAGAGCTCACAGCTTCGGCCAAATACCTCATACGCCAGTGCTGTTAAATCATCTCGTACAATTGCCACCCAAACATCAATAGGCACACAGACCCTACCAAATAAAACCCAACCGTCTACATCCAACAAGAAAAAAGAAAATGCAACCCATATAGTACAAAAAAAAGAAACAATTATTCAAAGTAAGCCTAAAACTCCCACACAAAAAATATAAATTAAAAATAGAAGTCGCAGCAATAGCTCTCTTGATGAGATGATTTCTGAATCTGCGGATTCAGACTTTATGGAAGTGGAAGAGGGTCTGGAAGTTCCCAGGCATTCATAATGGCCACCCTCATGTCATGGAACTGTCGCGGTTTTTCACCGAAATTTGCTTGAGATCAAAATCTATAAGAAATGTGTATCATCCTGTGTACTTAGCAATACAGGAAACAAATCTGAAACCAGAACAGCATGCAAAACTTCGGAGGTTTTCTTTCGTCAGGAAGCCCCTCAGGGGGCTCACTTCTGTGAGTACGGGTGTGGCAATCCCGAGGTACCCTAGCCCTTCAGGGGATCATCTTCTTGATGAGACGGATGTCACGATCCTGGAGCCCCAGTGATCTATCCTCTTTTCCGTCTCCTCTCCTCTTTGCTGGAACTTTTTCCCTTCTCTTCTCCCTCGTGGTTTCTCTCTACGGAGTTTGGGGCTCGTCACGAGAGACTGGAACAGCCCTTGTCTCTAGTCTTCGAGTGGCGACAAAACTGCCCACGTGTTTGCCGTGCGTGGAGACCCGTGTCGCTGGAAAGGAGGGTCCTGGTAGTTGAGGGGCGAGGTACTGTCCCCAACACTTTGGCCTCTGCTTCAGCTAAACGGGAGGCACCTTAGTCGTCCTCACGGGTGTCAATCGGCTGGTCACTAGTCCTTGTGTCAGTGGCTTGGTGTCAAGCTCTCGGGAGTACCTGGTTTCGGGAAAGCCGACTGTGGGGCTTCAGTTTGCGTATAGGTCCGGCTAGCCCTAACACAGGAATCTGTGTTCCCTTGTTGGGCTCCGTGGTGGGCGGGGCCGTCGGACCCGAATCTTTATTCTTTCACTATGGCTTCTTCTCATATCTACTTAATTAAAGATTTCGAGGTAACTCCAGTCATTCAAACTAGTTCTGAAACGTCTACAGCTAAACCAGTCACTCAACCTAGTTCTGAAACGTATACTGCTAAACCAGTCACTCAACCTAGCTCTGAAAATTCTGCAAAAAAATTACGGACAGATGCAAATAAAAAAAATCATCACAATAGTCCCCGTATACTAGTCATCTCTAGTCCTTCTGGCGAAATGCATAAGATGTCTCCTTTCGTAATAAAGAAATACATCCAGTCTTCTATTGGTGAGCCGAGAAACATAAAGCGTCTCCGCTCCGGAGACTTGCTTATTGATTCAAACTCAGCCACCCAGTCTGCTTCTTTACTTCAGATTACTAAACTTGGGCAAGCGAATGTCACTGTAACACCCCATAAGTCACTGAACTATTTTCGTGGTGTAATCTCAGAATTCGACCTTCTGTATGTTTCTGAAGAAGAGATCGCTTCTGAGTTATCCGAACAAAATGTCTGCGGTGTAAGGCGGATCAAGATGCGTAAAGAAGGTAAGTTGATAGACACGAAGCACGTGATCCTTACCTTCAACACGCCTGATCTGCCTAAGAATATTAAGGCCGGATATCTAAATATTCCTGTAAGACCTTATATTCCAAACCCTATGCGATGTTTCCAATGCCAGCGTTTCGGCCATTCTAAGACGTCTTGTCGTGGCAGCCTCACATGAGCCCGATGCTCACAGATTGGCCACGATTCTGATAATTGTACCGCTGCGCCTTTGTGTATAAATTGCAAGGGTGACCACCCAGCATTTTCTCGCTTGTGCCCAAAATGGAAATCGGAAAAAGAAATCCAGACTACAAAAGTTACTAGGAACATCTCTTACGCCGAAGCCAGAAGACTAGTCCAGAGCACACAGCTTCGACCAAATTCATCATACGCCAGTGCTGTTAAATCATATCGTACAGTTGCCACCCAAACATCAATAGGCACACAGACCCTACCAAATAAAACCCAACCGTCTACATCCAACAAGAAGAAAGAAAATGCAACTCATATAGTACAAAAGAAAGAAACAATTATTCAAAGTAAGCCGAAAACTGCCACACAAAAAATATCAAATAAAAATAGAAGTCGCAGCAATAGCTCTCTTGATGACATGATTTCTGAATCTGCGGATTCAGACTTTATGGAAGTGGAAGAGGATCTGGAATTTCCCAGGCATCTACTTCCACGAAAAACAAAAGAACAGCACAGGAAAAACAAAAACCATTCATAATGGCCACCCTCGTGTCATGGAACTGTCGCGGTTTCCACCGAAATTTGCTTGACATCAAATCTATAATAAATGCGTACCATCCTGTGTGCTTAGCAATACAGGAAACAAATCTGAAACCAGAACACCATGCAAAACTTCGGAGGTTTTCTTTCGTCAGGAAGGATAACCTAGCAGGTGAGCGTGCCAGTGGAGGAGTAGGTCTCCTCTCCTCACTGGATTATCCCTCAAATGTACTTCCTGGATTTCATATGTATCGTCAATAACATCCTCCACGCCTAGTAAGCGGGTTTGGGAAAGATTTCGAAAAGCATGCGGCATATATAAAGACCACTCACTTTCCTTTTTGGAAAAAGATGGCCGAGTGATTAGCTCCATAGAAGAAATTGCGAATACTATTGGTGAGACATTTGCTGCCGTTTCTTCCAGCAGAAACTATACACCTGCATTTCTCTCTATGAAGCAGCACTCTGAAATAAATCCCATAGCAATTAATACTAGCTAAGTGAGAATTTGACATAGGAGTATTTGAATTTAGAATAGTAGTTTGGTTACTGTTATTATCCAAAGTTAAATCAATTATGGGAGGTTTTTCCCATTTTTCTAGTGGCGGGAGTGATAAACCCCTCAGAGTCCAATGTTTGCGTTTTGCGCTTACGGGCAGAAACAGGTTTTCCTCGGATCACGTGGGTCGTTTTCGCCTCCGTTTGGGGAGGAAGAGGATTTTCAACGGCTGTAGCTGTCATTTTGGCTAACCGCTCAGTCTCGATGATTTTTAGAAATTCATCTCTGGTCGGAGGCAAGTGAAAGATAGGAACTTCTAATACGTTCGCTATCTCGTTGATCTTATGAAAAGGTACTTTACCAGCATTGTCAAGCTGATTGTAGCTGGCAGTATCCACAGGATTCGGTGTTCGTCTCATGAAGTTTTTCATCTTCTGAATGGATTCGAACTGATGTTTGAGTTCGTAAAACTGGTTGACAAGTCTTCCCCGTTCATCATCCGGTGCAGGGGTGATTTGCTGTGGTTGCGAATTGCTCACTGTAGTACACAATTGCACAGGCGAAGTATCCAATTTGGTATTTTGCATTTTTGCTGTGAAGAATCACAAAATTCCATAGTTGAAGGCTGTGTCGGCGGGAGGTCGTAAAGCGAGCGACCGTTCTTGTCCGCGTCACAAGCGTCTAGCCCCTCAGATACAAGTTTCCTCCCGATTCCTCCCTGATCATTTGCGCAGATTCACGCGCAGCGTGTTTACTCCAAGGAGCTCGGCGTGGTCAAAGCCGATTTTTTAAAATGCCGTGCGTTTAAAACGTTACGAACTGGGTGCGCATTACTGAGTGTAAATTAATTTCTTTTGTTAGTTTTTCTGAAATAGTTTTCTTTTTAATTGGTATACATATTTATTTGTTTAGATGTTTTATTATAAATCTTTACATAAAGGAAGAATTCATGATTTATTCATCTACAGATCATCGCCCAAAGCTATTAGAGATACAGATATCAAAACTTAGGAGCTTATTCCTTTTGTACCGAAGATGTCATTTAAGAAGCGATTTTTTAAGATTCGGTGGGCAAAACGTGTTTTTATGCTTTTTCATATAAGGAAGAAACAGATGTACATAAGATGTACATAAGGCTTTAAAATGTATGGAATATGAATACCTAAAAACCAATTTCAAACGTTTTCAAAATTCGGCCCCGAAAGGGGGGAAACGTGTTCTTCACATATTCCTTCACACATCAGATATCCATAAGACAAACTTATGAATTATTGCTGTAAAATGTAAGGAATACGAATAAATGCTGACATCAACATGTGTGGAGAGGGGGACTGATTGGCATAAAATAGAAGTTTATATAATGTACAAGTAAGCCTTATTAAAGGTACACGCCAGGTATATAAAGCTAGTTAGTATAAAAAAAACTTAAGGTTTCTATTATTTAATGTTATTAATAATTAAAACCCCAAAATAAAAATGTAGCAGCATGTGGCAATTCAAAAAACTGTGATAAGATTGTTACAATGTTCAGTTAATTTTAAACAATTCTACACATAATAAAATGGCCAGTGCACAACATGTGAATGAACATGGGGTTGAATAATTAGAAAATAAAAAACTTAACAAATATTAAATAGTAGAAAATATTGCTTACTTTTCAAATTTGGGATTGACTCAGTTTCTCCAAAATATATTTATCTACGTTAAAACGTTTGGTAATAATCTATTGACTGAATAGTATGAAAGTCAATGAATGATTAATTATATGGACAATATTTGGTATTGTTGAACTTGGGGGGGAAGGAAGACAGTAATGCAAGGAGGATAAACAAAAATAGACTTGCTCATTAATCACAGAATACATCAGCCTATCACGAGGACCTGAGATAAAGGTTCAAAACCCTGTTCTGACCTTCTACATCTGTTCCTGATCATTTTAAGAATCAGAGTTGGAATTATCTTATTATTAAAGAGAAGTTCTGAAGAATGAGAGAGAGAGAGAGTATTATATAAATAAGAAAAAAATATCATCTGACACATATAAAACACATACAGGCATTCATTATTTGATGTTTAGATTTTAAGCGTGAAGGTGCATTTGCCCCTCGCTCCCTATTTTAACTTCTCTAATTTTTCTTGTCCTTTATGTTTGATCAGATAGCCTGGCTCAGTAAAAGTAGGCGGCCAGTGCAACATTGATTAAAAATCCAGTTATAAACACGTGCAGTGCTGATAAGGACCACGTGTTTCTGAGACTTCTTCTCCTTTATTTTCTTCTTTCTAGGTATTTCTTTTTCCTGATGATGAGGGACCTTTAGCTGCCCTCGAAATCAATTGAGTGTTTCACTATACTTACGCTAAATACAAGGTTGTTTTTATGATTTTGATTCACTTACAGGCAGTTGAAAGAAGATATCTTAGATCATAAAAATGGACAAAAGGAATTGTGAATAGGTACTAATGACTATTGTTAAAATACAGTACCTCCCAAAAGTGTTAGTACACTTATGATTTTCATTGAAATAGGGCTCTATCCATTAATCAAAAGTAAACTTTCTGAATGAGACTTTAATAATAAGATTTATAATCTATTTGTAACAAAATTACATGAAATATTTTTTAAATATAGCAAAAATTCATTTTTAAGAAATTAATAATAAAAAAATGACAAACATTTTATCTCACAAAAGTCTTCGTACACTTCAAAAAAAAATCTTGACATATTAGTAAATATTTTCATTTTTCGTTAAATTAATATTAGTAGGATATCCTTTAGCATCCACAACAGCTTTTAAACATCTGGGAATAGATTTTACTAGTTTTTTTTTTTGGGGGGGGGTAATTTCTGTATCAATTTCTGTATGATGTTGTGATTTCGTATTCTGACCTACAGCTCTTTCCAAATATGTTCTATGTGGTTTAAATCTGGCGACTGAGGTGGTGTTTTCAAAACCTGTGGACAATTATAAAAACACTACTGGCAAACGTTGAGAGCCGTATACTTAGGATCGTTATCATGATTAAAAATAAAGTTGTTTCCAATACCCAAATTTTGGGCTGATAATTTTAAATTGTCTCTTAAATATTTAAATAAAAAGAATGATTCATTATGCCATCAATAAATACCAAATTACCTAGTCCTGATGCTGTCATGCCCCTCCCCCACAAGAACACCTCCACCGCCATGCTTAACTGTTCCAACTAAGTTCTTAGAATGAAGTTCCTCATTTTTTCTTCTCCATGCAGTTATTCGACCATCGGAACCAAAAAATGTTAAATTTGCTTTCGTCAGCAAATAGGACATTATTCCAGTACGTTTCGGGTGTATTTATCATTGATTTTTGCGAATGCTTTCTGTTTGCCTAAGCTTTCTGTTTTTCTCACTAACAAAATTATTTTTACGGGCAGAACGCCCATGTAATCCAGTTTCTCTGAGAACTCGTTGAACAGTTTCAGGTGAAATCGAAGTAGAAAACTTTTACAGAACTCAAACGTGGGTTTTTTACAAATTTTCTAAGAATAAATCCCTCATCACGTTTAGTTAACTTTCTCGGTCGACTTTTTCTTACCTTGTTTTCAATCCAATTTTCTTCTTTAAAGCGTTTTATCACATACTGCACTGTAGAATGGGGTAAATTAACTAATTTATTGATATTGCAAATTTATTTACCACTACTATGGTGAAAAATGATCAATTTTCGAATGCTGTAATTTCTTTACGACTGCGACCCATTTTTCAATAATAAATAGAATATTATTAAGTAAACAGTAAACAATTAAAGCAAACGATTTTTTAAATGCCACCAGAATGTAAAAATTTAAAAAAAGCAACTGATTATTCTAATTTTGATTTTATCCAAAAATATTTCAGTGTACGAAGACTTTGAGATAAAATGTTTATCATTTTTTAATTATTAATTTCTTAAAAATAAAGTATCGCTATATTTTAAAACTATTTCATGTAATTTTGTTACGAATATATTATAGATCTTATTATTAAAATCTCATTCAGAAAGTTTACTTTAAATTAATGGATAGAACCCTATTTCAATGAAAATCATAAGTATACGAAAACTTTTGGGAGCCACTGTATATATTTTTCACTAGATTTCTTCAGTGAAATTATGTGTTAAATTTTTGTGATCCAAAATAATTTTTAGAACTGTATTTTTGTCTTCATTCTGTGAAGTTACTGTAGAAGTTTTTGTTAGTTTCTTTTTCGTTTTGTATTTGAGAATCTTTTGGGTATTATATTTTTATTAGGTGGAATATCTTTATTAGCAGTTTGGGAAATATATTTCTTGCGCATTTAACATATCAGCAGCTTCTAGTTGTAGTGGTGCTGATTTTAGAATCTTGTTTAACATATCACATTGTTTGTCAGATTTCAATGAATCTACTAATTCTAAACATGTTTGTTATAGTTCATTTGGCTAATCTTTGGAATATGGTAACAGGTAGTTTGGCGACATTTTGGTAAGGCGATAAAAGTTACTAGCTAGGACTTTAGCAGTGTACATGGATAAAGTCAAGAGTGTGCGCAATGCCATTTTTGTGCAATTCTGGGATTTTTTTTAAGTGAAAATAGGTCGACGTGTACATGGATGATACCGTGTATGTGCAGTTCTTAAAAACGCGGCAAGCAGTGGGCGATTCTGCACTTTCTCTCAATTTTGCACCTAATCTTCGTCATGATTAAACATTTTTGTTTCATAAAAGTTCTAGTATAAGCGTAATTCGGCTAGCAGATTGTTGGAAAAAATGTTGAGAAAAAAAAAAAATGCCTTTACTTCGTGAAAACAAAATGGCGTCCAAAACAAAACTAGCAGGTTGCTGTAGCAGAGTTGGTCGCCAAATTTTCGCCAAGTTACCATAATCCAAAAACAAACCGTTCATTTTTTCTGTGTTCCACATCACATTGTTTGTCAGATTTTAATGAATCTACTAATTCTAAACATGTTAGTTCGTTCTTTCTGTGTTCCAGTGAGAGGTCTGTGATTTTTTTTTTTTTTTGGCTACTTAATTCAAAATTCATTTTCATCATCTATACTAAGTGGATAATTTATTATGCATTGTAGTTGTAGTATAAGTAGTAGTATTTCTAGTGTGCTGATGTAAGTAATGTATTTAATAAGTAGCAGTATTTCTAGTGTGCTTGCACATACTCCACCTAACATATAAGGTATTTCTCCTGCCTTCTTGGTGTGGTGGTCTGCACACTGGGCACATATTCCAAAAGTCTGCGGTTCAATTCCTAGCGAAGCCATTGCTAATTTTTCAATCTGTCTTGCTTCCAATGTAAAACTCTAATGTCTGTACAGTGGCGCTCGAACTTAGAGGGTGTTAGATGATTGTCCTCCACACCCAGGATTTAGCGATTAGGTCCCATAAAAACTCCAGTCGTCCTTTAAAAAGGGGGAGATAAAGTATTTCTTCCACCTTCTTGGCATGCCTTCATGGTGTGATGTGTATCCAGAGGTCCGCGGTTTGATTCCCGGCGAAGGCGTTGAATATTTTTCATCTTGCTTGCTTCCACAAAAATACCTAATATCTCTACAAACTGATGAATTAATACAGCTGCATACATATCAATGAATGCATATATTACACTCGGTGCACTGTATGTGACATGTACAAGTTTTGTTACTTTCATGTATAGTGTATATTTCTGTATTATGTGTTTATGAAACAGACCACCCATTCTCATTCTGTATTACTTATAAACATAGTGTTTCATTTGTTTTCTGTCTGATTCTTAAATCCCAAATGTTTACGTACCTCGTATTAGAATGGCGCCGACATGGATGACGCAGTTTCGACTTTAAACATACTTAATAAATTCAGTCACTCTCGGTCTATTTCAACCAAACTGAATACATTTAATAATAAAACATTCACACGTAAACATTTCGTAATAATTCAGGAGTACAGATAAGAATAAAATAAGAATTACAACCGTTACAGGCCAGCTACGCTTTTAGCGACCTAATCCTACGAACGACAAATTTCAAAAGCGTGTTGCCAACGCAGGGCAACGAAAAGGTAGAAATTAATTCGACAGGCGTGGAAGTGAACATACTCCCACCCTATCAGGTTTAGTCCTGATACACAGCTAACGGTGAAAGTTTATTAATTCCTCTCTTGAAAACACCAGTTTTAGTTTTGACAGTGGCTACGCGAGCTAAGCCGTCCATGCCCGGATGGACATCCATGATCCGTCCAACAGGCCAAGCTAGCGGTGGAGATCCATCTTCGATGATAAGAACCACCGTGTCGATTTTTAGATTGGGTCTGTTGTACTGCCACTTGGATCTCTGCTGAAGCGAAGTCAAGTATTCCTTTTTCCATCGCTTCCAGAATCCCAAACGTAGATTCTGTACCTACCTAGAACCTCTGTTCCCACCTAGAACACCCCTCAGGGGGCTCACTTTTGTGAGTACGGGTGTGGCAATCCCGAGGTACCCTAGCCCTTCAGGGGATCATCTTCTTGATGAGACGGGTCTCACGATCCTGGAGCCCCAGTGATCTATCCTCTCTTCCGTCTCCTCTCCTCTTGGCTGGAACTTTTCCCTTCCCTTCCCTTCTCCCTTGTGGTTTCACTCTACGGAGTTTGGGGCTCGTCACGAGAGGCTGGAACAGACCTTGTTTCTAGTTTTCGAGTGGCGAGAAAACTGCCCACGTGTATTTTGCCGTGCGTGGAGACCCGTGTCGCTGGAAAGGAGGGTCCTGGTAGTTGAGGGGCGAGGTACTGTCCCCAACACACTGCTTTGGCCTCTGCTTCAGCTAAACGGGAGGCACCTTAGTCGTCCTCACGGGTGTCAATCGGCTGGTCACTAGTCCTTGTGTCAGTGGCTTGGGGTCAAGCTCTCGGGAGTACCTGGTTTCGGGAAAGCCGACTGTGTGGCTTCAGTTTGCGTATAGGTCCGGCTAGCCCTGACACAGGAATCTGTGTTCCCTTGTTGGGCTCCGTGGTGGGCGGGGCCGTCGGACCCCAATCTTTATTCTTTCACTATGGCTTCTTCTCATATCTACCTAATTAAAGATTTCGAGGTAACTCCAGTCACTCCAGTTACAAAATCTGCAAAACATCTACAGCTAAACCAGTCACTCAATCTAGTTCTGAAACATCTACTGCTAAATCAGTCACTCAACCTAGTTCTGAAACGTCTCCTGCTAAACCAGTCACTCAACCTAGTTCTGAAAATTCTACTGCAAAAAAAATTACGTACAGGTACAAATGAAAAAAATCATAACAATAGTCCCCGTTTCCTAGTCATCTCTAGTCCTTCTTGCGAAATGCATAAGATGTGTCCTTCCGTATTAAACAAATACATCCAGTCTTGTATTGGTGAGCCGAGAAATATAAAGCGTCTCCGCTCCGGAGACTTGCTTATTGATACAACCTCAGCCACACAGTCTGCTTCTTTACTTCAGATAACTAAACTTGGGCAAGCGAATGTCACTGTAACACCACATAAGTCACTGAACTATTGTCGTGGTGTAATCTCAGAATTCCACGTTCTGTATGTTTCTGAAGAAGTGATCGCTTCTGAGCTATCCGAACAAAATGTCTACGGTGTAAGGCGGATCAAGATGCGTAAAGAAGTTAAGTTGATAGACATGAAACACGTGATCCTTACCTTCAACACGCCTGATCTGCCTAAGAATATTAAGGCCGGATATCTAAATATTCCTGCAAGACCTTATATTCCAAACCCTATGCGATGTTTCCAATGCCAGCGTTTCGGCCATTCTAAGACGTCTTGTCGTGGCAACCTCACATGAGCCCGATGCTCACAGATTGGCCACGATTGTGATAATTGTACCGCTGCGCCTTTGTAAATAAATTGCAAGGGTGACCACCCAGCATTTTCTCGTTTGTGCGCAAAATGGAAATCGGAAAATGAAATCCAGACTTTAAAAGTTACAAGGAACATCTCTTACGCCGAAGCCAGAAGACTAGTCCAGAGCTCACAGCTTCGACCAAATACCTCATACGGCAGTGCTGTTAAATCATCTCGTACAGTTGCCACCCAAACATCAATAGGCACACAGACCCTACCAAATAAAACCCAACCGTCTACATCGAACACGAAAAAAGAAAATGCAACCCATATAGTTTAAAAAAAAAGAAACAATTATTCAAAGTAAGCCCAAAACTACTACACATAAAATATCCAATAAAAATAGAAGTCACAGCAATAGCTCTTTTGATGAGATGATTTCTGAATCTGCGGATTCAGACTTTATGGAAGTAGAAGAGGGTCTAGATGTTCCCAGGCATCTACTTCCACGAAAAACAAAAGAACAGCACAGGAAAAACAAAAACCATTCATAATGGCCACCCTCATGTCATGGAACTGTCGCGTTTTCCACCGAAATTTGCTCGACATCAAAGCCATAATTAATGCTTATCATCATGTATGCTTCGCAATGCAGGAAACAAATCTAAAACCAGAACTACAGGCAAAACTTCGGAGGTTTTCTTTCGTCAGGAAAGATAACATTGCAGGTGAGCGTGCCAGTGGAGGTGTAGGTCTCCTCACCTCACTGGATTATCCCTCAAATGTGCTTTCTTTGACGACATCCCTCCAAGTTGTCGCTACTCAAACAAATTTTGATATTGTTGTTACAGTCGTTTCTCTGTATTTGCCTCCAAATGAGCATATTGATCAGCAAGATTTAAATGGTCTTTTAGAGCAGCTGCCTGAGCCTTTTATCATAATAGGAGATTTTAACGGCAATAATCCGCTCTGGGGTAGTAAAGATACAAATTGCCGAGGAAGACAAATTGAGCAGATGTTCGAAGATCATAGCCTTTGTCTCCTCAATAATGGGCAAGATACTTACTTCCATGAGCCTTCAAAGACATTCCATGCTCTCGACCTTGCCATCTGATGCCTTTTTGCACTTTTAATGTGGGAAAAGATCTTTACAACAGTGATCATTATCCCATTCTTGTGTCTCTTGCACGAAGAGGAGCAAACCCCATGTCGAGATCCCCTCGATTCATACTGGACAGGGCAGACTGGGAACTCTTCTCTTCCATTGCAGAGCTCAGAGATCAAATGGTAGAAGATGGGCATATCGATGACGCTGTTGAAGCTGTTACTAATACTATTATTTAGGCAGCTATGCTCTCCATTCCTAGAACATCAGGAAAACTACTAAAATATTCAAAACCATGGTGGAATCGCGACTTTCATGAAGCACTGAAGAAACAGAAAAAAGCATGGGGTATTTTTCGTAGATATCCTACTCTGCGAAACCTCATAGCCTTTAAAAGAGCCAAAGCAAATGCACGAAAAGTACGAAGGCAGAGGCAGGGGGAATCCTGGATTTCATATGTGTCGTCAATAACATCCTCCACGCCTAGTAAGCGGGTTTGGGAAAGATTTCGAAAAGCATGCGGCATATATAAAGACCACTCACTTTCCTTTTTGGAAAAAGATGGCCGAGTGATTAGCTCCATAGAAGAAATTGCGAATACTATTGGTGAGACATTTGCTGCCGTTTCTTCCAGCAGAAACTATACACCTGCATTTCTCTCTATGAAGCAGCACTCTGAAATAAATGCCATCGCATTCAACTCTTCCAAATCTGAGCCTTACAATAGAGACTTTACTATGTTTGAATTAAGGAGTGCTTTATTGCAGACACATAGGTCTTCTCCGGGTCTTGATGGCGTGAATTGCGAAATGCTAAAGCATCTGTCTTATAAGTCACTGAATGCCCTTCTCACTCTTTACAATAGGGTGTCGAAGGAGCGTGCCTTTCCCAGTGCATGGAGGAGAGCTGTTGTCATTCCTATTCCTAAGCCAGGGAAAGATCCAAGGAATCCCTCCAACTATCGGCCAATTGCCCTTACGAGTTGCCTCTGCAAACTGTTTGAAAAGATGGTAAACAGCCGCCTAGTCTACTTCTTGGAAAAAAATAATATTATATCACCTTATCAAAGCGGTTTTCGAAAGGGGAGGACTACCGTAGATAATATGCTCCTCTTAGAGACATCTATTCGAAAAGCTTTTGTAAGAAGAAGTCACCTTGTCTCAATATTTTTTGACATTGATAAAGCTTATGATAAGGCATGGAGATACGGTATACTTCGCGATCTTCACGAGAGTGGCTTGCGCAGCAACCTACCAATTTTCATTCAGAATTTCTTGAACCCTAGAACTTTTCAAGTAAGAATTGGCTCTGTTTTATCAGATGTTTTTGAACAGGAAGAGGGTGTGCCTCAAGGCTGTGTGCTTAGTGTAACCCTGTTTAGTTTAAAAATAAACTCAGTATTAAAAGAACTTCCTCCCACCATCTTGGGATATCTCTATGTTGATGATCTGCAGATTAGCTGTCGAAGGGCAGACATGAGATATGTAGAGAGGCAACTGCAGATGGCTCTGAATAAAATCCAAGAATGGTCAGACAAACAGGGATTTACATTTTCGAAACAGAAAACTGTGTGCGTGCACTTTTGTAGGAAGCGTGGTCTCCATCCTGAACCTGAGTTATATTTGAATGGTACAATTATTCCAGTTGCGCCTGAAGTAAAATTTTTAGGAGTGACGTTCGACCGAAAATTGACTTTCCTTTCTCATGTTTTAAACCTGAGAAAGAAGTGTCTAAAAACACTAAATATTTTAAAAGTGTTGGCGAACACCTTCTGGGTTGCAGAGCGTTGCTCCTTGCTTCGCATTTACAGAGCGCTTATCCGCTCTAGACTGGACTATGGCTCAGTTGTTTATGGATCCGCTCGGTCATCTGTTTTGTTAAAACTGGATGCTGTTCACCATCAAGCTCTGCGGAATTGCGCTCAAGAATGGCGCCGACATGGATGACGCAGTTTCGACTTTAAACATACTTAATAAATTCAGTCACTCTCGGTCTATTTCAACCAAACTGAATACATTTAATAATAAAACATTCACACGTAAACATTTAGTAATAATTCAGGAGTACAGATAAGCATAGAATAAAAATTACAACCGTTACAGGCCAGCTACGCTTTTAGCGACCTAATCCTACGAACGACAAATCTCAAAAGCGTGTTGCCAACGCAGGGCAACGAAAAGGTAGAAATTAATTCGACAGGCGTGGAAGTGAACACCAAATCTTACTTGTTAATTTACCTTTATTTGCTGTAATTAAGCGATTAATCATTTTATCTCTTACAAATTTCATAATACCATTTCATAATACCATGTTATCCAATCTCTTATATTTTGTTGCATGAAGATAAATATATTTTAATGTTCGGTGCATTCGTTCGATGTGAATGTTTGTGTTAACACCACTGTGAAGTCTATAACAGTATGCCCAGCTAGATGTATTTTGTAAATAATATGTTTCAAAGTAATTTGCAAATGCAATAGTGTCAGGATCTTAAGTAATTTTATTGCTGCTTCTGTCAGTATATGAAAAGTATGAAAGTCTTGTTCTTCTAAGAGAGATCTAATAATTTTATATGTTTTTGTCTGTTTTTCAACACCATTGATTTTTTTTTAAATTCTTTCTCCAGGGTCTATCAATATGCCATGCACAAAAAAATGTTTCTGTAGTAAACCCATTTCAGACTCCCAAGCATTAAAAAAAGATTCAGCCATATCAGACATAAATATTTGTGGTTGTATTTGCCCAACGTTTTCTTTAATACATGAAAAAAAAATGATAGCACTGGCTGATCACATCGATTAGAAATTAAAAATGCACACAGGAATCTTTGGTCTAAATCATCTATTGTAAGTAAAGTTATGAAATCTGTATTCATTCACCCCATGTGTACCATCAATACACATACAAGTCAGAACAAAATTTTTTCAGTATCTCTCTTTGTGCTTCTGTCATCATTATCAAAACAAAATCATTTCCTTTTAGAAATGAATATTGTGTACAATATTCACTCATGCTATCTTGATCCCTGGGTTTTATAAAATGAAATGCATGGATGTTCAGGATTTTGCATTTGAGGTACCCACGTATCTACACAAACCTAATCATTTTCATGTTTAACAGAATTAGAAGACAAATTGAAAGATTTTTACTGTTATGTAAATCTTGTTTTGCAAGTAAATGAACCCTCTCAAGCCCAGCATCTCATAGAGAATTTCTAATTTCATCTAAAATATTATCCAGAGAAATTTTTGCTGCTATCTTTGATGCAATATTTTTTATTTCATCTGTTGTTAAAAATAAGTGACCTAAATCATTCCAATGGCCAATATGTATTTTCTGATATGACACTACACATTTGCCATCTGTATGTTCTGTTACTTTTAATGCAGCTGGGCAATTTATTTTATTGCATTTATTTTATTGCTACCAAGGATTTTTAAGCGACGCAAACCTTTACTTTCTGATATAAAATTTCCTAAACAGTGGCATTACACCATGTATATTAAATATGCTTACTCCATAAGACATTTTGTCTTCATATTATTTTCAATTTCTGCCTTCCATGCCAAAAAATCATTAAATGAATTAAATTCTAACTCAGTATGATTCAAATCAACATCGTGAACATTATTGAAATGAAATATTATTTCTCGCTTTTCAAAATTAGCATAACATACAGGACACACATAATTACCTGTTAGAAGTATGAATTTTATTTTGATGATATTTCCAATTTTTAATGTCACTAAATTTCAGAGGGCAATCCTCACATTTGTAGCTTGGTGATCGACCCCTTTTTAAAGAATCATTAATGTAGTATTATTAGAGTGTAATGTGTTGGTATGGCGTTTCAAACTGCATTTATTTTGGTAATTTGGTATTGCGTTTTCAAGCAATCAGAGCATACAAAATTACTCTCAGCCACACTAAAATTATTTGCATAATCAACCATACTATTAGAACTCTTAGTTTTCAGAGACTCAATTAATGTAGTATTATTGTAATAAAATTTATATGCATCGCGTTTCAAATTGTATCTATAGTTGAAAGTTTTAAACAATCACGGCAAACAAAATCACTCTGAGCTATACTAAAATCATTTGCACAATGAACCATATCACTCACAACACAACCAGAATTATCACACTGAATTATCGCTCACGATTACTCCTTCCTAATTTTGATTCGATTTAGAATCAAAAATAACTTCTGAGAAAACAGAAGTACTTGGCCCTGAAAGGGGCAGTTTTTCTTGATTTTGTGCAGAAGATATAATAATCGAAGCAAAATAAAAAAGAGAACTGTATCTGCAATCACACGCTACAATACATAATCTTTGCTACCACAGCAGGGCAAAGAGCAAAGTAAATAATAGTAAATACGAGGTGCCTTCAGGGAAATGACGACATGCGCAATAATCTGCGCAGATGTTCAGGGAGGAACCAGGAGGAAACTAGCGTCTGAGGGGCTAGACGCTTGTGTCCGCGTCCATACTCGGAATCCTCAACTCTCTAGTCCAGTCCATGTCTTTATTGCCGGTGTGCAGCGAGTATATGCCGCTTTATCGGCTCCTGATGAGTGTGGGCACCTGACAGTTGATGGTCCTAAAGAATGGCGGTGGAACTGAAGGTCAGGAAAAAGGGGGTGACCATGCGTCACAGAGTACAAACCAGACAGTTAATGTTGGAGAGCGTGGTGATGATGAAAAATTAATTTTACTCCTGATAAGTAAGGTGATAAAGTACAAAAATAAGGATACATGATAAATACATAAAAACATAAGGATACATAAAAATATTTCTTGCTTAAGTTGTTGAGAGTCTGGGATAAATATGAAATTGGGTAAAGTAAATATCAATACAATAAGAAAAGTTCCTAAAAAATAATGAGAAATTTGATTATGACACATATGTACAAATATGATGCAAAATAATTTGAGTAATTTCTAGAGTACAGTACCTGAAAATGAAATACAAAATAAGTTATGTTACATATAAATAAAATGCTAGATTAAATAATGCAAGTAAGATCTGGGTTAGCCACATGCGACATGCGACGAAGGACGTGGGCACCATCCCTCTACCATTAGGGTTAATTGGTATAGCGCCACGTCCACCTGTGTCTAGTGAAACGTGCCAAGGTCACTGAGTCCACAAAAACGCCTCGCACCGACCACTGAAACCCAGCGTCTGATGCAGGCCACATTGCATCAGCTATACCCTTGCGGCCACTGGGAAATTATTTTACAAATATTGTAGAAAATGACATGGCTAAACAAGGGTCATCACCGCTGCTGCAGGCTGAATTATCAGACATTAGTATGCACAAGTTGCTGAATTATATACCAGATTACTAAATTATATATTGGAGTACAATATGGTATAGAATCATGTAATGCATAGTAAGATTATGCTAATGCTCAAAATACATATTGAAACAGGAAGTATTATACATATTGAATTATGACACTTACTGTATCTGAACATACTAAGATATGATATACATAATGAGGTTATACAGATACTTCTGAGACTTGAAATACATGGTGAAACATTAAATACTGTACATACTGAACATGAGCATATTGAAACATGAAATATATAGTGAGATATTACTGATTACGCTAATTACACGAGATACCTGATGAAACATGAAATACTGTACGTACTGAGACAGAAAACATACTATAACAGAGCATACCGGAACGTGAAATGCATGGTAAGATTATACTGATATAAGATACTGAATTATATACAGGATTGCTGCATTATATACAAGAGAGATATTTGTATAACAAACATAGAAGGCATAGTGAGATTGTACTGAGACTTGAAAAACATGTTGGAACAGGAAATGCTGAACATACTGAAACATATAACATACTATAATTGTACATTCTAATACGTGAAATACATAATGTACTGCTACAAAGTACTGAGTTATATACGGAATACATAATTATATCCAGGAGAGATATACATATGTCAATATTGAATTGTATAGAAAGGTTATACTGGTGCTTGAGGTACATAGTAAAGCACATTGTATCTGAGCATTCTGAAGCACGAGGGTAACATAATGAGGATATACTGAAATAAGATACTGATACTAATACTTATGTTATACTGATATTTGAAAGACAGAGAAACATGGGAAACTGAACATACTGAAACATGAAACATGCTGTTACTGAATAAAATGTGACATGAAGTACCTTGTGAGTTTATACTGATGCAAGATGCTAAATTAGATACCGGATTACTGAGTTATACAAGGAGGATATATGAATTACAAATTTGAAATACATAGTAAGGTAATTGATACATAGAAAGGGTGACATTATGCTGATATAAGATAATAAATTATATACAGGATTACTGAATTAAATATGGGAGAGAAATACGTATTATAATGTTAAATACGTAGCAAGATATGCAGACAGACGCTACAAGAATACATAAACAAAACAGTTCACTTGGTGACAGGATATAGGAGTCTGTAATAATGGCGTATATAAATTACAGACTTGAGATGCATAGTGCGGTGATATTGAAACATAGAGAGGGTGAGATTATACTGATACGAGATAGTGAGTTATATACATGATTATTGAATTAAATACCGGGGGGAAATACGCATTGCAAATTTAATACGTATAGTGAAATTGCAGACTGGCGTTACAAAAATACGAAGATAACAGTGCATTGGTGGCAGAATATAGGAGTACATAAAGCATACATTTGGTATTTCATGTGTACATATGATGCTGCTGACTGTGATTACAGATGCTGCCATTACTGCGTTTTATGAAGACAAAGTACTTGTATACTACTGCTGCATACATAATAAGTTAGAGCCATTCATATGTGCAGTTACAATTATATAATGCTGCCAGTGAGCTCCCTTTAGCTGGTATGGGAATGTTGCATGATGCACTAAGTACTCTTAAATGGTTTACACTTGGCATAGGTTTGTTCCTAAGCCCATAAGCTTGTCAACAATTTTTGTAATGCTGCGTTTGAGATGTCGCTGCTTAATTATGAACCTGCTGAAGGCTAATCTGTTTGTCTCTGGGAACGGGATGTGTAGATCCTCCGTTAGTGAGCATTTTTCGACATAGTGTTCTGGCGTTCCCAGTTCACCGCAGCAACATAAGGAGGTAGTCGTCTTGCCGAATCTTTCAAAGTAGACTGGGAACGGGCCATGCCCGGTAATATAGTAGACCAGTTGTGGATTTACTATAAGACGTTCTGGATCAACCTTTGGCAGATGCGCATACGCACGATTTCCTGTCTCATCGTTGTTCCATGCCTCTTGCCACAGTGTGAAAGCGACCTGTTTCAAGCTCTTTTTTAGATATGAGGTGGGCCATGGAATTTGCAGTGTCTCTGCATCATTATTTTGGGCTGCTTCTTTTGCGAGCCGATCTGCGGCCTCATTCCCAAGGTTGCCAATATGCGCTTTTGTCCATTCTAGGTTGATTTTTAAGGTCTTGTGAAAAGAGAGTTGTTCTTGAATTGCTGCAATTATGGGGGAGCCGTGCATAGGATTTAATATAGCATATAATGCTGACAGACTGTCTGTTATTATAAAACTGTTTTGATGTCGATATTGGGTAATAGTGTTTATTGCGTGATAAATGGCTGCGGCTTCGCTTTGAAAAACACTGTTTCTGGATTCCAAGTGTCCTTTCCATTGGCGTATTGGTTGCTGTTGCCGAAATGCGATGTATGCACAGCCAACATTCTCGTCAGTTTTTGAGCCATCTGTGTAGAATACGATATCATTGTCCGTAGCTCTTGTGTTTTGCTTAATATTAATGTGCACGCCTTGGCCTTGCGTCGACGGGTGTGTGTGGAGGCGATTGGACTCCCGTTCTAGGTTATCTGCCGTAAAAGTATGGTCACCAAACACCGCAGGGCGGCTAAGCTGCTTCACCAATTGGTAGGCTGCCTCTTTTTCCACATTTATGTAAAGAGGGGGCAATCCGGCCAGGACATTGAGTGCATTCGTTGGAGATGTTCTAAAAGCTTTAGTAATGTTGAGCAGAAACGGCCTTTGTATACTCTGTAGATATTTTATTTTGCGTCCTTGCATCGGAGAGGCCCATATTGCAGCTCCATATGTTACTATTTTCTCAGTGACTGTCATATACAGGGTCTTGAGTAAATGGGGGTTAAGTCCCCATCTGTAACCATTCATCAACTTGAGCTTGATGGCAATCTGTGCTGTTCGTTTCCTAAGCTCCAGCACGTGAGGGATCCAATTTAGTTTATCATCAAAAGTTATGCCCAGGTACTTTAGTTCTCGCTTAATGCGGAGTCTTTGGCCGTTGAGCGTTATTCTTGGTTGGCGTGCGAGTGTGCCCCCTTTTTTAGGAATCAGCAGTATTTGAGATTTTGTTTCAGCTATTTGGAGTTTTATTGCTGTGCATCGCTCCTGGAAGAGGTTGCAGGATTCCTGGGAATTTGCTTGCAGCTGTTCCCTGGTGTTTCCTTTCACAATTAGAGCTGTATCGTCCGCGTATGCAATTATTTTTGTGTGTTCCGGCCACGGCTGTGTGAGTATGATGTTCTACGTTACGTTCCATAGAAACGGTCCTGCGCAGGAACCTTGCGGACATCCTTGGGTTTGGTCTTGCTGGATGACACCGCTGTTATGCGGTAGAATCAATTTTCGCTGTGAAAGGTAACTCTCCAGGGTGTGGTAAATATTCCGTGGACATTTTGCCTCTCTCAGGGCATATTGTATGGCCGGCCACCACAGAGTGTCAAAGGCACTCTTTAGATCTAATGATATGAATGCTGTGTGGTGGCCGGTAAATTTGTTCTCTAAAATGCTCTCCTTGACTTCCATGAGTGCGTGGATTGTTGATCTTCCTGCTCTAAATCCGTATTGGTTTCCACTTAAGTATTTGGTAGTATGCAGGTGGTGTCGCAGTCTGTTCATGAGTAACTTTTCAAATGTCTTACCAAGCGCTGATAGTAGGCATATTGGACGATAGGAGTCCGCTCTTTTTGGGTCTTTATTCTTTTTGAGGAAAAGAATAACTTGACCAATTTTGAAGCACCTGGGGAATGTGCCAGTGGAAAGCAGTTTGTTGAAAAGGGTACGGAAGAGGTTGACGTGCGACCGTATTGCGATCTTAACTATTCGATAGTTTATTCCGTCTGGCCCCGGTGCTTTCTTTTGCGGTAGCTGTCGCAGGACATGTAGGATTTCTTGATTTGTGAAAAGAGCATCGTTCATGGCATCTGTAGCCAGGGTTTGGTTACGCATGGTTGCTTGTGTCGTTGTGTCATCTGTAGGATCGTCCTTCGTAAAGACCGTGTTGAGCACTTCTGTAAATGTAGCTTCAGTAAGGTGTTCATTGGTGTTAGGTATTGGCAGGAGATGAAAGGAGGCCTGTTTGAACAGCTTTCCCGCCACTATCTTGTGATGTATGCCGTAGGTATTTGTAGTTTCTGTACATAACTTTCTGCAGCTGTCCAGTTTGGCGGTAATGATCATTTTTTTGTATTGGGCCCTTTCCTTCTGATATATAGTGAGTGTGTTAGAGGTGATGCTCAGTCGTCGCTCACTTTTTAGCCGTCGTCTTAAGGCACGACACATTTGCTGTTGCGCGCGTAATTGGCTATTCCACCAGTTTAATGTGGTGACCCGTCGTATTGTTCGTACTGGTAGGATGTCGTCACAAGTCGTCCTAATGGTTGACATCAGTTCACTCGTGAGTACATGTAGTTCCTCTCTAGTGGTTGCTTGCTCAATTCGATTGCTAAAGGGTGCCAGGCGTGATTTGATAGCTGTAACGAATGACCTGACCTTGCGACCTGGTAGGTTGTACCTTCTGATGATAGTTGTTTCTGTGGCTCTGGCAATGGTGAATCGTATGTAATTGTGGTCGGAAAGGCTTACGCCTTCAACGACCATCCAATCTTGTACTAGTTGTGCCATTTGAAGGGTCGAGACTGTAAGGTCCGGCCACCCTCTTGAGTGGACGCGATCAAAAGTCGGTGGCGCATCTTGCTGGTTATGCAAGATCAGGTTGTTGCTTGAAATAAAATCCTCCAGGGTACGTCCCTTTGGCTCTGTGGTAGCATATCCCCATGTTGTACTATGACAGTTAAAGTCTCCCGCAATCAACACGTTGTCTATTTTTTGCTCTCGCATCAGTTGTTGCATTTGCAAGATACTGTTTTCGATATCTGCCTTTGGCGGAGAGTACACGGAGACTATGATTGCTGTCAGATTGTGCACCTCTAGCAGGATGGCCACTATGTCCCTTTCCGCAATGATTACAGTGGGGGTCCACATAGGGTTGCAATTTACTATAATGGCTCTTGGCGGCTCGTTGGTATCTTCCTTTTGGAAAACAGTCCACTGTAGGGGGTAGCCCACAGCTTTGCCATGTAAACAATAAGGTTCTTGTCCTAGTAGGAAGTCGATCTGTTCTGTGGTGGTGTACATGGCTGCCTGTGCCGTTGCTGCACGAGCGCGTTGCAGATTTATCTGCAAACATTGTATTGCGTCCTGTCTGCGCGATTGCGTACTGTTGATGTCCAACTGTGTATTGTTATGCTGTACATTTGGGGGTTGCTGATTCTGTCTGCTTCTTGTAGTATTTGCATTGTCTTATTGTTAGTATTCCGTATTGTTACGGATGTTCTGCACGTTTCGCTGGTATTGCGGGCAGTCTGAATGGTACGCTGGGTGGTGAATGTTGTATCTGTCCCCGTAGCGGTAGTTAGCTTCTCTACAGTTGATGCATTGTGGCATCTGAGTGTTGCATTCTCTAACTCCGTGATTGTTTGCGCAGAAGGAGCAGAATTGCTTGCGGCTTTTGCAGTCGGCCTGTGTGTGTCCGAACTGCTGGCATCTGTAGCATCGCTTGATGCCAATATGCTCAGTGATTCGGTGGGCCTGCCAGCCAAGGAAGATTTTTCTCTGACGCATGATGGCCTCAAAGCTTACGGGCTCACATTCAAATATCCACTTGACCCTGCTCTTGCGGCGCTCTTGGAGTCGGTGGAGAGTCCTGAAGGTGGGGCTGGGCATTTTTGAGGCACCGCTAATTTCTGCAAGTACGTCTTCGGGATTTGCTGCTTCGGGCAAGTCATGTACCGCGAACCTGGGCTTACGCATTTTTGGCCTGCTGATGTCCGCAGGGATTTCTGTCTGCTTGATCTGCTGTTCAAGGGCTGCGACATCTTCTTTGGATTTGCAGACTACTTCAAAGCCGCCTTTGTTGCTCTTTGTTACTCTTTCAACGCCGACTTTTAACTTGGAGAGAGGCAATTTGGCGTTGAGCTGTTCTTTTAGCTCTGCGTCTGTAATGTCTGTTTTTGGGCGTATGTACAGGCACGGTTTTTTAGTTTTCCGGGCAATCTCCGCAAATGTCGGATATGTGATTGCTGGTGGTGGTGTTGGAGTATGGGGATCGTGTGGCTGCTGAGCAGTTGACGCTAGTTGCTGTGTATGAGAAATTTCGCAGCAGAACACTGTTGAAGTGTTTACTCCTGTGTCAACTTTTGCAGGTTTAACCGTGAATTCCGGACCCTCTAGGGCCAGCGTTTGGAGTGCAGCCAGTGAATCTAGTAGGCGCCCTCGAAGATCTGTTGACAGAAGGAATTTGGCGCCTCGATTTGTCGTAGTCGCTACCTGCCTGATATCCTTGTATAGGATGGTGACTTTCTCCACGTGGGTCAGGTCCGATGTCAGTACTGCTGAGGCGTCTATTATGGTATGCGATGTAGAGGTGGAATCACTATCAGCTGGAATAACTGAAGCACGAGACATGATATTCCGTGTAATACTGTGCGCACTATTTGGTGTGCTGAGGCTAAATCGCTAATAGTGGTGAGTTGAACTTGGGGTGATGATCTAAGATAAATTTAATGTTGCACTCTAAAATTGTCACTGAAAGGTAATAGTAGTGGCACGTAATATGAGCTCACTGTAGCTGCATTATTTACATTTAACAGAATGACCTTTTAGAAACGTGTGAACAGCCGTATGGTGAATACACTATGGTGAAGAGTCTGATAAATATTACAATTAATGCAATTACAATATAATATTTTAGCACATTATAATGCAAATAAGGATCTTAAGAGGGTTCCATATTATACTGCATTCAAATGAGAAAACACAAGATCAAACAAAATAAATGTAATAATTAATACAAATTAATAAACAGAACCAGATAATAATTATCGAAAAACACACTAGAGGCACTTATAACCAATAAATGTTAGTTAAAAAGGTTGATTAAGCAATCAGAAATAACTAAAAGCTAAAAATTAATACAAAATTAAACAATTGTCAAACCGTAAGGAAGGACCCTGTGCTGCTTCTGCAAGAAAATAAAACAGGGTATGTTGGCAAGAAAATTTACAATACAGTAGACAGTAAATAATCAGAACATGGAATAACACTGATACATGAAAAACATTTAAGTAAATTAAACAAGCATTAAATTCTATGCAAAAAAAAAAAAAAAAACTTTTTAGATGGTTGTTCTAGGGCGTATGAGGTCAAAGTTATTGATTTTTACAAAAATAAGTAAAATTTACACTTGGTATTAAAATACCTTGAACATATAAATGTTAACAGTGCATGTAATTAAAGATACCCAAATGCAAAAAATAATTTGAAATAAACATAAATGCAATAAACAGAAAGAAAACTATTAGACAGTTAAAAACATCTTTAGAGCAGTTCGCTAAGGTAATTAAGGGCCAAGTTATTGAATTTTAACAAAATAAGCAAAATATTAACTGAGAGAGACGCTAGAATGGTCGAAGAATATTCTAAGTCCTGATATCAAATGTTGAAAAAATTCAGTTACAGGCTATTGCGGTATATTAATGGAAGGAGAATAACAGTCCTACCTTAGTCTTCTTCAGATGGAGTAGCTATGTCGAGTAGATCGCGAGATTTTGAATTTTGAAAAAATAAGCACTTTTGGGCACTACAGTTACACTGAAAACTTAGGCCTACCCCGGTCGCCACGTGGTAGATCGTCGGCACGTTTTCGTCGAGGTGACCGTTATGCTGGTAAGCACAAACACCGTTGAAGTGCGGCGGACGGATTCCTTTGTAATTTTCACAAAAACTTTTATAACTTCGCTAATTTTTGTCGCACACACAAAATTTAGGTATCCACATGTAGGTTAACACTTCGCGCACAATTTGGAATAAAAATTTCTTCTGTGGGGTAGATATTTCTGCGGTTAATAATGCTTTTTAAGGGAGCTCAGCTAACAAGATACGTAAAATAAAATATATTACAACTATGTACAGGAAACGTTACGTGGGAAAATTTAGGTCACAGAGGTGGGCCGCCCAGGGTCTCGGATCTCTGTCTTCTGCAAGAACAGTATAGTCAAAAACTTGAAAATTTTCCATGGAAGGACATGTAATGGCTTTGCGGAAGAAATTGTCATTGATTTTCAGTAGGTGAACTTTGATGTAATCTATTTTTAAGTCTTGATGTAAGGTGTCATTCGAAACGTAGTAGTGTGCATTTGACACAATTTGAATTTTCTTAATTTCTCTGCTCTTCACAGTAGCCCAGGCAGGTGAAGCGTAGCAAAGGGTAGGCCTGATAATAGCTGTGTAAATATGCTTTTTTCTTTTCAGATCAAGACAAGAGAGTTTTTCCAGGAGTGGCATAAGACTTTTCATGTTCCCGTAAGCTTTTCCTTTGATAATATTAATGTGATCCGTCCAAGTGAGCCTATTGTTGATTGTAATGCCTAGTTATTTTGCTTTGTTAACTATTGGAATTTCTTTGTCAAAGAACTTTAAACTATTTGTTGATGACTTGACGGATGCGTCTATTTCGGCTGATAATAAGGAGCTGCGACTTTTCAGCATTAATAGCGATTCTCCATTTTTTACACCAAAGTTCGATGTTAGGCATGATGCTTTGGAGTTTCTGTATGGCAGCTTTGGGGCTAAGGGATTTTACGGCAAGAGCCTTATCGTCCGCATAGCATCAAAGGAATCTGTTAATTTCGTTAACCGGATGAGGGAAATCGGAAACATAAAATAAATAAAGAATCGGGCCTAAAATTGAACCTTGGGACACGGAAGCACGAATATATTTGAAGTCTGAGTTATCCTGGCCGAAAGAAACATAACATTTTCTATTCTTGATGAAAGAGTAGAGGAGCTTGGTCATTTCTGGAGAGAAGTTATTACTGATTAATTTGAAAATAAACGCGGTCAAAAGCCTTTGCCACGTCGAGCATGAGTAAGGCGACTTTCTGATGATTATGAAGAGCACATCCAATAAATTCAGTTAAGCGAACAAGCTGTTTAGTGGCAGGGAGTGTTTTTCGAAATCCAAATTGCTCTGGAGGAAGTCTGCTGAAATACTGTTGCATTCTGTTAAGTATTAGTCTTTCATAGATCTTGCCAAGTCCGGGCAGTAGGCTAATTTGGGTCTATAACCCTCGGGAGTAGTGGAATCTTTACCGGGTTTAGGAATGAGAATGATCTTGGCAATTTTCCATTTCTTAGGGAAATAAGACTTATCCATAGAAGCATTAAAGATGCTGATAAGCTTCGAGATGGTGCTGAGAGGCAGGTGTTTAATTGTAATATTATTGATTTCATCGTAACCGGGAGCTTTTCTGTTCTTATGATGTTTTATAATATCAATGACTTCGTTTGGATTGGTGAAATCAATGTTAAGTCTGGCAGTAGGGCCATTTAAGTAGTCTTCAACGAAGTATCTTATGTCATAAGTGAAGGAAGGATCACAGGGAGCATCATTAGGAATAAATTGTTTTTCGAAGTGTTTTGCCATCAGCATAGCTTTATCCTTGTTAGTAATAGCAATTTTATCATCTTTTTTGATGGGTTTGTTGCATGGAGGATGGTTTCTGAGGCGTTTTGCGAAGCTCCAGAATTCATTACCTGGTTCGTTAAAGCTTTGAATTTTGTTCTGCCATTTTTCGTTTTTAAATTTGTCAATATTTTTCTTAATAATTCTATTAATTTTGTTGAGTTCACTTTTGATATGAGGGTCCCAGGTCAGATTCCATCGTTTCCGAAGCTTATTCCTATCTTTGATAAGTTGCCTGATGTTATGGGGGAGAATCTCCGGTACTTTGTTGGCAGGGATCTTCTGAGTTGCAAGATTGTAGGCATTTTTAATGTTATTAGTAAGGATGTCTATGGCGACTTCGATGTCATAGGTAGTCTGCAGTTTACCAATATTTGGAGGATTATTTTGCAGGTAATCGTGGAATTTGGTCCAGTCAGTCTTATTGTATAATTTACTGTAAGCGATTTTATTAGTACCAAGGCTGGGAATCACTGGGATATTCTCCGAGGTGAGATCAATAATAGATTCCAGATAAATAGGGATAGAGGTACTAGCGATGAGAATGTCAAGAATATCTCCTTCTCTGATATTTTCTGGAAGATAGGTGTAATTTTCTGGGGCATAGAGATAAACTGGTTGATTTGTGATGAAGTTCTTTAGAATGTTTCCGTTATTATTAGTTTGTCTGAAGGCCCAATCTGTGCTTTTGGCGTTAAGATCACCTGTAAAAATAGCAATTTTATCCGGGCAAAGAATATTTTTAAGGATTTGCTCATCCAAAGAATTGTGCGGAGGATTGTACAGAGAGCTAATATATGTGATACCATAAGAAGGTAAAAGAACTGAGACAGCAATTAATTCGTAGTTATTAGTGCGATCTTCTTTGATTAAACTAGATTGAAGGCAGCTTTTAACAAAAATAGCTGTCCCCCCACCTCTGTGACTTAATCTATCACACCGGTAGCACCGGTAGTTTGGGATACTCATGCGTTTGCTGGGGTTCACATGGGTTTCTGTTATAAGTGCAATGTCAGTATCTTTGGTGATTAAAAAGTTTTGGAGCTCCGGAATTTTATTAAGAACGTTGTTGGCGTTCCAAATCATGATGGTATCTGTATGGGTGCTTTAATAAGAAGATTATGACCTATCATTGATATTATTTTCAGTATTGTTTTCCTGATTGGTATTTCTCATCTGTTTGATTTGTTGAGTGATTTGCAGGAATCTTGCGCTTTTAATAACTGAAACAAGTTCAGCGAGATCGTAAAAAATTTTCTTTGCTTCACTTACGGTTTCGTTAAAAGTTCCTGTGGCCAGGGGTTGAGCATAAGTTTTTCCTTCGATAATTCTGCTTTGATAAGTTTTTTGTTTGTTTTGCTTGGGTTTGGGGAATTTACTGCACCCTTTGAAGCTTTATGTGGGATTTTGGCCGCAATTGGCACAAAGCAGGGGCTTATCCTTATTATTAATGTCAGGGCAGTCCCGTGACTTATGAGAACCTGCGCATCTGACACAGCGAGGCTGGTAGTTACAACCTATTTGCGTGTGATTGAATCTTTGGCATTTAAAGCATTGGAGAGGGCCTTGTCTGCCTTTATACTCTTCGATACTGATTTTTTAGCTCGCAGAGGTATTTAATCTGATAAATTTCTTTGGATTCTTCTTTTTTGGGTAATGTTATAAGAAAGAGGGGAAGTTTTGAAACTTTGCCGTTTCTTCTCCTGGTCATTTGTTTGATGTCCTCAGGTTGAAAGTTAAGTTCTTCCAAGTCTTCTTTAATTTTTTCTCTTTCGGTGCTCCTTAGGAGACCTTTAATTACTACCTAAAGTTTTCTGTCTTGGAGGAGAATGTAGGAATGGTGTTCCACCCCCAGGTCCTTAAGTATTTTAACCATAGCCTTATATGTGTTTGGATCAGTGGTAGTAATTTTAACACCATCTGGTATGCTGTTACCAATAAAATTAAATTTTTGTTGATTGAATATTTTCTTGATTTTACTATAAGAATATTTATTTTCTTTTATTATTATAGGTGGTAATTTGTTAGGCATAGTTTCCTGGCTAGTATTGTTGTCAGTAGTGGAATTATCAATATTATTTGTGGTTTCTTCCTGATTTGTTGTGTCCATGGGCGGATTGTCCGCTTGTGCACTGGTAATTTCATTTGTAGGTTGAATAGCATTGCTGCTACCTTTGTCGTAATTTATTTTTTATTGATTCCTGATTTTTATTATCATTGTTTTGAGATGTTTCAGGATTTTGTAAGCTTAGCTTTAATTTTTTCGCAGCCATGTGCGAGGTTCTTTTTCGTATGGTGTGATCACCTCGACGCTTGCTTGTGACCTCTTCGTCCGAAGAGATGTCTTATCGAGGCTGATCTCCTCATTCGTGTTTGTGTATGAGTCATGATGTAGTTTGATAAGGCTGCGGCCTCCATCATTATCTGAAAAGGAATTTTGGTTAGTGCATACATCAAGATTATGATTTTTGGAAATTTGATCGTGACATTTCTTAAGATTTTCGTCATTGAGTATCTTAATCATGCCTAGCGAGCTGAGAAGAAAAGAGTGAAACTTCTCTTATATTTCAGTGAAGGACCCATTTTGCTCCTTAGATTTTTCGAGATCTCTGATCTGAATGTTATAAAAATTCAATCAGCCTCTCCATTGTCTGGTTTGTATCCATAGTGACGCATGGAGGCCATAAATCCTAAGCCCCAGAGTATGGAAAAGCCTGCGCCCCGAAACCGGACCCGCACGACGGCGTTCCGGCAGACGGATGGGCAGGTGGAAGTCTATCAGGCCCCTGACTCACTCCTGACAAAGTGAGCTTGGTGACTAGATAGACTAAACAACCAAGTCCTAAATAAAAATTAAAATCGCGCCGCAAAACACGAAGTGGAAAAAAATAAGCAAAGGCATAATCATACTGCAATCATAGGCATAATCTGGCAAGACGAGGTGACTACTGAGCATTTATCGTAAACGCAGCTAAGGTTAAATTAAAATTACCTGAATCCTCAGCTCTTTCGGATGTTTGTAGTGTTAAAAATGACGATGGATTTATTAAGCCTACCCGTACGGCAAAAATAGTTAAGAAAAACAGTAATTTACGAGATGTCTCTAAATATGTTTTTGCTAAAAATAAATTGAGCCCTATGGACTGTGATGAAAATAACTCCGCCATGCAGGCTGAAAATAGCACTAATGATCAACCTAATATTTCACACAATCTCCCTGCAGCCAAAATCTGTCCCACCTGTTATGGTTAAGCAACTGCGTAATGTAATGACTTGTAATCTTTTGTCTTAATAAATGCCAGAAAAGGTTAGTGCAGTGGGGCAATACCATTTTTGTCTATGACGATGTCGTGGTGCCCCCAGCACTTTTTCCTGTCCCGTCCTGTTATGGTTAAGCTGTCGGAAGGCATCAAATTTAATCCTTATTTGAAACAGTTAGTGTATAAGTCAAAGGCAAAATTTTACGGCCAGATAAATGGCGAGTTTAAAAAATTCTACCGAATACGCCGGATGACCACAGAATTTTAACACAATATGTAAAAGATAACAAAATTGAACATTATGTTATAAATGTACGACATCTAAGACCAGTCAAAGCTGTAATTCGCGGATTGCCAATCGATATGGAAAAGGATGAAATTTTAGATATTTTTACAGTGCAGGGATACAAAGTGCATAAAATCACTCAAATGACTAGGAATAGAACAAGACAGCCAGTACCACTTTTTCAAGTGCAACTTATACCTACCCCAAATGTTGAAAATATCTATAACATTACCCATATTTCACTGTTCATAGTGCAAATTGAGAAGTATGTTAACAAGAAATTGATACCCCAGTGTCATAACTGCCAGAAATGGCACCATTCATCGGATAATTGCTTCTTAGCCCCCCCCTGTTGCGTGAAATGCGCCGGAGACCACAAATCTACTTCATGCCGTCATAAAGGATTTATTGAAAACCCCGTCTGAACGAATTGTAAAAATTCTCACCCAGCTTCATACAAAGGTTGCAAAAAGTTTCCAAAACCAAAAATAAATAACTCGCAAGGCCCCAGAAAACTGTATTCGGAAATGTTAAACAGCAAAGTTCAGAAACTCCATGAAAATCGACCTGCAAAGCCAACAGTTAATCCAAACACAGAATTTACCTACCCCTTAGCTTACAGCGAAACGGCGGAGACTAATCAGACTTATATTCCCAATGCTGTGTAAACTAAACCTAGAAAATTACAATGCGGGATGTCTAGAATTATTTAAAATGTTGAAAGACTTAGAACCTGTCTTCGGATTCAGACAAATTTCCAAACTTACAGCCTCCCTCAGGGGGCTCACTTTTGTGAGTACGGGTGTGGCAATCCCGAGGTACCCTAGCCCTTCAGCGGATCATCATCTTGGTGAGACGGGTCTCACGATCCTGTAGCCCCAGTGATCTATCCTCTTTTCCGTCTCCTCTCCTCTTGGCTGGTACTTTTTCCCTTCCTTTCTCCCTCGTGGTTTCTCTCTACGGAGTTCGGGGCTCGTCACAAGAAACTGGAGCAGCCCTTGTCTCTAGTTCTGGAGTGGCGAGAAAACTGCCCACGTGTTTGCCGTGCGTGGAGACCCGTGTCGCTGGAAAGGAGGGTCCTGGTAGTTGAGGGGCGAGGTACTGTCCCCAACACACTGCTTTGGCCTCTGCTTCAGCTAAACGGGAGGCACCTTAGTCGTCCTCACGGGTGTCAATCGGCTGGTCACTAGTCCTTGTGTCAGTGGCTTGGAGTCAAGCTCTCGGGAGTACCTGCTTTCGGGAAAGCCGACTGTGGGGCTTCAGTTTGCGTATAGGTCCGGCTAGCCCTAACACAGAAATCTGTGTTCCCTTGTTGGGCTCCGTGGTGGGCGGGGCCGTCGGACCCGAATCTTATATTTTCTATCATAGCTTCCCTTTTCATTTTAAAAAAACCTGAGTCAAATGACACCAATCAAGACATTGAAATAATAGACAAATCAGTGAGCAAGAAAATTCGTACCGATGCAAATGCCAAAGTAACTTCTGAATGTCCTCGCTTTGTTGTTGTTTCCAGTGCCTCTGAAGAATTTAAAAAGATGTCTCCTTTTCTGATAAACAAATATATCCATTCTTGCATAGGCGAACCAAAGAACATAAAGCGTCTCCGTTCTGGAGACCTGCTTATAGATACTGTCTCGCCAACCCAATCTGCTTCCCTTTTCTCACAAACGAAACTTGGAAATATAGCTATAACTGTCTCAGCGCATAAATCTCTGAATTTTTGTAGAGGTGTGATCTCGGAAATCGACCTTCTGTGTGTTTCAGAAGAAGAGTTCGTTTCCGAGTTAGCCGACCAAAAAGTCTGTGGTGCTAGGCGGATCAAGATGCGTAAGGAAGGTCAGTTGATTGACACAAAACACGTGATCCTGACCTTCAAATCGCCTGATCTGCCGAAAAATATTAAGGCTGGATATCTAAATTGCCCCATAAGGCCATATATTACAAATCCCATCCGATGCTTCCAGTGCCAGCGTTTTGGCCATTCCAAGATGTCCTGTCGTGGCACCCTGACGTGCGCTCGATGCTCGTTGGTTGGCCACGATAGCAAAAATTGCACCACTGCAGCACTGTGTATTAATTGCAAGGGCAACCATCCAGCATTTTCCCGTTCCTGTCCAAAATGGAAATTAGAAAAGGAAGTTTAGACCATAAAAGTCTCTAGAAACATTTCCTATGCCGAAGCCAGAAGACAAGTTCAAAGCACACAGCCTCAGTCAAACAAATCATATGCCGGCGCCGTTAAATCAACACGCACTATAGCCACTCAAACTTCCATGAGTACACAGACTCCACCAAATAAAACCCAACAATCTGCAAACAAGAAAAAGGAAAATGCAACACATGTCGTACAAAATAAAGAAATAGTTATTCATAGCACACCAAAACATATCCCTCCAAAACCAATTAACAAAAATAGAAGTCCCAGCAATAGTTCTGTAAATGAGACGATCTCTGAATCCGCAGATTCAGACAGTATGGAAGTGGAGGATGGATTGGAAATTCCTGAACATCTGCTCCCGCGCAAAACTAAAAAGGAACACAGGAAGGACAAACATCAATCATAATGGCCACCCTCGTCTCATGGAACTGTCGCGGTTTCCACCGAAATTTCCTTGACATCAAAGCTATGGTCAATACTTATCATCCTGTGTGCTTCGCAATACAAGAGACGAATCTGAAACCAGATCGACATGCAAAACTTCGGAGATTTTCTCTCGTCAGGAAGGATAACCTTGCAGGTGAGCGTGCCAGTGGAGGTGTATGTCTCCTAACCTCACTGGACTATCCCTCAAGTTCCTTTCCTTTGACGACTTCTCTCCAAGTTGTCGCTGTACAAGTAAACTTTCATATTGTAGTTTCAGTCGTTTCTCTTTATTTGCCTCCTAATAAGCACATTGATCAGCAAGATTTAAATGATCTTTTAGAACAGCTGCCTGAGCCTTTCATAATAATAGGAGATTTTAAGGGCCATAGTCCGCTCTGGGGTAGTAAAGATACAAATTGCCGTGGAAGACAAATTGAGCAGATGATCGAAGATCATAGCCTTTGTCTTCTGAATAATGGGCAAAATACTTACTTCCACGAGCCTTCAAGGACATTCCACGCTCTCGACCTTGCCATCTGTTCACCATCTCTGCTGCCATTTTGCACTTTTATTGTGGGAAATGATCTTTACAACAGCGATCACTATCCAATTTTTATATCTCTTGCACGAAGAGGAGCAAACCCCATGTCGAGATCCCCTCGATTCATACTCGATAGGGCAGACTGGGAACTCTTCTCTTCCATTGCAGAGCTCACAGATGAAATGGTAGAAGATGCGCATATCGATGATGCTGTTGAAGCTGTTACAAATACTATTATTGAGGCAGCTATGCTTTCAATTCCTAGAACATCAGAAAAATACTGAAATATTCGAAACCGTCGTGGAATCGCGATTGTCATGAAGCACTGAAAAAACAGAAAAAAGCATGGGGTATTTTTCGTAGATATCCTACTCTACGAAACCTCATTGCATTTAAAAGAGCCAAAGCAAAAGCACGAAAAGTAAGGAGGCAGAGCCAAAGGAATTCTTGGATTTCCTATGTGTCGTCAATTACATCCTCTACGCCTAGTAAGCAAGTTTGGGAAAGAGTTCGAAAAGCATACGGAATATATAAAGACCACTCACTTTCCTTTTTGGAAAAAGATGGCCGAGTGATTAGCTCCATAGAAGAAATTGCAAATACTATCGGTGAGACATTTGCTGCCGTTTCTTCCAGCACAAACTATTCACCAGCATTTCTCTCTATCAAGCAGCACTCTGAAATAAGTCCCATCGTATTCTACTCTACCAAGTCTGAGCCTTACAATCATTTACTATGGTGGAATTAAAGAGAGCTTTATTGCAGACACATACGTCTTCTCCGGGTTTTGATGGCATAAATTACGAAATGCTAAAGCATCTGTCCTATAAGTCACTAACTGCCCTTCTCACTCTTTACAATAGAGTGTGGAAGGAGCGTATTTTTCCCAGTGCATGGAGGAGAGCTGTTGTCATTCCCATTGCTAAGCCAGGGAAAGATCCAAGGAATCCCTCCAACTATCGGCCAATTGCCCTTACGAGTTGCCTCTGCAAACTGTTTGAAAAGATGGTAAACAGCCGCCTAGTCTACTTCTTGGAAAAGAATGATATTATATCGCCTTATCAGATTGGTTTTCGAAAGGGAAGAACAACTGTAGATAACATGCTCCTCTTAGAGACATCTATTCGAAAAGCATTTGTAAAAAGAAGCCAGCTTGTCTCGATATTCTTCGACATTGAAAAAGCTTGTGATAAGGCATGGAGATACGGTATACTCCGGGATCTTCACGAGAGTGGCTTGCGCGGCAACCTACCAATTTTCATTCAGAATTTCTTGAACAGTAGAACTTTTCAAGTAAGGATTGGCTCTGTTTTTTCGGATGTTTTTCAACAGGAAGAGGGTGTGCCTCAAGGCTGTGTGCTTAGTGTAACGCTGTTCAGTTTAAAAATAAATTCTTTATTAAAAGAACTTCCTCCTACCATCTTGGGATCACTATATGTAGATGATTTACAGATTAGCTGTCGAGGAGCAGACATGAGATACATAGAGAGGCAATTGCAGATAGCTCTGAATAAGATCCAAGAATGGTCAGACAAACAGGGATTTACCTTTTCGAAACAGAAAACTGTGTGCGTGCACTTTTGTAGGAAGCGAGGTCTCCATCCTGAACCTGAGTTATATCTAAATGGTACAATGATTCCAGTTGCGCCCGAAGTGAAATTGTTAGGAGTGACGTTCGACCAGAAATTGACTTTCCTTTCTCATGTTTTAAACCTAAGAAAGAGGTGTCTAAAAACACTAAATATTTTAAAAGTGTTGGCGAACACCTCCTGGGGTGCAGAGCGTTGCTCCATGCTTCGCATTTACAGAGCGCTTATCCGCTCTAGACTGGACTATGGCTCAGTGGTTTATGGATCCGCTCGCTCATCTGTTTTGTTAAAACTGAATCCTGTTCACGATCAAGGTTTGCGGATTTGTTCAGGAGCTTTCAGGACTTCTCCTGTACAGAGCCTATACGTTGACTCTAACGAACCATCACTTTATCTGAGGCGTGAGCAATTGTCCCTTTTACAATATTTTAATATCGTATCCCAACCTGAACATCCCAATAAGCTGTGCTTACTTGATAATGAGTGTAACACTTTATTTGAAACACGTCCATCCTGTGTTCCTACCTTTCCTTTAAGAGTTCGCCCTATCATTGAGGAGCATTCCCTCTCTGATATGCGCCCCCAAGCAGTACAGAACTTAGAAATCCCACCTTGGGAAAATTAGATCGTTTACAGACAACTCTTTGCTGGGCACAGGCACAAATATAGCAGTTATTATCCGATATACACAGATGGATCAAAGTCAAATGATCATATCGGGATGGCTTTTGTATTTGAAAATTACATAGAGGGCAGATGCCTGCACCATGCTTTCTCAGTCCTAACATCTGAACTAACTGCAATATATTATGGTCTTTTGTACATCTCAAAGCTCTGCCACAAAAAGTTCATAGTTTACACAGACTCGTATAGTGCTGTTAAATCCTTGGAAGCTTTTCCCAACACTCAGAATCCTGTGGTAGTGGATGTTCTCAAAATTCATATAAATTTAACGATTCGAGGTTATGAAGTCCTGTATTGCTGGGTTCCTGGACATGCTGGAATAAAGGGAAATGAGCTTGCAGATATCGCAGCCAAATCTGCTGTTGAACTGTCCAGTCGCCTTATCCCTTTTAGAGACATCTGCTGTGTCATCAAGGGAAAGATACGAAAAAAATGGCTGCAAATTTGGGATGTTCAGCATCACAACAAGTTGAGAAACATCAAACCTAGAATTGAGCATTGGGATTTTGCTGGAAATCGTAAAGAGGACGTTCTTTTGACTCGACTCAGAATTGGTCATACCAGAGTTACACATAGCTATCTTCTTAAAGCTGAAAATGAGCCTGTTTGTTTTAATTGTAATGTTTGTTTATCTGTTCGTCATATTTTAATTGAGTGTCCATGTTTTAATAGTCTTCGCCAGAAATATTTTAATAGCTGTGACTTACCTCTCGACCGTTTAATCGGAAGAGAGGTCAATTCTAATTTATTTTATTATTTAAAAGAGATTGGGTTTTATTACCAAATGTAATTTGTTTTGAAGACTGTGTCTTGAATGTTAATATGTGCTTTTAACTTGTTTTTATATGACTTCATCCTCTGGATTTGGTACATTTATCTACTTGTTTTTATTTATTGAATTTTAATGTCATCAATTGTAATCATCTCATCTTTTGTTTGGCGCGTCATAATCATCTCTGGTTTTTGCGCCATAATCACTCACTCACTCACTCAAGTTCCCTTCCTTTGATGACATCCCTCCAAGTTGTCGCTGTACAAATCAATTTTCATATTGTAGTTTCAGTCGTTTCTCTTTATTTGCCTCCTAACGAGCGCATTGATCAACAAGATTTAAATGGTCTTCTAGAGCAGCTGCCTGAGCCTTTTATAATAATAGGAGATTTTAACGGCCATAGTCCGCTCTATGGTAGTAATGATACAAATTGCCGAGGAAGACAAATTGAGCAAATGATCGAAGATCATAGCCTTTGTCTCCTGAATAATGGGCAAGATACGTACTTCCATGAGCCTTCAAGGACATTTCACGCTCTCGACCTTGCCATCTGTTCACCATCTCTATTGCCATTTTGCACGTTTAGTGTGGGAAATGATCTTTATAACAGCGATGACTATCCCATTTTTATATCTCTTTCACGAAGAATGGCAAACCCAATGTCGAGATCCCCTCGATTCATACTCGATACGGCAGACTGGGAACTCTTCTCTTCCATTGCAGAGCTCACAGATGAAATGGTAGAAGATGCGCATATCGATGATGCTGTTGAAGCTGTTACAAATACTATAATTGAGGCAGCTATGCTTTCCATTCCTAGAACATCAGGAAAAATACTGCAATATTCGAAACCGTGGTGGAATCGCGATTGTCATGAAGCACTGAAAAAACAGAAAAAAGCATGGGGTATTTTTCGTAGATATCCTACTCTGCGAAACCTCATTGCATTTAAAAGAGCCAAAGCAAACGCACGAAAAGTAAGGAGGCAGAGCCAAAGGAATTCTTGGATTTGCTATGTGTCCTCAATTACATCCTCTACGCCTAGTAAGCGGGTTTGGGAAAGAGTTCGAATAGCATGCGGAATATATAAAGACCACTCGCTTTCCTTTTTGGAAAATGATGGCCGAGTGATCAGCTCCTTAGAAGAAATTGCGAATACTATCGGTGAGACATTTGCTGCCGTTTCTTCCAGCAGAAACTATTCACCTGCATTTCTCTCTATCAAGCAGCACTCTGAAACAAATCCCATTGCATTCAACTCGTCCAAATCTGAGCCTTACAATAGAGCATTTACTATGCTGGAATTAAAGAGAGCTTTGTTACAGACACATAGGTCGTCTCCGGGTCTCCGGGTGAATTAGGATATGCTAAAGCATCTGTCCTATAAGTCACTGACTGCCCTCCTCACTCTTTACAATAGAGTGTGGATGGAGCGTATTTTTCCCAGTGCGTGGAGGAGAGCTGTTGTAATTCCTATTGCTAAGCTAGGGAAAGATCCAAGGAATCCATTGAACTATCGGCCAATTGCCCTTACGAGTTGCGTATGCAAACTGTTTGAAAAATGGTAAACAGCCGCCTAGTCTACTTCTTGGAAAAGAATGATATTATATCGCCTTATCAGAGTGGTTTTCGAAAGGGAAGAACAACTGTAGATAACATGCTCCTCTTAGAGACATCTACTCGAAAAGCATTTGTAAGAAGAAGCCACCTTGTCTCGATATTCTTCGACATTGAAAAAGCTTATGATAAGGCATGGAGATATGGTATACTCCGGGATCTTCACGAGAGTGGCTTGCGCGGCAACCTACCAATTTTCATACAGAATTTCTTGATCGCTAGAACTTTTCAAGTGAGGATTGGCTCTGTTTTTTCGGATGTTTTTGAACAGGAAGAGGGTGTGCCTCAAGGCTGTGTTCTTAGTGTAACGCATTTCAGTTTAAAAATAAATTCTGTATTAAAAGAACTTCCTCCCACCATCTTGGGATCACTATATGTAGATGATTTACAGATTAGCTGTCGAGGAGCAAACATGATATACATAGAGAGGCAATTGCAGATGGCTCTGAATAAGATCCAAGAATGGTCAGACAAACAGGGATTTACATTTTCGAAACAGAAAACTGTGTGCGTGCACTTTTGTAGGAAGCGTGGTCTCCATCCTGAACCTGAGTTGTATTTGAATGGTACAATTATTCCAGTTGCGCCTGAAGTAACATTTTTAGGAGTGACGTTCGACCGCAAATTGACTTTCCTTTCTCATGTTTTAAACCTGAGAAAGAAGTGTCTAAAAACACTAAATATTTTAAAAGTGTTGGCGAACACCTCCTGGGGTGCAGAGCGTTGCTCCATGCTTCGCATTTACAGAGCGCTCGTCCGCTGTAAACTGGACTATGACTCAGTTGTTTATGGATCTGCTCGGTCATCTGTTTTGTTAAGACTGGATCCTGTTCACCATCAAGGTCTGCGGATTTGTTCAGGAGCTTTCAGGACTTCTCCTGTGCAGAGCCTATATGTTGACTGTAACGAACCATCACTTTATCTGAGGCGTGAGCAATTGTCCCTTTTGCAATATTTTAATACTCTATCTCAACCTGAACATCCAAATAAGCTGTGCTTACTTGATAATGACTATAACACATTATTTGACACACGTCCATCCTGTGTTCCTACTTTCCCTTTAAGAGTTCGCCCTGTTATTGAGGAACTCTCCCTCTCTGATATGCTCCCCCAAGCAGTACAGAATTTTGAAATTCCACCTTGGGAAAATTAAAATTCACGGATCCAGCTTCTTGATGTTTTTAAACATCTCGTAAAGGCGAGCACTAACGAGATCGTTTACAGACAAATTTTCGCTGAGCACAGGCACAAATATAGCAGTTATTATCCGATATACACAGATGGATCAAAGTCAAATGATCATGTCGGGATGGCTTTTGTATTTGAAGATTACATTGAGAGCAAATGCCTGCACCATGCTTTCTCATTCCTAACATCTGAACTATCTGCTATATATTATGGTCTTTTTTACATCTCAAAGCTCTGCCACATAAAGTTCGTAGTTTATACAGACTCGTATAGTGGTCTTAAATCCTTGGAAGCTTTTATCAACACTCAGAATCCTGTGGTAGTGGATGTTCTCAAAATTCATAGAAATTTAACGATACGAGGATATGAAATCCTGTACTGCTGGGTTCCCGGGCATACAGAAATAAAGGGAAACGAGCTTGCAGATATCGCGGCAAAATCTGATGTTGAACTGTCCAGTCGCCTTATCCCTTTTAGAGACATCTGCTGTGTCATCAAGCGGAAGATACCAAAAAAAATGGCAGCAAATTTGGGATGATCAGCATCACAACAAGTTGAGAAACGTCAAGCCTAGAATTGAGCATTGGGATTTTCCTGGAAATCGTAAAGAGGACGTTCTTTTGACTCGACTCAGAATTGGTCACACCAGAGTTACACATAACTATCTTCTCAAAGCTGAAAATGAGCCTGTTTGTTTTAATTGTAATGTTTGTTTATCTGTTCGTCATATTTTAATTGAGTGTCCGTGTTTTAATAGTCTTCGCCAGAAATATTTTAATAGCTGTGACTTACCTCTCGACCGTTTAATCGGAAGAGAGGTCAATTCTAATTTATTTTATTATTTAAAAGAGATTGGGTTTTATTACCAAATGTAATTTGTTTTGAAGACTGTGTCTTGAATGTTAATATGTGCTTTTAACTTGTTTTTATATGACTTCATCCTCTGGATTTGGTACATTTATCTACTTGTTTTTATTTATTGAATTTTAATGTCATCAATTGTAATCATCTCATCTTTTGTTTGGCGCGTCATAATCATCTCTGGTTTTTGCGCCATAATCACTCACACACTCACTCAAACAAATTTTGATATTGTTGTTACAGTCGTTTCTCTGTATTTGCCTCCAAATGAGCATATTGATCAGCAATATTTAAATGGTCTTTTAGAGCAGCTGCCTGAGCCTTTCATCATAATAGGTGATTTTAACGGCCATAGTCCGCTCTGGGGTAGTAAAGATACAAATTGCCGAGGAAGACAAATTGAGCAGATGATCGAAGATCATAGCCTTGGTCTCCTAAATAATTTGCAGGATACGTACTTCCATGAGCCTTCAAGGACATTCCACGCTCTCGACCTTGCCATCTGTTCACCATCTCTGTTGCCATTTTGCACTTTTAGTGTCGGAAATGACCTGTACAACAGCGATCATTATCCCATTTTTGTATCTCTTGCACGAAGAGGAGCAAACCCCATGTCGAGACTCCCTCGGTTTATACTAGACAGGTCAGACTGGGAAATCTTCTCTTCCTCCGCAGAGCTCACAGAGGAAATGGTAGAAGATGTGCATATCGATGACGCTGTGGAATCTGTTACTAATAATATTATTCAGGCAGCTATGCTTTCGATTCCTAGAACATCAGGAAAAATGCTTAAATATACGAAACCATGGTGGAATCGCACTGTCATGAAGCACTGAAAAAACAGAAAAAAGTATTTGGTATTTTTCGTAGATATCCTACCCTGCGAAACCTCATAGCCTTTAAAAGAGCCAAAGCAAATGCACGAAAAGTAAGAAGGCAGAGCAAGAGGGATTCCTGGATTTCATATGTGTCGTCAATAACATCCTCTACGCCGAGTAAGCTTGTTTGGGAAAGAGTTCGAAAAGCATGCGGCATATATAAAGACCACTCACTTTCCTTTTTGGAAAAAGATGGCCGAGTGATTAGCTCCATAGAAGAAATTGCTAATACTATTGGTGAGACATTTGCTGCCGTTTCTTCCAGCAGAAACTATACACCTGCATTTCTCTCTATCAAGCAGCACTCTGAAATAAATCCCATCGCATTCAACTCTTCCAAATCTGAGCCTTACAATAGAGACTTTACTATGCTTGAATTAAGGAGTGCTTTATTGCAGACACATAGGTCTTCTCCGGGTCTTGAAGGAGTGAATTATGAAATGCTAAAGCATCTGTCCTGTAAGTCACTGAATGCCCTTCTCACGCTTTACAATAGAGTGTGGAAGGAGCATACTTTTCCCAGTGCATGGAAGAGAGCTGTTGTAATTCCTATTGCCAAGCCAGGGAAAGATCCAGGGAATCCCTCCAACTATCTGCCAATACCCCTACGAGTTGCCTATGCAAGCTGTTTGAAAAAATGGTAAACAGCCGCCTAGTCTACTTCTTGGAAAAGAATAATATTATATCGCCTTATCAAAGTGGTTTTCGAAAGGGGAGGACTACCGTAGATAATATGCTCCTCTTAGAGATATCCATTCGAAAAGCTTTTGTAAGAAGAAGTCACCTAGTCTCGGTATTCTTTGATATTGAGAAAGCTTATGATAAGGCATGGAGATACGGTATACTTCGGGATCTTCACGAGAGTGGCTTGCGCGGCAACCTACCAATTTTCATTCAGAATTTCTTGAATACTAGGACTTTTCAAGTAAGGATTGGCTCTGTTTTTTTAGATATTTTTGAACAGGAAGAGGGTGTGCCTCAAGGCTGTGTGCTTAGTGTAACTCTGTTCAGCCTAAAAATAAATTCTGTATTAAAAGAACTTCCTCCCACCATTTCAGGATCTTTATATAATGATGATCTACAAATTAGCTGTCGGGGTGCGGATATGAGTCATGTAGAGAGGAAGCTCCAGATCGCTTTGAACAGGATCCAGGAATGGGCAAAAAGACAAGGATTTACGTTTTCAAAACAGAAGACTGTGTGCGTGCATTTTTGTAAAAAGCGAGGTCTGCATCTTGAGCCTGAATTATACCTCAATGGGTCTGTAATTCCAGTTGCATCGGAAGTAAAATTTTTAGGGGTGATGTTCGACCGAAAATTGAATTTCCTTCCTCATGTCTTAAACTTGAGAAAAAAGTGTACCAAAGTTTTAAATATTCTAAAAGTCTTGGCGAACACCTCCTGGGGTGCAGAGCGTTGTTCCATGCTTCGCATTTACAGAGCTCTAATTCGCTTTAGACTAGACTATGGGTCAGTTGTTTACCGATCCGCCCGGTCATCAGTATTGTTAAAACTGGATCCTGTTCATCATCAAGCTTTACGGATCTGTTCAGGAGCTTTCAGGACTTCTCCTGTCCAGAGCCTGTATGTTGACTGTAATGAACCATCACTTTATCTGAGGCGTGAACAATTGTCCCTTCTGCAATATTTTAATATTCTATCCCAACCTGGACATCCCAATAAGCTGTGCTTACTTGATGTGTGTAACGCTTTATTTGAAACACGTCCATCTTGTGTTCCTACATTTCTTTTAAGAGTTCGCCCTGTTATTGAGGAACTTTCCCTCTCTGATATGCACCCCCAAGCAGTACAGAATTTTGAAATCCCACCTTGGGAAAATGCACAGATTCAGCTTCTTGATGTTTTTAAGTATCATGTGAAGGCAAGCACTAGCGAGATTATTTACAGACAACTCTTCGCTGAGCACAGGAACAAATGTAGCAGTTATCTTCCAGTTTATACAGATGGGTCCAAGTCAAAAGATCATGTGGGGATGGCATTTGTAATTAAAGACCACATGGAGGGCAGACGCTTGCACAATGCTTTCTCTGTCTTAACATCCGAACTAACTGCGATATATTATAGTCTTTTATACATCTCAAGGCTCTGCTACAAAAAGTTTATAATTTATACAGATTCGTATAGTGCTCTTAAATCAATAGAAGCTTTTCCTAATACTCAATATCCAGTAATAGTGGATATTCTCAAAATACATATAAACTTAATAAATCGTGGATATGAAATCCTGTACTGCTGGGTTCCCGGGCATGTGGGAATAAAAGGGAATGAGCTGGCAGATATCACAGCAAAATGTGCTGTTGAACTGTCCGGTCGTCTCATCCCTTTTGCAGACATCGGTTGTGTTGTGAAACAAAAGATCCGAAAAAAATGGCAGCAACTTTGGGATGTTCAGTTTCAAAATAAATTAAGACATGTAAAACCTAGAATTGAGCACTGGGAATTAACCAAAAATCGTAAGGAGGAAGTTCTTTTGACTCGCCTCAGAATTGGTCACACAAGAATGACACATAGCTACCTTTTCTAAGCTGAAAATCAGCCTGTTTGTTTTAACTGTAATGTTTGTTTATCTGTTCGTCATATTTTAATTGAGTGTCCATGTTTTAATAGGCTTCGCCAGAAAAATTTTTAATAGCTGTGACTTGCCTCTCGACCGTTTAATCGGAAGAGAGGTCAATTGTGGTTTGTTTTATTATTTGAAAGAGACTGGCTTTTATTACCAAATTTAATTTGTTTTGAAGACTGTATCTTGAATTTTAATATGTGCTTTTAATTTGTTTTTATATGACTCCATCCTCTGGATTTGGTACATTTATCTAGTTGATTTTTTATTGAATTTTAAATCATCAATTGTAATCATCCCATCTCGTGTTTGGCGTGCTATAATCATCTTTGGTTTTTGCGCCATAATCTCTCACTCACTCACTCACAACCATTGTAAGTTTCTGCAAGTCGTCCGTACTCCTCCGGATGTGATCAAGGTGACAGCCGCTAATGTGTCAGAAAAGCCATTTGGGTTGGTCTAAGGCTCCTCTAAACCAGGCTGAATCACCAACTTTTCTCTCTTAGCGAGTAAGGGAACGCGCTGCCAATTTTGGCGCGTTTATCGCACACGCTGGCTGAATGTCTGCTGTTTTTTTTTAAAGATTGATTTTATAGACGCGTTGCATTAAGCGCATGTAAACGTTTCGGATAATTTATTAATTCTCGAATAGTATATAGACTTTTTCACTTATATAAAAATTCCGCGTATATTTGTAAAAAATATTCAAAATAACTAATGCTTTAGATGTTTCAGTTTAGTTAGCAGACTAAATAAGATATGAGTAAAAACTTTCAATAGTGTCAAATGGGGAAATAGTTAAAACATAGAGTATACAAATAAATTTATCTTAATGACATTTTAACAAAAATTTCCATAAAAACACTGTAAATTCATACTCAAAAAATAACTTAAGAATATGTTGTCATTTAAGTCTGAGGTATATGGAAATAATTGTGCAAGAAGAAACACTTTCTTTTAAATGTGTGAAATATTTCATAGCATATATGAAAGAAGAAAGTATAGCATTCTGAGTTCTGGATGCTTTTCACCACATGTAATATAAATACGAACTAGAAACCGTAATAAACAATCCTTCCCCTCCAATCAGATCACCTTTGTGTTGCATTGTATTTGTAATATTTCTAAAAATCCAATTTTTACCTAAATTAAAAAACAGTTATTACATAAAAGTTAATAAATTTGAGCGTATATAGAAAGAATTTTGTAATTTGAGTTACGTTACAAAATAATTCATAGTTTATATATTTTATACTGATAATTTAGATAAAGCTTGTCCTTTTCCAATTTAAGAATGTGTATTAACCACATTCTTAAATTGTAAAAGGACGACTTAACCACATGTAATTCATGTGGTTTAAAAAGAAAGCTTATTTTACACAGCAACAGCATTTCATGCAGTCAATTTTTTTTTAATTGCTAATTATTATACATAATACTTTAGTTTTAAAAACATTCTTATTAGAAAGCATAACTAAGAAACTTCTTTTCAAAGCACCACAGTGACTGCAAAGAATGTCGTTAAATTTACAAAAGTATTGAAGATATATTGAACAGCATTATAACAAGAAAGTATTGTACAAAATATGTAAATTTAGCATAACTTCCCCCTCAGGGGGCTCACTTTTGTGAGTACGGGTGTGGCAATCCCGAGGTACCCTAGCCCTTCATGGGATCATCTTGGTGAGACGGGTGTCACGATCCTGGAGCCCCAGTGATCTATCCTCTTTTCCGTCTCCTCTCCTCTTGGCTGGAACTTTTTCCCTTCCCTTCTCCCTCGTGGTTTCTCTCTACGGAGTTTGGGGCTCGTCACGAGAGACTGGAGCAGCCCTTGTCTGTAGTCTTCGAGTGGGGAGAAAACTGCCCACGTGTTTGCCGCGCGTGGAGACCCGTGTCGCTGGAAAGGAGGGTCCAGGTAGTTGAGAGGCGAGGTACTGTCCCCAACACACTACTTTGGCCTCTGCTTCAGCTAAACGGGAGACACCTTAGTCGTCCTAACATGTGTCAATCGGCTGGTCTCTGGTCCTTGTGTCAGTGGCTTGGGGTCAAGCTCTCGGGAGTACCTGCTTTCGGAAAAGCTGACTGTGGGGCTTCAGTTTGCGTATAGGTCCGGCTAGCCCTAACACAGGAATCTGCGTTCCCTTGTTGGGCTTCGTGGTGGGCGGGGCCGTCGGACCCGAATCTTTTTTTCTTTCACTATGGCTTCTTCACATATATATTTAATTAAAGATTTCGAGGTCACTCAACCTAGTTCTGAAACGTCTACTGCTAAACCAGTCACTCAACCTAGTTCTGAAACATCTACTGCTAAACCAGTCACGCAACCTGTAAGCGAATTTGGGAAAGAGTTCGAAAAGTATTTGGAATATATAAAGACCACTCACTTTCCTTTCTGGAAAAAGATGGCCGAGTGATTAGCTCCATAGAAAAAATTGCGAATACTATTGGTGAGACATTTGCTGCTGTATCTTCCAGCAGAAACTATTCACTTGCATTTCTCTCTATCAAGCAGCACTCTGAAATAAATCCCATCGCATTCAACTCTACCAAATTTGAGTCTTGCAATAGAGCATTTACTATGCTGGAATTAAAGAGAGCTTTATTGCAGACACATAGGATATCACAGCGAAATGTGCTGTTGAACTGTCCAGTCGCCTCATCCCTTTTGGAGACATCTGTTGTGTTGTGAAAAACAAGATCCGAAAAAAATGGCAGCAATTTTGGGATGTTCAGCATCACAACAAGTTGAGAAACGTCAAGCCTAGAATTGAGAATTGGGATTTTGCTGGAAGTCGTAAGGAGGACGTTCTTTTGATTCGCCTCAGAATTGGTCACACTAGAGTAACACATAACTATCTTCTCAAAGCTAAAAATGAGCCTGTTTGTTTTAATTGTAATGTTTGTCTATCTGTTCGTCATATTTTAATTGAGTGTCCCTGTTTTAACAGGCTTCGTCATAAATATTTTAATAGCAGTGACTTACCTCTCGACCGTTTAATCGGAAGAGAGGTGAATTGTAATTAATTTTATTATTTGAAAGAGACTGGCTTTTATTATTTAATGTAATCTGTTCAGCAGATTTTGTTTTGTATTTTATGTGTTAACAATTTAATTAACTTTTTAACAATTTTTATTAATAAGTATTTCATTTCTAAATTAGGTCATCCCACCATTTGTTTGGCGCATCATAATCATTATTGGTTTTTGCGCCCAAAACCTCATTTACTCACTTACTCACTTAGCATAACTTCTGTTTTAGTATTTGCATAGTTTTCTCCAAATGAACCTTAATGGGAAGTTATTTTGCGAAAATTTAAAAGTATTAAAATGGCCTCTAATTAAGATGTAACTGCATTTATAGTTATTTTGTCATTGTAAATAGATTATATTATTGCAATTAGATTATGCACTTACAACATAATTGCATAAAATAATGAAATTCAGAGTTCACAGATAGAATGTAATATAATTAGAACGCAATTACCTAAATTGTAATTATAATCACTTATTTAATACCACAATATTATTACAATCATAATGTAATTTAAATTGGGTACTATATTTGCATACCCGCCTCTCAAAAGGAGGTACTAAAAAGCCTGGATGTTATTATCAACAAAAAGCTTGTTCAGGACAGTTTGATGACTATTTCCACCGGACCATAATAACATTCTTAAGCCCAAGCAAATCATGACAGTAAAAATCATCTAGTCTCATGATTCACTATATTTTATATATATTTATCCATGTAAATCCCTAAACCCTAAATTTGAATTCTGCACAAAATTATTTACCTATATTTTAACATACTATATGAATTATTTAAAGCGATATGGCAAATAACTTCTAAAAATAACTGTAAAATATTTGTATCCGTTAATTGATTCAAATACACACTTTTATTATTTAAGTATATCAAAATAACAGTTTCGTGTTCCTGAAATACAAAAATTATGGAAAATGTTAAAGTAATATTCTTAGAAGCACATGACTGTCATGAAGCACTGAAAAAACAGAAAAAGGCATGGGGTATTTTTCGTAGATATCTTACTCTGCGAAACCTCATAGCATTTAAAAGAGCCAAAGCAAATGCACGAAAAGTAAGGAGGCAGAGCCAAAAGAATTCTTGGATTTCATATGTGTCGTCAATAACATCCTCCACGCCTAGTAAGCAAGTTTGGGAAAACGTTCGAAAAGCATGCGGCATATATAAAGACCACTCATTTTCCTTTTTGGAAAAAGATGGCCGAGTGATTAGCTCCATAGAAAAAATTGCGAATACTATTGGTGAGACATTTGCTGCCGTTTCTTCCAGCAGAAACTATTTACCTGCATTTCTCTCTATCAAGAATCATTCTGAAATAAATCCCATCGCATTCAACTCTTCCAACTCTGAGCCTTACAATAGAGACTTTTCTATGCTGGAATTAATGAGAGCTTTGTTGCAGACACATAGGTCTTGTCCGGGTCTGGATGGTGTGTATTATGAAATGCTAAAGCATCTGGCCTATAAGTCACTGACTGCCATTCTCACACTTTACAATAGAGTGTGGAAGGAGCGTACTTTTCCCAGTGCATGGAGGAGACCTGTTGTAATTCCTATTGCGAAGCCAGGGAAAGATCCAAGAAATCCCTCCAACTAACGGCCAGTTGCCCTTACCAGTTGTGTTTGCAAACTCTTTGAAAAGATGGTAAACAGCCGCCTTGTCTACTTCTTGGAAAAGAATAAAATTATATCGCCTTATCAAAGCGGTTTTCGAAAGTGGAAAACTACCGTAGATAATATGCTCCTTTTAGAGACAGCCCTCAGGGGGCTCGCTTTTGTGAGTACGGGTGTGGCAATCCCGAGGTACCCTAGCCCTTCAGGGGATCATCTTCTTGATGAGACGGGTGTCACGATCCTGGAGCCCCAGTGATCTGTCCTCTTTTCCGTCTCCTATCCTCTTGGCTAGAACTTTTTCCCTTCCCTTCTCCCTTGTGGTTTCTCTCTACGGAGTTTGGGGCTCGTCACGAGAGGCTGGAACAGATCTTGTTTCTAGTCTTCGAGTGGCGAGAAAACTGCCCACGTGTTTGCCGTGCGTGGAGAACCGTGTCGCTGGAAAGGAGGGTCCTGGTAGTTGAGGGGCGAGGTACTGTCCCCAACACACTACTTTGGCCTCTGCTTCAGCTAAACGGGAGGCACCTTAGTCGTCCTCATGGGTGTCAATCGGCTGGTCACTAGTCCTTGTGTCAGTGGCTTGGGGTCAAGCTCTCAGGAGTACCTGCTTTCGGGAAAGCCGACTGTGGGGCTTCAGTTTGCGAATAGGTCCGGCTAGCCCTAACACAGGAATCTGCGTTCCCTTGTTGGCCTCCGTGGTGGGCGGGGCCGTCGGACCCGAATCTTTATTCTTTCAATATGGCTTCTCATATCTACTTAATAAAAGATTTCGAGGTAACTCCTGTCACTCAAGTCACTCCTGTAACTCAACCTAGTTCTGAAACTTCTACTGCTAAACCAGTCACTCAACCTAGTTCTAAAACTTCTACTGCTAAACCAGTCACTCAACCTAGTTCTGAAACATCTACTGCTAAACCAGTCACTGAACCTAGTTCTGAAACGTCTACTGCTAAACCAGTCATTCAACCTAGTTCTGAAAAGTCTACTGCAAAAAAATTACGTACAGATTCAAATAAAAAAATCATAACAATAGTCCCCGTTTCCTAGTCATCTGTAGTCCTTCTGGCGAAATGCATAAGATGTCTCCTTTCGTAATAAACAAATATATCCTATCTTGTATTGGTGAGCCGAGAAATATAAAGCGTCTCCGCTCCGGAGACTTGCTTATTGATACAAACTCAGCCACCCAGTCTGCTTCTTTACTTCAGATAACTAAACTTGGGCAAGCGAATGTCACTGTAACACCACATAAGTCACTCAACTATTGTCGGGGTGTAATCTCAGAATTCGACCTTCTGTATGTTTCTGAAGAAGAGATAGCTTCTGAGCTATACGAACAAAATGTCTGCGGTGTAAGGCGGATCAAGATGCGTAAGGAAGGTAAGTTGATAGACACGAAACACGTGATCCTTACCTTCAACACGCCTGATCTGCCTAAGAATATTAAGGCCGGATATCTAAATATTCCTGTAAGACCTTATATTCCAAACCCTATGCGATGTTTCCAATGCCAGCGTTTCGGCCATTCTAAGACGTCTTGTCGTGGCAACCTCACATGCGCTCGATGCTCACAGATTGGCCATGATTCTGAAAATTGTACCGCTGCGCCTCTTTGTATAAATTGCAAGGGTGAGCACCCAGCATTTTCACGCCTCTGCCCAAAATGGAAATTAGAAAAAGAAGTGCAGACTGCAAAGGTTACGAGGAACATCTCATATGCCGAAGCCAGAAGATTAGTCCAGAGCACACAGCTTCGACCAAATACATCATACGCCAGTGCTGTAAAATCATCTCGTACAGTCGCCACCCAAACATCAATAGGCACACAGACCCTAGCAAATAAACCCCAACCGTCTACATCCAACAAGAAAAAAGAAAATGCGACCCATATAGTACAAAAGAAAGAAACAGTTATTCAAAGTAAGCCCAAAACTACTACACATAAAATATCCAATAAAAATAGAAGTCGCAGCAATAGCTCTCTTGATGAGATGATTTCTGAATCTGCGGATTCGTACTTTATGGAAGTAGAAGAGGGTCTAGAAGTTCCCAGCCATCTACTTCCACGAAAAACAAAAGAACAGCACAGAAAAACAAAAACCATTCATAATGGCCACTCTCATGTCATGGAACTGTCGCGGTTTCCACCGAAATTTGCTTGACATCAAATCTATGATAAATGCGTATCATGCTGTGTGCTTAGCTATACAGGAATCAAATCTGAAACCAGAACACCATTCAAAACTTCGGAGGTTTTCTTTCGTCAGGAAGGATAACCTTGCAGGTGAGCGTGCCAGTGGAGGAGTAGGTCTCCTCTCCTCACTGGATTATTCCTCAAATGTACTTCCTTTGACGACATCCCTCTAAGTTGTCGCTACTCAAATAAATTTTGATATTGTTGTTTCATTTGTTTCTTTGCATTTGCCTCCAAATGAGCACATTTTTCAGCAAGATTTAAATAATCTAATAGAGCAGCTGCCTGAGCCTTTTATCATAGTAGGAGATTTTAACGGCGATAGTCTACTCTGGGGTAGCAAAGACACAAATTGCCGTGGAAGACAAATTGAGCAGATGATCGAAGATCATAGCCTTTGTCTCCTCAATAATGGGCAAGATACTTACTTCCATGAGCCTTCAAAAACATTCCATGCTCTCGACCTTGCCATCTGTTCACCATCTCTGCTGCCATTTTGCATTTTTAGTGTGGGAAATGATTTTTACAACAGCGATCACTATCCCATTTTTATATCTCTTGCACGAAGAGGAGCAAACCCCATGTCGAGATCCTCTCAATTCATACTCGATAGGGCAGACTGGGAACTCATCTCTTCCATTACAGAGCTCGCAGATGAAATGGTAGAAGATGCCCATATCGATGATGCTGTTGAAGCTGTTACAAATAATATTATTCAGGCAGCTATGCTTTCCATTCCTAGAACATCAGGAAAAATACTGAAATATTCGAAACCGTGGTGAAATCGCGATTGTCATGAAGCACTGAAAAAACAGAAAAACGCATGGGGTATTTTTCGTAGATATCCTACTCTGCGAAACCTCATTGCATTTAAAAGAGCCAAAGCAAACGCACGAAAAGTAAGGAGGCAGAGCCAAAGGAATTCTTGGATTTCCTATGTGTCATCAATTACATTATCCACGCCTAGTAAGCGAGTTTGGGAAAACGTTCGAAAAGCATGCGGCATATATAAAGACCACTCACTTTCCTTTTTGGAAAAAGATGGCCGAGTGATTAGCTCCATAGAAGAAATTGCGAATACTATCGGTGAGACATTTGCTGCCGTTTCTTCCAGCAGAAACTATTCACCTGCATTTCTCTCTATCAAGCAGCACTCTGAAATAAATCCCATTACATTCAACTCGTCCAAATCTGAGCCTTACAATAGAGCATTTAGTATGCTGGAATTAAAGAGAGCTTTATTGCAGACACATAGGTCTTCTCCGGGTCTTGATGGCGTGAATTACGAAATGCTAAAACATGTGTCCTATAAGTCACTGACTGCCCTCCTCACTCTTTACAATAGAGTGTGGCAGGAGCGAATTTTTCCCAGTGCGTGGAGGAGAGCTGTTGTAATTCCTATTGCTAAGCCAGGGAAAGATCCAAGGAATCCATCGAACTATCGGCCAATTGCCCTTACGAGTTGCGTATGCAAACTGTTTGAAAAGATGGTAAACAGCCGCCTAGTCTACTTCTTGGAAAAGAATGATATTATATCGCCTTATCAGAGCGGTTTTCGAAAGGGAAGAACGACTGTAGATAACATGCTCCTCTTAGAAACATCTATTCGAAAAGCATTTGTAAGAAGCCACCTTGTCTCGATATTCTTCGACATTGAAAAAGCTTATGATAAGGCATGGAGATACGGTATACTCCGGGATCTTCACGAGAGTGGCTTGCGCGGCAATCTACCAATTTTCATTCAAAACTTCTTGAACACTAGAACTTTTCAAGTAAGAATTGGCTCTATTTTTTCGGATGTTTTTGAACAGGAAGAGGGTGTGTCTCAAGGCTGTGTGCTCAGTGTAACCCTGTTTAGTTTAAAAATAAACTCTGTACTCAAAGAACTTCCTCCCACCATCTTGGGATCTCTATATGTTGATGATCTGCAGATTAGCTGTCGAGGGGCAGACATGAGATACGTACAAAGGCAATTGCAGATGGCTCTGACTAAGATCCAAGAATGGTCAAACAAACAGGGATTTACTTTTTCCAAACAGAAAACTGTGTGTGTTCACTTTTGTAGGAAGCGAGGTCTCCATCCTGAACCTGAGTTATATCTGAATGGTACAATTATTCCAGTTACGCCCGAAGTAAAATTTTTAGGAGTGACGTTCGACCGGAAATTGACTTTCCTTTCTCATGTTTTAAACCTGAGAAAGAAGTGTCTAAAAATACTAAATATTTTAAAAGTTTTGGCGAACACCTCCTGGGGTGCAGAGCGTTGCTCCATGCTTCGCATTTACAGAGCGCTCGTCCGCTCTAAACTGGACTATGGCTCAGTTGTTTATGGATCCGCTCGGCCATCAGTATTGTTAAAACTGGATCCTGTTCACCATCAAGCTCTGCGCATTTGTTCAGGAGCTTTCAGGACCTCTCCCGTCCAGAGCCTGTACGTTGACTCTAACGAACCATCACTTTATCTGAGGCGTGAGCAATTGTCCCTTTTACAATATTTTAATATTTTATCCCAACCTGAACATCCCAATAAGCTGTGCTTACTTGATAATGAGTGTAACACACTATTTGAAACACGTCCATCCTCTGTTCCTACTTTTCCTTTAAGACTTCGCCCTGTCATTGAGAAACTTTCCCTCTCTGATATGCACCCCAAGCAGTACAGGATTTTGAAATTCCACCTTGGCAAACTTCACGGATTCAGCTCCTTGATGTTTTCAAACATCACGTGATGGCGAGCACTAACGAGATCGTTTACAGATAACTCTTCGCTGAGCACAGGCACAGATATAGCAGTTATTATCCGATATACACAGACGGATCAAAGTCAAATGATCATGTCGGGATGGCTTTTGTATTTGAAGATTACATTGAGGGCAGATGCCTACACCATGCTTGCTCAGTCCTAACATCTGAACTAACTGCAATATATTATGCTCTTTTGTACATCTCGAAGCTCTGCCACAACAAGTTCATAGTTTATACGGACTCGTATAGTGCTCTTAAATCTTTGGAAGCTTTTCCCAACACTCAGAATCCTGTGGTAGTGGATGTCCTGAAAATTCATATAAATTTAACGATTCGCGGATATTAAGTCCTGTACTGCTGGGTTCCTGGACATGCTGGAATAAAGGGAAATGAGCTTGCAGATATTGCAGCCAAATCTGCGGATGAACTGACTAGTCGCCTTATCCCTTTTAGAGATATCTGCTGTGTCATCAAGGGAAAAGTCCGGAAAAAATGGCAGCAAATTTGGGATGTTCAGCTTCAAAACAAGTTAAGACATGTAAAACCTAGAATTGAGCATTGGGAATCAACCAAAAATCGTAAGGAGGAAGTTCTTTTGACTCGCCTCAGAATTGGTCACACTAGAGTGACACATAACTATCTTCTCAAAGCTGAAAATGAGCCTGTGTGTTTTAATTATAATGTTTGTTTATCTGTTCGTCATATTTTAATTGAGTGTCCATGTTTTAATAGTCTTCGCCAGAAATATTTTAATAGTTGTGACTTACCTCTCGACCGTTTAATCGGAAGAGAGGTCAATTGTAATTTATTTTATTATTTGAAAGAAACTGGCTTTTATCACCAAATGTAATTTGTTTTAAAGATTGTATCTTGAATTTTAAATGTGTGGTTTTAACTTGTTCTTATATGACTTCATACTCTGGATTTGATACATTTGTCTACTTGTTTTTATTTATTGTATTTTAATTTCATCAATTGTACTCACCCCATCACGTGTTTGGCGCACTATAATCATCTTTGGTTTTGCGCCATAATCTCTCACTCTCACTCACCCTTTTAGAGACATCCATTCGAAAAGCTTTCGTAAGAAGGAGTCACCTTGTCTCGGTATTTTTTGACATTGAGAAAGCATATGATAAGGCATGGAGATACGGTATACTTCGGGATCTTCACGAGAGTGGCTTGCGCGGCAACCTACCAATTTTTATTCAGAATTTCTTGAATACTAGAACATTTCAATAAGGATTGGCTCTGTTTTGTCTGATGTTTTTGAACAAGAAGAGGGTGTGCCTCAAGGCTGTGTGCTCAGTGTAACTCTCTTCAGCCTAAAAATAAATTCTGTATTAAAACAACTTCCTTCCACCATATCAGGTTCTTTATATGTTGATGATTTAGAAATTAGCTGTAAAGGTGTGGATATGAGACATGTAGAGAGACAGATCCAGATCGCTTTGAACAGGATCCAGGAATGGGCAAAAAGACAAGGATTTACGTTTTCGAAACAGAAGACTGTCTGTGTGCATTTTTGTAGAAAGCGAGGTCTCCATCCTGAGCCTGAATTATATCTTAATGTGTCTGTGATTCCAGTAGCATCTGAAGTAAAATTTTTAGGGGTGAAGTTCGACCAAAAATTGACTTTCCTTCCTCATGTCCTAAACTTGAGAAAAAAGTGTATAAAAATTTTAAATATTTTAAAAGTCCTGGCGAACACCTCCTGGGGTGCAGAGCGTTGCTCCATGCTTCGCATTTACAGAGCTCTTGTCCGCTGTAGACTAGACTACGGCTGAGCTGTTTATGGATCCGCTCGGTCTTCAGTGTTGTTAAAATAGACCCTGTTCATCGTCAGGCTCTACGGAATTTTTCTGGAGCCTTCAGGACGTCTCCTGTCCAGAGCCTTTATGTTGACTGTTACGAACCATCACTCCGTTTGAGGCGTGAGGAGTTGTCTCTTTTACAGTATTTTAATATTTTATCTCAACCTGACCATCCTTATAACTTGTGTATATGTGAAAATAGCTGTGACCTTTTATTTGAGGCACGTCTATCCTGTGTGCCTTCTTTTCCTGTTAGAGTTCGTCCCCTCACTGAACAATTCTTCTGTCTGATATTTCCCCACAGGCAGTACAGCATTTTGAAATTGCACCTTGGAGAAATGCACAAATCCACCTTCTTGACATTTTCCACAATTACGGAAAAACAACTACTAATGAGAGCATCTACAGACAAATTTTTGCTGAGCACAGGCAGAGTTACAGGAGTTATGTTGCCATATATACGGATGGCTATAAGTTAGCTTGCCATGTTGGCATGTCATTTATAATTGGTGACCACATGGAAGGCAGACGTTTACACGACGCTTCCTCTGTCTTAACCTCCGAACTGACTGCCATATATTATGCGCTTTTGTACATCTCAACGCTGCACCATCGAAAATTCATTGTATATACGGACTCCTACAGTGCATTGAAAGCTTTAGAATCCTTTTCTAGCACTGAGAATCCTGTGATGGTGGATGTTCTCAAGTTGAATATTAAAATGACATGTCGTGGATTTGAACTTCTGTACTGCTGGGTCCCCGGACATACAGGAATAAAGGGCAATGAGGTGGCGGACATCGCAGCGAAATCTGCTGTTGAAATGTCCGGCCGCCTCATCCCTTTTAAAGATATCCGTTGTGTCATAAAAAAGAAGATCCGAAAGAAATGGCAGCAACTTTGGGACATTCAACTTCATAACAAGTTGAGAAGGGTGAAGCCTAAAATAGAGCATTGGGATACTACTAGCAATCTCAGGGAGGAAGTTCTTTTGACTCGCCTTAGAATTGGTCACAGTAGAGTGACACATAACTACCTTCTGAAAGCTGAGAACGAGCCTGTTTGTGCAACTTGTAATGTTTGTCTTTCAGTTTATCACATTTTTATTGAATGTTCATATTTTAATAATCTTCGTGAGAAGTATTTTAATAGCTGCGACCTGCCTCTCGACCGTTTTATCGGAAGAGAGGTCAATAATAATTTGTTTCACTACCTCAAGGAAACAGGTTTCTATTATTTAATTTGATTTTTGTCCTGCGATTTTATGTTGGAATTTTAATTAATCAGATGTTTTAGGATTTTATATCTATACTGCATATCTCACTATTAAAGTCATAATCAGCATTTTCATCCCATCATTTAAATATCTTTTTACTTGCCTCGATTTTAAAAGTGTGCTGTTGTCTTTATATTGTTTTTCCTCTAGTTTAAAAAAGAATCCTGTGTTTGGCGCATATGGCCTATTGAGCTTTGCGCCATAAAACTACTACCACTACTACTACTGCTTAGAAGCACATGATCTTAGTCAGCAGATGCAAAATTATAGTTAATTTTTTGCCCTAAATACAAGTTTATTACACAGTAGTAAAATGTATAACTTAATAACATGTTATATAAAAATTAATGATAATAAGTTTATCAGAAATGAATTAATTCTGCAAATAAACTTTCTGCACTTGAAAATTTTCTACACCTGAGGGGAGGGAGAGATCTAGTAAAATTAGATTTATTATAACTTCAGTTGGACCAAACACCTTCTACATATATATATGCATCACTAAAGAAATAAATAAAATTATCATGCTTTAAAAACAGATGTACCATACCAGTTTTTCCCCTTGTTACCCTTTACATTGAGAAATAACAAACAGTACAACGCTGAAAAATACTATCCTTGAAATTTTTTTAAATCAAGAAACACACACCATCTTTTTATTTAAGCATTTCACTTCAAAAACTGATACACATACCAATTTATTTTCACTAGCCTTTATACTGATAACATGCCATATAAAAATGATAAGGATTATCCTTGAAATTCAGATAAAATGAAGTAACACATACCATCTTTTAATCATGCATTACTAAAATGAATAAAATGATTACGCTTCAAAAAAAGGATACACATTTTGACACATATTCATGAAGGTTCACTGAAACAGCACAATCATCCAGTACTTCAAATAAAGCAATATGGAATAACAAAATAGGAAAATTTATGCACGCTGGACATCTTTTTTCTATTGCATGTTGTCTGACATGATCCACAAGTGCCTAAAAATGTACCCAAAGAAACACATTTCAATATTAACAAAAAAATTGTTTACAGATTAAAATTCATTCATTTCATACCAGTATTATAAAGATCATGCATGAAACAAATCTGCTTTCCCATACTTTTAAGTAAAACTTAACTGAAATTTTATACTGGAAAATATGCTTTATTTCTATATATTAGAAACAAGAAAATAATACCATAATAATATACTCATAACCTAGGAGAAAGTAACGTATATAACATCAAACACAGAAATTTATATACTCTTAGCCTAGGAAAAAGTAATACATATTACATAAAACACAATTATCTAATATAAAACATACATGCCTTCTAAAATTATTTTATTTTACTTTTTGTTTCTTATTGGCCGATGCTGATGAATATGAAACGTTATGGGCTCTTTTGTTGATAAGATGCTGTATAAAGCCTTTGCATCTAGTAATAAAAAAAATTATAATTACTTTCTTAAGATTACAGCATTCTGGCATGGCCACATAAGTACATTTATCAATTATTCTTTCAACTAATTCTTTTGTGATGGCTGATTGTAAACGAAGGAGTACATCTTTACATTTTTGAAAATCTCGTTTAGCTTCCCTACATATTCGATACATCTCTGAAGAGATGACCTTCAGTCCACCTTTATTGCTATGTATTGTAAGAATTGTGCGATGCTCGGGTATGTCAGGTTCCAGCATCGTCATCTGAAATGGTCATAGCTGTTTTACAATTTTCACATATGCTTTTTTTTCAACAACTTATTATATATGACTCCTGCGATGTAATGTATATCATTTTCTTCCACAGCTGGGGGCAAGCGACGTTTCACTGCCACTGCAGAAGCGGTAGATGGCACTACAGAATTGGAGATAGGATGCAAGACCTCTTTTCTGATAGCAACCTCTAACTCAGAAGCATCAAAGAGGCTGTGGTCACTTTCAGAAGAATAATTTGGATTATTGATATCTGAAATGAACTGTGATAGGCACTAATTTCAGTGTTCTCTTCGCTTGCAAAGCAGTAGGCTTTGCACCCGACTTTCGTCTAATCTGTGAAAAGGCATTTTCCAGCGCATCTTATGCCAACCCGCCTGGTCAGAAAAATGTAAACCCCTCGGAAAATAATTCTTTTGAGAGTTTCACAACACTCAATGTGCTCATAATAATACCAGTTTGAAATGTCTTCCATGCTTTCCCAAACTGAACAGTTTCAGTCACATGAATGAAATTTTAATAAAATATTAAATTTCTCATCTTAATTTTTGATAGTGATGACTTTTTTTTTTTTTTTTTTTTTGATGCCTTGCAGTCATAATTGTAAACCATTCTGCTACAAGTCTTAGCCACCATGTAGAAGTTAATGCTTCTTTTGCAACTTGGTGTAAAATAACTGCTTTTTCAACAGCAGCGGCTGTTTTTACAGTTAAGCTTTTATAGATTAAATAAGGTAGTTAAAATTAAAAATTTTTAAAATAGAAATATTTTAAGGTGAAGTATTAAGTTAAAAAATTTTTATGAGTTAAGCCAAAAATGGATATATAAGTTAAACTTTAATAAATTAATTAAGAAAGTTAAAATTAAGAATCAACCTATTTTCCTATTATGATTTTAAATCCTAACTGTCTGGACCGTGACATGTGAAAAGATGAGGTCTTGGCAAATGGAGGAGCATAATAAGGTTAGCAGCACGGATAAATATGCCGGTTGAACGAGGCCGGATTAGGTCCGGCGGGTAATTGGAAAAAGTTAAGGATCGCCGGGTTAAACCCGTGAAGTGCTAGTTGTAATTTAATTTAGAAAGAATTCCCAGTCAAGCAAACACCTCAGCTTGGGCTTCCTAGGAAAGATGTTAAATGTTCTATCTAGAACGCTCCTAGGTCGCTTAGCAGAGCTAGGCTCTGCTGGATCATATGCAGGAAGTGAGTGCAAGACTGGGTTTTCAATCTGTGATAATCTATTGAAAAACTTGGCCGAATTTTGCCGAAAAAAGGCATCAAGGGGTAAAATGTTGACATCATTATGTAGCACTTCATTACGGTCGAACTAATGAGCATTAGTCAAAATACGAAGCGTGACGCTCTGAAATACTTGAATTTTCTTCAGGTGGCTGTTAGCTGCTGTAGACCAGACGACGGCTGCGTACGTCAGGACGGGAAGGATGGTGCTCCTGTACAGGAGGATCTTATTGTTGAGGGAGAGGTTGCTGGTTCTATTGATTAATGACATCAGTTGAGTCCGGGTATTTCTGGCTTTGGAGATGATATAGTTGATGTGTGTATTCCAGAGCAGTTTCGCATCTAGATATACTCCCAGATATTTATAGGAATCCACCCCGGGTACATTTTCTTCAAACAGCCTGAGTGGTGGGAGTTGACTATGGACATTCCTCTTTCTGGAAAAGAAAACTGTGGCGGCACTTTTGGCGACATTAATTTTGATTTTCCAGGTAATGAGCCAGGACTCCAAGTCTGACAAATACAGCTGAAGGTGATTGAGAGTGTGATGCAGTGTTGAGTGCTGCGAAATGATGGCTGTGTCGTCTGCATAAAGTGCTAGATCGACACTAGGTGACTGTGATATGTCATTTACATACAAGTTGAAGAGAAAAGGACTAATTAGTCCTCCCCTGCGGGACGCCGGCCAGGATAGGGCGAAGAGAAGAAACAGAATACTTTACTTTGACAGAAAAGGTACGATTAGTGAGGTAAGAGTGCATTAAGTGCACAAAATTGGCCGAAATTTCAAGTCGCATGAGCTTGAATAAAATTCCGATATGCCAACACCTGTCGAAAGCCTTTGCTACGTCTAAATAAATGGTAGCTGTAGGCTTTCCACTGCGAGATCCTGTGTGAATGATTTCTACTACCCTCAGTAGCTGGGTCTGAGTTGAGTGTTTAATACGAAAACCGAATTGTTGAGGAATAATAATATTACGGCTTTGGCAGAAATCATTCAGGAATCTAAGCAGTATAGCTTTGTAAATCTTACTAAGTGAAGACAGGAGGCTGATCGGTCTGTAATTTTGAGGGACCTTTGTGTCCATTCCAGGTTTTAGAATAGTAATGACACAAGCATTCTTCCAGCTATCAGGATAGTATTTTAACCTTAGCATTGAGTTGATCAAGACTGCTAGGTAAAATATAAATTTGACTGGTAAGTTTTTAATCATGCGATTAGAAATCCTATCCAGACCAGGCGCTTTTCCAGGTTTGAGATTTTTGACAATAGTAGAAATCTCAGACATTGTTGTGGTAATGGGTTCCTCAGTGTGTGTATCTGAGGAGAGAAATTCTTCAACTTGGTGTTGAACTTCATGCGTGTGCTCTGCACAGGAATCGAACATGAGTCCAGTGTTAGGTGAAAATTGTGTTTGAAGACTGTCCGCAATGCGTTCAACCTTCTTGGCGTCTGTTAATGCCATCCGGTCATTGACCGTGGCCATTAAGAGGGGGAATGTCGTGTTTCGGTTTGCGTAGCCGAGCGCTAGCTTCTCAAAGGCTATTGTCAGAAGTCTTTAAGGACTTAAGATAATTTGAGTATTTATCGTCTGCGTACTTCTTAATATCAGACTTGATCTCATTCTGGAGACTTCGCAGTTGAACTCGAAAGCTTTCCAAACGTATATTTTGCCAATCTCTGCGAAGACGGTTTTTAATTTTGATTTTCTTTTTAATGAAATCAGGTAATTTGTAGTGATTAGACCTGAATTTGGGCTTGGAAGCAGCCGTAAACGCACTTCCCAGGGTTTGGTTGAGCCTGCCAGTGGCTAAATCAACCTCCTGATTATCGTTAATTTTGATAGGGGGAGAATACCATTTTCCAAAACATACCGAAAGTTGTCCCAATTTGTGGAGACTTGCGCCGGTAAATTTTGATTGATTTTGGAAGTTTTAAGGGTGAGGTGAACCGGATAATGGTCGGAGGACAATTCCGGGATCACTTCGATCGAATAATCTACTGGAATATTTTTGAGTAAAGCCAAATCAATAATAGAAGGAACGCCTAACCCCCCCCCAGGATACTGGAAATGGGTAGGTGAGTTCGGCGCTATAATTTGGATACGGGCGTCCTGAGCCCAAATTTTGAGTTTATCGCCATAGTTGTTGGCAGTGACACAATCCCAACTTCTATGACGGGCATTTAAATCTCCTGCGATAATCAGGTTATTTGCAACACCACTGAGTTTTCTGAGATCAGAGATAAATGCTGGTCCCTGTCTCGGAGGCATATAGCAGGACGCTACTGTTATGGGGGGGATTTGGAATATGAATTTGAATAATAGTTGCTTCTAAAGCCTCCAGTGGTGGCGTGGGAATCCTAGAATGTTTTAGTGAGCGTTTTACATAAATGCTAGTACCGCAACTAGCACGAACAGTGATGCATACCTCTCTATCATTTCGGTAGCAGCCCCTCAGGGGGCTCACTTCTGTGAGTACGGGTGTGGCAATCCCGAGGTACCCTAGCCCTTCAGGGGATCATCTTCTTGATGAGACGGGTGTCACGATCCTGGAGCCCCAGTGATCTATCCTCTTTTCCGTCTCCTCTCCTCTTTGCTGGAACTTTTCCCTTCTCTTCTCCCTCGTGGTTTCTCTCTACGGAGTTTGGGGCTCGTCACGAGAGACTGGAACAGCCCTTGTCTCTAGTCTTCGAGTGGCGAGAAAACTGCCCACGTGTTTGCCGTGCGTGGAGACCCGTGTCGCTGGAAAGGAGGGTCCTGGTAGTTGAGGGGCGAGGTACTGTCCCCAACACACTACTTTGGCCTCTGCTTCAGCTAAACGGGAGGCACCTTAGTCGTCCTCACGGGTGTCAATCGGCTGGTCACTAGTCCTTGTGTCAGTGGCTTGGGGTCAAGCTCTCGGGAGTACCTGCTTTCGGGAAAGCCGACTGTGGGGCTTCAGTTTGCGTATAGGTCCGGCTAGCCCTAACACAGGAATCTGTGTTCCCTTGTAGGGCTCGGTGGTGGGCGGGGCCGTCGGACCGGAATTTTTTCTCTTTTAAACATGGCTTCAATTTTCATACTAAAAAAACCTGACCCAAACGAAATTAAACAAGATATAGAAATAATTGAGAAACCTATTAGTAAGAAAACCCGTACTGATGTAAATGCAAAGGAAACTACTGAAAATCCGCGCTTCCTAGTTGTCTCTTGTCCTTCTGGTGAACTGCAAAAGATGTCTCCTTTTCTAGTAAGCAAATACATTAACTCATGCATAGGTCAGCCAAAGAATATTAAGCGTCTCCGTTCTGGAGACCTGCTTATAGATACTGTTTCGCCAACACAATCTGCTTCCCTTTTGTCACAAACCAAACTTGGAAATGTAGCTATAACTGTGTCAGCGCATAAAACTCTGAATTTTTGTAGAGGTGTTATCTCGGAAATCGACCTTCTCTCTGTTTCAGAAGAAGAGTTCGTTTCCGAGTTAGCTGACCAAAAAGTCTGTGGCGCTAGGCGGATCAAGATGCGTAAGGAAGGTCAGTTGATTGACACCAAACACGTGATCCTGACCTTCAAATCGCCTGATCTGCCTAAGAATATTAAGGCTGGATACCTCAATTGTCCTGTACGTCCATACATTCCAAACCCTATGCGATGTTTCCAGTGCCAGCGTTTTGGCCATTCCAAGATGTCCTGTCGTGGGACCCTGACGTGCGCTCGATGCTCGTCGGTTGGCCACGATAGCGAAAATTGCACCGCTGCAGCACTGTGTATAAATTGCAAGGGCAACCATCCAGCATTTTCTCGTTCCTGTCCGAAATGGAAATTAGAAAAGGATGTGCAGACCATAAAAGTTACCAGGAACATTTCGTATTCCGAAGCCAGAAGACAAGTTCAAAGCACACAGCCTATATCGAACAAATCATATGCCAATGCCGTGAAATCAACCCGCACAATAGCCACCCAAACTTCCATAAGTACACAGACTCCACCAAATAAAAACCAGCAGCCTGCAAGCAAGAACAAAGAAAATCCAACACATACCATACAAAATAAAGAAATAGCAATCCCGAGCAAACCTAAAACTGTGCCTCCAATAATAGAAACCAAAAATAGAAGTCCCAGCAATAGTTCTGCAAATAAAATTATTTCTGAATCTGCAGATTCAGACAGTATGGAAGTGGAAGACGGTCTAGAAGTTCCCGATCATCTGCTTCCGCGCAAAACTAAAAAGGAACACAGGAACAACAAACATCAATCATAATGGCCACCCTCGTCTCATGGAACTGTCGCGGTTTCCACCGAAATTTGCTCGACATCAAAGCCATAATCAATGCTTATCATCCTGTATGCTTCGCAATACAGGAAACAAATCTAAAACCAGAACAACAGGCAAAACTTCGGAGGTTTTCTTTCGTCAGGAAAGATAACATTGCAGGTGAACGTGCCAGTGGAGGTGTAGGTCTCCTCACCTCACTGGATTATCCCTCAAATGTGCTTTCTTTGACGACACCCCTCCAAGTTGTCGCTACTCAAACAAATTTTGATATTGTTGTTACAGTCGTTTCTCTGTATTTGCCTCCAAATGAGCATATTGATCAGCAAGATTTAAATGGTCTTTTAGAGCAGCTGCCTGAGCCTTTCATCATAATAGGAGATTTTAACGGCCATAGTCCGCTCTGGGGTAGTAAAGATACAAATTGCCGAGGGAGACAAATTGAGCAGATGATCGAAGATCATAGCCTTTGTCTCCTGAATAATGGGCAGGATACTTACTTCCATGAGCCTACAAAGACATTCCATGCTCTCGACCTTGCCATCTGTTCACCATCTCTGTTGCCATTTTGCACTTTTAGTGTCGGAAATGACCTGTACAACAGCGATCAATATCCTATTTTTGTGTCTCTTGCACGAAGAGAAGCAAATCCCATGACGAGACTCCCTCGTTTTATCCTGGACAGGGCAGACTGGGAACTCTTCTCTTCCATTGCAGAGCTCACACATCAAATGGTAGAAGGTGTGCATATCGATGACGCTGTTGAAGCTGTTACTAATACTATTATTCAGGCAGCTATGCTCTCCATTCCTAGAACATCAGGAAAACTACTAAAATATTCGAAACCGTGGTGGAATCGCGACTGTCATGAAGCATTGAAAAAACAGAAAAAAGCATGGGGTATTTTTCGTAGATATCCTACTCTGCGAAACCTCATAGCTTTTAAAAGAGCCAGAGCAAATGCACGGAAAGTAAGAAGGCAGAGCCAGAGGGATTCCTGGATTTCATATGTGTCCTCAATAACATCCTCTACGCCTAGTAAGCGGGTTTGGGAAAGAGTTCGAAAAGCATGCGGAATGTATAAAGACCACTCACTTTCCTTTCTGGAAAAAGATGGCCGAGTGATTAGCTCCATAGAAGAAATTGCAAATACAATTGGTGAGACATTTGCTGCCGTTTCTTCCAGCCGAAATTACTCACCTGCATTTCTTTCTATCAAGCAACGCTCTGAAAAAAATCCCATCGCTTTCAACTCTTCCAACTTTGAGCCGTACAATAGAGACTTTACTATGGTTGAACTAAAGAGAGCTTTGTTGCAGACACATAGGTCTTGTCCGGGTCTGGATGGCGTGTATTATGAAATGCTAAAGCATCTGTCCTATAAGTCACTGAGTGCCCTTCTCACACTTTACAATAGAGTGTGGAAGGAGCGTACATTTCCCAGTGCATGGAGGAGAGCTATTGTCATTCCTATTGCGAAGCCAGGGAAAGACCCGAGGAATCCCTCGAACTATCGGCCAATTGCCCTTACCAGTTGTGTTTGCAAACTGTTTGAAAAGATGGTAAACAGCCGCCTAGTCTACTTCTTGGAAAAGAATAATATTATATCGCCTTATCAGAGCGGTTTTCGAAAGGGGAGAACGACCGTAGACAATATGCTTCTATTAGAGACATCTATTCGAAAAGCCTTTGTCAGAAGAAGTCACCTTGTCTCAATATTCTTCGACATTGAGAAAGCTTATGATAAGGCATGGAGATACGGTATACTCCGGGATCTTCACGAGAGTGGCTTGCGCGGCAACCTACCAATTTTCATACAGAATTTCTTGAACGCTAGAACTTTTCAAGTAAGGATTGGCTTTTTTTTTTCGGATGTTTTTCAACAGGAAGAGGGTGTGCCTCAAGGCTGTGTGCTTAGTGTAACCCTGTTTAGTTTAAAAATAAACTCTGTATTAAAAGAACTTCCTCCCACCATCTTGGGATCTCTATATGTTGATGATCTGCAGATTAGCTGTCGAGGAGCAGACATGAGATATGTAGAGCGGCAACTGCAGATGGCTCTGAATAAGATCCAAGAATGGTCAGACAAACAGGGATTTACATTTTCGAAGCAGAAAACTGTGTGTGTTCACTTTTGTAGGAAGCGTGGTCTCCATCCTGAACCTGAGTTATATTTGAATGGTACAATTATTCCAGTTACGCCCGAAGTAAAATTTTTAGGAGTGACGTTCGACCGAAAATTGACTTTCCTTTCTCATGTTTTAAACCTGAGAAAGAAGTGTCTAAAAACACTAAATATTTTAAAAGTGTTGGCGAACACCTCCTGGGGTGCAGAGCGTTGCTCCATGCTTCGCATTTACAGAGCCCTTGTTCGCTCTAGACTGGACTATGGCTCAGTTGTTTATGGATCCGCTCGGTCATCAGTTTTGTTAAAACTCGATCCTGTTCACAATCAAGCTCTGCGGATTTGTTCAGGAGCTTTCAGGACTTCTCCTGTCCAGAGCCTGTATGTTGACTCTAACGAACCATCACTTTATCTGAGGCGTGAGCAATTGTCCCTTTTGCAATATTTTAATATTCTATCACAACCTGAACATCCCAATAAGCTATGCTTACTTGATAATGAGTGTAATATATTATTTGAAACACGTCCATCCTGTATTCCTATCTTTCCTTTAAGACTTCGCCCTATCATTGAGGAACATTCCCTCTCTGATATGCCCCCCCAAGCAGTACAGAACTTTGAAATCCCACCTTGGGAAAATTCACGTATTCAGCTGCTCGATGTTTTCAAACATCACGTGAAGGCAAGCACTAACGAGATCGTTTACAGACAATTCTTTGCTGAGCACAGGCAGAAATATAGCAGTTATTATCCGATATACACAGATGGATCGAAGTCAAATGATCATGTCGGGACGGCTTTTGTATTTGAAGATTACATTGAGGGCAAATGCCTGCATCATGCTTGCTCAGTCATAACATCTGAACTAACTGCAATATATTATGGTCTTTTGTACATATCAAAGCTCTGCCATAGAAAGTTCATAGTTTATACAGACTCGTATAGTGCTCTTAAATCCTTGGAAGCTTTTCCCAACAATCAGAATCCTGTGGTTGTGGATGTTCTAAAAATTCATATAAATTTAACGATTCGAGGTTATGAAGTCCTGTACTGCTGGGTTCCTGGACATGCTGGAAGAAAGGGAAATGAGCTTGCAGATATCGCAGCCAAATCTGCTGTTGAACTGTCCAGTCGCCTTATCCCTTTTAGAGATATCTGCAGTGTCATCAGAGGAAAGGTCCGAAAAAAATGGCAGCAAATTTGGGATGTTCAGCATCACAACAAGTTGAAAAACGTCAAGCCTAGAATTGAGCATTGGGATTTTTCTGGAAATCGTAAGGAGGACGTTCTTTTGACTCGCCTCAGAATTGGTCACACTCGAGTCACACATAACTATCTTCTCAAAGCTGAAAATGAGCCTGTTTGTTTTTATTGTAATGTTTGTTTATCTGTTCATCATATTTTAATTGAGTGTCCATGTTTTAATAATCTTCGCCAGAAATATTTTAATAGCTGTGACTTACCTCTCGACCGTTTAATCGGAAGAGAGGTCAATTGTAATTTATTTTACTATTTAAAAGAGATTGGCTTTTATTACCTAATGTAATTTGTTTTAAAGACTGTGTCTTGAATTTTAATATGTGCTTTTAACTTGTTTTTATATGACTTCATCCTGTGGATTTGGTACATTTATCTACTTGTTTTTATTCATTGAATTTTAATGACTTCAATTGTAATCATCCCATCTTGTGTTTGGCGCGTCATAATCATCTCTGGTTTTTGCGCCATAATCACTCACTCACTCACTCATTTCGGTAGCAGAAATAATTCGCGATGTTCGCGCTAAGTCCCTCAACCAGATGTGTCTCCTAAACGAGGAAGAGATTCATGTGGTGCTCATTAATAAAATCCCGGACTTCATGAATCTTCTTGATGCCATTCGCATACCAGAAAGAGATCAGGAGGCTTTCATCGCTGCTTGAAGAGTTGAATATGAGGCCGTTAATTCAGGAGGCCGACAATTCAGGAGGCCGACGTAGACCTCATAGATGCAGAAAGCCCGCTCAGGTCCGGTGGAGACAGTCCGGAGCTGCGGTAGAGCATTTCTGAAAGCCTGGAGGAGTGTGTTGTGATCAATACCAAATTCGGAAGAAATTTGGAACACACTCCTCAGGGTATCCGTGCAACTATAATCCTATGCGGTCTGAGCTGGAGCCTGGGCCGGGGGGTGTTGGCTGAGGAGCAGGTCTCTGTACCGGGGCTTGCTTCCGAACTTGCTTCGGTGTAGGGGCTTGCTTCTGGTCCGGTGCTTGCTTCTCCGTCTGTGTAAGTCCGGGATTTTTTCGTCCGGAAACGATTTCACTAAAAGAGGGATCCGTGCTGCTAAGAGAAGCTTTAGCCGGAGCCGGTACAAATTTTGATTTCCCGCTATCCGATTGAAAAGGGGGATTTTTACTTTTATTCTTAGGGTTTCTAGGGCAATGAAACCAGTTGGCTGCGTGTCGCCCAAGGCAGTTCGCGCAGGTATTAGCTTCTTCAGGGTCTTTAGTGCACTGATACGCGTAGTGCGGCCCAGCACACCGCAGATACCTGATCGGCAGTGTACACACTGCGGAACTGTGAAAGAATCCTTGGCAGCGCCAACAGTGGCTCGGCCCTTTCTTCCCTATGTGTTTCTCAATTTTAATTTCAACTCCGAACATTAAAGTTTCCTCGAAAATATCATATGCACTTAATGAGGGGTTGAGCTGAATCAGAAAAAGTGGCATTGGGTAGCGGGATCTGTGCCTACGGAGCTGAGTTACATTAATTACTGAGTAACCCAGTATTTGAAGTTCATTTTTAATTTTATCCGCTTTAGTGGTATTTAGAAGACCTCGTAGGATAGCCTTTACGGGCCGATCTTGTTTTAGATTAAATGATTTGTATTCGGCGCCCTGGTTAGTTAATATTTGGGCCACCGAACGATAATCCTGCTCATTTTGCATTCCTGAGAAACTTGCCTTTCATGCGGCAAATTGCTGTAGGCACAGTGGCTTGGAGGAGAGAAGTAAGAAATTCAAATCTTTTGGTTCTACGAAGAAAACAGGTATTTTCCTTTTGCTATTATTAGTGCTTTCAGATGGGGGGAGTACCGTCAACGGATTGCTCCTCGGAAGTTTCTTTCTCCCTCTGCTGAGGAGGGTTATCAGCTGGTTGGGTGGGAGGTAATTCCTCCTCTGACCTTTCGCTCCAAAATGGAGGAATGCTGTTATCAGTAACTTGTTTATCTGGCTAATTTCGCTCACCTCGTGTAACAAGATGGCGAGGAGGCCGTTGAAATCCCTCATCGTCGATTTTTCTAATTTTTTTTTTAGTTTTGGGCAATTCATTATTTTCACTACTATGGATTGATAATTTTTGAATTTTTTTGGTACTGTTTATTAATTTTTCCGCTTGTAGTCTTGCGAGCTTCAATATTGTCTTTGAATTTTGAGATTTGGCCGAAATATTAGATTTTTTAACAGAATTTTCTTTAGCTGAGGCATCGCTAATTTCTCTAGCTGAATTTAACAATTTCTGAATACACTCTTCTTCAGTAGGTGGTATGGCAAAAAGAGGTAAATTAAAGCGCTTAGCAAGCGTGGTAAGAGATAAAAGCGTTACCTGACTTTCTTGTTTCACGCACTTCATGTCGAAGCTGGCGAGTGGCGTAGCTCACCTTGCTCAGCTCAAATTCTGCTCCAGGTCCATAAATCGGGCTTTGAGTAGATAAAGCTGCTTAATCTGTATCAGGAGATCATCCGGATTCAGTATGGCTGGAATTGGAACTAGAGACAGGGACCGCCAAGCCCGAAGACATCGATGTATCCATGGCGGTAGCATCGGGCGGGTTGCCGACCATTATTTCCGGCGTCGCTTCGCTAGGCGGTGGTTGGCGCGGAGCTCATTACAACACGTCCTATCCCCACGAGGGTCACCCTGCGAATCTGCATGTTTCCAGATGACTGGGAAGTATGAGTGTGTTAGGCAAGCGTTGTAAATGCCTGCGAGTCTGCATAACACGTTAGGGAGGTTTTTGAGAAGCTTGTTAGAAATTTGATCTTTCCTTGGAGCTTTTCTGACTTTGGAATGTTTTATAATGTCCTTAATTTTATGGGGTCTTGTCAGTTTGATATGGTTTGGTGGAGAGGGTGAGTTTATCCAGCTGTCGTTGTGGACAGTAATGGCTGCCACGATGGTAGGGTCAGTAGGCGTGTCGTTTGGAGTGAATTGCTCTGTCAGGTGACTGGCAAAAGCATCCGATTTTTCCTGGTTGGTGTATACAAAACCATGTTGTGCCTGGATTGGTGGGGAATGCCTGGAGGATGTTTTAAGATTTCTCATGAAGTTCTGTAAATACGCATATACATTCTTTGTCGCTAAAACTCAATTCAATTCAATATACAAAGAAATATCACTTACCTGTCAGACGCATTCACCACTTTTATGATTTTCTCTAGATTTTATTGACGACAATATTAAATACATTTACAACAAAGAGAGGCACATATAAACTTTGGTTAATGTTTCGTGTTGGTGTTACATCTTTCGCAATCATCAAGGTTCTGCACTAGTCCGAGGAATTCAAACGCACACAGCGCCATCTGGTGCAATACAGTTTCTACAGACTGGCCCCCCGAATGACCAGGGGTTCATTCAAACACTTACATTAATACAAATTTAACAAAAGAAACTTTTACAATGTAAAGTTTAATCAATTCACATATTAAAGAAACTACACTTATTTACTATATAAACAAATCATTCATCTTTAAACAATTTGTAAAGTTAGCTGCAATAAAGTATAATAAAGATAATAAGCTGGCAACTCAATACCTGTACATACATTAAACTTTCTTATGAACAATTAAATTTATTCAGCTTGGGGTCAAGCTCTCGGGAGTACCTGCTTTCGGAAAAGCCGACTGTGGGGCTTCAGTTTGCGTATAGGTCCGGCTAGCCCTAACATAGGAATCTGTGTTTCCTTGTTGGGCTCCGTGGTGGGCGGGGCCGTCGGACCCGAATTTTTCTCTTTCAATTATGGCTTCTCTATTTATTCTAAAAAAACCTGACTCAAAAGACACCAACCAAGATATTGAAATTGTTCATAAATCAATTAACAAGAAGACCCGTACCGATGGAAATGACAAAGATGCTGAAATTATTGACAAATCCAATACCAAGGAGATCCGAACCGATGCAAATGCCAAAGAGTCTACTGATTGTCCGCGCTTCCTTGTTATCTCTAGTCCTTCTGGTGAACTGCAAAAGATGTCTCCTTTTCTGTTAAACAAATACATACATTCATGTATAGGTGAGCCAAGGAACATAAAGCGTCTCCGAGCAAGAGACCTGCTTATTCATACCATGTCGGCCACCCAGTCTGCTTCTCTTTCCCGACAAACCAAATTTGGAGAAATATCTATAACTGTGTCAGCACACAAAACACTTAATTTTTGTAGAGGTGTGATCACGGAGATCGACCTTCTGTGTGTTTCAGAAGAAGAGTTCGTCTCTGAGTTAGCTGACCAAAATATCTGTGGTGCTAAGCGGATCAAGATGCGAAAGGAAGGTAAGTTGATCGATACAAAACACGTGATCCTTACCTTCAACACGCCTGATCTGCCTAAGAATATTAAGGTTGGATATCTAAATCTTCCTGTAAGACCTTATATTCCTAACCCTATGCGATGTTTCCAATGCCAGCGTTTCGGCCATTCTAAGATGACTTGTCGTGGCAGCCCCACATGCGCCCGATGCTCACAGATTGGCCACGATTCTGAAAATTGTACCGCTGCGCCTTCGTGTATAAATTGCAAGGGTCAGCAACCAGCATTTTCACGCCTGTGCCCAAAATGGAAATCCGAAAAAGAAGTACAGACTCTTAAAGTTACCAGACACATCTCGTATGCTGAAGCCAGAAAACTAGTTCAAAGCACACAGCTCCAATCAAACAAATCTTATGCCAGTGCAGTTAAAACAACACGTAGCATTGCCACCCAAACATCAATAGACTACACCAAATAAAACCCAACCGACTACATCCACCAAGAAAACGGAAAATGCAACTCATATAATACAAAAAAAAAGAAACAGTCATTCAAAGTAAACCTAAAACTGAAAGTCACAAAATAATTAATAAAAATAGAAGTCCTAGCAATAGCTCTCTTGACGATATGATTTCTGAATCTGCGGATTCAGACACTATGGAAGTAGAGGAGGGTCTAGAATTTCCCAGGCATCTACTTCCACGAAAAACCAAACAAGAGCACAGAAAGAACAAAAACCAGACATAATGGCCACCCTCGTCTCATGGAACTGTCGCGGTTTCCACCGAAATTTGCTCGACATCAAAGCCATAATTAATGCTTATCATCCTGTATGCTTCGCAGTACAGGAAACAAATCTAAAACCAGAACAACAGGCAAAACTTCGGAGGTTTTCCTTCGTCAGGAAAGATAACCTTGCAGGTGAGCGTGCCAGTGGAGGTGTAGGTCTCCTCACCTCACTGGATTATCCCTCAAATGTGCTTTCTTTGACGACATCCCTCCAAGTTGTCGCTATTCAAACAAATTTTGATATTGTTGTTACAGTCGTTTCTCTGTATTTGCCTCCAAATGAGCATATTAATCAGCAAGATTTAAATGCTCTTTTACAGCAGCTGCCTGAGCCTTTCATCATAATAGGAGATTTTAACGGCCATAGGCCACTCTGGGGTAGTAAAGATACAAATTTCCGAGGAAGACAAATTGATGATCAAAGATCATAGCCTTTGTCTCCTAAATAATGGGCAGGATACGTACTTCCATGAGCCTTCAAGGACATTCCACGCTCTCGACCTTGCCATCTGTTCACCATCTCTGTTGCCATTTTGCACTTTTAGTGTCGGAAATGACCTGTACAACAGCGATCATTATCCCATTTTTGTATCTCTCGCATGAAGAGGAGCATACCCCATGTCGAGACTCCCTCGGTTTATACTGGACAGGGCAGACTGGGAACTCTTCTCTTCCTCCGCAGAGCTCACAGAGGAAATGGTAGAAGATGTGCATATCGATGACGCTGTTGAAGCCGTTATTAATACTATTATTCAGGCAGCTATGCTTTCGATTCTTGGAACATCAGGAAAAATGCTTAAATATACGAAACCATGGTGGAATCGCGACTGTCATGAAGCACTAAAAAAACAGAAAAAAGCATGGGGTATTTTTCGTAGATATCCTACCCTGCGAAACCTCGTAGGCTTTAAAAGAGCCAAAGCCAATGCACGAAAAGTAAGAAGGCAGAGCCAGAGGTATTCCTGGATTTCATATGTGTCGTCAATAACATCCTCTACGCCGAGTAAGCGGGTTTGGGTTCGAAAAGCATGCGGCATATATAAAGACCACTCACTTTCCTTTTTGGATAAAGATGGCTGAGTGATTAGCTCCATAGAAGAAATTGCTAATACTATTGGTGAGACATTTGCTGCCGTTTCTTCCAGCCGAAATTACTCACCTGCATTTCTTTCTATCAAGCAACGCTCTGAGTATAATCCCAGCGCTTTCAACTCTTCCAAATATGAGCCTTATAATAGAGATTTTACTGTGCTAGAGTTAAAGAGAGCTTTGTTGCAGACACATAGGTCGTCTCCCTGTCTCGATGGCGTGAATTATTATATGCTAAAGCATCTGTCCTATAAGTCACTGAATGCCCTTCTCACGCTTTACAATAGAGTGTGGAAGGAGCATACTTTTCCCAGTGCATGGAAGAGATCTGTTGTAATTCCTATTGCCAAGCCAGGGAAAGATCCAAGGAATCCCTCTAACTATCGGCCAATTGCCCTTACGAGTTGCCTATGCAAGCTGTTTGAAAAAATGGTAAAGAGCCGCCTAGTCTACTTCTTGGAAAAGAATAATATTATATCGCCTTATCAAAGTAGTTTTCGTAAGGGGAGGACTACCGTAGATAATATGCTCCTCTTAGAGACATCCATTCGAAAAGCTTTTGTAAGAAGAAGTCACCTAGTCTCGGTATTCTTTGATATTGAGAAACCTTATGATAAGGCTTGGAGATACAGTATACTTCGGGATCTTCACGAGAGTGGCTTCCGCGGCAACCTACCAATTTTCATTCAGAATTTCTTGAATGCTAGGACTTTTCAAGTAAGGATTGGCTCTGATTTTTTCAGATATTTTTGAACAGGAAGAGGGTCTGCCTCAAGGCTGTGTGCTTAGTGTAACTCTGTTCAGCCTAAAAATAAAATCTGTATTAAAAGAACTTCCTCCCACCATTTCAGGATCTTTATATTTGGATGATCTACAAATTAGCTGTCGGGGTGCGGATATGAGACATGTAGAGAGGCAGCTCCCGATCCCTTTGAACAGGATCCAGGAATGGGCAAAAAGACAAGGATTTACGTTTTCAAAACAGAAGACTGTGTGCGTGCATTTTTGTAAAAAGCGAAGTCTGCATCCTGAGCCTGAATTATACCTTAATGGGTCTGTAATTCCAGTTGCACCGGAAGTAAAACTTTTAGGGGTGATGTTCGACCGAAAATTGACTTTCCTTCCTCTTGTCTTAAACTTGAGAAAAAAGTGTACCAAAGTTTTAAATATTCTAAAAGTCTTGGCGAACACCTCCTGGGGTGCAGAGTGTTCCTCCATGCTTCGCATTTACAGAGCTCTAATTCGCTCTAGACTGGACTATGGCTCAGTTGTTTACCGATCCGCCCGGTCATCAGTATTGTTAAAACTGGATCCTGTTCATCATCAAGCTCTACGGATCTGTTCAGGAGCTTTCAGGACTTCTCCTGTCCAGAGCCTGTATGTTGACTGTAATGAACCATCACTTTATCTGAGGCGTGAACAATTGTCCCTTTTGCAATATTTTAATATTCTATCCCAACCTGAACATCCCAATAAGCTGTGCTTACTTGATAATGTGTGTAACGCTTTATTTGAAACACGTCCATCTAGTGTTCCTACATTTCTTTTAAGACTTCGCCCTGTCATTGAGGAACTTTCCCTCTCTGATAGGCACCCCCAAGCAGTACAGAATTTTGAAATCCCACCTTGGGAAAATGCACAGATTCAGCTTCTTAGTGTTTTTAAGTATCATGTGAAGGCAAGCACTAACGAGATTATTTACAGACAACTCTTCGCTGAGCACAGGAACAAATATAGCAGTTATCTTCCAGTTTATACAGATGGGTCCAAGTCAGAAGATTATGTCGGGATGGCATTTGTAATTAAAGACCACATGCAGGGCAGACGCTTGCACAATGCTTTCTCTGTCTTAACATCCGAACTAACTGCGATATATTATAGTCTTTTATACATCTCAAGGCTCTGCTACAAAAAGTTTATAATTTATACAGATTCGTATAGTGCTCTTAAATGAACAGAAACTTTTCCTAATACTCAATATCCCTCAGGGGGCCCACTTTTGTGAGTACGGGTGTGGCAATCCCGAGGTACCCTAGCCCTTCAGGGGATCATCTTCTTGGTGAGACGGGTGTCACGATCCTGGAGCCCCAGTGATCTATCCTCTTTTCCGTCTCCTCTCCTCTTTGCTGGAACTTTTTCCCTTCCCTTCTCCCTTGTGGTTTCTCTCTACGGAGTTTGGGGCTCGTCACGAGAAACTGGAACAACCCTTGCGTCCAATTTTCAAATGGCGAGAAAACTGCCCACGTGTTTGCCGTGCGTGGAGACCCGTGTCGCTGGAAAGGAGGGTCCTGGTAGTTGAGGGGCGAGGTACTGTCCCCAACACACTGCTTTGGCCTCTGCTTCAGCTAAACGGGAGGCACCTTAGTTGTCCTCACGGGTGTCAATCGGCTGGTCACTAGTCCTTGTGTCAGTGGCTTGGGGTCAAGCTCTCGGGAGTTCCTGCTTTCGGGAAAGCCGACTGTGTGGCTTCAGTTTGCGTATAGGTCCGGCTAGCCCTAACACAGGAATCTGTGTTCCCTTGTTGGGCTCCGTGGTGGGCGGGGCCGTCGGACCCGAAACTTTTCTTATTTCAATATGGCTAATTCCCAAATTTTTCTGATCAAAGACTTCGAAGTCACTCCAGTCTCTCAACCTAGTTCTGAAACGTCTACTACTAAACCAATCATTCAACCTAGTTCTGAAAAGTCTACTACTAAACCAGTCACTCAACCTAGTTCTGAAAATTCTGCAAAAAAATTACGGACAGATGCAAATAAAAAAAATCATCACAATAGTCCCCGTTTCCTAGTCATCTCTAGTCCTTCTGGCGAAATGCATAAGATGTCTCCTTTCGTAATAAATAAATACATCCAGTCTTGTATTGGTGAGCCGAGAAACATAAAGCGTCTCCGCTCCGGAGACTTGCTTATTGATACAAACTCAGCCACCCAGTCTGCTTCTTTACTTCAGATTACTAAACTTGGGCAAGCGAATGTCACTGTAACAGCACATAAGACACTGAATTATTGTCGTGGCGTAATATCGGAATTCGACCTTCTGTACGTTCCTGAAGAAGAGATCGCTTCCGAGCTATCCGACCAAAATGTCTGCGGTGCTAGGCGGATCAAGATGCGTAAGGAAGGTAAGTTGATCGATACGAAACACGTGATCCTTACCTTCAACACGCCTGATCTGCCTAAGAATATTAAGGCCGGATATTTAAATTGTCCTGTAAGACCTTATATTCCCAACCCTATGCGATGCTTCCAATGCCAGCGTTTCGGCCATTCTAAGACGTCTTGTCGTGGCAGCCTCACATGCGCCCGATGCTCACAGATTGGCCACGATTCGGAAAATTGTACCGCTGCGCCTTCGTGTATAAATTGCAAGGTCAGCACCCAGCATTTTCACGCCTCTGCCCAAAATGGAAATCCGAAAAAGAAGTACAGACTCTTAAAGTTACCAGGAACATCTCGTATGCTGAAGCCAGAAAACTAGTTCAAAGCACACAGCTCCAATCAAACAAATCTTATGCCAATGGAGTTAAAACAACACGTAGCATTGCCACCCAAACATCAATAGGCACGCAGACTAAACCAAATAAAACCCAACCAACCACATCCACCAAGAAAACGGAAAATGCAACTCATTTAATACAAAAAAAAGAAACAGTCATTCAAAGTAAACCTAAAATTGAAAGTCACAAAATAATTAATAAAAATAGAAGTCCCAGCAATAGCTCTTTTGACGAAATGATTTCTGAATCTGCGGATTCAGACACTATGGAAGTAGAGGAGGGTCTAGAATTTCCCAGGCATCTACTTCCACGAAAAACCAAACAAGAGCACAGAAAGAACAAAAACCAGACATAATGGCCACCCTCGTCTCATGGAACTGTCGCGGTTTCCACCGAAATTTGCTTGACATCAAAGCCATAATTAATGCTTATCATCCTGTATGCTTCGCAGTACAGGAAACAAATCTAAAACCAGAACAACAGGCAAAACTTCGGAGGTTTTCCTTCGTCAGGAAAGATAACCTTGCAGGTGAGCGTGCCAGTGGAGGTGTAGGTCTCCTAACCTCACTGGATTATCCCTCAAATGTGCTTTCTTTGACGACATCCCTCCAAGTTGTCGCTACTCAAACAAATTTTGATTTTGTTGTTACAGTCGTTTCTCTGTATTTGCCTCCAAATGAGCATATTGATCAGCAAGATTTAAATGGTCTTTTAGAGCAGCTGCCTTAGCCTTTCATCATAATAGGAGATTTTAACGGCCATAGTCCGCTCTGGGGTAGTAAGGATACTAATTGCCGAGGAAGACAAATTGAGCAGATGATCGAAGATCATAGCCTTTGTCTCCTCAATAATGGGCAAGATACTTACTTCCATGAGCCTTCAAAAACATTCCATGCTCTCGACCTTGCCATCTGTTCACCATCTCTGTTGCCTTTTTGCACTTTTAATGTGGGTAAAGATCTTTACAACAGTGATCATTATCCCATTCTTGTGTCTCTTGCACGAAGAGGAGCAAACCCCATGTCGAGATCCCCTCGATTCATACTGGACAGGGCAGACTGGGAACTCTTCTCTTCCATTGCAGAGCTCACAGATGAAATGGTAGAAGATGCGCATATCGATGACGCTGTTGAAGCTGTTACTAATACTATTATTCAGGCAGCTATGCTTTCGATTCCTAGAACATCAGGAAAACTACTAAAATATTCAAAACCATGGTGGAATCGCGACTGTCATGAAGCACTGAAAAAACAGAAAAAAGCATGGGGTATTTTTCGTAGATATCCTACATAGACACATAGGTCTTCTCCGGGTCTTGATGGCGTGAATTACGAAATGCTAAAGCATCTGTCCTGTAAGTCACTGAATGCCCTTCTCACTCTTTACAATAGGGTGTGGAAGGAGCATGCCTTTCCCAGTGCATGGAGGAGAGCTGTTGTCATTCCTATTCCTAAGCCAGGGAAAGATCCAAGGAATTCCTCCAACTATCGGCCAATTGCCCTTACGAGTTGCCTCTGCAAACTGTTTGAAAAGATGGTAAACAGCCGCCTAGTCTACTTCTTGGAAAAGAATGATATTATATCGCCTTATCAGAGTGGTTTTCGAAAGGGAAGAACAACTGTAGATAACATGCTCCTCTTAGAGACATCTATTCGAAAAGCATTTGTAAGAAGAAGCCACCTTATCTCGATATTCTTCGACATTGAAAAAGCTTATGATAAGGCATGGAGATACGGTATACTCCGGGATCTTCACGAGAGTGGCTTGCGCGGCAACCTACCAATTTTCATTCAAAATTTCTTGAACACTAGAACTTTTCAAGTAAGAATTGGCTCTGTTTTTTCGGATGTTTTTGAACAGGAAGAGGGTGTGCCTCAAGGCTGTGTGCTCAGTGTAACCCTGTTTAGTTTAAAAATAAATTCTGTACTAAAAGAACTTCCTCCCACCATCTTGGGATCTCTATATGTTGATGATCTGCAGATTAGCTGTCGAGGAGCAGACATGAGATATGTAGAGAGGCAACTGCAGATGGCTCTGATTAAGATCCAAGAATGGTCAGACAAACAGGGATTTACATTTTCGAAACAGAAAAATTCTCTGCGTGCACTTTTGTAGGAAGCGAGGTCTCCATCCTGAACCTGAGTTATACTTGAATGGTACAATTATTCCAGTTGCGCCTGAAGTAAAATTTTTAGGAGTGACGTTCGACCGAAAATTGACTTTCCTTTCTCATGTTTTAAACCTGAGAAAGAAGTGTCTAAAAACACTAAATATTTTAAAAGTGTTGGCGAACACCTCCTGGGGTGCAGAGCGTTGCTCCGTGCTTCGCATTTACAGAGCGCTTGTCCGCTCTAAACTGGACTATGGCTCAGTTGTTTATGAATCCGCTCGGTCATCTGTTTTGTTAAAACTGGATCCTGTTCACCATCAAGGTCTGCGGATTTGTTCAGGAGCTTTCAGGACTTCTCCTGTGCAGAGCCTATATGTTGACTGTAACGAACCATCACTTTATCTGAGGCGTGAGCAATTGTCCCTTTTGCAATATTTTAATACTCTATCTCAACCTGAACATCCCAATAAGCTGTGCTTACTTGATAATGAGTGTAACACATTATTTGAAACACGTCCATCCTGTGTTCCTACTTTCCCTTTAAGAGTTCGCCCTGTCATTGAGGAACTCTCCCTCTCTGATATGCACCCACAAGCAGTACAGAATTTTGAAATTCCACCTTGGGAAAATTCACGGATCCAGCTTCTTGATGTTTTTAAACATCACGTAAAGGCGAGCACTAACGAGATCGTTTACAGACAAATTTTCGCTGAGCACAGGCACAAATATAGCAGTTATTATCCGATATACACAGATGGATCAAAGTCAAATGATCATGTCGGGATGGCTTTTGTATTTGAAAATTACATAGAGGGCAGATGCCTGCACCATGCTTTCTCTGTCCTAACATCTGAACTAACTGCAATATATTATGCTCTTTTGTACATCTCAAAGCTCTGCCACAAAAAGTTCATAGTTTACACAGACTCGTATAGTGCTCTTAAATCCTTGGAAGCTTTTCCCAACGCTCAGAATCCTGTGGTAGTGGATGTTCTCAAAATTCATAGAAATTTAATGATACGAGGATATGAAATCCTGTACTGCTGAGTTCCCGGGCATACGGGAATAAAGGGAAACGAGCTTGCAGACATCGCGGCAAAATCTGCTGTCGAACTGTCCAGTCGCCTTATCCCTTTTAGAGACATCTGCTGTGTCATCAAGGGAAAGATACGAAAAAAATGGCAGTAAATTTGGGATGTTCAGCATCACAACAAGTTGAGAAACATCAAACCTAGAATTGAGCATTGGGATTTTGCTGGAAATCGTAAAGAGGACGTTCTTTTGACTCGACTCAGAATTGGTCATACCAGAGTCACACATAGCTATCTTCTTAAAGCTGAAAATGAGCCTGTTTGTTTTAATTGTAATGTTTGTTTATCTCTTCGTCATATTTTAATTGAGTGTCAATGTTTTAATAGTCTTCGCCAGAGATATTTTAATAGCTGTGACTTACCTCTCGACCGTTTAATCGGAAGAGAGGTCAATTCTAATTTATTTTATTATTTAAAAGAGATTGGCTTTTATTACCAAATGTAATTTGTTTTGAAGACTGTGTCTTGAATGTTAATATGTGCTTTTAACTTGTTTTTATATGACTTCATCCTCTGGATTTGGTACATTTATCTACTTGTTTTTATTTATTGAATTTTAATGTCATCAATTGTAATCATCTCATCTTTTGTTTGGCGCGTCATAATCATCTCTGGTTTTTGCGCCATAATCACTCACTCACTCACCCCTAATACTCAATATCCAGTAATAGTGGATATTCTCAAAATACATATAAACTTAATAAATCGTGGATATGAAATCCTGTACTGCTGGGTTCCCGGGCATGTGGGAATAAAAGGGAATGAGCTGGCAGATATCACAGCAAAATGTGCTGTTGAACTGTCCGGTCGTCTCATCCCTTTTGCAGACATCGGTTGTGTTGTGAAACAAAAGATCCGAAAAGAATGGCAGCAACTTTGGGATGTTCAGTTTCAAAATAAATTAAGACATGTAAAACCTAGAATTGAGCACTGGGAATTAACCAAAAATCGTAAGGAGGAAATTCTTTTGACTCAGAATTGGTCACACAAGAATGACACATAGCTACCTTTTAAAAGCTGAAAATCAGCCTGTTTGTTTTAACTGTAATGTTTGTTTATCTGTTCGTCATATTTTAATTGAGTGTCCATGTTTTAATAGGCTTCGCCAGAAAAATTTTTAATAGCTGTGACTTGCCTCTCGACCGTTTAATCGGAAGAGAAGGTCAATTGTGGTTTGTTTTATTATTTGAAAGAGACTGGCTTTTATTACCAAATTTAATTTGTTTTGAAGACTGTATCTTGAATTTTAATATGTGCTTTTAATTTGTTTTTATATGACTCCATCCTCTGGATTTGGTACATTTATCTACTTGATTTTTTATTGAATTTTAAATCATCAATTGTAATCATCCCATCTCGTGTTTGGCGTGCTATAATCATCTTTGGTTTTTGCGCCATAATCTCTCACTCACTCACTCACAACCATTGTAAGTTTCTGCAAGTCGTCCGTACTCCTCCGGATGTGATCAAGGTGACAGCCGCTAATGTGTCAGAAAAGCCATTTGGGTTGGTCTAAGGCTCCTCTAAACCAGGCTGAATCACCAACTTTTCTCTCTTAGCGAGTAAGGGAACGCGCTGCCAATTTTGGCGCGTTTATCGCACACGCTGGCTGAATGTCTGCTGTTTTTTTTTAAAGATTGATTTTATAGACGCGTTGCATTAAGCGCATGTAAACTTTTCGGATAATTTATTAATTCTCGAATAGTATATAGACTTTTTCACTTATATAAAAATTCCGCGTATATTTGTGAAAAATATTCAAAATAACTAATGCTTTAGATGTTTCAGTTTAGTTAGCAGACTAAATAAGATATGAGTAAAAACTTTCAATAGTGTCAAATGGGGAAATAGTTAAAACATAGAGTATACAAATAAATTTATCTTAATGACATTTTAACAAAAATTTCCATAAAAACACTGTAAATTCATACTCAAAAAATAACTTAAGAATATGTTGTCATTTAAGTCTGAGGTATATGCAAATAATTGTGCAAGAAGAAACACTTTCTTTTAAATGTGTGAAATATTTCATAGCATATATGAAAGAAGAAAGTATAGCATTCTGAGTTCTGGATGCTTTTCACCACATGTAATATAAATACGAACTAGAAACCGTAATAAACAAGCCTTCCCCTCCAATCAGATCACCTTTGTGTTGCATTGTATTTGTAATATTTCTAAAAATCCAATTTTTACCTAAATTAAAAAACAGTTATTCCATAACAGTTAATAAATTTGAGCGTACATAGAAAGAATTTTGTAATTTGAGTTACGTTACAAAATAATTCATAGTTTATATATTTTATACTAATAATTTAGATAAAGCTTGTCCTTTTCCAATTTAAGAATGTGTATTAACCACATTCTTAAATTGTAAAAGGACGACTTAACCACATGTAATTCATGTGGTTTAAAAAGAAAGCTTATTTTACACAGCAACAGCATTTCATGCAGTCAAATTTTTTTTTAATTGCTAGTTATTATACATAATACTTTAGTTTTAAAAACATTCTTATTAGAAAGCATAACTAAGAAACTTCTTTTCAAAGCACCACAGTGACTGCAAAGAATGTCGTTAAATTTACAAAAGTATTGAAGATATATTGAACAGCATTATAACAAGAAAGTATTGTACAAAATATGTAAATTTAGCATAACTTCCCCCTCAGGGGGCTCACTTTTGTGAGTACGGGTGTGGCAATCCCGAGGTACCCTAGCCCTTCATGGGATCATCTTGGTGAGACGGGTGTCACGATCCTGGAGCCCCAGTGATCTATCCTCTTTTCCGTCTCCTCTCCTCTTGGCTGGAACTTTTTCCCTTCCCTTCTCCCTCGTGGTTTCTCTCTACGGAGTTTGGGGCTCGTCACGAGAGACTGGAGCAGCCTTTGTCTCTAGTCTTCGAGTGGGGAGAAAACTGCCCACGTGTTTGCCGCGCGTGGAGACCCGTGTCGCTGGAAAGGAGGGTCCAGGAAGTTGAGAGGCGAGGTACTGTCCCCAACACACTACTTTGGCCTCTGCTTCAGCTAAACGGGATGCACCTTAGTCGTCCTAACATGTGCAAATCGGCTGGTCTCTGGTCCTTGTGTCAGTGGCTTGGGGTCAAGCTCTCGGGAGTACCTGCTTTCGGAAAAGCCGACTGTGGGGCTTCAGTTTGCGTATAGGTCCGGCTAGCCCTAACACAGGAATCTGCGTTCCCTTGTTGGGCTTCGTGGTGGGCGGGGCCGTCGGACCCGAATCTTTTTTTCTTTCACTATGGCTTCTTCACATATATATTTAATTAAAGATTTCGAGGAAACTCAACCTAGTTCTGAAACGTCTACTGCTAAACCAGTCACTCAACCTAGTTCTGAAACATCTACTGCTAAACCAGTCACGCAACCTGTAAGCGAATTTGGGAAAGAGTTCGAAAAGTATTTGGAATATATAAAGACCACTCACTTTCCTTTCTGGAAAAAGATGGCCGAGTGATTAGCTCCATAGAAAAAATTGCGAATACTATTGGTGAGACATTTGCTGCTGTATCTTCCAGCAGAAACTATTCACTTGCATTTCTCTCTATCAAGCAGCACTCTGAAATAAATCCCATCGCATTCAACTCTACCAAATTTCAGTCTTACAATAGAGCATTTACTATGCTGGAATTAAAGAGAGCTTTATTGCAGACACATAGGATATCACAGCGAAATGTGCTGTTGAACTGTCCAGTCGCCTCATCCCTTTTGGAGACATCCCTCAGGGGGCTCACTTTTGTGAGTACGGGTGTGGCAATTCCGAGGTACACTAGCCCTTCAGGGGATCATCTTCTTGGTGAGACGGGTGTCACGATCCTGGAGCCCCAGTGATCTATCCTCTTTTCCGTCTCCTCTCCTCTTGGCTGGAACTTTTTCCCTTCCCTTCTCCGCCCTCAGGGGCTCACCTTTGTGAGTACGGGTGTGGCAATCCCGAGGTACCCTTGCCCTTCAGGGGATCATCTTCTTGGTGAGACGGGTGTCACGATCCTGGAGCCCCAGTGATCTATCCTCTTTTCCGTCTCCTCTCCTCTTGGCTGGATCTTTTTCCCTTCCCTTCTCCCTTGTGGTTTCTCTCTACGGAGTTTGGGGCTTGTCACGAGAGGCTGGAACAGACCTTGTCTCTAGTTCTCGAGTGGCGAGAAAACTGCCCACGTGTTTGCCGTGCGTGGAGACCCGTGTCGCTGGAAAGGAGGGTCCTGGTAGTTGAGGGGCGAGGTACTGTCCCCAACACACTGCTTTGGCCTCTGCTTCAGCTAAACGGGAGGCACCTTAGTCGTCCTCACGGGTGTCAATCGGCTGGTCACTAGTCCTTGTGTCAGTGGCTTGGGGTCAAGCTCTCGGGAGTACCTGCTTTCGGGAAAGCCGACTGTGGGGCATCAGTTTGCGTATAGGTCCGGCTAGCCCTAACACAGGAATCTGTGTTCCCTTGTTGGGCTCCGTGGTGGGCGGGGCCGTCGGACCCGAATCTTTTCTTATTTCAATATGGCTAATTCTCAAATTTTTCTGATCAAAGACTTCGAAGTCACTCCAGTCTCTCAACCTAGTTCTGAAACGTCCACTACTAAACCAGTCACTCAACCTAGCTCTGAACCACCTACTAATAAACCAATCATTCAACCTAGTTCTGAAAAGTCTACTACTAAACCAGTCACTCAATCTAGTTCTGAAAATTCTGCAAAAAAATTACGGACAGATGCAAATAAAAAAGTCATAACAATAGTCCCCGTTTCCTAGTCATCTCTAGTCCTTCTGGCGAAATGCATAAGATGTCTCCTTTCGTGATTAACAAATACATCCAGTCTTGTATTGGTGAGCCGAGAAATATAAAGCGTCTCCGCTCCGGAGACTTCCTTATTGATACAATCTCAGCCACCCAGTCTGCTTCTTTACTTCAAATAACTAAACCTGGGCAACCGAATGTCAATGTAACAGCACATAAGACACTGAATTATTGTCGTGGCGTTATATCGGAATTCGACCTTCTGTATGTTCCTGAAGAAGAGATCGCTTCCGAGCTATCCGACCAAAATGTCTGCGGTGCTAGGCGGATCAAGATGCGTAAGGAAGGTAAGTTGATCGATACGAAACACGTGATCCTTACCTTCAACACGCCTGATCTGCCTAAGAATATTAAGGCCGGATATTTAAATTGTCCCGTAAGACCTTATATTCCCAACCCTATGCGATGCTTCCAATGCCAGCGTTTCGGCCATTCTAAGACGTCTTGTCGTGGCAGCCTCACATGCGCCCGATGCTCACAGATTGGCCACGATTCTGAAAATTGTACCGCTGCGCCTCTTTGTATAAATTGCAAGGGTGAGCACCCAGCATTTTCACGCCTCTGTCCAAAATGGAAATTGGAAAAAGAAGTGCAGACTGCAAAGGTTACGAGGAACATCTCATATGCCGAAGCCAGAAGATTAGTCCAAAGCACACAGCTACGACCAAATACATCTTACGCCAATGCTCTTAAAAAATCTCGCTCAGTTGCTACCCAAACATCAGTTAATATGCAGACGCCACCAAACAAAACTCAACAGACTACAAACAACAAGAAGAAAGAAAACCCAACCCATACAGTACAAAATAAAGAAATAGTAATTCAAAGCAAACCCAAAACTACCACACGAAAAGAAACAAATAAAAATAGAAGTTCCAGCAATAGCTCTCTTGATGGAATGGTTTCTGAATCTGCGGATTCAGACGGTATGGAAGTAGAAGAGGGTCTGGAAGTTCCCAAGCATCTACTTCCACGAAAAACCAAACAAGAGCACAGAAATAACAAAAACTATTCATAATGGCCACCCTCGTATCATGGAACTGTCGTGGTTTCCACCGAAATCTGCTCGACATCAAAGCTATAATCAATGTTCATCAACCTTTATGCTTCGCAATACAGGAAACAAATCTAAAACCGGAACAACAAGCAAAACTTCGGAGGTTTTCTTTCGTCAGGAAGGTTAACCTTGCAGGTGAGCGTGCCAGTGGAGGTACAGGTCTCCTCACCTCATTCGACTACCCCTCAAGTTCCTTTCCTTTGACGACACCCCTCCAAGTTGTCGCTACTCAAACAAATTTTTATATTGTTGTTACAGTCGTTTCTCTGTATTTGCCTCCAAATGAGCATATTAATCAGCAAGATTTAAATGGTCTTTTACAGCAGCTGCCTGAGCCTTTCATCATAATAGGAGATTTTAACGGCCATAGTCCGCTCTGGGGTAGTAAGGATACTAATTGCCGAGGAAGACAAATTGAGCAGATGATCGAAGATCATAGCCTTTGTCTCCTCAATAATGGGCAAGATACTTACTTCCATGAGCCTTCAAAAACATTCCATGCTCTCGACCTTGCCATCTGTTCACCATCTCTGTTGCCTTTTTTCACTTTTAATGTGGGTAAAGATCTTTACAACAGTGATCATTATCCCATTCTTGTGTCTCTTGCACGAAGAGGAGCAAACCCCATGTCGAGATCCCCTCGATTCATACTGGACAGGGCAGACTGGGAACTCTTCTCTTCCATTGCAGAGCTCACAGATGAAATGGTAGAAGATGCGCATATCGATGACGCTGTTGAAGCTGTTACTAATACTATTATTCAGGCAGCTATGCTTTCGATTCCTAGAACATCAGGAAAACTACTAAAATATTCAAAACCATGGTGGAATCGCGACTGTCATGAAGCACTGAAAAAACAGAAAAAAGCATGGGGTATTTTTCGTAGATATCCTACTCTGCGAAACCTCATAGCCTTTAAAAGAACCAAAGCAAATGCACGAAAAGTAAGAAGGCAGAGCCAGAGGGATTCCTGGATTTCATATGTGTCGTCAATAACATCCTCTACGCCTAGCAAGCGGGTTTGGGAAAGAGTTCAAAAAGCATGCGGCATATATAAAGACCACTCACTTTCCTTTTTGGAAAAAGATGGCCGAGTGATTAGCTCCATAGAAGAAATTGCGAATACTATCGGTGAGACATTTGCTTCCGTTTCTTCCAGCAGAAACTATACACCTGCATTTCTTTCTATGAAGCAGCACTCTGAAATAAATCCCATCGCATTCAACTCTTCCAAATCTGAGCCTTACAATAGAGACTTTACTATGCTTGAATTAAGGAGTGCTTTATTGCAGACACATAGGTCTTCTCTGGGTCTTGATGGAGTGAATTATGAAATGCTAAAGCATCTGTCCTGTAAGTCACTGAATGCCCTTCTATCTCTTTACAATAGGGTGTGGAAGGAGCATGCCTTTGCCAGTGCATGGAGGAGAGCTGTTGTCATTCCTATTCCTAAGCCAGGGAAAGATCCAAGGAATCCCTCCAACTATCGGCCAATTGCCCTTACGAGTTGCCTCTGCAAACTGTTTGAAAAGATGGTAAACAGCCGCCTAGTCTACTTCTTCGAAAAGAATGATATTATATCGCCTTATCAGAGTGGTTTTCGAAAGGGACGAACAACTGTAGATAACATGCTCCTCTTAGAGACATCTATTCGAAAAGCATTTGTAAGAAGAAGCCACCTTGTCTCGATATTGTTCGACATTGAAAAAGCTTATGATAAGGCATGGAGATACGGTATACTCCGGGATCTTCACGAGAGTGGCTTGCGCGGCAACCTACCAATTTTCATTCAAAATTTCTTGAACACTAGAACTTTTCAAGTAAGAATTGGCTCTATTTTTTCGGATGTTTTTAAACAGGAAGAGGGTGTGCCTCAAGGCTGTGTGCTCAGTGTAACCCTGTTTAGTTTAAAAATAAATTCTGTACTAAAAGAACTTCCTCCCACCATCTTGGGATCTCTATATGTTGATGATCTGCAGATTAGCTGTCGAGGAGCAGACATGAGATATGTAGAGAGGCAACTGCAGATGGCTCTGAATAAGATCCAAGAATGGTCAGACAAACAGGGATTTACATTTTCGAAACAGAAAAATTCTCTGCGTGCACTTTTGTAGGAAGCGAGGTCTCCATCCTGAACCTAAGTTATATTTGAATGGTACAATTATTCCAGTTGCGCCTGAAGTAAAATTTTTAGGAGTGACTTTCGACCGAAAATTGACTTTCCTTTCTCATGTTTTAAACCTGAGAAAGAAGTGTCTAAAAACACTAAATATTTTAAAAGTGTTGGCGAACACCTCCTGGGGTGCAGAGCGTTGCTCCATGCTTCGCATTTACAGAGCGCTCGTCCGCTCTAAACTGGACTATGGGTCAGTTGTGTATGGATCCGCTCGGTCATCTGTTTTGTTAAAACTGGATCCTGTTCACCATCAAGGTCTGCGGATTTGTTCAGGAGCATTCAGGACTTCTCCTGTGCAGAGCCTATATGTTGACTGTAACGAACCATCACTTTATCTGAGGCGTGAGGAATTGTCCCTTTTACAATATTTTAATATCTTATCCCAACCTGAACATCCCAATAAGCTGTGCTTACTTGATAATGAGTGTAACACACTATTTGAAACACGTCCATCCTCTGTTCCTACTTTTCCTTTAAGAGTTCGCCCTGTCATTGAGAAACTTTCCCTCTCTGATATGCACCCCCAAGCAGTACAGGATTTTGAAATTCCACCTTGGGAAACTTCACGGATTCAGCTCCTTGATGTTTTCAAACATCACGTGAAGGCGAGCACTAACGAGATCGTTTACAGAGAACTCTTCGCTGAGCACAGGCACAGATATAGCAGTTATTATCCGATATAAACAGACGGATCAAAGTCAAATGATCATGTCGGGATGGCTTTTGTATTTGAAGATTACATTGAGGGCAAATTCCTACACCATGCTTGCTCAGTCCTAACATCTGAACTAACTGCAATATATTATGCTCTTTTGTACATCTCGAAGCTCTGCCACAAGAAGTTCATAGTTTATACGGACTCGTATAGTGCTCTTAAATCTTTGGAAGCTTTTCCCAACACTCAGAATCCTGTGGTAGTGGATGTCCTGAAAATTCATATAAATTTAACGATTCGCGGATATTAAGTCCTGTACTGCTGGGTTCCTGGACATGCTGGAATAAAGGGAAATGAGCTTGCAGATATTGCAGCCAAATCTGCGGATGAACTGACTAGTCGCCTTATCCCTTTTAGAGATATTTGCTGTGTCATCAAGGGAAAAGTTTGGAAAAAATGGCAGCAAATTTGGGATGTTCAGCTTCAAAACAAGTTAAGACATGTAAAACCTAGAATTGAGCATTGGAAATCAACCAAAAATCGTAAGGAGGAAGTTCTTTTGACTCGCCTCAGAATTGGTCACACTAGAGTGACACATAACTATCTTCTCAAAGCTGAAAATGAGCCTGTGTGTTTTAATTGTAATGTTTGTTTATCTGTTCGTCATATTTTAATTGAGTGTCCATGTTTTAATAGTCTTCGCCAGAAATATTTTAATAGCTGTGACTTACCTCTCGACCGTTTAATCGGAAGAGAGGTCAATTGTAATTTATTTTATTATTTGAAAGAAACTGGCTTTTATCACCAAATGTAATTTGTTTTAAAGATTGTATCTTGAATTTTAAATGTGTGGTTTTAACTTGTTCTTATATGACTTCATACTCTGGATTTGATACATTTGTCTACTTGTTTTTATTTATTGTATTTTAATTTCATCAATTGTACTCACCCCATCACGTGTTTGGCGCACTATAATCATCTTTGGTTTTGCGCCATAATCTCTCACTCTCACTCACCCTTTTAGAGACATCCATTCGAAAAGCTTTCGTAAGAAGGAGTCACCTTGTCTCGGTATTTTTTGACATTGAGAAAGCATATGATAAGGCATGGAGATACGGTATACTTCGGGATCTTCACGAGAGTGGCTTGCGCGGCAACCTACCAATTTTTATTCAGAATTTCTTGAATACTAGAACATTTCAATAAGGATTGGCTCTGTTTTGTCTGATGTTTTTGAACAAGAAGAGGGTGTGCCTCAAGGCTGTGTGCTCAGTGTAACTCTCTTCAGCCTAAAAATAAATTCTGTATTAAAACAACTTCCTTCCACCATATCAGGTTCTTTATATGTTGATGATTTAGAAATTAGCTGTAAAGGTGTGGATATGAGACATGTAGAGAGACAGATCCAGATCGCTTTGAACAGGATCCAGGAATGGGCAAAAAGACAAGGATTTACGTTTTCGAAACAGAAGACTGTCTGTGTGCATTTTTGTAGAAAGCGAGGTCTCCATCCTGAGCCTGAATTATATCTTAATGTGTCTGTGATTCCAGTAGCATCTGAAGTAAAATTTTTAGGGGTGATGTTCGACCAAAAATTGACTTTCCTTCCTCATGTCCTAAACTTGAGAAAAAAGTGTATAAAAATTTTAAATATTTTAAAAGTCCTGGCGAACACCTCCTGGGGTGCAGAGCGTTGCTCCATGCTTCGCATTTACAGAGCTCTTGTCCGCTGTAGACTAGACTACGGCTGAGCTGTTTATGGATCCGCTCGGTCTTCAGTGTTGTTAAAATAGACCCTGTTCATCGTCAGGCTCTACGGAATTTTTCTGGAGCCTTCAGGACGTCTCCTGTCCAGAGCCTTTATGTTGACTGTTACGAACCATCACTCCGTTTGAGGCGTGAGGAGTTGTCTCTTTTACAGTATTTTAATATTTTATCTCAACCTGACCATCCTTATAACTTGTGTATATGTGAAAATAGCTGTGACCTTTTATTTGAGGCACGTCTATCCTGTGTGCCTTCTTTTCCTGTTAGAGTTCGTCCCCTCACTGAACAATTTTTCTGTCTGATATTTCCCCACAGGCAGTACAGCATTTTGAAATTGCACCTTGGAGAAATGCACAAATCCACCTTCTTGACATTTTCCACAATTACGGAAAAACAACTACTAATGAGAGCATCTACAGACAAATTTTTGCTGAGCACAGGCAGAGTTACAGGAGTTATGTTGCCATATATACGGATGGCTATAAGTTAGCTTGCCATGTTGGCATGTCATTTATAATTGGTGACCACATGGAAGGCAGACGTTTACACGACGCTTCCTCTGTCTTAACCTCCGAACTGACTGCCATATATTATGCGCTTTTGTACATCTCAACGCTGCACCATCGAAAATTCATTGTATATACGGACTCCTACAGTGCATTGAAAGCTTTAGAATCCTTTTCTAGCACTGAGAATCCTGTGATGGTGGATGTTCTCAAGTTGAATATTAAAATGACATGTCGTGGATTTGAACTTCTGTACTGCTGGGTCCCCGGACATACAGGAATAAAGGGCAATGAGGTGGCGGACATCGCAGCGAAATCTGCTGTTGAAATGTCCGGCCGCCTCATCCCTTGTAAAGATATCCGTTGTGTCATAAAAAAGAAGATCCGAAAGAAATGGCAGCAACTTTGGGACATTCAACTTCATAACAAGTTGAGAAGGGTGAAGCCTAAAATAGAGCATTGGGATACTACTAGCAATCTCAGGGAGGAAGTTCTTTTGACTCGCCTTAGAATTGGTCACATTTTAATAATCTTCGTGAGAAGTATTTTAATAGCTGCGACCTGCCTCTCGACCGTTTTATCGGAAGAGAGGTCAATAATAATTTGTTTCACTACCTCAAGGAAACAGGTTTCTATTATTTAATTTGATTTTTGTCCTGCGATTTTATGTTGGAATTTTAATTAATCAGATGTTTTAGGATTTTATATCTATACTGCATATCTCACTATTAAAGTCATAATCAGCATTTTCATCCCATCATTTAAATATCTTTTTACTTGCCTCGATTTTAAAAGTGTGCTGTTGTCTTTATATTGTTTTTCCTCTAGTTTAAAAAATAATCCTGTGTTTGGCGCATATGGCCTATTGAGCTTTGCGCCATAAAACTACTACCACTACTACTACTGCTTAGAAGCACATGATCTTAGTCACCAGATGCAAAATTATAGTTAATTTTTTGCCCTAAATACAAGTTTATTACACAGTAGTAAAATGTATAACTTAATAACATGTTATATAAAAATTAATGATAATAAGTTTATCAGAAATGAATTAATTCTGCAAATAAACTTTCTGCACTTGAAAATTTTCTACACCTGAGGGGAGGGAGAGATCTAGTAAAATTAGATTTATTATAACTTCAGTTGGACCAAACACCTTCTACATATATATATGCATCACTAAAGAAATAAATAAAATTATCATGCTTTAAAAACAGATGTACCATACCAGTTTTTCCCCTTGTTACCCTTTACATTGAGAAATAACAAACAGTACAACGCTGAAAAATACTATCCTTGAAATTTTTTTAAATCAAGAAACACACACCATCTTTTTATTTAAGCATTTCACTTCAAAAACTGATACACATACCAATTTATTTTCACTAGCCTTTATACTGATAACATGCCATATAAAAATGATAAGGATTATCCTTGAAATTCAGATAAAATGAAGTAACACATACCATCTTTTAATCATGCATTACTAAAATGAATAAAATGATTACGCTTCAAAAAAAGGATACACATTTTGACACATATTCATGAAGGTTCACTGAAACAGCACAATCATCCAGTACTTCAAATAAAGCAATATGGAATAACAAAATAGGAAAATTTATGCACGCTGGACATCTTTTTTCTATTGCATGTTGTCTGACATGATCCACAAGTGCCTAAAAATGTACCCAAAGAAACACATTTCAATATTAACAAAAAAATTGTTTACAGATTAAAATTCATTCATTTCATACCAGTATTATAAAGATCATGCATGAAACAAATCTGCTTTCCCATACTTTTAAGTAAAACTTAACTGAAATTTTATACTGGAAAATATGCTTTATTTCTATATATTAGAAACAAGAAAATAATACCATAATAATATACTCATAACCTAGGAGAAAGTAACGTATATAACATCAAACACAGAAATTTATATACTCTTAGCCTAGGAAAAAGTAATACATATTACATAAAACACAATTATCTAATATAAAACATACATGCCTTCTAAAATTATTTTATTTTACTTTTTGTTTCTTATTGGCCGATGCTGATGAATATGAAACGTTATGGGCTCTTTTGTTGATAAGATGCTGTATAAAGCCTTTGCATCTAGTAATAAAAAAAATTATAATTACTTTCTTAAGATTACAGCATTCTGGCATGGCCACATAAGTACATTTATCAATTATTCTTTCAACTAATTCTTTTGTGATGGCTGATTGTAAACGAAGGAGTACATCTTTACATTTTTGAAAATCTCGTTTAGCTTCCCTACATATTCGATACATCTCTGAAGAGATGACCTTCAGTCCACCTTTATTGCTATGTATTGTAAGAATTGTGCGATGCTCGGGTATGTCAGGTTCCAGCATGGTCATCTGAAATGGTCATAGCTGTTTTACAATTTTCACATATGCTTTTTTTTCAACAACTTATTATATATGACTCCTGCGATGTAATGTATATCATTTTCTTCCACAGCTGGGGGCAAGCGACGTTTCACTGCCACTGCAGAAGCGGTAGATGGCACTACAGAATTGGAGATAGGATGCAAGACCTCTTTTCTGATAGCAACCTCTAACTCAGAAGCATCAAAGAGGCTGTGGTCACTTTCAGAAGAATAATTTGGATTATTGATATCTGAAATGAACTGTGATAGGCACTAATTTCAGTGTTCTCTTCGCTTGCAAAGCAGTAGGCTTTGCACCCGACTTTCGTCTAATCTGTGAAAAGGCATTTTCCAGCGCATCTTATGCCAACCCGCCTGGTCAGAAAAATGTAAACCCCTCGGAAAATAATTCTTTTGAGAGTTTCACAACACTCAATGTGCTCATAATAATACCAGTTTGAAATGTCTTCCATGCTTTCCCAAACTGAACAGTTTCAGTCACATGAATGAAATTTTAATAAAATATTAAATTTCTCATCTTGATTTTTGATAGTGATGACTTTTTTTTTTTTTTTTTTTTGATGCCTTGCAGTCATAATTGTAAACCATTCTGCTACAAGTCTTAGCCACCATGTAGAAGTTAATGCTTCTTTTGCAACTTGGTGTAAAATAACTGCTTTTTCAACAGCAGCGGCTGTTTTTACAGTTAAGCTTTTATAGATTAAATAAGGTAGTTAAAATTAAAAATTTTTAAAATAGAAATATTTTAAGGTGAAGTATTAAGTTAAAAAATTTTTATGAGTTAAGCCAAAAATGGATATATAAGTTAAACTTTAATAAATTAATTAAGAAAGTTAAAATTAAGAATCAACCTATTTTCCTATTATGATTTTAAATCCTAACTGTCTGGACCGTGACATGTGAAAAGATGAGGTCTTGGCAAATGGAGGAGCATAATAAGGTTAGCAGCACGGATAAATATGCCGGTTGAACGAGGCCGGATTAGGTCCGGCGGGTAATTGGAAAAAGTTAAGGATCGCCAGGTTAAACCCGTGAAGTGCTAGTTGTAATTTAATTTAGAAAGAATTCCCAGTCAAGCAAACACCTCAGCTTGGGCTTCCTAGGAAAGATGTTAAATGTTCTATCTAGAACGCTCCTAGGTCGCTTAGCAGAGCTAGGCTCTGCTGGATCATATGCAGGAAGTGAGTGCAAGACTGGGTTTTCAATCTGTGATAATCTATTGAAAAACTTGGCCGAATTTTGCCGAAAAAAGGCATCAAGAGGTAAAATGTTGACATCATTATGTAGCACTTCATTACGGTCGAACTAATGAGCATTAGTCAAAATACGAAGCGTGACGCTCTGAAATACTTGAATTTTCTTCAGGTGGCTGTTAGCTGCTGTAGACCAGACGACGGCTGCGTACGTCAGGATGGGAAGGATGGTGCTCCTGTACAGGAGGATCTTATTGTTGAGGGAGAGGTTGCTGGTTCTATTGATTAATGACATCAGTTGAGTCCGGGTATTTCTGGCTTTGGAGATGATATAGTTGATGTGTGTATTCCAGAGCAGCTTCGCATCTAGATATACTCCCAGATATTTATAGGAATCCACCCCGGGTACATTTTCTTCAAACAGCCTGAGTGGTGGGAGTTGACTATGGACATTCCTCTTTCTGGAAAAGAAAACTGTGGCGGCACTTTTGGCGACATTAATTTTGATTTTCCAGGTAATGAGCCAGGACTCCAAGTCTGACAAATACAGCTGAAGGTGATTGAGAGTGTGATGCAGTGTTGAGTGCTGCGAAATGATGGCTGTGTCGTCTGCATAAAGTGCTAGATCGACACTAGGTGACTGTGATATGTCATTTACGTACAAGTTGAAGAGAAAAGGACTAATTAGTCCTCCCCTGCGGGACGCCGGCCAGGATAGGGCGAAGAGAAGAAACAGAATACTTTACTTTGACAGAAAAGGTACGATTAGTGAGGTAAGAGTGCATTAAGTGCACAAAATTGGCCGAAATTTCAAGTCGCATGAGCTTGAATAAAATTCCGATATGCCAACACCTGTCGAAAGCCTTTGCTACGTCTAAATAAATGGTAGCTGTAGGCTTTCCACTGCGAGATCCTGTGTGAATGATTTCTACTACCCTCAGTAGCTGGGTCTGAGTTGAGTGTTTAATACGAAAACCGAATTGTTGAGGAATAATAATATTTCGGCTTTGGCAGAAATCATTCAGGAATCTAAGCAGTATAGCTTTGTAAATCTTACTAAGTGAAGACAGGAGGCTGATCGGTCTGTAATTTTGAGGGACCTTTGTGTCCATTCCAGGTTTTAGAATAGTAATGACACAAGCATTCTTCCAGCTATCAGGATAGTATTTTAACCTTAGCATTGAGTTGATCAAGACTGCTAGGTAAAATATAAATTTGACTGGTAAGTTTTTAATCATGCGATTAGAAATCCTATCCAGACCAGGCGCTTTTCCAGGTTTGAGATTTTTGACAATAGTAGAAATCTCAGACATTGTTGTGGTAATGGGTTCCTCAGTGTGTGTATCTGAGGAGAGAAATTCTTCAACTTGGTGTTGAACTTCATGCGTGTGCTCTGCACAGGAATCGAACATGAGTCCAGTGTTAGGTGAAAATTGTGTTTGAAGACTGTCCGCAATGCGTTCAACCTTCTTGGCGTCTGTTAATGCCATCCGGTCATTGACCGTGGCCATTAAGAGGGGGAATGTCGTGTTTCGGTTTGCGTAGCCGAGCGCTAGCTTCTCAAAGGCTATTGTCAGAAGTCTTTAAGGACTTAAGATAATTTGAGTATTTATCGTCTGCGTACTTCTTAATATCAGACTTGATCTCATTCTGGAGACTTCGCAGTTGAACTCGAAAGCTTTCCAAACGTATATTTTGCCAATCTCTGCGAAGACGGTTTTTAATTTTGATTTTCTCTTTAATGAAATCAGGTAATTTGTAGTGATTAGACCTGAATTTGGGCTTGGAAGCAGCCGTAAACGCACTTCCCAGGGTTTGGTTGAGCCTGCCAGTGGCTAAATCAACCTCCTGATTATCGTTAATTTTGATAGGGGGGAGAATACCATTTTCCAAAACATACCAAAAGTTGTCCCAATTTGTGGAGACTTGCGCCGGTAAATTTTGATTGATTTTGGAAGTTTTAAGGGTGAGGTGAACCGGATAATGGTCGGAGGACAATTCCGGGATCACTTCGATCGAATAATTTACTGGAATATTTTTGAATAAAGCCAAATCAATAATAGAAGGAACGCCTAACCCCCCCCAGGATACTGGAAATGGGTAGGTGAGTTCGGCGCTATAATTTGGATACGGGCGTCCTGAGCCCAAATTTTGAGTTTATCGCCATAGTTGTTGGCAGTGACACAATCCCAACTTCTATGACGGGCATTTAAATCTCCTGCGATAATCAGGTTATTTGCAACACCACTGAGTTTTCTGAGATCAGAGATAAATGCTGGTCCCTGTCTCGGAGGCATATAGCAGGACGCTACTGTTATGGGGGGGATTTGGAATATGAATTTGAATAATAGTTGCTTCTAAAGCCTCCAGTGGTGGCGTGGGAATCCTAGAATGTTTTAGTGAGCGTTTTACATAAATGCTAGTACCGCAACTAGCACGAACAGTGATGCATACCTCTCTATCATTTCGGTAGCAGAAATAATTCGCGATGTTCGCGCTAAGTCCCTCAACCAGATGTGTCTCCTAAACGAGGAAAAGATTCATGTGGTGCTCATTAATAAAATCCCGGACTTCATGAATCTTCTTGATGCCATTCGCATTCCAGAAAGAGATCAGGAGGCTTTCATCGCTGCTTGAAGAGTTGAATATGAGGCCGTTAATTCAGGAGGCCGACAATTCAGGAGGCCGACGTAGACCTCATAGATGCAGAAAGCCCGCTCAGGTCCGGTGGAGACAGTCCGGAGCTGCGGTAGAGCATTTCTGAAAGCCTGGAGGAGTGTGTTGTGATCAATACCAAATTCGGAAGAAATTTGGAACACACTCCTCAGGGTATCCGTGCAACTATAATCCTGTGCGGTCTGAGCGTGAGCCTGGGCCGGGGGGTTTTGGCTGAGGAGCAGGTCTCTGTACCGGGGCTTGCTTCCGAACTTGCTTCGGTGTAGGGGCTTGCTTCTGGTCCGGTGCTTGCTTCTCCGTCTGTGTAAGTCCGGGATTTTTTCGTCCGGAAACGATTTCACTAAAAGAGGGATCCGTGCTGCTAAGAGAAGCTTTAGCCGGAGCCGGTACAAATTTTGATTTCCCGCTATCCGATTGAAAAGGGGGATTTTTACTTTTATTCTTAGGGTTTCTAGGGCAATGAAACCAGTTGGCTGCGTGTCGCCCAAGGCAGTTCGCGCAGGTATTAGCTTCTTCAGGGTCTTTAGTGCACTGATACGCGTAGTGCGGCCCAGCACACCGCAGATACCTGATCGGCAGTGTACACACTGCGGAACTGTGAAAGAATCCTTGGCAGCGCCAACAGTGGCTCGGCCCTTTCTTCCCTATGTGTTTCTCAATTTTAATTTCAACTCCGAACATTAAAGTTTCCTCGAAAATATCATATGCACTTAATGAGGGGTTGAGCTGAATCAGAAAAAGTGGCATTGGGTAGCGGGATCTGTGCCTACGGAGCTGAGTTACATTAATTACTGAGTAACCCAGTATTTGAAGTTCATTTTTAATTTTATCCGCTTTAGTGGTATTTAGAAGACCTCGTAGGATAGCCTTTACGGGCCGATCTTGTTTTAGATTAAATGATTTGTATTCGGCGCCCTGGTTAGTTAATATTTGGGCCACCGAACGATAATCCTGCTCATTTTGCATTCCTGAGAAACTTGCCTTTCATGCGGCAAATTGCTGTAGGCACAGTGGCTTGGAGCAGAGAAGTAAGAAATTCAAATCTTTTGGTTCTACGAAGAAAACAGGTATTTTCCTTTTGCTATTATTAGTGCTTTCAGATGGGGGGAGTACCGTCAACGGATTGCTCCTCGGAAGTTTCTTTCTCCCTCTGCTGAGGAGGGTTATCAGCTGGTTGGGTGGGAGGTAATTCCTCCTCTGACCTTTCGCTCCAAAATGGAGGAATGCTGTTATCAGTAACTTGTTTATCTGGCTAATTTCGCTCACCTCGTGTAACAAGATGGCGAGGAGGCCGTTGAAATCCCTCATCGTCGATTTTTCTAATTTTTTTTTTAGTTTTGGGCAATTCATTATTTTCACTACTATGGATTGATAATTTTTGAATTTTTTTGGTACTGTTTATTAATTTTTCCGCTTGTAGTCTTGCGAGCTTCAATATTGTCTTTGAATTTTGAGATTTGGCCGAAATATTAGATTTTTTAACAGAATTTTCTTTAGCTGAGGCATCGCTAATTTCTCTAGCTGAATTTAACAATTTCTGAATACACTCTTCTTCAGTAGGTGGTATGGCAAAAAGAGGTAAATTAAAGCGCTTAGCAAGCGTGGTAAGAGATAAAAGCGTTACCTGACTTTCTTGTTTCACGCACTTCATGTCGAAGCTGGCGAGTGGCGTAGCTCCCCTTGCTCAGCTCAAATTCTGCTCCAGGTCCGTAAATCGGGCTTTGAGTAGATAAAGCTGCTTAATCTGTATCAGGAGATCATCCGGATTCAGTATGGCTGGAATTGGAACTAGAGACAGGGACCGCCGAGCCCGAAGACATCGATGTATCCATGGCGGTAGCATCGGGCGGGTTGCCGACCATTATTTCCGGCGTCGCTTCGCTAGGCGGTGGTTGGCGCGGAGCTCATTACAACACGTCCTATCCCCACGAGGGTCACCCTGCGAATCTGCATGTTTCCAGATGACTGGGGCCCTCAGGGGCTCACTTTTGTGAGTACGGGTGTGGCAATCCCGAGGTACCCTAGCCCTTCAGGGGATCATCTTCTTGGTGAGACGGGTGTCACGATCCTGGAGCCCCAGTGATCTATCCTCTTTTCTGTCTCCTCTCCTCTTGGCTGGATCTTTTTCCCTTCCCTTCTCCCTTGTGGTTTCTCTCTACGGAGTTTGGGGCTTGTCACGAGAGGCTGGAACAGACCTTGTCTCTAGTTCTCGAGTGGCAAGAAAACTGCCCACGTGTTTGCCGTGCGTGGAGACCCGTGTCGCTGGAAAGGAGGGTCCTGGTAGTTGAGGGGCGAGGTACTGTCCCCAACACACTGCTTTGGCCTCTGCTTCAGCTAAACGGGAGGCACCTTAGTCGTCCTCACGGGTGTCAATCGGCTGGTCACTAGTCCTTGTGTCAGTGGCTTCGGGTCAAGCTCTCGGGAGTACCTGCTTTCGGGAAAGCCGACTGTGGGGCTTCAGTTTGCGTATAGGTCCGGCTAGCCCTAACACGGGAATCTGTGTTCCCTTGTTGGGCTCCGTGGTGGGCGGGGCCGTCGGACCCGAATCTTTTCTTATTTCAATATGGCTAATTCTCAAATTTTTCTGATCAAAGACTTCGAAGTCACTCCAGTCTCTCAACCTAGTTCTGAAACGTCCACTACTAAACCAGTCACTCAACCTAGCTCTGAACCACCTACTAATAAACCAATCATTCAACCTAGTTCTGAAAAGTCTACTACTAAACCAGTCACTCAACCTAGTTCTGAAAATTCTGCAAAAAAATTACGGACAGATGCAAATAAAAAAAATCATAACAATAGTCCCCGTTTCCTAGTCATCTCTAGTCCTTCTGGCGAAATGCATAAGATGTCTCCTTTCGTGATTAACAAATACATCCAGTCTTGTATTGGTGAGCCGAGAAATATAAAGCGTCTCCGCTCCGGAGACTTCCTTATTGATACAATCTCAGCCACCCAGTCTGCTTCTTTACTTCAAATAACTAAACTTGGGCAAGCGAATGTCAATGTAACAGCACATAAGACACTGAATTATTGTCGTGGCGTTATATCGGAATTCGACCTTCTGTATGTTCCTGAAGAAGAGATCGCTTCCGAGCTATCCGACCAAAATGTCTGCGGTGCTAGGCGGATCAAGATGCGTAAGGAAGGTAAGTTGATCGATACGAAACACGTGATCCTTACCTTCAACACGCCTGATCTGCCTAAGAATATTAAGGCCGGATATTTAAATTGTCCCGTAAGACCTTATATTCCCAACCCTATGCGATGCTTCCAATGCCAGCGTTTCGGCCATTCTAAGACGTCTTGTCGTGGCAGCCTCACATGCGCCCGATGCTCACAGATTGGCCACGATTCTGAAAATTGTACCGCTGCGCCTCTTTGTATAAATTGCAAGGGTGAGCACCCAGCATTTTCACGCCTCTGTCCAAAATGGAAATTGGAAAAAGAAGTGCAGACTGCAAAGGTTACGAGGAACATCTCATATGCCGAAGCCAGAAGATTAGTCCAAAGCACACAGCTACGGCCAAATACATCTTACGCCAATGCTCTTAAAAAATCTCGCTCAGTTGCGACCCAAACATCAGTTAGTATGCAGACGCCACCAAACAAAACTCAACAGACTACAAACAACAAGAAAGAAAACCCAACCCATACAGTTCAAAATAAAGAAATAGTAATTCAAAGCAAACCCAAAACTACCACACGAAAAGAATTAAATAAAAATAGAAGTTCCAGCAATAGCTCTCTTGATGGAACGGTTTCTGAATCTGCGGATTCAGACGGTATGGAAGTAGAAGAGGGTCTGGAAGTTCCCAAGCATCTACTTCCACGAAAAACCAAACAAGAGCACAGAAAGAACAAAAACTATTCATAATGGCCACCCTCGTATCATGGAACTGTCGTGGTTTCCACCGAAATCTGCTCGACATCAAAGCTATAATCAATGTTCATCAACCTTTATGCTTCGCAATACAGGAAACAAATCTAAAACCGGAACAACAAGCAAAACTTCGGAGGTTTTCTTTCGTCAGGAAAGACAACATTGCAGGTGAGCGTGCCAGTGGAGGTGTAGGTCTCCTCACCTCACTGGATTATCCCTCAAATGTGCTTTCTTTGACGACATCCCTCCAAGTTGTCGCTACTCAAACAAATTTTGATTTTGTTGCTACAGTCGTTTCTCTGTATTTGCCTCCAAATGAGCATATTGATCAGCAAGATTAAAATGGTCTTTTAGAGCAGCTGCCTGAGCCTTTCATCATAATAGGAGATTTTAACGGCCATAGTCCGCTCTGGGGTAGTAAGGATACTAATTGCCGAGGAAGACAAATTGAGCAGATGATCGAAGATCATAGCCTTTGTCTCCTCAATAATGGGCAAGATACTTACTTCCATGAGCCTTCAAAAACATTCCATGCTCTCGACCTTGCCATCTGTTCACCATCTCTGTTGCCTTTTTGCACTTTTAATGTGGGTAAAGATCTTTACAACAGTGATCATTATCCCATTCTTCTGTCTCTTGCACGAAGAGGAGCAAACCCCATGTCGAGATCCCCTCGATTCATACTGGACAGGGCAGACTGGGAACTCTTCTCTTCCATTGCAGAGCTCACAGATGAAATGGTAGAAGATGCGCATATCGATGACGCTGTTGAAGCTGTTACTAATACTATTATTCAGGCAGCTATGCTCTCCATTCCTAGAACATCAGGAAAACTACTAAAATATTCAAAACCATGGTGGAATCGCGACTGTCATGAAGCACTGAAAAAACAGAAAAAAGCATGGGGTATTTTTCGTAGATATCCTACTCTGCGAAACCTCATAGCCTTTAAAAGAGCCAAAGCAAATGCACGAAAAGTAAGAAGGCAGAGCCAGAGGGATTCCTGGATTTCATATGTGTCGTCAATAACATCCTCCACGCCTAGCAAGCGGGTTTGGGAAAGAGTTCGAAAAGCATGCGGCATATATAAAGACCACTCACTTTCCTTTTTGGAAAAAGATGGCCGAGTGATTAGCTCCATAGAAGAAATTGCGAATACTATCGGTGAGACATTTGCTTCCGTTTCTTCCAGCAGAAACTATACACCTGCATTTCTTTCTATGAAGCAGCACTCTGAAATAAATCCCATCGCATTCAACTCTTCCAAATCTGAGCCTTACAATAGAGACTTTACTATGCTTGAATTAAGGAGTGCTTTATTGCAGACACATAGGTCTTCTCCGGGTCTTGATGGCGTGAATTACGAAATGCTAAAGCATCTGTCCTATAAGTCACTGAATGCCCTTCTCACTCTTTACAATAGAGTGTGGAAGGAGCGTACCTTTCCCACTGCATGGAGGAGAGCTGTTGTCATTCCTATTCCTAAGCCAGGGAAAGATCCAAGGAATCCCTCCAACTATCGGCCAATTGCCCTTACGAGTTGCCTCTGCAAACTGTTTGAAAAGATGGTAAACAGCCGCCTAGTTTACTTCTTGGAAAAGAATGATATTATATCGCCTTATCAGAGTGGTTTTCGAAAGGAAAGAACAACTGTAGATAACATGCTCCTCTTAGAGACATCTATTCGAAAAGCATTTGTAAGAAGAAGCCACCTTGTCTCGATATTCTTCGAGATTGAAAAAGCTTATGATAAGGCATGGAGATACGGTATACTCCGGGATCTTCACGAGAGTGGTTTGCGCGGCAACCTACCAATTTTCATTCAAAATTTCTTGAACACTAGAACTTTTCAAGTAAAAATTGGCTCTGTTTTTTCGGATGTTTTTCAACAGGAAGAGGGTGTGCCTCAAGGCTGTGTGCTCAGTGTAACCCTGTTTAGTTTAAAAATAAATTCTGTACTAAAAGAACTTCCTCCCACCATCTTGGGATCTCTATATGTTGATGATCTGCAGATTAGCTCTCGAGGAGCAGACATGAGATATGTAGAGAGGCAACTGCAGATGGCTCTGAATAAGATCCAAGAATGGTCAGACAAACAGGGATTTACATTTTCGAAACAGAAAACTGTGTGCGTGCAATTTTGTAGGAAGCGAGGTCTCCATCCTGAACCTGAGTTATATTTGAATGGTACAATTATTCCAGTTGCGCCTGAAGTAAAATTTTTAGGAGTGACGTTCGACCGAAAATTGACTTTCCTTTCTCATGTTTTAAACCTGAGAAAGAAGTGTCTAAAAACACTAAATATTTTAAAAGTGTTGGCGAACACCTCCTGGGGTGCAGAGCGTTGCTCCATGCTTCGCATTTACAGAGCGCTCGTCCGTTCTAAACTGCACTATGGCTCAGTTGTGTATGGATCCGCTCGGTCATCTGTTTGTTAAAACTGGATCCTATTCACCATCAAGGTCTGCGGATTTGTTCAGGAGCATTCAGGACTTCTCCTGTGCAGAGCCTATATGTTGACTGTAACGAACCATCACTTTATCTGAGGCGTGAGCAATTGTCCCTTTTACAATATTTTAATATCTTATCCCAACCTGAACATCCCAATAAGCTGTGCTTACTTGATAATGAGTGTAACACTTTATTTGAAACACGTCCATCCTGCGTTCCTACCTTTCCTTTAAGACTTCGCCCTATCATTGAGGAATTTTCCCTCTCTGATATGCGCCCCCAAGCAGTACAGAACTTTGAAATCCCACCTTGGGAAAATTCACGGATTCAGCTTCTTGATGTTTTCAAACATCACGTGAAGGCAAGCACTAACGAGATCGTTTATAGACAACTCTTTGCTGAGCACAGGCACAAATATAGCAGTTATTATCCGATATACACAGATGGATCAAAGACAAATGATCATGTTGGGATGGCTTTTGTATTTGAAAATTACATAGAGGGCAGATGCCTGCACCATGCTTTCTCAGTCCTAATATCTGAACTGACTGCTATATATTATGGTCTTTTGTATATCTCAAAGCTCTGCCACAAAAAGTTCATAGTTTACACAGACTCGTATAGTGCTCTTAAATCCTTGGAAGCTTTTCCCAACACTCAGAATGCTGTGGTAGTGGATGTTCTCAAAATTCATATAAATTTAACGATTCGAGGTTATGAAGTCCTGTACTGCTGGGTTCCTGGACATGTTGGAATAAAAGGAAATGAGCTTGCAGATATCGCAGCCAAATCTGCTGTTGAACTGTCCAGTCGCCTTATCCCTTTTAGAGATTTCTGCAATGTCATCAAGGGAAAGGTCCGAAAAAAATGGCAGCAATTTTGGGATGTTCAGCATCACAACAAGTTGAGAAACGTCAAGCCTAGAATTGAGCATTGGGATATTGTTGGAAATCGTAAGGAGGACGTTCTTTTGACTCGCCTCAGAATTGGTCACACTCGAGTCACACATAACTATCTTCTCAAAGCTGAAAATGAGCCTGTTTGTTTTAATTGTAATGTTTGTTTATCTGTTCGTCATATTTTAATTGAGTGTCCATGTTTTAATAGTCTTCGCCAGAAATATTTTAATAGCTGTGACTTACCTCTCGACCGTTTAATCGGAAGAGAGGTGAATTGTAATTTATTTTATTATTTAAAAGAGATTGGCTTTTATTACCAAATGTAATTTGTTTTGAAGACTGTGTCTTGAATTTTAATATGTGCTTTTTAACTTGTGTTTATATGACTTCATCCTCTGGATTTGGTACATTTATCTACTTGTTTTTATTGATTGAATTTTAATGTCATCAATTGTAATCATCCCATCTTGTGTTTGGCGCGTCATAACCATCTCTGGTTTTTGCGCCATAATCACTCACTCACTCACCCAGATGACTGGGAAGTATGAGTGTGTTAGGCAAGCGTTGTAAATACCTCCGAGTCTGCATAACACGTTAGGGAGGTTTTTGAGAAGCTTGTTAGAAATTTGATCTTTCCCTGGAGCTTTTCTGACTTTGGAATGTTTTATAATGTCCTTAATTTTATGGGGTCTTGTCAGTTTGATATGGTTTGGTGGAGAGGGTGAGTTTATCCAGCTGTCTTTGTGGACAGTAATGGCTGCCACGATGGTAGGGTCAGTAGGCCTGTCGTTTGGAGTGAATTGCTCTGTCAGGTGACTGGCAAAAGCATCCGATTTTTCCTGGTTGGTGTATACAAAACCATGTTGTGCCTGGATTGGTGGGGAATGCCTGGAGGATGTTTTAAGATTTCTCATGAAGTTCTGTAAATACGCATATACATTCTTTGTCGCTAAGAATCAATTCAATTCAATATATAAAGAAATATCACTTACCTGTCAGACGCATTCACCACTTTTATCATTTTCTCTAGATTTTATTGACGACAATATTAAATACATTTACAACAAAGAGAGGCACATATAAACTTTGGTTAATGTTTCGTGTTGGTGTTACATCTTTCGCAATCATCAAGGTTCTGCACTAGTGCGAGGAATTCAAACGCACACAGCGCCATCTGGTGCAATACACTTTCTACAGACTGCCCCCCGAATGACCAGGGGTTCATTCAAACACTTACATTAATACAAATTTAACAAAAGAAACTTTTACAATGTAAAGTTTAATCAATTCACATATTAAAGAAACTACACTTATTTACTATATAAACAAATCATTCATCTTTAAACAATTTGTAAAGTTAGCTGCAATAAAGTATAATAAAGATAATAAGCTGGCAACTCAATACCTGTACATACATTAAACTTTCTTATGAACAATTAAATTTATTCATTTATTTGACCCCTCAGGAGCTCACTTTTGTGAGTACGGGTGTGGCAATTCCGAGGTACCCTAGCCCTTCAGGGGATCATCTTCTTGATGAGACGGGTGTCACGATCCTGGAGCCCCAGTGATCTATCCTCTTTTTCCGTCTCCTCTCCTCTTAGCTGGTACTTTTTCCCTTCCCTTCTCCCCCGTGGTTTCTCTCTACGGAGTTTGGGGCTCGTCACGAGAGACTGGAACAGACCTTGTTTCTAGTTTTCGAGTGGCAAGAAAACTGCCCACGTGTTTGCCGTGCCTGGAGACCCGTGTCGCTGGAAAATAGGGTCCTGGTAGTTGAGGGGCGAGGTACTGTCCCCAACACACTGCTTTGGCCTCTGCTTCAGCTAAACGGGAGGCACCTTAGTCGTCCTCACGGGTGTCAATCGGCTGGTCACTAGTCCTTGTGTCAGTGGCTTGGGGTCAAGCTCTCGGGAGTACCTGCTTTCGGAAAAGCCGACTGTGGGGCTTCAGTTTGCGTATAGGTCCGGCTAGCCCTAACATAGGAATCTGTGTTTCCTTGTTGGGCTCCGTGGTGGGCGGGGCCGTCGGACCCGAATTTTTCTCTTTCAATTATGGCTTCTCTATTTATTCTAAAAAAACCTGACTCAAAAGACACCAACCAAGATATTGAAATTGTTCATAAATCAATTAACAAGAAGACCCGTACCGATGGAAATGACAAAGATGCTGAAATTATTGACAAATCCAATACCAAGGAGATCCGAACCGATGCAAATGCCAAAGAATCTACTGATTGTCCGCGCTTCCTTGTTATCTCTAGTCCTTCTGGTGAACTGCAAAAGATGCCTCCTTTTCTGTTAAACAAATATATACATTCATGTATAGGTGAGCCAAGGAACATAAAGCGTCTCCGATCAGGAGACCTGCTTATTCATACCATGTCGGCCACCCAGTCTGCTTCTCTTTCCCGACAAACCAAATTTGGAGAAATATCTATAACTGTGTCAGCGCACAAAACACTTAATTTTTGTAGAGGTGTGATCACGGAGATCGACCTTCTGTGTGTTTCAGAAGAAGAGTTCGTCTCTGAGTTAGCTGACCAAAATATCTGTGGTGCTAAGCGGATCAAGATGCGAAAGGAAGGTAAGTTGATCGATACAAAACACGTGATCCTTACCTTCAACACGCCTGATCTGCCTAAGAATATTAAGGCTGGATATCTAAATCTTCCTGTAAGACCTTATATTCCTAACCCTATGCGATGTTTCCAGTGCCAGCGTTTCGGCCATTCTAAGATGACTTGTCGTGGCAGCCTCACATGCGCCCGATGCTCACAGATTGGCCACGATTCTGAAAATTGTACCGCTGCGCCTTCGTGTATAAATTGCAAGGGTCAGCAGCCAGCATTTTCACGCCTGTGCCCAAAATGGAAATCCGAAAAAGAAGTACAGACTCTTAAAGTTACCAGAAAACATCTCGTATGCTGAAGCCAGAAAACTAGTTCAAAGCACACAGCTCCAATCAAACAAATCTTATGCCAGTGCAGTTAAAACAACACGTAGCATTGCCACCCAAACATCAATAGACTAAACCAAATAAAACCCAACCGACTACATCCACCAAGAAAACGGAAAATGCAACTCATATAATACAAAAAAAAGAAACAGTCATTCAAAGTAAACCTAAAACTGAAAGTCACAAAATAATTAATAAAAATAGAAGTCCTAGCAATAGCTCTCTTGACGATATGATTTCTGAATCTGCGGATTCAGACGGTATGGAAGTAGAAGAGGGTCTAGAAGTTCCCAGGCATCTACTTCCACGAAAAACCAAACAAGAGCACAGAAAGAACAAAAACCAGTCATAATGGCCACCCTCGTCTCATGGAACTGTAGCGGTTTTCACCGAAATTTGCTCGACATCAAAGCCATAATTAATGCTTATCATCCTGTATGCTTCGCAATACAGGAAACAAATCTAAAACCAGAACAACAGGCAAAACTTCGGAGTTTTTCCTTCGTCAGGAAAGATAACCTTGCAGGTGAGCGTGCCAGTGGAGGTGTAAGTCTCCTCACCTCACTGGAATATCCCTCAAATGTGCTTTCTTTGACGACATCCCTCCAAGTTGTCGCTATTCAAACAAATTTTGATATTGTTGTTACAGTCGTTTCTCTGTATTTGCCTCCAAATGAGCATATTGATCAGCAAGATTTAAATGCTCTTTTACAGCAGCTGCCTGAGCCTTTCATCATAATAGGAGATTTTAACGGCCATAGTCCACTCTGGGGTAGTAAAGATACAAATTTCCGAGGAAGACAAATTGATGATCAAAGACCATAGCCTTTGTCTCCTAAATAATGGGCAGGATACGTACTTCCATGAGCCTTCAAGGACATTCCACGCTCTCGACCTTGCCATCTGTTCACCATCTCTGTTGCCATTTTGCACTTTTAGTGTCGGAAATGACCTGTACAACAGCGATCATTATCCTATTTTTGTGTCTCTTGCACGAAGAGGAGCAAACCCCATGTCGAGATCCCCTCGATTCATACTGGACAGGGCAGACTGGGAACTCTTCTCTTCCATTGCAGAGCTCACAGATGAAATGGTAGAAGATGCTCATATCGATGACGCTGTTGAAGCTGTTACTAATACTATTATTCAGGCAGCTATGCTCTCCATTCCTAGAACATCAGGAAAACTACTAAAATATTCAAAACCATGGTGGAATCGCGACTGTCATGAAGCACTGAAAAAACAGAAAAAAAGCATGGGGTATTTTTCGTAGATATCCTACTCTGCGAAACCTCATAGCTTTTAAAAGATCCAAAGCAAATGCACGGAAAGTAAGAAGGCAGAGCCAGAGGGATTCCTGGATTTCATATGTGTCCTCAATAACATCCTCTACGCCTAGTAAGCGGGTTTGGGAAAGAGTTCGAAAAGCATGCGGAATGTATAAAGACCACTCACTTTCCTTTCTGGCAAAAGATGGCCGAGTGATTAGCTCCATAGAAGAAATTGCAAATACAATTGGTGAGACATTTGCTGCCGTTTCTTCCAGCCGAAATTACTCACCTGCATTTCTTTCTATCAAGCAACGCTCTGAGAAAAATCCCATCGCTTTCAACTCTTCCAACTTTGAGCCGTACAATAGAGACTTTACTATGGTTGAATTAAAGAGAGCTTTGTTGCAGACACATAGGTCTTGTCCGGGTCTGGATGGCGTGTATTATGAAATGCTAAAGCATCTGTCCTATAAGTCACTGAGTGCCCTTCTCACACTTTACAATAGAGTGTGGAAGGAGCGTACATTTCCCAGTGCATGGAGGAGAGCTGTTGTCATTCCTATTGCGAAGCCAGGGAAAGACCCGAGGAATCCCTCGAACTATCGGCCAATTGCCCTTACCAGTTGTGTTTGCAAACTGTTTGAAAAGATGGTAAACAGCCGCCTAGTCTACTTCTTGGAAAAGAATAATATTATATCGCCTTATCAGAGCGGTTTTCGACAGGGGAGAACGACCGTAGACAATATGCTTCTATTAGAGACATCTATTCGGAAAGCCTTTGTCAGAAGAAGTCACCTTGTCTCAATATTCTTCGACATTGAGAAAGCTTATGATAAGGCATGGAGATACGGTATACTCCGGGATCTTCACGAGAGTGGCTTGCGCGGCAACCTACCAATTTTCATACAGAATTTCTTGAACGCTAGAACTTTTCAAGTAAGGATTGGCTCTGTTTTTTCGGATGTTTTTCAACAGGAAGAGGGTGTGCCTCAAGGCTGTGTGCTTAGTGTAACGCTGTTCAGTTTAAAAATAAATTCTGTATTAAAAGAACTTCCTCACACCATCTTAGGATCACTATATGTAGATGATTTACAGATTAGCTGTCGAGGAGCAGACATGAGATACATAGAGAGGCAATTGCAGATGGCTCTGAATAAGATCCAAGAATGGTCAGACAAACAGGGATTTACTTTTTCGAAACAGAAAACTGTGTGCGTGCACTTTTGTAGGAAGCGAGGTCTCCATCCTGAACCTGAGTTATATCTAAATGGTACAATTATTCCAGTTGCGCCCGAAGTAAAATTTTTAGGAGTAACGTTCGACCAGAAATTGACTTTCCTTTCTCATGTTTTAAACCTGAGAAAGAAGTGTCTCAAAACACTAAATATGTTAAAAGTGTTGGCGAACACCTCCTGGGGTGCAGAGCGTTCCTCCATGCTTCGCATTTACAGAGCGCTTATCCGCTCTAGACTGGACTATGGCTCAGTTGTTTATGGATCCGCTCGGTCATCTGTTTTGTTAAAACTGGATCCTGTTCACCATCAAGGTTTGAGGATATGTTCAGGAGCCTTCAGGACTTCTTCTGTCCAGAGCCTGTATGTTGACTGTAATGAACCATCACTTTATCTGAGGCGTGAACAATTGTCCCTTTTGCAATATTTTAATATACTATCCCAACCTGAACATCCCAATAAGCTGTGCTTACTTGATGATGTGAGTAACGCGTTATTTGAAACACGTCCATCTTGTGTTCCTACATTTCTTTTAAGAGTTCGCCCTGTCATTGAGGAACTTTCCCTCTCTGATATGCACCCCCAAGCAGTACAGAATTTTGAAATCCCACCTTGGGAAAATGCACGGATTCAGCTTCTTGATGTTTTTAAGTATCATGTGAAGGCAAGGACTAACGAGATTATTTACAGACAACTCTTCGCTGAGCACAGGAACAAATATAGCAGTTATCTTCCAGTTTATACAGATGGGTCCAATTCAAAAGATCATGTGGGGATGGCATATGTAATTAAAGACCACATGGAGGGCAGACGCTTGCACAATGCTTTCTCTGTCTTAACATCCGAATTAACTGCGATATATTATAGTCTTTTATACATCTCAAGGCTCTGCTACAAAAAGTTTATAATTTATACAGATTCGTATAGTGCTCTTAAATCAATAGAAGCTTTTCCTAATACTCAAAATCCAGTAATAGTGGATATTCTCAAAATACATATAAACTTAATGAATCGTGGGTATGATATCCTGTACTGCTGGGTTCCCGGGCATGTGGGAATAAAAGGGAATGAGCTGGCAGATATCACAGCAAAATGTGCTGTTGAACTGTCCAGTCGTCTCATCCCTTTTGCAGACATTTGTTGTGTTGTGAAACAAAAGATCCGAAAAAAATGGCAACAACTTTGGGATGTTCAGCTTCAAAATAAATTAAGACATGTAAAACCTAGAATTGAGCACTGGGAATTAACCAAAAATCGTAAGGAGGAAGTTCTTTTGACTCGCCTCAGAATTGGTCACACTAGAGTGACACATAACTACCTTTTAAAAGCTGAAAATGAGCCTGTTTGTTTTAACTGTAATGTTTGTTTATCTGTTCGTCATATTTTAATTGAGTGTCCATGTTTTAATAGTCTTCGCCAGAAATATTTTAATAGCTGTGACTTACCTCTCGACCGTTTAATCGGAAGAGAGGTCAATTCTAATTTATTTTATTATTTAAAAGATATTGGCTTTTATTACCAAATGTAATTTGTTTTGAAGACTGTCTCTTGAATTTTAATATGTGCTTTTAACCTGTGTTTATATGACTTCATCCTCTGGATTTGGTACATTTATCTACTTGTTTTTATTTATTGAATTTTAATGTCATGAATTGTAATCATCTTATCTTTTGTTTGGCGCGTCATAATCATCTCTGGTTTTGCGCCATAATCACTCACTCACTGACTCACTCACTCACTCACTCAACTCTTCCAAATATGAGCCTTATAATAGAGATTTTACTGTGCTAGAGTTAAAGAGAGCTTTGTTACAGACACATAGGTCGTCTCCCTGTCTCGATGGCGTGAATTACTATATGCTAAAGCATCTGTCCTATAAGTCACTGAATGCCCTTCTCACGCTTTACAATAGAGTGTGGAAGGAGCATACTTTTCCCAGTGCATGGAAGAGATCTGTTGTAATTCCTATTGCCAAGCCAGGGAAAGATCCAAGGAATCCCTCTAATTATCGGCCAATTGCCCTTACGAGTTGCCTATGCAAGCTGTTTGAAAAAATGGTAAAGAGCCGCCTAATCTACTTCTTGGAAAAGAATAATATTATATCGCCTTATCAAAGTGGTTTTCGAAAGGGGAGGACTACCGTAGATAATATGCTCCTCTTAGAGACATCCATTCGAAAAGCTTTTGTAAGAGGAAGTCACGTAGTCTCGGTATTCTTTGATATTGATAACGCTTATGATAAGGCTTGGAGATACGGTATACTTCGGGATCTTCACGAGAGTGGCTTCCGCGGCAACCTACCAATTTTCATTCAGAATTTCTTGAATGCTAGGACTTTTCAAGTAAGGGTTGGCTCTGATTTTTTCAGATATTTTTGAACAGGAAGAGGGTCTGCCTCAAGGCTGTGTGCTTAGTGTAACTCTGTTCAGCCTAAAAATAAATTCTGTATTAAAAGAACTTCCTCCCACCATTTCAGGATCTTTATATGTTGATGATCTACAAATTAGCTGTCGGGGTGCGGATATGAGACATGTAGAGAGGCAGCTCCCGATCCCTTTGAACAGGATCCAGGAATGGGCAAAAAGACAAGGATTTACGTTTTCAAAACAGAAGACTGTGTGCGTGCATTTTTGTAAAAAGCGAAGTCTGCATCCTGAGCCTGAATTATACCTTAATGGGTCTGTAATTCCAGTTGCACCGGAAGTAAAACTTTTAGGGGTGATGTTCGACCGAAAATTGAGTTTCCTTCCTCATGTCTTAAACTTGAGAAAAAAGTGTACCAAAGTTTTAAATATTCTAAAAGTCTTGGCGAACACCTCCTGGGGTGCAGAGTGTTGCTCCATGCTTCGCATTTACAGAGCTCTAATTCGCTCTAGACTGGACTATGGCTCAGTTGTTTACCGATCCGCCCGGTCATCAGTATTATTAAAACTGAATCCTGTTCATCATCAAGCTCTACGGATCTGTTCAGGAGCTTTCAGGACTTCTCCTGTCCAGAGCCTGTATGTTGACTGTAATGAACCATCACTTTATCTGAGGCGTGAACAATTGTCCCTTTTGCAATATTTTAATATTCTATCCCAACCTGAACATCCCAATAAGCTGTGCTTACTTGATAATGTGTGTAACGCTTTATTTGAAACACGTCCATCTTGTGTTCCTACATTTCTTTTAAGAGTTCGCCCTGTCATTGAGGAACTTTCCCTCTCTGATAGGCACCCCCAAGCAGTACAGAATTTTGAAATCCCACCTTGGGAAAATGCACAGATTCAGCTTCTTAGTGTTTTTAAGTATCATGTGAAGGCAAGCACTAACGAGATTATTTACAGACAACTCTTCGCTGAGCACAGGAACAAATATAGCAGTTATCTTCCAGTTTATACAGATGGGTCCAAGTCAAAAGATTATGTCGGGATGGCATTTGTAATTAAAGACCACATGGAGGGCAGACGCTTGCACAATGCTTTCTCTGTCTTAACATCCGAACTAACTGCGATATATTATAGTCTTTTATACATATCAAGGCTCTGCTACAAAAAGTTTATAATTTATACAGATTCGTATAGTGCTCTTAAATCAATAGAAGCTTTTCCTAATACTAAAAATCCAGTAATAGTGGATGTTCTCAAAATACATATAAACTAAATGAATCGTGGATATGAAATCCTGTACTGCTGGTTCCCGGGCATGTGGGAATAAAAGGGAATGAGCTGGCAGATATCACAGCAAAATGTGCTGTTGAACTGTCCGGTCGTCTCATCCCTTTTGCAGACATCGGTTGTGTGGTGAAACAAAAGATCCGAAAAAAATGGCAGCAAATTTGGGATGTTCAGCTTCAAAATAAATTAAGACATGTAAAACCTACAATTAAGCACTGGGAATTAACTAAAAATCGTAAAGAGGAAGTTCTTTTGACTCCCCTCAGAATTGCTCACACTAGAGTGACACATAGCTACCTTTTAAAAGCTAAAAATGAGCCTGTTTGTTTTAACTGTAATGTTTGTTTATCTGTTCGTCATATTTTAATTGAGTGTCCATGTTTTAATAGGCTTCGCCAGAAATATTTTAATAGCTGTGACTTGCCTCTCGACCGTTTTATCGGAAGAGAGGTCAATTGTGGTTTGTTTTATTGTTTGAAAGAGGCTGGCTTTTATTACCAAATGTAATTTGTTTTGAAGACTGTGTCTTGAATTTTAATATGTGCTTTTAACGTGTGTTTATATGACTTCATCCTCTGGATTTGGTACATTTATCTACTTGTTTTTGTTCATTGAATTTTAATGACATCAATTGTAATCATCCCATCTTGTGTTTGGCGCGTCATAATCATCTCTGGTTTTTGCGCCATAATCACTCACTCACTCACTCATTTATTTGAAGATTATATAAAAGCTGCACAAGTCTTTTAATAACTGATGTACCTGTTTTAATTTCACGAGACCTTATTTTTCCATCTCTGCCAGGAAATACTGTTACAACTCTTCCTAATTTCCAAAAATGTCTAGGTAGTTTTTTATCATGAATTAATACTATATCATTAACCCTTTAACTGCTTAAGACGTGTTTAAACGTTTTTGGAATTTCTTTAAAAATGCTTAAAACGTCTTTACACGAATTTCAAATTGCACGAAAAATGCTTAAGACGTGTATACACGAAGCCCGAATTTCGCGAAGATTGCTTAAGACGTGTTTAGACTCAATCGATCTGGTCTTCCTTTCCCTACCTTTCTGCATGCGGCTGTCAGTTGACACAAAGGTCTTAATAGGGTGTGAAGTATCTTTGAAAAGAGCACTTTAGGAAAAACTCCTTAGAGTGAAGTATCTTTGTCAGACAGCAGGTATGTATTATCTGTGTGCCGACTAAAAGTTTGCGAAAGAAGATAAATACGCCTTTATGCCTATATGTTATAGAATATTTTATTTTTGTATTGAAAAATGGTTACAATTTCTTATTCGTCACGAAAAAATATAAAATGTTGCAACCAGCTTTCTTGTTTGCGTAACCCTCAGGGGGCTCACTTTTGTGAGTACGCGTGTGGCAATCCCGAAGTACCCTAGCCCTTCAGGGGATCATCTTCTTGGTGAGACGGGTGTCACGATCCTGGAGCCCCAGTGATCTGTCCTCTTTTCCGTCTCCTCTCCTCTTTGCTGGAACTTTTTCCCTTCTCTTCTCCCTCGTGGTTTCTCTCTAGGGAGTCCCCTCAGGGGGCTCACTTCTGTGAGTACGGGTGTGGCAATCCCGAGGTACCCTAGCCCTTCAGGGGATCATCTTCTTGATGAGACGGGTGTCACGATCCTGGAGCCCCAGTGATCTATCCTCTTTTCCGTCTCCTCTCCTCTTTGCTGGAACTTTTTCCCTTCTCTTCTCCCTCGTGGTTTCTCTCTACGGAGTTTGGGGCTCGTCACGAGAGACTGGAACAGCCCTTGTCTCTAGTCTTCGAGTGGCGAGAAAACTGCCCACGTGTTTGCCGTGCGTGGAGACCCGTGTCGCTGGAAAGGAGGGTCCTGGTAGTTGAGGGGCGAGGTACTGTCCCCAACACACTACTTTGGCCTCTGCTTCAGCTAAACGGGAGGCACCTTAGTCGTCCTCACGGGTGTCAATCGGCTGGTCACTAGTCCTTGTGTCAGTAGCTTGGGGTCAAGCTCTCGGGAGTACCTGCTTTCGGGAAAGCCGACTGTGGGGCTTCAGTTTGCGTATAGGTCCGGCTAGCCCTAACACAGGAATCTGTGTTCCCTTGTAGGGCTCCGTGGTGGGCGGGGCCGTCGGACCCGAATCTTTCTTCTCTTCAATATGGCTTCTTCACACATATATTTAATTAAAGATTTCGAGATCACTCCAGTTACTCAAGTCACTCCAGTCTCTCAACCTAGCTCTGAAACATCTACTACTAAACCAGTCACTCAACCTAGTTCTGAAACATCTACTAATAAACCAATCATTCAACCTAGTTCTGAAACGTCTGCTACTAAACCAATCACTCAACCTAGTTCTGAAAATTCTGCAAAAAAATTACGGACAGATGCAAATAAAAAAAATCATCACAATAGTACCCGTTTCCTAGTCATCTCTAGTCCTTCTGACGAAATGGATAAGATGTCTCCTTTCGTAATAAACAAATACATCCAGTCTTGTATTGGTGAGCCGAGAAATATAAAGCGTCTCCGCTCCGGAGACTTGCTTATTGATACAAACTCAGCCACCCAGTCTGCTTCTTTACTTCAGATTACTCAACTTGGGCAAGCGAATGTCACTGTAACACCCCATAAGTCACTGAACTATTGTCGTGGTGTAATCTCAGAATTCGACCTTCTGTATGTTTCTGAAGAAGAGATCGCTTCTGAGTTATCCGAACAAAATGTCTGCGGTGTAAGGTGGATCAAGATGCGTAAAGAAGGTAAGTTGATAGACACGAAACACGTGATCCTTACCTTCAACACGCCTGATCTGCCTAAGAATATTAAGGCCGGATATCTAAATATTCCTGTAAGACCTTATATTCCAAACCCTATGCGATGTTTCCAATGCCAGCGTTTCGGCCATTCTAAGACGTCTTGTCGTGGCAGCCTCACATGCGTCCGATGCTCCCAGATTGGCCACGATTCTGATAATTGTACCGCTGCGCCTTTGTGTATAAATTGCAAGGGTGACCACCCAGCATTTTCTCGCTTGTGCCCAAAATGGAAATCGGAAAAAGAAATCCAGACTACAAAAGTTACTAGGAACATCTCTTACGCCGAAGCCAGAAGACTAGTCCAGAGCACACAGCTTCCACCAAATTCATCATACGCCAGTGCTGTTAAATCATATCGTACAGTTGCCACCCAAACATCAATAGGCACACAGACCCTACCAAATAAAACCCAACCATCTACATCCAACAAGAAAAAAGAAAATGCAACCCATATAGTACAAAAGAAAGAAACAGTTATTCTAAGTAAGCCGAAAACTGCCACACAAAAAATATCAAATAAAAATAGAAGTCGCAGCAATAGCTCTCTTAATGACATGATTTTGATATTGTTGTTTCATTTGTTTCTTTGTATTTGCCTCCAAATGAGCACATTTATAAGCAAGATTTAAATAATCTAATAGAGCAGCTGCCTGAGCCTTTTATCATAATAGGAGATTTTAACGGCCATAGTCGACTCTGGGGTAGCAAAGATACAAATTGCCGAGGAAGACAAATTGAGCAGATGATCGAAGATCACAGCCTTTGTCTCCTAAATAATGGGTCAAGATACGTACTTCCATGAGGCTTCAAGGACATTCCATGCTCTCGATCTTGCCATCTGTTCACCATCTCTGTTGCCATTTTGCACTTTTAGTGTCGGAAATGACCTGTACAACAGCGATCATTATCCTATTTTTGTGTCCCTTGCACGAAGAGGAGTAAACCCCGTGTCGAGAGTCCCTAGTTTTTTCCTGGACAGGGCAGACTGGGAACTCTTCTCTTCGTCCGCTGAGCTCACAGAGGAAATGGTAGAAGATGTGCATATCGATGACGCTGTTGAAGCTGTTACTAATACTATTATTCAGGCAGCTATGCTTTCGATTCCTAAAACATCAGGAAAAACACTAAAATATTCGAAACCGTGGTGGAATCGCGACTGTCATGAAGCACTGAAAAAACAGAAAAAAGCATGGGGTATTTTTCGTAGATATCCTACTCTGCGAAACCTCATAGCTTTTAAAAGAGCCAAAGCAAATGTACGGAAAGTAAGAAGGCAGAGCCAGACGGATTCCTGGATTTCATATGTGTCTTCAATAACATCCTTTACGCCTAGTAAGCGGGTTTGGGAAAGAGTTCGAAAAGCATGTGGAATGTATAAAGACCACTCACTTTCCTTTCTGGAAAAAGATGGCCGAGTGATTAGCTCCATAGAAGAAATTGCAAATACAATTGGTGAGACATTTGCAGCCGTTTCTTCCAGCCGAAATTACTCACCTGCATTTCTTTCTATCAAGCAACGCTCTGAGAAAAATCCCATCGCTTTCAACTCTTCCAACTTTGAGCCGTACAATAGAGACTTTACTATGGTTGAATTAAAGAGAGCTTTGTTGCAGACACATAGGTCTTGTCCGGGTCTGGAAGGCGTGTATTATGAAATGCTAAAGCATCTGTCCTATAAGTCACTGAGTGCCCTTCCCACACTTTACAATAGAGTGTGGAAGGAGCGTACATTTCCCAGTGCATGGAGGAGAGCTGTTGTCATTCCTATTGCGAAGCCAGGGAAAGACCCGAGGAATCCCTCGAACTATCGGCCAAATTGGCCTTACCAGCTGTGTTTGCAAACTGTTTGAAAAGATGGTAAACAGCCGCCTAGTCTACTTCTTGGAAAAGAATAATATTATATCGCCTTATCAGAGCGGTTTTCGAAAGGGGAGAACGACCGTAGACAGTCTGCTTCTATTAGAGACATCTATTCGAAAAGCCTTTGTCAGAAGAAGTCACCTTGTCTCAATATTCTTCGACATTGAGAAAGCTTATGATAAGGCATGGAGATACGGTATACTCCGGGATCTTCACGAGAGTGGCTTGCGCGGCAACCTACCAATTTTCATACAGAATATCTTGAACGCTAGAACTTTTCAAGTAAGGTTTGGCTCTGTTTTTTCGGATGTTTTTCAACAGGAAGAGGGTGTGCCTCAAGGCTGTGTGCTTAGTGTAACGCTGTTCAGTTTAAAAATAAATTCTGTATTAAAAGAACTTCCTCACACCATCTTAGGATCACTATATGTAGATGATTTACAGATTAGCTGTCGAGGAGCAGTCATGAGATACATAGAGAGGCAATTGCAGATGGCTCTGAATAAGATCCAAGAATGGTCAGACAAACAGGGATTTACTTTTTCGAAACAGAAAACTGTGTGCGTGCACTTTTGTAGGAAGCGAGGTCTCCATCCTGAACCTGAGTTATATCTCAATGGTACAATTATTCCAGTTGCGCCCGAAGTAAAATTTTTAGGAGTGACGTTCGACCAGAAATTGACTTTCCTTTCTCATGTTTTAAACCTGAGAAAGAAGTGTCTCAAAACACTAAATATTTTAAAAGTGTTGGCGAACACCTCCTGGGGTGCAGAGCGTTGCTCCATGCTTCGCATTTACAGAGCGCTGATCCGCTCTAGACTGGACTGTGGCTCAGCTGTTTATGGATCCGCTCGCTCATCTGTTTTGTTAAAACTGGATCCTGTTCACCATCAGGGTTTGCGGATTTGTTCAGGAGCTTTCAGGACTTCTCCTGTACACAGCCTATATGTTGACTCTAACGAACCATCACTTTATCTGAGGCGTGAGCAATTGTCCCTTTTACAATATTTTAATATCTTATCCCAACTTGAACATCCCAATAAGCTGTGCTTACTTGATAATGAGTGTAACACTTTATTTGAAACACGTCCATCCTGCGTTCCTACCTTTCCTTTAAGACTTCGCCCTATCATTGAGGAACTTTCCCTCTCTGATATGAGCCCCCAAGCAGTACAGAACTTTGAAATCCCACCTTGGGAAAATTCACGGATTCGGCTTCTCGATGTTTTCAAACATCACGTGAAGGCAAGCACTAACGAGATCGTTTATAGACAACTCTTTGCTGAGCACAGGCACAAATATAGCAGTTATTATCCGATATACACAGATGGATCAAAGTCAAATGATCATGTTGGGATGGCTTTTGTATTTGAAAATTACATAGAGGGCAGATGCCTGCACCATGCTTTCTCAGTCCTAACATCTGAACTGACTGCTATATATTATGGTCTTTTGTACATCTCAAAGCTCTGCCACAAAAAGTTCATAGTTTACACAGACTCGTATAGTGCTCTTAAATCCTTGGAAGCTTTTCCCAACACTCAGAATCCTGTGGTAGTGGATGTTCTCAAAATTCATATAAATTTAACGATTCGAGGTTATGAAGTCCTGTACTGCTGGGTTCCTGGACATGCTGGAATAAAGGGAAATGAGCTTGCAGATATCGCAGCCAAATCTGCTGTTGAACTGTCCAGTCGCCTTATCCCTTTTAGAGATATCTGCAATGTCATCAAGGGAAAGGTCCGAAAAAAATGGCAGCAATTTTGGGATGTTCAGCATCACAACAAGTTGAGAAACGTCAAGCCTAGAATTGAGCATTGGGATTTTGTTGAAAATCGTAAGGAGGACGTTCTTTTGACTCGCCTCAGAATTGGTCACACTCGAGTCACACATAACTATCTTCTCAAAGCTGAAAATGAGCCTGTTTGTTTTAATTGTAATGTTTGTTTATCTGTTCGTCTTATTTTAATTGAGTGTCCATGTTTTAATAGTCTTCGTCAGAAATACTTTAATAGCTGTGACTTACCTCTCGACCGTTTAATCGGAAGAGAGGTAAATTGTAATTTATTTTATTATTTAAAAGAGATTGGCTTTTATTACCAAATGTAATTTGTTTTGAAGACTGTGTCTTGAATTTTAATATGTGCTTTTTTACTTGTGTTTATATGACTTCATCCTCTGGATTTGGTACATTTATCTACTTGTTTTTATTGATTGAATTTTAATGTCATCAATTGTAATCATCCCATCTTGTGTTTGGCGCGTCATAACCATCTCTGGTTTTTGCGCCATAATCACTCACTCACTCACTCACTTTCTTGTTTGCCTTCGTATTTTAAATGCGCGTTATTATAATGGTATATTCTTCTTTTTACATTCTTAAATGTTAAAACTGTGCTTTCAGCATGCCTGAGGTTTGTACTCGTATGTGTGGCTCTATGCTCCGTAGAAATGGCGAACTGACATATAAAAATTATATGAATGTTGAAAGGAAGATATTCAACTCGAAACTTCAACTAAATGGAATAAATGAATACGCCGAAGGAATTTCTAGAAATATTTGTTTTAAAAATTTTATTATTAAGATTTTAAATCCAAAATGTTTTGAAATCTAAAGAAAAAAATATGTAATCCTTGAAACATTTTTGGACAGAAATCTATCGATATAAAATCTCTTAAAATTAATGGAGTGTAAATTAATTAAAACAGTTAGTGTACGGAAGGGTTAGTTATACTCCGCACAAAAAATTACAGTCAGAAGATCAATTATTTAAAGATATAAATTAATTACATTAAAAGAATTTAAAATAAATTAACATCTGTCCAAATGTCAATGCTAACAGCAATAGCACGAATGAAAGTTATTCTTTAAATTCCGAACTTAATTCATCCGGTACGCATCGGTACGCAATGATTGTATCTTTGCGATTACTTTTCTTATAGATACTACAAAAGGTCGCCAACGAAGTAGCGGTAAAATCGTTGAATACTAATAGTTTGAAGCGGGTTCAAATCCTGACGAATGGATTGCCTGCATACCAGTTTTAGCGAATTTTTGCTGCCCATGTTTAATGTGAATATGAGCCAATTTTAGTTAGCTTTTCATGATGACGTGCCTTGACTACGAGTCCTCGCTCGGGTTGTGTTTGGTTTGGCTTGTTAGATTATTAAGCACGTGAAGGCGATTTGTCTAAGGGGAGGTATGCTTTCATGACAGATTTTCTAAGGGAAACAATCTCGCACTACAAAAAGTTAAAACCATAAAAACGCCCATGCAATCAGCTTGTTCACGAGGGTTTGAATGCAGGTCAAACTACCAGTACGTTAAGAGAAGCCATTTCAAGAATGTTTAATTATTTTATTTAGTTTTTCATAAGCTAAATAAAATAATTAAAAATTCTTGAAATCTCTTCACATTACTGAAATGGCAATAACTTCGAATTATACTATGCTACCACTTTTCCTCAAATATGAAATTTTGAACTTTTCCGTTATCGGACAGCCCACGGAGTCTAACGGAACAACTGGTGGTTCTGTCCGAGGTTCGAATCCCGGCAAACGGGCTGGTTGCCAGGATGATATTCTTAGTTTTCCATATGTGTAACATGTATGCAAGCCAATTTCCATTAGGCAGTCCTCAAACGAAGACATCCTTCACCTTAGGCAAATAACTATCGAGTATTTTGCCATAATCAAATAAACCTTTATCCATAACTTGCTTCAAATATTTTTATGTTGAAAAGTTCATGCGCCAAAGTTGGCCCCCGTTGAATGAAATATTTTGTTTATTTTTTCTTTGTTTTTCATAACAACAATGTTCTTGTTTTCAGAATCTGAATTATCAATAAAATTCTTTTAATAATATGCGATTCTATTTTTTTTTTTTTTTTTTTTTTTTTTTTTTTTTTTTTTTTTTGTTTAATGAAAAATTAATTTAAGTGACAAATCTCTTACATGTAGAAAAATTTTCGATTTTCGAAACGAGTTGCTGTCAAAAGCGCATCTTCTCGTTGCTGCATATATTTATTTAAAGCAAACTGCTTGGCGCGTGTGCTTTTATATTTGAAAAGATTCAGAGAATTTTCAACAGGGAAATAAAGTTATTAATTTTACTGAATTCTGTGGATTCTTTGTGTTTTGAGGTAAAAGTCAAACCATCAGATATGTGATAACCTTAAAATAAGGGTATATATAATCAGGATTGTGAGGCCAGACATTCCCAGGAAAATACATTACAAAAAATTATCTATGTAGAATTAATGTATATTCCGTTTAGTATTTTAATTTTTATTAGTTTTATTACACATCAGTTTATCAGTGTAAGTTATATCGAGTTTTAGTTGTGTTCGCCATAAGAATTTTATTTGGTTTATATAAATCCGATTCGTTTAATAATATTATATTTATTAAATACTATTTATTAGGATTCCATATCTGTCAAACCCAATCAATGGCCTCCTGGCTAAGATATCTGATTATCGCTATTTCGACTCATATTCGAACCCAAACAAACGAACTGATTGAATTTTGTGATTTACCCTATGTGTAACATGAACATGAGTACGTTTTACTTAGAAAGTCGTCTATGGAGACATTCATTGCCTTCGGCTGATAGATCTCGTTTCCTTTGCCATACTCAAAAAATCTAAAAATTTTTCAAAAAGACTAACACTTGCTTGGAAATTATTTGTTTACCTTTATTCTAGTTATTGGACCTCAAAGAAGACGTATTTTTTTTTTTCCGAGATGTATTTTTTTTTTAACTTAGCTATTAAAATCCCGTATTAGAAAAAAAAAAATGTAGACATGAATGTGCTTCAAAAATTTGGTGGATGAGTAAAGAATCGAAAAGGTGGTGAGAGTTGCCACACCGTGAAATGTAAGATCTTTCATTTACCTTCCATGCGCACTCAGGAAGAGCAGCTTCTTAGAGTGTTGTCATTCAGTAAAACATCAGATCTTTAATTAATTTTCACTTTTAATCAATTTACTATTGATTAACCAAAGGAGCACCAAACGTATATAAATATATTTATATATATATATACACTCTGTTATTTATAAAGTCAATAAATCACTTCTTATAGTATAAATCTTAATTTAACTTTTTTGACAACGTCGGTATAAATTAAAATTTTATATAGCTGATACCTTTTACGAACTTTGGCAGCTTTGTTATTATTTATAAAAGACAGGTATTCTCACTGCGTGAAATAATAGATATTTAATTTGTGCGCGGAAAAAAAGTCAGGACCAAATTCAGAAATGTATGTATGTGCACATGTATGTATGGATGTGTTCATGTACGTACGAATGTATGTATGTATTCATATACACATATACGCACATACATACATACGCACTTGCATGCATGCATACATTCCTGAATCCGATCCCGATAACGGAGCAGTACCATTTAACTTACCTACTACTACGTAACACTTTGCATATCTTGTGTTCATAGTTCTCTTTCATCAAATTATTTTTTTTATACTTTAAATTTGCGAGATTATATGTTAAAGTAAAAATGAAGCTTATTGTGAGAAAAATATGTCAGGTTAATAGAATAAATTTATTGACATATACGATTTTTACTTCCTTGTACGAAGTAAAAAGGAAGTATTGTAATCGCGAAAAGTTTCAGGCAGCATATTTCAACGAAAATATCCATTTTGACCGCTATCGAATGAAATTTAACAATGTTTTTGCGTGATATCTGTACGTAAGAACAGAATAAAAGACTATTTTCCTCCAAAAAAATTATAAAACTGCTTTAAAATGAATTCTGAAGAGAATTTTTCGTGGCGTCTGTACGAACGTATGTACGTACCTACGTATCTCGCATAACTCAAAAACAAGTAGCCTCAGAACATTGAAATTTTGTATATAGGACTGCTATAACATGTAAATGTGCACCTCGTATTTTGGTTGCAATAGGCTGCACCAAACGTATATAAATATATTTATATATATATACACTCTGTTATTTATATATATATCCACCCGGTTCCGTTATCTGAGGTTCTGTACTCTTATATGTTTGTAAATTGTACATTTTTTGCTTTAAAAATGATTGAATTATGTTGTTCTTATCTTCCGGTTAAGGTTTTTATGCCTTTAGTAAATCTGTATGCAATATTTTTAGAATCAACAAATTTAAAGTTGTTTAAGTGCCGCAATGCCTAATAATGTTTTTGATGGTGGTCATTGCTTGTTTACATTTGAAACAGCAGAATAGTGGATTTGTTGCCAATCTAGAGAAACTTATCTTCGCAACAGCAAAGATAACGCCTTCATTTATTATTGCGAATTAAATCATGTTTAATCCTTTCTGGAATTTTTTCGAGGAAATAAGTGTTTCAGATTTACTTCGTAATTTTTAATACAGATATTTGGTATTTTTCCCTTGTCGCGAAGTGAGAACTGAATTAATTCAATGAGAAGTACTCAATCGTCTGTGAAAAACTGTTTCTTTTTTGTTTTGTTTGCTTAATTTCTTTTATGCATCGTTCTAGCTTTATTATAGTATTTGAATAGAACATGTGGCAACGATTAGATAATTTTTTAAATAATATAAATTTTGCGCATTCTGAGTTATAATATGAATGAAATATAATACTGTTAAGTGAACCTTGCGGCAGAGTGTCGCTATGGTAAACAAATAGAGTGAATTTTAAGGAATGCATTTATTCTATTGTGGTTTATGCGCTGTCGGCGAAGTAGATTTAATTCAATCCATTAAGTTTAAATGAAATGCAAGAAAAAATGCGTATAATTTAATATTCTGTTCAAGGAAGTCATGTGCTGTACAATCAGATTTTTTATATTTATTATCGTACAAATGTTCGTTTAAATAAAAATGCCATACTCGTGGCTTTTACAAAATATTTTCATTCAAAACTGATATGCTTATCAAGATATTCTCTAAGTAAGGATATTCGTAGAACAGTTTCTGTTTGTTCACAGCATTCTAAAAACATTCAAACTCGTAACAGATTTAAAATGTTAAGTTGGTATATTTCGGGGTTGTGGCTTTCATTGAAAAGATAATTCAAAGTAAATCAAGCCCAGTAAACCATTTTTAACAGTATGGATTTTGTATATGATCGGGAGTGATTTTAGGAAAAGCTGTACGAAAACATTTAAGGCTCGTTTCCACTACTGCGTACGAACGCGTTGCGTCAATTGAAGACACGCCTACGGCATCCATACAAGCGTTTTCACTGCTGCGTATCCGTAAAATATTTTCATTTTCCGCCGCTAGGTGTCACTGTAATATTTTGGCGCCAAACAAGCAGTTCGCAAGTTACGACGCTGGTTTTGGATTTGATATGGATCCTGACGTAAAACGCAGAAAAGTTTTGTTTACTAAATTCCATGTTATTGGAAATTTTTATTTCTGCTTATGGACTGCGAAAGTAAAGTACGCTAGCAATTTTTACATAAGTAAGGTTATAATGCATATTATGAACATCACTAATTCCATAGAAGCTTAAGTAAATTTTTAAAAAAAAAAAAAAAATTGTGTTTCTAGAAGCCTTAAATATTATGAAATAATATATATATTATTAAAACTAAAATGTACTGTTAGTGAAAAAGTAAACAAATAAATAAATAAAATAAAGAAGTTAAAGGGATTAAAAAATAGTTGGTACTTTAAAAGTACAGTGCAACTGTAAAGAAAGGTTCACAATATTTACGCAAAATTTGCTATGCTTGTATACCGCTGACTTCATCGTCATAGCTGGATAAGTTATTAGAAATCTCGTTTGTTTTAAAATGCACTATGGGCAGTTATATTTTATGCATAATCCATAAATATTATTTTTAATTTAAACATTTTTAATTCATATCTTTTTTTACAGAAGTTATAAAAATAAGATTTTTGTCTTTATATATACACACATTAGGTAAAGGAAATGGAAATATTTAATTAATTAATTCCTGCGCTTCTGCTGGAGAGGACTGAATTTAAAAGCAATTATTATAGTAATTTTTTGTTAAAAAATGTTTAGGGCATTAATACTGTCCCATGTTAATTGGGATGAAAGTTTAGAGTCGTAATCATCCCAAAGTCGGAGCACATGTATATACATTCACATAAAAGTGAAACGAATATATATATATATCTGCAGGGTTTAAAAATAAATTAAATTTAAATAATTCTCTTGCGCCATTGCTGCAAGGAATGAAATTTGAATTTAACAAACATTTTCTATTCGTAAAAAGCAAATTAAAAGATAATTAAATTTAAATGAAATTTAATGCAAACAAATAAAGGATTAATTATTGCTGCGAACTAATATACAATATCATTTAAATTCTGAGAGCATATGTAAATCAAGTGCAAGTATCAAAATCCATGAATAAATATATAATTCCAAAAATTTATTTATCCTATTATTCACTTATGCATTTTTATAAATTTTTGGAATTATATATTTATTCATGGATTTTGATACTTGCACTTGATTTACATATGCTCTCAGAATTTAAATGATATTGTAGATTAGTTCGCAGCAATAATTAATCATTTATTTCATCTATATTTAATTAACTTTAAATTTGCTTTTTACGAATAGAGAATGTTTGTTAAATTCAAATATATATATACAGGGTATGCTTTAAATTAGTATTATATAATTTTTAAACTTTTTTGCTGGGGGGAAATTTAAATAAACAAGAGCATAAATAAAACAATATATTTAACGTATATAATAATAGAAATAAATTATAAAACACGAATATAGATCAAATTGAAACAAAAAGCTAAGAAAGTTGCAGACAGGGTGCAAAAAGCGCATGGGATTCGAACTCACGACCCCAAAAAGGCAAGCATTTATACCGTCAGCTTTACCACTAAGCTAGCATCACATGGAGCGGATGCATATTTTAGCTTATATACATTATCAAGTAAATCCATTCTTGAAACTAAATTTTTTGGTTCTATTTCAGTGTACTATCGTCTCAGAAATTCACCAGAGTTTGTTCTTCAGCTTCTAGTACATTTTTTACAAAAAACATTATCTTTTAAAGTGGCATTCCGATTGAAGTTAAACGGGCTATTAAAAATATATTTCATGTGCTTACAAATATATGTTAGCCAAAAAGATATATTTATAAAAGGAAATACAAATTTAACATACTCTTCAATGAACTGGAGTATTTACAAGACTATCAAATTTAATTTATAATTAACGTTTTTAGTTTTTACCTGTTTGAAAAGAAAAAAATAACAAATCTTTTAATCATATCTAATTTGCTATAGCAGTTTGATATAGTCAGACATTCATTTTCATTAAAGGTAAATGAATATGCAGAACTAGGAAATAATTGTCAGGACAAATTTTGCTATTTCATCGACTTGGAATTATAATTTTTGCCGCTGATTTTCTTGAACTGAATTTCTTGAACGCTTGATTTTATCTGCGAACAAGTACTGTAGTTGCAGTTATCTTATTTTTTTTAATCTTTTTCTAACTAAATTCCGCTGATTGCTGTCTTTTTCAGCACGCAGATTTCTCGCTATAATGTTAATTCAGAAATAAGTATTTTTTAGCAAAACATTCTTTCCCTATTAGCGAGCGTTCATCTCTACTTCTGCCGCCATTAATTTTTAGTCACTGCACCTGATTGCTCCTTTTTTACCACGTGACCCCAACGCATCCGCAGACATACAGATAGAAGTTGAACATTGTTGAACTCCATCCGTATGTCATCCGTCACCGCACACCGACTGGATTGCAGATGTCAATGAAAGTGAATTCGCTCGCTGATTGGAGAAACGCATACGCACCGCAACGCATACGCAGCAGTGGAAACGGACCTTTACGCTTAAGAGGGTACGCCTGTCTCCCCCTTTCGAGTTCCGCATTTACGCCTGTCTCCCCCTTTTCGAGTAATCGTTTTTCTTTAGATTCTCCAGGTGGTCCAAATTCCTGTTCGGAGCAGCCCTTGGCTATGCATTGTTTCCCGTTTCTTAGCTGGTTAGCTACGTTTTGGCGAAGACCGTAGGTTTCGTCTCATGCCAGTGTACTTGAAAATAAAACAGATGCTATCTCTCTTTCAAACATTAGAGCTTTTGCTCGTGATTTCAGTGTAACTTTTTTCTCGCTGTCTTATTCAGTTCTTATAATGGCACCTCGTGTCAAAGGTCCCAGTCAGGACGAAATTAATAAGTTTCTAAAGAGATTTAGAAGAGGAAACTTTTGCTGATACAGATTCGGACTTTTCAGATACAGAAGAAATATATTTTAATGAAGCTTTTAATAAAGATAAAGTTACCGATGACTTCAAAAGCAAGGCTAATAATTTATTTGAATGGAGACAGCGAAATGAGCATGACAAAGCTAACATATTGACGTTTAGTGGTAATCCTGGTATAAAGACTGAATTTTCGGAAACTCATCTTGCTACTGGTTTTTAAATTATACTTTTCAGATGAATTGTTTAAAATTTTTACCAGAGAAACGAATCGATATGCTTCTGAAATCTTAGAGTTGCCACCAACTATAAGCGGAAAAAGGAAGCATGAAAGCGACTGAACACCAGTTACATCAGATAAGCTTCAGAAATTTTTGGGATTAGTCTTACTCACAGGGCGTATTGAAAAAGACAGCATTCGAGATTATTGGATGATTTAATGGACATCATCCAATAAAGAGGATACTTTATAAAAAATTTGTCATAATATTTTTCTTTAATTTTGCTTTGTCCCTCAGGGGGCTCACTTTTGTGAGTACGGGTGTGGCAATCCCGAGGTACCCTAGCCCTTCAGGGGATCATCTTCTTGGTGAGACGGGTGTCACGATCCTGGAGCCCCAGTGATCTTTCCTCTTTTCCGTCTCCTCTCCTCTTGGCTGGAACTTTTTCCCCTTCCCTTCCCCCTTGTGGTTTCTCTCTACGGAGTTTGGGGCTCGTCACGAGAGACTGGAACAGACCTTGTCTCTAGTCTTCGAGTGGCGAGAAAACTGCCCACGTGTTTGCCGTGCGTGGAGACCCGTGTCGCTGGAAAGGAGGGTCCTCGTAGTTGAGGGGCGAGGTACTGTCCCCAACACACTACTTTGGCCTCTGCTTCAGCTAAACGGGAGGCACCTTAGTCGTCCTCACGGGTGTCAATCGGCTGGTCACTAGTCCTTGTGTCAGTGGCTTGGGGTCAAGCTCTCGGGAGTACCTGCTTTCGGGAAAGCCGACTGTGAGGCTTCAGTTTGCGTATAGGTCCGGCTAGCCCTAACACAGGAATCTGTGTTCCCTTGTTGGGCTCCGTGGTGGGCGGGGCCGTCGCACCCGAATCTTTTCTTATTTCAATATGGCTAATTCCCAAATTTTTCTGATCAAAGACTTCGAAGTCACTCCAGTCTCTCAACCTAGTTCTGAAACGTCTACTACTAAACCAGTCACTCAACCTAGCTCTGAACCACCTACTAATAAACCAATCATTCAACCTAGTTCTGAAAAGTCTACTACTAAACCAGGCACACAACCTAGTTCTGAAAATTCTGCAAAAAAATTACGGACAGATGCAAATAAAAAAAATCATCACAATAGTCCCCGTTTCCTAGTCATCTCTAGTCCTTCTGGCGAAATGCATAAGATGTCTCCTTTCGTAATAAATAAATACATCCAGTCTTGTATTGGTGAGCCGAGAAACATAAAGCGTCTCCGCTCCGGAGACTTGCTTATTGATACAAACTCAGCCACCCAGTCTGCTTCTTTACTTCAGATTACTAAACTTGGGCAAGCGAATGTCACTGTAACAGCACATAAGACACTGAATTATTGTCGTGGCGTAATATCGGAATTCGACCTTCTGTACGTTCCTGAAGAAGAGATCTCTTCCGAGCTATCCGACCAAAATGTCTGCGGTGCTAGGCGGATCAAGATGCGTAAGGAAGGTAAGTTGATCGATACGAAACACGTGATCCTTACCTTCAACACGCCTGATCTGCCTAAGAATATTAAGGCCGGATATTTAAATTGTCCTGTAAGACCTTATATTTCCAACCCTATGCGATGCTTCCAATGCCAGCGTTTCGGCCATTCTAAGACGTCTTGTCGTGGCAGCCTCACATGCGCCCGATGCTCACAGATTGGCCACGATTCGGAAAATTGTACCGCTGCGCCTTCGTGTATAAATTGCAAGGGTCAGCACCCAGCATTTTCACGCCTCTGCCCAAAATGGAAATCCGAAAAAGAAATACAGACTCTTAAAGTTACCAGGAACATCTCGTATGCTGAAGCCAGAAAACTAGTTCAACGCACACAGCTCCAATCAAACAAATCTTATGCCAATGCAGTTAAAACAACACGTAGCATTGCCACCCAAACATCAATAGGCACGCAGACTAAACCAAATAAAACCCAACCAACCACATCCACCAAGAAAACGGAAAATGCAACTCATTTAATACAAAAAAAGAAACAGTCATTCAAAGTAAACCTAAAATTGAAAGTCACAAAATAATTAATAAAAATAGAAGTGCCAGCAATAGCTCTTTTGACGAAATGATTTCTGAATCTGCGGATTCAGACACTATGGAAGTAGAGGAGGGTCTAGAATTTCCCAGGCATCTACTTCCACGAAAAACCAAACAAGAGCACAGAAAGAACAAAAACCAGACATAATGGCCACCCTCGTCTCATGGTACTGTCGCGGTTTCCACCGAAATTTGCTCGACATCAAAGCCATAATTAATGCTTATCATCCTGTATGCTTCGCAGTACAGGAAACAAATCTAAAACCAGAACAACAGGCAAAACTTCGGAGGTTTTCCTTCGTCAGGAAAGATAACTTTGCAGGTGAGCGTGCCAGTGGAGGTGTAGGTCTCCTCACCTCACTGGATTATCCCTCAAATGTGCTTTCTTTGACGACATCCCTCCAAGTTGTCGCTACTCAAAAAAATTTTGATTTTATTGTTACAGTCGTTTCTCTGTATTTGCCTCCAAATGAGCATATTGATCAGCAAGATTTAAATGGTCTTTTAGAGCAGCTGCCTGAGCCTTTCATCATAATAGGAGATTTTAACGGCCATAGTCCGCTCTGGGATAGTAAGGATACTAATTGCCGAGGAAGACAAATTGAGCAGATGATCGAAGATCATAGCCTTTGTCTCCTCAATAATGGGCAAGATACTTACTTCCATGAGCCTTCAAAAACATTCCATGCTCTCGACCTTGCCATCTGTTCACCATCTCTGTTGCCTTTCTGCACTTTTAATGTGGGTAAAGATCTTTACAACAGTGATCATTATCCCATTCTTGTGTCTCTTGCACGAAGAGGAGCAAACCCCATGTCGAGATCCCCTCGATTCATACTGGACAGGGCAGAGTGGGAACTCTTCTCTTCCATTGCAGAGCTCACAGATGAAATGGTAGAAGATGCGCATATCGATGACGCTGTTGAAGCTGTTACTAATACTATTATTCAGGCAGCTATGCTCTCCATTCCTAGAACATCAGGAAAACTACTAAAATATTCAAAACCATGGTGGAATCGCGACTGTCATGAAGCAATGAAAAAACAGAAAAAAGCATGGGGTATTTTTCGTAGATATCCTACTCTGCGAAACCTCATAGCTTTTAAAAGATCCAAAGCAAATGCACGGAAAGTAAGAAGGCAGAGCCAGAGGGATTCCTGGATTTCAAATGTGTCCTCAATAACATCCTCTACGCCTAGTAAGCGGGTTTGGGAAAGAGTTCGAAAAGCATGCGGAATGTATAAAGACCACTCACTTTCCTTTCTGGAAAAAGATGGCCGAGTGATTAGCTCCATAGAAGAAATTGCAAATACAATTGGTGAGACATTTGCTGCCGTTTCTTCCAGCCGAAATTACTCACCTGCATTTCTTTCTATCAAGCAACGCTCTGAGAAAAATCCCATCGCTTTCAACTCTTCCAACTTTGAGCCGTACAATAGAGATTTTACTATGGTTGAATTAAAGAGAGCTTTGTTGCAGACACATAGGTCTTGTCCGGGTCTGGATGGCGTGTATTATGAAATGCTAAAGCATCTGTCCTATAAGTCACTGAGTGCCCTTCTCACACTTTACAATAGAGTGTGGAAGGAGCGTACATTTCCCAGTGCATGGAGGAGAGCTGTTGTCATTCCTATTGCGAAGCCAGGGAAAGACCCGAGGAATCCCTCCAACTATCGGCCAATTGCCCTTACCAGTTGTGTTTGCAAACTGTTTGAAAAGATGGTAAACAGCCGCCTAGTCTACTTCTTGGAAAAGAATAATATTATATCGCCTTATCAGAGCGGTTTTCGAAAGGGGAGTACGACCGTAGACAATATGCTTCTATTAGAGACATCTATTCGAAAAGCCTTTGTCAGAAGAAGTCACCTTGTCTCAATATTCTTCGACATTGAGAAAGCTTATGATAAGGCATGGAGATACGGTATACTCCGGGATCTTCACGAGAGTGGTTTGCGCGGCAACCTACCAATTTTCATACAGAATTTCTTGAACGCTAGAACTTTTCAAGTAAGGATTGGCTTTGTTTTTTCGGATGTTTTTCAACAGGAAGAGGGTGTGCCTCAAGGCTGTGTGCTTAGTGTAACCCTGTTTAGTTTAAAAATAAACTCTGTATTAAAAGAACTTCCTCCCACCATCTTGGGATCTCTATATGTTGATGATCTGCAGATTAGCTGTCGAGGAGCAGACATGAGATATGTAGAGCGGCAACTGCAGATGGCTCTGAATAAGATCCAAGAATGGTCAGACAAACAGGGATTTACTTTTTCGAAACAGAAAACTGTGTGCGTTCACTTTTGTAGGAAGCGAGGTCTCCATCCTGAACCTGAGTTATATCTAAATGGTACAATTATTCCAGTTGCGCCCGAAGTAAAATTTTTAGGAGTAACGTTCGACCAGAAATTGACTTTCCTTTCTCATGTTTTAAACCTGAGAAAGAAGTGTCTCAAAACACTAAATATGTTAAAAGTGTTGGCGAACACCTCCTGGGGTGCAGAGCGTTGCTCCATGCTTCGCATTTACAGAGCGCTTATCCGCTCTAGACTGGACTATGGCTCAGTTGTTTATGGATCCGCTCGGTCATCTGTTTTGTTAAAACTGGATCCTGTTCACCATCAAGGTTTGAGGATATGTTCAGGAGCCTTCAGGACTTCTCCTGTCCAGAGCCTGTATGTTGACTGTAATGAACCATCACTTTATCTGAGGCGTGAACAATTGTCCCTTTTGCAATATTTTAATATACTATCCCAACCTGAACATCCCAATAAGCTGTGCTTACTTGATGATGTGAGTAACGCGTTATTTGAAACACGTCCATCTTGTATTCCTACATTTCTTTTAAGAGTTCGCCCTGTCATTGAGGAACTTTCCCTCTCTGATATGCACCCCCAAGCAGTACAGAATTGTGAAATCCCACCTTGGGAAAATGCACGGATTCAGCTTCTTGATGTTTTTAAGTATCATGTGAAGGCAAGCACTAACGAGATTATTTACAGACAACTCTTCGCTGAGCACAGGAACAAATATAGCAGTTATCTTCCAGTTTATACAGATGGGTCCAAGTCAAAAGATCATGTGGGGATGGCATATGTAATTAAAGACCACATGGAGGGCAGACGCTTGCACAATGCTTTCTCTGTCTTAACATCCGAATTAACTGCGATATATTATAGTCTTTTATACATCTCAAGGCTCTGCTACAAAAAGTTTATAATTTATACAGATTCGTATAGTGCTCTTAAATCAATAGAAGCTTTTCCTAATACTCAAAATCCAGTAATAGTGGATATTCTCAAAATACATATAAACTTAATGAATCGTGGGTATGATATCCTGTACTGCTGGGTTCCCGGGCATGTGGGAATAAAAGGGAATGAGCTGGCAGATATCACAGCAAAATGTGCTGTTGAACTGTCCAGTCGTCTCATCCCTTTTGCAGACATTTGTTGTGTTGTGAAACAAAAGATCCGAAAAAAATGGCAACAACTTTGGGATGTTCAGCTTCAAAATAAATTAAGACATGTAAAACCTAGAATTGAGCACTGGGAATTAACCAAAAATCGTAAGGAGGAAGTTGTTTTGACTCGCCTCAGAATTGGTCACACTAGAGTGACACATAACTACCTTTTAAAAGCTGAAAATGAGCCTGTTTGTTTTAACTGTAATGTTTGTTTATCTGTTCGTCATATTTTAATTGAGTGTCCATGTTTTAATAGTCTTCGCCAGAAATATTTTAATAGCTGTGACTTACCTCTCGACCGTTTAATCGGAAGAGAGGTCAATTCTGATTTATTTTATTATTTAAAAGATATTGGCTTTTATTACCAAATGTAATTTGTTTTGAAGACTGTCTCTTGAATTTTAATATGTGCTTTTAACTTGTGTTTATATGACTTCATCCTCTGGATTTGGTACATTTATCTACTTGTTTTTATTTATTGAATTTTAATGTCATCAATTGTAATCATCTCATCTTTTGTTTGGCGCGTCATAATCATCTCTGGTTTTGCGCCATAATCACTCACTCACTCTCACTCACTCCCTTTAATTTTGCTTTGAAAATATTCCTGGCTACTCTCTTTGATCACGGAAAGAAATATATATTACATATTTCCTACACTGTAAATGTCAACACCTTGTATGCCCTTATTCTTTTGAAAGTATGAAAGATTAATTTATTTAAAATAAATTAGAAAATTTATTATGTAGAATATTATGTATATTCATTTAAAACCAAGGAAAAATCAAACTTTGGATATAACGATGGTTTTGAATGAAATCCGCCAAGGAAAAAAACTGACGTGGATTCTTTATAAACATTTAAAACTCTTCTGAAAAGTATTTTTGATAAATTTATATTTTCTGAAATTTTAAGTCATACATCAAAATTCTCTTCAGCAAATATTAAAAAGAAGCCTAAAAGTTTTCTCTCTCTACGGACTCTACGAAAATGCAAAGATTTAAGAAATTATCTCATCAGACTTCGCTTCACACTGCAGGTATAAAATGGATTGATTATATGGGTATTCGGAAAATTTTCCCTACTAACGTAAATAAAATCCAATTTTATAAAAGAATTCTCTCAACAGATATACCTCCTTTGCCCGGCAGTCCAAAGTAATATTTGTTAAAAGTTAAATAATCAAACACAACTAATAGATCTCTGATTTTCTTTTTTATGTAACAATAACAAAGCTATCGGGAAAAAAAAAAAAAAAAAAAAAAAAGATTTAAAGCTTTATTATCACCTCAAAAATCAAATAGTAATGAATCAAATTCGAATCATGTAATAATAATGAGTATTATTATGAATTCATTATTATTATTATTTCATTAACTTATTCATTAGTATTATTTTATTAATGAAAAATGATTATCAAATACTGCATTCGGACTCTCAGGCATATAAAGCTAGTTCATATTTGTCAAGTTCTGTTCTCGTTTGCTAATTTCTAGAAGAAACAAAGACATAAAATTCACAAATGATTACCCAGATTGGTCAGAAATAGTAAATTTATATAAACATCCTATACATTTTGTTCTTTATAAATAAATACAGTTTAGCCTAAATTAAATCAAAATAAACCTCGAAAAAGTCGCAAATATAGTAACCTATTCTAGATTATTGTCCAGCGTCTGACAAACATGTAAATTTTACTCCATAGGGACAAATATCCAGCCTAACCATGGAGGTAAGAAAATACTTCCTACGGCTTTTCTCATTAGGGGACAGTAAAGGAGGGGGAAAAAAGTGTTTTGGATAGCGCCGTCCTAAAGGTTTATATTATGAGAATTTAAGCCAGGTTTTAGAAGGTTAATAATGTATAAATTAATTTTTGAATGAAAATATTTTTCTGTACTGTTATCTATTTTTAAGCAACTGGAAGAAATATTATTATTTTCATCTAGCGATAAATCTTGTCCGTTATTAAAAAATCGTTGCTCAGTACAGCAAAATTCAAAAAGCCATTTTATTGCAACATTTTTCACTAAGCGTTTCTTCGTACCATGAGTGCCATAAATAAAATAGTCTTCTAACATCTTATGATAACGTTCAGTTGCAAAATTCCTACCTTTAATGTTTATGTACGTTATTACCTTACAGCTCCCAAAAAACATACATATTACTTCATAATAAATATTATAATGTATACTGAAAAACCATCATACCTATTCCCCCCCCCCTTTTTTTTTTTTTTTTTTTTTTTTTTTTTTTACATTTCAATGGTAAATTGTAATATACTTTTTTTAATAGTTTGATATTTTTTGGCTTATAACATTTTTTCCATAAAGAAGTACAAAAACAATCCATGGATCTCATAAAATTCAAATTTTGATTGATTTTGAGTTTCAGTTTTATATATTTGTATTTTATTTGGTCTTATGAGTAAATAGAAAGTATTTAATTTTATAAATTGGTAAGAGCAGATTGCATTATTGTTTAAAAGAAGAAGGAAGTAAAAGCTTAAATTTTATTGATATTTATTTTAAAAAGTGTTTCAGTGGTTAACTTTTATTTGAAGCATCGGGCGGCAATCTGATGTTTTCAAACTATAAATGCTATATTTCTTTTATTTTCTTGTTCTTTAAAAATCTTGTTATGGATCTAAAGTGTGTAGGATTAACTTCCTTGGCCATACTTTTCGCAAATGTTTAATTTTTAATAATTATTCCCTTCGTCCCTGATGCAGATGCATAATAAGAACTGCGAAAAATCTCGTTCGCTCTTTTTTTCCTTCTCGTCTATTTCTTTTCGTAATTAGTTTGAAATATAGTAAATTATTTCCTTCATCAACATCAGATTATAAGTATGCGTTATATTTAATGCAATCATAGTCTGCTCTAAATTTATACCCAACAAATCGCAAATATTATAAAGGACAGTTTGAATATGATAGAACTAAATTTCGTAGTTCTAGACAAATATTTTTACCGTCATTCTATTTAAAATGCTGCATTAAGGAAATGTACAAATTATGGATTTTCGAGAGCGCAAATACCTTTTTCGTACACTAATAAAGCAGTTTCTCTTTCAGATTCCTGAACAGAAAAGAGAGATCTGGAGCATACTCATGAACTGGCAATAAAACATACAAAAGAGTATACTAATTTTTTCTCAGCTATTTGATAGGAAAAATGTAATTTTCAGATATCTTTCTGTTATTTTATAAAGTATTTCTACCGCGTTCCTAGCGTGCCTTCGTGGTGTAGAGTATATAAGGTATTTCCCCCTTCTTAGGGTGCCTTCGTGGTGTAGTCGTTCTGCACGCTGGGCCGGTATTCCAGAGGTCCGTGGTTGGATTCCCGGAGAAGGCATTGCTCATTTTTCATCTCTACGGGTTTTCCATTTAACCTAATGTCTTTACACTGGCGCCCGAACTAAAAGGGTGTTGAATGATGATTCTCCTCACCCAGAATTTGGCGATTGGGTCCCCTAAAAAAAGGGGGAGTATATAAGATATTTCTCCCGCCTTCCTAGCCTGCCTTCGTGGTGCAGTGGTTCTGCACGCTGGCCCGGTATTCCAGAGGGCCGTGGTTCGATTCCCGGCGAAGGCGTTTGCTAATTTTTCATCTTTCCTGATTTCAAAAAAAAAAACCTAATGTCTCTACAATGTTTAAAAGTTACGGTATCCTCATAACATTGCTAAAATCATTGGTGACAATTCATTAGCAATTACATGCACTTTGGAACGCAAAATGCATGTTGTTTTTTTATATCTGTTTTCTTCCTCTTGACGACTTTCTGCTTGCATTATGATGAAATAAATTTTGATTATCATATCCTCTAATCGTCATAAATACAATCTTGGGGCAAAAAGAGAGCGGATTAAAAAAGGACAATGGAAAGTGTAAACTAATGACAGTAAATTTTAAAATTTTTGCTTGGTTCTATTAAGAGTTAATTCTTCGGTTATTACAATATTTTCTATAGCTAATTTCAGATTGTTCCCTTCAAAAAGGAGAAAAATAGAAAGCGATTCACGATACTGACCTCACACTACCATATAATTTTATTTAATTTTAAAAAACTAGCTCATATACAAAGAGTGTAATCAACATATTTGAGCGAAGTATGTTTCGATTCTTAATTTTTATGCAAAAGCATTTTAAGAATACAAATAACTATAATACTTATGCTTAGAAATAGCACACAAGCCAAACACACACACAAAAAGCATGTGACATATATTCTACTAACATTCTCACTGACATTAAACATTTTCAAAATATTATTTAAAAGTATACTGACTCCCTATATTGCAATGATAAAAAATAACAATATTATAAATTTAAAGGCCTATTTAAGATTCAGTTGTTGATAAAAGTTCACTATATCAGACATCATATTTGCATTTTGTTCTCAAAGATGTGTTGAAATGCTTTTAAGCCGAGTTTTATATACATATATGCCAAATACAGGCATAAAATATAATAAGCGAAAGTGAAAACTTTCCATTAAGGGTAAGTAAAATTTTTTCCAATTTTATTACTAATATATTTATTATTATTACACTTGTTCATATGTGTTACACATTGCCTGGATGTGTGTAACAATATGAATAATAAATAAATTTTAAGATAAAATAACTAAAAGGTCAGCATTAAATTATTAATTTGCCCATACAGAAGCATCTTACCCTAATACTTTCCGCCATTTCCGCGTTGCGCTTTGTACTTAAGAAACAAATCGGTTTTTTGTCTTTTCACTTAATCGCGCACATTTTTCCTTTTTGGAAAGCAACCACTTCCCCTTTCTTTAAGTATTTTTAAAATTTTCTTTAAAATGTATTAAAATGTGCTTTAGAATTTAGGGCAATTATTTATGCTATAATAATTGTACATATAATAGGAGCAAAAGCGAAACAAATTCTTAAAATATCACTCTGTTTCGTACACATTTAAGCAAGCGGTAATTTTCAATCTATAAAACAATTCAATGATTTATTAAACAATTCAAGCAAGTATAAAAGTGATACTTTCTAAAACTTCTTTTCTAAAATTTCTTTAAACAGAAAAGTAAGACAAATGAAATTGCATTTGAATATTTAGGTTTATATTCAGTTTGTCTAGAAAGTAATTGTAACAAGAAAGTTTTGAACTTTGAGAATCGTGAATTATCCTACGATACACAAATTCATTTATGTACAAAAACAGTTCAGAATTATAACTAAAAGGATTAGCAAAATCTAATTTAAGTTTCATTAATAGGAGGAAGAGCATATATATATCACAGTTCAAATTTAAATAATACTGGAATCACAAAATACCTATGAGGCACAAATTCATTTCAGTACAAATACAGTTCAAAATTACAACTAAAAAGATATAAAATACTATAATAAATAAATGAAGGAAGAGTATATATAATTCCGATTTAAATACTATTGAGAATCGCGAAATATCTCTGATGCTCAAATTCATTTCTGTACAAGTACAATTCAAGATTATAACTAAAAGGACATATTAAAATATTATTCTTTAAATTTCATAAATAAGAAAAGAACATATACATTCCAGTTAAACCATAAGGAGTAATAATAATCACGAAATTTGTATGGTGCAGAAATTCATATAAGTACAAATGCAGTTTAAAATTATAACTAAAATGATATATATGAAAACACTAAAATAAACACTTGTACGGAATGCAATATGTAGGTAACATGACATCTAAATACGTATAGAGAATTTGCAAGCCTAATTAATAAGCAAAGTTATACTTCCGAAAGGCGTCAGTTTATATGTAAAAGCTTGATACATTTTGAAAGTTAAATTTTCGCGATCTCTTATTATCGAAAATAAGTTACTTTTTCCTACGAAGAGATAATGCACTGAACTTCTGCAGTTGAAATTAACGGAAATCTCAAGATAGGTTTGCATAATTGAAGGAAATCAAAAGCTTTACGCTTTAACCATAGCTTTACGAAAAACTCTCCATTGTGTGATAAATTTCAAAACAAGGAGTTACACATAAAGCCACATCACAGTTTTGGCAGTAATACCTAGATTCTTTCCTCAGTCTCTTGCCATTTTCATTTAATTTAGTTTAACAAACTACACACTTTTTACAAGGTCTTGCCTTTTTCACTGTTGGCGGTATTTCAGATGGGAAATGCCTTTCTGTCAAGCGTAGTATTGGTAAAAAGTTTTTAGACTTCCGCATAGTGACAGTGCTGTCTCTATTTTGTTTAATTAAATTTTCTATTAAATTTAATCTAAAATCCAGCTGCGAAAGATTTTTTCTTGATTTTTGAAATAGCACAAATGCGTTCCAAACTGCTTGATTTAAGAAATGTCTGAATAACTTTTTATAGAATTTTCTTTGTCTGTTTCGGTACACAGGATAATATGAGAGGCACTGATCTGCTTTATCTACGCCCCCCATTTTTAAGTTGTATTCTAAAACAACAATTGGTTTTAGCAGAGTTCCAGATCTTGTGATACTTTCCGCCATTTCCGCGTTGCGCTTTGTACTTAAGAAACAAATCGGTTTTTTGTCTTTTCACTTAATCGCGCACATTTTTCCTTTTTGGAAAGCAACCACTTCCCCTTTCTTTAAGTTTTTCGATTGAATTTCGTAAGGCAGATCTCTTCGATTTGGTCGCATTGTTCCAAAAACATCTGTCTTTTGGGCTATCAAAAGTTCTGCAAGTTGTGGGGATGAATAAAAATTGTCAACAGCCAAACAATAGCCTTGATTCAGCAAATCGTGAACAAGAGATAAAACACTTTTTATTGATAACCCGTAGCTTTCATATTCTTGGCGAAATCGAGTACTTTTGCCGGTATAAATTATGCTGTTCCATATATAACCACTGTCACTTTCGCATAAATTAAAAATTTTTATTCCGAACCTGGCTCGTTTCGACGGTATAAATTATTTCCATCCAAGGTTTCCTTTAAATGCGACTAAAGATTCATCGACATTTATATCCCTTTGTGGAGTATATGCTCTCTGAAAGTTTCTGAGAAGTTTAGTTGAAAAGTTGTATATTTTTCTCAACTTCGGATTTGGACATTGGTTATTGTCATTATCTCCTTCAAAATGAAGAAATTTCATCAAAACATTGAAGCGATTCGCAGACATAATTTCTGCAATACCCGGTGTGCTTAATATAGGTCGTTTAGACCAGTAAAATTGTTCATTCGACTTCTTTATAACTCCATGTAAGATTAATAAAGAAAAAAATACTTTCATTTCATTTCTGTTAGTTTCAATCCAAGTTCGAGCTCTTGAACTTGGGGTCAACGCATTATTTCCGAGGTATTTCTCCGCAAAAGAGCTCGTTTCGAAAACGATCAAATCTACTATATCATCATCTATTAAAATAGTGAAATAGTCTACTTCATTTGCGTCACTAGGCATTTGCGTTGATTTTTATTCCAGGAGAACCACTGAAAGGAAAGGGAGGAGGCGGTGGCTGAGGATTTGATATGTCAATGTAACACCAATCCCTTGCGGTAGAAATATCATCTTCCGACTCACTTTCTGATGTCGGCTGGTCATCCGATGAGCTAGAGGAAGACGATATTGAAAATTCATCGTCATCAAAACTTACCATTTTCAGTAAAACTGCGTAACGTCCATATTATGAAGATTCAGAATAAATTCCCGATGAAGGCAAACTGAAAACCTTTTAAAAATGCATTGGTGATTGCAGACTTGAATATTTTCTAAGAAAGCACCGAATACTCTTCAAGTGCTCAGTGCCACCACTTGGTAAGCCTATGAGCTACTCTTGTATGGACTGTCTTTTAAATGCAGCAATCAAAGGGCAAAATAATTTCTTTTCCCAAGAAATAGCTTTAAAAGCCTCATCGGGTGTCTATTCATAGCGTAATTCTTTATTTACATGTATTCAAATAAAGATCGACATGATTAGGCGGTGCTTTTATTGGACCTCTCAGGAAAAGTAAGGATACATTTATCCGTTTGTAGGCCCCTCAGGGGACTCACTTCTGTGAGTACGGGTGTGGCAATCCCGAGGTACCCTAGCCCTTCAGGGGATCATCTTCTTGATGAGACGGGTGTCACGATCCTGGAGCCCCAGTGATCTATCCTCTTTTCCGTCTCCTCTCCTCTTTGCTGGAACTTTTTCCCTTCTCTTCTCCCTCGTGGTTTCTCTCTACGGAGTTTGGGGCTCGTCACGAGAGACTGGAACAGCCCTTGTCTCTAGTCTTCGAGTGGCGAGAAAACTGCCCACGTGTTTGCCGTGCGTGGAGACCCGTGTCGCTGGAAAGGAGGGTCCTGGTAGTTGAGGGGCGAGGTACTGTCCCCAACACACTACTTTGGCCTCTGCTTCAGCTAAACGGGAGGCACCTTAGTCGTCCTCACGGGTGTCAATCGGCTGGTCACTAGTCCTTGTGTCAGTGGCTTGGGGTCAAGCTCTCGGGAGTACCTGCTTTCGGGAAAGCCGACTGTGGGGCTTCAGTTTGCGTATAGGTCCGGCTAGCCCTAACACAGGAATCTGTGTTCCCTTGTTGGGCTCCGTGGTGGGCGGGGCCGTCGGACCCGAATCTTTTCTTCTTAAATATGGCTTCTTCTCATATCTACTTAATTAAAGATTTCGAGGTAACTCCAGTCATTCAAACTAGTTCTGAAACGTCTACAGCTAAACCAGTCACTCAACCTAGTTCTGAAACGTATACTGCTAAACCAGTCACTCAACCTAGCTCTGAACCATCTACTAATAAACCAATCATTCAACCTAGCTCTGAAACGTCTACTACTAAACCAGTCACTCAACCTGTCACTCAACCTAGTTCTGAAAATTCTGCAAAAAAATTACGGACAGATGCAAATAAAAAAAATCATCACAATAGTCCCCGTTTCCTAGTCATCTCTAGTCCTTCTGGCGAAATGCATAAGATGTCTCCTTTCGTAATAAATAAATACATCCAGTCTTGTATTGGTGAGCCGAGAAACATAAAGCGTCTCCGCTCCGGAGACTTGCTTATTGATACAAACTCAGCCACCCAGTCTGCTTCTTTACTTCAGATTACTAAACTTGGGCAAGCGAATGTCACTGTAACAGCACATAAGACACTGAATTTTTGTCGTGGCGTAATATCGGAATTCGACCTTCTGTACGTTCCTGAAGAAGAGATCGCTTCCGAGCTATCCGACCAAAATGTCTGCGGTGCTAGGCGGATCAAGATGCGTAAGGAAGGTAAGTTGATCGATACGAAACACGTGATCCTTACCTTCAACACGCCTGATCTGCCTAAGAATATTAAGGCCGGATATTTAAATTGTCCTGTAAGACCTTATATTCCCAACCCCATGCGATGCTTCCAATGCCAGCGTTTCGGCCATTCTAAGACGTCTTGTCGTGGCAGCCTCACATGCGCCCGATGCTCACAGATTGGCCACGATTCGGAAAATTGTACCGCTGCGCCTTCGTGTATAAATTGCAAGGGTCAGCACCCAGCATTTTCACGCCTCTGCCCAAAATGGAAATCCGAAAAAGAAGTACAGACTCTTAAAGTTACCAGGAACATCTCGTATGCTGAAGCCAGAAAACTAGTTCAAAGCACACAGCTCCAATCAAACAAATCTTATGCCAGTGCAGTTAAAACAACACGTAGCATTGCCACCCAAACATCAATAGGCACGCAGACTAAACCAAATAAAACCCAACCAACCACATCCACCAAGAAAACGGAAAATGCAACTCATTTAATACAAAAAAAAGAAACAGTCATTCAAAGTAAACCTAAAATTGAAAGTCACAAAATAATTAATAAAAATAGAAGTCCCAGCAATAGCTCTTTTGACGAAATGATTTCTGAATCTGCGGATTCAGACACTATGGAAGTAGAGGAGGGTCTAGAATTTCCCAGGCATCTACTTCCACGAAAAACCAAACAAGAGCACAGAAAGAACAAAAACCAGACATAATGGCCACCCTCGTCTCATGGAACTGTCGCGGTTTCCACCGAAATTTGCTCGACATCAAAGCCATAATTAATGCTTATCATCCTGTATGCTTCGCAGTACAGGAAACAAATCTAAAACCAGAACAACAGGCAAAACTTCGGAGGTTTTCCTTCGTCAGGAAAGATAACCTTGCAGGTGAGCGTGCCAGTGGAGGTGTAGGTCTCCTCACCTCACTGGATTATCCCTCAAATGTGCTTTCTTTGACGACATCCCTCCAAGTTGTCGCTACTCAAACAAATTTTGATTTTGTTGTTACAGTCGTTTCTCTGTATTTGCCTCCAAATGAGCATATTGATCAGCAAGATTTAAATGGTCTTTTAGAGCAGCTGCCTGAGCCTTTCATCATAATAGGAGATTTTAACGGCCATAGTCCGCTCTGGGGTAGTAAGGATACTAATTGCCGAGGAAGACAAATTGAGCAGATGATCGAAGATCATAGCCTTTGTCTCCTCAATAATGGGCAAGATACTTACTTCCATGAGCCTTCAAAAACATTCCATGCTCTCGACCTTGCCATCTGTTCACCATCTCTGTTGCCTTTTTGCACTTTTAATGTGGGTAAAGATCTTTACAACAGTGATCATTATCCCATTCTTGTGTCTCTTGCACGAAGAGGAGCAAACCCCATGTCGAGATCCCCTCGATTCATACTGGACAGGGCAGACTGGGAACTCTTCTCTTCCATTGCAGAGCTCACAGATGAAATGGTAGAAGATGCGCATATCGATGACGCTGTTGAAGCTGTTACTAATACTATTATTCAGGCAGCTATGCTTTCGATTCCTAGAACATCAGGAAAACTACTAAAATATTCAAAACCATGGTGGAATCGCGACTGTCATGAAGCACTGAAAAAACAGAAAAAAGCATGGGGTATTTTTCGTAGATATCCTACTCTGCGAAACCTCATAGCCTTTAAAAGAGCCAAAGCAAATGCACGAAAAGTAAGAAGGCAGAGCCAGAGGGATTCCTGGATTTCATATGTGTCGTCAATAACATCCTCCACGCCTAGCAAGCGGGTTTGGGAAAGAGTTCAAAAAGCATGCGGCATATATAAAGACCACTCACTTTCCTTTTTGGAAAAAGATGGCCGAGTGATTAGCTCCATAGAAGAAATTGCGAATACTATTGGTGAGACATTTGCTTCCGTTTCTTCCAGCAGAAACTATACACCTGCATTTCTTTCTATGAAGCAGCACTCTGAAATAAATCCCATCGCATTCAACTCTTCCAAATCTGAGCCTTACAATAGAGACTTTACTATGCTTGAATTAAGGAGTGCTTTATTGCAGACACATAGGTCTTCTCCGGGTCTTGATGGAGGGAATTATGAAATGCTAAAGCATCTGTCCTGTAAGTCACTGAATGCCCTTCTCACACTTTACAATAGAGTGTGGAAGGAGCGTACATTTCCCAGTGCATGGAAGAGAGCTGTTGTCATTCCTATTCCTAAGCCAGGGAAAGATCCAAGGATTCCCTCCAACTATCGGCCAATTGCCCTTACGAGTTGCCTCTGCAAACTGTTTGAAAAGATGGTAAACAGCCGCCTAGTCTACTTCTTGGAAAAGAATGATATTATATCGCCTTATCAGAGTGGTTTTCGAAAGGGAAGAACAACTGTAGATAACATGCTCCTCTTAGAGACATCTATTCGAAAAGCATTTGTAAGAAGAAGCCACCTTGTCTCGATCTTCTTCGACATTGAAAAAGCTTATGATAAGGCATGGAGATACGGTATACTCCGGGATCTTCACGAGAGTGGCTTGCGCGGCAACCTACCAATTTTCATTCAAAATTTCTTGAACACTAGAACTTTTCAAGTAAGAATTGGCTCTGTTTTTTCGGATGTTTTTGAACAGGAAGAGGGTGTGCCTCAAGGCTGTGTGCTCAGTGTAACCCTGTTTAGTTTAAAAATAAATTCTGTACTAAAAGAACTTCCTCCCACCATCTTGGGATCTCTATATGTTGATGATCTGCAGATTAGCTGTCGAGGAGCAGACATGAGATATGTAGAGAGGCAACTGCAGATGGCTCTGATTAAGATCCAAGAATGGTCAGACAAACAGGGATTTACATTTTCGAAACAGAAAACTGTCTGCGTGCACTTTTGTAGGAAGCGAGGTCTCCATCCTGAACCTGAGTTATACTTGAATGGTACAATTATTCCAGTTGCGCCTGAAGTAAAATTTTTAGGAGTGACGTTCGACCGAAAATTGACTTTCCTTTCTCATGTTTTAAACCTGAGAAAGAAGTGTCTAAAAACACTAAATATTTTAAAAGTGTTGGCGAACACCTCCTGGGGTGCAGAGCGTTGCTCCATGCTTCGCATTTACAGAGCGCTTATCCGCTCTAAACTGGACTATGGCTCAGTTGTTTATGGATCCGCTCGGTCATCTGTTTTGTTAAAACTGGATCCTGTTCACCATCAAGGTCTGCGGATTTGTTCAGGAGCTTTCAGGACTTCTCCTGTGCAGAGCCTATATGTTGACTGTAACGAACCATCACTTTATCTGAGGCGTGAGCAATTGTCCCTTTTGCAATATTTTAATACTCTATCTCAACCTGAACATCCCAATAAGCTGTGCTTACTTGATAATGAGTGTAACACATTATTTGAAACACGTCCATCCTGTGTTCCTACTTTCCCTTTAAGAGTTCGCCCTGTCATTGAGGAACTCTCCCTCTCTGATATGCACCCCCAAGCAGTACAGAATTTTGAAATTCCACCTTGGGAAAATTCACGGATCCAGCTTCTTGATGTTTTTAAACATCACGTAAAGGCGAGCACTAACGACATCGTTTACAGACAAATTTTCGCTGAGCACAGGCACAAATATAGCAGTTATTATCCGATATACACAGATGGATCAAAGTCAAATGATCATGTGGGGATGGCTTTTGTATTTGAAAATTACATAGAGGGCAGATGCCTGCACCATGCTTTCTCTGTCCTAACATCTGAACTAACTGCAATATATTATGCTCTTTTGTACATCCCAAAGCTCTGCCACAAAAAGTTCATAGTTTACACAGACTCGTATAGTGCTCTTAAATCCTTGGAAGCTTTTCCCAACGCTCAGAATCCTGTGGTAGTGGATGTTCTCAAAATTCATAGAAATTTAATGATACGAGGATATGAAATCCTGTACTGCTGGGTTCCCGGGCATACGGGAATAAAGGGAAACGAGCTTGCAGACATCGCGGCAAAATCTGCTGTCGAACTGTCCAGTCGCCTTATCCCTTTTAGAGACATCTGCTGTGTCATCAAGGGAAAGATACGAAAAAAATGGCAGCAAATTTGGGATGTTCAGCATCACAACAAGTTGAGAAACATCAAACCTAGAATTGAGCATTGGGATTTTGCTGGAAATCGTAAAGAGGACGTTCTTTTGACTCGACTCAGAATTGGTCATACCAGAGTCACACATAGCTATCTTCTTAAAGCTGAAAATGAGCCTGTTTGTTTTAATTGTAATGTTTGTTTATCTGTTCGTCATATTTTAATTGAGTGTCAATGTTTTAATAGTCTTCGCCAGAAATATTTTAATAGCTGTGACTTACCTCTCGACCGTTTAATCGGAAGAGAGGTCAATTCTAATTTATTTTATTATTTAAAAGAGATTGGCTTTTATTACCAAATGTAATTTGTTTTGAAGACTGTGTCTTGAATGTTAATATGTGCTTTTAACTTGTTTTTATATGACTTCATCCTCTGGATTTGGTACATTTATCTACTTGTTTTTATTTATTGAATTTTAATGTCATCAATTGTAATCATCTCATCTTTTGTTTGGCGCGTCATAATCATCTCTGGTTTTTGCGCCATAATCACTCACTCACTCACTCACTCACTCACTCTATCCGTTTGTAGGCTAAATTCATTAACATTTCAACGAAGTCACTTCCCTTTACTTCTAAAACTTACTCAGAATTCTAAAGGGTGAACATATTTCCCAGGGTCCGCCTTTTCTGCGCGCGTTATTTTCAAAACGTAGACTTATCGGAAGAAATCATCTTTCCTCCTTCAAACTGGAAGCTTTTCTTTGCTTGTGGAGTAAACAGCACTAAACAATAGATCGAAAAGTGTGTTGTTGTCTCATTTGATTGACATCGGCGACAACAGTATTGCTTTTAATTGTAGTATCGTCGCCTCCATCATTCACACGAATAAGGGCTCCTGGTCTACAATCAAAGAGAGGATGAGTGAGACATTTCCTACAACCTGAGCATGGTTTAAGATATTTGAAATTACTTTAAAATTTATCAGTTACTTTGCAAAGTTGAAAAATTTCACCAGATTTAAATATCCTTGATTGCTAGTTCTTATATGCCTGTCCTAAAAAGTCAACTTATTGAAAGAGTAATTGTGGGATTCAGAAATAAATGAATTTCAATATTTAATCAGAATAAATAAATTATAAGTAATTTTTAATCTTATTTTTCCTTAAAAAATGGCTTTTGTGACATTTATTTAATTTAGTGCGTCAGAACACAGATAAATATATAGCTAAGGGAAAGGGCTTTCCAAGAGAAAAGGGATCATATTTACTTACTTTTGGGGAAAATCATGGGAATATCCAATCAGTCTTATAGTTCACCGGGATTCGTATCTAGTCGGAGATTTCCGTCCAGGTTCAGCTGTTAACCACTGGTCTCAGGGAAAAGAGACCTTTGAGAAGTACTTTCGAAAGGAAATTGGCTTGTATTTATGCTACATTCAGAAAAATCACGAAGATATTCATGTAACCAATTAATTCCACGGATTCTCACACAAATCGAACTACCAGTGTTCAAGTGATTATACGCCCTCTGAGGAGGAAAGCGATTTCATAGCATGTTACTCATGAAAGTCCCAAATAAGTATTTTTTACGCTCCTAATACCAGGAATTAAATCTTGACGAACTACCAGTGTTCAGTGGTCATATTCACTCAATCATGGTGTCTTAAATTACTGTTTGTATATCATAAATAAGAATTAAAATAGTGAACAATAAAAATTAGCCCGTTAAATTTTTTGTTTAATGAGCTTTTTACTACAAATTTTGGCAGTTTAGTTGAATAGCAGAATGTTACATTAGATCATGGTATTTATTTAGAATTCACCGCTGCTACTTCTTCATACAAAATAAAAACCGGAAAAAATATTCCTAGAAGAAGGTAGTTTTGTAAAAAATACACCCGGAAAAAGTATCTCTGGAAAAACTGTACCAGTTCTAGTATAACAGTATTTCAGTATAAGGGAAATATTTACACCTTATAGTGAAATACTTTGGATTATGAGAACTATTTAATACTTTTTTATTCATGGCAAAATATACACTAATATTTACTAGTACGTTGGCTATTAGCTATATATAAATCTACTTAAAAAAATGTACAAAAATAGTCTGTTTTCTATTTCTATTGCGTATACAGCTCCTTAGAGAATAAATGGTATTTATACGATATATTTCAAAATGTTTTCGAATTGGAAGTACGATTCTGTATGATGCGTGGAGAAAATTAATCAGCGTAAGTAAGGTTTTGTATATATGCCCACGATTTTCTTCATTAAAAGTATAGCTTAAATTTATATTCGAAAATCCAGTTAATGAAATTATACTCGTATATCACTTATATGGTTTATTCTATTAATTCTCAATATCTCTTAAAAATAATACACATTCAATGCATCTTTTATAACACAAATTATTAAGTGTAGAGGTAACATTATTATTCAAGTCAACAAGCCTTGTTAATGCATAAATAACTTTCGTTACAAATATGATTTGAAATTATAAAATTTCTCTCAGAGCTTTAAAGAAAAACATAAACAACAATGTATTTCTTTTGGCATTTTTCCCAAGAATAATAAAATACAATATTACTATAAGAAACGTGATAAAATTATCTCTTGTGAAAATACGATAATGCAATGAATGTTTTTGCAAGTGTACTTATTATTCTGAAGCTTAAAATCAATTTACATACTCAGTGATTTTCACATAAAACTCGTATTAGTCTGCTAGCATCTAGTGCTGCAGCTTTTACTTTTCAAATGAAACATGAAAGCAAGAGAGTCAGAATCCCTCTACGCTCACTGTTTGAGATTTTGTGAGGATGTTAAAAAATATTGCAATTTTCTCATGATCGAAGCCTCATCAGTAGACGAGAAGTTAAAGACTGTTGAATTGTTGAATACTGGTAGTTCGATTTACTTTCGGTTGAAACCCAGGCGAATGGCATGGCAGCGTGTTTGTTTTTCCCGTATGTAAGGTTAATTTGTTCTTGTTTCCTACAGAAAGTCCTCTTTTTGAAAGAAGACTTAATTGTCAGTATAAAAAATACATGAAAATACTTTAATCTCCTTAATTTATAATTCTGAATTTTGTTTAAATTTAACTTCTTTAAATCTCACATCAAATTAAGTTGATAAAATTTAGTGTAACTAATAAAGTAATTATTTATGTATAATTATTCATCAAATCATAGGCTATGCATTTTGTAATAATATTTATTAAAATAAGAAAACTGTAGAGGTATTTTTAAAAATAATTGTAAAAATAATTGTTGCTAATACATAAATGGAGAATAAGAAAGATTTTAAAGGTTTTACTGTTTCAATTCACAATGAAAAAGTACTGAAAAACAGAAATATAAATTGCAATAGAAAAATAGAAAAAAATTGATATTTCCGCGCTTCAGTCATGAAAGGAAGAATAGAAATGGAACTAAATAAAAATGATTTAAATTCAGGTTACGCATGAGAAAAATCATAGACTCAAGCAGTTAACCAGTTTGGTTGCCAGGACCCAAACTCGTCACAAACTACCAACGTTCAGCAGACTTATTCAATCCACTATAGTGAACTTAATTTATTTTTATATATTAATTAGTAACAACATTAAAATGATAAAAATATTTGTTCTAAATAAAAGTTAATCATCCTTCCTTGTATGGCATTTTCTTTTATTAGGAGTTTGGTGTAAATACTTAATGCTATATTCAAACAAGACATTTATTTAGAGCTTAAAATTGAAAAAAATGAATACTGGGAAAATTATCACTAGAAAAAAATATACCTCCCTGATAATGAATCCCATAACATATATTTAATTACTCATATCCTTTATTAAACACATTATCATAATTATTAAATGCAATCTTTATTTATTACAAAACATTCGTCAACACACTTTCTTTACAATAATACTTTACTTTTCTATACAAAAATACCATATTGAACGATTATATTACTTATGTGAGTTAATAAACAACAACATTGTTTAGTTCATGCATAATAACTTAGATAAAGTGTAATAAAATATTGCATAGTGATATTAATTATGTTACATAATTCCTTTGCAGCTTTCCCCCTCATGGGGCTCACTTTTGTGAGTACGGGTGTGGCAATCCCGAGGTACCCTAGCCCTTCAGGGGAACATCTTGGTGAGACGGGTGTCACGATCCTGGAGCCCCAGTGATCTATTCTCTTTTCCATCTCCTCTCCTCTTGGCTGGAAATTTTTCCCTTCCCTTCTCCCTCGTGGTTTCTCTCTACGGAGGTTGGGGCTCGTCACGAGAGACTGGAGCATCCCTTGCTTCTAGTTTTCGAGTGGCGAGAAAACTGCCCACGTGTTTGCCGTGCGTGGAGACCCGTGTCGGTGGAAAGGAGGGTCCTGGTAGTTGAGGGGCGAGGTACTGTCCCCAACACACTGCTTTGGCCTCTTCTTCAGCTAAACGGGAGGCACCTTAGTCGTCCTCACGGGTGTCAATCGGCTGGTCACTAGTCCTTGTGTCAGTGGCTTGGGGTCAAGCTCTCGGGAGTACCTGCTTTCGGGAAAGCCGACTGTGGGGCTTCAGTTTGCGTATAGGTCCGGCTAGCCGTAACACAGGAATCTGTGTTCCCTTGTTGGACTCCGTGGTGGGCGGGGCCGTCGGACCCGAATCATTTTTTCTTTCACTATGGCTTCTTCACATATATACCTAATTAAAGATTTCGAGGTCACTCAACCTAGTTCTGAAAGGTCTACTACTAAACCAGTAACTCAACCTAGTTCTGAAACGTCTACTGCTAAACCAGTCGCTCAACCTAGTTCTGAAACGTCTACTGCTAAACCAGCCACTCAACCTACTTCTGAAAAGTCTACTGCAAAAAAATTACGCACAGATACAAATGAAAAAAATCATAACAATAGCCCCCGTTTCCTAGTCATTTCTAGTCCTTCTGGCGAGCTGCATAAGATGTCTCCTTTCATAATAAATAAATATATTCATTCTTGAATTGGTGAGCAGAGAAATATAAAGCGTCTCCGCTCCGGAGACTTCCTTATTGATACAATCTCAGCCACCCAGTCTGCTTCTTTACTTCAAATAACTAAACTTGGGCAAGCGAATGTCACTGTAACAGCACATAAGACACTGAATTATTGTCGTGGCGTAATATCGGAATTCGACCTTCTGTATGTTCCTGAAGAAGAGATCGCTTCCGAGCTATCCGACAAAAATGTCTGCGGTGCTAGGCGGATCAAGATGCGTAAGGAAGGTAAGTTGATCGATACGAAACACGTGATCCTTACCTTCAACACGCCTGATCTACCTAAGAATATTAAGGCTGGATATTTAAATTGTCCTGTAAGGCCTTATATTCCATATATATAACCCTATGCGATGCTTCCAATGCCAGCGTTTCGGCCATTCTAAGACGTGTTGTCGTGGCAGCCTCACATGCGCCCGATGCTCACAGATTGGCCACGATTCTGAAAATTGTACTGCTGCGCCTCTTTGTATAAATTGCAAGGGTGAGCACCCAGCATTTTCACGCCTCTGCCCAAAATGGAAATCCGAAAAAGAAATACAGACTGCAAAGGTTACGAGGAACATCTCATATGCCGAAGCCAGAAGATTAGTCCAAAGCACACAGCTAAGACCAAATACATCTTACGCCAATGCTCTGAAAAGATCTCGCACAGTTGCTACCCGAACATCAGTTAGTATGCAGACGCCACCAAACAAAACTCAACAGACTACAAACAACAAGAAGAAAGAAAACCCAATCCATACAGTACAAAATAAATAAATAGTAATTCAAAGCAAACCCAAAACTACCACACGAAAAGAAACAAATAAAAATAGAAGTTCCAGCAATAGCTCTCTTGATGGAATGGTTTCTGAATCTGCGGATTCAGACGGTATGGAAGTAGAAGAGGGTCTGGAAGTTCCCAAGCATCTACTTCCACGAAAAACCAAACAAGAGCACAGAAAGAACAAAAACTATTCATAATGGCCACTCTCGTATCATGGAACTGTCGCGGTTTCCACCGAAATCTGCTCGACATCAAAGCTATAATCAATGTTCATCAACCTGTATGCTTCGCAATACAGGAAACAAATCTAAAACCGGAACAACAAGCAAAACTTCGGAGGTTTTCTTTCGTCAGGAAGGTTAACCTTGCAGGTGAGCGTGCCAGTGGAGGTACAGGTCTCCTCACCTCATTCGACTACCCCTCAAGTTCCTTTCCTTTGACGACACCCCTCCAAGTTGTCGCTACTCAAACAAATTTTTATATTGTTGTTACAGTCGTTTCTCTGTATTTGCCTCCAAATGAGCATATTAATCAGCAAGATTTAAATGGTCTTTTACAGCAGCTGCCTGAGCCTTTCATCATAATAGGAGATTTTAACGGCCATAGTCCGCTCTGGGGTAGTAAAGATACAAATTGCCGACGAAGCTAAATTGAGCAGATGATCGAAGGTCATATCCTTTGTCTCGACCTTGCCATCTGTTCACCATCTCTGTTGCCTTTTTGCACTTTTAATGTGGGAAAAGATCTTTACAACAGTGATCATTATCCCAGTTTTGTGTCTCTTTCACGAAGAGGAGCAAATCCCATGACGAGACTCCCTCGGTTTATACTGGACAGGGCAGACTGGGAACTCTTCTCTTCCATTGCAGAGCTCAGAGATCAAATGGTAGAAGATGGGCATATCGATGACGCTGTTGAAGCTGTTACTAATACTATTATTCAGGCAGCTATGCTCTCCATTCCTAGAACATCAGGAACACTATTAAAATATTCATAACCATGGTGGAATCGCGACTGTCATGAAGCACTGAAAAAACACAAAAAAGCATGGGGTATTTTTCGTAGATATCCTACTCTGCGAAACCTCATAGCCTTTAAAAGAGCCAAAGCAAATGCACGAAAAGTAAGAAGGCAGAGTCAGAGGGATTCCTGTATTTCATATGTGTCGTCAATAAAATCCTCCACGCCTATTAAGCGGGTTTGGGAAAGATGCGGCATGCGAAAAAAGATCGAAAAGCATGCGGCATATATAATGACCACTCACTTTCCTTTTTGGAAAAAAATGGCCGAGTGATTAGCTCCATAGAAGAAATTGCGAATACTATTGGTGAGACATTTGCTGCCGTTTCTTCCAGCAGAAACTATACAGCTGCATTTCTCTCTATGAAGCAGCACTCTGAAATAAATCCCATCGCATTCAACTCTTCCATATCTGAGCCTTACAATAGAGCATTTACTATGGTGGAATTAAAGAGAGCTTTTTTGCAGACACATAGGTCTTCTCCGGGTCTTGATGGCGTAAATTACGAAATGGTAAAGCATCTGTCCTATAAGTCACTGAATGCCCTTCTCACTCTTTACAATAGGGTGTGGAAGGAGCGTACCTTTCCCAGTGCATGGAGGAGAGCTGTTGTCATTCCTATTGCTAAGCCAGGGAAAGATCCAAGGAATCCCTCCAACTATCGGCCAATTGCCCTTACGAGTTGCCTCTGCAAACTGTTTGAAAAGATGGTAAACAGCCGCCTAGTCTACTTCTTGGAAAAGAATAATATTATATCGCCTTATCAAAGCGGTTTTCGAAAGGGAAGAACAACCGTAGATAAAATACTCCTCTTAGAGACATCCATTCGAAAAGCTTTTGTAACAAGAAATCACTTTGTCTCAATTTTCTTCGACATTGAAAAAGCTTATGATAAGGCATGGAGATACGGTATACTTCGTGATCTTCACGAGAGTGGCTTGCGCGGCAACCTACGAATTTTCATTCAGAATTTCCTGAACGCTAGAACTTTTCAAGTAAGGATAGGCTCTGTTTTGTCTGATGTTTTTGAACAAGAAGAGGGTGTGCCTCAAGGCTGTGTGCTCAGTGTAACTCTTTTCGGCCTAAAAATAAATTCTGTATTAAAACAACTTCCTCCGACCATTTCAGGTTCTTTATATGTTGATGATCTACAAATTAGCTGTAGAGGTGTGGATATGAGACATGTAGAGAGACAGCTCCAGATCGCTTTGAACAGGATCCAGGAATGGTCAAAAAGACAAGGATTTACGTTTTCGAAACAGAAGACTGTGTGCGTGCATTTTTGTAAAAAGCGAGGTCTCCATCCTGAGCCGGAATTATACCTCAATGGATTGGCTCTGTTTTTTCGGATGTTTTTCAACAGGAAGAGGGTGTGCCTCAAGGCTGTGTGCTTAGTGTAACGCTGTTCAGTTTAAAAATAAATTCTGTATTAAAAGAACTTCCTCCCACCATCTTGGGATCTCTATATGTTGATGATCTGCAGATTAGCTGTCGAGGGGCAGACATGAGATATGTAGAGCGGCAACTGCAGATGGCTCTGAATAAGATCCAAGAATGGTCAGACAAACAGGGATTTACTTTTTCGAAACAGAAAACTGTGTGCCTGCACTTTTGTAGGAAGCGAGGTCTCCATCCTGAACCTGAGTTATATCTCAATGGTACAATTATTCCAGTTGCGCCCGAAGTAAAATTTTTAGGAGTGACGTTCGACCAGAAATTGATTTTCATGTTTAAACCTGAAACCTTTTCTCATGTTTTAAACCTGAGAAAGAAGTGTCTCAAAACACTAAATATTTTAAAAGTGTTGGCGAACACCTCCTGGGGTGCAGAGCGTTGCTCCATGCTTCGCATTTACAGAACGCTGATCCGCTCTAGACTGGACTATGGCTCAGCTGTTTATGGATCCGCTCGCTCATCTGTTTTGTTAAAACTGGATCCTGTTCACCATCAGGGTTTGCGGAGTTGTTCAGGAGCTTTCAGGACTTCTCCTGTACACAGCCTATATGTTGACTCTACCGAACCATCACTTTATCTGAGGCGTGAGCAATTGTCCCTTTTGCAATATTTTAATATTCTATCCCAACCTGAACATCCCAATAAGTTGTGCTTACTTGATGAGTGTAACACATTATTTCAAACACGTCCATCCTGTGTTCCTACCTTTCTCTTAAGAGTTCGCCCTGCCATTGAGGAACTTTCCCTCTCTGATATGCGCCCCCAAGCAGTACAGAATTTTGAAATCTCACCTTGGGAAAATGTACGGATTCAGCTTCTTAATGTTTTTAAGCATCATGCGAAGGCAAACACTAACGAGATCATTTACAGACAACTCTTCGCTGAGCACAGGCACAAATATAGCAGTTATCTTCCAGTCTATACAGATGGTTCAAAGTCAAATGATCATGTCGCAATGGCATTTGTAATTGAAGATCACATGGAGGGCAGACGCTTGAACCATGCTTTCTCTGTCTTAACATCCGAACTAACTGCAATATATTACGGTCTTTTGTACATCTCAAAGCTCTGCCACAAAAAGGTTCATAGTTTATACAGACTCGTATAGTGCTCTTAAATCCTTGGAAGCTTTCCAACACGCAGAATCCTGTGGTAGTGGATGTTCTCAAAATTCATAGAAATTTAACAATTGGAGGATATGAAGTTCTGTACTGCTGGGTCCCTGAACATGCAGGAATAAAGGGAAATGAGCTTGCAGACATCGCAGACAAATATGCTGTTGAACCGTCCACTCGCCTTATTCCTTTTAGAGACATCTGCTGTGTAATCAAGGGGAAGATGCGGAAAAAATGGCAGCAAATTTGGGATGGTCAGCATCACAAGTTGAGAAACGTCAAGCCTAGAATTGAACATTGGGATTTTGCTGGAAATCGTAAGGAGGAATTTCTTTTGACTCGCCTCTGAATAGGTCACACTAGAGTCACACATAACTATCTTCCCAAAGTGAAAATGAGCCTGTTTGTTTTAATTGTAATGTTTGTTTATCTGTTCGTCATATTTTAATTGAGTGTCCATGTTTTAATAATCTTCGCCAGATATATTTTAATAGCTGTGACTTACCTCTCGACCGTTTAATCAGAAGAGAGGTCAATTGTAATTTATTTTATTATTTAAAAGAGATTGGCTTTTATTACCTAAGGTAATTTATTTTTGAAGACTGTGTCTTGAATTTTAATATGTGCTTTTAACTTGTGTTTATATGACTTCATCCTCTGGATTTGATACATTTATCTACTTGTTTTTTATTTATTGAATTTTAATGACATCAATTGTAATCATCCCACCTTGTGACCCTCAGGGGGCTCACTTTTGTGAGTACGGGTGTGGCAATCCCGAGGTACCCTAGCCCTTCAGGGGATCATCTTCTTGGTGAGACGGGTGTCACGATCCTGGAGCCCCAGTGATCTGTCCTCTTTTCCGTCTCCTCTCCTCTTTGCTGGAACTTTTTCCCTTCTCTTCTCCCTCGTGGTTTCTCTCTACGGAGTTTGGGGCTCGTCACGAAAGACTGGAACAGACCTTGTCTCTAGTCTTCGAGTGGCGAGAAAACTGCCCACGTGTTTGCCGTGCGTGGAGACCCGTGTCGCTGGAAAGGAGGGTCCTGGTAGTTGAGGGGCGAGGTACTGTCCCCAACACACTACTTTGGCCTCTGCTTCAGCTAAACGGGAGGCACCTTAGTCGTCCTCACGGGTGTCAATCGGCTGGTCACTAGTCCTTGTGTCAGTGGCTTGGGGTCAAGCTCTCGGGAGTACCTGCTTTCGGGAAAGCCGACTGTGGGGCTTCAGTTTGCGTATAGGTCCGGCTAGCCCTAACACAGGAATCTGTGTTCCCTTGTTGGGCTCCGTGGTGGGCGGGGCCGTCGGACCCGAATCTATTCTTTGACTATGGCTTCTTCTCATATCTACTTAATTAAAGATTTCGAGGTAACTCCAGTCATTCAAACTAGTTCTGAAACGTCTACAGCTAAACCAGTCACTCAACTTAGTTCTGAAACGTATACTGCTAAACCAGTCACTCAACCTAGCTCTGAACCATCTACTAATAAACCAATCATTCAACCTAGCTCTGAAACGTCTACTACTAAACCAGTCACTCAACCTAGTTCTGAAAATTCTGCAAAAAAATTACGGACAGATGCAAATAAAAAAAATCATCACAATAGTCCCCGTTTCCTAGTCATCTCTAGTCCTTCTGGCGAAATGCATAAGATGTCTCCTTTCGTAATAAATAAATACATCCAGTCTTCTATTGGTGAGCCGAGAAACATAAAGCGTCTCCGCTCCGGAGACTTGCTTATTGATACAAACTCAGCCACCCAGTCTGCTTCTTTACTTCAGATTACTAAACTTGGGCAAGCGAATGTCACTGTAACACCCCATAAGTCACTGAACTATTGTCGTGGTGTAATTTCAGAATTCGACCTTCTGTATGTTTCTGAAGAAGAGATCGCTTCTGAGTTATCCGAACAAAATTTCTGCGGTGTAAGGCGGATCAAGATGCGTAAAGAAGGTAAGTTGATAGACACGAAACACGTGATCCTTACCTTCAACACGCCTGATCTGCCTAAGAATATTAAGGCCGGATATCTAAATATTCCTGTAAGACCTTATATTCCCAACCCTATGCGATGTTTCCAATGCCAGCGTTTCGGCTATTCTAAGACGTCTTGTCGTGGCAGCCTCACATGCGCCCGATGCTCACAGATTGGCCACGATTCTGATAATTGTACCGCTGCGCCTTTATGTATAAATTGCAAGGTTGACCACCCAGCATTTTCTCGCTTGTGCCCGAAATGGAAATCGGAAAAAGAAATCCAGACTACAAAAGTTACTAGGAACATCTCTTACGCCGAAGCCAGAAGACTAGTCCAGAGCACACAGCTTCGACCAAATTCATCATACGCCAGTGCTGTTAAATCATATCGTACAGTCGCCACCCAAACATCAATAGGCACACAGACCCTACCAAATAAAACCCAACCGTCTACATCCAACAAGAAAAAAGAAAATGCAACCCATATAGTACAAAAGAAAGAAACAATTATTCAAAGTAAGCCGAAAACTGCCACACAAAAAATATCAAATAAAAATAGAAGTCGCAGCAATAGCTCTCTTGATGACATGATTTCTGAATCTGCGGATTCAGATTTTATGGAAGTGGAAGAGGGTCTGGAATTTCCCAGGCATCTACTTCCACGAAAAACAAAAGAACAGCACAGGAAAAACAAAAACCATTCATAATGGCCACCCTCGTGTCATGGAACTGTCGCGGTTTCCACCGAAATTTGCTTGACATCAAATCTATAATAAATGCGTACCATCCTGTGTGCTTAGCAATACAGGAAACAAATCTGAAACCAGAACACCATGCAAAACTTCGGAGGTTTTCTTTCGTCAGAAAGGATAACCTTGCAGGTGAGCGTGCCAGTGGAGGAGTAGGTCTCCTCTCCTCACTGGATTATCCCTCAAATGTACTTCCTTTGACGACATCCCTCCAAGTTGTCGCTACTCAAATAAATTTTGATATTGTTGTTTCATTTGTTTCTTTGTATTTGCCTCCAAATGAGCACATTTATCAGCAAGATTTAAATAATCTAATAGAGCAGCTGCCTGAGCATTTTATTATAATAGGAGATATTAACGGCCATAGTCCACTCTGGGGTAGCAAAGATACAAATTGCCGAGGAAGACAAATTGAGCAGATGATCGAAGATCACAGCCTTTGTCTCCTAAATAATGGGCAAGATACATACTTCCATGAGCCTTCAAGGACATTCCACGCTCTCGATCTTGTCATTTGTTCACCATCTCTGTTGCCATTTTGCACTTTTAGTGTCGGAAATGACCTGTACAACAGCGATCATTATCCTATTTTTGTGTCTCTTGCACGAAGAGGAGCAAACCCCATGTCGAGATCCCCTCGATTCATACTGGACAGGGCAGACTGGGAACTCTTCTCTTCCATTGCAGAACTCACAGATGAAATGGTAGAAGATGCGCATATCGATGACGCTGTTGAAGCTGTTACTAATACTATTATTGAGGCATCTATGCTCTCCATTCCTAGAACATCAGGAAAACTACTAAAATATTCAAAACCATGGTGGAATCGCGACTGTCATGAAGCACTGAAAAAACAGAAAAAAGCATGGGGTATTTTTCGTAGATATCCTACTCTGCGAAACCTCATAGCTTTTAAAAGAGCCAAAGCAAATGCACGGAAAGTAAGAAGGCAGAGCCAGAGGGATTCCTGGATTTCATATGTGTCCTCAATAACATCCTCTACGCCTAGTAAGCGGGTTTGGGAAAGAGTTCGAAAAGCATGCGGAATGTATAAAGACCACTCACTTTCCTTTCTGGAAAAAGATGGCCGAGTGATTAGCTCCATAGAAGAAATTGCAAATACAATTGGTGAGACATTTGCTGCCGCTTCTTCCAGCCGAAATTACTCACCTGCATTTCTTTCTATCAAGCAACGCTCTGAGAAAAATCCCATCGCTTTCAACTCTTCCAACTTTGAGCCGTACAATAGAGACTTTACTATGGTTGAACTAAAGAGAGCTTTGTTGCAGACACATAGGTCTTGTCCGGGTCTGGATGGCGTGTATTATGAAATGCTAAAGCATCTGTCCTATAAGTCACTGAGTGCCCTTCTCACACTTTACAATAGAGTGTGGAAGGAGCGTACATTTCCCAGTGCATGGAGGAGAGCTATTGTCATTCCTATTGCGAAGCCAGGGAAAGACCCGAGGAATCCCTCGAACTATCGGCCAATTGCCCTTACCAGCTGTGTTTGCAAACTGTTTGAAAAGATGGTAAACAGCCGCCTAGTCTACTTCTTGGAAAAGAATAATATTATATCGCCTTATCAAAGTGGTTTTCGAAAGGGGAGAACAACCGTAGATAATATGCTCCTCTTAGAGACATCCATTCGAAAAGCTTTTGTAAGAAGAAATCACCTTGTCTCAATTTTCTTCGATATAGAGAAAGCTTATGATAAGGCATGGAGATACGGTATAATTCGCGATCTTCACGAGAGTGGCTTGCGCGGCAACCTACCAATTTTCATTCAGAATTTCCTGAACGCTAGAACTTTTCAAGTAAGGATAGGCTCTGTTTTGTCTGATGTTTTTGAACAAGAAGAGGGTGTTCCTCAAGGCTGTGTGCTCAGTGTAACTCTTTTCGGCCTAAAAATAAATTCTGTATTAAAACAACTTCCTCCCACCATTTCAGGTTCTTTGTATGTTGATGATCTACAAATTAGCTCTAGAGGTGTGGATATGAGACATGTAGAGAGACAGCTCCAGATCGCTTTGAACAGGATCCAGGAATGGGCAAAAAGACAAGGATTTACGTTTTCGAAACAGAAGACTGTGTGCGTGCATTTTTGTAAACAGCGAGGTCTCCATCCTGAGCCGGAATTATACCTCAATGGGTCTGTAATTCCAGTTGCACCTGAAGTAAAATTTTTAGGGGTGATGTTCGACCGAAAATTGACTTTCCTTCCTCATGTCTTAAACTTGAGAAAAAAGTGTACCAAACTTCTAAATATCTTAAAAGTCCTCGCGAACACCTCCTGGGGTGCAGAGCGTTGCTCCATGCTTCGCATTTACAGAGCTCTAATTCGCTCTAAACTGGACTACGGCTCAGTTGTTTACGGATCTGCCCGGTCTTCAGTGTTGTTAAAACTAGATCCTGTTCATCATCAGGCTCTGCGGATTTGTTCTGGAGCCTTCAGGACATCTCCTGTGCAGAGCCTTTATGCTGACTGTCACGAGCCATCACTCCGTTTGAGGCGTGAGGAGTTGTCTCTTTTACGCTATTTTAATATTTTATCTCAACCTGACCATCCTTATAACTTGTGTATATGTGAAAATAGCTGTGACCTTTTATTTGAGGCACGTCCATCCTGTGTGCCTTCTTTTCCTGTTAGAGTTCGTCCCCTCATTGAAGAATTCTCCCTGTTTGACATTTCCCCACAGGCAGTACAGCATTTTGAAATTGCACCTTGGGAAAATGCACAAATCCACCTTCTTGACATTTTCCACAATTACGGAAAAACAACTACTGATGAGAGCATCTACAGACAAATTTTTGCTGATCACAGGCAGAGTTACAGGAGTTATGTTCCCATATATACGGATGGCTCTAAGTCAGCTTGCCATGTTGGCATGTCATGTATAATTGGTGACCACATGGAAGGCAGACGTTTACACGACGCTTCCTCTGTCTTAACCTCCGAACTGACTGCCATATATTATGCGCTTTTGTACATCTCAACGCTGCACCATCGAAAATTCATTGTATATACGGACTCCTACAGTGCATTGAAAGCTTTAGAATCCTTTTCTAGCACTGAGAATCCTGTGATAGTGGATGTTCTCAAGTTGAATATTAAATTGACATGTCGTGGATTTGAACTTCTGTACTGCTGGGTCCCCGGACATACAGGAATAAAGGGCAATGAGCTGGCGGATATCGCAGCGAAATCTGCTGTTGAAATGTCCGGCCGCCTCATCCCTTTTAAAGATATCCGTTGTGTCATAAAAGAGAAGATCCGAAAGAAATGGCAGCAACTTTGGGACCTTCAACTTCATAACAAGTTGAGAAGGGTGAAGCCTAAAATAGAGCATTGGGATACTACTAGCAATCGCAGGGAGGAAGTTCTTTTGACTCGCCTTAGAATTGGTCACAGTAGAGTGACACATAACTACCTTCTGAAAGCTGAGAACGAGCCTATTTGTACAACTTGTAATGTTTGTCTTTCAGTTTATCACATTTTAATTGAATGTTCATATTTTAATAATCTTCGTGAGAAGTATTTTAATAGCGGCGACCTGCCTCTCGACCGTTTAATCGGAAGAGAGGTCAATAATAATTTGTTTCACTACCTCAAGGAAACAGGTTTCTATTATTTAATTTGATTTTTGTCCTGAGATTTTATGTTGGAATTTTAATTAATCAGATGTTTTAGGATTTTATATCTATACTGCATCTCTCATTATCAAAGTTATAATCAGCATTTTCATCCCATCATTTAAATATCTTTTTACTTGCCTCGATTTTAAAAGTGTGCTGTTGTCTTTATATTTTTTGTTCCTTTAGTTTGTATGTTAAAAAAAGAATCCTGTGTTTGGCGCATATGGCCTATTGAGCTTTGCGCCATAAAACTACTACTACTACTACTACTACTTCCGGATTATCGTCACCAAAGAGATTTGTAAATACGCATATACATTCTTTGTCGCTAAAACTCAATTCAATTCAATATATAAAGAAATATCACTTACCTGTAAGACGCATTCACCACTTTTATCATTTTCTCTATATTTTATTGACGACACAATTAAATACATTTACAACAAAGAGAAGCACATATAAACTTTGGTTAATGTTTCGCGTTGGTGTTACATCTTTCGCAATCATCAAGGTTCTACACTAGTCCGAAGAATTCAAGCGCACACAGCGCCATCTGGTGCAATACAGTTTCTACAAGTTCCAAAAGGAGCTATCTTCCAAGTTGAGGTTTTCGATTTTTAAATTCCATTTTTCGGTTCTATATTTCTGAATTTCATAACTGATTTTTCTAGTGAGGCGGTTAATTTCTGTTTTAATTGAGGGGTCCCATGTGCGTTTGAAGATTTTGCGGAATCGGTTGCGTTGGGTAATGATATTACGGATGCTCTGAGGAAGGGTACCGTAATTACAGGAAGTAATCCTTTCTGTAGTAGCCTGTTTGATGAAGCTTTGAATAGTTTCAGTGAAGGCTATGGCCGCAGTTTCAATGTTTTCAGGAGAATTGAGTCTTTCATGTTGTATGGGAGTGGAGATTGCAATATTGTGTAGGAGATCTCAGTCAATAATTTTCTTGGTATGTTCCTCTTTTGGTTTATTGTAGCCTAGTCGAACGATTACAGGGACGTGATCAGAAGATAGCTCGATAAGTACTTCTAGAGTTATAGGGAAGTTGCAATTTGTGAGGAAGAAGTCCAGGATGTCTGGGCGTGTGTTGGTGATATTTGGTTTGTAGGTAGGTTCCTCTGGGGTGTACATGAAGATGGGGTGGTTCTCTACAAAGTTTCGGATTATAAGTCCATTTGGGTTGGAGCGGTTGCATCTCCAGTCAGTGTGTTTCGAATGAAAGTCTCCACCGATAATGGTGGGAGTTTGATCATCTAGGTAGGTGTCATTTCTAAAATCCATAGTTCTATTTGGAAGAGCTTTCGATTTCTATATTCGATTCAAATCACTACTTCAATTAAGTCTTAATGACTTTTATTTACACACATCTTTTATATTACAATATATACATAATTCGAGATTAATTTCAAATCAAAAGATGGGGATTATCCCCCATTCGTATCAAATTCTATCGAGAGAAATCCGAGTGAGCGACTGCTCTCTTCCAAGTTCGTTTTTCGACTCTCCGTTGCCACTGGCTGAAGAGAAACTTTCGCTCTTTTCGCGTTCGAGTTGTAACATTTCTATGTAAACAATTGTAAAATGAAAATTGAAATACGAATATAAGATGAGTAATTTAAATCTTACCAAAATCAACAATTTTATCTAGGCGTAACAAATATCTTGAATATTTTAAACTTACTTAATATTCTGCAAACTTACATTCTTTAAATAACAGGCAAAAAATTCTTTTCTGAAAAATACTAGTAAAGAGATTAATTCACTAAACTGGAAAATCAAATTGTATACAAAAATTAAATTCAAAGAAAGGAATAAAGAAAACAAAATTAAACTAATTAAAGTTCTTGGGTTTCACAATTTTTCTACCATATTTACTAAACTGAATGTTTTTTTCACAGTCTTTGTCAATTACTAAATCATTCATTTTACCAGTATTTCTCGAAGATGTGGATGATTCAGTAGTTTTAAGCTCGAAGATAGATTCTTTATTGTCTATCTCCATTGGAAATACTCTTTGAACTGGTCTTAACAGTTCACCATTAGATGTTTTTACTTTCACCACTCTGATGTTGTTGTCTTTTCCTGGGTATGTTTCGATCACACGACCCATAGGCGTCTGTTCTTTTCCTTTTATCGTCCTCTACAAACACTAAATCACCTTTCTTGATGGTTCGCGAAGGTACAGTCTTTGGTCGATGTACTAACATACCAAGATATTCATCTCTAAATCTTTTACGAAATTCCACACGTAACTTTTGGTGGTATCGCCATCTTTTCGATAAGTTGATTTTATCCAAACTGTCCAGATTCGGAACACCTTCAGTTCGCACATCCTGAATAAACATAGATGGAGTGAGTGCACATAAGTCGGTGGAATCTTCTGACTCGTATGTTAATGGTCTGGAGTTGATATTTGCTTCTGCATCACATAGGATAGTTAACATTTCTTCATATGAAAGTAATGCTTTTCCCAGGACTCTTCTCAATAATTTCTTGATTATCTGAACCAGTCTCTCCCACCAGCCGCCCCACCATGCTGCGGTTGGTGGATTTAACTTCACTGAATTTTCATTATCGAAGAACTTCTGATAATTTGGTTCCAGTCAACAGATCGGAGCAAATTCCTTGCCCCTACAAAATTTGTGCCATTATCGCTGTATACTACTCTAGGCCGTCCTCTTCGTGCTATGAATCTTCTAAATCCGAGAAAAAATCCATTAGTTGATAAGCTTTCAATTAATTCTAAATGAACCGCACTATAAACTCCACAAGTAAAAAAGCAAGATCCAAGCTTTTCTATTTTCTTTTAAATAAAATGGTCTTGCTACATCAACACCTGTCACTTCAAATGCATAAGCATCTCTGACTCGATCTTCTAGGAGAGGACAAGACACTGTATCAAGAGCTTTCGCCGAGTGTCTCTTGCACCGAACGCACTTCGATATGACTCCTTGTACTGTTTTTCTTCCTTTTATTATCCAAAATTTTTGACGAATATTGGTCAAAAGAACTTGAGTACCAGCATGTAAAAGTTGTAAATGGTAGTCTTGTATCATTCTTTCTACTAATTCATGTTTGGCTGGAAGTACAATGGGGCACCGGAAGTTTCCATCATCATGTCTTCTCAAAATCTTCGTTTTCAATCTTATAATCCCTTCTTCATCTCTGAAAGTAAAATGTCCCTTCAACTGTTCTTCACTAGAGAATACTTCTTGTTGAACGATCTTCACTAATTTCTTCTCAGCAATGTCCAGTTCTTCAACAACCCCTCAGGGGGCTCACTTCTGTGAGTACGGGTGTGGCAATCCCGAGGTACCCTAGCCCTTCAGGGGATCATCTTCTTGGTGAGACGGGTGTCACGATCCTGGAGCCCCAGTGATCTATCCTCTTTTCCGTCTCCTCTCCTCTTTGCTGGAACTTTTTCCCTTCTCTTCTCCCTCGTGGTTTCTCTCTACGGAGTTTGGGGCTCGTCACGAGAGACTGGAACAGACCTTGTTTCTAGTTCTCGAGTGGCGAGAAAACTGCCCACGTGTTTGCCGTGCGTGGAGACCCGTGTCGCTGGAAAGGAGGGTCCTGGTAGTTGAGGGGCGAGGTACTGTCCCCAACACACTACTTTGGCCTCTGCTTCAGCTAAACGGGAGGCACCTTAGCCTCACGGGTGTCAATCGGCTGGTCACTTAGTCCTTGTGTCAGTGGCTTGGGGTCAAGCTCTCGGGAGTACCTGCTTTCGGGAAAGCCGACTGTGGGGCTTCAGTTTGCGTATAGGTCCGGCTAGCCCTAACACAGGAATCTGTGTTCCCTTGTTGGGCTCCGTGGTGGGCGGGGCCGTCGTACCCGAATCTTTTCTATTTTCAATATGGCAAATACACATATTTTTTATTAAAAAACTTTGAAGTCACTCCAGTCTCTCAACCTAGTTCTGAAACATCTACTACTAAACCAATCATTCAACCTAGTTCTGAAACATCTCCTACTAAACCAGTCACTCAACCTAGTTCTGAAACATCTACTAATAAACCAATCATTCAACCTAGTTCTGAAACGTCTCCTACTAAACCAGTCACTCAACCTGTCGCTCAACCTAGTTCTGAAAATTCTGCAAAAAAATTACGGACAGATGCAAATAAAAAAAATCATAACAATAGTCCCCGTTTCCTCGTAATCTCTAGTCCTTCTGGCGAAATGCATAAGATGTCTCCTTTCGTAATAAACAAATACATCCAGTCTTGTATTGGTGAGCCGAGAAATATAAAGCGTCTCCGCTCCGGAGACTTGCTTATTGATACAAACTCAGCCACCCAGTCTGCTTCTTTACTTCAGATAACTAAACTTGGGCAACCGAATGTCACTGTAACACCACATAAGTCACTCAACTATTGTCGGGGTGTAATCTCAGAATTCGACCTTCTTTATGTTTCTGAAGAAGAGATCGCTTCTGAGCTATCCGACCAAAATGTCTGCGGTGCAAGGCGGATCAAGATGCGTAAAGAAGGTAAGTTGATAGACACGAAACACGTGATCCTTACCTTCAACACGCCTGATCTGCCTAAGAATATTAAGGCCGGATATCTAAATATTCCTGTAAGACCTTATATTCCAAACCCTATGCGATGTTTCCAATGCCAGCGTTTCGGCCATTCTAAGACGTCTTGTCGTGGCAGCCTCACATGCGCCCGATGCTCACAGATTGGCCACGATTCCGATAATTGTACCGCTGCGCCTTTGTGTATAAATTGCAAGGGTGACCACCCAGCATTATCTCGCTTGTGCCCAAAGTGGAAATCGGAAAAAGAAATCCAGACTACAAAAGTTACAAGGAGCTTCTCTTACGCCGAAGCCAGAAGACTAGTTCAGAGCACACAGCTTCGACCAAATACATCATACGCCAGTGCTGTTAAATCATCTCGTACAGTTGCCACCCAAACATCAATAGGCATACAGACCCTATCAAATAAAACCCAACAGCCTACATCCAATAAGAAAAAAGAAAATGCAACACATATAGTACAAAAAAAAAGAAACAGTTATTCAAAGTAAGCCCAAAATTGCCGCACAAAGAACATCAAATAAAAATAGAAGTCGCAGCAATAGCTCTCTTGATGACATGATTTCTGAATCTGCGGATTCAGACTTTATGGAAGTGGAAGAGGGTCTGGAATTTCCCAGGCATCTACTTCCACGAAAAACAAAAGAACAGCACAGGAAAAACAAAAACCATTCATAATGGCCACCCTCGTGTCATGGAACTGTCGCGGTTTCCACCGAAATTTGCTTGACATCAAATTATTTATTAGTAGATGTTTCAGAACTAGGTTGAGTGACTGGTTTAGTAGGAGATGTTTACCTCCTACTAAACCAGTCACTCAACCAGTCACTCTATAATAGATGTGTACCATCCTGTGTGCTTAGCAATACAGGAAACAAATCTGAAACCAGAACACCATGCAAAACTTCGGAGGTTTTCTTTCGTCAGGAAGGATAACCTTGCAGGTGAGCGTGCCAGTGGAGGTGTAGGTCTCCTCTCCTCACTGGATTATCCCTCAAATGTACTTCCTTTGACGACATCCCTCCAAGTTGTCGCTACTCAAGTAAACTTTGATATTGTTGTTTCATTTGTTTCTTTGTATTTGCCTCCAAATGAGCACATTTATCAGCAAGATTTAAATAATCTAATAGAGCAGCTGCCTGAGCCTTTTATCATAATAGGAGATTTTAACGGCCATAGTCCACTCTGGGGAAGTAAAGATACAAATTGCCGAGGAAGACAAATTGAGCAGATGATCGAAGATCACAGTCTTTGTCTCCTAATTAATGGGCAAGATACGTACTTCCATGAGGCTTCAAGGACATTCCACGCTCTCGATCTTGCCATCTGTTCACCATCTCTGTTGCCATTTTGCACTTTTAGTGTCGGAAATGACCTGTACAACAGCGATCATTATCCTATTTTTGTGTCTCTTGCACGAAGAGGAGCAAACCCCGTGTCGAGAGTCCCTCGTTTTATCCTGGACAGGGCAGACTGGGAACTCTTCTCTTCCTCCGCAGAGCTCACAGAGCAAATGGTAGAAGATGTGCGTATCGATGACGCTGTGGAAGCTGTTACTAATACTATTATTCAGGCAGCTATGCTTTCGATTCCTAGAACATCAGGAAAAACACTAAAATATTCGAAACCGTGGTGGAATCGCGACTGTGATGAAGCACTGAAAAAAAAAAAAGCATGGGGTATTTTTCGTAGATATCCTACTCTGCGAAACCTCATAGCCTTTAAAAGAGCCAAAGCAAATGCACGCAAAGTAAGAAGGCAGAGCCAAAGGAATTCTTGGATTTCATATGTGTCGTCAATAACATCCTCCACGCCTAGTAAGCGGGTTTGGGAAAGAGTTCGAAAAGCATGCGGCATATATAAAGACCACTCAGTTTCCTTTTTGGAAAAAGATGGCCGAGTGATAAGCTCCATAGAAGAAATTGCGAATACTATTCGTGAGACATTTGCTGCCGTTTCTTCCAGCAGAAACTATTCACCTGCATTTCTCTCTATCAAGCAACACTCTGAAATAATCCCATCGCATTCAACTCTACCAAATCTGAGCCTTACAATAGAGCATTTGCTATGCTGGAATTAAGGAGAGCTTTATTGCACACACATACGTCTTCTCCGGGTTTTGATCGCATAAATTACGAAATGCTAAAGCATCTGTCCTATAAGTCACTGACTGCCCTTCTCACTCTTTACAATAAAGTGTGGAAGGAGCGTATTTTTCCCAGTGCATGGAGGAGAGCTGTTGTCATTCCCATTGCCAAACCAGGGAAAGACCCGAGGAATCCCTCGAACTATCGACCAATTGTCCTTACCAGCTGTGTTTGCAAACTGTTTGAAAAGATGGTAAACAGCCGCCTAGTCTACTTCTTGGAAAAGAATAATATTATATCGCCTTATCAGAGCGGTTTTCGAAAGGGGAGAACGACCGTAGACAATATGCTTCTATTAGAGACATCTTTTCGAAAAGCCTTTGTCAGAAGAAGTCACCTTGTCTCAATATTCTTCGACATTGAGAAAGCTTATGATAAGGCATGGAGATATGGTATACTCCGGGATCTTCACGAGAGTGGCTTGCGCGGCAACCTACCAATTTTCATACAGAATTTCTTGAACGCTAGAACTTTGCAAGTAAGGATTGGCTCTGTTTTTTCGGATGTTTTTCAGCAGGAAGAGGGTGTGCCTCAAGGCTGTGTGCTTAGTGTAACGCTGTTCAATTTAAAAATAAATTCTGTATTAAAAGAACTTCCTCATACCATCTTGGGATCACTATATGTAGATGATTTACAGATTAGCTGTCGAGGAGCAGACATGAGATACATAGAGAGGCAATTGCAGATGGCTCTGAATAAGATCCAAGAATGGTCAGACAAACAGGGATTTACTTTTTCGAAACAGAAAACTGTGTGCGTGCACTTTTGTAGGAAGCGAGGTCTCCATCCTGAACCTGAGTTATATCTAAATGGTACAATTATTCCAGTTGCGCCCGAAGTAAAATTTTTAGGAGTGACGTTCGACCAAAAATTGACTTTCCTTTCTCATGTTTTAAACCTGAGAAAGAAGTGTCTCAAAACACTAAATATTTTAAAAGTGTTCGCGAACACCTCTTGGGGTGCAGAGCGTTGCTCCATGCTTCGCATTTACAGAACGCTGATCCGCTCTAGACTGGACTATGGCTCAGCTGTTTATGGATCCGCTCGCTCATCTGTTTTGTTAAAACTGGATCCTGTTCACCATCAGGGTTTGCGGATTTGTTCAGGAGCTTTCAGGACTTCTCCTGTACACAGCCTATATGTTGACTCTAACGAACCATCACTTTATCTGAGGCGTGAGCAATTGTCCCTTTTACAATATTTTAATATCTTATCCTAACCTGAACATCCCAATAGGCTGTGCTTACTTGATAATGAGTGTAACACTTTATTTGAAACACGTCCATCCTGCGTTCCTACCTTTCCTTTAAGACTTCGCCCTATCATTGAGGAACTTTCCCTCTCTGATATGCGCCCCCAAGCAGTACAGAACTTTGAAATCCCACCTTGGGAAAATTCACGGATTCAGCTTCTTGAAGTTTTCAAACATTACGTGAAGGCAAGCACTAACGAGATCGTTTATAGACAACTCTTTGCTGAGCACAGGCACAAATATAGCAGTTATTATCCGATATACACAGATGGATCAAAGACAAATGATCATGTTGGGATGCCTTTTGTATTTGAAAATTACATAGAGGGCAGATGCCTGCACCATGCTTTCTCAGTCCTAACATCTGAACTGACTGCTATATATTATAGTCTTTTGTATATCTCAAAGCTCTGCCACAAAAAGTTCATAGTTTACACAGACTCGTATAGTGCTCTTAAATCCTTGGAAGCTTTTCCCAACACTCAGAATCCTGTGGTAGTGGATGTTCTCAAAATTCATATAAATTTAACGATTCGAGGTTATGAAGTCCTGTACTGCTGGGTTCCTGGACATGCTGGAATAAAAGGAAATGAGCTTGCAGATATCGCAGCCAAATATGCTGTTGAACCGTCCACTCGCCTTATTCCTTTTAGAGACATCTGCAATGTCATCAAGGGAAAGGTCCGAAAAAAATGGCAGCAATTTTGGGATGTTCAGCATCACAACAAGTTGAGAAACGTCAAGCCTAGAATTGAACATTGGGATTTTGCTGGAAATCGTAAGGAGGACGTTCTTTTGACTCGCCTCAGAATTGGTCACACTCGAGTCACACATAACTATCTTCTCAAAGCTGAAAATGAGCCTGTTTGTTTTAATTGTAATGTTTGTTTATCTGTTCGTCATATTTTAATTGAGTGTCCATGTTTTAATAGTCTTCGCCAGAAATATTTTAATAGCTGTGACTTACCTCTCGACCGTTTAATCGGAAGAGAGGTGAATTGTAATTTATTTTATTATTTAAAAGAGATTGGCTTTTATTACCAAATGTTATTTGTTTTGAAGACTGTGTCTTGAATTTTAATATGTGCTTTTTAACTTGTGTTTATATGACTTCATCCTCTGGATTTGGTACATTTATCTACTTGTTTTTATTGATTGAATTTTAATGTCATCAATTGTAATCATCCCATCTTGTGTTTGGCGCGTCATAACCATCTCTGGTTTTTGCGCCATAATCACTCACTCATTCACTTTTAATTGAATGTCCATGTTTTAATAATCTTCGCCAGAAATATTTTAATAGCTGTGACTTACCTCTCGACCGTTTAATCGGAAGAGAGGTCAATTGTAATTTATTTTATTATTTAAAAGAAACTGGCTTTTATTACCAAATGTAATTTGTTTTGAAAACTCTGTCTTGAATTTTAATATGTGCTTTTAACTTGTGTATATATGACTTCATCCTCTGGATTTGGTAAATTTATCTACTTGTTTTTATTTATTGAATTTTAATGACATCAATTGTAATCATCCCACCTTGTGTTTGGCGCGTCATAATCATCTCTGGTTTTGCGCCATAATCACTCACTCACTCACTCACTCACCCAGTTCTTCAACACTCAGGGTTTGGCCATAATTTCTTCCTCCATGTCTACAATTATTTATGAATCTTAGAATCCAAGAAATCATTCTCACAATTTTAAAGTAACTTGAAAAGTAAATCAGATACCATTTTTTCAGCGGTGATATTAGTCAAAGTCGAAATAATGTTCTTTCGCTTTTCTTCCATAATTTCGTCTTCGTTAGTAATCACTTCACTAGCTGGCCACTCTTCATCGTTCTTCATAAGCCATTCTGGCCCTTGCCACCAGTGAGATTTCACAAAACTCTTAATCGAACACCCTCGTGATGGTATATCTGCTGGATTCGAATTTCCTGAATGTGACGCCATTCAGATTCCGATGACAATTTTTCGTATCTCTTTTTACTCTATTTGGCCCTCAGGGGGCTCACTTTTCTGAGTACGCGTGTGGCAATCCCGAGGTACCCTAGCCCTTCAGGGGATTATCTTCTTGGTGAGACGAGTGTCACGATCCTGGAGCCCCAGTGATCTATCACCTTTTCCGTCTCCTCTCCATTTTGGCTGGTACTTTTTCCCTTCCCTTCTCCCTCGTGGTTTCTCTCAACGGAGTTTGGGGCTCGTCACAAGAAACTGGAACAGCCCTTGTCTTTCGTCAGGAAAGATAACCTTGCAGGTGAACGTGCCTGTGCAGGTGTAGGTCTTCTCACCTCACTCGACTATCCCTCAAGTTTCCTTCCTTTGACGACATCCCTCCAAGTTGTCGCTATACAAGTAAATTTTCATATTGTAGTTTCAGTCGTTTCTCTTTATTTGCCTCCTAATGAGCACATTGATCAGGAAGATTTAAATTGTCTTATAGAGCAGCTGCCTGAGCCTTTCATCATAATAGGAGATTTTAACGGCCATAATCCGCTCTGGGGTAGTAAAGATACAAATTGCCGAGGAAGACAAATTGAGCGAATAATTGAAGATCATAGCCTTTCTCTTCTGAATTATGGGCAGGATACTTACTTCCATGAGCCTTCAATGACATTCCACGCTCTCGACCTTGCCATCTGTTCACCATCTCTGTTGCCATTTTGCACCTTTAGTGTCGGTAATGATCTTTACAACAGCGATCATTATCCCATTTTTGTGTCTCTTGCCGAAGAGCAGCAAACCCCATGTCGAGACTCCCTCGGTTTATACTGGACAGGGCAGACTGGGAACTCTTCTCTTCCTCTGCTGAGCTCACAGAGAAAATGGTAGAAGATGTGCATATCGATGATGCTGTTGATGCTGTGTATAATACTATTATTCAAGCAGGTATGCTCTCCATTCCTAGAACATCAGGAAAAATACTAAAGTATACGATACCATGGTGGAATCGCGACTGTGATGAAGCACTGAAGAAACAAAAAAAAGCATGGGGAATTTTTCGTAGATATCCGACTCTGCGAAACCTCATAGCATGTAAAAGAGCCAAAGCAAATGCACGAAAAGTAAGAAGGCAGAGCCAGAGGAATTTCTGGATTTCATACGTGTCATCAATATCATCCTCTACGCCTAGTAAGCGGGTTTGGAAAAGAGTTCAAAAAGCATGCGGAATATATAAAGACCACTCACTTTCCTTTCTGGAAAAAGATGGCCGAGTGATTAGCACCATAAAAGAAATTGCGAATACTATTGGTGAGACATTTGCTGCCGTTTCTTCCAGCAGAAACTATTCACCTGCATTTCTCTCTATCAAGCAGCACTAAAATAAATCCCATCGCATTCAACTCTTCCAAATCTGAGCCTTATAATACAGACTTTACTATGCTTGAATTAAGGAAAGCTTTGTTGCAAGACACATAGGTCTTCTCCGGGTCTGGATGGCGTGTATTATGAAATGTTAAAGCATCTGTCCTGTAAGTCACTGACTGCCCTTCTCATTCTTTACAATACAGTGTGGAAGGAGCCCACTTTTCCCAGTGCATGGAAGAGAGCTGTTGTAATTCCCATTTCTAAGCCAGGAAAAGATCCAAGGAATCCCTCCAACTATCGGCCAATTGACCTTACAAGTTGCCTATGCAAGCTGTTTGAAAAAATGGTAAACAGCCGCCTAGTCTACTTCTTGCAAAAGAATAATATTTTGTCGCCTTATCAAAGCGGATTTCGAAAGGGGAGAACTACCGTAGATAATATGCTCCTCTTGGAGACATCCATTCGTAAAGCTTTTGTATGAAGGAGTCACCTTGTCTCGGTATTTTTTGATATTGAGAAAGCTTATGATAAGGCATGGAGATACAGTATACTTCGGGATCTTCACGAGAGTGGCTTGCGCGGCAACCTACCAATTTTCATTCAGAATTTCTTGAAGTCTAGAACTTTTCAAGTAAGGATTGGCTCTGTTTTGTCGGATGTTTTTGAACAGGAAGAGGGTGTGCCTTAAGGCTGTGTGCTTACTGTAACTCTGTTCAGCCTAAAAATAAATTCTGTATTAAAACAACTTCCTCCCACCATTACAGGATCTTTATATGTTGATGATCTACAAATTAGCTGTCGAGGTGCGAATATGAGACATGTAGAGAGGCAGCTCCAGATCGCTTTGAACAGGATCCAGGAATGGGCAAAAAGACAAGGATTTACGTTTTCCAAACAGAAGACTGTGTGCGTGCATTTTTGTAAAAAGCGAGCTCTCCATCCTGAGTCTGAATTATACCTCAATGGGTCTGTAATTCCAGTTGAACCTGAAGTAAAATTTTTAGGGGTGATGTTCGACCGAAAATTGACTTTCCTTCCTCATGTCGTAAACTTGAGAAAAAAGTGTACCAAAATTTTAAATATTTTAAAAGTCCTTGCGAACACCTCTGGGGTGCAGAGCGTTGCTCCATGCTTCGCATTTACAGAGCTCTAATTCGCTCTAAACTAAATTACGGCTCAGTTGTTTACGGATCTGCCCGGTCTTTAGTTAGGTTGTTAAAACTCGATCCTGTTCATCATCAGGCTCTGCGGATTTGTTCTGGAGCCTTCAGGAAATCTCCTGTGCAGAGCCTTTATGTTGACTGTCACGAGCCATCACTCCGTTTGAGGCGTGAGGACCCACATAGCACAAAAACATCCTTGGGATATCCCAAGGATGTTGCTCGCGCGATATGCGCACATCCTCAGGTCATCCCGGAATATCCCGCGAAGCTCCTAAACACCTTCTCCCGAATGCTTAATGTCACATCCCGGGATATCCTCAGGACATCCTAATCAAGTCCCATCGACAGCGTGCGGGATGTTATTAGGATATGAACTCCTACTTACTACATCCTCAGGACACCCCGCAAACCTCCTAAGCACATCCCATTATATCCTAAAAACATCCTATGTCACATCGACAGCAAATGGGATGTTATTAGGATTTAAAGTCCTACTTACTACATCCTCAGGACATCCCGTAATATCCCAATTTCCTCCTGAGCGCTTAATGTCACATCCCAGTATATCCTTAGGACATCCTATCTACGTCCCACCGACAGCGTATGGGATGTTATCAGGATTTGAAACACTAGTTACAGTATCCCTTTAACCTCTTAAATACATACTCTCAACTGCTTAGTGTCACATCCCAGTATATATACAGAGGAAAATTCGAGTGAAAGTATGTGAAGGTGTGATGATCTAAAACCTACTTTTTTACACAGATAGTCTCAAATCCTTCTCCTATGGTTACTATGGAAAAATCAGAAATGTTGAAAATATTTATACAACTTATTTGGTTTTTAAATCTAAATTTGTGAATATATTAAAACTGAGCAAGGAAATTAAAATGAATTATTAATACAAAATATTAAAACTGAAAATTTTGCTTTTATTTTTAAGATATTAAAAATCTTTTGATCATTTTTAAACATCCAATAGCCCCCAAATTAAATTATTCATAATTAAATCATTTTACAAAATCAGTTTCTAATTTCAGTTAATTTGTATTAAAAATTGAATAATAAAATTAGCCATTTAATAATCTTTACATAAATGAATCATCTTTCTTTTAAAACATGTAAGGAATTTATAGTGTTTTGATGACACTGTTGGGAAATTGTTAAAAGGAATAAATTGTATTTTTAAAACTAAATCGATTCCTAGCCTCAGAATAAATAAATATGTTTTCGTAACATGAGAATGCTGCAGGCTTTTTTATATATTTAATATTTAGTTGTAAAAATTTGACATTATGTTAACAACTCTTTATATCATTCAAAAGGTAACTCAAGAAGCTCTTCTAAAATTCTATCTTTCTGCTCACACAATTAAAAAAAAATCCGAAAGGCCTCATATTTTAGCAGTCACTCAAAGAGGCTAAAAGTTTATGAATGCATAGATTATCAATACAGATGGGGCAGTGGAAATAGCAAAACATTTTATAAGATACTGACACCAGAAAGTTATATATCTTCTATATATTTGAAAAATGAAGAAATATATCATGTAATTATGTAGAAATATTAAAATGTTTTCAATTAGATATATCATGAATTAAATGCATTTTAAATCAATCAGATTAAAAATTAAAAAAAGCATTGTTAAGAACTGTGTGTAATGCTTTTAAATAGCTTGGCTTGTTAGTCAATAATATATTAGATTTTAAAGGTAATTATGTTAAATTTTGCCAAATGGCAAGACTTGAATGAAAAGCGAAACAAGTTTACGACTGACGATATGAAGTCACATTTCAAAACTAATACCCCTTTTAGATTAAAAAAAAAAAGTTCTGAAAATAATTTGCAATGGTTCATTGGTATTGTTTTACTCAAAATTCAATAAAATGAAATTTATCCGTTGAAATCAGCACCAAATTAAACTTTGTAAATTCTAGCGCATGTTAAAGGTTGTCTCATCCAGAATTTTATTACTAACCAATCATTTCAGAGCAAAATAAAACAGTAATTGCCATTTATGTGACAATCAATATCAAAAATTTAAATCTGCATTTTACGCAACATAAAAAAACTTCAAAAGATCTACTGTTTACCATGCAATTAAGGCATTTTATTCTGCAATCAACTCTACCAATTATTAATTCCATTAAGTATATTCAGTTTACTCTTTCTGCTCAATATGCTATGTAAAATTTTCCATAAATTTATTAATTCATTTTATTTTGAGGTCAGCTTTTATTCAACTCTCAATGTCAACAAGAATGTTTAGTTCATTTTTTATTCGGTCTCAAACGAGAAATCAAAATACGTGGATTTATGTACATGTATTTATGAATCAAAATACATGAGAAATCACAGTGAGAAAAGCACTGCTACCTTAAACTGTGATTATATATAACAAATGCAGTGAATTATAGTTAAAAAATAGTGAAAATATTTATATTTCTGAATTATTTCATATATAACATTTTCAGTTTCGCATATGTGGCAATTTAAGAACTTTTTTACGTATACCAATTTTTTGAAATATCTGCAAATTTTTGTATCTTCAAGGAAAGCTTATTCTTTCACCTTTAGTATATAAGTAATGGTAATTTACCAGACAAAATTACTTAATGGGGAATACAGAAAAATATCTAACCACTTACCTTTGTGACTTCATCTGCAGAGAGACTAAAAAAGTAGTTCAGCTAAATCTGCTATAATAAATATTTATAATAAAGCTAAATTATGCAATATCTATTAATATGACAAATTTTTGTAAAGCTATTTATTTGGATGAAAAATAAACACATTCAGAAATTTATGGCACTATATTATGATTAACAGAGGAAAAACACTTTTCAAAATTCAAAATAGTTTTTATTAATCCAATTTATCACATTTTATTTGAATTCATGAAAAACAATCTTATATCCATGTATTCTTTCTTATCTATATAAGAACTCTTGATAAATTGGATCTCTGTCATTGCCTTTCACAGCACCTAAAATAAAAAAACACTCACAATTACTATATGTGAATATAATTCATAATTAAATTTAAACAAATGACTATTAGAATGCAAATTAAAGGAAGCATTTAAAATATTTTAACATTTAATACCTATAAACAGAGTAGCAATTATTTGATTTTTCGATTATAGTAAAATAAACATGGGGGATGCCTTTTAAAATTTTTTATGTCAGAAAATAAACTCAAACCACCAGCTGAACATATGAGCAGTTTTATCAATCAGCCACTGGTAGGTAACCTGGATACTGAATCAACATATAAAGTTGCCAAGATAAAGAGAGAAACAAAATTATGATAATCACATCTTACCTATTCATAAAACTATTTTAAATTTAATGTGTAGGCAAGTCTAAAAAGAGTGAGAATGAATTTATTTTGCAACACAAAGTAAAGTCTTGCAGGAGTAAAAAAAACTTGTCTCATGAGATTGGCAAGTAAAAATTAATTAACTGCATCTGGTAACATTTATCTGACAACACATAAGTAATTGTTAGCTATGTGCAGAAAATAAAATCTGATCAGGGACGTAGCTAGAGGGGGGCAAGGAGGGGCATCTGTCCCCGGGCGCAGAATCCAAGGGGCGCCAAACTGATGTTAGAACATTTTAGAATTAAATGTTTTCCATCCTTGGCAAGCAGTAGGGGGCGTGAAATCTTCAGTTGTCCCTGAGCGCTGAAAACCCTAGCTATGACTCTGAATCTGATCATGTTAATGCAATTTTAAACTTTTGAATTTAACCGCAGAAATTTACCAAAGAAGTACTTGTAACAGTAGTAAATGAACATGTGGCTAATCTTTACTGTATGGTACACCTTGGTTTCTGTCTGAAAAAAATGCGCAAAGTGGTATTGGTTGTTTGTGAAATGTGGAAGCCCATTGCGTCAAATAAGTTTTTCGGTAACCCTAATGTTGATAATGTTGGCGAAAGTAGCCTTTGGGTGGGAAAAAAAAAAAAAAAAAAAAAAAATTGTCAATAAAAAGGAGTTATTTCTGCAAATATTGCCAACGTGCTGTGATAAATTTAGTTTTGGGCTACTTTTTTTAATAGTAAACCTTTTGTACGGTCCCAGGTTTTTGGTTCTTACCATTCTTTTCAATTGCTGTGTTTGGTTGCACGGAAGTGGTATGGTCTTGTATTTTGAACATGCTATTTATTATTTTGGTGTGGGTACCATCGTTTGAGTATGTCTCAGGTGACTAAGAGATGAAAAATTTAATTGAATTGCTTACCTGGAGAATGGTGGTGGGAAGCCTAAACATATGCATGTGAAAAAAATGACGTTTCATTTATTTTTTTGTCTCTGTGTGTTAATTTTTGTTAGAAGATTTGTTGTTTAATGTTTTTACGTTAGGAAATATGTATTTTTGGCAACTTATTCCTCTCTGTTTGTGTATTTTTGGTTGTCTGTGTGTTAAGACAGTGGCGAATTTTTTCTGGTAACTATGCTATTTTTAACTTTCTGATTTTCTTAAAGTGAAAATAGATCAATGTGTACATGGACAAAGTTAAGGCAGTGCACAATGCCCAGTTTGTGCAGTTCTCTGTTTTAATAGGTCGATGTGTACATGGACACAGAGTTTGTGTATGTCTTTGACTTCTTATTTTGGTTTTGTGTAGCGGCCACCATGAAATTGGTGCCGATCCTCTCAGGTGACGATCTTGATATAAAAAAAAGAAACGATTCGCCAAGGGTTACAGTAGAGTAAATTTTTACCAAAGATGTTCTACCATAATCACCATTTCAGTGGTTTAAACACTAGTGGAGCAGTATGCAGAGATGAAGATTTGAGTTTTGTTTACACAGCATGATGGTTTAGGCACTCCAGCCATTACAGTGAACAAAATTATAATAAACATAGCCACAATAATTGTCTATAAATATTGATGTATAACACTGCATTAACTAATATATTTCTTATGCTAGTATATACAGAATCCTTAATCGAAGGGAAAATCAGAAGACTGTGCATGCATTTTCCTTTAACTGAAACATGGATTTGACCATACAAACCTCAGTCTTACGGGACATGCCACACTATGCAGATAGATAGTAAAAAGTGCTTGTGTTGTTTTTATTTGTTAGAGGTATGAAATAAATATACTTCTAGATTTTAATTTTTTCTTTTCTTGTTTTACATTTGGATTACCTATCAAAAAGTAAGGAATTTTGATATTATTACAATATCAGAGTTAAAATAACAATTATTGGACATGTTAAAGTAATGAAAATTTTAAATTAGGTTAAAAAGTAACCCTTAATGTGGCATATTTTTTAATTAAACTCTATCGACATTAAAAACAACAAAACGTCCCTCTTTATTAAGGACTTTAATTAACTAATTTTAAATACGGAGCTATGAATGAATTTTTTCCCTTGCATGTTATAATAACTGAAACAAAATTACTCTGATACAGTCAAAATTCCTAAATACAAGTACATAAAATTTACTTTAGCAATTTAAAGAGATGAGACACACTGAACACATGAATAAATTTCTATCAAAGAATAATTTATTAAATTTGGCCCGTTCCATAGTAAACTTTAACCATTAGATTACATTATTACACCATGTTATCAGTTTGAAAAGCAAGTCATATGCCAGATCTTGGATGTAAAAGAAATGCACAAAATAATATACAGATTATTGAAAAATGATGTATACCAATGTTTATAGATATAATTAAATGTAACAGAAAATTTACTGTCACAACCACATTTTTAAATGAAATGTATTATTTTAACATTTTACAATATTTAAGGTATGGCATTAAATGCAACATTATGTGCCTGGATATAAGTTAGTAAATTAAAAAAAATAATAATAATAATCAAAGAATGAATGTCATGAAAAATTTCAAAAACAAGCAGAATTTAATTTAGAAGACCTTTAGACACTTATGATAAATAAATTTGAGAATTCTTCACCCAAAATTAAATTATAATTAACTAAAACCAGTTTGACTGACCTTCTACAAAATCCTTCAGCTGCAATTTTTTCTAGCTTGAAAACCAAATTCTTCTCCACATGGTAATAACATCTTAACCAGTTGAAATTCCTGCAGAAAGTTTGATAACACAGTAATAGAATTAATAGAATAGAAAAATTAACACAAAAGTATAGAACATCATTTAAACTTAACATTATTACAAATTTTGGTGCTTTCTGACTATCTGCAAAGCTGTGAAAATTGGCAAAATGATTAGTTTACAGTTCATATCTACTGCTCTGTTCACAAGTAGTAATTCAAATAAGCACTTTATAAGAAACAAGAAATTTTAGGATGCACACACACAAAAATATATACATTGGGTCAATATTCACATATTTTTCATCCAATGGAATACTATTCAGAAATAAAGATTAAATATAAAGCATGTAAATACATGTGTGTGGTATGCATATTCATAGTTTGCTATTATTGTGTGCATACTCTTGTTGTTTTAGCATAAGTTGAAGCTGTGAGGGCAGATGATAAGAAAGTATCAGAATTTTTCATGTATAAGAAAAGATTGCCCTGACAATAGTATCTCAATTGTTTAGCACTGACATTTACATAGCGCATTAGAAATATATAGTAATATATGTATAATAAAAAGATAATTGCATATTATTAATTCATTTTTTTAAATGCCAAACTTTAACAATTCTTTCACATATAATTAAACAGAATTCTTCACATGAACATCTAAAATCCATTCTTAACTAAAGAATAAATAATAAAACTATGTAAATTTCTTATCAAGCCCATCATTTCCGAAATGTCTATGCTGGGAACTTCTGAAAATTCCCAGCATTTCTCAATATATTATTAAATTACTAAACTAAGCATCAATGATCGTCATGTTCGCTAATGTGGCAATATCTTTCACACTTTTTGTTACCACAAGTAAGAAGTAGGCTTCAATAAATCTTTAACTGTTACATGCTACCTTTGTCTAAAATTTGTACAAATAATAAAATTAAATGAGCTCTTTATCATATGCTCAAAGAAATAATTTTGTATGAAAATTTGTATGTTATATATTGGCCTGATTAATGATTCAGGAAATAATTCGGGTTTTCAAAGTGCTTCCAATAATTCAAATTTCAGCTTGTGTCAAAATAAAATCTATAACACAAAGATAAGCAAATTTCCTTATGAACAATGCATTTTAACATTATTCAATCACTGGCAATCACACAGTACTGATTGCTTCAATAAACATTACTGTAACTGTGTTATTTAAAAGACTGTAATGTTTTAATTATTTTCTTAATTAAAACATTACAGTCTTTTCCTCCTTTTAACACCAAAAGAAAACCCAGATAAGAAATATAAAAATATCAGTAAAAATAAATTATATTATTGAATGACACTTTACATTAATTACACTTATGCATATATTATTTTATTATAAATTATTTCAAAATCAAAGAAGAGAAGGAGGAGAAACTTTAATATTAACATTTCTAAAATGATATAAACATTAATCATTTAGTACAGTTTGTTATTCCAGGCAAAAAGAATTCACTTTTCTGGATAGCATTTATATTTCCATCTCACTTTCAATGAAACATTAAGAGAAATGCATATAATTTAAACACCAGTTTATTTTATTTATCAGACAGATTATGTCAACTCGAAAAAACCTATCAGTAAAATTCGGTAGTAATAATTCTGAATGTTAAGCAACTTGCAAGATTCAACAAAAATTATCAATACTTTTATTATAATGGCAATTCTACAGTAACATGAACATAAAATTAAACTGCATATAACTATAAAATAAGCCAGCATATAATAATGGTGCATTGGTTTCTAAAACCAATGGCTCGATGAAAAAATACATGTATTATGGTAGCTATTCATATTCTTCAGCTTTCCTAATATTCTCATGTTCACTTTACATAACTAAAGTATCTAAAATACAATAAAAATGCAAACAATATTTATGAGAAAATGTTAAAAGCAATTATAAACATTTGATTGAATGACCATATTTTGTCTTCCTGCAAGTCGAATCTTAAAATGATATGCAGTTTGAAAAATGCTTAATCCTTTTATAAAATATTCAAAAAAGATTAAAAAAAGATACTGTTCTGTTATCAGGACCGGGTTCAGAAATGTATTTATGTATGCTTGTATATTTTTGTATGTGTGTCAAACACAGGTTCATACATTTCCGATTCTGGTCCCGATAACAGAACAGTACCCCCAAAAAAACTTAAAACTTCTAATTCTCCATGTTTTAAAATTGAATTACAAACTAGATTAAGATAATGTTTCAACCATACATATTGTTACGAATTTGGTATTTAAAAAGCTAATGTTAGTTCAATTATAAATTAAATGGTTTTATTTCTCGCGCAGTGCAGCGCGTGACGAATATTAAAAGAAAGCTAAGCCGGAAAAATTGAAAATACAAGAGCGCGTGCGTTAAATAAATAAATTATTATTTGATTTCGAGAAAGTACTGGAAAATTCTAGCGCGTGATTTTAAAATCTTATAAAAGGAGGAAAACATCTCAGTTTGTAGTAGTTGCTTAGTTTGTTGTTGTTTAGAAAACTACTGTTGTTGATTGTAGCGAATTCGCGGATTAGCGTTCTTTAGCTGTTTTGAATTACGTTCTATTGGACATTTGAGTAGTTAAAAGATAACTACTGTGAGATATTGTAATACTGCATGATAATTTGAGAAAATTTAAGCATTTTTGTTGTGATAATAATAAATTTTTGTTCATTTTTCATCGGACTTGTGCATTCATTTCATAACGAACCCGTACGCACGCAACAATTTTTGGTGTCAGAAGTGGGATTTGAATGCCAATAACAAGAGCGATGGAAGAACAATTGAGACAGCTCATTAGTGCTTTTGCTGCATTCCAAGAAAAGATGGAAGCTGGCCAAGCATCATTTAAGGAAGAAATGAAATTGGGCCAGGAATCCGTTAAGGAAGAAATGAAATTGGGCCAGGAATCCGTTAAGGACGAAATGAAAGCCGTTCAAGCTGGTCAAGAAGAAATGAAAAGAGAAATTACTTGCATAATAGAAAATAAATTTGAAGCTATGGAAGGCAGAATTGACGCAGTTGAAAATAAAGTTGGACATATTGAAGAAAGAGTTTCTTCGGTGAAAGAAGAAATAGAAGAAAGAGTTTCTTCTGTAAAAGAACAAATTGATGAGAGAGTTTCTGCAGTTGCCAAAGAAATGGATACTTTAAAGAAATTCGTAGCGTCGGCAGGGAGCAGGAGTGATGATTTTAAATTCTTACCAATGCCTGCTCGTCCACCTCTGAAGCTATCCACATATGATGGGAAGACCTCCTGGCAGGTGTATAAGACACAATTTTCTATCGTGTCGGATGCGAATGGATGGGATTCCCAAGCTAAGGCCTGTCATCTCGCCGCTTCTCTAAGAGCCGACGCAGCGGATATCCTTCAGACTCTTCCCGAAAACAAAAGGTTAGATTTCGAAGCTCTGTCCGGCGCTTTGGAGCTGCGCTTTGGCGAGAAATGTTTAAAAGACTACAGCAGGCTTCAATTAAAATCTCATCAACAGAAGCCTACCGAAACACTTCAGGAGCTCGCCGCGGATGTTGAAAGGCTGTCCCATCTCGCCTTTTCGGAATGCCCGACAGAAACAAGAGAAATCCTGTCGCTGCAATATTTCATCGACGGCATCCGGGATCCTGAAATACAGAAAGCTCTTCGAATGGCAGATGTAAAGGATGTAAAAAGCGCTCTGTTGTACGCCATGAAATTCGAGGCAGCCCAGCAAGCAACTAGTAGAGATCGCTACCCAGTCAGAGCTGTGCGAGTCCACGACCCAGGGGACCAATTGATGGCTCGTTTAGATGATTTATCCAGACAAGTCGATTCTTTGATACGGAGTAGCAGTGAGAACAAAGTGGCTGTAAGATGCTGGAGATGTGGTTCTGAAGGTCACCTACGACGGCATTGCAGAACACCCCAGGGCACGGATAATAAAACGGATGAGTTGACAAGACCAGTGAATGCTTTAAGACGGAATAGTGGTGAAACGAAACCGACCCTAAAGTGCTGGAATTGCGGTGTTGAAGGCCACCTACGAAGGAACTGCAGAACTCCCCAGAGCACGGAAAATAAAGCATACGATTTAAACAGACAATTAAATGCCACGGGAAGGAAAAGGACTGACAAGAAACCAAAGTGCTGGAACTGTGGAGCTGAAGGCCACGTACGAAAGAATTGCAGAACACCCCAGGGTACGAAAATTGAGACAATTTCTGAGCAACGACGCAGGAAACAAATTAATGACCATATCAAGGAACGGAGGTTGCCAGATAATGAAAAACCCTGTTTTAAAGCTCTTAAGATCTCTATAGTGAGTGGCAACAATAACGGACCGTCCATCAATGGGAATATCGATGGAGTTCCTTGCAATATGATCATTGACACAGGAGCTAATGTTACCATCATTAGGAAAGATTTAGCTGAACAGTTTAAAGATAAACTTATTTGGACGCCATCCTGTGTTACCCTTCAGACTGCGTCTGGTGATAAGATCGACATAGCTGGGAAGTTAAACCTGAAAATCACGTTTGGAAGTGCCGCCTACCATCACACGGCATATGTGGCGGATATTACAGATCCATGCATACTCGGATTGGACTTTTTAAGGAAATACAATTTTTCCTTAGATTTCAAAAACAATAAGCTGCTTTCAGCATCTGATGGCATGACTATCCATCCTCAAAAGGGATCCTCGCCTGGAAATGTCGACGCCTTGTCCGAAAGATCGAGCTCGGGAAGCTGCCGAAATCATATCAGGGTCGAAAAGAAACGCAAGACTATCAGCTATTCTCCATCTCAGAAGTTCTTCGGTCAAGACCTTCGTCTGCCTTGTGACCGCCTGTTTAGTCTCCCTACGGATGCGCCTTCATCGCCTGAGGAACACATCCAAGATGCCCAGGCCCGGTTTGAGGGGATGCACCGTTCTGCACGAAAGCGAGTCAACTTGGCGACGGAGAAAACGAAGACCAGATGCGACACAAGAGCTACTAGACATAGATCCAACAAAGGAGACAAGGTGTGGTTGTGGAACCCGATTCAACGAAAAAGGCTGTCACCTAAATTACAGTCACCTTCGGATGGTCCATATACAGTGCTGAACACGAATGACGTCGTGGTTCGGATCCGTGAGTCTTCGAACTCTTACGACAGGTTAGCTCATTACTATGGCCATAGTACATAATGTAAATAATTGTAAATAGTATAAGACCATGGTCCATTTTGTTTTTAAATGTGTATTTGATTTGTATTTGATAGCATTTGATTTGTTTTATGTATTGCATTTATTGTTCATGTTGTTTATTATTGTAATGTAATGCTTATTAATGCATTTATGCCACAGTTGTAAGTTTTGCTTCCTGTCCAGGGATTGTACTGCCCGGGACGTGCAGTCCTTGGGAAGGGGGCAGTGTTACGAATTTGGTATTTAAAAAGCTAATGTTAGTTCAATTATAAATTAAATGGTTTTATTTCTCGCGCAGTGCAGCGCGTGACGAATATTAAAAGAAAGCTAAGCCGGAAAAATTAAAAATACAAGAGCGCGTGCGTTAAATAAATAAATTATTATTTGATTTCGAGAAAGTACTGGAAAATTCTAGCGCGTGATTTTAAAATCTTATAAAAGGAGGAAAACATCTCAGTTTGTAGTAGTTGCTTAGTTTGTTGTTGTTTAGAAAACTACTGTTGTTGATTGTAGCGAATTCGCGGATTAGCGTTCTTTAGCTGTTTTGAATTACGTTCTATTGGACATTTGAGTAGTTAAAAGATAACTACTGTGAGATATAGTAATACTGCATGATAATTTGAGAAAATTTAAGCATTTTTGTTGTGATAATAATAAATTTTTGTTCATTTTTCATCGGACTTGTGCATTCATTTCATAACGAACCCGTACGCACGTAACAATATTTTGGACAAAACAATGCAAACTCTTAATTGTTATACAATTATTCAAACTATTTAACATAAATTTATTGCTGCAATAAAATAATAAGCAATCTGATCACACATATTATTTTGAAACTGAATGCATAAACTAGACTTAAAAAAATTCAGTCATAAACATTTGGATAGCAGGGCAAATTAGATATTTGAAAAGACAGCCAGCCATTGAGATATACGTAATTCACGACAGAATGGTAACAATTCATAAAGCTTTGAAACATTTAACTGTCAAAATGACATAAATTCGAAAAGCAAAAAAAGTAAACATACAAGTATTGCAATTGAACTTACCTTTCATGCAACAAAAAATATCCATACAAGTTAACCTCATGGCGCAGCCATTTTGGATTTCGTTTCAAATCAGACAGATGTTTACGGATTTGCGGAAGAATACGTGGAACTAGTAGTTTGCCGGATACAATGTGTAATGACGCGAAAGAATATAGTTCTGTAGAACTTCCTGCATTATTCCGTAATAAACAGTACTATTTCCTAATTTTTTCTTTATCTAATTAATTAATTAATAGGGAAATAATTAAATAATGCCGAATTCATTTTTAATGAAATGTAAAATTTTGCATGTATGGGACGACCACCTTCCGTCCAATATTTCTGAGAATATAAACAAATTTTGGAATCTTAGAGTATCAGTAAATAAATATATAGAATATCGCCTCTCAAACGACCACTTCTGAAAGTGACCAATAGTTCTGAGATTATAAATAAATATTGATATTAAGCATTATTTCTATAAGACGACCATCTCTATATAAGACCAAAGTTTCTAGAATCTTGGATAGTCATCAGAGATGTATCTTTACTGCGAAATTATCGCACGACTGTAATTCAATATCAATAACAGATCGCACGATTGAAAAACATTTTCTGTCCTGTAATTAGAGGGGAAATTTTTTCCTTATGAGGTATTTCTCCCGCTTTCCTAGCGTGCCTTCGTGGTGTAGTGGTTCGCGAACGGGCTGGCTGCATGGGTGTTTTCGTTGTTTTCCCGACGTGTAACGTGTATACGAGCCAGTTCCCCTTAGAAAGTCCTCCACGAAGACATCCCTCCCCTTAGGCAGATAGCCCTAGTGTGCTTTGCCATAATTAAATACACCACCACCACACCTAGCGTGTCTTCGTGGTGTAGTGGTTCTGCACAGTGGGCCGGTATTCCAGAGGTCTGTCCTTCGATTCCCGGCGAAGGCAGTTGCTAATTTTTCATGTTTCCTGCTTCCAAAAAAATACCTAATGTCTCTATACCCAAATTTAAAAAAAAAATCGTTTCCGTAATTAAATATATATATATCTAATTATATATATATATATATATATTACTTATTTTGCAGCATATTGCGCAAGATGTTTTCTAGACCAAAATTAGTTTTTCAAAATTGTAATTACTACCTTGCTTGATATATTATATCTAATTTTACCTATATTTGTAGTAGGGTTTGTAATCTGTAAGTAATTATACATGTAATTTATACATTTTTTATAAAAAAAGTATATGTTATTTAGAATTTTGCAAATATTCTAGAAAATGCTAATCCATTGAAAAAAAAATCTTTTCCATGACTAAATAAATTTTTAAAAACGTTAGAAAAAATAGCAGTTAAAATTAATAACAAAATAACAAGAATAAATCATCAATCATATCAATATTTTTAATGTATCAATATTTTAATGTTTAGAAACAACTTAGTAAAATACATATGAAAAATAAAATAATGTGCAAGTTTTAGATGTGCAATGTCAAAAAATTAAAACTGGTAAATTTGAGAACAAATATCCTCAAAATGTTTGACAAGGAAAGTCCTCAGGACATCTGAGAATCAACATTTTCAGGACATCCTGTCATATCCCGGGACATAGCGACTTAAATAAGACATCCTCAGGATGTTAAATTACGATCTCCTCATGACATCTGAGAATCAACCTCCTTAGGACATCCTAAGTATGTCCCGGGATATTGCGACTTAAATGGGACATCCTGAGGATGTTTTGTGCTATGGGGGGAGTTGTCTCTTTTACAGTATTTTAATATATTGTCTCAACCTGACCATCCTTACAAACTGTATTTATTTGATGATAGCTGTGACCTTTTATTTGAAGCACGTCCATCTTGTATGCCTTATTTTCCTGTCAGGATTCGTTCTCTAATTGAAGAATTCTCCTTATCTGATATGTCCCCACAAGCAGGACAGCATTTTCAGATCCCACCTTGGGAAAATGCACAAATCCAGCTTCTTGACATTTTCCACAGTTACGGAAAAACAACGACTAATGACATCATATACAGACAAATTTTTGCTGAGCACAGGCGTAATTATAGCAGTTATCTTCCCATATATACGGATGGATGTAAGTCAACTTGTCACACTGGGATGTCCTGTATAATTGGTGACCACTTGGAGGGCAGACGTTTACACGACGCCTCCTTGGTCTTAACCACTGAACTGACTGCTATCTATTATGCGCTTTTGTACATCTCAACGCTTTACTATAAATATTTCATTATATATACAGACTCCTACAGTGCACTAAAAGCTTTAGAATCCATTTCAAGCCCCGACAATCCTGTGATAGTGGATGTATTGAAGCTAAATATTAAATTAAGAAGTCGTGGATATGAAATTCTGTACTGCTGGGTCCCTGGACATGCAGGAATAAAAGGCAACGAGCTGGCAGACATCACAGCAAAATCTGCTGTTGAAACGTCTGACCGCCTCATCCCTTTTAGAGATATCTGTTGTGCCATCAAAGGGAAGATCAGATATAAATGGCAACAACTTTGGGACATTCAGATACATAACAAGTTGAGAAGGGTGAAGGCTAAAATAGAGCATTGGCACACTACTTGCAATCGTAAGGAACAAGTTCTTTTAACTCGCCTTAGAATTGGTCACACTAGAGTAACACATAACTACCTTTTGAAAGCTGAAAACGAGCCTGTTTGTGCAAATTGTAATGTTTGTCTATCTGTCTATCACATTTTAATTGAATGTCCATATTTTAATAATCTTCGTGAGAAGTATTTTAATAGCTTCGACCTGCCTCTCGACCGTTTAATCGGAAGAGAGGTCAATACCAATTTGTTTGACTACCTGAAAGAAACAGGTTTCTATTATTTAATTTGATTTTTGTCTTGAGATTTTATGTTAGAATTTTAATGAATCAGATATTTTAAGATTTTATATCTATATTGCATATGTCATTATCTGAATCATAATCAACATTTTCATCCCACCATTTCACTATCTTTTTATGCTGAAATACGAATCCTGCGTTTGGCGCATATGGCCTATAGAGCTTTGCGCCATAAATCTACTACTACCACTACCACTTTTACTCTATTTGCGACAAATAACGCCCAATGGTCATCTCTTTGGATCCAAGAAAGAGCAGTACTCGAATCAGTCCAATAGTTCCTTGGAACGTTGTCTAATTTGAGTGTTTGTAAAGCAAGAGCTGCGAGTCTGACTCCTACACAGCAGGATAATAATTCTAGACGATTTATGGTCATTTTCCTTAATGGACTCTCTCTACTTTTGGCTAGAAGAAAATACACCGATACATTTTCACTTGTTTCTTTTCTTAAATAAGTTACACTATCAGGTTCAATGTTCCTTCTAACCTTCTTCGGGAGCATACAAGGACCTGACTCGGAACAGAGAGCTTACTAAAGCTATGTTCACTAATTGTGGTAAGTAGACAGGATACAGACGAAGGGTATACAAAACCCTTTATTTTTCTCTATATACAATAACTTCCGTACTTCGGAATACACTGACCCGCCACTCGGGGTCTAACGTAAAAGTATAAAAATAAAACTAAACTCTAATTTAACTTTAGAATGATACACGTGGAAGATTGGCCTTATAATAACAGGAAGCGTATGTAGCACAGAGACTGTGAACACTACAATACGTTTAATTTATCAAGAGGATTAAAACCTCTGGCCTGGAAGGCAAACAGCAACTGCGTAACTTCTAAGGTAAGCGGCCTGCGCTGACTCACTGCTTCCTCTCTTTCGCTTGGCAAAAAGGCCACACTTAAATACTTGGCGTTCGCCAGACAAACTTTGCATAAAAACCTTCACGCTTATAATTCTGGCCGGAAGTAGAAAATAAGAAGTGATAGTAAAGATTTAAAATAAAATAAACGTTAGTAAAACTTAAGATCCTTACAACACATCCTTAGGCTTGTTTACTTGCGTCACAGAACGTATGAAGACTAAGACTTTCATTTCCATTTATATCTAAAGCCCTTGGAATTCTAATACTGGATAAAAGTGACAAATCATCAATCCACGAATAGAACTCTTTTCCTAAGTCTTCGGGTATATTTGTATCCCAACCAATTTTTAACAACCATGTCTTTTGTATGAGTAGTTTAGGTGCTAGCGTTATAGGGCAGAGAAAACCCATGGGGTCGAAATTGCGATGTACCGCAGACAATATATTTCTTCTAGTAAGATTTACTGGTTTGTAAGTATCAGTCTTCACCTCACAGAAAAGGCTATCAACTTCCTTATCCCATAAAATTCCCAATACAGGAGTAGGTTCTATACTGTCTTCAGATTTCAAAAGAGAGGGTGTGCTCCCACCCTCTCAAATCGAATGACGCAGAATGTAATATCTGTTTCGATTCCTCGATGAATCGCATAAGTGTTTCTTCATCAGGAACAGATGTAATTCAATTATCTACGTAGAATGATTCTTTTAAATTTTCCGCTGTTTCAGGATATTTAGATGAATTTAGATCAATGTGGTGGCTTAATACAGCAGCCAATAAAAGTGGACTGCAATTCAATCCAAAAACAACGCGTTTATGTCTAAAAACTCTAAGTTCCTCCTTGTCAAAGTCTTTCCACCATAAAAATCGTAAGAATCTCGATCACTCTTATTCTCTGACATTTGCAAAAAAGCATTTCTTATGTCTAAAATAACCCCTATTCTATTCTTGCGAAATCTTAAAATTATAGGAATAATTTGTTCCAGCAAATTTGGACCCTTTTCTAGGCAATCATTAAGTGAGCGCGAATTTTTGTCTTTACGGGAAGCATCAAATACCGGTCGCAATTTCGTGGTCGAAGTTTCTTTGAATACCCCTTTATGTGGTAAATAGTGACACTGATTATTCATTTCGTGTTCAGGGACTTCTTCTATAATTCCTTCATTTAACCAATCTGTGAAAACATTTTCGTAATCCTCGAATTTGCCTTTTCGTATCAACCGGTGTGTCGTACTGTTTAAACGCTGTCTAGCAATATCCAAATTTTGACTTAAACAGTCCTTTTCTGTTACCCAAGGCAACTGAACCTCATATCTTCCCTCTTTAAAGGTAACAGTTTCGTTAAAATGATTCAATGCGGCAATTTCCATTTCCTTTCTACATTTTGTTTCAACAGGGTCTTGAATTCCCAATAAATCTAATTTCCACAACTTTTCAATCTTCACTCTAAACCTCGCAGGGTGGGATTTGGAGGGTGACAGCAGTTTTCGCTCCGTTTCGTGTCAAACAACGCAAATTTACTGTCTTGGTAGCAGAACATGTTTCCTACTTGCAATAATAACCTTGGATAAGGGAGTGAATTGAAGGAGCAGGACGACCCCCTCTCTTGCCATTGTCCACCCAGACTGACCAAACAAGTTTGCTAAGTCAAAGAACGTTCTTTGGCTAAGCGCCATTTCAAGCGAGGACAGTCGTAACAATGGATACAGCTCCTTCACCAAAAGTAAGTTCGCTTTTAAAATATATATACGATTATTTCTTAATATAAATATCTTAATTATTATAAATTATAGTTAGATTTATGTGTCAAAATTTAAGTATGTAATAAAAAGTAGTTTTAGTTTGCTCTTTTTTTTTTTTTAGGTGTCTGTAGATTTGCTTTAAGAGTGCAATGCTGTAACGTAGTTTTATTTATTACGTACTGCTAACACAATAAAAGCTGTACGTATGGATGGTACTTTTTGTAAATAATTCTTAACATTATTTTTATTTTTGAACAATTTACACAAAGCTATCGAGTTTAATTATTTAAATTTAGTTTTGCATGCATTCCTATTTCAAATAGGAAGAACAGCGGTGGAAAAAAAAATGCATACTAAAGTTTTGATTTTTTTTATAACACAAGTGTGAAAATTATTTGGTAGTATTGCAAGAAATAAAAACCGTGTATTTTACTGAATTTCCTATTGAAGTCATATCGTTTTCAGCTTCTAGTAGTTTTTAATAGATTTTTAACTTTCATTTTTTATAAATTCTGCTTATAGTTTGTGACAATAAAATTCACTTACTGTTGCAAAGCTGAATTTTTCCAAAATATAAATACTAGCACTACCTGGGTCATATCAGCATTCTAAAACATATATTTTTGCAAATATGTTATTATTCTCGAGAGTGTAGGTGTAGCTAAGGCCTCTTGAACATTCAAAAGTCCAGGAGGCCAATAAAGCTGCTAAGACGGCTTTCCGTTTACGATTTAAAAAAAAAATCTTGCATTCTTTAAAAAAGACTGAAAGCTTCAGATTTTAAATTACGTCCAAAGAGGCGTTTTTTTAACATTTTGTGTGTTACCTTTATTTATTAAATATCATGTTCTTCGCACTTAAACCATAATAACATTCAACAGCAATATCGCAAAATAATTTTAAAATGAACATATCTTTAGAATTTCCAATACAGAGTCTCGCGAGCTGGAGATATTTTTTTTTTTTTTTTTTTTTTACTCGTACAGTCTTGCCATTGCTCGCTTTGAAATCGTTTACTTTGTTAATCAAAAATTCGTTGAAGTATTACAAAATATTAAATAATAAAGCAAATAATAAAACCGATTTCAAATTCAAATTAGGGCTTCCACATGCCCATATTCTATAGAAGATTACCTTATTCAAATTTTGTTGGCTCTAGGTACCGTTGTTTTATTACAACGCGAGAAACATACATACATTCATGCAGATTCTTCATTATTTAATTTCTTTAAATATAATGTTTGGTGGCAGCAATTTGAAATGAAACATATCGGGAATCGATGCAAAATGCCAAAACGAAATTAACAGTCCTTCTGGGAGAATTGCCTCTTTGGACTAAAAAAAAACCCAGCTATTTAAAAAAATAATAAGTTTTGATTTTCTGATGACAAACTGAAAACTATTGTATTATTAAATATTCCAGGTAATTCATGCAGATAACTTTTTAATGAGAATTCATTTTCAATCAAAGACCAAGCATAAAATTTTAGTACCTTGTCCATTCTACATAGGTTCTATATTCCTAATACTTGTGCCACAGCAAATTGTCAAATTTATCTGTCCTTTGTCTTTTTTTTTTAAACTGTAGCACAATAAAATACTTTTTTTTTTTCAGGAGGCATTACATGAAAGTTCAAAATTATCAGATTTTTATAACTGCAAGAAGTTCCCGAAGATGTTGTTAATGTCCTAATCCTAAAAGGAAATTTTATTTTCTACTCTGTTTTAAATTAAAAACTATACCTAGTCCGGATTTTTGAAAATTCCAGATATTCAGTTGACTTTATATGCTATATAAATGTATTTATTTTATGCTAAATATGTATTTACTGACAAATATACGTATATGCCAATATATAATATGTACACCAAATGTTTATTTCTTTAAATGCAAATAAGAAAAATTAAAAAAACAGTATTTATTTTTTAAAAATGTAAGGCATGTTTGTTCAGACTTAATTAAATAATAAAATTCGTATATGTCTAAACATTTTTATTTCAACTGAAACAAAACGACTTTTTTATATGTAAGCCTTAAAACCTAAATGTTTGATGCATTTTTATTTTATAATATGAAAATTAAGTAATATTGCCTTATATTTGTGGCAGCAACTATCATATTTAAAAAATTAACTTATTTTATTAACAGATAATAGAATGCACAATTAAAAAACAGCTTCCCCTCCCTTCTATTGCGGGAGAAAACCTAATTCGAAATACACCCATATGCGGTCAGGTCGTAAATTTAGAACCCCCTTTTCCCCGGGGGGGGCTGAAAAGTAGGGGATAATCTTGCTCCTGCTCTTGACAAAATGTGGGGGTCGTTTAAACATCTAACTTCTCTACATTCCGTTTTATACAGAGGAAAATACAAATTGAATTCTTCGAATGAATGCAATTTTGTACAATGAAAATGTATTACTTAACGATAAACTGTAAGATAAATAACATTTTTTTTTTAAGCCATAGGTGTAGAAAGACAGATATTTGTTACACGAATGAATTTGTAGTAAATATTGAGTTTTTCATTTCGAATGCTATGTTCCATGTATGCGAAGTAGCTGAGTATGTGAGATAATAGTCATAACCGAATAACTTTCAACCTTTTCACGGCTAAGGACTGTTTCTCAATTACATTGTGGTCGCTGCTTTTTGGTTAATTTTCTAATGACATATAAAGAATATTCTATATATGTCCTTAGAAAGTATATAAAGAATAACTGTTTAGTATATAAAGAATAACTGTTTTTATTTGAGACTTATGAATAAAATAACGCAAACTAGACTGCAGAAAATTCTTAAGATTGAAGTTAAATAATACTGAAAAATACATTATTGATGCACTTTTGTGTTTTATATGTAGTAGTATTAACTACTACTATAATCCTTAAATGGAATCCTTAAATTATATATATCTATGTATAGGTATATATAAATGGAATCACAACGGCCTAGACTACTTCTTGGAAAAGAATAATATTATATCGCCTTATCAAAGCGGTTTTCGAAAGGGAAGAACGACTGTAGATAATATGCTTCTTTTAGAGACATCTATTCGAAAAGCCTTTGTCAGTTTTTCTCAATGTCAAAGAATATTGAGACAAGTCATCTTGGATCAATATTCTTTGACATTGAGAAAGCTTACGATAAGGCATGGAGATACGGTATACTTCCGGATCTTCACGAGAGTGGCTTGCGCGGCAACCTACCAATTTTCATTCAGAATTTCGTGAATACTAGGACTTTTCAAGTAAGGATTGGCTCTGTTCTGTCAGATGTTTTTGAACAGGAAGAAGGTGTGCCTCAAGGCTGTGTGCTAAGTGTAACCCTGTTCATTTTAAAAATAAATTCTGTATTAAAAGAACTTCCTCCCACCATCTTGGGATCACTATATGTAGATGATTTACAAATTAGTTGTCGAGGGGCAGACATGAGATACATAGAGAGGAGGCAAATGCAGATGTTTATTACCATACGTATATTTACGTAATATCGATATAAATAGTTAGTTAGGTTTCGTACATATATAATTTATTTTTATATTTGTATTTTTTGTATTAGATTCAGTATTGTATACGTATCTGAAGTTTAATTTGTTCTCTTTTTGGGTTACGACTTTAAGTGAGAAAGAATTGTTAGGGCCTTCATAGGGATTACATTATATACAATCAGTTACGATCCGACTTTTCCTTTCTTTTAATCATTATATATATTGAAATACTACTTGATAAGTATACATAAAGTATAGCAGGTTTTAAGGTACTTATTTATATATCTATTGTTTGATCTGGTTTGTTTGATTATAGCAAAGCATTCGACGGTTATTTGCCTAAGGGTAAAGGTGTCTCGTAGAGAACTTTCTAAGCAAAACTGACTCTTATGCACGTTACACGTGGGGAAAACCTCGAAAACGCCAATACAGCCATCCCCGTCGATCCGGATTCGAACCCCGGATCGACCTGCCAGAGTTCAACGACTTTACAGCTCAGCCGCTAGTGAGCCCCCCCCCCGCACACACACATCCACACATATACATTAAATAGTATTTACATGTCGTTTATAAAGTATAATTGAGTGCAATTTAATCATAAAGAGTTAGAAAATATTCTACGGAATTACTTCACTTCGTAGACTTTTTGTTAAGCTTCACCATATTTCTTAAAGAGAATCTCAATGCTAGTTCTATTTCCAAGCTGTTTATGTACCTTATTTTTCATGCTTTGAATTATATTTAGAAAATTATTTCACTTGTTTATAGCTGAAAATGCAGTTTTTTTTATTGAAGAATTAAAGGGTAAGAAGAGAATTATGTCCTTTTCTAATTATTCTTGAAGCATTTAAATTTTTTTTAAAAAAAGCGCACATTAATACGGATCACTGAACTAAAGTGCTCGATACAGGACAGATTAATTAGCTACTAAATTTTGATTTTCGTTGTGTAAAAATGAATTCATCTGCATTCTATAAGAAAGTAAATATTCAAAAGATGTTTTTTTTTCCTATTCTCGCAGTCATAATATTATTCTTAAATATTCAGCTAATTCATATTCAAATATTCCAATCCATTACAATAAGTAATAAATCGATACAGTAAATAAATAATTAAAATCAATTAAAATTCCATTTAATTGATTTTAATTGCCATTTTCCCTCTGATAAACCCCTCTTTAGAGTTCAATAGCAGTCGATCAGCTTTTGTTAGGGGTTCATTTTTCTTTATGGTATGCTTACGTTATATATGTATGTATTATGCATTGCTCATACTTGTCAATTGCAGCTTTTAATATCTTTTGGAAAATCTTTTGGAAAAAAATCAATATGAGAATCCAGAAAATGATTCTTAGCGACGCTAAAACTATTATTACTAGGCGCTCTCATGCCACAGTGTTTAAAAAAAAATCCCATTGTTTAAAGGTAGATTCTATGCTCATATTTTAGTCTAAAATTAAAAGCTGCGAGTCAAAATTAAGGGGGTTGCTCTTAGAAAGCCTCAATTAGAAGTAGTTATATGAAATGTTAATCAATACTTATAATCTTACGGATTAAACACTTATTCACTATTTGATCACGTGTATGGCAAACAGATATTCGTCATTCATAAAGAAAAGAAAGGTGAATCAAAATGAGTTATATTCTTGTTTTTCCAACTGAAAAACCTTTTAAGATACTATCGGGTTTTATTTTTAAATTATTCCAGTAATAATCAGAACAATGGGGGCCATTATTCTTAACTATAATTTACTAATGCAAATCCTATTTTGGTTTCAAATGGCTTTCATTAATTACGGTAATGATATGGATATTTAGCAATCTATTACACTGATACGTTTATGTACTATTTTATTAAAAAAGCGTATTTATTAATTACCTCAGTTTTTGTACTGATAAGCAATAAACTATTATAATATGAAAGAACAAAAGAAATAAAAACAATTGTTTCCTGATATTTGGGAAAATTTCACCAGGTAATATATATAAGAAGTATCTGTATTTGTTTTTAAACGAAATGAAAAACAATGCGTTGTATAGTTTGAAAGATAAATTAAACAGCTTATACTCAAAGAACGCAACTCGTAATTTGCGATATAGATGAATACTTCATGATATAGTACTTTAACACAGTATAATGTGAAACGAAACAGCAAGTGTTTTGCACATCTCTAAAAGTCAAAATTGATTTTCACAATCGAATAAAATTTATGACAGTAAGAAATTACTTAAAAGATATTTCTCAGTTTCACAGAATTTTAAAAGCTTTCCTTCACACTTTATCCAGGCTTAGGACTGGCAGAACATAAATCGCTCTGGCGTGTTTAAAAGCATTTTTTGATCTTTTTACTTTATTTACAAAATTACATTATTAAAAAATAACTTTGTACACATTATTACAATAAACATGTATAAAATCGAGGAAATATAAAAGATTTACAAAGCAATCTACGGGTAGAGGTATAAAAAAAAAAAAAAAAAAAAAAAAAGGTGAAAGAAAACAGAAGAGCATTAATCGTAAATTCATTCAAATTTCTGCAAAACAGCTACTGTCCTTAAGAATTTTCTTAAATCTTTAGTTAATTCGTATTCGATGAAGCATTTTTCAATTCTTTCATCAATCCTAATATAATTTTTCCTTCTCCTTTTTCCTACAAGTTTGAGTTCTTTCCTGCAAATCAAAAAATCACTATATTCCGCCTCCTTTTTCAGAGTTGCCACTAGCGTGCGTACTGTAGGATGATGCTTCATTAAAGCATGGTTTAATTTGTTATTCCAGCCCTCAACGGCATTATTTATTCTATGCCGTCTGTTATTACAGTTCCACATTTCTATTGTGACTAATGCATTGTCCATCCACTGATTTACGAAATAATCATAAAACTCTTGAAGTTTGGGGTCTTCTGGCGAATATTCCTGTATCAGAAGCCATCCATCGTCCACATCTTCCAGTTTTAAAACCCAAAGGGCTGCGCACATCCGCAGATGCATTTTAATTTCATAGTTTTCTTTGTATTTCTTCACTAAACCTAAATCTTGTATTTTCCTCCATAAGCACTGATTAAAGTGATAGTTACATCCTGCATTTTTAGCGGAAGGAAATACAGTTCTGAGAGCTAAAATGACTGCTTCTTCAAAATCAGTCATAATTAATGAAGGATTCCAATGTGGAATTGCTTCACATATCATATGGAAGATATATCACACTTTATCTTTCATAAGTCTCCTTCCTTTTATTTGGAAGGAGAGCAAATGCAACGGGAAAAATATTTGTTTCTTCACGGGTGCTCCCAAGATCGGCATGGATAGTAAATAGCTGATGAAATTGCTTTGGGCAGCTTTTAAAAGTGCCATCCGTGAAAAATGTATTGAATCTCTCCATGATTCTTCTTCCGTTCTTACTTGGAACAAGGATTCTGGTATCACTTAAATTGTCGGCTAAAAGAAAGCTTTCTTCATCTGCCATTTTTAATAATTCTTCATGAAGAATAATTTCTTTTGCATTTTTCGGCTCAGCAATCTGGCCTGGGCAGTATGTCTAAATCGATAAAGAGTGTTCTTTATTGAAGAAAACATTGGCACAGCTCTTATAAACTCATTGCTCTTTTGATAAAGTGGACTTCCTCATAAATTTTTTCAATGGATATTGTTTCATTTTCAGCACGTTTCTTAGCGTTGAAAGTACCTTTCATTCCTTCACATTTTGCAATGTTTGGACTGCATTCATGGCGTGAGAGTCTTATTATTTCTGCATCTTTTGTTATAATTCTTCCTCTGCATTTCAATTTCTTTTCATTCAGGCAAGTCCAAGTAATCGAATTATTTTTATTTGTCCTGTATCTTCGATACTGATGTCCTTCATATAGTAGGCATTCTTTGCCTTTTGAAGTTTGAATAATTTCCATCTATTTTCCAAGACACTCTACGAATCCACGCAACGTTCAAGAACAACTCCAGAAATGTAGGGGCGAGTGTAAGACAGGGGATGAAGACAGAATGCAATAAACCCTCCTTGGAAACCAATCGTTACTCGGACTCTGTCCGTAACATCTTTGACATCACAAAGACTTGGACTATCAAGTCACAATCACCTAAGTTTCCGTTCGGAGAGTGAAAGCTTCCATAGACGCAATGTAAACTTGTTTCGCCTCTGCGCCGCTATATCGAGGAGCCACGGCTGCTATGCAGTGAAACAGCAGCGCAGGGTGGAATTTAAATAGCGCAGTCCGAGGAGATAGTAATTTTTTTTACTTTGAAATTCCTCAAAATGTTTTATTTTCATACATTTCAGATAAATTGTGTAGCTGATCTTTTATCTTCTAATCTTTAATCGTCTAGATGTTTCGCATAGAACATCCTAAAATTCAATTGCAAAATAAATGAATAAATAAATAAATTTTATTATTTTTATATTCCTTATTTTACCCCTTAACTCTTCTTTCTGTAAACTCACAGAATTGTTATTCTTTTGATATAATATCTAGCATTAATTTATAACTAACATCAGAATTAATAGAAAACAAAATTAACTACTGCTGTGATGTTAGATTTCTAACAAATCTGCAATTAATTACATAAATAACGCTATTTTTCTTTTCATATCAAGCATATTATTAAATATTAAAACAAAGAATAACACATTTGAGGTAAAAAAAATGATTTTTATTAACATTTCTCAAGTTTTAGAATATACATATGCAAAATAATTTTAAGCATCTTCACAAATACCAAGACATTTTTTAGACAATTATTTGGAATGACCATTATGAAAACAATGAGCAAATTTTGCAGCCAAGAACCAAAAGCATTTCACTTAAATTAACAAATACAAAATTACACTTAAAAGGCCTTTTAAAGAATTTCACATAAATTATTAAAATAAGTGATTTCATTACTTTTTCATAAAATATTCAATACTTACATTTATTAATACAAGATTAAATACTGAACTTAAAAATCAAACCTTCCAGGTGTTATTAAAACCTGGGAAGAAATTTTATAAATAATCCACTGAATCAAATAAATATTGTTGCAGCTCATCCTGATGAAGATTATTTCAAATTATGAAATTAGAAATTGATTTTTTTAAATAGCAATTACAAAAATGACTATTTTCCATCTTCACTATACATATCATAATTCTAAAAATGCTGTAGCTTGGATTTTACATAATTTTAATTTTGCAAAAATCTATTTAATCCCGAATTATTCGACCAATGAGTACATTTAATTCTGTAAGCTTCAAAAAGAAGAAACACATACCATATAATTCATAATAAATTTTTATAACTCCATATTTAAAATTTTATGAGCAAAATTTGCATGATAACTAACTGAAACAAAAAAAAATAATTAAAAACAATTACAGGTACCCCTAAATAAATTGAAAACACTGAATTCATTATAATTATCTGACCTCAAAAAAAAATTAAAATAAAATTAAAAAAATTACCAAGAAATTTTAATTATTTGGAATGACTATTATGAAAACAAAGAGTCAAAAGCATTTCACTTAAATTAACAAATACAAGATTACATTTAAAATGTCTTATAAAAGTTGCACAAAAATGATTAAAATAACTAATTTCATTCTCTTGGTCCATAAAATATTCAATACTTCTCACATTTATTAATATAAGATTAAATACTTAACTTGAAAATCAAACCTATAGGTATTAAGCCGTTTTGTAAATAATCCACTGAATCAAATAAATATTTTTGCAGCTCATCCTGATGAAGATTATTTCAAATTATGAAATTAGAACTTAATTCTTTTAAGTAGCAATTACAAAAAATGCCTACTTTCTACCTTCACTATACATATAATAATTCTAAAAATGCTGTATGCTTGGGCTTGGATTTTACATAATTTTAATTTTGCCAAAAATCTATTTAATAAAGAATTATTTGACCAATGAGTACATTTAATTCTGTAAGCTTAAAAAAGAAGAAAACACATACTATGCAACACATAATGAATTTTTATGAATCCATATTTTAAATTTTACAAGCAAAATTTGCATATAACTAACCAAAACAGAAAAAATAATTAAAAACAATTAAAAGTACCCCTAAATAAATTGAAAACACTGAAATACATTACAATTATCTGACCTCAACTTTAAAGAAGGAAAAAAAAAGAGAAATTTTAATTATTTGGAATGACCATTATGAAAAAAGAGCAAAGTTTGCAACCAAAAGCCAAAAGCATTTCACTTAAATTAACAAATACAAGATTACATTTAAAAAGTCTTACATAAGTTGCACATAAATTACTAAAATAACTAATTTCATTCTTTTTGTTCATAAAATATTCAATACTTCTCACATTTATTAATATAAGATTAAATACTTAACTTGAAAATCAAACCTATAGGTATTAAGAAGTTTTGTAAATAATCCACTGAATCAAATAAATATTGCTGCAGCTCATCCTGATGAAGATTGTTTCAAATTATGAAATTAGAAATTAATTCTTTTAAATAGCAATTGCAAGAAATGCCTATTTTCCACCTTCACTATACATATAATAATTCTAAAAATGCTGTATGCTTGGATTTTACATAATTTTAATTTTGCCAAAAATCAACAGTCAATATTCCGACTAATAACCGTCAATTTTGTTGTACAGCATTCTTTGAGCATAACATGACAGGCGATCCAAACCATCAATTTTGTTGCACAGTATTCTTTGAGCATAACATGACAGGTGATCCACTATTATTGACGAGTTATTTCTTAGATAGTGCTATTGTTAAGCATATTGAAATAATAACAATAAACAATGTAGATACCTGTTTGTTCAAAATTTTGTCGGCACTGCACAGGAATGTAAATATCGCATCTTTGGTGAACAGTAATCGTGATCTTTGAAATGTGACGAACATATTAGTGCAGTTTTATACAAATCAGTTGGTGATTTATTTAACAAGTCTTGACAGGCGATGCAAACCATCAATTTTGTTGCACAGTATTCTTTGAGCATAACATGACAGGTGATCCACTATTATTGATGAGTTATTTCTTAGATGGCACTATTGTTAAGCATATTGAAATAATAACAGTAAACACTGTAGATACCTGTTTGTTCAAATTTTGTCGGCACTGCACAGGAATGTAAATATCGCATCTTTGGTGAACAGTAATCATGATCTTTGGAGTATGACGAACATATTAGTGCAGTTTTATACAAATTAGTTGGTGATATATTTAACAAGTCTTGATTACTGCATGCGGGAGCCCATTGTTTTGATCTATAAAAATGAAAACATTAATTTTATATTTTAAATTTCAATAAATCCATTTTCAGTGTTAGTAGAAAAATAGCAAACTAAAAACATTCCTTATACATTAGTTACACAATCTCGAGAAGGGTTATATATTTTTTAAGAACAAACATTAAATTATAATTTAAGGAAAAATTCATGTACATAATATGATTTATTACATTTCTGACATATTTATACTAATTCTCTATTATTTTGATCTATGAAAACAAAAAAAAACAATTTTATTTTCTTTAATTAAAAGAACCTCTTTTCAGTGTTATTAGAAATTTAACCTTGTTAAAAAATTCCTTTTACATTAGTAACAAATTCTGAAACGATTGCATTTCATCTAATTTTATTTTGATGTACGAAAACCAATAATTTTGCAGATATTGTGTTAAATTGTAGTTACCGGTCATAGTATCTAGTTAAACAATTTAGCATTTCTTTGTACAGTTTTGTTAACAATATGACTAAAAAAGGATAAGGCACCAATAAAAAGTACACATTGTTCGTAAAGTGCATATTTAAAATGTTTCCTTCCTTATTCACACTAATATGTAGTGGTTCCCTAAAGTGTTCGTACACTTATGTTTCAGTGAAATAGTGCTGTGAGAATTTTTTAATATCTATAAATTTATCTTAGCAAAACTCTATAAAAGTATTATAAGAATACAGTAAAACTTTGGGGGGAGGGGGGAATTAATAATTAAAAAGTAACAAAAAAGTTACCTCACAAAAATCTTCGTGCACTTTAAAGAAATCTGCAGACACTATTACGAAATATTGCAGTTAAATTTCTGTCAGTTTTTGTAGGATATCCTGCAGCATTCAAGCTTGTAATACATAAATTACAAAAATTATCCTCTAAAATATTAGAAGAAAAAATTTTTAAAAAATTTGGTTTTATTCAAAATCACTTCGAGATATGAGAAAATATTGTGCTTTATAATCAAATTCAATTCCGGGCTACAGCGCATTTTTTACAAATTCTTAAAGTGTATGAACACTTTTGGGAGCAACTGTATCACAAGCACAGTTATCTTGAATATTTACAGAAGAACACTGAACTATTTGTCCATGATGAGGAACACTTAATGGAAAAAAACAAGCTATTTATTTAAATTATTCCAAATACATGAAATATTTGCTTCTCTATCAAAAATTGAGATATATATATATTATTAATTATCAAAGCTTAGTTTCTTTTAAACTTAGAAATGATTTACCTAATAGGATCCTTAGGAAATCTGAAAAATTTCCTGTCTGGTGTTTTTCGAGATGTCCCACAAACACTACAGCGATACCAGGATTTGGGTTGTTTGCTAAGTAAAAGATAGATTGAGTTAGTCTGTTATTCACTAAACCACATCAAATATTGAGAGAAATCAAAATTATATTTTTATAATAATGAATATAAAATTTTCAAAAATAATCATAAAATACGAAAAATTGTATATAACTATCAATATACTACATTAAAAATAGTCTTCAGTGGCCACTAATATTAACTAAGTTTATAAATTTTCTCAGATAAATTATTTGGTAATTATAGCATAAATTTAAAGCTGAAGCATAATACAATTTATTAATAAAATTAATTTATGCAATCATACATGCCATTAGTTGCCGCATTATTATAAATGGCAAATTTATTCCTGATCGCTCGTTTTGTCGTAATATTATTATTAGTTGACTTTAAAGCTTAAAACTCAGTAAAAAAATTTGGAAAGAAATAGCAATATGCCTGCAAAAACTATAGTATTTGTTTGCCATATGATTAATTATATAAATTGAGATTCATATGCTGAAATGCAAAGTTAATATATTAAGAATGAAAATCTAGCTGCTGTGTGATACAATGAGACAAAATATTTTTGGAGCTTGGGAATCAAAATTAATGTACTATACAAAATCAATTTTTAAAATCTATGATAGGTTTTCGAATTAAAAAAGCAAGCTTACCTCACAGAAAGAGAATCGGGTGAATTCCGGTGATCGTCCTTGCGAAACATCCATCTTATGATCAGCTTAAATAACCAGAGAAAAGAACTGAAAAAAACTTTCAACGAACCTCTTCGAACAACGTGGTAAAAGATTGCTAATATGGCTGACGACATGCCGGTTTCTTGCCTGCTATTTCGCACATGCGCAGAAAGGTACGGAGGGTGGATGGATTGCCCCTTTAAAATAAGCTTCAAGGACATACACAGAGTGTCTCTTCAGTCTGGCGAAGCCACATTTGCTTCGGGAAACCTTTACTTCTTCTCCTTAGAGATAGATTCTTTGACTGGAGGTCGAAAGGGACAGTTCTCAGAACCCGCATATTTCCACGTTAGCTAGCTGACCATTTTCACTTAGTACACAGAATAATGACAATTATCCAACACCCACACAGGACATGAATGTAGAAAATGGTGAACTTAAGTGAATTTCACAGTGAGGATCTTATACTACAATTCTGATGTTTTCAAATACTTAAAATTGTTTAATAGATAACAAGAAAATTTGGAATTTGTTAAACAAAATTTCATTAATCATATTAAAAGATTCTGCATGTGATTTGAACCCAGGATGTTATCATTTCCTGGTGAGAATAGATCCCGACAGTCAATAAATTCTTAAATTTAGATGAAGAAAAAATATTTATGTATCCAAATTTTTCAAACCCTATTGCATACATTAGAAATACTTATTCTCGTAATAACAGATACGTATGTGTTATTCTCTTCGTAATTTTCAGTATATATATTTATATTTATAATTAAGAAATCTTTTGAAAGCAGCGTCAAACAGCTGTCAAAATTATATTTTAAAATTATTATTTAGAAATGCGCTTATAATGGTTTTTATATTTACGAAAGATATTTCCCATTTACTCAGGCTCACTGTATTCAAGTCGATAGGACCAACTGAATGGAAAGATCGATTTGTTAATTCATTTCCCAGTTTCAAATCGGATGAACGGACTCGCGAATAAAATAGCACATTAAAATACGGTCACTGAACTACAGTGAGCAATGAAATTTTTAACAAAGGTTTCGAACTTTATCTTATGAAAACAAAATATCAGAATCTAATTAAATGTTTTACTTACTAGAAAAATAGAAAATATAAATATTTGTGAATAAAAAGAAACTATCTTTAAAAAAATAAAATTGAAATGAAAAAAATAAAAGAATTACAAAATATTGTAAAAATTACATAAAATAGCGAATAAACTTATTCAGCACAAGCTCGCTAAATGTAAAACAGATTGTACAGTCAGAAAGCTCGCCTTGTCACAGAAATATATTGTTCATCGGGTGTAAAGGTTATTCAGACTAACGTGCGAAGTTCAGTGAGTAACTTGTATTTTCCTTTGAATGTATAAACTAGCCAAAAAAATTGAGCACTTGACAATTAGATGCAAATTTAACAGATGGGAGCACTTGACAATTAGATGCAAATTTTACAGATGGATTGAAGGAATCCTACTGCAACGTACCCCTTTGTGTAAGCACTTTTGTGGATTTCCTTAAGGTATGTAAATATGAGCCCATTTTCCTTAGAAAATTCTCCATGAAATCATGCCTAGCCAACCCTCATATGTTTTGCCATATTCAACACAAAATCATTCTTAAGATAATTAATTAATTAATTTTATGTTAGATGATACGAAGCTTTTTAAAAACTAGGATGCTTTCCGTTAACAATTAGTATTAATAAGCGCTGTTCAACTGGAATTGGGAGAATTATTTGTTTATAGCAGTGCTTTTCAGCCGACTTACATGTACCTGTATGTATTGCTCAGAGGGGGGTGGAAGGAAATTCCTGAACGAAAACAATGTAATAATGAAATGTTAATAAACAAATAAATATAACTTTTCGTATCTTATGTAATTTGTCTCCATTCTGATACCATGTGCATCATTTATTTCTGATATACTGATACTGAATGAGACCTAAAAACAATTTTTGTTTTAAATATATCTGCTCTTATGATCCCTGACACAGCCGTTTACTTTTGCCTTCCGTAATTAACGTCAGTCTCCTGCTCTTGACCGCATTTGCCATGCCACCCCTAATTCGACGGGTTATTTTTATTTATTTATTTCCCCCTTCTAAGAAAACTTGTCAGGCATACTTTCAAAATTGTCGAAATATATACTAATTTAAACATGATAATTCTAAAATGATTTATAGATTAATTCATATACATCAACTCAATAGTTAGAAAGTTAAACTAATGACATTTACTTATTACTTTTCAAGATTATTGCCTTTTCATTTTTCATTTCATATTTGCCTTTTCATATCTTCTCCTAGTGATATTAAAATGAGAGAGAGGATCTGATGAAGTAATGTTCAAAATAATATAACTGTTTACATTAGCAAAAGCTATTGTTGTATCAAACAAGTCTTATAAACCTTTTCTTATCCACAGTCCTTTAAAGTAGGAAAGAAATGTAAGTAACCTGATCTTAATAAACTCATATGAATTCATTTTCTGTTTTAGATAGGATTTAAAGACCCAGGTAACACAGCTTGTTTACATTTTCAATAACTAAGTTATGTGAATACTGTTAGAGGTGTAGCCGGAGTTCTTGCAGCCTCCCTCAGTGCACAATAAAAAGTCTATAAAATGTCAAAATGATATATATAAAAACAAAATATCTGGGATTATTTTTGAAATAAAACATTAATTCTAATACCGTAAAGTACTATTTTGTTTGTTTTCCTTATACACAAAATCATTAATAGTATTCTAAAAGTTTGATTTACTACTCTATCAGCTGATTTGTAGACAGTGTGGTACAATTTCTCAGTCTTAGGTGTTTTTTAATCCATTTGTACTTTGCAAAATTCTTCTCGCAACAGTCATAAAAAAAATTTACAGATGTATATCAGTATTTGGAACTGCATTCTGAAATTTTATGAACTGCAGAAGTTCAAAGTTACCATCCTTCCACCTGCCTTCGAAAACACTACCGCAAAGAATCCAGTAAATGTAAACGCTGCAAAAGCACAAAGCTAGTAGAATTCTCTTGCGGCCTCCTCGCTTTCTTTCGCTGCTGTTCAAAATTTATTTGCATGTGTCATTTTTTCTCAATTTATTATTATTTTGTCTGATTTTTGTGTGCTATGTTTCCTAAAAGTGATTTTAAAGTGTTTGCAAAGAAAATTTACAAAACTGCATACTCGAGTACTTGTCTCGGCATGAAATTAAGCATAATGGTTGAGATACAGTCAAGGAAATATTAAATTGCGTTTAAAGAATGTTTCCTTCTAAGATAATATGTTGCCGAAAATTTTCTTAACGGAACAGTTTTTGGGACAATTTTGAGAAAATGGGGGAAGGCCAAATTGATTTCAGTAACTAATATTTACTTTATGTAAATTTTACTTACGTATGCTTAATATTATATTTCTTGCTGCTCATTCAGAGTCGTAGCTAGGGTTTTCAGCTCCCAGGGACAACTGAAGATTTCGCGCCCCCTACTGCTTGCTAAGGATGGAAAACATTTAATTCTAAAATGCCGTAACATCAGTTTGGCGCCCCTTGGATCCTGCGCCCGGGAACAGATGCCCATTGCCCCCCTCTAGCTACGCCCCTGCGCTCATTTTAATTTATATGCCCTAAATACCATGTTTAACAGGCTGTTTACTTACAAATGCTTAATATCATGCTTTTTCTCCGAACATTAATGCACATCCCCTAAATATTACCCACCAGCGGCAAAGTCGCTGAGCACTGGTAGTTCAGTCCAGAGTTTGAATCGCATGAAGGAGCTGGCTGCATGGACTTTTTTGTGGTTTTCTCCATGTGTAACGTGTATACGAACTGTCTGCCTTACAACGACCTCCACGGAGGCATCCTTCCCATTAGGCAGATTTTTGATGGCATGTCAGCAACTAAAGGACAAATAAAGGCTTTGAAAAGCTGTCATAATTTTATCGAACCTGTAGAAATTATGCTTGGCAGTAGATTGGATCAAGCTCTGAATACAAAAACAGGTCAATTTGAAACCAAAATTGTAAAAGAAACATTTCAGTATGTTTCAGTCATAAAAACAATTGAAATGGTTTTGTCTAATAGCCATGTAAGAAATTGTATCGAAACTGAAACAATTTCTAATGATAGACATTTAAAAAACAGTTTTCATCTTTTTATGTCCCAAGAATTTTGAAATATGTGGAAACAAAACGCCCTGATCTTCTGGTACCAAGTATTGCTGATTTCAGTGGTAAAAATCTTTAAAAATTTAACTAGGATTATAAATGATAGAATACTTTAAAACTTTTCTTTGTTTATTGTTTTAATTACCTAGAGTAAAGTAATTTTGCATCTGTTACTCACATTGGTCTTTATTCTTAAATGGCTTATAGTTTTTTTCTTCTGGCTCGTAAAGGTAAGCTGTAAATGCATGTGCCTCTAGTGCCAAAGGCCTTTTTAATGATATTTTTGTAATCATTATATAATAAACGTGTGTATTTATACATATATATATATATATATAGATGACCTAAAAGCATTAGTTTTGCTCACAGAACTTTTGCTCAGCTAAAATTATTGGAAAGAAAGAGGGAAAAAGGTTTTATTCATTATTAATGAGTAAATATTTGGCATAAGTCTATGCATAAAAAATAATTTCATATGCTTAGCTATAAAATTCTTTTCATAGGATAATATTTTTAGTTTGCAGTGTATGTATATGTAAATAAGTTATTGATACTATATGTAAGTGAGCTGAGCTGAATATCCTTTGAAATTTGCTACATATTCTATCTTGAAAGGTTCATGTGTGATATTTATATAGTTTCAATTAATTATTACATTTCACATGCAATTTTTATCCAGTATATGTCTTTTATATATACTTTTATTTTTATTTTTGTAGGGTAAAGGCAAAGCAAGTATTTTAGCATCAGGCTGCTATTTGGAAAAAAAAATCCAAATTCTGCACTTCTAATATTTGCTAAATGTAAGTATTGTGGAATTTTGATATGCTTTGCACTAACTTTCATTTTAAGAGGGCTGATTATATTAAAATGAGCCATTTTACAACAGTGAATGTATTTGGCCTCATGTGGCTAAAATTCCCCTTCTCAGGCTGCTTTCGACTATTGTACCCACAGATGATGCATGGTCATTTAGCTAATTTCTGTAGAATTGGAATTGCATTGATTTGAATGTCACCTACATACAACAAATATTTCGAGAGAATAAGATGGTTTGTAATATGTGTGATGCCTTTATATGATCTAAATCTAAAGCATGACACTAATCATATATATGCATGTATATACAGTGAACATAGATTGATTTTTTATAGCATATTTTTCTTGGAAAAATATGAATATTTTTTAACTTGTAAGGTGATGGTAAATTTGCTTCAAGGTGAAACTCAAAAGATACACTTCCAGCCAGACTATAGCGATCATGAAATCAAGAACAAACAACTTTACAATAACAATAGTTTATTATGAACAACAATAGTTTATTATGAAGGGATAATACTTGTTTTCATAAGGAAAAGACAGACTAATTCTCCATATAGTTAGTTCTTTTTACATTTTTATGTACATTATTTATTACATTTTTCATTAAGAAGCAACGCACAAATAGCAGTATGCATTACTATCCTATTCTATATTTGCATCAATATAATATTTACATATTCCTATATGTATTTATACTGCATTTTTACAGAAACTAAAAGCAAAAGACCTCTAGGTGAATAAAATTACTAGGAATTACTTATTTTTGAAAGAAGAAAAAATTTTCTGGCGATATTTTTTAATTGGAAAGATAAACTTTCTAGTATGGCTCATTGGTATTTGACTTGTCCTAATAGATAGGTAATGGATGTATTCTTAATAAAGAAATTTATTTTCAGGGAATAGAAGACATGGAATCTCTTGGACCAGCTCAGAATAAACAGCCCATTATAGTGTGTATTACAATTTCATTCTGTATTAAAGCAGTAAATCACTTAATATCATGCCATGAAGGCATTTGACATTCTATTTAAAACTAATTTTATATTTAGCGTTCAATATGCACATACATCAACAAAATTTTATAATTTTGTGGCAAGCCTTTTGTATAATGTCAGCACTCCTATAGCTATGTTTGAGTAAGAATTTATTGCGTTTTGTACATGCGTTACATTTCATATTTTTAATGTCATTTTATTGTCATATTTTAGTGTCATATTTTCCATTTTTATATATGTATATATATGTACTACGTATATTTCCTAATAAAGAGTTTTTCATGCATTGCTTGTTTTCACTTATATTTAAAATACATCGTTCATTGAAATTATTATAATTCTGCAGTTATGGTAATGATTCCTATTCGGATTTAATCAATAAATGAAATACATAATAATTTTCAGCAGAATTATGAAAAATGAATTTTTAGCTATAATCCATATTATTTCACTTTAAAATTTACTTTATTTTTCCCAAATGAGACTTGGAATTAGCATATATAAAAATAAGTTATAGTCTAAAAGTATATGTAAGCATTTATTCACCTGTAATGATTAATGTATAGGAATTTGTATGCATATAACTTCTCAAAGATAGAAAGCGTAACAAGTTAACTGAAGATTTTAGACTTTATTCATAATTTGGGGTAATAATTAATTTTAAGCTCTTCCTAATTATGTAATAAGAAATAGAAACATTTCTTTTGCAATATTTTGTGCAATATATGAAGCTAAAAACAATAGCATGAGAGTATTTTATGGTTACTTATTTTCTGAATGTCATACATTGAAAATAAAGCTGAATAGTTTTCATGTAAGGGAAATTAAATTCGCATTTGTTTCTTACTTCAATCTATATTAAAATTTGTTATTCGATTTTTTATGCATATTATGCTCAAGTAGACAAACTACTAGTAACATCAATTCACAAATTGTATTAATATATTCACTTATAAGTAGCATTTTAAGAAGTTAAATCTATCAGATTATGATACAGGTTACTGACACATATATATCTGGTCAGTTGTTCTAACACTTTCAAATTTTCATTATAAAATTTGTCAAGAACTATTTTTAATAAATTACTTTTCCAACTAGTATGATTATTTAATGGAAAATTTAGCTTACAATTTACATGATTACGTGCCCAAATCTTGTGAATAAGCATAATTTAATTAAGACACAATAACACGCCGAATAAATACTAATTCAGAAGTTAAACAACAAAAATCAGCGTTATATTTACAAAATTTTCACAGGACTAGTTTCGATGGTTTTACCGAACCACCATCTTCAGCTGCAATTCGGTAAAACCATCTAAACTAGTCCTGTGAAAATTTTGTAAATATAACGCTGATTTTTGTTGTTTGACTTCTGAATAAGCATAATTTGCTTTTTTAAATTAAAATATGTATACAAAATTTAGAATGTATATCACTATATATATATATATGATTCTTCTAAAATGATTTTTTAAATTACTTTTATGAAACTAAGCATTTTTTGATTTCTCAAATCAAATTTTGAAAATATCTGAAATATTTATTCAAAGTTTTAAGTACCTGAAAAACCTTATTTTTTATTCAAAAACTAAGTTTTTCATTGCAAATATCTTGCTATTCCAGTTTTTATATATAAGTTGCATTGACGTTCTTATTTTTATTGCTTATTACACATAAAGGTAAAAGCCATGTTTCTGTAAAATAAAATACATTCTGTGAGTTCAAAGCAATTTCACATCAGTACTGTGAGAAAGTGATAGTGTTAAGTATTTCAGAATGTTAACTACACCGAATTTCCAATATTTTAATATGGATGTAATTTTTTTATATGTATATTTCGTTAGATTTGGAAAGAAAAATTATATGTCTAAACAATGAAGATATGATTGTCTTTAAACTGTGTTTTTTTATTTCAGTGATGGTCTACTTTGATTCATAATCCAGTTTTTATATATAAGTTGCATTGACGTTCTTATTTTTATTGCTTACTACACATAAAGGCAAAAGCCATGTTTTTGTAAAATAAAATATATTCTGTGAGAAAGTGATAGTGTTAAGTATTTCAGAATGTTAACTACACCGAATTTCCAATATTTTAATATGGATGTAATTTTTTATATGTATATTTCGTTAGATTTGGAAAGAAATCTCATCACCAATAAATGTTTAAGTAAGCACATAGGTAGCAAATCTAAAACAGATGTATATATCAGATAATTAAAATCACAATAGCATGTTAAAAAGTAGTCTAAAATATTTTTTTCAAGAGATAATATTAACCAGATATCTAAAACAATACATCAGCTATAAAGTTTACATAGCAAATACCAATTTTCAGTTTGCCTATAAAATAATTATATAAAAATCGCACCATCAAGGAGTGAGCAGACTATTATTATAACTCCTTGTAATGTGTGTGGTTTCACCCGAATATCGGGCGATATCTGACTATCGAAGAAGAGCGAACGAAGAAAGAGTCACTCCTGTTTTTGTGTGAAAAGGGACTGCGTTTTACTAGAGCGAAATATCGCTCCTTCGAGGTTGGTACCATTTTGGCATTAGAGGGAGGTGGGATATCACTCCTTTAGAGTCGGATAGGACACTCTTTCGTATTTAGAGTGTTCGATGTGTGAATTAATAAACAAGTCACTGCGACGGCATTAGTTACATTTTCCCCATCTTCAATACGATCAAATAGTTTTCCCATTAAAAATCCAACCCATTTTCGTTTCCATTGTAACTAATGTTGAGTTCAAACGTTCAATTTTGTCTTTTACTAATTTCCAATAATTATCAGCTCCAATGAGTAAAGATACGTTGTTGTTATCTAAAGATTCATGATCAACATCCGCTAAAATTATTCCCCTATCTTTTAACAACTCCTTAATATTTTGCGGAGGATAGTCTAGCTCAGCATTCGATATTTCATCAGTCTCTAAAACCTGAATAATTAATTCCTCGTTTTCGAAAATGTTTTTTATTTTTACTTCTACTCGCGCACAGTTCTGTTAGGTAGGCACTTGAGATACGAAAGTATGAATCATTATTTCTTCCCTTACCACGACTTTTAATCCCAGTTGTTTAGACAGATGTTTCTGAATATACGAGCGTTGACTAGCGCTGTCAAATAAACAACGAACTAATTTATTGCGTGACCTACTTTTAACTTCTACTGTCGCCGTCTGTAAAAATATTTTATTCCTACCGATGCTAATGTGATTGCACGCTGAATTTTCTACACTTTTTGATTGCGATGTTTCGGGTATTTTCTCATTTTTGTAACAAAGGGTTGCATTATGTTTTTTGTGGCAGTATACACAAGAGTTCTTCTCAGAACATTCAGAAAATCGATGACCTTGAGCCAGACAAACATAACATCGAGCTTGTAATCTCAGAACATTTCGTTTTTTATTTACACTGATATTACACTTTTCGCTATTATGTGTATTATTTTTGCAAAAAATACAGTTTTCTTCTTTTACAGGAGCTAATAATTCTGCCGCCGACGAGGGGTTAACTTTAGAGTTAAACATATTGTTTGTGTAATTATAATTACTTTTGTGTTTGTCGAAGTGTTTATTCTTTCTGTTCAATGGAACGAATTTCGGTTCCGGTTTGTTAACTACGTACGTTTGTTCGCGGTATTCAATTTCGTTTTTCAAAAAAGTAATTAAACCTGTAACATCAGATTCCTCTTTTGGATCATGCTTTCGGTGATATTCGAGAATCAAATCATGAGGCAATAATTTCAATAATATCGGATTTAACAAATGTCCGTACGAACCTGAAGTTACTCCTAGATTACTTAAGCTTCGAATGTTTATTTCACAAGCGTCGTGTAATCTTCATAGTGCATTTAAGTTAGAAGAATTTTTAACTGGTTCTATGTCCAAAAGATTATTCATATGTGATTTTATAATTTTCTCTGGTTTTCCAAAGCGTTCTTTTAAAAGTTCTAAGCACGAATCGTAATTGTGTTCGGTTAATTGAAATCCTTCAACGACATTATATGCTTGCCCTATCAATAATGATAATTTCAAGTATACGAATTTTTCAATCTTGCTTAACGCTTTGTTCTGATCAATCGCAGCTTGAAAACTGTTAAAAAATTCTAACCATTTTCCTGCATCTCCTGAGAATTTTGGTATATTTAACTTTGGCAATTTCATAGACGATGACGATACATTTATTTCAGAAACAGAAGTGTTCAAAGAATTTGCATCTGATGCATTTTTCACAGACAAATTTTCATTATATTTATTTAATCTTATTTTAATTCTAAACTTTGCAGACATAATTTGTTCATTGTATTTATCACTTGCAGTAATATCTTTTCAAATTCTTTGGCATCTTTTAACTGAGTTTCGATTTGTGAATTCAACATTTTCAACGTGTTTTCTCTTTCGAGAATTGTTTCATACATCTCCTGTAATTCCTCAATGTTTGTGTTTTCGATATTTTCTGACAACAAAGAGTCTATTTTTGTAATTAATTTCGTAACGCTACTGCGTTCATTCGTACGTTTCTGCTTCAGTTTGTCTAAAGCTTCCATGTTTAAAATTGTCTAATCACAATATTGAAACTCGGTTTTTTTTTCCAAATTTTCAAAAAAAAAAAAGGAATTGCTTACCTGTTTACAGGTAATCCATCTGCTAATCTTCGAAATTCTAATCCAAAAGTCCCTTGGTGAAGGCACCACTGAAATATGTCATTTCTAAAATCCATAGTTCTATTTGGGAGAGGTTTCGATTTCTATATTCGATTCAAATCACTACTTTGTAGAGTACCTCACTTTGGAATTCTAAGTTAATGTTGGAAGGGAGGAACCTAGGAACTGATAAGCGAATAATCGCTAAAGTTCGATGACAGGAAACAACAAGAGAGAAGGGTAAATAACCCTTTATTATTTCGATAAGATTTAACAAACTCCGCCTGGGAGTGTACAAATAAAGTCCGCACTTTGGACTTGAACTTAAAAGACTAAGAATTAAACTAAAACTAAGATTAACTAACTAAGTATAGCCAAAGCTATCAAGGTTCAATGAGAGTTGGCCCCTTAACTTATTTTACTACGAAGCTTAGCAAGGGCCAGGGATAAATAGAAGGGCTAGGTCATTCCTTTGTTCGACTCCTCGCCGACGCGAGTCTCATAGAGGGGGGGGGGAACCTGAAGTAATCTGACGTATCTCTGTTGCACCTGCTCTGATTTCGCGCCTTTAAAACTGTAGTTTCATTCAGTTGCGAGACGATTTTCTGGAGATCGCATATCCCAAATTAATTTTAATCATACATATTTGTTTTCTAATAATGCAAATATTTAAAATAATTTGTGTATATATAGTTTTAGTCAGTTTTCCTTTTAAATTCTATATTTAAAGTATCCTTTATGAAATATGGCTTCTTGTGCTGTAGCAACGTGCCGTAACACTTATAGAAATACGAAAGGAAGAGATATTGTATTTCATGCTTTCCCCAAGGACAATTTGCTTTTGACGAAAGAATGGATACATAAATGTCGAAGACAGGATTCTATTAATGTGAAAAAAGCAAGAATTTGCAGCGAACATTTTCTGTGCAGTGATTATGAAGATGACATGAGAAATATTGCCGCAAAAGAAACTGTTGAAATGCAATGCTGTGCCGAAAGTAAATTTATCGTGTGCAGTAAACAAAATAACACCAAGAAATCGGAGACATTTGAAAAAACTAATGCAGAGTGCTTTTGAAAGACTACATGAATTAAATTTATTTTGAGGCCGAGAACGAAATTGAAGCTGACAATAATAAATCAAATGTGAATGATTTTGAAATAAAACTCACAAGTGACAATGCCCTATGTGACAATATCCCTGAGTGCCCTAAGTGTAAAGATAAACAAGAATGTATTGATAATTTGAAGAACAAAATAATATCCTTAGAAAATTGTAATAAAATATTGAAAAATAGAGAAAAGAAAGATTTTAGAATGTTTGCTCAGCGACAAAGAAGGTGGACGACATTTAGAAAGAAATTTGTATCGGAAATTCAGAAATTAAAATTCCAAACAGCGAAATTTAGGAAAAAACAGAACAGATCGGAGAATTTGGAAAAACGTCTAAAGCATATTTTTACAAAGACGCAGATTAACGCATTGCTAGAAAAGAAGGAAAAAATCCGGTGGACTAGTGAAGATATTTCACGTTGCATTGTCATAAGAGCTCTATCATCTAAAAGCTACGATTTTTGGAAAGAAAAAATGGGAATTCCTTTACCTAGCACTAGCACATTAAAGAGATGGTGCGCTAAATTTTCATGTAGTCCAGGAATTCAGAGTGATGTTCTTGCTGTAATGAAAGAAAGATGCCAATATTTGAATTCTGTAGAAAAAATATGCGTTCTCAGTTTCGACGAAATGCACATAGATTCTAAACTCTGCTATGACTCTAAACTGGACCAAAATCGGTCCTTTTCAAAAAGTGCAGTTTGTTTTAATCAGAGGTCTCATTTCGCAGTGGAAACAACCAATATTTTTTGATTTTAACACTCCAATGAAGAAAGAACTTCTTTTTTCACTCATAAGACATATTCAATCATCTAGAGTAGAAGTGAAAGCAATAGTGTCTGATTTAAGAGGATCTACTACTTTGTGGAAAGAGTTACAGATTTCGATTAACAGTTCTCATTTTCCAAATCCAGTATTCCAAACGAAAAAAATATGGGTTTTTGCAGATTTAGCGCACTGCCTCAAATTACTGAGTGTTGGTGTATTTAATTATGACAAAGCACACTAGGGCTGTCTGCCTAAGGGTAGGGATGCCTTCGTGGAGGACTTTCTAAGGGAAACTGGCTCGTATACACGTTACACATGGGGAAAACCACGAAAACGCCCATGCAGCCAGCCCGTTCGCGGGATTCGAACCTCGGACCGAACTACCAGTGTTCAGCGACTTTACCGCTCGGCCTCTGGTGGGCTCAAATTACTGAGAAACCACTTTTTACATAAAGGATTTGTTTTAGAAGATGGAACTGTTTTAAATGTTTATATTATTAAAGAGAATTAAATTGTGTCACAAACTAAAACCAAATTATTTAATGGTCAAGGGAAACGAGAGACAAAAAGTAAGTATATATAATATGTTTTGATTTGAAATATTTCTAGATTGCATTTTAGAAGTTAATAGCGTAAAGCATATTTCAAATGAGAACTAATTCTGTTAAGTTATTGTTACAGTTATTTTTATTGTATCCTCTGTTATTATTGATTCGATTTTGTGCTAGCTTAGCATTCTAGATAAAATATTTATAAAGTATAATATTAAAGTAATTGGCATAAGAAGACCTGCCCCCTTAACCCCCACTTTTGAAAAATTAAATAATTATTTTAGGTACTATGAATAAAATTGTTTTGTCTAAATTAAGATAACAATCTTACATGTATTTATTTAAATGAAATATTGATGTAAGCCTAAGTTACAAAATTATTTAAAAAAAAATATATGTTATTATAATGAATCGGGAGAAAAATATGCTAATGTAAAATTTACAATTAGGCTGAAACTCAAACTTAGATTGCAGTAGTACAGTTCTCTTAGTTAACATGCAGATAAAGAAATGATTAGAAACAAACAGGCATTTAAAGAAAAAAAAAAAAAAAAAAAATCCCTGCAAATAAAAAAAAGGAACTTTATGCTAAGAGTAGCGCATTTTATCTATTATTTTAAAATTGAGTAAGTACTATTAAATTTTTTAATGTTCAGTGTAAAATGCATACTGCAGTAACATTGTCTTTTCCAAATTATAGCTATCTTTCACACACAGCTCATTTTAAACGCTTATTCTTCAAATTTAAAACGCTAATTTTTATGTTGTCAATTGCATCTTCGCGCTCAGTGCCATCATTGCTACGTCATCACTCCTCACTGCCTGTTTCAGGGGGAACCGCTCTATGAGCTAGCCCTTCTCTTTAGTCCTGAGCAAGGGCCTGAGTACGGCCGAGCGTAAAAATAGCTTTGAGAGAGAGAGCGGCCAAAAAGGCAGACGCGCGTAGTTCAGAAATTCTGTTACCTATGTTATTAATTGTCATTCAATATTTCATTAATCACTAGTGCATCTCCAATAATTGTTGCATACCATTACTTTAGTTTTAACTATCTAGATCAACGCACTTTTGTATCCAACGCACATCATTCGTTTAAGTGTACCATCCCTGTCTATGTATGTAAAGCCATGTAGAATAACACAGGATTTTGTGTTATGACTAATCGTCATGTATCGTTTTACTGTACAAGTACCATTTTCAGTGCATCTTCTGTAGTAATGTATCAGTGTTTAAGCGTATCATTTCTACTAATGTCTATATTGCCATGTAGGATAACACACGAGTATGTATAATCATTAATTGTCATTTTTCGCATTAATACACAATTCAGTGTATCAGTTTTATTAATGTATAGGTGTTAAAGGTTTCATTTCTAATAATGTATACATAGCTATGTAGGATAATTTATGTTCATGTATTTTTATTAATCGTCATCTTTCATATTTATCCACAAGTACCATCTTCAGTGTGTCATTTCTAGTATTAATGTTTAAGTGTAGCACTTCTACTAATGTATATATAGCCACGTAGGATGATATGCGATTATGTGTAAATACTAAATGTCATCTCTCGCAATGATGCACAGGCATTACACTCAGTGCAACATTCCTGTCAACTTACAGGTGCATAAAATGTCTTATTTCTATTCATGTACGCATAGCGCAGTAGGATAATACATGATTATGTGTTATCATTACTTGTCATCTTTCGTATTAATGTGAAAATATCATTGTCAGTGTACCATTTCTATTAATGTATAAATGCATCATTTACCATGTTATAAATGTATATTAATGTATAAGTGTATCATTTCTGTTACTGTATGTATAGCCACTTAGGATGATACACGATTACGTGTTACCATTATTCTTCATCTATCGTATAATGTATAAGTGCCATTTTCAGTATTTCATTTCCATTAATGTATAAGTGTTTAAGTGTATCATTTGTACTAATATATATGTATAGCCAAGTAAGGTAATACACGAATATGTGTAACCTTTAATTGTCATCGTTCACACTGATACACAATTTTCATTCTCAGTGTATCATTTCTGTCAACCTATAGGTGTGTATGTATCATTTTTATTGATGTGTGTATAGTCCAGTAGAATAATGTATAATTATGTGTTTTCATTTATCGCCATCATTTGTATGTGTTTATGCATATCATTTCTAGTAGTTTATGTATAGTCATATAGGATGACACACGTTTACGTGTATTCATTAATTGTCATCTTCTGCATTATTGCGCTAGTTGCGTCAGTGTTTCATTTCTTTTAATGTATAAGTGTTTATTGTTTGCCTATCTCATTAATCACTTAGACCAATATACATATGTATCCAATGTACCTATACCACCAATGTACCTATGAAACTTTTTATTAATTGTAAACTGAAGCATATATATACACACGCCCTTGTTTGGCCACGTCAATACCACATATTCTCCATTAATATATTCCCGATGCAGCCCTTTCAGGAAGTCGCCAGGGTTGTGTTGTTCTAAATAGGTGCGGGTACCGGACGATACCCGATTCATCATATTAAGCCGTCCGGGTGTCCGGGCCCTGCATTCACCTGTCACCTGTCTCTCTCTCACAGTAAGTAACTTCGTGGTTTAAATACCGCTCCTTCTCATTAAATATTCAGCAAATTCCAAAACTACGTTCTGGTCGGAAGTAGTAAGTTGAAGTTAAGAATTTGAGATTAAAGGAACTTTAACTTAAAATTTAACTGTTAATAAAATTAACATAATCCTTACATAGCTTCTGACCAGACTTTAAATACTCGAAAATTAAGGTCTCAAAGCGACCTTGTTTAAGACTTTAAAGTCTGAAAACTTACTCCAGCTACACTCTTCCAACTTTTAAATTAACTAAATGACTTTGAAGTTTCGTTTTTAGAGCCAACTTTACAACAATTCTAAAAGCTAGACTAAAGCTAGGAAAAATAAAATTTACAGTGTGTCCTTTCTGGACATTTACAATGTGTCCTTTCTGGACATTATATCTTGACATACATCTTCTTCCTATATAGATTCTTTATTCTGCTAGACTTATGTCAGGTCTTGATCCTTCCATATCTGGAAGGAAATGTCATTAGTAATGCATTTTACAAAACTTTACTTTAAATCCTAGCTTTATGCTTTTATTTCATCATTTGGCTCTTATGCACTTTCATTCATACTACAGTTTTATTTCACCCATGCTCTCCAGCAAATGTACTGAAATGTACTTGGGGTCTTCTATGTTGTGTTACCGCGAACAAACTACCGCTACACAACACCTAACTTTGTTAAATTTGACACACTAGACCTGCCAAGACTCCCTACACGAAAACTGTTTCCTACTGTAGTAAGCAAAAGCTTATATTTTACTTTTAAACGTGTTAACTGGAGAGCCTAACATTAAACACACACACACACATATATATATATATACATTCCATTCTTCCGTAACTCCCATACACAGAAATAAAAATTTATTTTCTACGTCCTTTTAATCTTTACGATATTTCAACACAAAGATCAAACATTTCTACATGAACATGAGCATTTAAATATTCATTTTACATCATCAGTCATAGTTGCTTATTTACACTTTACCAAAATTTACACGAAATCTTTACTTTACGTTAACATATTTTTGTATTCCAATAGTCTTCCGACTAAACTTATTCACAATTTACTTCTCGCAACTTGCGAATTCTTAGCAAAAAGTATTTAACGCTAGTAGCTTCTCGCCAAATTACTAACATAAAAATCTATGCTTACGAACATTTACAATCAAAATATCGCTATCTGCGATTTAAGTTTTCTAAACATATTTAGCAACTTATATAACAAGATGATATAATTTGAACTTCAAAGAAAAATTAGCAAAGAAATTTTCACTTATCTTCTTCTGTATTCCTGCATCCTGTCATTACAGAACTGATCAAATGTAGAAAACCTGATAACCTCCAATCTTCTTCTCGATGTTCGATGTTCCGTTCCGTTTAGTTCCAGAGCTTTCCTTTTTTTCCCTTATGTAGGAATCTGGGACTCTTGCGGGCAGGTTGTGGATTCTGGAATGCCAATTTTCTTTTTGGCTCCGGTGGGGCTCTCCGTCCTTCAGGGTCTTTGAATCTTCTCTTGGCCCTTCTAACTTGTTGCTCCGGCACGGTTGTGTCTACTGGTCTTTTCTGGCTTTTCGGTCTCCACGCTGGTCCTCCTTGGGTCTGCCTTGTAGTTGTTGATGCTGGAAACTGTGCTTTACGTCTAGTTTTAATTCGTCGTTGAATTTTCTCCTTTCCTGGAACCTTGTCAGCAGGCCTCCCTCTTGTGGTCGATGGCACTTGAGTTTTTGCAGCCTCATCGATTCTGACTCTTTGATCTGTCGGTGCTAACTTCCTCCTTTTTTGAGCGCTTGTAGCATTAGTGGTATGGGTTTCCCAGGTCGACGTTTGCTGGCTCTGCTTTCTTTTTTGCGTTGGGGGACTCGAGCTGTACTCCTGAGCTGGCGGGCTTCTCTCCTTACTTCCAGGATCCTGTAATAAATCCTGCAATATTTTAAAGTCAGTGCGGCTGTAATAAGGTTTTAACTGATCGATATTTGCCACCAGTTGTTGGCCATTTTCGGCCTTTAAATGAAACGTGGCTTCTCTTATTCTTTCCACCATGTACGGCCTTCAAACTTGGGCTCAAACTTCGCAACTCTGTTTTCTGGTGCCGACGATAACGAATATTTCAACTTAAGAACTTTTTGTCCCACTTTTTATTCCAATTCCCTTCTATTTCTATCGTAATAAATCTTTTGTTTTTGTCTTGCTATATCAGAACTTTTAATTGCTTCGTCAATAATTTTTTGAATGTCTTTTAACTTGAATTCTTCTTGTCGCTGTTGTACAAAGAATAGCTTATCCAACGGCGTTATGATTTTTCTTCCTAAAAATAACTCCGCGAGGGTTTTCTGCGTAGTATCGTGCTTTGCGGTTCTCAAGGCAAAACCTAACTCATTGTCACAGCTGTCCAAGCGGTCATGAAAGTTTTTCACATATCCCCTGATAATTTTTACAATATTCTTATTTACGCGTTCCGCTATATTCGACTGCGGTCTATATGGTACTATTTTTAGATGGCGTATGCCAAGTCCTGTGCACAAATTTTTAAATATATTACTAACAAACTGTTTTCCGTTATCTGATATTACTTTTAGTGGGGCCCCGTATTTTAATATATATTTATTTAAGAACGAATCTGCGACTATTTTAGCTGAAGCTCGTTTAAAAGGGACTATTTCTACTCATTTTGAAAAATGGTCAACGATTGTTAAAAGATATCTGTTTTTATTTATTTTTGTCCTAGGGTAGGGTCCTAGCAAATCTATTCCAACTATTTCGTTTGGAAAAGTGGTCTTTATGTTTTTTAAATACCCGGCCGGGCTGTAATTAACATCGTTTATTAATTGGCACATATGACACGACTTAACATACGCCGTAACAACTTTCTGTAACTGCGGAAAATAAACCGCTTCGCGTACCCTCTTTAGTGTTTTTCGTATCCCGAAATGTGCTGCAGAAGGTAGATCGTGCAACTCCTCTAAGATACTTAAACGTAGACTCGCTGGGATTACTTGTCGGTATTCCTGATTTTCATTAGTTACTTTTGTGTAAAATAAAAAATTTTCGATTATTTCGTAATGCTGTGCCCTATTGCGAATAGCCGTTAAATCCATATGCTCAAATTTTTCAGGGTCTTCCAAGTATGTGTAAATATCTTTAAACTATGGGTCCTTTTTTAATTCTTCGATTATTGTTTCACGGGACTCAATAACTCTTGAGGTGAGCATGGCACACTTGATTGTGTTTACATCTTCATCAATTTTTATTCGCGAAAGGGCATCGGCGACCAAGTTTTCCTTTCCCGGAGTGTGTTTTATAATTGAACTCTTGTAATTTTAAAGTCCAACTTATCAAGCGAGGCGATAAATTTTTTCCTGAATACAAGCGACCGACTGCCGCATGATCTGAGTAGACCGTTATCGGTGAACTTCCGAAGTAGACACGAAACTTCTGAACTGCTAATAACACAGCGAGCGTTTCTCGCTCAGTAGCGGAATAATTTCTTTAAGTAGCATTCAAGGTTTTCGAAAAGAAAGCTATAGGTTGCCCATTTTGGGAGAGCACCGCTCCAACTGCATAATCGGATGCATCCGCTGAAATTTCTAGACCTTGCTCGTCTTCTGGGAATTTAAGGACTGGGGCATTGATTAGGGCATTCTTTAGTTGTCCAAACGCGGTGTTCGCTTCGGCTGTCCAAGAGAATCTACTTTTCTTTCTTTTTAGCACTAGAAGAGGCTCAACTATCTTCGCAAATTCTTTTATGAACATTCTATAATAGGAACATAAGCCTAAAAATGAAGACAATTTCTTAGCCGTATTTGGGGGAGGATAACTTTTAATTGACTTAATTTTTGAATCATTAGTCTCTGTGCCCTTATTAGAGATTTTGTACCCGAGGTATCGCAATTCCTTTGCCGCGAACTTGCATTTTCTTGAATTTATTTTGAAACCGGCCTCGTTAAGTAAGGCAAAAACTTCTTCCAGATGTTTCAAATGTTCCTCTAATGTTTCGCTGGTAACTATGATATCGTCAAGATAAATAATCGTACTTTTACCTAAAACTGGCTTTAAGACTATGTCCATAGCTTTTTGGAACGTAGCTGGCGCTGCGCTCAAACCAAAGAGCATTCTTAAAAAGGCATAGACGCCTGACTTTCTTATAAACGCGGTCTTCTGGACATCCTCCGGCTTAACGGCTATTTGAAAATAACCCGACGTGAGGTCTAGGGTTGTCATGAATTTAGTCGAGCGAATGTTTCTGATGATTTCATCAATTATTGGTAGGGGATATGTGGGATATTTTGTTATGCTGTTCAACTTACGATAATCAACTGCAAACCTATACACGTCCGGGTGTTCAGGAGGTAGTCCGTTCTTTTTTTTACAAAGGGCCACCGGACTTGCGTACGAACTAGTGCTAGGCACGATTATTTTATTTTGTAGCATTTTTTCAATATGTTTCTCTATAATTTTTTCTTTAGTTTTGTCGTATCTGTATGGTTTCGACCGGACTGGAGGGGCAGTCCCAGTGTCTATGGAATGACTAACTACCTGACAAAACCCAGGTTTGTCGTTAAACAAAAAATTAAATTTTGTTACCAATCCTTCAATCTTCTTTTTCTCTTCCAAGTTCAAATGTTCTAGATTCAATTCCGGCATGGAAACTTCACCTTCTTCTACCGGGTCCATGTGCACCTGAAACGTAGAATTCTGAAAATTAAGATTTGCGCCGGATGTGCGTAAAAAATAGACCCCCATTATCACTGATGTGAGTAAATTTTTCACGACTAAAAAATTAATTTTTAGGTTACCTCGTTTTTAATCTGAACATGCAGTGCGGTTTTCCCCAAACATACGCACTGTTTGCCTTGGGCGGCAATTACTTTTTGTCCCGTCGCTTTAAACAGTCTGTAACTACGAAAATGTTTTTTGAAAAAATTTTCCGATAGGAATGAACATTGAGCCCCTGTGTCCAGGAGTGCAGTGGTTGGTACATTATTTACTAAAATCTGTACCTCCGGCATAGCAAGATTTTGTACTACGACTGTATTTAAACACATTTCTGAGGGGTCTTCTGTCCCACTCGGTGACCGTTGCCCCTTCTCGATCACCGGTTTGCGTTTAAAGTCTGGTTACCTGCCGCCTCTTTTCGCTGATTTTTATATCCACCGCCCTTAGATTTATCTGCGCTCTTGTTATTAAACTTTTCACATTTTCCCGTCTGCCGATACGCCTTGTACTGAACTTGTGGTTTCTTTTGGGGAGTAAATCTTGAGTACTGGCCAAACGGACTTGCACGCGCTTTCTCTGAGTTTCTTCTACTTTGAAATTTCATTGCAAGCTGGAATAGACTTTCCAACGTTTGCGGATTACGCACTTCGAGAAAATCTTGCGCTGACGGTAGAAGACGTGGCAGAATTATTTCAATAATTTCTTTATCGGGCTTTTTCTTGGATATTAGATTAAAAATATGAACTTTTCTTAAAATGAACTCCGTCAAATCCTCGAAACCTCCTTGGTATTTGCTATATAATTCTGATTCAAGCTTCGCACGATCTTTAACGACTGGAAATGCTTTTATTAATGCAGATTTGAAATTTTCCCAGTTATATGATTCAGAGCCTAGGTCCCCTAACAAGAACTTTCCTATACTCTTCTGCCAGTTAAGGGCTTGACCTTTTAAGGCTGTCGTAGCAATGATCACTTTTTGTAGCTGATTCACAGGGTGTAAGGTGAAATGTAGGTCTAGTTGCTCCAAAAATGTCAGGACTGAGCCCTTGCCATCGAAAGTGGCTGTTGGTTTCATGGCTGCATGCAGCGTTTCCACGAGGAATCCAAACCCTTCTCCTGAATTCGTGGATGTTGTAGGGACTTGAAAGGTAGGAGGGGTCAACGTAAACTTCCCGGATTCTAACGACATGGTCCGTTTAGAATTCTTTTCGGGCGCCACTTGTAGGGTACCTCACTTTGGAATTCTAAGTTAATGTTGGAAGTGAGGAACCTAGGAACTGATAAGCGAATAATCGCTAGAGTTCGATGACAGGAAACAACAAGAGAGAAGGGTTAATAACCCTTTATTATTTCGATAAGATTTATCAAACTCCGCCTGGGAGTGTATAAATAAAGTCCGCACTTTGGACTTGAACTTAAAAGACTAAGAATTAAATTAAAACTAAGATTTACTAACTAAGTATAGCCAAAGCTATCAAGGTTCAATGAGAGTTGGCCCCTTAACTTATTTTACTACGAAGCTTAGCAAGGGCCTGAGTACGGCCGAGCGTAAAAATAACTTTGAGAGAGAGAGCGGCCAAAAAGGCAGACGCGCGTAGTTCAGAAACTCTGTTTCTCTCTCTCTCAGAGTAAGTAACTTCGTGGTTCAAATACCGCTCCTTCTCATTAAATATTCAGAAAATTCCAAAACTACGTTCTGGCCGGAAGTAGTAAGTTGAAGTTAAGAATTTGACAGGAAAGGAACTTTAACTTAAAATCTAACTGTTAATAAAATTAACATAATCCTTACAACTTCAATTAAGTCTTAATCACTTTTATTTACACACATCTTTTATATTACAATATATACATAATTCGAGATTAATTTCAAATCAAAAGATGGGGATTATCCCCCCTTCGTATCAAATTCTATCCAGAGAAAACCGAGTGAGCGACCGCTCTCTTCCAAGTTCCTTTTTCGACTCTCCGTTGCCACTGGCTGAAGAGAAAGTTTCGCTCTTTTCGCGTTCGAGTTGTAACAGTAGGCTTGATTTTCCGCAATGTCAATTTTGTTGTCAGGGGGGTTGTAAATAGCACAGAATTCCATAACGCCACTGAGATAGGTGCAAATGGTTGAGGCAAGTTATACATGATTCCTGGTAGGGTGCATGGCTGGTTTTTGTGCGGCTTCACTATTAATTTGAGATGTGGTGTCTTTCAGCATGGAAATTGCAGCTGTGAGAGTGAAAATGAGAGTCTTTGCCTCTTCAAGCTTAGCTGAAAGTTCCTGTAGTTCCTGGGAGCGATGCTCCTTGGAGGGCTGTGCACTGTTGGTGATAACTCGTTCAAAATAGAGTATTCTGTCTGTGTTCTTCTCCTTGGGAAAGGAGGAACAACCTCGAAACGAGGCTGTGTGATTAACACCACAGTTCGCACAGGTAGCAGGTTCAGTGGGGTGTTTTGAGCACGTGCGAGACTCGTGTCCCTGACCGCACTTTACACACCGCGCAGAGAGATGGCAGTGGGCTTGGGAGTGATGGAAGTTTTGACATTTGAAACATTGTGTCGGACCTTTTCTGAATCTGTATCTCTCAACCTTTATGCGCAGTCGCATCAGGTATTGTAGGTGAAAGATCGATCTGGAATGTTCATTTCTAGCCAAAGTAATCAGGAACAGTGGCATACGCTGAATGTCAGGGTCGCGTTTCCGAGTGAATTGAGAGACACGGATCACTTGATATCCGAGCTCTGTTACGGCTTCTCCGATTTCAACAGGATCGTAGTAAGTTGGAATGCTGCGGATTACTGCTTTGATGTGTTTCTCGTCTGGCAGCATGTGAGTATCGTATTTAATTTTCCAAAGAGTCCAGCAGGCTTGTGATTTGCCGGTGTATATCGGATTCGAAGACTTTGATTTCAAAATCAAAGTCTCCTCTCATCTTGGCTTTGCAGTCAAGTTTTGCATTCTCCAGTAAATCGTTTAATTGTTTCCAGGTGAAATCTGGATCTTGTATAAAAATCGGGGGAATCTTAGAGTTCCTTCTGGGGTACTGGAATCCGTCGATGTCTGTAGTTCCACTGGGCACTTCCTTTGGAGGGTCCTCATTGGTCAGAGGTACCGTTTCCATGGGCGTGGCGTCCGGAACAAGTGCAGGCCAGGGTTTTGGCGCGGGGATGCTTTCCTGTGGTTTGGGCGCTTCTTGGGCTGTATCCTGTGGTTTGGGTTTGGATAGAGTAGCTGGTTTGGCTTTAGATTTCTTTTTTATTTTTTGTGATGATGGAGGGGGCTCCAAAGAATTTCCTCCCTGACAGGGTTGATCGGAATCGTCTGAAATTTCTTCCAGAATGGCGAACTTGTTATACGTGTTCGGTTCTGGGGTTCGTGGCCGCTTCCCACTTGCGACCGGCACTGCAGTTGGTGTGGCAATCTGCTGCTGGTTTTCTGCAGGAGAATTAATATCAAAGTCCTGGAAGGTGGAGGAGAATAGAGCTTTGAGTTGCTTCATGTCATTCAGATGTTTTATGTCTGAATCAAAACGCTCAGCCCTTCTTGACGTTATTTCCAATTCTTTAATGGCGTGATTGATGAAGTCAGACATCATCTTCATGATGTTTGCCATCTCAAGATCCGTAAAGTACAGCAAGGAAAGCTCTGAAAAATCACGTTAATCGAAATCGAAAAATCAGACGTCCTACTGTGATTGCGTTTGAAAGCCGTATCAAATTTGAAAATCAGTAAAATCGCACTAAGGCCTTTTTACTACTCTGTGGTCACTTAAGACCGGTGAGCAACCTTTCATGTGCTAGCAACTGATCATAAAATAAAAAATCAAGTAGTCTTGGTAAAAAACGAGAGCTGCGCTAGGAGAACCTTCACGTACGGCTTGAGAGATCGAGATCTGACTGCACTTTTCCGAGGGAGAGACCTAAAGGCCGGTCTATTTCTGATAAAGTCCATGACCAGTGCAACGGTCAGCGCCATCTATTGCCGAAAGGCTACAGTCTCAAAATTCACTCATATCCGGGAATCTTGTTTAAAATATACTTGATGGAAAATTGAAGTTTCACGGCATATTAAAACAGTCTCTGTCTTATCATATTGTTTTACGTTTTTAAATTTCCGAATGAACTTGTTGTTTTCACTTTATTTATTTCTCTCGATTTTCTTCACCTTGATTATTTCGTCAAAATCGCACTAAGGGGCGAATTCAAGTGCAACGCTTGTCATGGTAATCGCACTTGCATTGCAAAAGCGAATTCAAGTGCAACGCTTTTCGGACACGCCTACTGAAAATACGTCACTACCATAGAGGAATTTTGCGGCTACTCCTGACCTGCCGCAAACTCTTAACAGCGACTGTAAACAAGATGGCTGAAGTGATTTTGCTCAGACGTTTAAGAAATCGGAGAAATGCTGATCGAATCCCTTGGCATTTAAGAGACAGTCGTAATGCTTTTGAAATGATGGAGCGTGAATTCATCAGTTGATTCAGATTAAATCGGTTTGCTTCAATGAATTGAAACCTTTTCTGAAGGCAACTGCCAATGGATATTCTCTGCAAAAGCAGGTTTGTTTTTATTTCAGATTATGAAAACTGAAATACTTCTGGAAATGTTTCCGAATCAAAGACTATGCTTAAATGACCTATTTGAGAATATTATATATTTTTATTCGTAAACACACAAATTTTTAATGTTATTGTATCAGGATTCTTTCTTTTTCATCCCGTTTTTTTTTTCGAAGTAATGATCGAAATCGTTAATTACTGCGAATTTTGGAATGCAGTAATAATATCACCATTAATTTATTGTTTTAATTACTCTAAAATGTAATCTCGGAGAAATTGTTTTTCTAACAGAAATTATGCATATGCCTGTCTTTGAGATATATATATATATATATATGTATATATTTGGGATTAGTTTTTTGGAATATTATATATTTTTTCATGGTTTTAGATACGTGCATTTAATTTACATACGCTCTCAGAATTTCAGTGATATAGTAAATTAGTTTGCAGCAATAATTAATCTTTGATATGTATGCAATTAAAATTTCATAATTTAAATTAACTTTATATGAATAGAGAATATTTGTTAAATTCAAATTTCATTCTTTGCAGCAATGGCACATGAGAATTATTTAAATTTAACTTTACTTTTTATTCTTATGAAACAATATATATATATATATATATATTCTGTAACTGTAGGGGGAAAAACCATGAATTTTTCTCAGCTGTTTAAACAGTTCCCATGTATAAAATAGTATTTCATCCCCCAAAATATTAGTTAATTTTCTCCTAATGTATAATGTCTTGCCTGTTCGTACAGTGTGATTAATGTCGTGGTAATTTTGGATACTTTCTATAGATCTTGCATAATAACTACACATGTAAGTTATATACACATTCATAAATCTCTTATGATATGAAAAGTTATTGCAGACTTTCACATAACTATTAATAACTTGGTGACTTACCTTACTTCCGTAGACCATGATCAGAATTAAATAAACTTATAAGGTTATCATACTAAATTACACGAAAAGCAGCATGACATAAATAAATACAAAGAAATTAAATGTATTTACTGTACTAATAGATTATTATATTACGACATTGGTTTTGCCCATGTATAATGGTAATGAAAGTCAGTTTTCCATAGAAAGTCCTCTACAGAGGCATCTGTTTTCTTAAGCAGATTGCTTTTACCACATTTCAGTGACCTTGATTTAAGTATGAAACTGGATAATATTTTCTTTCTGCATGAAATGTGTTAACTGAGTTTTAGAAATATAAGCCATCTTGCAGTTACTGTGATAATACTAATTTTTGGTACCTCCATATTATACCATCAACCATGAAAGTTGTGCTAATTACTGCTGTGGAATTCTGAGCCAGACATTTGTATACAGCAGTTACAACAAACCATACAACAGTCTCTCTGCAGAATACATGAAATAACCCTGCTGTGAAAGTATTGGACCCACTTTGTGAAAAAACATTCTTTCATTACTACTGTTTTATTTGCGGTCAAATTTTACTAAAAGCTCATTTTAGAATGCTATGAATACAAATTGTCCACAGGTAATTGTTCCAATTTCTTACTGTTTTGTTCGCTATTTCCACATACAGTAGATGTTAATTCTTTCGACCAGCTGTAAAAGAACTGGAGTGCAATCACAAATGTGATTCTACCTAGCTTACCAAGAATTATTTTGGGTTACATACAAATGAAACCGCAGATGTTGCGAGTGTGGTGATATTAATTTTTGTTTTGTCTTCATTAACCGGAAAAATAAATTTTCCATTAATGGTGAAAAGGTAAGAAATATATGATAATAAGTATAATATTATAGTCATTTCAAATTACTGCAAGAATGTTTCATTATTATTCAAATAATAATAACAAAAAGCTATCTATACTATAATTATAGTGAAGTATAGATATTAAATAAATTTTAGAATCACCTATTTACTATAATTACTACAATTTAATAAAAAAAGGGTAGCTGTAATTTTTTTTTGTGTGTGTGTGTTTGTTTTAACGTTTTATTGCATATTTTTTAATAATGAAAAAACAGTGACATATTTTTGTTAAAAATGGAAAGTAAACTCCTTAAAAGGACTGATTTATTAATATATCAACTATATTTAATGTTAAAAATCTGTATATTAAAATTTCAGATGAAACTTTCTTTTGACTTAGGATTTATGTTTTTTTAGGTATGGAATGCTGGTCCGAGGGTTCTCTATGCTATAGGACAATGGCCAGGCAATACTCATGATGCATTTATATGGAGTGGACTGAAACAAAATCTAGATAGTATTTTGTCGCATCGTGCATATCTTTGGGAGATAGTGGATTATATTCCCATTTTATCACGGGAATATCTCTATAATGAGAAGCACAGAAAAGTTCATGCAGCTATAGAGATCAAATCAAGATTTAGGGTACTGTACGATACTGGTGGAACACTATTGTATTCGCAAAGCAAAATATGTAAAATGGTCATATCTGGTGGCCATTTTACATAATATATGCTTAAGGTATTGTGTTGAAAATCCTGAGATTGATGTGTTTGAAGATGATGAGTTGGTACCTTCAGAAAGTAATTGAATTGCACAATGAATTATCTTTAAATTTTGAAACTCGATAATAAAAACCCAAAGTGGGCAACAATGAACCTCTGGCAAAGGTGAAACCCCCTTCATGGATAATAAAGAATATATTATGAAAAAAATTACTTTCATAATATATTCTTGGGGACCCACAAGCCATGGTTTATATTTAAACCTGTAACTAAATGCACAACCCTAAATGATTTTAATTTATAATAATAATCCTAAATAATTTTATTAGTCCTGGTTTCAAATGCATACTGACAACTTTTATCATTATTGTTCTTCCCTCTGAATTTCTTGTTTCCATCATTTATGTTTAAAAACTCTTGACTACCAGAAATAACTTAATAGGCTTGATATATATATATATTTTAGTGTTGGGTATGCCAGTCATGATTTACAATAGTAAGTCACTATAAATTAGCATTGCACTTAATTTATCTTAAACTTAGCAATAAGATTTACTGCACTGAAATTCAGTTTCTTCCAAAAAGTCAAATGTTTCCCTTTCGTCCCCTTCCGTGGGACAAGATAGAAAATTTCCATGTGACAATACACATTTAATAGCATAAGAACTTCATGCTTATTTATTATAGTATAAATTAAAACTGACATATTCTGTCAAAGATATTTAAATGTATTTCCTAAAAACAATTATTTCACTCTATACTGTTTATGTCTTCTTGGGGGTGGGCAAAACAAATATTGGACAGTTCAATTTTCCTCCACCATTCCTGTGAGCGTATTCTTCGATTAAGCAGGGTTTTGCTCCAATTCCTGATTCGCATAATATGTAAAGAATAAACAGCTTATGATTTATGCCTCCATATCCTCTTGTATTATTTAAAGAACATACATTTTTCTTTTAATTCTAGATTTTAAAACATTAAAGTAAGGGAAAGATTGTTTGCTGAATTTAGATTTATATCATCATTACGCATTCACTATAATAACTTACTGCATACTTACCTCAGTGGGTTTGCCATTAAAAGAAATACATTTAAGTAAAATCATGAGTGTATAATAAATTGTTTTTCAGCCAAAAAAAAAGAGAAGGGGGAAAATAAATACAGTTTGATTCACTTACTTTTTAGTATGCGACTCAACATTGTTATTGTAAACTAGACATTAGCCATACTTTAATAGTTGTCATCTCTGTATTTTTAGAACTTTGAAATTAGAATGTCAATTTTATCTGCCATTGTTATGGAGCTGTAGGATATCGAATGTTATTTCTTCAATGATAAAAAGAAATGAAATTTTTAATACCACATCTCATTCATATAACTTATTAACATAATTGAAAAACAATTTAATTCATTTCGTGTTATATCTGAAAATTAAAATTTGTAATACATTGACTAAAGATTCTTACAGGTCTTATTCCCATTTTCCTCAAGGAAAAAGATAATTGCTGTGTAAAATGCATAAATATTTTCACGAGACTTATAATAGTGGTATTAGAATTATTATAATGTTTATGTCATATAATGGATCTGTGTAATTTGCCTTTATCCTGCAAATACTTAAAAACATTTACATTAAAAAAATGAATTATACATAATGGTAGCAAATTTTTAATGAAAAACAAAACAAGAGTTGAAAACTTAATGCAGTTTTTGTCAATATTTTACTCTCTTAAAATTTATATAAATGAATGAAATTAAAAATTAAATATAAATTTATATATATTTAAATTTATAAAAAATTTATATAAATTAAAATTTATATAAATTTATATAATAATGAAGCAATCATAAGAATAAAAGATATTTGCATATTATTGAAACCACCTTAATAAAAGTTACCAAATTTTCAAAAATGTGCCAAACTCTGACAACGATTATGTATCAAAATTTTTCAGGTAACATGCTCATGACAATTTTTCATTCAAGCAATGTCACCATTTTCATATGTGTTTCTTATGTTGTATTTCAAGTTCCAATGGATTTTAGATACGAATAGTTGTTTTAGATTAATTTCAGATTTAAAATACTGCTTGTGGAGCTTACCATCAAAAGACGAAGCTGTGTTAAAAGTTCTGCAGGAATAGAACATTTTAGTACAAAAATTTCTAATGGAAACAACTATGAGATGAATTTGGTACATAGACAAGGCATGCAGTATCAAGTTTATGTAATTCTCTGATTTCTTTTTTTTTTTTTTTTTTTTTTTTTTTTTTTTTTTTTAAGTGAAAACAGATCACTTGGCACAAGTGCTCAAAATTTAGACAAAAAATTTGTGGAAAATATATTTTTTTAAACTATCATATAATTTTTATTTAATAATTCAAATTAGTATTTTAAAATTTGTTAAATGCTTTTTCCTTTGATATGTTGATAACATTTTGCCAACTTAGATAAATATTGATAGTTTGGTTATGCTAAAAGCAAGCTTCAAAACAACGTACTTCTCCTGATAAGTATTTTTCTCTTTTCATTTATAAAGACCACCTAACTGATCCAGGTGTTTGTGTTAATACGTTAAGTACCAAAAAATATTGAAGAATGCACAATGAAAGATGGCAACCAGTATGGTAAAAGATATAATTAATATATGCAATGAAAGAAATCTTATTAAAAGACGACTTTCATTATCAGCAGAGAAGCATGACACAGTTACAGTAAAGAAATTAAGCTTTTGTTTCTGCACTTGTAGCTTTTAATAGCCAAAAATTGTTTTTTGAAATTTTATGAAATAAATAAATCTGAACATAACTGATATCAAATGAGAATGGGTCCAAACTTTCACTTAAGAAGCAGAAAGTGTACTGTAAATGCACAATATAATGAGCAGAACACAAAGCATAATTTATAAATTAACCTTTACTCTGGATGGATATATTACATTAATATCACATTAGAATTATCAGGGTTTCATATAATTTTTTATTTATTGTATTACATTGAAATACCTTTAATTTCATTTTTATATTTTCCCAACGATGTACAATATAAATCTAAAAATTGCTCTTAACTGTTTCATCACATAATGAATGTCTAAGGGAAGGAATGCCTGCGTGGAAGACTAAGGAAAACTTAGTATTCATGTTATACATTGAAAAAATGAAGAAAACACTCATGCAGCCAGCTTTTTCACCTGGATTTAAAGAGAGACTGGGATAGCGGTGTTCAGCAGGCTTATCTGCTTGTAGATAGATGGGCTTATTAATTACTATATAATTCAAGAACTAGTTAATTTTCATATGGTAAACATGCCTACTGTCACTGAAGAATCATGCATCTGCATTAAACAATAAAAATATAACACAAATTTGAATTTTAAATTAAACTTACTATTAGAAGAATTAAAACCAAATGCTGTAATTTGAAAATGGGAAAAAATGTGGTTTATATTTGAAAAAGCAAGGATTTTTGTCTGAAAAGTAAAATATATTTTACACACACCTGTTGCTGTAGATTACTTTGGAGGGAATTTTCTATGGGATAAAGTTGTACACATTAAAATAAATATATTTCTTTCGTTTTCAGGACTGGAACAATTCGTTACACCACACTACAACGCAGTAAACACTTGACCATAAGCTCAGAGAAATCATGGGAACTGATGTTTTTTGTTTACATCGACACGCAGTCTCATTGGATATTGATGTAGTTTATCGGACAAGCTCTCCTGGCACGAGAGCAAACCAGCTCCCCATTGCAATTTTGACGTCATCAGTTACCAGAGCGGTAAAGCGTTGCGCTTGAATTCGACTTTAGCAGACGATAGCAGGAACGCCTCTTGCGAGCTAACATTTGCAATTTATCAGAGCGTTGCAGTTGAATTCGCCCCTTACATTAAAAATTTTGATCTTACGCTCGCGTGGCAGAAAGACTTCAATTTTGTGCATTATGTCCAATGACATTTCTCGAATCGTTGTTGATGTAATATCCAGTTTAAAAGAAAAAAATTGCATTGATTCGTGTTATTAAAAGGGCCCTAATATTTTACGTATCGGTTTCCAGATTAGGGGGAATATACTTCCATACCTATTAATAAATATATTTTCTAATGATTCATGCTGGTATACTGTGTAGTAGCATTTGTTAGTGAAAATGGAGGTTTGGAACGTTTTCGTAAAGTCACCAGTTCGCGGAAAGAATAACCAGACAAGAGACCATATTTCTAGGAAACATAATAACTCAGTTTTTTATTCAAATGTGTCTGAATATCATTTCATGCATATATCTCATACCTTTATAGATCTGCGTAATATGTATTGACAGTTTTATAAAAATCATTACAAGTATTTGCGTAAGATATGGAAAAGTAAATTGAAGCATCCAAGACCTAGTTTCTGTGAAAGAGAATTTAGCATTAATGCACAACATGAACATCGTGAAGTGTACTGCAGGTTATATGATATCAAGGTTGTCAGTTATAGATATAGTGCTTCACATTCAAGTTTTATGCGATACGTAACACGTCATTTGAAAAAAGCAGTATTTTAAAAATTGAAGCCATGCACTCTCTTACAGGAGAAAAACCTCATAAGTGTGCAGTATGTAACAAGTCATTTAGTAAAAAGGTTCATTTAAGAAAACATATGCTTATTTACACAGGAGAGAAACCTTATGTGTGTGAAGTCTGTAAGAAGACATTTAGTCAAAAAGGTAATTTAAATAGGCATATGCGTATTCACACTCAAGAGAAACCTCATGTGTGTGAAGTATGTAAGAAATCATTTAATTATAAACGTAGTTTAAATGGACATATGCTTACTCACACAAAAGAGAAACCTCATGTATGTGATGTATGTAAGAAGTCATTTAATTTTAAGTTTAGTCTAAATGTGCATATGCTTATTCACACAAAAGGAAAACCTCATGTTTGTGAAATATGTAAGAAATCATTTAATCAAAAGGGTTATTTACGCAAACACATGCTTATTCACACAGGAGAAAAACCGTATGTGTGTGAAGTATGTAACAAGTCATTTATTCGAAAGGTTCAGTTAAGCAAACATATACTTATTCACACAGGAGAGAAACTTCATGTGTGTGAAGTATGTAACAAGTCATTTAGTAGTAAAGATAGTTTAAATGTGCATATGCTTATTCACACAAAAGGAAAACCTCATGTTTGTGAAATATGTAAGAAATCATTTAATCAAAAGGGTTATTTACGCAAACACATGCTTATTCACACAGGAGAAAAACCGTATGTGTGTGAAGTATGTAACAAGTCATTTATTCAAAAGGTTCATTTAAGCAAACATAGTTATTCACACAGGAGAGAAACTTCATGTGTGTGAAGTATGTAACAAGTCATTTAGTAGTAAAGGTAGTTTAAATATGCATATGCTTATTCACACAAAAGAGAAACCTTATTTGTGTGAAGTATGTAACAAGTCATTTAGGCAAAAAAAGAGTTTAAATTTGCATATGCTTATTCATACAAAAGAGAAATCTCATGTCTGTGAAGTATGTAAGAAATCGTTTATTCAAAAAAGTAATTTCAACAATCATATGCTTGTTCATTCAAAAGAGAAACCTCGTGTATGTGAATTATGTAAGAAATCCTTTAGTCTTAAGTATAGTTTAAATATGCATATGCTTCTTCACACTAAAGAAAAACCTTATGTGTGTGAAGTATGTAAAAAGTCATTTACTTGCAAAGGTACTTTAAATCTGCATATGCTTATTCATACAAAGGAGAAACCTCCATGTGTGTAAAGTATGTAAGAAGTCATTTAGACTTAAAAATATTTTAAATGGCCATATGCATATTCACACAAAAGAAAAGCCTCATGTCTGTGAAGTATGTAAGAAGCCATTTAGTCGAAAGGCTGATTTAAATAGGCGTATACGTGTTCAAACGGAGAAGAAACCTCATATGTATGAAGTTTGTAAAAAATCATTTAATCAAGCAGGTGATTTAAATACCATATATTCCCACATATAATGCAGATTTGTAATTTCAAGCTACGTTTTTAGTTTTCAGGTATGTTCACTGTAATATACACCTTTTTCTTTAAGGGAAAACCTGAAAGATACATGTGTGATGCTGTTATCTTCTGAAGTCATTAAATCGAAGATTTTTTGCAGTCTTTCGAACAATGGTATACTGAATTGACAAACAGTAAGGGGGATAATATATATGTGGGAAAATTGCTTGAGAGAGTAAGTTTTCAAAAAAGGATTGTTAGTATTCAATGCAGATGCATACAAGAATGTTATTCTAAGGTTTTGATAAAAGGAGGACATAATTTGGGATATGAAAGTACTTTCGACCTGAATGAATTTATGGAATAAGGAGTTAGAAGTTTTCTCTTTCTGTAGTCTTTTGAAGTAAACATCAAAGGCTTTTGTAAATTGCATTTGCTTTAGCTGAAATGCAGTTAATCTAGTATTCCTTTTAGTAGTGAATATGGTTCCTGCCAAACGAAACAAACATAGTGCTGGTTGCAAATGCAAAGTCATTCAGTTTCCGAAAGAAAATTGAAATCATGCTGCAGCAAGGATGCTTAATAGTGGCAAAAGCTCCATATGTGAGTGAAAGAAAAATGATCTTATAATAATTAATATGCCAAATAAAGAATATGATTTGCAGAAAAGTGTAATGAAAGGCCTATCCTAAAAGAAAGTGGGTAAAATCCTAGTATACGGTGCAGCCTTGGCGCGATTTTGAAAATTATCGCCAACACGAAACATGATCCAAAGAAAGTCTATATAAATACTAATCACTATATACATTTTATATACACTATATACATAGTATATACTATGTATAACTATATATATTCTTTGAATGACCTTTTTACTACTCATCGTATATGTCTCGTTTTTACTGCTCATCATAAAGTCGCCAAAAGTAGCCAAATCCCGTGTGCACTAGATACTAGGATTAAACCAGAAAGTGTTGCCACCTGGGTCTTGGAAAATCACAAAAATCGCTAGTAACACCATTTAGGTATATGTAGAAATCAGAATTGTTTTTATGCTCATCTGTTCCTTATTTTTAAACATATAATTTTTATATTCAGCATATAACTAACCCTCGTAAATTTCAACCTCAGTTTTTTTATTAAAAGTGTGCCTTATATGCCGGAATATACGGTATGCATATGCTTAGTTGCTCAAAAGAGAAACCTTGTGTGTGACATAGCTGTAGCTAGTGTTTACAGTGCTCAGGAACAACTGAAGATCTCGTGGTTCTCTTGTTTACCAAGAATGGAAAACATTTCATTGTAGAAAATTCATAACAACAGTTGGTGCCCCCTGGATGCTGCGCCTGGGATCAGTTGTTCTCCCCTGTAGCTATGCCCCCTGATGTGTGAAGTATGTAAGAAGTCTTTTATGTGTAAAGGTATTTTAAATTTGCATATGCTTATTCATACAGCACTAAAATTTCATCAGTGTCAGATATGTAAGAAGTCATTTAGAAAAAGGCTGACTTAAACAAACATATATGTGTTGATGCAGCAGAGGAGCCTTGTATGTAAAAAGTCATTTATATAAAGGTTGATTAAAACATGCATATTCACATAAAGGAGCGATCTTATGAGTTATTAGTGTATCAGATTATGTAAACAAAAGAATTTGAAGAAACCTATGTTTATCTATACAGATAAATATAGATATACTATGTTTATCTTCCTTATTTTAAAGCATGTTATATTACTACGAACCTTTAATTACCATTGCAGTAAAAACTTGTGCAGGTATGGAAGAAACCTTATTATGTGAAGTCAAGGTGCGCAATGAATTGTAAGTTGATCTGTCAGCACTATCCTTATCTTCAGGGAAGATGTTTTTATTTTATTTGGCTTATAATTCCTTACTAATTGTAGTATTTTATCTCGATGTACTCCGTCTGTGATATGATTTAAATCAAATTGCTCGTCATTATAATTCGCTTCCGATAGTGAAGAAAGTGACACAGAGGTTATTGAAAACGAAAAAATTTTGATTGACAAATTAGTCGGTATTCTCAACACAGCAATTATAGGACTTGAACAGCGGAACTTTGTAACTGAACAAGAAATTATGTCTGTTTATAGAATTAAAGATCACATAAAACGAAGCAACTTAAACAACTTACATTGAAAGAAATGTTTAATAAAGTAAACAAATAAATATTAAGCTCTTTTTTTTTTTTTTTTTTTTTTTTTTGTAAATTTTGATACCCTTTAGATCATAATTGTTCTTTATTTCATAAATAACAGTCTCATATTTTAATTTTATAATTTCTGCATGCCATCTTACCAGATTTAAAGTGATGATCTATAATCCGGAAAAATCGATAATCCGGAATCGCCGTCCGGATTAACAACTTTTGACTGTATATGAAATTAACCTTTCATCTAAATTAAAACATCAATCTTTAGGTAGTTATTTACTACTTCCTTTCTTGCATTAGGGTTGCCACAATTATATTTGGCAGCACTGACATCAGCAATAGTTAGGCGATTTTTTACCGCCCTCAAAACCGAATAGTACCATTATTTATTATACTTATGTCTATTTCTTGCACATGCTTAAGGCGTATCAAAGTTTTGAATGGCTAAATTCCCACATATACTTAAGCCTTATTGAGGGCCGCTAGATATCTTACCACTTCTGTGGGTCCTAAATTCTGCTATCTGATGCCATTCTTTGCCAGTGCGGCTATACAAGCCCTGGCACCGGTTCTGGGTTTATGGAAATAACAAATCTGATATTCTTAATTCAAATAGCCGCCCTAAATGTAAAACTATGGGTCTATGAGTATAATCAACAAAATCTATTTTTAGCATATGGAAAGAAGTTTTTGTTAAATTTTTCCTCATCAACATTTTTTAGTACATTTAACTTAAATCTGTAATCATCGCCAAGCGTAATGTCAACATAAAAGGCTACCATACTCCTTTATTATTCAATTACTAACATAAAAAAATTGTTTAGGCCTACATGAGTTATTAGTCAAGTTGTTATGTGTTAATAAATATGCGGTGATGAAAGAAAAGTACAGTCAAAAGTCTTTAATACCAACTCGTTGGGACTTCGGTGATTCCGGGGATTCGTCAGTTTAAATCTGGTAAGATGGCATGTAAAAATTATAAAATTAAAAATATGAAACCGTAGTTTATGAAATAAAGAGCAATTATGATCTATAAGGTATCAAAATTTACAAAAAAAAGGTTAATATTTATTTGTTTACTTTATTAAACATTTCTTTCAACGTGCACATGCGTAAAGCATACATTACGCATAGTCGAAATTAGAAAATTGCAACCAGAAAATTATTTAATGTGTACTCGTGATATTTATAATGACAAGGAATTTGATTTAAATCATATCAAAGACAGACTACATCGAGATGAAATACTACATTTAGTAAGGAATGAAGCTGAATAAAATAAAAACATCTGCCCCGAAGATAAGGATAGTGCTGACAGATAAACTTCCAGTTAATTGTGCTTCGCGATCTCCCCCCCCCCCGCAGAGCAGCGTGAAATTGATAAACAGATTTCGGAATGGTTAGAGAAACAAAGGAGGTTGATCTTTACATTATGGTAACTTGGCGATTTGTTGGCCAAAATTTGGCAACCAACTCTCCTACAGCAACCCTCTATTTTTTTTTTCCCCGCCGCCATTTTGTCTTCACGAAGTAAAGACATGTTTCTTTTCTTTTTATCTACTGAACACTTCTTCCAACAATCTACTAGCCGAATTACACTTATGCTAGAAATTTTATCAAACAAAACTGCTTAATCATGACAAATATTCACTGCAAAATTGGGAAAAAGTGCACAATACCATACTCCTTATGCGTTTTTCAAAATAACACATACACATAAACCATGTACACGCCGACTTATTTTTACTTAAAAAAACATCCCAGAATTGCACAAAAATGGCATTGCGCACACTCTTCACTATATCCATGTACACTGCTTTTTTCTCATAAATTAAAAAAATTTCACGAAAATACATGACAATTTTCTCAATCTTTAAACCCGGTAAAAAGAACATATATGAAATTACATGATCGCGAAAAAGTATTTACCCTTTACGAATATCAACATTTCCACATATAAAATAAATAGAATATCCAAAAACTTTTACCTCTAAATCATCTATTACATTATACACGTCACCAACGAATTCATACCTCAAGCATTACAAATACTTAATATCAAATATTTAAATTATTTCCATGCACGTTTATTTCAACTTAAACGTATACCAAATTTCTACAAACATAAAATTCACAAAATAACTATCATTTCATTAAAATATAATTAAATTCAAAAACACTACTTAAAATATAAATGAGCACATACATTAAATTAATAAAAATTACCTTACAATCCTAATTACTTTAAACTAAATCATTGTTAATAACAATTTTCCCAATAATACCAAATTCCTTTCCACCTTACATTTACAACAATGCATAAAAATAAAATCCTCAAATAATTAAAAATACTAACTTACCTAATCTTCTTCAGAATCTTGATTACGTGGCGGATACACTTTTCTTACTTCTGTTTCAGAATCTTTAAAATCATACTTATCTTTCAAAGCAAGATACCAGGTAAAATAAATAACATAATAAAACATCTTTATTTCTCTCTCGCACAACCTTAAAAAACATTTAGTACTATCCTTTTCAATACCACTAAATACCCATTTCGAATACACTTTAGTTATGGCCATGGGATCCAAAAATTCACAAACACTATTTCACACAACACAGAATAAAGCCAAATACAAAATTGCCAGATTTTTTCCCGATTAAAGAACAATAATTCGTCCATTAATATCACATAACATATCCCATGATATCTCATTTCCCTCACACAAAATAATGCGTAATCAGAACTGAATACTACTCACATTCTTAACGAAGTCTAACTAACCTAATTTTCTTCCGAATCTTCCTTACATGGTGGATACACTTTTATTATGGATTCAATAAAATTACTGAACGATTTTTTTTCCGAATTTGATAGAATTTGATAAAAAAAAAATTCTCTTTATCACATCTACAATTCACTTTAGACAGCGCCATACAATCCCAAAATTATTCAACCCTACTTCACACAACACACAATGAAGCTTAATACAAAATAATATACATCCACAGATACTTGTCCAAATTCCCCCCTTTTCCGATTAAAAAACCGTAATTCGTCCATTAATATCACATGACATATCCCATGATCTCTCATTTCCCCCACACAAAATAATGTGTAATCGGAAGTGAGTACTGTTCACATTATTATCAAAGTCCCAGGTAGTAACCTTTATCGCCTCCAAAATGTCGCCAAACTACCAGTTACCATATTGTAAAGATCAACCACAAAGGATATGCCTTTATCCATTTTTTGCAGCAAATCCACTTTTTGATGGATATCGAAACATACTTTCGCTTTGTAGATCCTTTACATATAATTAAATATACAGGGGTTGGACAAAAATATGGAAACACCTTTAAAAAAACATGTTTCTTTGCTTAATATGGTGTAGGAAACCCGTTGGCATCCAAAACAGCTTGCATTCTTCTCGGAATGGATAAATACAGTTCCTGTATGTTTGCCAAGGGAATATTATACCATTCTTCCTGCAAAATGGTGGCAAGTTCAGAAAACGATGTTGGCGGTGGATAACGAGAACGCACTTTCCATTCCAATGTAGAACACAAAGGTTCGATAATATTCAGGTCTGGTGACTGTGGTGGCCAGGGGAGATGGGACAACTCATCCTCGTGCTCAGAAAACGAGTCCTGGACAATGTGAGCTGTGTGAACAGGGGCTTTGTCGTCTTGGAACACACCATCACCATCGGGGAACAAAGTGTACCATGGGATGAACTTGATCGGCCAAAATGTTCACATATGTCTTGGCAGTCATGTGCTCTGACACAGTTATCATGGGGCTAGCAGAGAACCACGATATGGCTGCCCAAACCATAACAGAACCCCCGCCATGTTTCACTCTTGGCAACAAGCAGTCTGTATTATAGGCTTGAGATGGCGTTCTCCAGACGTAAACTCGGCCAGAAGTGGGAAACAATGTGAAAGAAGACTCGTCAGACCATATTACTCGCTTCTACTGCTCTATAGTCCAGGCTTTATGACTTAAACACCACCTTTTCCTGTTACGGGCATCACTGATGAGTGGCTTCTCAATTGCAGCACTTCCAGCAATTCCCTGTTTATGAAGCTCCCTTCTAATTGTTTTGGTACTCACAGGGTTCGGTAACACAACATTGATTTCAGCAGTAACTTTTGCAGCTGTGATCTTCTTATTTTTCGTCACAATTGCCCTTAATGATCATCTGTCCCAATCACTCAGGACACACTTTCATCCGCGCTGTGATTTAGCAGATGATGTTTTTCCGCTTTTCAAATATGCGGAATAAATCTTCGATACAGTACCTCTTGAAACACTAAACACCTCGGCTACCTTGCTTACGGAAGCACCTACCATACGTGCTCCAACAATTTGCCCATGTTCGAAGTCTGTTAACTCTGACATAATGGCAATGACAACCTCACATAACAGTATTCCGACAAAAACTGAACTGTTTAGCACATTTACGAAGTTGTATAGGTGGCGTCAGTAGTCAAAAACGCCAGTGCCACTTACATATTTCATTAAAATCAATCTTTCTTTTCAGACATGCATTTCACAAGGTGTTTCCATATTTTTGTCCATCCACTGCATATCGGGAATTCTCTTTGACATAATCAAAAGTTCAAGCTTACTTTTATAAAATTGCTCTAACAGTCTGCAACATTAACTGAAATAGATAATTAGATACTTTTAGCTTAGCTTATACCATCCTTTATACATTAAACGTGCATGCGTAAACTATTATGCTCATGCTCTCACGCATATACGCATGCGTAAAAGTATTACGTGCATGCATAAATGCCTATGCGCATGCGTGAATGCATTATGCGTTGACACATGCGCAGAAAGTTTGTAGCTTTGAGGTCTGGATTATGGGTGTCCAGATTAACGACTTTTGACTGTATAATAAATAATGATCCGTCAGGTTTGTGTCAGATCAACGATGTATCTCTGTGGAATGTGTCGGTTTGAGATGTGTGCCAAGCAGATATGCAGCAACTGAGCCAAATTATTGATCATGCAAATTTATGCTAAAATGATTGTTTCTTCAATAACAAGGTATTTTATTTAGTATCGAAGTAAAATTCAGGATCAGGACTCTCCAGATGTTTTATTATGCACAGAGGGAGGAATCAAATGCACATGCTTGTAACGCCTATGAGAAAAACGGTGGTGGTGGTGTTGAGGTTTGGATTTTAGATCATTTTGGATATTGAATGTCCGGACTTCGGACTTTGTACTGATTATTGGATGAAAACAGATTATTCGATGAATTTTCTTTTACTAAATATATGTTGATGAAAGATAATTGGTAATTAAATAGTCTAATATTTTTCCATATTTATGCATATTTTTTTAGTATTTAGTGTATCAAAAATACATATTGTAATGTTTAGTCAGAAACTTTTAAAACTCATACTAGTGTACAGTACAAAGTCCGCAATCCAGAAGTCCATTATCTGGAATGATCTATATGTAGAGAGGCAATTGCAGATGGCTCTGGATAAGATCCAAGAATGGTCAGACAAACAGGGATTTACATTTTCATCCAGAGCCTATATGTTGACTCTAATGAACCATTACTTTATCTGAGGCGTGAACAATTGTCCCATTTGGAATATTTTAAAATTCTATCCCAATCTGAACATCCCAATAAGCTGTGCTTACTTGATGATGTGTGTAACGCGTTATTTGAAACACGTCCATCCTGTGCTCCTACCTTTCTTTTAAGAGTTCGCCCTGTCATTGAGGAACTTTCCCTCTCTGATATGCACCCCCAAGCAGTACAGAATTTTGAAATCCCAGCTTGGGAAAATGCACGGATTCAGTTTCTTGATGTTTTCAAACATCACGTGAAGGCAAGCACTAATGAGATCATTTACAGACAACTCTTTGCTGAGCACAGGCACAAATATAGCAGTTATCTTCCAGTATACACAGATGGATCTAAGTCAAAAGATTATGTCGGGATGGCATTTGTAATCGAAGATCACATGGAGGGTAGACGCTTTCACCATGCTTTCTCTGTCTTAACTTCTGAACTAACTGCAATATATTATAGTCTTTTATACATCTCAAGGCTCTGCCACAAAAAGTTTATAGTTTATACAAACTCCTGTAGTGCGTTTAAATCATTAGTAGCTTTTTCTAACACTCAAAATCCAGTCATAGTAGATGTTCTCAAGATACATATAAACTTAACGAGTCGTGGATATGATATCCTGTACTGCTGGGTTCCCGGTCATGTGGGAATAAAAGGGAATGTGCTGGCAGATATCACAGCAAAATGTGCTGTTGAACTGTCCAGTCCACTCATCCCTTTTGGAGACATCTGTTGTGTAGTCAAAGAGAAGATCCGAAAAAAATGGCAGCAACTTTGGGATGTTTAGCTTCAAAACAAGTTAAGACATGTAAAGCCGAGAATTGAGCATATGGAATTAACTAGAAACCATAAGGAGGAAGGTCTTTTGACTCGCCTCAAAATTGGTCACACTAGAGTGACACATAACTACCTTTTAAAAGCTGAGAGTGAGCCCGTTTGTTCAAATTGTAAAGTTTGTCTATCTGTCCATCATATTTTAATCGAGTGTCCATGTTTTAATAGTCCTCGTCAGAAATATTTTAATAGCTGTGACTTAACCTCTCGACCGTTTAATCGGAAGATAGGTCAATTGTAATTTATTTTATTACTTAAAAGAGACTGGCTTTTACTCCTAATGTAATTTGTTTTGAAGATTGTGTCTTGGATTTTAACATGTGATTTTACCTTGTTTTTATATGACTTCATCCTCTGGATTTGGTACATTTGTCCACCTGTTTTTTCTTTATTGTATTTTAATTTCACAAATTTTGGTCATCTCATCTTGTGTTTGGTGCATCATAATCATCTTTGGTTTTTGCCTCAAAAACCCCACTTACTCACTTACTCACTCTGGAATGATCTATAATCTGGACCTCAAAGCCGCAAACTTATGCATACGTGTTTAATGTGTGCGTTCGCTACGCATTTGCATAAAGCATTTACCCATGCAAGCTCCCGATAGTGAAGAAAGTGACAGAGAGGTTATTGAAAATGAAAAAATTTCATTTGACAAATTAGTCGGTATTTTCGACACAGCAATTACAGGACTTGAACAGTGGAACTTTGTAACTGAACAAGAAATTATGTCTGTTTATAGAATTAAAGAGAAAGTATTAGCTCAAAAAACAAAGTAACTTAAACAACTTACTTTGAAAGAAATGTTTAATAAAGTAAACAAATAAATATTAAGCTTCTTTTTTTTTTTTTTTTTTTTTTTTTTTGTAAATTTTGATACCCTTTAAAGCATAATTGCTGTTTATTTCATAAATTATGGTTCCATATTTTTAATTGTATAATTTCTGCATGCCATCTTACCAGATTTAAATTGATGATCTGTAATCCGGAAAAATCCCTAATCCAGAATCGCCGAACTCCCGACGAGTCCGGATTACAGACTTTGTACTGTATTATTATTCTCACAAATTGCATAGTTCATAATATTCTCATGAACTAAATCTAAAAGAGGTAAGTGGCGTAACATTAATTCAGTATGCTCTGCAGCTTTATATGTCTAAATTAACCCTCCGATCAGGATGGCGTTTTTTGAGAAAAACCCAGATTTTCCAAAATAACCATGAAACAAAGTTTTTTCTTTTTTTTTAATTTTAATTCCAAAATGCTTCTGGTACTTTATACTTGCATTTATGTACTTTTAATTGGTTGCCTTAATTTCTCAAATCTGTTTCAAGGTGTATGGATATATACATTCTTAAAAGATGTCACAAAAAATATTCTAGTCCCTATATATATGTGTGTGTGTGTTTGTGTGTTACCAGCAAAGTATGAAATGCTGGCATTCTCTAGTGTACCTTACGTTTTAAACAAATATGAAATATGAGAATTATTATATACTCTATTTAGGCGTTGTATATAATACCTAGGCATTCTACAGGATGACAAATGCTGTTTAGGCAAAGCATGAGAAGGTAATAAGTCCATTTCTCAGAAATACATATATTATTTTGAAAAAATAATGGAAGAGTGCCATTAAAAAACTTTTCTCAAAATACGTAAAGAAAAATGAAAGTTGTAGAAAACAAAATTTATGTCTTTCTTAATAAAGAAAACAAAATTTTGATATAAAAATAAAGAATTAAAATTAAGCTATTTGTTTTAACATGGTAGGCTTGAATAACATTTTGAGTTCATTTCATTATTTTTTCACTCGCAGACATTTTATATTTCAGCATTTTTTTTACACATAGTCTTGATGAACCTTTGGCCACTTCCACTGGACTGAGAAAATGTAATTGACAAGAGAGGAATTTAGTGGTCAGGAATATCTGCAGCACTAAGCAAGTTCTTGGAACATAAAATGAGCTGTAATCTCATACATAGCTGTTTTAAAGTACTTTCAGAAGTTCCAAGTTGGTAGAAAACCTCTGTGATAATGCAAACATACATTGCAAGTGCCAATATATTGCACAAATTATTACATACTTTCCCGAGGCACTATATGTAATATGGAGATGAATTTCATGCTCTGCCTAATTTGTCATTTGGCATTCTATAAAACGCCTAGTCATTGTGTAAAATGTTTAATCATTTTGTGCATTGACGATCAGTTTTCACTATTCTTTAAAATGCCTGAGTATTCTGCAGATTACTGGATTTCATACTTTGTCAGTAACATATATACTATATGGTTAGAGTGTTAAGGTGCAACTGTTTAGATCTAAAAGTTAACTGAAATAGCGTTAATCTCTTAGCATTATTATCCCCCAAATCCTTTTCTTTACTGAATTAGATATGCAAACAATATTTATTTTAAATATTTCTTTTGTCATTTTTTATGAAGATTGAGAGGGTTATTTTGTGTAAATATTATGCTTTAGTATGTCCTAAGCTTTTCTGAAGAAGTAATCCTACATCTTATACTCAAAATAGTGCCACCCTGATGATATAGTGGTTAGGGGAGCAGACTATGGTAAAAGGGCCCCGATTTGAATCCCGGAGAAGGCATGGTTGTATTTGTCCATCCCCTCATAGGGAATAAATAACAATGGAAAAAACCTCTAAGTAGTGCATATAAGTGAATATATAAACACACAAATCTGCTTATAAATATGTGGTGTACATTCTTATTATTCACAACCCCACCCAAAAGTAATTAGTTCGTTGGTGAACTTAAGAGCATTTACAAACTTATTTTCAACTTTGGAAAGAAAGGTTTGTTTGGATAGCTGTATGTCTGTCACAAAGTACCATCTAATTTTTCCTATCATCCAGTACTACCTATTTTTTAGTTACTTTTCCCCCCATATAAGACATGCACTCTTCTCGCTTTTTGGTATTCTTGTTCTTCCTGTATATTTAGTACAGTCAAAAGTCGTTAATTCGGACACCCATAATCCGGAATGATCTATAATCCGGACCTCAAAGCTAAAAACTTTCTGTGCATGCGCCGCGTTGACACATGCGCATAAGACCTTTTACGACTGCGCATATGCTTGTGCGCAAGCGCAGAATACGTTTTCGCGTGCGCGTTTTATGTATAACGGACGGTATAAGCTAAAATTATCTATTTCAGTTAATGTTGATGATTGCGTTGTTCCTTAATCTTCGAATTGTATCCGGTTTATTGTTTTTTGTAGACTGTAAGAGCAATATTATAAAAGTAAACTTGAACTTTCGATTATGTCAAATAGAATTTCCAATGCTGGAACTTCCAAAGGATCTACAAAACGAAAGTATGTTTCGATGTCCAACAAACAAAAAGTGGAATTGCTGCAAAAAATGGATAAAGACATGAAGAATGTGACAGAGAGGTTAGTGAAAACGAAAAAATTTCGATTGACAAGTTAGTCGGTATTCTCGGCACAGCAATTAACAGGACTTGAACGGCGGAACTTTGTAACTGAACAAGAAATTATGTTTGTTTATAGAATTAAAGAGAAAGTATTATCACATAAAACGAAGCAACTTAAACAACTTACATTGAAAGAAATGTTTAATAAAGTAAACAAATAAATATTAAGCTTTTTTTTTTTTTTTTTTTTTTTTTTTGTAAATTTTGATACCCTTTAGATCATAATTGTTCTTTATTTCATAAATTACGGTTTCATATTTTTAATTTTAGAATTTCTGCATGTCATCTTATGAGATTTAAACTGATGATCTATAATCCGGAATCGCCGAAGTCCCGATGAGTCCGGATTAACAACTTTTGACTGTAGTCTGTTTTCAGAAAAGAAAAGAAAAATTAGAGAAATGTACAAACTTATCACCAATATCCTAAATTAAGAAGGAGAAAAATGGCATGTGTTGTCTTTTAGCGGGCCATATTAATGTCTGTGCTTTCTGTAATCTAATGCAGTAAAAGCACGATTGTCTGCCATTCAAACTAACCAGAAAGCTGAAGGTGCATTAAAGTTCATTAAAGCTTTGCATCAAGAAATATGAATCTTCTGTCCAAAAAGACAAAATTAACAAGTCCTCGTTAGCTAATCGTAGTTAGAAATTTAATCGTAATTTTGCGTTTGGCTGTACAAAAATTATCCTAAATGCTTCTACCATTGGTTAGTTGGATATTCTTGAAGTATCAATACTTATGTTTATCGTAACCACCTTAATAGAAATTGTCTTATTTGCAGAATGTGCCAAACTCTGGGAACTGTGCGCATAAAACATTCTTCAGGAATGTACGCTTGCTACAATCTTTCAATCAACAATAGCACCATTATTATAATTCTTTTTTGTTGTATTTCAAATTCCATATAATTTAAAGGTAAATTGTGATATTTTCTGCCTTCAATTCAATTCTAACCCCACTAACTATGCAATCACTGTCAAGTTTGCTAGATATGGAAGAAACTTAATTAAAATATCTGCAGCAATGCAGACAGTATTTTGCCACAGAATTGCTAAAGAGAACAATAATGAGATGCATTTGATAATAACCGTGCGCAATACCAAGTTGATGCAATTGTTTGAAATCTTTTTTTTTTCCAAGCAAAATAAGATTTAATGATAGAAAATAAGATTTAATGTGTACATGGGCAGAAAAACAGCACTAAAACAAGATTTCCACAAAAAATGTAATTGTTTAAAGAGTTTTTTCTTCAAAGTGTTTCATAATCGTTGATAATGTTCGTTGACTTACAATAAATATTGATAGTTTAGTGATGTTAAAAAAAAAGTGATAAAAACTACCAAATCACACCTGATAAGTAATTTTTACATTTTTATGTGTAAAAAAATAGCCTGTTGCTCCAAGGTAGTTGCATTAATATGTATGTACAGATTTATCTTGTTTAGTTAATGACTTTTGAATCCAATCCAGTCCTTTCTAATGCTTTTAAAATTCTATTAATCTAATTTTTAACATAATTACTATTTCTGCTGACAGATGGCACTACCTTCTTATTCGCTTTATTTCTTTTGCATATAAAGACAAGTATGGCTTTCCCTTTGTTGCACATTTCTTTGCTGCTGATGAAGGGAGACCTATAATTGTTTGTACTCAAAACAATAGAGTCTTGACTAAAATCTGTGCCAAATAAAAGGCTGCTGCTTTGCCTAATTTTATATTATCAATTAAAGTATAGAAAGACATATTTTATGCTTTAATTGAAAGTACTACCACCTTCTGTGCTTTTCTCCATTCATATTCTTTGATACATCTAATTTTCCAGTGGCAATTTGAGTGACCCTTTTGTCCTGCCCTGAAATCTAATTGCTGAATTGCAGTTATACATACTCAGATGATGTCTTAGGTATTCTGCAATCAACTATATTATCAAACATTAAAATTTATAAAACTGACACTATTTTTCTCTCAAACATTATATTGCTTATAGTTATGTATAAAGAAACAATGTGTTTGCACTGCCTTTTATAGAGATGTCCTATATCATCCACACCATTTATTTTCCCATAGTTATACATCTAACAGAAATGAAAATTTGCAGAAATCTTTTTTTTTTTTTTCCGTTTGTAGTTGTTGAGTTTTGTTAATAGTTGTTGAGTTCCAGTAATATTTCCCAAGCAGTTACCATGAAGATAAGATAACTGAACACTGGTAGTTCAACTTGGGTGCAAATCCCAGCATATGAAGTGGTCATTTAGATATTTTGTTAGTGTAGTATATTATTTTAAAAACATTTTGGAACATCTATAATTAAAACTATATTTTGTTATGAATATTTTCAGATTTCAAGGTATTTAAATTGCCATGATGTATGTATAAAAATTCTTCTAGGCAGACGTTTTCATTCATTGTATGTATTGTACGACATAAAATTAATTTTTTGTCAGTTATGATTATAAAAATTTTCTCTTCAACAAATATCAAACTTTTAAGATATACAAAGAATTAAACACCTGCGTATATATTAATTTGTTACTAAGTGAGAGGTATTGGGTTAGTTACTGTTCCTTGGGTGTTGAAAAATGGCTTTCACATGGCGAAGTATTTAAGCCTATTTTTTAACTACCAGTCTTCATAGTCCTTCTGCTTAGTTGCTAGTGGTTTTATGTTTAAAAAAAAAAAAAAAGTTGTGCTATCTTTTCTACTGCATAGTGCCATGCACCAAACAATTTCATTTTGCAAAGATACATTTGCCAAACTGACACTTCCTGTGAAGAAAAACATATTCTCATTATCAGCTGAATTTGTTGTAAAACTTCCCAAAACATAAGAAATAGATCCCTGAATTTTATTACGTCAGCATACAAAGATTGGAATGAAATGAGAAACTTAAAAAATTTTTATTGATGATGTTTACATCAAGAAACAACTAAAAATTAAATCTCTAGTATACAGGATAAGGACAGCAAATCTAATTTTACCAGTGGCCAATAGCCAACATTTTCACATACTTATTTCTGTAGAAAACTGTATGGCGTCTGGTTTCCTGTAATAGAAAGCATAATGTAACATCACCATTTTTAATAAATTATGTAGAAAAAGGATCTTTTTCATTGTAGGATAATATGTGTCAAATCATTTTTTGTGCAAAATATATGTGCCAACTTGATATTTCCAGGGAAAAAAAAAAAAGGCCATTTTGACTGTGGTAAAAATCTTTCTGAACTAAAGGCATATGTCTAGTTATTTCAGTCCAAAATAATGGAACCCATTAAAATCTTTTTATTGATATCATTTTGTTTAAAAACATTAACATTTTTACAACAGTTAATGACAACACATATAATTTAACCCTTCCCATGCGCACACACACAAACATATATATATATATTTCTAGAAAACAGTGTAGTGAGTCTTGTCCTTACAGCAAAATAGTCCATCGTAGAACCTAGGATGTTCTAGGATAGGTTCTACGATATCTTAAATTCTTTTAGACAGTGCTTCTTGAATTCTTTTTCATTCAAGATACCTTTTTAGTATCAAGACTTTGTTGCAGTCCCAGATACTAAATATAAAGTAAACATATAAAAATTAATATTATCCCATTTAAACTTTATTTCTTTTCTGAATGATATACACGTGAAAAGAAATAATTTTGGGGTTACTCTCAGGCATACAATAGTGAATGAAGAAAATCACATTTTAATGAGATTGATGTGCTTGTTTTTCTTGCATAACAAATTGTGTATGGGTGCAGTGTTTGACAGTGCTGGACATAAAACGTCTTCACTGTCTTTCCACATACAACGTTATTTGGCTTTAATAAGAGTTAAAGTTGCAGAAGTTGTTTCGTAAAAGTATTTGGTCTGAATGCCAGAAGAACACTCGGTGCCTTTTCAGAAATAGCGGAAAACTTAGTTCTAGTTCCAATCCAGAATTCAGTCAAGGATTTTTGTAAAAATTTAAGTTTTAAGTTTCAGTCACTGTAGAACTTAACAATTCCTCTTGTGCTTTATGTAGTAAGTGTTTAATCTCATTAGTGTCAGTAAAAAGAGGTTTTTGAATGCGAAATATCTTTTTGAATTCAAAGTTTAATGTGTATTTACAAAACTGTGTTTCTAACAATTTTAAGAGATCTATAACAATTTTTTTTTTTCCAATAATAAAATTTTTCGTAGTCAGAAAAATTTCAGATGGATAATTTTCTTCTCTATTCTTTCAAATATCGATATTTTTAATAAAACTTTTATTTTTGCCTTTCGAGGCTGATATATTGCCAATTTCTTCTTAAAGAGACAAATTGATATGATTTAGTTTCTCAGAATTATTGGATTGTCATAAGTCAGAGCAGAGCAGGTCATTTTGAAAAAGGGTGGATCTATTAGATTTTTGATTCAAAATCTATTAATTTTATCTTTTAATAATAATAATTTTCTTAAACTTTGGTATCTTGATATTAATATTACTTTTGCATGTAAATAATAGTTTGTACTTGGATTCTGTGTCTTTACATAGATTTGAAAATAAACAGCTGTTAAGATTTAACCACTTGCGCTAAAAAGACGTGCCAAGAACGTCGAGATTCTTTTGTCTCAAACCGCACGCAAAAATTAAAATAGCGGTGGTGCACACATCGCCTAACAACGAGATTGTTTATTTCTCGAGTTAACGAGATTGTTTATTTCTCGAGTTACAGCTCTGGATTGCAATCGCAGACTCGGAGCGGCATAAATGAGACACTTTACCGCTTGTTATATTGTAGCGCACGTCACCGCAACTGGGAAATTTAGTCGTAGCGCAAGTGGTTAATGAAGTTTATAATTTTGTTAGCATCCGGAAGCATATAATTAATTTTTGTTGCTAATGTTTTTTGCTGCAAGAGCCTTTTGATGGATCCAGCAGTATCTAAAACGTCCATGTTTATTACTAACAGCTTTAGCAAATGATTTAAAACCAATATTTTACCCATCATCCAGGGTGGAATAAGACTTTTAGAGGGCCTAAACACCTAAAAGATTTTCGTGCCTCCACATAATTATGCTTATTTCTCTCATTCCTTCTCTCTTGGTCTTGGTTTAGTTGTATCATATATTCCATAGTATGAAATTTTTGTGTTGCTCGCCTTACCCGATCCCTAAGGACCTTTTTGTGGTGCCCCTTTTCTTTCATGCCCTAAGCACGTGCTTATTTTGCTTAATGGTTAATCCATTTCTGTCATCATTGCTTTTGCACAATCTTTTTTTTTTTTAATTGAAGGTTTCTTGAAACCTATAGTTTTTAAAAAATTCGTTATCTTTTCTGTATCTGTCTTTCGCTTTTGCATATTTTACGAAAGGACAACAAAATAATAATTCTTTATTTGTGTTCTCTTTATAAATATATTTGACGTATATTAAAATGTGAGCTGTTTCTAAAATATCAGTTGTTTCATCCAAGTTAGTTGTAAATTTAGATTTTATGTCTGGTAATAAGTTGCTTGAATTAGTCTTTGTTAATTTCAGAAATTCTATTGGTGATAGAGTCATATCTCAAAATTTTGAGAATCTCATCACCGTGTTTAATATTTTATGAATGTTTGGGTAATACAGGATCTTCTCCAGTAGTGCATGGCTTTTTATTTTTAGCAGTTAGATATAAAACTTTGTATGACACAAGCAGGTTTGAATTAACCGTTAAGCAAAACAAGCACATGCTTAGGTAGTCAAAGAAAGGGGGTACCACAAAAAGGCCCTTAGGTATTCAAGGGCAGGGGCACACAAAATTTTCTATTGCTGGTTTGACGATGGAATGCATGGTGCAGCTAAACCAAAACTGAGGAAGAGAAGAAAAAGCTAGTGTAAACATATGGTAGGAACACCAAAATTATTTTTGTGTTTCAGGCCTCTGAAAGTTAATCCAGTCCTTGACACTCACAAGTATTTTTCACTAACAGCCATAAATTTCTCAAAATATTATGTGTCTTTATTTAAAGATTTTTTTAATAGCCGTTCAAAATATGCTAGGAGTTTACTGATGTGGGAATGATGCTTGTATTCAAAATGCGTTTTTAAATTTTGTTGATTACGTGCTCTTCATAGCTAAAACATTATTGAATGTTAAACTCAGACGTTCATTGCCATTGCTGTTGTTGAAAGTAAAGCCAGATTGAAGAAGTGTCTCATCCTATTATCGTTTCACATCTTAGATGCCTCTTCCTGATGTTAGATACTGCTTGAAAAGACTTCCTAGCATTTCCATCTACATCATTATTTTATTACTCAAATTTAAGTACTTACCCATGGATAAAAATGTATTTTATTCTAAAATGGTCATACCCCTCAGGGGGCTCACTTTTGTGAGTACGGGTGTGGCAATCCCGAGGTACCCTAGCCCTTCAGGGGATCATCTTCTTGGTGAGACGGGTGTCACGATCCTGGAGCCCCAGTGATCTATCCTCTTTTCCGTCTCCTCTCCTCTTGGCTGGAACTTTTCCTTGTTGGGCTCCGTGGTGGGCGGGGCCGTCGGACCTGAATCCTAAATTTTTCAATCATGGCTTCCCTTTTTATTTAAAAAAAACCCGAATCAAATGATACCAACAAAGATATAGGAATTGTCGACAAATCTATTAACAAGAAGATCCGTGCTGATGAAAATACCAAAGATATTGAAGTTAGTGACAAATCCATTACAAAGAAGATCCGTACCGATGCAAATGCCAAAGAATCTGCTGATTGTCCGCGCTTTGTTGTTGTTTCCAGTGCCTCTGGAGAATTGCAAAAGATGTCTCCTTTCCTGGTCAGCAAATACATTCATTCCTGTGTAGGTGAGCCAAGGAACATAAAGCGTCTCCGTTCTGGAGACTTGCTCATTGATACCTTTTCGGCCACCCAGTCTGCTTCACTTTTACATCTAACCAAACTTGGACAAGTAGCTATAACAGTGTCAGCACACAAAACACTTAATACCTGTAGAGGCGTGATTTCGGAGATCGACCTTCTGTGTGTTTCAGAAGAAGAGTTCGTCTCCGAGTTAGCTGACCAAAATGTCTGTGGTGCTAGGCGGATCAAGATGCGAAAGGAAGGTCAGTTGATTGACACGAAACACGTGATCCTGACCTTCAAATCGCCTGATCTGCCGAAGAATATAAAGGCTGGGTATCTTAACTGTCCCGTAAGACCATATATTCCCAACCCAATGCGATGCTTCCAATGCCAGCGGTTTGGTCACTCTAAGACATCCTGTCGTGGCACCCTTACGTGCGCCAGATGCTCGTTGGTTGGCCACGATAGTGAGAATTGCACCGCTGCGCCATTGTGTGTTAACTGCAAGGGTGATCACCCAGCATTTTCTCGCTCTTGTCCAAAATGGAAATCTGAAAAGGAAGTTCAGACCATAAGAGTTTCTAGGAACATTTCATATGCCGAAGCCAGGAGACAAGTTCAAAGCACGCAGCCTCAATCAAAGAAATCATATGCCAATGCCGTGAAATCAACCCGCACTATAGCCACTCAAACTTCCATAAGCATACAGACTCCACCAAATAAAACCCAACAATCTGCAAACAAGAAAAAGGAAAATGCAACACATGTCGTACAAAATAAAGAAATAGTTATTCAAAGCACACCAAAACATATCCCTCCAAAACCAATTAACAAAAATAGAAGTCCCAGCAATAGTTCTGTAAATGAAACGATTTCTGAATCCGCAGATTCAGATAGTATGGAAGTGGAGGATGGATTGGAAATTCCTGAACATCTTCTCCCGCGCAAAACTAAAAACAAACATCAATCATAATGGCCACCCTCGTCTCATGGAACTGTCGCGGTTTCCACCGAAATTTCCTTGACATCAAAGCTATGATCAATACTTATCTTCCTATGTGCTTCGCAATACAAGAGACAAATCTGAAACCAGATCAACATGCAAAACTTCGGAGATTTTCTCTCGTCAGGAAGGATAACCTTGCAGGTGAGCGTGCCAGTGGAGGTGTATGTCTCCTCACCTCACTGGACTATCCCTCAAGTTCCTTTCCTTTGACGACTTCTCTCCAAGTTGTCGCTGTACAAGTAAACTTTCATATTTTAGTTTCAGTCGTTTCTCTTTATTTGCCTCCTAATGAGCACATTGATCAGCAAGATTTAAATGATCTTTTAGAGCAGCTGCCTGAGCCTTTTATAATAATAGGAGATTTTAACGGCCATAGTCCGCTCTGGGGTAGTAAAGATACAAATTGCCGTGGAAGACAAATTGAGCAGATGATCGAAGATCATAGCCTTTGTCTCCTGAATAATGGGCAGAATACTTACTTCCACGAGCCTTCAAGGACATTTCACGCTCTCGACCTTGGCATCTGTTCACCATCTCTGCTGCCATTTTGCACTTTTAGTGTGGGAAATGATCTTTACAACAGCGATCACTATCCCATTTTTATATCTCTTGCACGAAGAGGAGCAAACCCCATGTCGAGATCCCCTCGATTCATACTCGATAGGGCAGACTGGGAACTCTTCTCTTCCATTGCAGAGCTCACAGATGAAATGGTAGAAGATGCGCATATCGATGATGCTGTTGAAGCTGTTTCAAATACTATTATTGAGGCAGCTATGCTTTCCATTCCTAGAACATCAGGAAAAATACTGAAATATTCGAAACCGTGGTGGAATCGCGATTGTCATGAAGCACTGAAAAAACAGAAAAAAGCATGGGGTATTTTTCGTAGATATCCTACTCTGCGAAACCTCATTGCATTTAAAAGAGCCAAAGCAAACGCAGGAAAAGTAAGGAGGCAGAGCCATAGGAATTCTTGGATTTCCTATGTGTCGTCAATTACATCCTCTACGCCTAGTAAGCGGGTTTGGGAAAGAGTTCGAAAAGCATGCGGAATATATAAGGACCACTCACTCTCCTTTCTGGAAAAAGATGGCCGTGTGATTAGCTCCGTAGAAGAAACTTCGCGTTTACATGCTCTATACTTCGCGTTTACAGAGCGCTTATCCGCTCTAGACTGGATTATGGCTCAGTTGTTTATGGATCCGCTCGGTCATCTGTTTTGTTAAAACTGGACCCTGTTCACCATCAAGGTTTGCGGATTTGTTCAGGAGCTTTCAGGACTTCTCCTGTACAGTGCCTATATGTTGACTCTAACGAACCATCACTTTATCTGAGGCGTGAGCAATTGTCCCTTTTGCAATATTTTAATATTCTATCCCAACCTGAACATCCCAATAAGTTGCGCTTACTTGATAATGAGTGTAACACATTATTTCAAACACGTCCATCCTGTGTTCCTACCTTTCTCTTAAGAGTTCGCCCTGCCATTGAGGAACTTTCCCTCTCTGATATGCGCCCCCAAGCAGTACAGAATTTTGAAATCTCACCTTGGGAAAATGTACGGATTCAGCTTCTTAATGTTTTTAAGCATCATGCGAAGGCAAGCACTAACGAGATCATTTACAGACAACTCTTCGCTGAGCACAGGCACAAATATAGCAGTTATCTTCCAGTCTATACAGATGGTTCAAAGTCAAAAGATCATGTCGGAATGGCATTTGTAATTGAAGATCACATGGAGGGCAGACGCTTGAACCATGCTTTCTCTGTCTTAACATCCGAACTAACTGCGATATATTATAGTCTTTTGTACATCTCAAGGCTCTGCCACAATAAGTTTATAGTTTATACAGACTCTGGTAGTTCGCTTAAATCATTAGAAGCTTTTTCCCATACTCAAAATCCAGTCATAGTGGATATTCTGAAGTTACATATAAACTTAACGAGTCGTTGATATGATATCCTGTACTGCTGGGTTCCCGGCTATGTGGGAATAAAAGGGAATGAGCTGGCAGATATCACAGCGAAATGTGCTGTTGATCTGTCCAGTCGCCTCAACCCTTTTGGAGACATCTGTTGTGAAGTCAAAGAGAAGATCCGAAAAAAATGGCAGCAACTTTGGGATGTTCAGCTTCAAAACAAGTTAAGACATGTAAAGCCTAGAATTGAGCATTGGGAATTAACTAGAAATCGTAAGGAGGAAGTTCTTTTGACTCGCCTCAGAATTGGTCACACTAGAGTGACACACAACTACCTTTTAAAAGCTGAGAATGAACCTGTTTGTTCATATTGTAATGTTTGTCTATCTGTTCGTCATATTTTAATTGAATGTCCCTGTTTTAACAGTCTCCGTCAGAAATATTTTAATAGCTGTGACTTACCTCTCGACCGTTTAATCGGAAGAGAGGTCAATTGTAATTTATTTTATTATTTAAAAGAGTCTGGCTTTTATTAGCAAATCGAATTTGTTTTGAAGACTGTGTCTTGAATTTTAATGTGTGCTTTTAACTTTTTTTTATATGACTTCATCCTCTGGATTTGGTAAATTTATCTACTTGTTTTTATTTATTCAATTTTAATGTTATCAATTGTAATCATCCCATCTTGTGTTTGGCGCGTTATAATCATCTTTGGTTTTTGCGCCATAATCACTCACTCACTCACTAAAATGGTCATAAAATGACATCTCTCTTTGCAATTGTTCAAATAAATACCAATTTTAGTGAAGCAATAAAATATGATTGCATATTTTTGTTGCGATGAAACAGAAACAAGAGAGTATATTTGAAAAGCATTATTGAAAATACTAGTCACAATGCTCACTTCTCTATTTTTTGGCATGCCTTTGTAGTGCAGGATGTTATACAGTGTGCATTTACAGCATATTTTGAATGTGAAATGACTTTTATGCTGAATTTGTAATGTGACATCTTTATTATTTTATAGTTGCACTGAACAGAAAAAGTAATACATTAAAAGTTATGAAGGGATTTTGATTAATGTCTTCTTAAACTCATATCTTTGAATTACATTTTTGTGACCTACATTTAAAGAAATGTTGCTGTCAGGAAAGCAAAATCATGAGTAGTATAATTTGCCAGGTGTCTTTGCATACCAGCTACTATTCATGTAGATTATAATTGTACAAAATGTGGATTAGAATGTAATCATATACATCAGAAGTATTAATATAGATTATAAATGTGATGGCATAATTTTAAGTTTGTTTTTTAGTAAAACTGAAAGCTCAGATACTCAAATGAGTATTAATGTTCTCAAAATAAATATGCTCTGATGAATATTTGCACATTCAAATCAAATCTAAGTAATTAATTAGCACCTTTTTTCTGTGACTTTTGATAGAAAAGTCTTTTAACAGAGTTAAGCAGATTAAAACAGAGTTTCGAGTAACTGAAAATATAGCTCGGTCTTCATAATTTTAGAAAATATTATATCTTTTCACATGATTTGAAAAAATTATAATGGGGATACTTTGGATAAATATTATCTAGGTAGATGGATATAATGTAATTAACAGCAAAGAACTGATAAGAATGATGAACAAACTGATTTAAAAATCTCACTTCTATTTCAGTTTGCCTTATATGTAAACATATTCAGTTTATTATAATTTAAAATATGCACTTTAAATAATACATACAGTGTGGCTACAGAGTTCTTTTACAAACAGTGTAAGATGGTGAGATATTTAAGATCTGAACTGATCACTGATACGGCAGCAGTGCTCCTCACATGAATTTCAGTGTGAATACTAGGTGATTGCCCAGGGAGGAGAATAAAGTCTGCTTTGACCAGTGCATTGTCTCATGTTTCTGTGCTTGGTGAAAAACAGGCAGAAATCAGCAATTTTTAGAAGTGTTTAATAACAAGTGTTTGTGTCTCTGGGCTAGAAGCACAAGAATGAAAACATGACACAGGTGATAGATAGGTTTTGTGAACAGTTCAGTTAGAAGCCACTAAGTTGTCGGACTTTGATCACGTGGGAGAGGAAAGCTTCTCATGTGGGTGTATTTCGCAGTGCCTGATTACCATCATTATCTCTCATGGCGAGCATGATGGAGTTGCCGACATCTGAAAAGGACCTCAAACTTGGATCTGCCGTTGGGGTTTCTTTAAAATTTCTGAATTAGAGCATAATATTAACAAACTTAAGGAAACTGCGAAAGATATTGGTCTATCCAAGAAAGACAGACTTGCACTTAAAAAACTAGAGAGCAAACTCAGTGAATACCGAACTATCCTAGAAAATATCAAAATTCCAGAATTAGAAAAAATTCAAAAAACAAATAAAGCAAAAATCTCCAACTCTCAACCTCAATCTTCACTACAATCTAATGACAGCAAACAAGAACTCAGCCCTCTCCTCACAAAAATCAATAGTGATAGATGAAAAGCCATTCCTACCGAAAAGATTCCTATAAATTTAACCCCTCAGGGGCCTCACTCTTGTGAGTACGGGTGTGGCAATCCCGAGGTACCCTAGCCCTTCAGGGGATCATCTTCTTGAAGAGGCGGGTGTCACGATCCTGGAGCCCCAGTGATCTATCCTCTTTTCCGTCTCCTCTCCTCTTGGCTGGAACTTTTCCCCTTCCCTTCTCCCTGGTGGTTTCTCTCTACGGAGTTTGGGGCTCGTCACGAGAGACTGGAGCAGTCCATGTCTCTAGTTTTCGAGTGGCGAGAAAACTGCCCACGTGTTTGCCGTGCGTGGAGACCCGTGTCGCTGGAAAGGAGGGTCCTGGTAGTTGAGGGGCGAGGTACTGTCCCCAACACACTGCTTTGGCCTCTGCTTCAGCTAAACGGGAGGCACCTTAGTCGTCCTCACGAGTGTCAATCGGCTGGTCACTAGTCCTTGTGTCAGTGGCTTGGGGTCAAGCTCTCGGGAGTACCTGCTTTCGGGAAAGCCGACTGTGGGGCTTCAGTTTGCGTATAGGTCCGGCTAGCCCTAACACAGGAATCTGTACTAATTCAGAAGTCAAACAACAAAAATCAACGTTATACCTACAAAATATTCACAGGACTAGTTTCGATGGTTTTACCGAACCATCATCTTCAGCTGCAAAACCGCAAATGCCACTTGCTTATTCTTGTCCAGGCTTTCTTATCTTATCTAATCATTATTTCCTATCTTGTTCATTTGCGGTTTTGCAGCTGAAGATGATGGTTCGGTAAAACCATCGAAACTAGTCCTGTGAAAATTTTGTAGGTATAACGCTGATTTTTGTTGTTTGACTTCTGAATTAGTATTTATTCGGCGTGTTATTGTGTCTTAATTACAGGAATCTGTGTTCCCTTGTTGGGCTCCGTGGTGGGCGGGGCCGTCGGACCCGAATTTTTCTGTTTCAATTATGGCTTCCCTTTTCATTCTTAAAAAACCCGATTCAAATGACACCAACCAAAATATAGAAATCGTTGACAAATCAATTAACAAAATCCGGACCGATGAAAATGCCAAAGATACTGAAACTATTGACAAATCCATTACCAAGAAGATCCGCACCGATGCAAATGCCAAAGAATCTACTGATTGTCCGCGCTTTGTTGTTTCCAGTGCCTCTGGAGAATTGCAAAAGATGTCTCCTTTCCTGGTCAGCAAATACATTCATTCCTGCATAGGTGAGCCAAGGAACATAAAGCGTCTCCGTTCTGGAGACTTGCTCATTGATACCCTTTCGGCCACCCAGTCTGCTTCACTTTTACGTCAAACCAAACTTGGACAAGTAGCTATAACAGTGTCAGCACACAAAACACTTAATACCTGTAGAGGCGTGATCTCGGAGATCGACCTTCTGTGTGTTTCAGAAGAAGAGTTCGTTTCCGAGTTAGCTGACCAAAATGTCTGTGGTGCTAGGCGGATCAAGGTGCGAAAGGAAGGTCAGTTGATTGACACGAAACACGTGATCCTGACCTTCAAATCGCCTGATCAAACACATCAAAGAATTTCATAAAAAATGGTCCTGGAACATGACATCAATAAAGTAAATCTAGATTTCATCTAATGAATTGCAGGAAAAGGTGCAGATAACAGTCCACAAAAAATCCCATTAATGAACTAATAGATAATGACTTAAACCACCAGCAGCAAGCCTGCAGTATTTTGTTGGAAGACTTCTTCACATTCCTGCTTGGAAGGGCATTCTTTTCTGTGATGAATTTGCTATTTATGGAGTTTGTTGGATATGAACATCTTCACATGGGCAAACAATATCTTACATTTTTACTAAGAAATTGAGAACTATCCTGTGCATAACATGCTTTGGCCGGGGGTCGCTGAAGAACGCATGTTTGGTCCATACTTATTTGGAGTTTCCATGGTCTGGTTACTTATCTGGAGATATTGAATGACTGACTTGTTCCACAGCTCCAAAATTTTGACATCAACGACATGGTTATTTTCCAACATGACTGAGCTCCCTCTCACTTTGCACTTGCAGTTCATGAATGCCTAAATGAACTATTTCCTGGCCGATGGGTAGGAAATAGGTCCCCAAATTCATGAGTTTCTTATCGGCTGCTTCAAAGTCCGGACCTTATGACACCAGACACTACCCTGTGGGGGATTATCAAATCACACGTCAGTAAGAAGTGGTACGTGGACAAATCTGGCAAGTCTGCTTCAATCCTTGCAGCATGTAACACTGCAGCTGCTAAAGCGGAAGAGTAGGAGGATATTCAGGAAGAGTAAGAGAGCATGTTTGACTTTTGGCTACATTATATTCTAAAAAGGAATTACGTTATCTAAAAAGGAATTATTTGTTGTTTTCATTTCGAAGATGAAATTGATGAGGCTATAAATGCATTCTTTTCATCGATTTCAAGAAATGAATGGCTTGAGGAATTTAATTATTGGAAATTCCCCTACAGAAATCCATTGATGCTGGAGAAGATTACTTTGGACACTTATAGTATTCGTTATGCGTGTGCTGCAAAACTCAGAGGAGATATATAAGTTTAGACTTTCAGTATCAGTGATGGCTATATGTTAAGATATAAATCTTGTACTATGATTCTAAACTAATGAGTGGACTGTATAGCAAAAGAAATAACTAATTTATTGACAGTAATTAACTACATTCAGATCTAATACATGCTCTGGCATGTTGCTTAGCCGAATCCAGATGGCCAAGTGAGCGTTTCTCTTCATATCCAATAGGTGGCGCTGTATTCTAACTTAACATGCAGCCGCCCGTTGAAATTACAAATTTCAACATGTAAATTACAAACATACAATTTAACATTTCAAGAACAACTAATTCTACAGTAGAAATATGAAAGCTAATAGATAATCTTTCATTATGAATACAATATAAAATAATATAACATTTTTAAGAGCATAAACATTCACTATGCTACAATCGAACTTATTCTTTAAACAGTTCCATTTTAATATAAAGCACAATTTCCAATAAGAACACAATAATGTAAGCTAAGCATTACTATCCTGGGTAGGTAATAAACAAATTTTACTAATACATCGAATATACACACCATTTGATGTTTTCACTTTAACAACTGTGGCCTTATTATCTTTACCAGGTAAAACTTCTAGAATTCTAGCTAAAGACCATTTAAATGGAGGAAGATTATCTTCCTTTAACATACCTGCCTTTAAATTTTCTTTTTTAATAAACCATTTGGTGCGTTGTTGGAGATGATTTAAATAATCAGTTTGCCAACGTTTCCAAATAACTTGAATAAACTTGGTAATAATCTGCCATTTAGAAAGTCTCTTATCTGTAAGATTTGACAAATCCGGTTCAGGATATGAAGTAATGGAACGTCCAGTTAAAAAGTGACCCGGCGTTAAGGGTCAAAGTCTTCAAAGTCATTTGCATCTGTTGATAAAGGTAAAATTGGACGAGAATTGAGAATACCTTCAATCTGTGTGACAACAGTCCAAAATTCTTCTAAAGTTAATTTATAACTGCTGATTGTACGCTGAAGATGATATTTAAATGACTTAATAATACCTGCTTCCCATAAACCACCAAAATTTGGCGCTCTAGGTGGAATCAGTTTCCAATTTATACCTTCAGATGTTAAGAAATCTGCTATGTCAGAATTAGATTTAAGGGCTAAGCTATGCAATTTTTTTAGTTCTGATTTTGCACCAACCATATTAGTACCGTTATCTGACATTATAGTATTACATTTTCCACGTCTAGCAATAAATCTTTTAATAGTAGCAAGTAATGAATCTGTGGTTAAATCAGTTACTACCTCTAAATGTACTGCTTCTGCTTTAGTAGCTAAACATATGAATATAGCAACGTACACTTTTGCACAATTACCCTTTCTCTGATTTTTATACTTAATGAGGAATGGATCAGAAAAATCGACTCCATACGTATTAAATACAAACCCTGGGTTAGCTCTTTCACCAGGTAAATTTCCCATAAGTTGTTCACATACAATTGGTTTAACCTTAAAAACATGTTAACGTTCATGTACAACCTTTTGAGCTATATCTCGACCATTAATAACCCAAAATTTACTACGAACCTGATGCAATAGTGCTTGAGCACCAAGATGTAAATATTTAAAATGGTAATACTGAAAAATTAATCTAGTAAATACATGATCGGTTTTAACCATCAGAGCCTTTGATTTCGAATTTTTTTCTAACGGATATTTCATTTTATTAGTACTACGGTTAATGTTATCCAATAACTGACATTTTTTCTCTGAAAACGAAATTAATTCATCAAACGTTGGAACTTCTGTAGCATTAATGCTGAGTTCAAATTGTTTGCGCGTTTCATAATCTAGTTTCTGAAGTACGATATTTAATAACTGATTATCAGATAAATTATTTTTCTCATATTTTAAAACATTCAAAGCCCTAACGTTTTTAGTAACATTATCTATTACATATCTTATCCCTTTAGACAATTGGAAAGTTAAAGTACGTAAATCCATTATTGACTTTATATGCGCCTCAATTAATATTCTTTTATTTTCATACCTATCGTGAAGAGCTTTAAATAGAGAACTGAAAGTATCATCAACAGTTTCAAGATTTTTTGCTTCTTCAGTTAATGCAGCCTTTAAATAGTAGAGTTTCTGAACTTCAGTCAATTGAGTGTTATTCGCTATGATGTTTTCGAATTGAAGCTTAAAATTATTCCATTCTGTATATTTACGAGAAATTTTAGGAATTGGTAATTCTGGCAAACGTACTTTAGGATCAAATTTATTACAATCATTTTCATTTTCAGAATGTGCGATAGATTATAGAATTTCCGTAATTCTTACCTGGAGTATTTCAGTTCTTTCTTCCATTTCTTCATTGATGAATTATCTATTTCATCAACGCTTTTGAAATATATATTCCTTAAGTTTCTAATATCTATTTGAATGCTTTGAAGGGATCTATACTTTACTTGGCCCCTCAGGGGGCTCACTTTTGTGAGTACGGGTGTGGCAATCCCGAGGTACCCTAGCCCTTCAGGGGATCATCTTCTTGGTGAGACGGGTGTCACGATCCTGGAGGCCCAGTGATCTATCCTCTTTTCCGTCTCCTCTCCTCTTGGCTGGAACTTTTTCCCTTTTCTTCTCCCTCGTGGTTTCTCTACGGAGTTTTGGGCTTGTCACGAGAGACTGGAACAGACCTTGTCTCTAGTTCTCGAGTGGCGAGAAAACTGCCCACGTGTTTGCCGTGCGTGGAGACCCGTGTCGCTGGAAAGGAGGGTCCTAGTAGTTGAGGGGCGAGGTACTGTCCCCAACACACTACTTTGGCCTCTGCTTCAGCTAAACGGGAGGCACCTTAGACGTCCTCACGTGTGTCAATCGGCTGGTCACTAGTCCTTGTGTCAGTGGCTTGCGGTCAAGCTCTCGGGAGTACCTGCTTTCGGGAAAGCCGACTGTGGGGCTTCAGTTTACGTATAGGTCCGGCTAGCCCTAACACAGGAATCTGTGTTCCCTTGTTGGGCTCCGTGGTGGGCGGAGCCGTCGTCCTCACGGGTGTCAATCGGCTGGTCACTAGTCCTTGTGTCAGTGGCTTGGGGTCAAGCTCTCGGGAGTACCTGCTTTCGGGAAAGCCGACTTTGGGGCTTCAGTTTGCGTATAGGTCCGGCTAGCCCTAACACAGGAATCTGTGTTCCCTTGTTGGGCTCCGTGGTGGGCGGGGTCGTCGGACCCGAATCTTTATTCTTTCACTATGGCTTCTCATATCTACTTAATTAAAGATTTCGAGGTAACTCCAGTCACTCCAGTCAGTCAACCTAGTTCTGAAACTTCTACTGCTAAACCAATCACTGAACCTAAATAGGACTAAATAAACTAAAAAGGAACACAGGAAGAACAAACATCAATCATAATGGCCACCCTCGTCTCATGGAACTGTCGCGGTTTCCACCGAAATTTCCTTGACATCAAAGCTATGATCAATACTTATCTTCCTATGTGCTTCGCAATACAAGAGACAAATCTGAAACCAGATCAACATGCAAAACTTCGGAGATTTTCTCTCGTCAGGAAGGATAACCTTGCAGGTGAGCGTGCCAGTGGAGGTGTATGTCTCCTAACCTCACTGGACTATCCCTCAAGTTCCTTTCCTTTGACGACTTCTCTCCAAGTTGTCGCTGTACAAGTAAACTTTCATATTTTAGTTTCAGTCGTTTCTCTTTATTTGCCTCCTAATGAGCACATTGATCAGCAAGATTTAAATGATCTTTTAGAGCAGCTGCCTGAGCCTTTTATAATAATAGGTGATTTTAACGGCCATAGTCCGCTCTGGGGTAGTAAAGATACAAATTGCCGTGGAAGACAAATTGAGCAGATGATCGAAGATCATAGCCTTTGTCTCCTGAATAATGGGCAGAATACTTACTTCCACGAGCCTTCAAGGACATTCCACGCTCTCGACCTTGCCATCTGTTCACCATCTCTGCTGCCATTTTGCCCTTTTAGTGTGGGAAATGATCTTTACAACAGCGATCACTATCCCATTTTTATATCTCTTGCACGAAGAGGATCAAACCCCATGTCGAGATCCCCTCGATTCATACTCGATAGGGCAGACAGGGAACTCTTCTCTTCCATTGCAGAGCTCACAGATGAAATGGTAGAAGATGCGCATATCGATGATGCTGTTGAAGCTGCTACAAATACTATTATTGAGGCAGCTATGCTTTCCATTCCTAGAACATCAGTAAAAATACTGAAATATTCGAAACCGTGGTGGAATCGCGATTGTCATGAAGCACTGAAAAAAGAGAAAAAATCATGGGGTGTTTTTCGTAGATATCCTACTCTGCGAAACCTCATTGCATTTAAAAGAGCCAAAGCAAACGCACGAAAAGTAAGGAGGCAGAGCCAAAGGAATTCTTAGATTTCCTATGTGTCGTCAATTACATCCTCTACGCCTAGTAAGCGGGTTTGGGAAAGAGTTCGAAAAGCATGCGGAATATATAAGGACCACTCACTTTCCTTTTTGGAAAAAGATGGCCGAGTGATTAGCTTCATAGAAGAAATTGCAAATACTATAGGTGAGACATTTGCTGCCGTTTCTTCCAGCAGAAACTATTCACCTGCATTTCAAACTATCAAGCAGCACTCGGAAATAAATCCCATCGCATTCAACTCTTCCAAATCTGAGCCTTATAATAGAGCATTTACTATGGTGGAATTAAAGAGAGCTTTATTGCAGACACATAGGTCTTCTCCGTGTTTTGATGGCATAAATTACGAAATGCTAAAGCATCTGTCCTATAAGTCACTGAAAGCCCTTCTCGCTCTTTACAATAGAGGGTGGAAGGAGCGTACTTTTCCCAGTGCATGGAGGAGAGCTGTTGTCATTCCTATTGCAAAGCCAGGGAAAGACCCAAGGAATCCCTCGAACTATCGGCCAATAGCTCTTACCAGTTGTGTTTGCAGACTGTTTGAAAAGATGGTAAACAGCCGCCTAGTCTACTTCTTGGAAAAGAATAATATTATATCACCTTATCAAAATGGTTTTCGAAAGGGGATAACAACTGTAGATAACATGCTACTCTTAGAGACATCCGTTCGAAAAGCTTTTGTAAGAAGAAATCACCTTGTCTCAATTTTCTTCGATATAGAGAAAGCATATGATAAGGCATGGAGATACGGTATACTTCGGGATCTTCACGAGAGTGGCTTGCGCGGCAACCTACCAATTTTCATTCAGAATTTCCTGAACGCTAGAACTTTTCAAGTAAGAATTGGCTCTGTTTTTTCGGATGTTTTTCAACAGGAAGAGGGTGTGCCTCAAGGCTGTGTTCTTAGTGTAACGCTTTTCAGTTTAAAAATAAACTCTGTACTAAAAGAACTTCCTCTCACCATCTTGGGAACACTATATGTAGATGATTTACAGATTAGCTGTCGAGGAGCAGACATGAGATACATAGAGAGGCAATTGCAGGTGGCTCTGAATAAGATCCAAGAATAGTCAGACAAACAGGGATTTACTTTTTCGAAACAGAAAACTGTGTGCGTACACTTTTGTAGGAAGCGAGGTCTCCATCCTGAACCTGAGTTATATCTAAATGGTACAATTATTCCAGTTGCGCCCGAAGTAAAATTTTTAGGAGTGACGTTCGACCAGAAATTGACTTTCCTTTCTCATGTTTTAAACCTGAGAAAGAAGTGTCTAAAAACACTAAATATTTTAAAAGTGTTGGCGAACACCTCCTGGGGTGTAGAGCGTTGCTCCAGGCTTCGCATTTACAGAGCTCTAATTCGCTCTAGACTGGACTATGGCTCAGTTGTTTACGGATCCGCCCGGTCATCAGTATTGTTAAAACTGGATCCTGTTCATCATCAAGCTCTACGGATCTGTTCAGGACTTCTCCTGTCCAGAGCCTGTATGTTGACTGTAATGAACCATCACTTCATCTGAGGCGTGAACAATTGTCCCTTCTGCAATATCTTAATATTCTATCCCAACCTGAACATCCGAATAAGCTGTGCTTACTTGATGATGTGTGTAACGCTTTATTTGAAACACGTCCATCTTGTGTTCCTACATTTCTTTTAAGAGTTCGCCCTGTCATTGAGGAACTTTCCCTCTCTGATAGGCACCCCCAAACTGTACAGAATTTTTAAATCCCACCTTGGGAAAATGCACAGATTCAGCTTCTTGATGTTTTTAAGTATCATGTGAAGGCAAGCACTAACGAGATTATTTACAGACAACTCTTCGCTGAGCACAGGAACAAATATAGCAGTTATCTTTCAGTTTATACAGATGGGTCAAAGTCAAAAGATCATGTGGGGATGGCATTTGTAATTAAAGACCACATGGAGGGCAGACGCTTGCACAATGCTTTCTCTGTCTTAACATCCGAACTAACTGCGATATATTATAGTCTTTTATACATCTCAATGCTCTGCTACAAAAAGTTTATAATTTATACAGACTCGTATAGTGCTCATAAATCAGTAGAAGCTTTTCCTAATACTCAAAATCCAGTAATAGTAGATATTCTCAAAATACATATAAACTTAATGCATCGTGGATATGAAATCCTGTACTGCTGGGTTCCCGGGCATGTGGGAATAAAAGGGAATGAGCTGACAGATATCACAGCAAAATGTGCTGTTGAACTGTCCAGTCGTCTCATCCCTTTTGCAGACATCTGTTGTGTTGTGAAACAAAAGATCCGAAAAAAATGGCAGCAACTTTGGGATGTTCAGCTTCAAAATAAATTAAGACATGTAAAACCTAGAATTGAGCACTGGAAATTAACCAAAAATCGTAAGGAGGAAGTTCTTTTGACTCGCCTCAGAATTGGTCACACAAGAGTGACACATAGCTACCTTTTAAAAGCTGAAAATGAGCCTGTTTGTTTTAACTGTAATGTTTGTTTATCTGTTCGTCATATTTTAATTGAGTGTCCATGTTTTAATAGGCTTCGCCAGAAATATTTTAATAGCTGTGACTTGCCTCTCGACCGTTTAATTGGAAGAGAGGTCAATTGTGGTTTATTTTATTATTTGAAAGAGACTGCCTTTTATTACCAAATTTAATTTGTTTTGAAGACTGTGTCTTGAATTTTAATATGTGCTTTTAATTTGTTTTTATATGACTCCATCTTCTGGATTTGGTACATTTGTCTACTTGTTTATTTATTGAATTTTAAATCATCAATTGTAATCATCCCATCTCGTGTTTGGCGTGCTATAATCATCTTTGGTTTTTGCGCCATAATCTCTTACTCACTCACTGTCTCCATCAGGCGTTGAAATGTTGCAGGGGTGTTACAGTGTCCAAAAGGTATTACTTTAAGCTGCCAGTGTCCTTGACCGGTAGTGAACGCAGTTTTCTCTCTATCATCGGGATGAATTTCCACTTGCCAGTATCCAAATTACATATAAACTTAATGAATCGTGGATATGAAATCCTGTACTGCTGGGTTCCCGGGCATGTGGGAATAAAAGGGAATGAGCTGGCAGATATCACGGCAAAATGTGCTTTCGAACTGTCCAGTCGCCTCATCACTTTTGGAGACATCTGATGTGTTGTGAAAAACAAGATCCGAAACAAATGGCAGAAACTTTGTGATGTTCAGCGTCAAAACAAGTTAAGACATGTAAAGCCTAGAATTGAGCATTGGGATTTTGCTGGAAATCGTAAAGAAGTTCTTTTGACTCGCCTCAGAACTGGTCACACTAGAGTGACACATAGCTACCTTTTAAAAGCTGAGAATGAGCCTGTTTGTTCAAATTGTAATGTTTGTCTATCTGTCCGTCATATTTTAATTCAGCGTCCATATTTTAATAATATTCGTCAGAAATATTTTAAAAGCTGTGACTTACCTCTCGACCGTTTAATCGGAAGAGAGGCTAATTGTAATTTATTTTATTATTTAAAAGAAACTGGATTTTACTACCTAATGTAATATAATTTGAAGATTGTGTCTTGGATTTTATCGTGTGCTTTTACCTTGTTTTTATATGACTTCATCCTCTGGATTTGGTACATTTGTATACTTGTTTTTATTTATTGTATTTTAATTTCGTCATTTGTAATCATCCCATCTTTTGTTTGGCGCGTCATAATCATCTCTGGTTTTTGCGCCATAATCACTCACTCACTCACTCACTCCGTTAATTTACTAGTTGCCTCAGTCGGAATTCAAGTGGGGCTTTGTAAACGCAAGTAACTGGAGTGCATGCTGCTAGCACTTCACCCTTTTGGATGTTTCTCGGTCTGTGGCTAACATTCGCCACTCTCACAGGGATGAAATCTTTTGAAAAGTCTACTAATGAGGAGGCCACTAATACCTCTCTTTGACTATTTTCAGGGTATTCAATTAGTCCAAATCTGAAGGTATTCTTTTTTATGGAGCCTGCTATTAATAATTCTGTCATCAGAGGGATGGTGACATCTGTTTTTGTTGTTACTTGGTGAGCTGAGGAAATGCCGCTCTTCATTTCAAACACAGTTATATCTTCTTTTGCGGAGCGCACTTCGTTACGTTTAAAGTCCAACGTAAAGTTGTACTTCAGCAAAATGTCCAGTCCGAGTATTAATTCGTCTGCGATGTTAGCGACGAAAGTGCTGGTAGGTCTCATTTCGGAAGGTAATGGTAATGTTAATTCTCTTTTACCTTCAATGGGAATCATATCACTGCAACGTTTCGCTCAATTCTCGCGCTACATCTGTTCTCACGATGGTTACATTTGCTCCCGTATCTATAATCATCTTACAAGGATGCTTATTCACGTATCCTTGGACGAACAGTCCGTTATCTCCGCCGCTCGTTGAAGAGATTTGAAGAACTTTCAGAGGGGCTGCATCTTTGCCTGGCAACCTCCGCACCGTGACATTGCAGCATTTTAGTTTACCTGGTTTTGTTTCGCGGGAGCTCTCTTACAGTCCTGATTCAGGTGACAGTTTCTGCTGAGATGTCCTTCCAATCCGCAGTTCCAGCACTTGACGATTTTCTTCCCAGTATTGTTTTTATTAGGTGTTCTTAACGCCTCCCGAATTTCTCTTATTTCTTTTTTTATTTTCTAGATATCAAAATTTGGATCTTTTATTTGAGCCGCTCTAACAGGATGGCGATCTCTTCGACTCGCTTGTTGAGTCGACTCTAATTTCATAGCGTAGACCAAGGCAGATTTCAGTTCTTTCACATCCGCCAATCTGAGAGCTTTCTGAATTTCTGCATCCTTAACGGCATCGACGAAATGCATCAAGGCCAGATTTTCTCGGACATCAGGTGTACAGTCCGGATATGTTTGATGCGCCAACCTCTCGATGTCAGATACAAGTTCTTGAAGGCTTTCCGTGATTTTCCTGCTGGCGGGATTTCAACTGCAGACGGCTACAGTCCTTTGCGCACTTTTCCCCGAATCTCATTAGTTAAAGTACGTAAATCCATTATTGACTTTAAATGCGCCTCAATTAATATTCTTTTATTTTCATACCTATCGTGAAGAGCTTTAAATAGAGAACTGAAAGTATCATCAACAGTTTCAAGATTTTTTGCTTCTTCAGTTAATGCAGCCTTTAAATAGTAGAGTTTCTGAACTTCAGTCAATTGAGTGTTATTCGCTATGATGTTTTCGAATTGAAGCTTAAAATTATTCCATTCTGTATATTTACGAGAAATTTTAGGAATTGGTAATTCTGGCAAACGTACTTTAGGATCAAATTTATTACAATCATTTTCATTTTCAGAATGTGCGATAGATTATAGAATTTCCGTAATTCTTACCTGGAGTATTTCAGTTCTTTCTTCCATTTCTTCATTGATGAATTATCTATTTCATCAACGCTTTTGAAATATATATTCCTTAAGTTTCTAATATCTATTTGAATGCTTTGAAGGGATCTATACTTTACTTGGCCCCTCAGGGGGCTCACTTTTGTGAGTACGGGTGTGGCAATCCCGAGGTACCCTAGCCCTTCAGGGGATCATCTTCTTGGTGAGACGGGTGTCACGATCCTGGAGGCCCAGTGATCTATCCTCTTTTCCGTCTCCTCTCCTCTTGGCTGGAACTTTTTCCCTTTTCTTCTCCCACGTGGTTTCTCTACGGAGTTTTGGGCTTGTCACGAGAGACTGGAACAGACCTTGTCTCTAGTTCTCGAGTGGCGAGAAAACTGCCCACGTGTTTGCCGTGCGTGGAGACCCGTGTCGCTGGAAAGGAGGGTCCTAGTAGTTGAGGGGCGAGGTACTGTCCCCAACACACTACTTTGGCCTCTGCTTCAGCTAAACGGGAGGCACCTTAGACGTCCTCACGTGTGTCAATCGGCTGGTCACTAGTCCTTGTGTCAGTGGCTTGCGGTCAAGCTCTCGGGAGTACCTGCTTTCGGGAAAGCCGACTGTGGGGCTTCAGTTTACGTATAGGTCCGGCTAGCCCTAACACAGGAATCTGTGTTCCCTTGTTGGGCTCCGTGGTGGGCGGAGCCGTCGTCCTCACGGGTGTCAATCGGCTGGTCACTAGTCCTTGTGTCAGTGGCTTGGGGTCAAGCTCTCGGGAGTACCTGCTTTCGGGAAAGCCGACTTTGGGGCTTCAGTTTGCGTATAGGTCCGGCTAGCCCTAACACAGGAATCTGTGTTCCCTTGTTGGGCTCCGTGGTGGGCGGGGTCGTCGGACCCGAATCTTTATTCTTTCACTATGGCTTCTCATATCTACTTAATTAAAGATTTCGAGGTAACTCCAGTCACTCCAGTCAGTCAACCTAGTTCTGAAACTTCTACTGCTAAACCAATCACTCAACCTAAATAGGACTAAATAAACTAAAAAGGAACACAGGAAGAACAAACATCAATCATAATGGCCACCCTCGTCTCATGGAACTGTCGCGGTTTCCACCGAAATTTCCTTGACATCAAAGCTATGATCAATACTTATCTTCCTATGTGCTTCGCAATACAAGAGACAAATCTGAAAACAGATCAACATGCAAAACTTCGGAGATTTTCTCTCGTCAGGAAGGATAACCTTGCAGGTGAGCGTGCCAGAGGAGGTGTATGTCTCCTAACCTCACTGGACTATCCCTCAAGTTCCTTTCCTTTGACGACTTCTCTCCAAGTTGTCGCTGTACAAGTAAACTTTCATATTTTAGTTTCAGTCGTTTCTCTTTATTTGCCTCCTAATGAGCACATTGATCAGCAAGATTTAAATGATCTTTTAGAGCAGCTGCCTGAGCCTTTTATAATAATAGGTGATTTTAACGGCCATAGTCCGCTCTGGGGTAGTAAAGATACAAATTGCCGTGGAAGACAAATTGAGCAGATGATCGAAGATCATAGCCTTTGTCTCCTGAATAATGGGCAGAATACTTACTTCCACGAGCCTTCAAGGACATTCCACGCTCTCGACCTTGCCATCTGTTCACCATCTCTGCTGCCATTTTGCCCTTTTAGTGTGGGAAATGATCTTTACAACAGCGATCACTATCCCATTTTTATATCTCTTGCACGAAGAGGATCAAACCCCATGTCGAGATCCCCTCGATTCATACTCGATAGGGCAGACAGGGAACTCTTCTCTTCCATTGCAGAGCTCACAGATGAAATGGTAGAAGATGCGCATATCGATGATGCTGTTGAAGCTGCTACAAATACTATTATTGAGGCAGCTATGCTTTCCATTCCTAGAACATCAGTAAAAATACTGAAATATTCGAAACCGTGGTGGAATCGCGATTGTCATGAAGCACTGAAAAAAGAGAAAAAATCATGGGGTGTTTTTCGTAGATATCCTACTCTGCGAAACCTCATTGCATTTAAAAGAGCCAAAGCAAACGCACGAAAAGTAAGGAGGCAGAGCCAAAGGAATTCTTAGATTTCCTATGTGTCGTCAATTACATCCTCTACGCCTAGTAAGCGGGTTTGGGAAAGAGTTCGAAAAGCATGCGGAATATATAAGGACCACTGACTTTCCTTTTTGGAAAAAGATGGCCGAGTGATTAGCTTCATAGAAGAAATTGCAAATACTATAGGTGAGACATTTGCTGCCGTTTCTTCCAGCAGAAACTATTCACCTGCATTTCAAACTATCAAGCAGCACTCGGAAATAAATCCCATCGCATTCAACTCTTCCAAATCTGAGCCTTATAATAGAGCATTTACTATGGTGGAATTAAAGAGAGCTTTATTGCAGACACATAGGTCTTCTCCGTGTTTTGATGGCATAAATTACGAAATGCTAAAGCATCTGTCCTATAAGTCACTGAAAGCCCTTCTCGCTCTTTACAATAGAGGGTGGAAGGAGCGTACTTTTCCCAGTGCATGGAGGAGAGCTGTTGTCATTCCTACTGCCAAGCCAGGGAAAGACCCAAGGAATCCCTCGAACTATCGGCCAATAGCTCTTACCAGTTGTGTTTGCAGACTGTTTGAAAAGATGGTAAACAGCCGCCTAGTCTACTTCTTGGAAAAGAATAATATTATATCACCTTATCAAAATGGTTTTCGAAAGGGGATAACAACTGTAGATAACATGCTACTCTTAGAGACATCCGTTCGAAAAGCTTTTGTAAGAAGAAATCACCTTGTCTCAATTTTCTTCGATATAGAGAAAGCATATGATAAGGCATGGAGATACGGTATACTTCGGGATCTTCACGAGAGTGGCTTGCGCGGCAACCTACCAATTTTCATTCAGAATTTCCTGAACGCTAGAACTTTTCAAGTAAGAATTGGCTCTGTTTTTTCGGATGTTTTTCAACAGGAAGAGGGTGTGCCTCAAGGCTGTGTTCTTAGTGTAACGCTTTTCAGTTTAAAAATAAACTCTGTACTAAAAGAACTTCCTCTCACCATCTTGGGAACACTATATGTAGATGATTTACAGATTAGCTGTCGAGGAGCAGACATGAGATACATAGAGAGGCAATTGCAGGTGGCTCTGAATAAGATCCAAGAATAGTCAGACAAACAGGGATTTACTTTTTCGAAACAGAAAACTGTGTGCGTACACTTTTGTAGGAAGCGAGGTCTCCATCCTGAACCTGAGTTATATCTAAATGGTACAATTATTCCAGTTGCGCCCGAAGTAAAATTTTTAGGAGTGACGTTCGACCAGAAATTGACTTTCCTTTCTCATGTTTTAAACCTGAGAAAGAAGTGTCTAAAAACACTAAATATTTTAAAAGTGTTGGCGAACACCTCCTGGGGTGTAGAGCGTTGCTCCAGGCTTCGCATTTACAGAGCTCTAATTCGCTCTAGACTGGACTATGGCTCAGTTGTTTACGGATCCGCCCGGTCATCAGTATTGTTAAAACTGGATCCTGTTCATCATCAAGCTCTACGGATCTGTTCAGGACTTCTCCTGTCCAGAGCCTGTATGTTGACTGTAATGAACCATCACTTCATCTGAGGCGTGAACAATTGTCCCTTCTGCAATATCTTAATATTCTATCCCAACCTGAACATCCGAATAAGCTGTGCTTACTTGATGATGTGTGTAACGCTTTATTTGAAACACGTCCATCTTGTGTTCCTACATTTCTTTTAAGAGTTCGCCCTGTCATTGAGGAACTTTCCCTCTCTGATAGGCACCCCCAAACTGTACAGAATTTTTAAATCCCACCTTGGGAAAATGCACAGATTCAGCTTCTTGATGTTTTTAAGTATCATGTGAAGGCAAGCACTAACGAGATTATTTACAGACAACTCTTCGCTGAGCACAGGAACAAATATAGCAGTTATCTTTCAGTTTATACAGATGGGTCAAAGTCAAAAGATCATGTGGGGATGGCATTTGTAATTAAAGACCACATGGAGGGCAGACGCTTGCACAATGCTTTCTCTGTCTTAACATCCGAACTAACTGCGATATATTATAGTCTTTTATACATCTCAATGCTCTGCTACAAAAAGTTTATAATTTATACAGACTCGTATAGTGCTCATAAATCAGTAGAAGCTTTTCCTAATACTCAAAATCCAGTAATAGTAGATATTCTCAAAATACATATAAACTTAATGCATCGTGGATATGAAATCCTGTACTGCTGGGTTCCCGGGCATGTGGGAATAAAAGGGAATGAGCTGACAGATATCACAGCAAAATGTGCTGTTGAACTGTCCAGTCGTCTCATCCCTTTTGCAGACATCTGTTGTGTTGTGAAACAAAAGATCCGAAAAAAATGGCAGCAACTTTGGGATGTTCAGCTTCAAAATAAATTAAGACATGTAAAACCTAGAATTGAGCACTGGAAATTAACCAAAAATCGTAAGGAGGAAGTTCTTTTGACTCGCCTCAGAATTGGTCACACAAGAGTGACACATAGCTACCTTTTAAAAGCTGAAAATGAGCCTGTTTGTTTTAACTGTAATGTTTGTTTATCTGTTCGTCATATTTTAATTGAGTGTCCATGTTTTAATAGGCTTCGCCAGAAATATTTTAATAGCTGTGACTTGCCTCTCGACCGTTTAATTGGAAGAGAGGTCAATTGTGGTTTATTTTATTATTTGAAAGAGACTGCCTTTTATTACCAAATTTAATTTGTTTTGAAGACTGTGTCTTGAATTTTAATATGTGCTTTTAATTTGTTTTTATATGACTCCATCTTCTGGATTTGGTACATTTGTCTACTTGTTTATTTATTGAATTTTAAATCATCAATTGTAATCATCCCATCTCGTGTTTGGCGTGCTATAATCATCTTTGGTTTTTGCGCCATAATCTCTTACTCACTCACTGTCTCCATCAGGCGTTGAAATGTTGCAGGGGTGTTACAGTGTCCAAAAGGTATTACTTTAAGCTGCCAGTGTCCTTGACCGGTAATGAACGCAGTTTTCTCTCTATCATCGGGATGAATTTCCACTTGCCAGTATCCAAATTACATATAAACTTAATGAATCGTGGATATGAAATCCTGTACTGCTGGGTTCCCGGGCATGTGGGAATAAAAGGGAATGAGCTGGCAGATATCACGGCAAAATGTGCTTTCGAACTGTCCAGTCGCCTCATCACTTTTGGAGACATCTGATGTGTTGTGAAAAACAAGATCCGAAACAAATGGCAGAAACTTTGTGATGTTCAGCGTCAAAACAAGTTAAGACATGTAAAGCCTAGAATTGAGCATTGGGATTTTGCTGGAAATCGTAAAGAAGTAGTTCTTTTGACTCGCCTCAGAACTGGTCACACTAGAGTGACACATAGCTACCTTTTAAAAGCTGAGAATGAGCCTGTTTGTTCAAATTGTAATGTTTGTCTATCTGTCCGTCATATTTTAATTCAGCGTCCATATTTTAATAATATTCGTCAGAAATATTTTAAAAGCTGTGACTTACCTCTCGACCGTTTAATCGGAAGAGAGGCTAATTGTAATTTATTTTATTATTTAAAAGAAACTGGATTTTACTACCTAATGTAATATAATTTGAAGATTGTGTCTTGGATTTTATCGTGTGCTTTTACCTTGTTTTTATATGACTTCATCCTCTGGATTTGGTACATTTGTATACTTGTTTTTATTTATTGTATTTTAATTTCGTCATTTGTAATCATCCCATCTTTTGTTTGGCGCGTCATAATCATCTCTGGTTTTTGCGCCATAATCACTCACTCACTCACTCACTCCGTTAATTTACTAGTTGCCTCAGTCGGAATTCAAGTGGGGCTTTGTAAACGCAAGTAACTGGAGTGCATGCTGCTAGCACTTCACCCTTTTGGATGTTTCTCGGTCTGTGGCTAACATTCGCCACTCTCACAGGGATGAAATCTTTTGAAAAGTCTACTAATGAGGAGGCCACTAATACCTCTCTTTGACTATTTTCAGGGTATTCAATTAGCCCAAATCTGAAGGTATTCTTTTTTATGGAGCCTGCTATTAATAATTCTGTCATCAGAGGGATGGTGACATCTGTTTTTGTTGTTACTTGGTGAGCTGAGGAAATGCCGCTCTTCATTTCAAACACAGTTATATCTTCTTTTGCGGAGCGCACTTCGTTACGTTTAAAGTCCAACGTAAAGTTGTACTTCAGCAAAATGTCCAGTCCGAGTATTAATTCGTCTGCGATGTTAGCGACGAAAGTGCTGGTAGGTCTCATTTCGGAAGGTAATGGTAATGTTAATTCTCTTTTACCTTCAATGGGAATCATATCACTGCAACGTTTCGCTCAATTCTCGCGCTACATCTGTTCTCACGATGGTTACATTTGCTCCCGTATCTATAATCATCTTACAAGGATGCTTATTCACGTATCCTTGGACGAACAGTCCGTTATCTCCGCCGCTCGTTGAAGAGATTTGAAGAACTTTCAGAGGGGCTGCATCTTTGCCTGGCAACCTCCGCACCGTGACATTGCAGCATTTTAGTTTACCTGGTTTTGTTTCGCGGGAGCTCTCTTACAGTCCTGATTCAGGTGACAGTTTCTGCTGAGATGTCCTTCCAATCCGCAGTTCCAGCACTTGACGATTTTCTTCCCAGTATTGTTTTTATTAGGTGTTCTTAACGCCTCCCGAATTTCTCTTATTTCTTTTTTTATTTTCTAGATATCAAAATTTGGATCTTTTATTTGAGCCGCTCTAACAGGATGGCGATCTCTTCGACTCGCTTGTTGAGTCGACTCTAATTTCATAGCGTAGACCAAGGCAGATTTCAGTTCTTTCACATCCGCCAATCTGAGAGCTTTCTGAATTTCTGCATCCTTAACGGCATCGACGAAATGCATCAAGGCCAGATTTTCTCGGACATCAGGTGTACAGTCCGGATATGTTTGATGCGCCAACCTCTCGATGTCAGATACAAGTTCTTGAAGGCTTTCCGTGATTTTCCTGCTGGCGGGATTTCAACTGCAGACGGCTACAGTCCTTTGCGCACTTTTCCCCGAATCTCATTTCTAACGCATTCGAGAGGGGTTGAAGTTTGAAATCTGGTTTTCGGAGAGTACCCCCGAAGATGTCTGCAACATCTCCTCGGAGAGACGCAGCCAATTGCGAAGCCTTCATGTGAGAGTCCCACTTGTTATTTTCCGCCACGATGAAAGGTCTTATATACACTCCATGATGGTTTTCCATCGTATGAGCTTGGTTTGATAACCGTATGAGAGTACACTGGGGAAACCTTGAAATTTTCAGCTTCGTTCTTGGGCTCAGTCCGGTTTTCTTTCGAAACATTTACTTCTTTCCGGAATTTTCTCAATTTTTCTTCAAATCGTTCTTCTACAGCTGCTATTTTTGCTCCAATATCCTCTCTAAGCTCCACGATCTCGCTTTTAATCTTTTCTAGTTTCACTTCCATCTGTTCGAATTGCTCTTGCATCTTTTCTCGTATGGCTTTTATTTCGCTCTTGATCTCAGACTTTATCTCCTCCTGTCCGGCTTTCAACCAGGCTAAAAGGTCCATCAAAGTCTTCGTTTCTTACGCCATGGCTTTCCTCAGCAAGTAGTGTCATCATTATTCACTCCAAATCCATACGAACTCCGTACGAACGTGAAGGAAAATAATAACGTAACAACTGGTGTGAGAAAAACAAAAACGTAACAATATTCATTACTTACACTTTCAAAAACTATCCGTGACCTCGACCTTCAGTTTAGTTCTAAAGCGACAGTTTGAAAATTAAACGGCAGCTACACAGCTGTCAGAAAAATTACCGACGCGTCGATCTCTGTGAGGATCGAGACGATGACAAGAGACTCGCTCTTTCTCGAGTAGATTACAAAAAATGACCCTTTCTTCCATCTGGATGGTTCCAGACTAGGACCCAAATGCACTTGCCCTAGTATGTTTACTTTTCCGGGATAGCTTTCTCTTAAAATTTGTTTCGCGCTGCATTGCAAGGGGAAATACAACAATTTTATTTGTAATTTTACTAAAATTAGCTATCTGAATACAAAATTCCTAACAATATTTTCATTAAATCGATTATTAAATGAAATATTAATTAAAGACAGATGAGACCGGACAGACAATAACACATGTAATAAGAATGATATTTCCTACAAAAGCATAGTAATTGTAAGCAAATTATTAAGAAAATGCACGACCTGTTGATCTATGAAGATTGAAATTAGTCTCAATCACGCCCGTTTATTACAAAATACTTAACGGTGCACTAGGATTTATCATGTGGTGATGGCGATAAAGAGCGCGCCTTGCGCCCTCCGATAAATGTGGCCCCCTCAGGGGGCTCACTTTTGTGAGTACGGGTGGGGCAATCCCGAGGTACCCTAGCCCTTCAGGGGATCATCTTGGTGAGACGGGTGTCACGATCCTGGAGCCCCAGTGATCTATCCTCTTTTCCGTCTCCTCTCCTCTTTGCTGGAACTTTTTCCCTTCTCTTCTCCCTCGTGGTTTCTCTCTACGAAGTTTGGGGCTCGTCACGAGAGACTGGAACAGCCCTTGTCTCTAGTCTTCGAGTGGCGAGAAACCTGCCCACGTATTTGCCGCGCGTGGAGACCCGTGTCGCTGGAAAGGACGGTCCTGGTAGTTGAGGGGCGAGGTACTGTCCCCAACACACTACTTTGGCCTCTGCTTCAGCTAAACGGAAGGCACCTTAGTCGTCCTCACGGGTGTCAATCGGCTGGTCACTAGTCCTTGTGTCAGTGGCTTGGGGTCAAGCTCTCGAGAGTACCTGCTTTGGGGAAAGCGGTCTGTGCGGCTTCAGTTTGCGTATAGGTCCGGCTAGCCCTAACACAGGAATCTGTCTTCCCTTGTTGGGCTCCGTGGTGGGCGGGGCCCGAATCTTTATTCTTTCACTATGGCTTCTTCTCATATCTACTTAATAAAAGATATCGAGGTAACTCCTGTCACTCAAGTCACTCCTGTAACTCAACCTAGTTCTGAAACTTCTACTGCTAAACCAGTCACTCAACCTAGTTCTGAAACATCTACTGCTAAACCAGTCACTCAACCTAGTTCTGAAACGTCTACTGCTAAACCAGTCAGTCAACCTAGTTCTGAAAAGTCTACTGCAAAAAAATTACGTACAGATTCAAATAAAATAAATCATAACAATAGTCCCCGTTTCCTAGTCATCTCTAGTCCTTCTGGCGAAATGCATAAGATGTCTCCTTTCGTAATAAACAAATATATCCTATCTTGTATTGGTGAGCCGAGAAATATAAAGCGTCTCCGCTCCGGAGACTTGCTTATTGATACAAACTCAGCCACCCAGTCTGCTTCTTTACTTCAGATAACTAAACTTGGGCAAGCAAATGTCACTGTAACACCTCATAAGTCACTGAACTATTGTCGTGGTGTAATCTCAGAATTCGGCCTTCTGTATGTTTCTGAAGAAGAGATCGCTTCTGAGCTATCCATACAAAATGTCTGCGGTGTAAGGCGGATCAAGATGCGTAAAGAAGGTAAGTTGATAGACACGAAACACGTGATCCTTACCTTCAACACGCCTGATCTGCCTAAGAATATTAAGGCCGGATATCTAAATATTCCTGTAAGACCTTATATTCCAAACCCTATGCGATGTTTCCAATGCCAGCGTTTCGGCCATTCTAAGACGTCTTGTCGTGGCAACCTCACATGCGCCCGATGCTCACAGATTGGCCACGATTCTGAAAATTGTACCGCGGCGCCTCTTTGTATAAATTGCAAGGGTGAGCACCCAGCATTTTCACGCCTCTGCCCAAAATGGAAATCGGAAAAAGAAGTGCAGACTGCAAAGGTTACGAGGAACATCTCATATGCCGAAGCCAGAAGATTAGTCCAGAGCACACAGCTTCAACCAAATACATCATACGTCAGTGCTGTAAAATCATCTCATACAGTCGCCACCCAAACATCAATAGGCACACAGACCCTACCAAATAAACCCCAACCGTTTACATCCAACAAGAAAAAAGAAAATGCAACCCATATAGTACAAAAGAAAGAAACAGTTATTCAAAGTAAGCCCAAAACTACTACACATAAATATCCAATAAAAATAGAAGTCACAGCAATAGCTCTTTTGATGAGATGATTTCTGAATCTGCGGATTCAGACTTTATGGAAGTAGAAGAGGGTTTAGAAGTTCCCAGGCATCTACTTCCACGAAAAACAAAAGAACAGCACAGAAAAAACAAAAACCATTCATAAAGGCCACCCTAATGTCATGGAACTGTCGCGGTTTCCACCGAAATTTGCTTGACATTAAATCTATAATAAATGTGTACCATCCTGTGTGCTTAGCAATACAGGAAACAAATCTGAAACCAGAACATCATGCAAAACTTCGGAGGTTTTCTTTCGTCAGGAAGGATAACCTTGCAGGTGAGCGTGCCAGTGGAGGTGTAGGTCTCCTCTCCTCACTGGATTATCCCTCAAATGTACTTCCTTTGACGACATCCCTCCAAGTTGTCGCTACTCAAATAAATTTTGATATTGTTGTTTCATTTGTTTCTTTGTATTTGCCTCCAAATGAGCACATTTATCAGCAAGATTTAAATAATCTAATAGAGCAGCTGCTTGAGCCTTTTATCCTAATAGGAGATTTTAACGGCCATAGTCCACTCTGGGGTAGCAAAGATACAAACTGCCGAGGAAGACAAATTGAGCAGATGATCGAAGATCACAGCCTTTGTCTCCTAAATAATGGGCAAGATACGTACTTCCATGAGCCTTCAAGGACATTCCACGCTCTCGATCTTGCCATCTGTTCACCATCTCTGCTGCCATTTTGCACTTTTAGTGTGGGAAATGATTTTTACAACAGCGATCACTATCCCATTTTTATATCTCTTGCACGAAGAGGAGCAAACCCCATGTCGAGATCCCCTCAAGTCATACTCGATAGGGCAGACTGGGAACTCTTCTCTTCCATTGCAGAGCTCACAGATGAAATGGTAGAAGATGCGCATATCGATGATGCTGTTGAAGCTGTTACAAATACTATTATTGAGGCAGCTATGCTTTCCATTCCTAGAACATCAGGAAATATACTGAAATATTCGAAACCGTGGTGGAATCGCGATTGTCATGAAGCACTGAAAAAACAGAAAAAAGCATGGGGTATTTTTCGTAGATATCCTACTCTGCGAAACCTCATACCTTTTAAAAGAGCCAAAGCAAATGCACGAAAAGTAAGAAGGCAGAGCCAGAGGGATTCCTGGATTTCATATGTGTCATCAATAACATCCTCTACGCCTAGTAAGCGGGTTTGGGAAAGAGTTCGAAAAGCATGCGGAATGTATAAAGGCCACTCACTCTCCTTTCTGGAAAAAGATGGCCGAGTGATTAGCTCCATAGAAGAAATTGCAAATACTATTGGTGAGACATTTGCTGCCGTTTCTTCAAGCAGAAACTATTCACCTGCATTTCTCTCTATTAAGCAACACTCTGAAATAAATCCCATCGCATTCAACTCTTCCAAGTCTGAGCCGTACAATAGAGACTTTAGTATGGTTGAATTAAGGAGAGCTTTGTTGCAGACACATAGGTCTTGTCCGGGTCTGGATGGCGTGTATTATGAAATGCTAAAGCATCTGTCCTATAAGTCACTGAGTGCCCTTCTCACACTTTACAATAGAGTCTTGAAGGAGCGTACATTTCCCAGTGCATGGAGGAGAGCTGTTGTCATTCCTATTGCAAAGCCAGGGAAAGACCCGAGGAATCCCTCGAACTATCGGCCAATTGCCCTTACCAGCTGTGTTTGCAAACTGTTTGAAAAGATGGTAAACAGCCGCCTAGTCTACTTCTTGGAAAAGAATAATATTATATCACCTTATCAAAATGGTTTTCGAAAGGGGATAACAACTGTAGATAACATGCTACTCTTAGAGACATCCGTTCGAAAAGCTTTTGTAAGAAGAAATCACCTTGTCTCAATTTTCTTCGATATAGAGAAAGCATATGATAAGGCATGGAGATACGGTATACTTCGGGATCTTCACGAGAGTGGCTTGCGCGGCAACCTACCAATTTTTATTCAGAATTTCAACGTTTTATAGATGAACGCGGGATTTAGAAGGTGTTTATGCTTTCATCGATGACTTGCTCATAGCCTCTAAAGATTCTGAGGAACATTGCAGGCATTTGAAAGCTTTATTTTCCAAACTTCAGGAATATGGACTTTGCATAAATGTTTCAAAATGTATGTTTGGTCAAACGTCTATTTATTTTTTAGTTTTTCACCTTAGTGAAAAGGGAATTGAACCTCTTCCTGACAAAGTCAAATGTGTTTTGGATTTTCCTCAACCTAAAACTCTTACTCAGCTTCGCCGATTTTTAGGCATGTTTAACTTTTACAGATGTTTCATACGTAAAGCAGCGCATATTCTTTCTCCTTTAATAAAATTGTTAGAAGGCTATATTAATAAAAAGAAATCTCGTTCTCATGTTCAGGATTCATCCCCACAATTAAATCGGAATGAGAATGCTGAACAAACCTTTCTTGCTGCCAAAAATGCCATTGCTCAGGCTACTCTTTTCAGACACCCTATTACCGGAGCCCAGCTAAGCATCTGGGTAGATGCCTCAGACATCGCAATAGGCGGCATACTTATGCAGTTATCTCAACAAACATGGGAACCTATAGCTTTTTCTCTATGAAACTCAAGAAAAGTCAACAGAACTGGTCCGCGTAAGATAGGGAATTATTTTCAATTTATTCTGCAATTAAGAAATTCCGACACATGTTAAAGGGCAGAAATTTTATCATTTATACGGATCAAAAACCGTTAATATACGCTTTTAAACAAAATCCTCATAAATGTTCACCTCGACAATTGCGCCATTTAGATTTTATTTCTCAGTACTCTACTGATATTAGGCATTTGCAAGGTTCAAAAAACGTCGTTGCTGACGCTCTTTCAAGAATCGAAATTGATTCCATAACAAAATCTCCATTTTTGGATTTTAAAAAATTTTCGGAAGCTCAACAGCATGATCCGGAAGTACAAGACCTTCTCAAAAACAATACATCATCTTTGAAACTGGAATTTAAACCGTGCCAATATTCTGATGGTAATATTTTTTGTGACATATCAACGGACATTCCTCGTCAATTTGTTCCGAATTCCTTTCGCAGACTCATCTTTAATCATCTGCATAATTTGTCACATCGAGGAATTGCAGCTACTACGAAGCTTATTTGTTCTCGTTATGTATGGCCCGATATGAAACGTCATATTAAAAATTGGGTAAAATCCTGTGAATCTTGCCAAAAATCGAAATTTACTAGGCATACTAAAGCACCACTGGGCACATTCTCTCTTCCTGATGCACGTTTTTCAGAAATCCATATGGATATCGTTGGACCGTTACCTCCATCAGAAGCCAACGTGTACTTTTGACTCTAATAGATAGATTCTCCAGATGGCCTGAAGCCATTCCTATCCCGGATATGAAAACGGAAACCATTTGCAGAGCCATCTTCAACTGTTGGATATCTCGTTTTGGCTGCTCATCGATCATAAAAGGTTCTCAAATGAGATCCGCAATTTTTTAAGAATTTACGCGCATTTTGGGTACGAACAGAATCACAACAGCCTATCATTTAATGTCCAACGGCATTGTTGAACGATTTCATCGACATTTAAAATCTTTCAAGGCTCACGAGACCAATAACTGGACTGAAACCAGTGGCGACTCGTAATAAGCACTGTGGAACTGCAGCACCCCCTATTTCGACTTATTACTATTTTTAATATTTAATATAGTGTGTACTTTAGTCTTTAATTCTTTCTTTATACTTTTACAATACATAATCCTTAAGCTTAATGGCCCTCAGGGGCTCACTTTTGTGAGTACGGGTGTGGCAATCCCGAGGTACCCTATTCCTTCAGGGGATCATCTTCTTGATGAGACGGGTGTCACGATCCTGGAGCCCCAGTGATCTATCCTCTTTTCCGTCTCCTCTCCTCTTGGCTGGAACTTTTTCCCTTCCCTTCTCCCTTGTGGTTTCTCTCTACGGAGTTTGGGGCTCGTCACGAGAGACTGGAACAGCCCTTGTCTCTAGTCTTCGAGTGGCGAGAAACCTGCCCACGTATTTGCCGCGCGTGGAGACCCGTGTCGCTGGAAAGGACGGTCCTGGTAGTTGAGGAGAGAGGTACTGTCCCCAACACACTACTTTGGCCTCTGCTTCAGCTAAACGGACGGCACCTTAGTCGTCCTCACGGGTGTCAATCGGCTGGTCACTAGTCCTTGTGTCAGTAACTTGGGGTCAAGCTCTCGGGAGTACCTGCTTTCGGGAAAGCCGACTGTGGGGCTTCAGTTTGCGTATAGGTCCGGCTAGCCCTAACACAGGAATCTGTGTTCCCTTGTTGGGCTCCGTGGTGGGCGGGGCCGTCGGACCCGAATCTTTTCTCTTACAAACATGGCTTCAATTTTCATTCTCAAAAAACCTGACTCAAATGATACCAACCAAAATATAGAAATCGTTGAGAAATCCAGTAACAAAAAGATCCGGACCGATGAAAATACCAAAGATATTGAAGTTATTGACAAATCCATTACAAAGAAGATCCGTACTGCTGCAAATGCCAAAGAATCTCCTGATTGTCCGCGCTTTGTTGTTGTTTCCAGTACCTCTGGAGAATTGCAAAAGATGTCTCCTTTCCTGGTCAGCAAATACATTCATTCCTGTGTAGGTGAGCCAAGGAACATAAAGCGTCTCCGTTCTGGAGACTTGCTCATTGATACCCTTTCGGCCACCCAGTCTGCTTCACTTTTATGTCAAACCAAACTTGGACAAGTAGCTATAACAGTGTCAGCACACAAAACACTTAATACCTGTAGAGGCGTGATCTCGGAGATCGACCTTCTGTGTGTTTCAGAAGAAGAGTTCGTCTCCGAGTTAGCTGACCAAAATGTCTGTGGTGCTAGGCGGATCAAGATGCGAAAGGAAGGTCAGTTGATTGACACGAAACACGTGATCCTGACCTTCAAATCGCCTGATCTGCCGAAGAATATAAAGGCTGGGTATCTTAACTGTCCCGTAAGACCATATATTCCCAACCCAATGCGATGCTTCCAATGCCAGCGATTTGGTCACTCTAAGACATCCTGTCGTGGCACCCTTACGTGCGCCAGATGCTCGTTGGTTGGCCACGATAGTGATAAGTGCACCGCTGCGTCATTGTGTGTTAACTGCAAGGGTGATCACCCAGCATTTTCTCGCTCTTCTCCAAAATGGAAATCTGAAAAGGAAGTTCAGACCATAAAAGTTTCTAGGAATATTTCATATGCCGAAGCCAGGAGACAAGTTCAAAGCACACGGCCTCAATCAAACAAATCATATGCAAATGCCGTGATATCAACCCGCACTATAGCCACCCAAACTTCCATAACTACACAGACTCCGACAAATAAAACCCAGCAGCCTGAAAGCAAGAAAAAAGAAAATCCAACACATACAATGCAAAATAAAGAAATAACAATCTTGAGCAAACCAAAAACTGTGCCTCCAAAAATAGTATCCAAAAATAGAAGCCGATCTGTAGATGACATGAATTCTGAATCTCTAGATTCAGACGGTATGGAGGTGGAGGAGGGAATGGAAGATCCCGAGCATCTACTTCCGCGCAAAAGTAAAAAGGAACACAGGAAAAACAAACACCAATCATAATGGCCACCCTCGTCTCATGGAACTGTCGCGGTTTCCACCGAAACTTGCTTGACATCAAATCTATTATAAATGCTTATCATTCTGTGTGCTTCGCAATACAGGAAACAAATCTGTAACCAGAACACCATGCAAAACTTCGGAGGTTTTCTCTCGTCAGGAAGGATAACCTCATAGGTGAGCGTGCCAGCGGAGGTGTAGGTCTCCTCACCTCACTGGACTATCCCTCAAATGTACTTCCTTTGACGACATCCCTCCAAGTTGTCGCTACTCAAATAAATTTTGATATTGTTGTTTCATTTGTTTCTTTGTATTTGCCTCCAAATGAGCACATTTATCAGCAAGATTTAAATAATCTAATAGAGCAGCTGCCTGAACCTTTTATCATAATAGGAGATTTTAACGGCCATAGTTCACTCTGGGGAAGTAAAGATACAAATTGCCGAGGAAGACAAATTGAGCAGATGATCGAAGATCATAGCCTTTGTCTCCTAAATAATGCGCAAGATACGTACTTCCATGAGCCTTCAAGGACATTCCACGCTCTCGATCTTGCCATCTGTTCACCATCTCTGTTGCCATTTTGCACTTTTAGTGTCGGAAATGACCTGTACAACAGCGATCATTATCCTATTTTTGTGTCTCTTGCACGAAGAGGAGCAAACCCCGTGTCGAGAGTCCCTCGTTTTATCCTGGACAGGACAGACTGGGAACTCTTCTCTTCCGTTGCAGAGCTGACGGAGGAAATGGTAGAAGGTGTGCATATCGATGACGCTGTTGAAGCTGTTACTAATACTATTATTCAGGCAGCTATGCTTTCGATTCCTAGAACATCAGGAAAAACACTAAAATATTCGAAACCGTGGTGGACTCGCGACTGTCATGAAGCACTGAAAAAACAGAAAAAAGCATGGGGTATTTTTCGTAGATATCCTACTCTGCGAAACCTCATAGCTTTTAAAAGAGCCAAAGCAAATGCACGGAAAGTAAGAAGGCAGAGCCAGAGGGATTCCTGGATTTCATATGTGTCCTCAATAACATCCTCTACGCCTAGTAAGCGGGTTTGGGAAAGAGTTCGAAAAGCATGCGGAATGTATAAAGACCACTCACTTTCCTTTCTGGAAAAAGATGGCCGAGTGATTAGCTCCATAGAAGAAATTGCAAATACAATTGGTGAGACATTTGCTGCCGTTTCTTCCAGCCGAAATTACTCACCTGCATTTCTTTCTATCAAGCAACACTCTGAGAAAAATCCCATCGCTTTCAACTCTTCCAACTTTGAGCCGTACAATAGAGGCTTTACTATGGTTGAATTAAAGAGAGCTTTGTTGCAGACACATAGGTCTTGTCCGGGTCTGGATGGCGTGTATTATGAAATGCTAAAGCATCTGTCCTGTAAGTCACTGAGTGCCCTTCTCACACTTTGCAATAGAGTGTGGAAGGAGCGTACATTTCCCAGTGCATGGAGGAGAGCTGTTGTCATTCCTATTGCGAAGCCAGGGAAAGACCCGAGGAATCCCTCGAACTATCGGCCAATTGCCCTTACCAGCTGTGTTTGCAAACTGTTTGAAAAGATGGTAAACAGCCGCCTAGTCTACTTCTTGGAAAAGAATAATATTATATCGCCTTATCAAAGTGGTTTTCGAAAGGGGAGAACAACCGTGGATAACATGCTCCTCCTAGAGACTTCCATTCGGAAAGCATTTGTAAGAAGCCACCTTATCTCGGTATTCTTCGACATTGAGAAAGCTTATGATAAGGCATGGAGATACGGTATACTTCGGGATCTTCACGAGAGTGGCTTGCGCGGCAACCTACCAATTTTCATTCAGAATTTCTTGAAGAGTAGAACTTTTCAAGAAAGGATTGGCTCTGTTTTTTCGGATGTTTTTCAACAGGAAGAGGGTGTACCCCAAGGCTGTGTGCTTAGTGTAACGCTGTTCAATTTGAAAATAAATTCTGTACTAAAAGAACTTCCTCCTACCATCTTGGGATCACTATATGTAGATGATTTACAGATTAGCTGTCGAGGAGCAGACATGAGATACATAGAGAGGCAATTGCAGATGGCTCTGAATAAGATCCAAGAATGGTCAAACAAACAGGGATTTACTTTTTCGAAACAGAAAACTGTGTGCGTGCACTTTTGTAGGAAGCGAGGTCTCCATCCTGAACCTGAGTTATATCTAAATGATACAATTATACCAGTTGCGCCCGAAGTAAAATTTTTAGGAGTGACATTCGACCAGAAATTGACTTTCCTTTCTCATGTTTTAAACCTGAGAAAGAAGTGTCTAAAAACACTAAATATTTTAAAAGTGTTGGCGAACACCTCCTGGGGTGCAGAGCGTTGCTCCATGCTTCGCATTTACAGAGCGCTTTTTCGCTCTAGACTGGACTATGGCTCAGTTGTTTATGGATCCGCTCGCTCATCTGTTTTGTTAAAACTGGATCCTGTTCACCATGAAGGTTTGCGGATTTGTTCAGGACTTCTCCTGTAGAGAGCCTATATGTTGACTCTAACGAACCATCACTTTATCTGAGGCGTGAGCAATTGTCCCTTTTACAATATTTTAATATTTTATCCCAACCTGAACATCCCAATAAGCTGTGCTTACTTGATAATGAGTGTAACTCACTATTTGAAACACGTCCATCCTCTGTTCCTACTTTTCCTTTAAGAGTTCGCCCTGTCATTGAGAAACTTTCCCTCTCTGATATGCACCCCCAAGCAGTACAGGATTTTGAAATTCCACCTTGGGAAACTTCACGGATTCAGCTCCTTGATGTTTTCAAACATAACGTGAAGGCGAGCACTAACGAGATCGTTTATAGACAACTCTTTGCTGAGCACAGGCACAAATATAGCAGTTATTATCCGATATGCACAGATGGATCAAAGTCAAATGATCATGTCGGGATGGCTTTTGTATTTGAAGATTACATTGAGGGCAGATGCCTACACCATGCTTGCTCAGTCCTAACATCTGAACTAACTGCAATATATTATGCTCTTTTGTACATCTCGAAGCTCTGCCACAAGAAGTTCATAGTTTATACAGACTCGTATAGTGCTCTTAAATCTTTGGAAGCTTTTCCCAACACTGAGAATCCTGTGGTAGTGGATGTCCTGAAAATTCATATAAATTTAACGATTCGCGGATATGAAGTCCTGTACTGCTGGGTTCCTGGACATGCTGGAATAAAGGGAAATGAGCTTGCAGATATTGCAGCCAAATCTGCTGATGAACTGACTAGTCGCCTTATCCCTTTTAGAGATATCTGCTGTGTCATCAAGGGAAAAGTCCGGAAAAGATGGCAGCAAATGTGGGATGTTCAGCTTCAAAACAAGTTAAGACATGTAAAACCTAGAATTGAGCATTGGGAATCAACCAAAAATCGTAAGGAGGAAGCTCTTTTGACTCGCCTCAGAATTGGTCACACTAGAGTGACACATAACTATCTTCTCAAAGCTGAAAATGAGCCTGTGTGTTTTAATTGTAATGTTTGTTTATCTGTTCGTCATATTTTAATTGAGTGTCCATGTTTTAATAGTCTTCGCCAGAAATATTTTAATAGCTGTGACTTACCTCTCGACCGTTTAATCGGAAAAGAGGTCAATTGTAATTTATTTTATTATTTGAAAGAAACTGGCTTTTATCACCTAATGTAATTTGTTTTAAAGATTGTATCTTGAATTTTAAATGTGTGGTTTTAACTTGTTCTTATATGACTTCATCCTCTGGATTTGATACATTTGTCTACTTGTTTTTATTTATTGTATTTTAATTTCATCAATTGTACTCACCCCATCACGTGTTTGGCGCACTATAATCATCTTTGGTTTTGCGCCATAATCTCTCACTCACTCACCCCTTAAGCTTAATGTCAGTAGCCATCGCCCACTTTGTGAAAAAGGTACGAAAGTTTTCGTTTGGAACTGCGCGCTTCACAGTTCCAGCGACGTGGTGTGTTTCTGTTTTGCGCGTGCGCTCACAGAAAGCAGCACACGAGCCGGGTAGAGAGAGGAGCACTGTCGCTCTTGCAGTGCCAAAATTGTGGCATGTTATTGAAAACGTGATTTGTTTTTACTCCGCGCGTGTAGTATTCCTCCACAAGGTGGAACTTCATCATGCGGATCATAAACAGAGTTCATGAAAATTTGCAACTTTTAAAAGATTGCCTTACTGAAATTCAATCAACATCAAATGCAAATCAAACTATTGCAAAAGCAACAGGAATTTTAAAATATCTAAATGATGATAACTTCAAGTTTTGGTTACAGCTTTTTTTATCAGATGCCTCATGTTGAAATAATATACAACTAAATGCCATCCAGAGAAATTAGTGTGTTTAAAGTTAATGAATATATAACAAATTTCAAACTGCTATTTTAGAATTAAGAAACTCAAAGTTCTGTGAGAATTTTTTAAAGACACTGATGGCAGAATCTAAGGAAATATGTGACTTTATACTATGTATTGATATAATGCACAGATATTCTTCCACTAAACACTTAGCAGCTGTGAACTGTTTTAACAAAAAATGCTTAGTTTTAGGAATGAACCTTCCACAGAAGAAATAGTATTGACTACTGAAGCATATCCAATGACTGACAAAGAAAAGCTTGGAACTGAACTAAAAGTATTCTTCTGTAGGTCTGGTATCCATAAATACTGCAAATTAATTGAGCTACTGAAATTTATCTTCGAAAATAATCTAGATGAAATTGCGAAACTGATAAAAATTCTCTTGAGAGTTCCCATGACTACATCAGAGGCAGAACGCTGCTTTTACAACATTGAAAAGAATGAAAACTTTTATAAGAAGCACTAGCAATTCGGAGAGACTAAATGCGCTTGCATTGCTTTCAATAACGAAAAATTTCCTCAGTTGTCATCCAGAGATCAAGGAGAAAAGTATTGATCTTTTTGCGCAAATTAAAACAAGTAGAATGGATTTTATTTTTAAATGAATAGAAAAAGATTGAATTGTAACAATTTTGGTTAAAGTAATTAAGAAATGTTTAGTTTTTTTCTTGTAAGATTTCATGAAGTTTAATGAAATCATTAATTTATTAAATTAAATTAATTTTCATGAAGTTTAAAAATAAATTTTATTTTTATACGTATTTGTTTCCTTTTACACAATTTTAAAAAAGGTTACATTTTTTTGGAACAGCACCCTCATTAATTTTAGCCACTAGCCGCCACTGACTGAAACACTACCAGTTGTTATGCTTGGTATTCAGACAGCCGTAAAGGAGGATCTACAGTCATCTTGTGTTGAACTGGTGTACGGCACAACTCTCAAGTTGCCTAGTGATATGATAACGTCATCTAAGATATCTCCGTATGATACTCAATTTATCACGAATCTTCGGCAGAGAATGCAACAGTCAAATCCAATAGCAACATCTGCACATTGCCAAGAAAAGTGTTACGTAAGTGCTACCTTAAAGTCGTGTACGCATGTATACTTACGTGTCGATCGAGTAAAGCCACCTCTGTGCCAACCATATACAGGTCCGCATAAAGTCCTTTCTAGAATCTTAAAATGATATGCAGTTTGAAAAATGCTTAACCTTTTTATAAAATATTCAAAAAAGATTAAAAAAAGGTACTGTTCTGTTATCAGGACCGGGTTCAGAAATGTATTTATGTATGCTTGTATATTTGTATGTGTGTGTGTCTACATATACACATCTATGCACATTACAAACACAGGTTCATACATTTCCGATTCTAGTCCCGATAACAGAACAGTACCCCCCAAAAAACTTCTAATTCTCCATGCTTTAAAATTAAATTACAAACTAGATGAAGATAATGTTTCAACCATACATATTTTGGACAAAACAATGCAAACTCTTATTTTTATACAATTGTTCAAACTATTTAACATAAATTTATTGCTGCAATAAAATAATAAGCAATCTGATCACACATATTATTTTGAAACAGAATGCATAAACTAGACTAGAAAAAATTCAGTCATAAACATTTGGATAGCAGGGCAAATTAGATATTTGAAAAGACAGCCAGCCATTGAGATATACGTAATTCACGACAGAATGGAAACAATTCATAAAGCTGTGAAACATTGTCAAAATGACATAAATAACATAAATTCGAAAAGCAAAAAAAGTAAACATACAAGTATTGCAACTGAACTTACCTTTCTTGCAACAAAAATTATCCATACAAGTTAACCTCATGGCGCAGCCATTTTGGATTTCGTTTCAAATCAGACAAATGTTTACGGATTTGCGGAAGAATACGAGGAACTAGTAGTTTGCCGGATACAATGTGCAATGACGCGAAAGAATATAGTTCTGTAGAACTTCCTACATTATTCCGTAATAAACAGTACTATTTCCTAATTTTTTTCTTTATCTATTTAATTAATTAATAGGGAAATAGTTAAATAATGCCGAATTCACTTTTAATGAAATGTAAAATTTTGCATGTATGGGACGACCACCTTCCGTCCAATATTTCTGAGAATATAAACAAATTTTGGAATCTGACAGTATCAGTAAATAAATATATAGAATATCGCCTCTCAAACGACCACTTCTGAAAGTGACCAATAGTTCTGAGATTATAAATAAATATTGATATTAAGCATTATTTCTATAAGACTATTTCTATTATATATCTCTATATAAGACCAAAGTTTCTAGAATCTTGGATAGTCATCGGAGATGTATCTTTACTGCGAAATTATCGCACGACTGTAATTCAATATCAATAACAGATCGCGCGATTGAAAAACATTTTCAGTCCTGTACTTAGGGGAAAATTTTTTCTCCTTATAAGGTATTTCTCCCGCTTTCCTAGAGTGCCTTCCTTCAACACACCTGATCTGCCTAAGAATATTAAGGCCGGATATCTAAATATTCCTGTAAGACCTTATATTCCAAACCCTATGCGATGTTTCCAATGCCAGCGTTTCGGCCATTCTAAGACGTCTTGTCGTGGCAGCCTCACATGCGCCCGATGCTCACAGATTGGCCACGATTCTGATAATTGTACCGCTGCGCCTTTGTGTATAAATTGCAAGGGTGACCACCCAGCATTTTCTCGCTTGTGCCCAAAATGGAAATCGGAAAAAGAAATCCAGACTACAAAAGTTACTAGGAACATCTCTTACGCCGAAGCCAGAAGACTAGTCCAGAGCACACAGCTTCGACCAAATTCATCATACGCCAGTGCTGTTAAATCATATCGTACAGTTGCCACCCAAACATCAATAGGCACAGAGACCCTACCAAATAAAACCCAACCGTCTACATCCAACAAGAAAAAAGAAAATGCAACCCATATAGTACAAAAGAAAGAAACAGTTATTCAAAGTAAGCCGAAAACTGCCACACAAAAAATATCAAATAAAAATAGAAGTCGCAGCAATAGCTCTCTTGATGACATGATTTCTGAATCTGCGGATTCAGACTTTATGGAAGTGGAAGAGGGTCTGGAATTTCCCAGGCATCTACTTCCACGAAAAACAAAAGAACAGCACAGGAAAAACAAAAACCATTCATAATGGCCACCCTCGTGTCATGGAACTGTCGCGGTTTCCACCGAAATTTGCTTGACATCAAATCTATAATAAATGTGTACCATCCTGTGTGCTTCGCAATACAGGAAACAAATCTGAAACCAGAACACCATGCAAAACTTCGGAGGTTTTCTTTCGTCAGGAAGGATAACCTTGCAGGTGAGCGTGCCAGTGGAGGAGTAGGTCTCCTCTCCTCACTGGATTATCCCTCAAATGTACTTCCTTTGACGACATCCCTCCAAGTTGTCGCTACTCAAGTAAATTTTGATATTGTTGTTTCATTTGTTTCTTTGTATTTGCCTCCAAATGAGCACATTTATCAGCAAGATTTAAATAATCTAATAGAGCAGCTGCCTGAACCTTTTATCATAATAGGAGATTTTAACGGCCATAGTCCACTCTGGGGAAGTAAAGATACAAATTGCCGAGGAAGACAAATTGAGCAGATGATCGAAGATCATAGCCTTTGTCTCCTAAATAATGCGCAAGATACGTACTTCCATGAGCCTTCAAGGACATTCCACGCTCTCGATCTTGCCATCTGTTCACCATCTCTGTTGCCATTTTGCACTTTTAGTGTCGGAAATGACCTGTACAACAGCGATCATTATCCTATTTTTGTGTCTCTTGCACGAAGAGGAGCAAACCCCGTGTCGAGAGTCCCTCGTTTTATCCTGGACAGGACAGACTGGGAACTCTTCTCTTCCGTTGCAGAGCTGACGGAGGAAATGGTAGAAGGTGTGCATATCGATGACGCTGTTGAAGCTGTTACTAATACTATTATTCAGGCAGCTATGCTTTCGATTCCTAGAACATCAGGAAAAACACTAAAATATTCGAAACCGTGGTGGACTCGCGACTGTCATGAAGCACTGAAAAAACAGAAAAAAGCATGGGGTATTTTTCGTAGATATCCTACTCTGCGAAACCTCATAGCTTTTAAAAGAGCCAAAGCAAATGCACGGAAAGTAAGAAGGCAGAGCCAGAGGGATTCCTGGATTTCATATGTGTCCTCAATAACATCCTCTACGCCTAGTAAGCGGGTTTGGGAAAGAGTTCGAAAAGCATGCGGAATGTATAAAGACCACTCACTTTCCTTTCTGGAAAAAGATGGCCGAGTGATTAGCTCCATAGAAGAAATTGCAAATACAATTGGTGAGACATTTGCTGCCGTTTCTTCCAGCCGAAATTACTCACCTGCATTTCTTTCTATCAAGCAACACTCTGAGAAAAATCCCATCGCTTTCAACTCTTCCAACTTTGAGCCGTACAATAGAGGCTTTACTATGGTTGAATTAAAGAGAGCTTTGTTGCAGACACATAGGTCTTGTCCGGGTCTGGATGGCGTGTATTATGAAATGCTAAAGCATCTGTCCTGTAAGTCACTGAGTGCCCTTCTCACACTTTACAATAGAGTGTGGAAGGAGCGTACATTTCCCAGTGCATGGAGGAGAGCTGTTGTCATTCCTATTGCGAAGCCAGGGAAAGACCCGAGGAATCCCTCGAACTATCGGCCAATTGCCCTTACCAGCTGTGTTTGCAAACTGTTTGAAAAGATGGTAAACAGCCGCCTAGTCTACTTCTTGGAAAAGAATAATATTATATCGCCTTATCAAAGTGGTTTTCGAAAGGGGAGAACAACCGTGGATAACATGCTCCTCCTAGAGACTTCCATTCGGAAAGCATTTGTAAGAAGCCACCTTATCTCGGTATTCTTCGACATTGAGAAAGCTTATGATAAGGCATGGAGATACGGTATACTTCGGGATCTTCACGAGAGTGGCTTGCGCGGCAACCTACCAATTTTCATTCAGAATTTCTTGAAGAGTAGAACTTTTCAAGAAAGGATTGGCTCTGTTTTTTCGGATGTTTTTCAACAGGAAGAGGGTGTACCCCAAGGCTGTGTGCTTAGTGTAACGCTGTTCAATTTGAAAATAAATTCTGTATTAAAAGAACTTCCTCCTACCATCTTGGGATCACTATATGTAGATGATTTACAGATTAGCTGTCGAGGAGCAGACATGAGATACATAGAGAGGCAATTGCAGATGGCTCTGAATAAGATCCAAGAATGGTCAAACAAACAGGGATTTACTTTTTCGAAACAGAAAACTGTGTGCGTGCACTTTTGTAGGAAGCGAGGTCTCCATCCTGAACCTGAGTTATATCTAAATGATACAATTATACCAGTTGCGCCCGAAGTAAAATTTTTAGGAGTGACATTCGACCAGAAATTGACTTTCCTTTCTCATGTTTTAAACCTGAGAAAGAAGTGTCTAAAAACACTAAATATTTTAAAAGTGTTGGCGAACACCTCCTGGGGTGCAGAGCGTTGCTCCATGCTTCGCATTTACAGAGCGCTTTTTCGCTCTAGACTGGACTATGGCTCAGTTGTTTATGGATCCGCTCGCTCATCTGTTTTGTTAAAACTGGATCCTGTTCACCATCAAGGTTTGCGGATTTGTTCAGGAGCTTTCAGGACTTCTCCTGTAGAGAGCCTATATGTTGACTCTAACGAACCATCACTTTATCTGAGGCGTGAGCAATTGTCCCTTTTACAATATTTTAATATTTTATCCCAACCTGAACATCCCAATAAGCTGTGCTTACTTGATAATGAGTGTAACTCACTATTTGAAACACGTCCATCCTCTGTTCCTACTTTTCCTTTAAGAGTTCGCCCTGTCATTGAGAAACTTTCCCTCTCTGATATGCACCCCCAAGCAGTACAGGATTTTGAAATTCCACCTTGGGAAACTTCACGGATTCAGCTCCTTGATGTTTTCAAACATAACGTGAAGGCGAGCACTAACGAGATCGTTTATAGACAACTCTTTGCTGAGCAAAGGCACAAATATAGCAGTTATTATCCGATATGCACAGATGGATCAAAGTCAAATGATCATGTCGGGATGGCTTTTGTATTTGAAGATTACATTGAGGGCAGATGCCTACACCATGCTTGCTCAGTCCTAACATCTGAACTAACTGCAATATATTATGCTCTTTTGTACATCTCGAAGCTCTGCCACAAGAAGTTCATAGTTTATACAGACTCGTATAGTGCTCTTAAATCTTTGGAAGCTTTTCCCAACACTGAGAATCCTGTGGTAGTGGATGTCCTGAAAATTCATATAAATTTAACGATTCGCGGATATGAAGTCCTGTACTGCTGGGTTCCTGGACATGCTGGAATAAAGGGAAATGAGCTTGCAGATATTGCAGCCAAATCTGCTGATGAACTGACTAGTCGCCTTATCCCTTTTAGAGATATCTGCTGTGTCATCAAGGGAAAAGTCCGGAAAAGATGGCAGCAAATGTGGGATGTTCAGCTTCAAAACAAGTTAAGACATGTAAAACCTAGAATTGAGCATTGGGAATCAACCAAAAATCGTAAGGAGGAAGTTCTTTTGACTCGCCTCAGAATTGGTCACACTAGAGTGACACATAACTATCTTCTCAAAGCTGAAAATGAGCCTGTGTGTTTTAATTGTAATGTTTGTTTATCTGTTCGTCATATTTGAGTGTCCATGTTTTAATAGTCTTCGCCAGAAATATTTTAATAGCTGTGACTTACCTCTCGACCGTTTAATCGGAAAAGAGGTCAATTGTAATTTATTTTATTATTTGAAAGAAACTGGCTTTTATCACCTAATGTAATTTGTTTTAAAGATTGTATCTTGAATTTTAAATGTGTGGTTTTAACTTGTTCTTATATGACTTCATCCTCTGGATTTGATACATTTGTCTACTTGTTTTTATTTATTGTATTTTAATTTCATCAATTGTACTCACCCCATCACGTGTTTGGCGCACTATAATCATCTTTGGTTTTGCGCCATAATCTCTCACTCACTCACCCCTTAAGCTTAATGTCAGTAGCCATCGCCCACTTTGTGAAAAAGGTACGAAAGTTTTCGTTTGGAACTGCGCGCTTCACAGTTCCAGCGACGTGGTGTGTTTCTGTTTTGCGCGTGCGCTCACAGAAAGCAGCACACGAGCCGGGTAGAGAGAGGAGCACTGTCGCTCTTGCAGTGCCAAAATTGTGGCATGTTATTGAAAACGTGATTTGTTTTTACTCCGCGCGTGTAGTATTCCTCCACAAGGTGGAACTTCATCATGCGGATCATAAACAGAGTTCATGAAAATTTGCAACTTTTAAAAGATTGCCTTACTGAAATTCAATCAACATCAAATGCAAATCAAACTATTGCAAAAGCAACAGGAATTTTAAAATATCTAAATGATGATAACTTCAAGTTTTGGTTACAGCTTTTTTTATCAGATGCCTCATGTTGAAATAATATACAACTAAATGCCATCCAGAGAAATTAGTGTGTTTAAAGTTAATGAATATATAACAAATTTCAAACTGCTATTTTAGAATTAAGAAACTCAAAGTTCTGTGAGAATTTTTTAAAGACACTGATGGCAGAATCTAAGGAAATATGTGACTTTATACTATGTATTGATATAATGCACAGATATTCTTCCACTAAACACTTAGCAGCTGTAAACTGTTTTAACAAAAAATGCTTAGTTTTAGGAATGAACCTTCCACAGAAGAAATAGTATTGACTACTGAAGCATATCCAATGACTGACAAAGAAAAGCTTGGAACTGAACTAAAAGTATTCTACTGTAGGTCTGGTATCCATAAATACTGCAAATTAATTGAGCTACTGAAATTTATCTTCGAAAATAATCTAGATGAAATTGCGAAACTGATAAAAATTCTCTTGAGAGTTCCCATGACTACATCAGAGGCAGAACGCTGCTTTTACAACATTGAAAAGAATGAAAACTTTTATAAGAAGCACTAGCAATTCGGAGAGACTAAATGCGCTTGCATTGCTTTCAATAACGAAAAATTTCCTCAGTTGTCATCCAGAGATCAAGGAGAAAAGTATTGATCTTTTTGCGCAAATTAAAACAAGTAGAATGGATTTTATTTTTTAAATGAATAGAAAAAGATTGAATTGTAACAATTTTGGTTAAAGTAATTAAGAAATGTTTAGTTTTTTTTCTTGTAAGATTTCATGAAGTTTAATGAAATCATTAATTTATTAAATTAAATTAATTTTCATGAAGTTTAAAAATAAATTTTATTTTTATACATATTTGTTTCCTTTTACACAATTTTAAAAAAGGTTACATTTTTTTGGAACAGCACCCTCATTAATTTTAGCCACTAGCCGCCACTGACTGAAACACTACCAGTTGTTATGCTTGGTATTCAGACAGCCGTAAAGGAGGATCTACAGTCATCTTGTGTTGAACTGGTGTACGGCACAACTCTCAAGTTGCCTAGTGATATGATAACGTCATCTAAGATATCTCCGTATGATACTCAATTTATCACGAATCTTCGGCAGAGAATGCAACAGTCAAATCCAATAGCAACATCTGCACATTGCCAAGAAAAGTGTTACGTAAGTGCTACCTTAAAGTCGTGTACGCATGTATACTTACGTGTCGATCGAGTAAAGCCACCTCTGTGCCAACCATATACAGGTCCGCATAAAGTCCTTTCTAGAATCTTAAAATGATATGCAGTTTGAAAAATGCTTAACCTTTTTATAAAATATTCAAAAAAGATTAAAAAAAGGTACTGTTCTGTTATCAGGACCGGGTTCAGAAATGTATTTATGTATGCTTGTATATTTGTATGTGTGTGTGTCTACATATACACATCTTTGCACATTACAAACACAGGTTCATACATTTCCGATTCTAGTCCCGATAACAGAACAGTACCCCCAAAAAAACTTCTAATTCTCCATGCTTTAAAATTGAATTACAAACTAGATTAAGATAATGTTTCAACCATACATATTTTGGACAAAACAATGCAAACTCTTATTTTTATACAATTGTTCAAACTATTTAACATAAATTTATTGCTGCAATAAAATAATAAGCAATCTGATCACACATATTATTTTGAAACAGAATGCATAAACTAGACTAAAAAAAATTCTGTCATAAACATTTGGATAGCAGGGCAAATTAGATATTTGAAAAGACAGCCAGCCATTGAGATATACGTAATTCACGACAGAATGGAAACAATTCATAAAGCTGTGAAACATTGTCAAAATGACATAAATAACATAAATTCGAAAAGCAAAAAAAGTAAACATACAAGTATTGCAACTGAACTTACCTTTCATGCAACAAAAATTATCCATACAAGTTAACCTCATGGCGCAGCCATTTTGGATTTCGTTTCAAATCAGACATATGTTTAACTGAACTGAACTTACCTTTCATACACTTTTACCTAACTTACAACTGAACTTACCTTTCATGCAACAAAAATTATCCATACAAGTTAACCTCATGGCGCAGCCATTTTGGATTTCGTTTCAAATCAGACAAATGTTTACGGATTTGCGGAAGAATACGAGGAACTAGTAGTTTGCCGGATACAATGTGCAATGACGCGAAAGAATATAGTTCTGTAGAACTTCCTACATTATTCCGTAATAAACAGTACTATTTCCTAATTTTTTTCTTTATCTATTTAATTAATTAATAGGGAAATAGTTAAATAATGCCGAATTCACTTTTAATGAAATGTAAAATTTTGCATGTATGGGACGACCACCTTCCGTCCAATATTTCTGAGAATATAAACAAATTTTGGAATCTGACAGTATCAGTAAATAAATATATAGAATATCGCCTCTCAAACGACCACTTCTGGAAGTGACCAGTAGTTCTGAGATTATAAATAAATATTGATATTAAGCATTATTTCTATAAGACCTTTCTATAAGACTATTTCTATTATATATCTCTATATAAGACCAAAGTTTCTAGAATCTTGGATAGTCATCGGAGATGTATCTTTACTGCGAAATTATCGCACGACTGTAATTCAATATCAATAACAGATCGCGCGATTGAAAAACATTTTCAGTCCTGTACTTAGGGGAAAATTTTTTCTCCTTATAAGGTATTTCTCCCGCTTTCCTAGAGTGCCTTCCTTCAACACACCTGATCTGCCTAAGAATATTAAGGCCGGATATCTAAATATTCCTGTAAGACCTTATATTCCAAACCCTATGCGATGTTTCCAATGCCAGCGTTTCGGCCATTCTAAGACGTCTTGTCGTGGCAGCCTCACATGCGCCCGATGCTCACAGATTGGCCACGATTCTGATAATTGTACCGCTGCGCCTTTGTGTATAAATTGCAAGGGTGACCACCCAGCATTTTCTCGCTTGTGCCCAAAATGGAAATCGGAAAAAGAAATCCAGACTACAAAAGTTACTAGGAACATCTCTTACGCCGAAGCCAGAAGACTAGTCCAGAGCACACAGCTTCGACCAAATTCATCATACGCCAGTGCTGTTAAATCATATCGTACAGTTGCCACACCAAACATCAATAGGCACAGAGACCCTACCAAATAAAACCCAACCGTCTACATCCAACAAGAAAAAAGAAAATGCAACCCATATAGTACAAAAGAAAGAAACAGTTATTCAAAGTAAGCCGAAAACTGCCACACAAAAAATATCAAATAAAAATAGAAGTCGCAGCAATAGCTCTCTTGATGACATGATTTCTGAATCTGCGGATTCAGACTTTATGGAAGTGGAAGAGGGTCTGGAATTTCCCAGGCATCTACTTCCACGAAAAACAAAAGAACAGCACAGGAAAAACAAAAACCATTCATAATGGCCACCCTCGTGTCATGGAACTGTCGCGGTTTCCACCGAAATTTGCTTGACATCAAATCTATAATAAATGTGTACCATCCTGTGTGCTTCGCAATACAGGAAACAAATCTGAAACCAGAACACCATGCAAAACTTCGGAGGTTTTCTTTCGTCAGGAAGGATAACCTTGCAGGTGAGCGTGCCAGTGGAGGAGTAGGTCTCCTCTCCTCACTGGATTATCCCTCAAATGTACGTCCTTTGACGACATCCCTCCAAGTTGTCGCTACTCAAGTAAATTTTGATATTGTTGTTTCATTTGTTTCTTTGTATTTGCCTCCAAATGAGCACATTTATCAGCAAGATTTAAATAATCTTAATAGAGCAGCTGCCTGAACCTTTTATCATAATAGGAGATTTTAACGGCCATAGTCCACTCTGGGGAAGTAAAGATACAAATTGCCGAGGAAGACAAATTGAGCAGATGATCGAAGATCATAGCCTTTGTCTCCTAAATAATGCGCAAGATACGTACTTCCATGAGCCTTCAAGGACATTCCACGCTCTCGATCTTGCCATCTGTTCACCATCTCTGTTGCCATTTTGCACTTTTAGTGTCGGAAATGACCTGTACAACAGCGATCATTATCCTATTTTTGTGTCTCTTGCACGAAGAGGAGCAAACCCCGTGTCGAGAGTCCCTCGTTTTATCCTGGACAGGACAGACTGGGAACTCTTCTCTTCCGTTGCAGAGCTGACGGAGGAAATGGTAGAAGGTGTGCATATCGATGACGCTGTTGAAGCTGTTACTAATACTATTATTCAGGCAGCTATGCTTTCGATTCCTAGAACATCAGGAAAAACACTAAAATATTCGAAACCGTGGTGGACTCGCGACTGTCATGAAGCACTGAAAAAACAGAAAAAAGCATGGGGTATTTTTCGTAGATATCCTACTCTGCGAAACCTCATAGCTTTTAAAAGAGCCAAAGCAAATGCACGGAAAGTAAGAAGGCAGAGCCAGAGGGATTCCTGGATTTCATATGTGTCCTCAATAACATCCTCTACGCCTAGTAAGCGGGTTTGGGAAAGAGTTCGAAAAGCATGCGGAATGTATAAAGACCACTCACTTTCCTTTCTGGAAAAAGATGGCCGAGTGATTAGCTCCATAGAAGAAATTGCAAATACAATTGGTGAGACATTTGCTGCCGTTTCTTCCAGCCGAAATTACTCACCTGCATTTCTTTCTATCAAGCAACACTCTGAGAAAAATCCCATCGCTTTCAACTCTTCCAACTTTGAGCCGTACAATAGAGGCTTTACTATGGTTGAATTAAAGAGAGCTTTGTTGCAGACACATAGGTCTTGTCCGGGTCTGGATGGCGTGTATTATGAAATGCTAAAGCATCTGTCCTGTAAGTCACTGAGTGCCCTTCTCACACTTTACAATAGAGTGTGGAAGGAGCGTACATTTCCCAGTGCATGGAGGAGAGCTGTTGTCATTCCTATTGCGAAGCCAGGGAAAGACCCGAGGAATCCCTCGAACTATCGGCCAATTGCCCTTACCAGCTGTGTTTGCAAACTGTTTGAAAAGATGGTAAACAGCCGCCTAGTCTACTTCTTGGAAAAGAATAATATTATATCGCCTTATCAAAGTGGTTTTCGAAAGGGGAGAACAACCGTGGATAACAGGCTCCTCCTAGAGACTTCCATTCGGAAAGCATTTGTAAGAAGAAGCCACCTTGTCTCGGTATTCTTCGACATTGAGAAAGCTTATGATAAGGCATGGAGATACGGTATACTTCGGGATCTTCACGAGAGTGGCTTGCGCGGCAACCTACCAATTTTCATTCAGAATTTCTTGAAGAGTAGAACTTTTCAAGAAAGGATTGGCTCTGTTTTTTCGGATGTTTTTCAACAGGAAGAGGGTGTACCCCAAGGCTGTGTGCTTAGTGTAACGCTGTTCAATTTGAAAATAAATTCTGTACTAAAAGAACTTCCTCCTACCATCTTGGGATCACTATATGTAGATGATTTACAGATTAGCTGTCGAGGAGCAGACATGAGATACATAGAGAGGCAATTGCAGATGGCTCTGAATAAGATCCAAGAATGGTCAAACAAACAGGGATTTACTTTTTCGAAACAGAAAACTGTGTGCGTGCACTTTTGTAGGAAGCGAGGTCTCCATCCTGAACCTGAGTTATATCTAAATGATACAATTATTCCAGTTGCGCCCGAAGTAAAATTTTTAGGAGTGACATTCGACCAGAAATTGACTTTCCTTTCTCATGTTTTAAACCTGAGAAAGAAGTGTCTAAAAACACTAAATATTTTAAAAGTGTTGGTGAACACCTCCTGGGGTGCAGAGCGTTGCTCCATGCTTCGCATTTACAGAGCGCTTTTTCGCTCTAGACTGGACTATGGCTCAGTTGTTTATGGATCCGCTCGCTCATCTGTTTTGTTAAAACTGGATCCTGTTCACCATCAAGGTTTGCGGATTTGTTCAGGAGCTTTCAGGACTTCTCCTGTAGAGAGCCTATATGTTGACTCTAACGAACCATCACTTTATCTGAGGCGTGAGCAATTGTCCCTTTTACAATATTTTAATATTTTATCCCAACCTGAACATCCCAATAAGCTGTGCTTACTTGATAATGAGTGTAACTCACTATTTGAAACACGTCCATCCTCTGTTCCTACTTTTCCTTTAAGAGTTCGCCCTGTCATTGAGAAACTTTCCCTCTCTGATATGCACCCCCAAGCAGTACAGGATTTTGAAATTCCACCTTGGGAAACTTCACGGATTCAGCTCCTTGATGTTTTCAAACATAACGTGAAGGCGAGCACTAACGAGATCGTTTATAGACAACTCTTTGCTGAGCAAAGGCACAAATATAGCAGTTATTATCCGATATGCACAGATGGATCAAAGTCAAATGATCATGTCGGGATGGCTTTTGTATTTGAAGATTGCATTGAGGGCAGATGCCTACACCATGCTTGCTCAGTCCTAACATCTGAACTAACTGCAATATATTATGCTCTTTTGTACATCTCGAAGCTCTGCCACAAGAAGTTCATAGTTTATACAGACTCGTATAGTGCTCTTAAATCTTTGGAAGCTTTTCCCAACACTGAGAATCCTGTGGTAGTGGATGTCCTGAAAATTCATATAAATTTAACGATTCGCGGATATGAAGTCCTGTACTGCTGGGTTCCTGGACATGCTGGAATAAAGGGAAATGAGCTTGCAGATATTGCAGCCAAATCTGCTGATGAACTGACTAGTCGCCTTATCCCTTTTAGAGATATCTGCTGTGTCATCAAGGGAAAAGTCCGGAAAAGATGGCAGCAAATGTGGGATGTTCAGCTTCAAAACAAGTTAAGACATGTAAAACCTAGAATTGAGCATTGGGAATCAACCAAAAATCGTAAGGAGGAAGCTCTTTTGACTCGCCTCAGAATTGGTCACACTAGAGTGACACATAACTATCTTCTCAAAGCTGAAAATGAGCCTGTGTGTTTTAATTGTAATGTTTGTTTATCTGTTCGTCATATTTTAATTGAGTGTCCATGTTTTAATAGTCTTCGCCAGAAATATTTTAATAGCTGTGACTTACCTCTCGACCGTTTAATCGGAAAAGAGGTCAATTGTAATTTATTTTATTATTTGAAAGAAACTGGCTTTTATCACCTAATGTAATTTGTTTTAAAGATTGTATCTTGAATTTTAAATGTGTGGTTTTAACTTGTTCTTATATGACTTCATCCTCTGGATTTGATACATTTGTCTACTTGTTTTTATTTATTGTATTTTAATTTCATCAATTGTACTCACCCCATCACGTGTTTGGCGCACTATAATCATCTTTGGTTTTGCGCCATAATCTCTCACTCACTCACCCCTTAAGCTTAATGTCAGTAGCCATCGCCCACTTTGTGAAAAAGGTACGAAAGTTTTCGTTTGGAACTGCGCGCTTCACAGTTCCAGCGACGTGGTGTGTTTCTGTTTTGCGCGTGCGCTCACAGAAAGCAGCACACGAGCCGGGTAGAGAGAGGAGCACTGTCGCTCTTGCAGTGCCAAAATTGTGGCATGTTATTGAAAACGTGATTTGTTTTTACTCCGCGCGTGTAGTATTCCTCCACAAGGTGGAACTTCATCATGCGGATCATAAACAGAGTTCATGAAAATTTGCAACTTTTAAAAGATTGCCTTACTGAAATTCAATCAACATCAAATGCAAATCAAACTATTGCAAAAGCAACAGGAATTTTAAAATATCTAAATGATGATAACTTCAAGTTTTGGTTACAGCTTTTTTTATCAGATGCCTCATGTTGAAATAATATACAACTAAATGCCATCCAGAGAAATTAGTGTGTTTAAAGTTAATGAATATATAACAAATTTCAAACTGCTATTTTAGAATTAAGAAACTCAAAGTTCTGTGAGAATTTTTTAAAGACACTGATGGCAGAATCTAAGGAAATATGTGACTTTATACTATGTATTGATATAATGCACAGATATTCTTCCACTAAACACTTAGCAGCTGTAAACTGTTTTAACAAAAAATGCTTAGTTTTAGGAATGAACCTTCCACAGAAGAAATAGTATTGACTACTGAAGCATATCCAATGACTGACAAAGAAAAGCTTGGAACTGAACTAAAAGTATTCTACTGTAGGTCTGGTATCCATAAATACTGCAAATTAATTGAGCTACTGAAAGTTATCTTCGAAAATAATCTAGATGAAATTGCGAAACTGATAAAAATTCTCTTGAGAGTTCCCATGACTACATCAGAGGCAGAACGCTGCTTTTACAACATTGAAAAGAATGAAAACTTTTATAAGAAGCACTAGCAATTCGGAGAGACTAAATGCGCTTGCATTGCTTTCAATAACGAAAAATTTCCTCAGTTGTCATCCAGAGATCAAGGAGAAAAGTATTGATCTTTTTGCGCAAATTAAAACAAGTAGAATGGATTTTATTTTTAAATGAATAGAAAAAGATTGAATTGTAACAATTTTGGTTAAAGTAATTAAGAAATGTTTAGTTTTTTTCTTGTAAGATTTCATGAAGTTTAATGAAATCATTAATTTATTAAATTAAATTAATTTTCATGAAGTTTAAAAATAAATTTTATTTTTATACATATTTGTTTCCTTTTACACAATTTTAAAAAAGGTTACATTTTTTTGGAACAGCACCCTCATTAATTTTAGCCACTAGCCGCCACTGACTGAAACACTACCAGTTGTTATGCTTGGTATTCAGACAGCCGTAAAGGAGGATCTACAGTCATCTTGTGTTGAACTGGTGTACGGCACAACTCTCAAGTTGCCTAGTGATATGATAACGTCATCTAAGATATCTCCGTATGATACTCAATTTATCACGAATCTTCGGCAGAGAATGCAACAGTCAAATCCAATAGCAACATCTGCACATTGCCAAGAAAAGTGTTACGTAAGTGCTACCTTAAAGTCGTGTACGCATGTATACTTACGTGTCGATCGAGTAAAGCCACCTCTGTGCCAACCATATACAGGTCCGCATAAAGTCCTTTCTAGAATCTTAAAATGATATGCAGTTTGAAAAATGCTTAACCTTTTTATAAAATATTCAAAAAAGATTAAAAAAAGGTACTGTTCTGTTATCAGGACCGGGTTCAGAAATGTATTTATGTATGCTTGTATATTTGTATGTGTGTGTGTCTACATATACACATCTATGCACATTACAAACACAGGTTCATACATTTCCGATTCTAGTCCCGATAACAGAACAGTACCCCCAAAAAAACTTCTAATTCTCCATGCTTTAAAATTGAATTACAAACTAGATTAAGATAATGTTTCAACCATACATATTTTGGACAAAACAATGCAAACTCTTATTTTTATACAATTGTTCAAACTATTTAACATAAATTTATTGCTGCAATAAAATAATAAGCAATCTGATCACACATATTATTTTGAAACAGACTAAAAAATTTAAACTAGACTAAAAAAAATTCAGTCATAAACATTTGGATAGCAGGGCAAATTAGATATTTGAAAAGACAGCCAGCCATTGAGATATACGTAATTCACGACAGAATGGAAACAATTCATAAAGCTGTGAAACATTGTCAAAATGACATAAATAACATAAATTCGAAAAGCAAAAAAAGTAAACATACAAGTATTGCAACTGAACTTACCTTTCATGCAACAAAAATTATCCATTCAAGTTAACCTCATGGCGCAGCCATTTTGGATTTTGTTTCAAATCAGACATATGTTTAACTGAACTGAACTTACCTTTCATACACTTTTACCTAACTTACATCTGAACTTACCTTTCATGCAACAAAAATTATCCATACAAGTTAACCTCATGGCGCAGCCATTTTGGATTTCGTTTCAAATCAGACAAATGTTTACGGATTTGCGGAAGAATACGAGGAACTAGTAGTTTGCCGGATACAATGTGCAATGACGCGAAAGAATATAGTTCTGTAGAACTTCCTACATTATTCCGTAATAAACAGTACTATTTCCTAATTTTTTTCTTTATCTATTTAATTAATTAATAGGGAAATAGTTAAATAATGCCGAATTCACTTTTAATGAAATGTAAAATTTTGCATGTATGGGACGACCACCTTCCGTCCAATATTTCTGAGAATATAAACAAATTTTGGAATCTGACAGTATCAGTAAATAAATATATAGAATATCGCCTCTCAAACGACCACTTCTGGAAGTGACCAATAGTTCTGAGATTATAAATAAATATTGATATTAAGCATTATTTCTATAAGACCTTTCTATAAGACTATTTCTATTATATATCTCTATATAAGACCAAAGTTTCTAGAATCTTGGATAGTCATCGGAGATGTATCTTTACTGCGAAATTATCGCACGACTGTAATTCAATATCAATAACAGATCGCGCGATTGAAAAACATTTTCAGTCCTGTACTTAGGGGAAAATTTTTTCTCCTTATAAGGTATTTCTCCCGCTTTCCTAGAGTGCCTTCCTTCAACACACCTGATCTGCCTAAGAATATTAAGGCCGGATATCTAAATATTCCTGTAAGACCTTATATTCCAAACCCTATGCGATGTTTCCAATGCCAGCGTTTCGGCCATTCTAAGATGTCTTGTCGTGGCAGCCTCACATGCGCCCGATGCTCACAGATTGGCCACGATTCTGATAATTGTACCGCTGCGCCTTTGTGTATAAATTGCAAGGGTGACCACCCAGCATTTTCTCGCTTGTGCCCAAAATGGAAATCGGAAAAAGAAATCCAGACTACAAAAGTTACTAGGAACATCTCTTACGCCGAAGCCAGAAGACTAGTCCAGAGCACACAGCTTCGACCAAATTCATCATACGCCAGTGCTGTTAAATCATATCGTACAGTTGCCACCCAAACATCAATAGGCACAGAGACCCTACCAAATAAAACCCAACCGTCTACATCCAACAAGAAAAAAGAAAATGCAACCCATATAGTACAAAAGAAAGAAACAGTTATTCAAAGTAAGCCGAAAACTGCCACACAAAAAATATCAAATAAAAATAGAAGTCGCAGCAATAGCTCTCTTGATGACATGATTTCTGAATCTGCGGATTCAGACTTTATGGAAGTGGAAGAGGGTCTGGAATTTCCCAGGCATCTACTTCCACGAAAAACAAAAGAACAGCACAGGAAAAACAAAAACCATTCATAATGGCCACCCTCGTGTCATGGAACTGTCGCGGTTTCCACCGAAATTTGCTTGACATCAAATCTATAATAAATGTGTACCATCCTGTGTGCTTCGCAATACAGGAAACAAATCTGAAACCAGAACACCATGCAAAACTTCGGAGGTTTTCTTTCGTCAGGAAGGATAACCTTGCAGGTGAGCGTGCCAGTGGAGGAGTAGGTCTCCTCTCCTCACTGGATTATCCCTCAAATGTACGTCCTTTGACGACATCCCTCCAAGTTGTCGCTACTCAAGTAAATTTTGATATTGTTGTTTCATTTGTTTCTTTGTATTTGCCTCCAAATGAGCACATTTATCAGCAAGATTTAAATAATCTAATAGAGCAGCTGCCTGAACCTTTTATCATAATAGGAGATTTTAACGGCCATAGTCCACTCTGGGGAAGTAAAGATACAAATTGCCGAGGAAGACAAATTGAGCAGATGATCGAAGATCATAGCCTTTGTCTCCTAAATAATGCGCAAGATACGTACTTCCATGAGCCTTCAAGGACATTCCACGCTCTCGATCTTGCCATCTGTTCACCATCTCTGTTGCCATTTTGCACTTTTAGTGTCGGAAATGACCTGTACAACAGCGATCATTATCCTATTTTTGTGTCTCTTGCACGAAGAGGAGCAAACCCCGTGTCGAGAGTCCCTCGTTTTATCCTGGACAGGACAGACTGGGAACTCTTCTCTTCCGTTGCAGAGCTGACGGAGGAAATGGTAGAAGGTGTGCATATCGATGACGCTGTTGAAGCTGTTACTAATACTATTATTCAGGCAGCTATGCTTTCGATTCCTAGAACATCAGGAAAAACACTAAAATATTCGAAACCGTGGTGGACTCGCGACTGTCATGAAGCACTGAAAAAACAGAAAAAAGCATGGGGTATTTTTCGTAGATATCCTACTCTGCGAAACCTCATAGCTTTTAAAAGAGCCAAAGCAAATGCACGGAAAGTAAGAAGGCAGAGCCAGAGGGATTCCTGGATTTCATATGTGTCCTCAATAACATCCTCTACGCCTAGTAAGCGGGTTTGGGAAAGAGTTCGAAAAGCATGCGGAATGTATAAAGACCACTCACTTTCCTTTCTGGAAAAAGATGGCCGAGTGATTAGCTCCATAGAAGAAATTGCAAATACAATTGGTGAGACATTTGCTGCCGTTTCTTCCAGCCGAAATTACTCACCTGCATTTCTTTCTATCAAGCAACACTCTGAGAAAAATCCCATCGCTTTCAACTCTTCCAACTTTGAGCCGTACAATAGAGGCTTTACTATGGTTGAATTAAAGAGAGCTTTGTTGCAGACACATAGGTCTTGTCCGGGTCTGGATGGCGTGTATTATGAAATGCTAAAGCATCTGTCCTGTAAGTCACTGAGTGCCCTTCTCACACTTTACAATAGAGTGTGGAAGGAGCGTACATTTCCCAGTGCATGGAGGAGAGCTGTTGTCATTCCTATTGCGAAGCCAGGGAAAGACCCGAGGAATCCCTCGAACTATCGGCCAATTGCCCTTACCAGCTGTGTTTGCAAACTGTTTGAAAAGATGGTAAACAGCCGCCTAGTCTACTTCTTGGAAAAGAATAATATTATATCGCCTTATCAAAGTGGTTTTCGAAAGGGGAGAACAACCGTGGATAACAGGCTCCTCCTAGAGACTTCCATTCGGAAAGCATTTGTAAGAAGAAGCCACCTTGTCTCGGTATTCTTCGACATTGAGAAAGCTTATGATAAGGCATGGAGATACGGTATACTTCGGGATCTTCACGAGAGTGGCTTGCGCGGCAACCTACCAATTTTCATTCAGAATTTCTTGAAGAGTAGAACTTTTCAAGAAAGGATTGGCTCTGTTTTTTCGGATGTTTTTCAACAGGAAGAGGGTGTACCCCAAGGCTGTGTGCTTAGTGTAACGCTGTTCAATTTGAAAATAAATTCTGTACTAAAAGAACTTCCTCCTACCATCTTGGGATCACTATATGTAGATGATTTACAGATTAGCTGTCGAGGAGCAGACATGAGATACATAGAGAGGCAATTGCAGATGGCTCTGAATAAGATCCAAGAATGGTCAAACAAACAGGGATTTACTTTTTCGAAACAGAAAACTGTGTGCGTGCACTTTTGTAGGAAGCGAGGTCTCCATCCTGAACCTGAGTTATATCTAAATGATACAATTATTCCAGTTGCGCCCGAAGTAAAATTTTTAGGAGTGACATTCGACCAGAAATTGACTTTCCTTTCTCATGTTTTAAACCTGAGAAAGAAGTGTCTAAAAACACTAAATATTTTAAAAGTGTTGGCGAACACCTCCTGGGGTGCAGAGCGTTGCTCCATGCTTCGCATTTACAGAGCGCTTTTTCGCTCTAGACTGGACTATGGCTCAGTTGTTTATGGATCCGCTCGCTCATCTGTTTTGTTAAAACTGGATCCTGTTCACCATCAAGGTTTGCGGATTTGTTCAGGAGCTTTCAGGACTTCTCCTGTAGAGAGCCTATATGTTGACTCTAACGAACCATCACTTTATCTGAGGCGTGAGCAATTGTCCCTTTTACAATATTTTAATATTTTATCCCAACCTGAACATCCCAATAAGCTGTGCTTACTTGATAATGAGTGTAACTCACTATTTGAAACACGTCCATCCTCTGTTCCTACTTTTCCTTTAAGAGTTCGCCCTGTCATTGAGAAACTTTCCCTCTCTGATATGCACCCCCAAGCAGTACAGGATTTTGAAATTCCACCTTGGGAAACTTCACGGATTCAGCTCCTTGATGTTTTCAAACATAACGTGAAGGCGAGCACTAACGAGATCGTTTATAGACAACTCTTTGCTGAGCAAAGGCACAAATATAGCAGTTATTATCCGATATGCACAGATGGATCAAAGTCAAATGATCATGTCGGGATGGCTTTTGTATTTGAAGATTACATTGAGGGCAGATGCCTACACCATGCTTGCTCAGTCCTAACATCTGAACTAACTGCAATATATTATGCTCTTTTGTACATCTCGAAGCTCTGCCACAAGAAGTTCATAGTTTATACAGACTCGTATAGTGCTCTTAAATCTTTGGAAGCTTTTCCCAACACTGAGAATCCTGTGGTAGTGGATGTCCTGAAAATTCATATAAATTTAACGATTCGCGGATATGAAGTCCTGTACTGCTGGGTTCCTGGACATGCTGGAATAAAGGGAAATGAGCTTGCAGATATTGCAGCCAAATCTGCTGATGAACTGACTAGTCGCCTTATCCCTTTTAGAGATATCTGCTGTGTCATCAAGGGAAAAGTCCGGAAAAGATGGCAGCAAATGTGGGATGTTCAGCTTCAAAACAAGTTAAGACATGTAAAACCTAGAATTGAGCATTGGGAATCAACCAAAAATCGTAAGGAGGAAGCTCTTTTGACTCGCCTCAGAATTGGTCACACTAGAGTGACACATAACTATCTTCTCAAAGCTGAAAATGAGCCTGTGTGTTTTAATTGTAATGTTTGTTTATCTGTTCGTCATATTTTAATTGAGTGTCCATGTTTTAATAGTCTTCGCCAGAAATATTTTAATAGCTGTGACTTACCTCTCGACCGTTTAATCGGAAAAGAGGTCAATTGTAATTTATTTTATTATTTGAAAGAAACTGGCTTTTATCACCTAATGTAATTTGTTTTAAAGATTGTATCTTGAATTTTAAATGTGTGGTTTTAACTTGTTCTTATATGACTTCATCCTCTGGATTTGATACATTTGTCTACTTGTTTTTATTTATTGTATTTTAATTTCATCAATTGTACTCACCCCATCACGTGTTTGGCGCACTATAATCATCTTTGGTTTTGCGCCATAATCTCTCACTCACTCACCCCTTAAGCTTAATGTCAGTAGCCATCGCCCACTTTGTGAAAAAGGTACGAAAGTTTTCGTTTGGAACTGCGCGCTTCACAGTTCCAGCGACGTGGTGTGTTTCTGTTTTGCGCGTGCGCTCACAGAAAGCAGCACACGAGCCGGGTAGAGAGAGGAGCACTGTCGCTCTTGCAGTGCCAAAATTGTGGCATGTTATTGAAAACGTGATTTGTTTTTACTCCGCGCGTGTAGTATTCCTCCACAAGGTGGAACTTCATCATGCGGATCATAAACAGAGTTCATGAAAATTTGCAACTTTTAAAAGATTGCCTTACTGAAATTCAATCAACATCAAATGCAAATCAAACTATTGCAAAAGCAACAGGAATTTTAAAATATCTAAATGATGATAACTTCAAGTTTTGGTTACAGCTTTTTTTATCAGATGCCTCATGTTGAAATAATATACAACTAAATGCCATCCAGAGAAATTAGTGTGTTTAAAGTTAATGAATATATAACAAATTTCAAACTGCTATTTTAGAATTAAGAAACTCAAAGTTCTGTGAGAATTTTTTAAAGACACTGATGGCAGAATCTAAGGAAATATGTGACTTTATACTATGTATTGATATAATGCACAGATATTCTTCCACTAAACACTTAGCAGCTGTAAACTGTTTTAACAAAAAATGCTTAGTTTTAGGAATGAACCTTCCACAGAAGAAATAGTATTGACTACTGAAGCATATCCAATGACTGACAAAGAAAAGCTTGGAACTGAACTAAAAGTATTCTACTGTAGGTCTGGTATCCATAAATACTGCAAATTAATTGAGCTACTGAAATTTATCTTCGAAAATAATCTAGATGAAATTGCGAAACTGATAAAAATTCTCTTGAGAGTTCCCATGACTACATCAGAGGCAGAACGCTGCTTTTACAACATTGAAAAGAATGAAAACTTTTATAAGAAGCACTAGCAATTCGGAGAGACTAAATGCGCTTGCATTGCTTTCAATAACGAAATTTTCCTCAGTTGTCATCCAGAGATCAAGGAGAAAAGTATTGATCTTTTTGCGCAAATTAAAACAAGTAGAATGGATTTTATTTTTAAATGAATAGAAAAAGATTGAATTGTAACAATTTTGGTTAAAGTAATTAAGAAATGTTTAGTTTTTTTCTTGTAAGATTTCATGAAGTTTAATGAAATCATTAATTTATTAAATTAAATTAATTTTCATGAAGTTTAAAAATAAATTTTATTTTTATACATATTTGTTTCCTTTTACACAATTTTAAAAAAGGTTACATTTTTTTGGAACAGCACCCTCATTAATTTTAGCCACTAGCCGCCACTGACTGAAACACTACCAGTTGTTATGCTTGGTATTCAGACAGCCGTAAAGGAGGATCTACAGTCATCTTGTGTTGAACTGGTGTACGGCACAACTCTCAAGTTGCCTAGTGATATGATAACGTCATCTAAGATATCTCCGTATGATACTCAATTTATCACGAATCTTCGGCAGAGAATGCAACAGTCAAATCCAATAGCAACATCTGCACATTGCCAAGAAAAGTGTTACGTAAGTGCTACCTTAAAGTCGTGTACGCATGTATACTTACGTGTCGATCGAGTAAAGCCACCTCTGTGCCAACCATATACAGGTCCGCATAAAGTCCTTTCTAGAATCTTAAAATGATATGCAGTTTGAAAAATGCTTAACCTTTTTATAAAATATTCAAAAAAGATTAAAAAAAGGTACTGTTCTGTTATCAGGACCGGGTTCAGAAATGTATTTATGTATGCTTGTATATTTGTATGTGTGTGTGTCTACATATACACATCTATGCACATTACAAACACAGGTTCATACTTTTCCGATTCTAGTCCCGATAACAGAACAGTACCCCCCAAAAAACTTCTAATTCTCCATGCTTTAAAATTGAATTACAAACTAGATTAAGATAATGTTTCAACCATACATATTTTGGACAAAACAATGCAAACTCTTATTTTTATACAATTGTTCAAACTATTTAACATAAATTTATTGCTGCAATAAAATAATAAGCAATCTGATCACACATATTATTTTGAAACAGACTAAAAAATTTAAACTAGACTAAAAAAAATTCAGTCATAAACATTTGGATAGCAGGGCAAATTAGATATTTGAAAAGACAGCCAGCCATTGAGATATACGTAATTCACGACAGAATGGAAACAATTCATAAAGCTGTGAAACATTGTCGAAATGACATAAATAACATAAATTCGAAAAGCAAAAAAAGTAAACATACAAGTATTGCAACTGAACTTACCTTTCATGCAACAAAAATTATCCATACAAGTTAACCCCATGGCGCAGCCATTTTGGATTTCGTTTCAAATCAGACAAATGTTTACGGATTTGCGGAAGAATACGAGGAACTAGTAGTTTGCCGGATACAATGTGCAATGACGCGAAAGAATATAGTTCTGTAGAACTTCCTACATTATTCCGTAATAAACAGTACTATTTCCTAATTTTTTTCTTTATCTATTTAATTAATTAATAGGGAAATAGTTAAATAATGCCGAATTCACTTTTAATGAAATGTAAAATTTTGCATGTATGGGACGACCACCTTCCGTCCAATATTTCTGAGAATATAAACAAATTTTGGAATCTGACAGTATCAGTAAATAAATATATAGAATATCGCCTCTCAAACGACCACTTCTGGAAGTGACCAATAGTTCTGAGATTATAAATAAATATTGATATTAAGCATTATTTCTATAAGACCTTTCTATAAGACTATTTCTATTATATATCTCTATATAAGACCAAAGTTTCTAGAATCTTGGATAGTCATCGGAGATGTATCTTTACTGCGAAATTATCGCACGACTGTAATTCAATATCAATAACAGATCGCGCGATTGAAAAACATTTTCAGTCCTGTACTTAGGGGAAAATTTTTTCTCCTTATAAGGTATTTCTCCCGCTTTCCTAGAGTGCCTTCCTTCAACACACCTGATCTGCCTAAGAATATTAAGGCCGGATATCTAAATATTCCTGTAAGACCTTATATTCCAAACCCTATGCGATGTTTCCAATGCCAGCGTTTCGGCCATTCTAAGATGTCTTGTCGTGGCAGCCTCACATGCGCCCGATGCTCACAGATTGGCCACGATTCTGATAATTGTACCGCTGCGCCTTTGTGTATAAATTGCAAGGGTGACCACCCAGCATTTTCTCGCTTGTGCCCAAAATGGAAATCGGAAAAAGAAATCCAGACTACAAAAGTTACTAGGAACATCTCTTACGCCGAAGCCAGAAGACTAGTCCAGAGCACACAGCTTCGACCAAATTCATCATACGCCAGTGCTGTTAAATCATATCGTACAGTTGCCACCCAAACATCAATAGGCACAGAGACCCTACCAAATAAAACCCAACCGTCTACATCCAACAAGAAAAAAGAAAATGCAACCCATATAGTACAAAAGAAAGAAACAGTTATTCAAAGTAAGCCGAAAACTGCCACACAAAAAATATCAAATAAAAATAGAAGTCGCAGCAATAGCTCTCTTGATGACATGATTTCTGAATCTGCGGATTCAGACTTTATGGAAGTGGAAGAGGGTCTGGAATTTCCCAGGCATCTACTTCCACGAAAAACAAAAGAACAGCACAGGAAAAACAAAAACCATTCATAATGGCCACCCTCGTGTCATGGAACTGTCGCGGTTTCCACCGAAATTTGCTTGACATCAAATCTATAATAAATGTGTACCATCCTGTGTGCTTCGCAATACAGGAAACAAATCTGAAACCAGAACACCATGCAAAACTTCGGAGGTTTTCTTTCGTCAGGAAGGATAACCTTGCAGGTGAGCGTGCCAGTGGAGGAGTAGGTCTCCTCTCCTCACTGGATTATCCCTCAAATGTACGTCCTTTGACGACATCCCTCCAAGTTGTCGCTACTCAAGTAAATTTTGATATTGTTGTTTCATTTGTTTCTTTGTATTTGCCTCCAAATGAGCACATTTATCAGCAAGATTTAAATAATCTAATAGAGCAGCTGCCTGAACCTTTTATCATAATAGGAGATTTTAACGGCCATAGTCCACTCTGGGGAAGTAAAGATACAAATTGCCGAGGAAGACAAATTGAGCAGATGATCGAAGATCATAGCCTTTGTCTCCTAAATAATGCGCAAGATACGTACTTCCATGAGCCTTCAAGGACATTCCACGCTCTCGATCTTGCCATGTGTTCACCATCTCTGTTGCCATTTTGCACTTTTAGTGTCGGAAATGACCTGTACAACAGCGATCATTATCCTATTTTTGTGTCTCTTGCACGAAGAGGAGCAAACCCCGTGTCGAGAGTCCCTCGTTTTATCCTGGACAGGACAGACTGGGAACTCTTCTCTTCCGTTGCAGAGCTGACGGAGGAAATGGTAGAAGGTGTGCATATCGATGACGCTGTTGAAGCTGTTACTAATACTATTATTCAGGCAGCTATGCTTTCGATTCCTAGAACATCAGGAAAAACACTAAAATATTCGAAACCGTGGTGGACTCGCGACTGTCATGAAGCACTGAAAAAACAGAAAAAAGCATGGGGTATTTTTCGTAGATATCCTACTCTGCGAAACCTCATAGCTTTTAAAAGAGCCAAAGCAAATGCACGGAAAGTAAGAAGGCAGAGCCAGAGGGATTCCTGGATTTCATATGTGTCCTCAATAACATCCTCTACGCCTAGTAAGCGGGTTTGGGAAAGAGTTCGAAAAGCATGCGGAATGTATAAAGACCACTCACTTTCCTTTCTGGAAAAAGATGGCCGAGTGATTAGCTCCATAGAAGAAATTGCAAATACAATTGGTGAGACATTTGCTGCCGTTTCTTCCAGCCGAAATTACTCACCTGCATTTCTTTCTATCAAGCAACACTCTGAGAAAAATCCCATCGCTTTCAACTCTTCCAACTTTGAGCCGTACAATAGAGGCTTTACTATGGTTGAATTAAAGAGAGCTTTGTTGCAGACACATAGGTCTTGTCCGGGTCTGGATGGCGTGTATTATGAAATGCTAAAGCATCTGTCCTGTAAGTCACTGAGTGCCCTTCTCACACTTTACAATAGAGTGTGGAAGGAGCGTACATTTCCCAGTGCATGGAGGAGAGCTGTTGTCATTCCTATTGCGAAGCCAGGGAAAGACCCGAGGAATCCCTCGAACTATCGGCCAATTGCCCTTACCAGCTGTGTTTGCAAACTGTTTGAAAAGATGGTAAACAGCCGCCTAGTCTACTTCTTGGAAAAGAATAATATTATATCGCCTTATCAAAGTGGTTTTCGAAACGGGAGAACAACCGTGGATAACAGGCTCCTCCTAGAGACTTCCATTCGGAAAGCATTTGTAAGAAGAAGCCACCTTGTCTCGGTATTCTTCGACATTGAGAAAGCTTATGATAAGGCATGGAGATACGGTATACTTCGGGATCTTCACGAGAGTGGCTTGCGCGGCAACCTACCAATTTTCATTCAGAATTTCTTGAAGAGTAGAACTTTTCAAGAAAGGATTGGCTCTGTTTTTTCGGATGTTTTTCAACAGGAAGAGGGTGTACCCCAAGGCTGTGTGCTTAGTGTAACGCTGTTCAATTTGAAAATAAATTCTGTACTAAAAGAACTTCCTCCTACCATCTTGGGATCACTATATGTAGATGATTTACAGATTAGCTGTCGAGGAGCAGACATGAGATACATAGAGAGGCAATTGCAGATGGCTCTGAATAAGATCCAAGAATGGTCAAACAAACAGGGATTTACTTTTTCGAAACAGAAAACTGTGTGCGTGCACTTTTGTAGGAAGCGAGGTCTCCATCCTGAACCTGAGTTATATCTAAATGATACAATTATTCCAGTTGCGCCCGAAGTAAAATTTTTAGGAGTGACATTCGACCAGAAATTGACTTTCCTTTCTCATGTTTTAAACCTGAGAAAGAAGTGTCTAAAAACACTAAATATTTTAAAAGTGTTGGCGAACACCTCCTGGGGTGCAGAGCGTTGCTCCATGCTTCGCATTTACAGAGCGCTTTTTCGCTCTAGACTGGACTATGGCTCAGTTGTTTATGGATCCGCTCGCTCATCTGTTTTGTTAAAACTGGATCCTGTTCACCATCAAGGTTTGCGGATTTGTTCAGGAGCTTTCAGGACTTCTCCTGTAGAGAGCCTATATGTTGACTCTAACGAACCATCACTTTATCTGAGGCGTGAGCAATTGTCCCTTTTACAATATTTTAATATTTTATCCCAACCTGAACATCCCAATAAGCTGTGCTTACTTGATAATGAGTGTAACTCACTATTTGAAACACGTCCATCCTCTGTTCCTACTTTTCCTTTAAGAGTTCGCCCTGTCATTGAGAAACTTTCCCTCTCTGATATGCACCCCCAAGCAGTACAGGATTTTGAAATTCCACCTTGGGAAACTTCACGGATTCAGCTCCTTGATGTTTTCAAACATAACGTGAAGGCGAGCACTAACGAGATCGTTTATAGACAACTCTTTGCTGAGCAAAGGCACAAATATAGCAGTTATTATCCGATATGCACAGATGGATCAAAGTCAAATGATCATGTCGGGATGGCTTTTGTATTTGAAGATTACATTGAGGGCAGATGCCTACACCATGCTTGCTCAGTCCTAACATCTGAACTAACTGCAATATATTATGCTCTTTTGTACATCTCGAAGCTCTGCCACAAGAAGTTCATAGTTTATACAGACTCGTATAGTGCTCTTAAATCTTTGGAAGCTTTTCCCAACACTGAGAATCCTGTGGTAGTGGATGTCCTGAAAATTCATATAAATTTAACGATTCGCGGATATGAAGTCCTGTACTGCTGGGTTCCTGGACATGCTGGAATAAAGGGAAATGAGCTTGCAGATATTGCAGCCAAATCTGCTGATGAACTGACTAGTCGCCTTATCCCTTTTAGAGATATCTGCTGTGTCATCAAGGGAAAAGTCCGGAAAAGATGGCAGCAAATGTGGGATGTTCAGCTTCAAAACAAGTTAAGACATGTAAAACCTAGAATTGAGCATTGGGAATCAACCAAAAATCGTAAGGAGGAAGCTCTTTTGACTCGCCTCAGAATTGGTCACACTAGAGTGACACATAACTATCTTCTCAAAGCTGAAAATGAGCCTGTGTGTTTTAATTGTAATGTTTGTTTATCTGTTCGTCATATTTTAATTGAGTGTCCATGTTTTAATAGTCTTCGCCAGAAATATTTTAATAGCTGTGACTTACCTCTCGACCGTTTAATCGGAAAAGAGGTCAATTGTAATTTATTTTATTATTTGAAAGAAACTGGCTTTTATCACCTAATGTAATTTGTTTTAAAGATTGTATCTTGAATTTTAAATGTGTGGTTTTAACTTGTTCTTATATGACTTCATCCTCTGGATTTGATACATTTGTCTACTTGTTTTTATTTATTGTATTTTAATTTCATCAATTGTACTCACCCCATCACGTGTTTGGCGCACTATAATCATCTTTGGTTTTGCGCCATAATCTCTCACTCACTCACCCCTTAAGCTTAATGTCAGTAGCCATCGCCCACTTTGTGAAAAAGGTACGAAAGTTTTCGTTTGGAACTGCGCGCTTCACAGTTCCAGCGACGTGGAGTGTTTCTGTTTTGCGCGTGCGCTCACAGAAAGCAGCACACGAGCCGGGTAGAGAGAGGAGCACTGTCGCTCTTGCAGTGCCAAAATTGTGGCATGTTATTGAAAACGTGATTTGTTTTTACTCCGCGCGTGTAGTATTCGTCCACAAGGTGGAACTTCATCATGCGGATCATAAACAGAGTTCATGAAAATTTGCAACTTTTAAAAGATTGCCTTACTGAAATTCAATCAACATCAAATGCAAATCAAACTATTGCAAAAGCAACAGGAATTTTAAAATATCTAAATGATGATAACTTCAAGTTTTGGTTACAGCTTTTTTTATCAGATGCCTCATGTTGAAATAATATACAACTAAATGCCATCCAGAGAAATTAGTGTGTTTAAAGTTAATGAATATATAACAAATTTCAAACTGCTATTTTAGAATTAAGAAACTCAAAGTTCTGTGAGAATTTTTTAAAGACACTGATGGCAGAATCTAAGGAAATATGTGACTTTATACTATGTATTGATATAATGCACAGATATTCTTCCACTAAACACTTAGCAGCTGTAAACTGTTTTAACAAAAAATGCTTAGTTTTAGGAATGAACCTTCCACAGAAGAAATAGTATTGACTACTGAAGCATATCCAATGACTGACAAAGAAAAGCTTGGAACTGAACTAAAAGTATTCTACTGTAGGTCTGGTATCCATAAATACTGCAAATTAATTGAGCTACTGAAATTTATCTTCGAAAATAATCTAGATGAAATTGCGAAACTGATAAAAATTCTCTTGAGAGTTCCCATGACTACATCAGAGGCAGAACGCTGCTTTTACAACATTGAAAAGAATGAAAACTTTTATAAGAAGCACTAGCAATTCGGAGAGACTAAATGCGCTTGCATTGCTTTCAATAACGAAAAATTTCCTCAGTTGTCATCCAGAGATCAAGGAGAAAAGTATTGATCTTTTTGCGCAAATTAAAACAAGTAGAATGGATTTTATTTTTTAAATGAATAGAAAAAGATTGAATTGTAACAATTTTGGTTAAAGTAATTAAGAAATGTTTAGTTTTTTTCTTGTAAGATTTCATGAAGTTTAATGAAATCATTAATTTATTAAATTAAATTAATTTTCATGAAGTTTAAAAATAAATTTTATTTTTATACATATTTGTTTCCTTTTACACAATTTTAAAAAAGGTTACATTTTTTTGGAACAGCACCCTCATTAATTTTAGCCACTAGCCGCCACTGACTGAAACACTACCAGTTGTTATGCTTGGTATTCAGACAGCCGTAAAGGAGGATCTACAGTCATCTTGTGTTGAACTGGTGTACGGCACAACTCTCAAGTTGACTAGTGATATGATAACGTCATCTAAGATATCTCCGTATGATACTCAATTTATCACGAATCTTCGGCAGAGAATGCAACAGTCAAATCCAATAGCAATATCTGCACATTGCCAAGAAAATTGTTACGTAAGTGCTACCTTAAAGTCGTGTACGCATGTATACTTACGTGTCGATCGAGTAAAGCCACCTCTGTGCCAACCATATACAGGTCCGCATAAAGTCCTTTCTAGAATCTTAAAATGATATGCAGTTTGAAAAATGCTTAACCTTTTTATAAATATTCAAAAAAGATTAAAAAAAGGTACTGTTCTGTTATCAGGACCGGGTTCAGAAATGTATTTATGTATGCTTGTATATTTGTATGTGTGTGTGTCTACATATACACATCTATGCACATTACAAACACAGGTTCATACATTTCCGATTCTAGTCCCGATAACAGAACAGTACCCCCAAAAAAACTTCTAATTCTCCATGCTTTAAAATTGAATTACAAACTAGATTAAGATAATGTTTCAACCATACATATTTTGGACAAAACAATGCAAACTCTTATTTTTATACAATTGTTCAAACTATTTAACATAAATTTATTGCTGCAATAAAATAATAAGCAATCTGATCACACATATTATTTTGAAACAGACTAAAAAATTTAAACTAGACTAAAAAAAATTCAGTCATAAACATTTGGATAGCAGGGCAAATTAGATATTTGAAAAGACAGCCAGCCATTGAGATATACGTAATTCACGACAGAATGGAAACAATTCATAAAGCTGTGAAACATTGTCAAAATGACATAAATAACATAAATTCGAAAAGCAAAAAAAGTAAACATACAAGTATTGCAACTGAACTTACCTTTCATGCAACAAAAATTATCCATACAAGTTAACCTCATGGCGCAGCCATTTTGGATTTCGTTTCAAATCAGACAAATGTTTACGGATTTGCGGAAGAATACGAGGAACTAGTAGTTTGCCGGATACAATGTGCAATGACGCGAAAGAATATAGTTCTGTAGAACTTCCTACATTATTCCGTAATAAACAGTACTATTTCCTAATTTTTTTCTTTATCTATTTAATTAATTAATAGGGAAATAGTTAAATAATGCCGAATTCACTTTTAATGAAATGTAAAATTTTGCATGTATGGGACGACCACCTTCCGTCCAATATTTCTGAGAATATAAACAAATTTTGGAATCTGACAGTATCAGTAAATAAATATATAGAATATCGCCTCTCAAACGACCACTTCTGGAAGTGACCAATAGTTCTGAGATTATAAATAAATATTGATATTAAGCATTATTTCTATAAGACCTTTCTATAAGACTATTTCTATTATATATCTCTATATAAGACCAAAGTTTCTAGAATCTTGGATAGTCATCGGAGATGTATCTTTACTGCGAAATTATCGCACGACTGTAATTCAATATCAATAACAGATCGCGCGATTGAAAAACATTTTCAGTCCTGTACTTAGGGGAAAATTTTTTCTCCTTATAAGGTATTTCTCCCGCTTTCCTAGAGTGCCTTCCTTCAACACACCTGATCTGCCTAAGAATATTAAGGCCGGATATCTAAATATTCCTGTAAGACCTTATATTCCAAACCCTATGCGATGTTTCCAATGCCAGCGTTTCGGCCATTCTAAGACGTCTTGTCGTGGCAGCCTCACATGCGCCCGATGCTCACAGATTGGCCACGATTCTGATAATTGTACCGCTGCGCCTTTGTGTATAAATTGCAAGGGTGACCACCCAGCATTTTCTCGCTTGTGCCCAAAATGGAAATCGGAAAAAGAAATCCAGACTACAAAAGTTACTAGGAACATCTCTTACGCCGAAGCCAGAAGACTAGTCCAGAGCACACAGCTTCGACCAAATTCATCATACGCCAGTGCTGTTAAATCATATCGTACAGTTGCCACCCAAACATCAATAGGCACAGAGACCCTACCAAATAAAACCCAACCGTCTACATCCAACAAGAAAAAAGAAAATGCAACCCATATAGTACAAAAGAAAGAAACAGTTATTCAAAGTAAGCCGAAAACTGCCACACAAAAAATATCAAATAAAAATAGAAGTCGCAGCAATAGCTCTCTTGATGACATGATTTCTGAATCTGCGGATTCAGACTTTATGGAAGTGGAAGAGGGTCTGGAATTTCCCAGGCATCTACTTCCACGAAAAACAAAAGAACAGCACAGGAAAAACAAAAACCATTCATAATGGCCACCCTCGTGTCATGGAACTGTCGCGGTTTCCACCGAAATTTGCTTGACATCAAATCTATAATAAATGTGTACCATCCTGTGTGCTTCGCAATACAGGAAACAAATCTGAAACCAGAACACCATGCAAAACTTCGGAGGTTTTCTTTCGTCAGGAAGGATAACCTTGCAGGTGAGCGTGCCAGTGGAGGAGTAGGTCTCCTCTCCTCACTGGATTATCCCTCAAATGTACTTCCTTTGACGACATCCCTCCAAGTTGTCGCTACTCAAGTAAATTTTGATATTGTTGTTTCATTTGTTTCTTTGTATTTGCCTCCAAATGAGCACATTTATCAGCAAGATTTAAATAATCTAATAGAGCAGCTGCCTGAACCTTTTATCATAATAGGAGATTTTAACGGCCATAGTCCACTCTGGGGAAGTAAAGATACAAATTGCCGAGGAAGACAAATTGAGCAGATGATCGAAGATCATAGCCTTTGTCTCCTAAATAATGCGCAAGATACGTACTTCCATGAGCCTTCAAGGACATTCCACGCTCTCGATCTTGCCATCTGTTCACCATCTCTGTTGCCATTTTGCACTTTTAGTGTCGGAAATGACCTGTACAACAGCGATCATTATCCTATTTTTGTGTCTCTTGCACGAAGAGGAGCAAACCCCGTGTCGAGAGTCCCTCGTTTTATCCTGGACAGGACAGACTGGGAACTCTTCTCTTCCGTTGCAGAGCTGACGGAGGAAATGGTAGAAGGTGTGCATATCGATGACGCTGTTGAAGCTGTTACTAATACTATTATTCAGGCAGCTATGCTTTCGATTCCTAGAACATCAGGAAAAACACTAAAATATTCGAAACCGTGGTGGACTCGCGACTGTCATGAAGCACTGAAAAAAACAGAAAAAAGCATGGGGTATTTTTCGTAGATATCCTACTCTGCGAAACCTCATAGCTTTTAAAAGAGCCAAAGCAAATGCACGGAAAGTAAGAAGGCAGAGCCAGAGGGATTCCTGGATTTCATATGTGTCCTCAATAACATCCTCTACGCCTAGTAAGCGGGTTTGGGAAAGAGTTCGAAAAGCATGCGGAATGTATAAAGACCACTCACTTTCCTTTCTGGAAAAAGATGGCCGAGTGATTAGCTCCATAGAAGAAATTGCAAATACAATTGGTGAGACATTTGCTGCCGTTTCTTCCAGCCGAAATTACTCACCTGCATTTCTTTCTATCAAGCAACACTCTGAGAAAAATCCCATCGCTTTCAACTCTTCCAACTTTGAGCCGTACAATAGAGGCTTTACTATGGTTGAATTAAAGAGAGCTTTGTTGCAGACACATAGGTCTTGTCCGGGTCTGGATGGCGTGTATTATGAAATGCTAAAGCATCTGTCCTGTAAGTCACTGAGTGCCCTTCTCACACTTTACAATAGAGTGTGGAAGGAGCGTACATTTCCCAGTGCATGGAGGAGAGCTGTTGTCATTCCTATTGCGAAGCCAGGGAAAGACCCGAGGAATCCCTCGAACTATCGGCCAATTGCCCTTACCAGCTGTGTTTGCAAACTGTTTGAAAAGATGGTAAACAGCCGCCTAGTCTACTTCTTGGAAAAGAATAATATTATATCGCCTTATCAAAGTGGTTTTCGAAAGGGGAGAACAACCGTGGATAACAGGCTCCTCCTAGAGACTTCCATTCGGAAAGCATTTGTAAGAAGAAGCCACCTTGTGTCGGTATTCTTCGACATTGAGAAAGCTTATGATAAGGCATGGAGATACGGTATACTTCGGGATCTTCACGAGAGTGGCTTGCGCGGCAACCTACCAATTTTCATTCAGAATTTCTTGAAGAGTAGAACTTTTCAAGAAAGGATTGGCTCTGTTTTTTCGGATGTTTTTCAACAGGAAGAGGGTGTACCCCAAGGCTGTGTGCTTAGTGTAACGCTGTTCAATTTGAAAATAAATTCTGTATTAAAAGAACTTCCTCCTACCATCTTGGGATCACTATATGTAGATGATTTACAGATTAGCTGTCGAGGAGCAGACATGAGATACATAGAGAGGCAATTGCAGATGGCTCTGAATAAGATCCAAGAATGGTCAAACAAACAGGGATTTACTTTTTCGAAACAGAAAACTGTGTGCGTGCACTTTTCTAGGAAGCGAGGTCTCCATCCTGAACCTGAGTTATATCTAAATGATACAATTATTCCAGTTGCGCCCGAAGTAAAATTTTTAGGAGTGACGTTCGACCAGAAATTGACTTTCCTTTCTCATGTTTTAAACCTGAGAAAGAAGTGTCTAAAAACACTAAATATTTTAAAAGTGTTGGCGAACACCTCCTGGGGTGCAGAGCGTTGCTCCATGCTTCGCATTTACAGAGCGCTTTTTCGCTCTAGACTGGACTATGGCTCAGTTGTTTATGGATCCGCTCGCTCATCTGTTTTGTTAAAACTGGATCCTGTTCACCATCAAGGTTTGCGGATTTGTTCAGGAGCTTTCAGGACTTCTCCTGTAGAGAGCCTATAAGTTGACTCTAACGAACCATCACTTTATCTGAGGCGTGAGCAATTGTCCCTTTTACAATATTTTAATATTTTATCCCAACCTGAACATCCCAATAAGCTGTGCTTACTTGATAATGAGTGTAACTCACTATTTGAAACACGTCCATCCTCTGTTCCTACTTTTCCTTTAAGAGTTCGCCCTGTCATTGAGAAACTTTCCCTCTCTGATATGCACCCCCAAGCAGTACAGGATTTTGAAATTCCACCTTGGGAAACTTCACGGATTCAGCTCCTTGATGTTTTCAAACATAACGTGAAGGCGAGCACTAACGAGATCGTTTATAGACAACTCTTTGCTGAGCAAAGGCACAAATATAGCAGTTATTATCCGATATGCACAGATGGATCAAAGTCAAATGATCATGTCGGGATGGCTTTTGTATTTGAAGATTACATTGAGGGCAGATGCCTACACCATGCTTGCTCAGTCCTAACATCTGAACTAACTGCAATATATTATGCTCTTTTGTACATCTCGAAGCTCTGCCACAAGAAGTTCATAGTTTATACAGACTCGTATAGTGCTCTTAAATCTTTGGAAGCTTTTCCCAACACTGAGAATCCTGTGGTAGTGGATGTCCTGAAAATTCATATAAATTTAACGATTCGCGGATATGAAGTCCTGTACTGCTGGGTTCCTGGACATGCTGGAATAAAGGGAAATGAGCTTGCAGATATTGCAGCCAAATCTGCTGATGAACTGACTAGTCGCCTTATCCCTTTTAGAGATATCTGCTGTGTCATCAAGGGAAAAGTCCGGAAAAGATGGCAGCAAATGTGGGATGTTCAGCTTCAAAACAAGTTAAGACATGTAAAACCTAGAATTGAGCATTGGGAATCAACCAAAACTCGTAAGGAGGAAGCTCTTTTGACTCGCCTCAGAATTGGTCACACTAGAGTGACACATAACTATCTTCTCAAAGCTGAAAATGAGCCTGTGTGTTTTAATTGTAATGTTTGTTTATCTGTTCGTCATATTTTAATTGAGTGTCCATGTTTTAATAGTCTTCGCCAGAAATATTTTAATAGCTGTGACTTACCTCTCGACCGTTTAATCGGAAAAGAGGTCAATTGTAATTTATTTTATTATTTGAAAGAAACTGGCTTTTATCACCTAATGTAATTTGTTTTAAAGATTGTATCTTGAATTTTAAATGTGTGGTTTTAACTTGTTCTTATATGACTTCATCCTCTGGATTTGATACATTTGTCTACTTGTTTTTATTTATTGTATTTTAATTTCATCAATTGTACTCACCCCATCACGTGTTTGGCGCACTATAATCATCTTTGGTTTTGCGCCATAATCTCTCACTCACTCACCCCTTAAGCTTAATGTCAGTAGCCATCGCCCACTTTGTGAAAAAGGTACGAAAGTTTTCGTTTGGAACTGCGCGCTTCACAGTTCCAGCGACGTGGTGTGTTTCTGTTTTGCGCGTGCGCTCACAGAAAGCAGCACACGAGCCGGGTAGAGAGAGGAGCACTGTCGCTCTTGCAGTGCCAAAATTGTGGCATGTTATTAAAAACGTGATTTGTTTTTACTCCGCGCGTGTAGTATTCCTCCACAAGGTGGAACTTCATCATGCGGATCATAAACAGAGTTCATGAAAATTTGCAACTTTTAAAAGATTGCCTTACTGAAATTCAATCAACATCAAATGCAAATCAAACTATTGCAAAAGCAACAGGAATTTTAAAATATCTAAATGATGATAACTTCAAGTTTTGGTTACAGCTTTTTTTATCAGATGCCTCATGTTGAAATAATATACAACTAAATGCCATCCAGAGAAATTAGTGTGTTTAAAGTTAATGAATATATAACAAATTTCAAACTGCTATTTTAGAATTAAGAAACTCAAAGTTCTGTGAGAATTTTTTAAAGACACTGATGGCAGAATCTAAGGAAATATGTGACTTTATACTATGTATTGATATAATGCACAGATATTCTTCCACTAAACACTTAGCAGCTGTAAACTGTTTTAACAAAAAATGCTTAGTTTTAGGAATGAACCTTCCACAGAAGAAATAGTATTGACTACTGAAGCATATCCAATGACTGACAAAGAAAAGCTTGGAACTGAACTAAAAGTATTCTACTGTAGGTCTGGTATCCATAAATACTGCAAATTAATTGAGCTACTGAAATTTATCTTCGAAAATAATCTAGATGAAATTGCGAAACTGATAAAAATTCTCTTGAGAGTTCCCATGACTACATCAGAGGCAGAACGCTGCTTTTACAACATTGAAAAGAATGAAAACTTTTATAAGAAGCACTAGCAATTCGAGAGACTAAATGCGCTTGCATTGCTTTCAATAACGAAAAATTTCCTCAGTTGTCATCCAGAGATCAAGGAGAAAAGTATTGATCTTTTTGCGCAAATTAAAACAGGTAGAATGGATTTTATTTTTTAAATGAATAGAAAAAGATTGAATTGTAACAATTTTGGTTAAAGTAATTAAGAAATGTTTAGTTTTTTTCTTGTAAGATTTCATGAAGTTTAATGAAATCATTAATTTATTAAATTTAATTAATTTTCATGAAGTTTAAAAATAAATTTTATTTTTATACATATTTGTTTCCTTTTACACAATTTTAAAAAAGGTTACATTTTTTTGGAACAGCACCCTCATTAATTTTAGCCACTAGCCGCCACTGACTGAAACACTACCAGTTGTTATGCTTGGTATTCAGACAGCCGTAAAGGAGGATCTACAGTCATCTTGTGTTGAACTGGTGTACGGCACAACTCTCAAGTTGCCTAGTGATATGATAACGTCATCTAAGATATCTCCGTATGATACTCAATTTATCACGAATCTTCGGCAGAGAATGCAACAGTCAAATCCAATAGCAATATCTGCACATTGCCAAGAAAAGTGTTACGTAAGTGCTACCTTAAAGTCGTGTACGCATGTATACTTACGTGTCGATCGAGTAAAGCCACCTCAATGCCAACCATATACAGGTCCGCATAAAGTCCTTTCTAGAATCTTAAAATGATATGCAGTTTGAAAAATGCTTAACCTTTTTATAAAATATTCAAAAAAGATTAAAAAAAGGTACTGTTCTGTTATCAGGACCGGGTTCAGAAATGTAGTTATGTATGCTTGTATATTTGTATGTGTGTGTGTCTACATATACACATCTATGCACATTACAAACACAGGTTCATACATTTCCGATTCTAGTCCCGATAACAGAACAGTACCCCCAAAAAAACTTCTAATTCTCCATGCTTTAAAATTGATTTACAAACTAGATTAAGATAATGTTTCAACCATACATATTTTGGACAAAACAATGCAAACTCTTATTTTTATACAATTGTTCAAACTATTTAACATAAATTTATTGCTGCAATAAAATAATAAGCAATCTGATCACACATATTATTTTGAAACAGACTAAAAAATTTAAACTAGACTAAAAAAAATTCAGTCATAAACATTTGGATAGCAGGGCAAATTAGATATTTGAAAAGACAGCCAGCCATTGAGATATACGTAATTCACGACAGAATGGAAACAATTCATAAAGCTGTGAAACATTGTCAAAATGACATAAATAACATAAATTCGAAAAGCAAAAAAAGTAAACATACAAGTATTGCAACTGAACTTACCTTTCATGCAACAAAAATTATCCATACAAGTTAACCTCATGGCGCAGCCATTTTGGATTTCGTTTCAAATCAGACAAATGTTTACGGATTTGCGGAAGAATACGAGGAACTAGTAGTTTGCCGGATACAATGTGCAATGACGCGAAAGAATATAGTTCTGTAGAACTTCCTACATTATTCCGTAATAAACAGTACTATTTCCTAATTTTTTTCTTTATCTATTTAATTAATTAATAGGGAAATAGTTAAATAATGCCGAATTCACTTTTAATGAAATGTAAAATTTTGCATGTATGGGACGACCACCTTCCGTCCAATATTTCTGAGAATATAAACAAATTTTGGAATCTGACAGTATCAGTAAATAAATATATAGAATATCGCCTCTCAAACGACCACTTCTGGAAGTGACCAATAGTTCTGAGATTATAAATAAATATTGATATTAAGCATTATTTCTATAAGACCTTTCTATAAGACTATTTCTATTATATATCTCTATATAAGACCAAAGTTTCTAGAATCTTGGATAGTCATCGGAGATGTATCTTTACTGCGAAATTATCGCACGACTGTAATTCAATATCAATAACAGATCGCGCGATTGAAAAACATTTTCAGTCCTGTACTTAGGGGAAAATTTTTTCTCCTTATAAGGTATTTCTCCCGCTTTCCTAGAGTGCCTTCCTTCAACACACCTGATCTGCCTAAGAATATTAAGGCCGGATATCTAAATATTCCTGTAAGACCTTATATTCCAAACCCTATGCGATGTTTCCAATGCCAGCGTTTCGGCCATTCTAAGATGTCTTGTCGTGGCAGCCTCACATGCGCCCGATGCTCACAGATTGGCCACGATTCTGATAATTGTACCGCTGCGCCTTTGTGTATAAATTGCAAGGGTGACCACCCAGCATTTTCTCGCTTGTGCCCAAAATGGAAATCGGAAAAAGAAATCCAGACTACAAAAGTTACTAGGAACATCTCTTACGCCGAAGCCAGAAGACTAGTCCAGAGCACACAGCTTCGACCAAATTCATCATACGCCAGTGCTGTTAAATCATATCGTACAGTTGCCACCCAAACATCAATAGGCACAGAGACCCTACCAAATAAAACCCAACCGTCTACATCCAACAAGAAAAAAGAAAATGCAACCCATATAGTACAAAAGAAAGAAACAGTTATTCAAAGTAAGCCGAAAACTGCCACACAAAAAATATCAAATAAAAATAGAAGTCGCAGCAGTAGCTCTCTTGATGACATGATTTCTGAATCTGCGGATTCAGACTTTATGGAAGTGGAAGAGGGTCTGGAATTTCCCAGGCATCTACTTCCACGAAAAACAAAAGAACAGCACAGGAAAAACAAAAACCATTCATAATGGCCACCCTCGTGTCATGGAACTGTCGCGGTTTCCACCGAAATTTGCTTGACATCAAATCTATAATAAATGTGTACCATCCTGTGTGCTTCGCAATACAGGAAACAAATCTGAAACCAGAACACCATGCAAAACTTCGGAGGTTTTCTTTCGTCAGGAAGGATAACCTTGCAGGTGAGCGTGCCAGTGGAGGAGTAGGTCTCCTCTCCTCACTGGATTATCCCTCAAATGTACTTCCTTTGACGACATCCCTCCAAGTTGTCGCTACTCAAGTAAATTTTGATATTGTTGTTTCATTTGTTTCTTTGTATTTGCCTCCAAATGAGCACATTTATCAGCAAGATTTAAATAATCTAATAGAGCAGCTGCCTGAACCTTTTATCATAATAGGAGATTTTAACGGCCATAGTCCACTCTGGGGAAGTAAAGATACAAATTGCCGAGGAAGACAAATTGAGCAGATGATCGAAGATCATAGCCTTTGTCTCCTAAATAATGCGCAAGATACGTACTTCCATGAGCCTTCAAGGACATTCCACGCTCTCGATCTTGCCATCTGTTCACCATCTCTGTTGCCATTTTGCACTTTTAGTGTCGGAAATGACCTGTACAACAGCGATCATTATCCTATTTTTGTGTCTCTTGCACGAAGAGGAGCAAACCCCGTGTCGAGAGTCCCTCGTTTTATCCTGGACAGGACAGACTGGGAACTCTTCTCTTCCGTTGCAGAGCTGACGGAGGAAATGGTAGAAGGTGTGCATATCGATGACGCTGTTGAAGCTGTTACTAATACTATTATTCAGGCAGCTATGCTTTCGATTCCTAGAACATCAGGAAAAACACTAAAATATTCGAAACCGTGGTGGACTCGCGACTGTCATGAAGCACTGAAAAAAACAGAAAAAAGCATGGGGTATTTTTCGTAGATATCCTACTCTGCGAAACCTCATAGCTTTTAAAAGAGCCAAAGCAAATGCACGGAAAGTAAGAAGGCAGAGCCAGAGGGATTCCTGCATTTCATATGTGTCCTCAATAACATCCTCTACGCCTAGTAAGCGGGTTTGGGAAAGAGTTCGAAAAGCATGCGGAATGTATAAAGACCACTCACTTTCCTTTCTGGAAAAAGATGGCCGAGTGATTAGCTCCATAGAAGAAATTGCAAATACAATTGGTGAGACATTTGCTGCCGTTTCTTCCAGCCGAAATTACTCACCTGCATTTCTTTCTATCAAGCAACACTCTGAGAAAAATCCCATCGCTTTCAACTCTTCCAACTTTGAGCCGTACAATAGAGGCTTTACTATGGTTGAATTAAAGAGAGCTTTGTTGCAGACACATAGGTCTTGTCCGGGTCTGGATGGCGTGTATTATGAAATGCTAAAGCATCTGTCCTGTAAGTCACTGAGTGCCCTTCTCACACTTTACAATAGAGTGTGGAAGGAGCGTACATTTCCCAGTGCATGGAGGAGAGCTGTTGTCATTCCTATTGCGAAGCCAGGGAAAGACCCGAGGAATCCCTCGAACTATCGGCCAATTGCCCTTACCAGCTGTGTTTGCAAACTGTTTGAAAAGATGGTAAACAGCCGCCTAGTCTACTTCTTGGAAAAGAATAATATTATATCGCCTTATCAAAGTGGTTTTCGAAAGGGGAGAACAACCGTGGATAACAGGCTCCTCCTAGAGACTTCCATTCGGAAAGCATTTGTAAGAAGAAGCCACCTTGTGTCGGTATTCTTCGACATTGAGAAAGCTTATGATAAGGCATGGAGATACGGTATACTTCGGGATCTTCACGAGAGTGGCTTGCGCGGCAACCTACCAATTTTCATTCAGAATTTCTTGAAGAGTAGAACTTTTCAAGAAAGGATTGGCTCTGTTTTTTCGGATGTTTTTCAACAGGAAGAGGGTGTACCCCAAGGCTGTGTGCTTAGTGTAACGCTGTTCAATTTGAAAATAAATTCTGTATTAAAAGAACTTCCTCCTACCATCTTGGGATCACTATATGTAGATGATTTACAGATTAGCTGTCGAGGAGCAGACATGAGATACATAGAGAGGCAATTGCAGATGGCTCTGAATAAGATCCAAGAATGGTCAAACAAACAGGGATTTACTTTTTCGAAACAGAAAACTGTGTGCGTGCACTTTTGTAGGAAGCGAGGTCTCCATCCTGAACCTGAGTTATATCTAAATGATACAATTATTCCAGTTGCGCCCGAAGTAAAATTTTTAGGAGTGACGTTCGACCAGAAATTGACTTTCCTTTCTCATGTTTTAAACCTGAGAAAGAAGTGTCTAAAAACACTAAATATTTTAAAAGTGTTGGCGAACACCTCCTGGGGTGCAGAGCGTTGCTCCATGCTTCGCATTTACAGAGCGCTTTTTCGCTCTAGACTGGACTATGGCTCAGTTGTTTATGGATCCGCTCGCTCATCTGTTTTGTTAAAACTGGATCCTGTTCACCATCAAGGTTTGCGGATTTGTTCAGGAGCTTTCAGGACTTCTCCTGTAGAGAGCCTATAAGTTGACTCTAACGAACCATCACTTTATCTGAGGCGTGAGCAATTGTCCCTTTTACAATATTTTAATATTTTATCCCAACCTGAACATCCCAATAAGCTGTGCTTACTTGATAATGAGTGTAACTCACTATTTGAAACACGTCCATCCTCTGTTCCTACTTTTCCTTTAAGAGTTCGCCCTGTCATTGAGAAACTTTCCCTCTCTGATATGCACCCCCAAGCAGTACAGGATTTTGAAATTCCACCTTGGGAAACTTCACGGATTCAGCTCCTTGATGTTTTCAAACATAACGTGAAGGCGAGCACTAACGAGATCGTTTATAGACAACTCTTTGCTGAGCAAAGGCACAAATATAGCAGTTATTATCCGATATGCACAGATGGATCAAAGTCAAATGATCATGTCGGGATGGCTTTTGTATTTGAAGATTACATTGAGGGCAGATGCCTACACCATGCTTGCTCAGTCCTAACATCTGAACTAACTGCAATATATTATGCTCTTTTGTACATCTCGAAGCTCTGCCACAAGAAGTTCATAGTTTATACAGACTCGTATAGTGCTCTTAAATCTTTGGAAGCTTTTCCCAACACTGAGAATCCTGTGGTAGTGGATGTCCTGAAAATTCATATAAATTTAACGATTCGCGGATATGAAGTCCTGTACTGCTGGGTTCCTGGACATGCTGGAATAAAGGGAAATGAGCTTGCAGATATTGCAGCCAAATCTGCTGATGAACTGACTAGTCGCCTTATCCCTTTTAGAGATATCTGCTGTGTCATCAAGGGAAAAGTCCGGAAAAGATGGCAGCAAATGTGGGATGTTCAGCTTCAAAACAAGTTAAGACATGTAAAACCTAGAATTGAGCATTGGGAATCAACCAAAAATCGTAAGGAGGAAGCTCTTTTGACTCGCCTCAGAATTGGTCACACTAGAGTGACACATAACTATCTTCTCAAAGCTGAAAATGAGCCTGTGTGTTTTAATTGTAATGTTTGTTTATCTGTTCGTCATATTTTAATTGAGTGTCCATGTTTTAATAGTCTTCGCCAGAAATATTTTAATAGCTGTGACTTACCTCTCGACCGTTTAATCGGAAAAGAGGTCAATTGTAATTTATTTTATTATTTGAAAGAAACTGGCTTTTATCACCTAATGTAATTTGTTTTAAAGATTGTATCTTGAATTTTAAATGTGTGGTTTTAACTTGTTCTTATATGACTTCATCCTCTGGATTTGATACATTTGTCTACTTGTTTTTATTTATTGTATTTTAATTTCATCAATTGTACTCACCCCATCACGTGTTTGGCGCACTATAATCATCTTTGGTTTTGCGCCATAATCTCTCACTCACTCACCCCTTAAGCTTAATGTCAGTAGCCATCGCCCACTTTGTGAAAAAGGTACGAAAGTTTTCGTTTGGAACTGCGCGCTTCACAGTTCCAGCGACGTGGTGTGTTTCTGTTTTGCGCGTGCGCTCACAGAAAGCAGCACACGAGCCGGGTAGAGAGAGGAGCACTGTCGCTCTTGCAGTGCCAAAATTGTGGCATGTTATTGAAAACGTGATTTGTTTTTACTCCGCGCGTGTAGTATTCCTCCACAAGGTGGAACTTCATCATGCGGATCATAAACAGAGTTCATGAAAATTTGCAACTTTTAAAAGATTGCCTTACTGAAATTCAATCAACATCAAATGCAAATCAAACTATTGCAAAAGCAACAGGAATTTTAAAATATCTAAATGATGATAACTTCAAGTTTTGGTTACAGCTTTTTTTATCAGATGCCTCATGTTGAAATAATATACAACTAAATGCCATCCAGAGAAATTAGTGTGTTTAAAGTTAATGAATATATAACAAATTTCAAACTGCTATTTTAGAATTAAGAAACTCAAAGTTCTGTGAGAATTTTTTAAAGACACTGATGGCAGAATCTAAGGAAATATGTGACTTTATACTATGTATTGATATAATGCACAGATATTCTTCCACTAAACACTTAGCAGCTGTAAACTGTTTTAACAAAAAATGCTTAGTTTTAGGAATGAACCTTCCACAGAAGAAATAGTATTGACTACTGAAGCATATCCAATGACTGACAAAGAAAAGCTTGGAACTGAACTAAAAGTATTCTACTGTAGGTCTGGTATCCATAAATACTGCAAATTAATTGAGCTACTGAAATTTATCTTCGAAAATAATCTAGATGAAATTGCGAAACTGATAAAAATTCTCTTGAGAGTTCCCATGACTACATCAGAGGCAGAACGCTGCTTTTACAACATTGAAAAGAATGAAAACTTTTATAAGAAGCACTAGCAATTCGGAGAGACTAAATGCGCTTGCATTGCTTTCAATAACGAAAAATTTCCTCAGTTGTCATCCAGAGATCAAGGAGAAAAGTATTGATCTTTTTGCGCAAATTAAAACAGGTAGAATGGATTTTATTTTTTAAATGAATAGAAAAAGATTGAATTGTAACAATTTTGGTTAAAGTAATTAAGAAATGTTTAGTTTTTTTCTTGTAAGATTTCATGAAGTTTAATGAAATCATTAATTTATTAAATTAAATTAATTTTCATGAAGTTTAAAAATAAATTTTATTTTTATACATATTTGTTTCCTTTTACACAATTTTAAAAAAGGTTACATTTTTTTGGAACAGCACCCTCATTAATTTTAGCCACTAGCCGCCACTGACTGAAACACTACCAGTTGTTATGCTTGGTATTCAGACAGCCGTAAAGGAGGATCTACAGTCATCTTGTGTTGAACTGGTGTACGGCACAACTCTCAAGTTGCCTAGTGATATGATAACGTCATCTAAGATATCTCCGTATGATACTCAATTTATCACGAATCTTCGGCAGAGAATGCAACAGTCAAATCCAATAGCAATATCTGCACATTGCCAAGAAAAGTGTTACGTAAGTGCTACCTTAAAGTCGTGTACGCATGTATACTTACGTGTCGATCGAGTAAAGCCACCTCAATGCCAACCATATACAGGTCCGCATAAAGTCCTTTCTAGAATCTTAAAATGATATGCAGTTTGAAAAATGCTTAACCTTTTTATAAAATATTCAAAAAAGATTAAAAAAAGGTACTGTTCTGTTATCAGGACCGGGTTCAGAAATGTAGTTATGTATGCTTGTATATTTGTATGTGTGTGTGTCTACATATACACATCTATGCACATTACAAACACAGGTTCATACATTTCCGATTCTAGTCCCGATAACAGAACAGTACCCCCAAAAAAACTTCTAATTCTCCATGCTTTAAAATTGATTTACAAACTAGATTAAGATAATGTTTCAACCATACATATTTTGGACAAAACAATGCAAACTCTTATTTTTATACAATTGTTCAAACTATTTAACATAAATTTATTGCTGCAATAAAATAATAAGCAATCTGATCACACATATTATTTTGAAACAGACTAAAAAATTTAAACTAGACTAAAAAAAATTCAGTCATAAACATTTGGATAGCAGGGCAAATTAGATATTTGAAAAGACAGCCAGCCATTGAGATATACGTAATTCACGACAGAATGGAAACAATTCATAAAGCTGTGAAACATTGTCAAAATGACATAAATAACATAAATTCGAAAAGCAAAAAAAGTAAACATACAAGTATTGCAACTGAACTTACCTTTCATGCAACAAAAATTATCCATACAAGTTAACCTCATGGCGCAGCCATTTTGGATTTCGTTTCAAATCAGACAAATGTTTACGGATTTGCGGAAGAATACGAGGAACTAGTAGTTTGCCGGATACAATGTGCAATGACGCGAAAGAATATAGTTCTGTAGAACTTCCTACATTATTCCGTAATAAACAGTACTATTTCCTAATTTTTTTCTTTATCTATTTAATTAATTAATAGGGAAATAGTTAAATAATGCCGAATTCACTTTTAATGAAATGTAAAATTTTGCATGTATGGGACGACCACCTTCCGTCCAATATTTCTGAGAATATAAACAAATTTTGGAATCTGACAGTATCAGTAAATAAATATATAGAATATCGCCTCTCAAACGACCACTTCTGGAAGTGACCAATAGTTCTGAGATTATAAATAAATATTGATATTAAGCATTATTTCTATAAGACCTTTCTATAAGACTATTTCTATTATATATCTCTATATAAGACCAAAGTTTCTAGAATCTTGGATAGTCATCGGAGATGTATCTTTACTGCGAAATTATCGCACGACTGTAATTCAATATCAATAACAGATCGCGCGATTGAAAAACATTTTCAGTCCTGTACTTAGGGGAAAATTTTTTCTCCTTATAAGGTATTTCTCCCGCTTTCCTAGAGTGCCTTCCTTCAACACACCTGATCTGCCTAAGAATATTAAGGCCGGATATCTAAATATTCCTGTAAGACCTTATATTCCAAACCCTATGCGATGTTTCCAATGCCAGCGTTTCGGCCATTCTAAGACGTCTTGTCGTGGCAGCCTCACATGCGCCCGATGCTCACAGATTGGCCACGATTCTGATAATTGTACCGCTGCGCCTTTGTGTATAAATTGCAAGGGTGACCACCCAGCATTTTCTCGCTTGTGCCCAAAATGGAAATCGGAAAAAGAAATCCAGACTACAAAAGTTACTAGGAACATCTCTTACGCCGAAGCCAGAAGACTAGTCCAGAGCACACAGCTTCGACCAAATTCATCATACGCCAGTGCTGTTAAATCATATCGTACAGTTGCCACCCAAACATCAATAGGCACAGAGACCCTACCAAATAAAACCCAACCGTCTACATCCAACAAGAAAAAAGAAAATGCAACCCATATAGTACAAAAGAAAGAAACAGTTATTCAAAGTAAGCCGAAAACTGCCACACAAAAAATATCAAATAAAAATAGAAGTCGCAGCAGTAGCTCTCTTGATGACATGATTTCTGAATCTGCGGATTCAGACTTTATGGAAGTGGAAGAGGGTCTGGAATTTCCCAGGCATCTACTTCCACGAAAAACAAAAGAACAGCACAGGAAAAACAAAAACCATTCATAATGGCCACCCTCGTGTCATGGAACTGTCGCGGTTTCCACCGAAATTTGCTTGACATCAAATCTATAATAAATGTGTACCATCCTGTGTGCTTCGCAATACAGGAAACAAATCTGAAACCAGAACACCATGCAAAACTTCGGAGGTTTTCTTTCGTCAGGAAGGATAACCTTGCAGGTGAGCGTGCCAGTGGAGGAGTAGGTCTCCTCTCCTCACTGGATTATCCCTCAAATGTACTTCCTTTGACGACATCCCTCCAAGTTGTCGCTACTCAAGTAAATTTTGATATTGTTGTTTCATTTGTTTCTTTGTATTTGCCTCCAAATGAGCACATTTATCAGCAAGATTTAAATAATCTAATAGAGCAGCTGCCTGAACCTTTTATCATAATAGGAGATTTTAACGGCCATAGTCCACTCTGGGGAAGTAAAGATACAAATTGCCGAGGAAGACAAATTGAGCAGATGATCGAAGATCATAGCCTTTGTCTCCTAAATAATGCGCAAGATACGTACTTCCATGAGCCTTCAAGGACATTCCACGCTCTCGATCTTGCCATCTGTTCACCATCTCTGTTGCCATTTTGCACTTTTAGTGTCGGAAATGACCTGTACAACAGCGATCATTATCCTATTTTTGTGTCTCTTGCACGAAGAGGAGCAAACCCCGTGTCGAGAGTCCCTCGTTTTATCCTGGACAGGACAGACTGGGAACTCTTCTCTTCCGTTGCAGAGCTGACGGAGGAAATGGTAGAAGGTGTGCATATCGATGACGCTGTTGAAGCTGTTACTAATACTATTATTCAGGCAGCTATGCTTTCGATTCCTAGAACATCAGGAAAAACACTAAAATATTCGAAACCGTGGTGGACTCGCGACTGTCATGAAGCACTGAAAAAAACAGAAAAAAGCATGGGGTATTTTTCGTAGATATCCTACTCTGCGAAACCTCATAGCTTTTAAAAGAGCCAAAGCAAATGCACGGAAAGTAAGAAGGCAGAGCCAGAGGGATTCCTGCATTTCATATGTGTCCTCAATAACATCCTCTACGCCTAGTAAGCGGGTTTGGGAAAGAGTTCGAAAAGCATGCGGAATGTATAAAGACCACTCACTTTCCTTTCTGGAAAAAGATGGCCGAGTGATTAGCTCCATAGAAGAAATTGCAAATACAATTGGTGAGACATTTGCTGCCGTTTCTTCCAGCCGAAATTACTCACCTGCATTTCTTTCTATCAAGCAACACTCTGAGAAAAATCCCATCGCTTTCAACTCTTCCAACTTTGAGCCGTACAATAGAGGCTTTACTATGGTTGAATTAAAGAGAGCTTTGTTGCAGACACATAGGTCTTGTCCGGGTCTGGATGGCGTGTATTATGAAATGCTAAAGCATCTGTCCTGTAAGTCACTGAGTGCCCTTCTCACACTTTACAATAGAGTGTGGAAGGAGCGTACATTTCCCAGTGCATGGAGGAGAGCTGTTGTCATTCCTATTGCGAAGCCAGGGAAAGACCCGAGGAATCCCTCGAACTATCGGCCAATTGCCCTTACCAGCTGTGTTTGCAAACTGTTTGAAAAGATGGTAAACAGCCGCCTAGTCTACTTCTTGGAAAAGAATAATATTATATCGCCTTATCAAAGTGGTTTTCGAAAGGGGAGAACAACCGTGGATAACAGGCTCCTCCTAGAGACTTCCATTCGGAAAGCATTTGTAAGAAGAAGCCACCTTGTGTCGGTATTCTTCGACATTGAGAAAGCTTATGATAAGGCATGGAGATACGGTATACTTCGGGATCTTCACGAGAGTGGCTTGCGCGGCAACCTACCAATTTTCATTCAGAATTTCTTGAAGAGTAGAACTTTTCAAGAAAGGATTGGCTCTGTTTTTTCGGATGTTTTTCAACAGGAAGAGGGTGTACCCCAAGGCTGTGTGCTTAGTGTAACGCTGTTCAATTTGAAAATAAATTCTGTATTAAAAGAACTTCCTCCTACCATCTTGGGATCACTATATGTAGATGATTTACAGATTAGCTGTCGAGGAGCAGACATGAGATACATAGAGAGGCAATTGCAGATGGCTCTGAATAAGATCCAAGAATGGTCAAACAAACAGGGATTTACTTTTTCGAAACAGAAAACTGTGTGCGTGCACTTTTGTAGGAAGCGAGGTCTCCATCCTGAACCTGAGTTATATCTAAATGATACAATTATTCCAGTTGCGCCCGAAGTAAAATTTTTAGGAGTGACGTTCGACCAGAAATTGACTTTCCTTTCTCATGTTTTAAACCTGAGAAAGAAGTGTCTAAAAACACTAAATATTTTAAAAGTGTTGGCGAACACCTCCTGGGGTGCAGAGCGTTGCTCCATGCTTCGCATTTACAGAGCGCTTTTTCGCTCTAGACTGGACTATGGCTCAGTTGTTTATGGATCCGCTCGCTCATCTGTTTTGTTAAAACTGGATCCTGTTCACCATCAAGGTTTGCGGATTTGTTCAGGAGCTTTCAGGACTTCTCCTGTAGAGAGCCTATAAGTTGACTCTAACGAACCATCACTTTATCTGAGGCGTGAGCAATTGTCCCTTTTACAATATTTTAATATTTTATCCCAACCTGAACATCCCAATAAGCTGTGCTTACTTGATAATGAGTGTAACTCACTATTTGAAACACGTCCATCCTCTGTTCCTACTTTTCCTTTAAGAGTTCGCCCTGTCATTGAGAAACTTTCCCTCTCTGATATGCACCCCCAAGCAGTACAGGATTTTGAAATTCCACCTTGGGAAACTTCACGGATTCAGCTCCTTGATGTTTTCAAACATAACGTGAAGGCGAGCACTAACGAGATCGTTTATAGACAACTCTTTGCTGAGCAAAGGCACAAATATAGCAGTTATTATCCGATATGCACAGATGGATCAAAGTCAAATGATCATGTCGGGATGGCTTTTGTATTTGAAGATTACATTGAGGGCAGATGCCTACACCATGCTTGCTCAGTCCTAACATCTGAACTAACTGCAATATATTATGCTCTTTTGTACATCTCGAAGCTCTGCCACAAGAAGTTCATAGTTTATACAGACTCGTATAGTGCTCTTAAATCTTTGGAAGCTTTTCCCAACACTGAGAATCCTGTGGTAGTGGATGTCCTGAAAATTCATATAAATTTAACGATTCGCGGATATGAAGTCCTGTACTGCTGGGTTCCTGGACATGCTGGAATAAAGGGAAATGAGCTTGCAGATATTGCAGCCAAATCTGCTGATGAACTGACTAGTCGCCTTATCCCTTTTAGAGATATCTGCTGTGTCATCAAGGGAAAAGTCCGGAAAAGATGGCAGCAAATGTGGGATGTTCAGCTTCAAAACAAGTTAAGACATGTAAAACCTAGAATTGAGCATTGGGAATCAACCAAAAATCGTAAGGAGGAAGCTCTTTTGACTCGCCTCAGAATTGGTCACACTAGAGTGACACATAACTATCTTCTCAAAGCTGAAAATGAGCCTGTGTGTTTTAATTGTAATGTTTGTTTATCTGTTCGTCATATTTTAATTGAGTGTCCATGTTTTAATAGTCTTCGCCAGAAATATTTTAATAGCTGTGACTTACCTCTCGACCGTTTAATCGGAAAAGAGGTCAATTGTAATTTATTTTATTATTTGAAAGAAACTGGCTTTTATCACCTAATGTAATTTGTTTTAAAGATTGTATCTTGAATTTTAAATGTGTGGTTTTAACTTGTTCTTATATGACTTCATCCTCTGGATTTGATACATTTGTCTACTTGTTTTTATTTATTGTATTTTAATTTCATCAATTGTACTCACCCCATCACGTGTTTGGCGCACTATAATCATCTTTGGTTTTGCGCCATAATCTCTCACTCACTCACCCCTTAAGCTTAATGTCAGTAGCCATCGCCCACTTTGTGAAAAAGGTACGAAAGTTTTCGTTTGGAACTGCGCGCTTCACAGTTCCAGCGACGTGGTGTGTTTCTGTTTTGCGCGTGCGCTCACAGAAAGCAGCACACGAGCCGGGTAGAGAGAGGAGCACTGTCGCTCTTGCAGTGCCAAAATTGTGGCATGTTATTGAAAACGTGATTTGTTTTTACTCCGCGCGTGTAGTATTCCTCCACAAGGTGGAACTTCATCATGCGGATCATAAACAGAGTTCATGAAAATTTGCAACTTTTAAAAGATTGCCTTACTGAAATTCAATCAACATCAAATGCAAATCAAACTATTGCAAAAGCAACAGGAATTTTAAAATATCTAAATGATGATAACTTCAAGTTTTGGTTACAGCTTTTTTTATCAGATGCCTCATGTTGAAATAATATACAACTAAATGCCATCCAGAGAAATTAGTGTGTTTAAAGTTAATGAATATATAACAAATTTCAAACTGCTATTTTAGAATTAAGAAACTCAAAGTTCTGTGAGAATTTTTTAAAGACACTGATGGCAGAATCTAAGGAAATATGTGACTTTATACTATGTATTGATATAATGCACAGATATTCTTCCACTAAACACTTAGCAGCTGTAAACTGTTTTAACAAAAAATGCTTAGTTTTAGGAATGAACCTTCCACAGAAGAAATAGTATTGACTACTGAAGCATATCCAATGACTGACAAAGAAAAGCTTGGAACTGAACTAAAAGTATTCTACTGTAGGTCTGGTATCCATAAATACTGCAAATTAATTGAGCTACTGAAATTTATCTTCGAAAATAATCTAGATGAAATTGCGAAACTGATAAAAATTCTCTTGAGAGTTCCCATGACTACATCAGAGGCAGAACGCTGCTTTTACAACATTGAAAAGAATGAAAACTTTTATAAGAAGCACTAGCAATTCGGAGAGACTAAATGCGCTTGCATTGCTTTCAATAACGAAAAATTTCCTCAGTTGTCATCCAGAGATCAAGGAGAAAAGTATTGATCTTTTGCGCAAATTAAAACAGGTAGAATGGATTTTATTTTTTAAATGAATAGAAAAAGATTGAATTGTAACAATTTTGGTTAAAGTAATTAAGAAATGTTTAGTTTTTTTCTTGTAAGATTTCATGAAGTTTAATGAAATCATTAATTTATTAAATTAAATTAATTTTCATGAAGTTTAAAAATAAATTTTATTTTTATACATATTTGTTTCCTTTTACACAATTTTAAAAAAGGTTACATTTTTTTGGAACAGCACCCTCATTAATTTTAGCCACTAGCC